>NC_066280.1:5115000-6365000 GCF_905404315.1 Leptidea sinapis
TTTCTTATTTATTTCAATAAAATACTTTTAATAAGGATTAAAACGCGTTTATTAGTAGCTGTATTCTTATATTAATAAGTTTTTTGCCTAAAATTTAAATTGTTACAGCTTTTAGTCTAACCCGGCGTTTCATGACTTTACAGACGCACATCTTATTTAAATAAATATGTAACGTATGTTAAGGGAAAATATATAAAATCAGGTACTTATGTGGTTTAAAAAACATAATAACAAATATATTATTAGGCTATTTAATTTCACTGAAATAAAAAAACTGTCTATCATAAGATTGCACGTGAGAAAAGAAAACTTCTTACTTATTAATTGTATTTAATATTTTAGAAATTGTTTTATTTAAAATAAATGATTATTATCTGTATATAAAAAACACATTTATTGTTAGTAATTTCAATTGGATTAAAAAAAAACTCAATGATAGTAATAACAATTCTCACATCAATCATTTTCACCAAATTCATTCACAACTTATACTTTATTCTTGTAGTTAGAATACGAATAACGAATAATTTCGTTTTATCATTGGCAATTATTTTGTATAGAACAATTACCAAGCCTCTGTGTATTAGGTACGTACACGTTAAGTAAAGCGAGTTCTGATATTATTCTACATATCAAAAGTGGTCAACGTGCCTAAAGAAATTGTCCTGAAATTGAACTCCAACGATATAAGACATACGAAGTGGACAGACAAGAATCAAGAGTTTCTACCATCCAATACAGTTCGACCTTAACAAAGATTCATGTCACCATATCAGTCGGAAGACGTCCACTGCTGGACAAAGGCCTCCCCAAAAAAATCTGCACAATGATCGGTCAGGACCGATAATGGATGAGGATAGTGCAGGCACTATCCTCATCCAACGTATTCTTGCGATCTTGACCAGATTATCGGTCCATATTGCACAAGGCCTACCAATACTGCGTCTTCCGGTACGTGGTCACCATTCGAGGACTTTACTGGCCCAATGGTCCGTCGAACTATGTGCCCTGCCGTTTCAGTTTCGCAAGTCTCCTCATTTCAGATTAGATCTCGCAGGAAAACTCGTTGAAAGATTCATATAACCGGGTCAAAATTTCAGTCCAGTACATTGTATCATAAGTACCCATTGTATTAGAATACCCAATGAAAACAGAAAAGAGATCAGAGCCATGAAAACAGAAAGGAGAAAATTTATGGAGGCGTTTTGATCGAATTAGACGGCATGAGGCCCGCCAATCTTGGAAAGATTGGCATAAAAAAGAGTGCGGGCGAATCTTTAGAAATAAATGATTTGATAATGATGATGAAAACCCGTTGATTTATGATATTAGTGAAATAACAACACTAAAATTATAACAATACCCTGTCCTGGTATACCTAATTTCGTGTACCTAACTCGATAATTGAATGTGACAAGAAACCGCGGCCACAATTCAAATTGGCTGACGGTACATTCTAATGGCGTTTCCTTAAAATGCAAACAAAAGTAAAACCAGATATAAGCCGAGGTTCCTCGCAATCCTGTGTTGGATTTACTTCACGTGCACTGGACGGGAATAAACCGACAGGGTACAATCGCGCTCAAAATTGTAAATCTGTAGAGGGTGTATTTTTGAAAAATAAGGTGGAAACTACATGCAATCGTGAAACTTAAGAAAGTGGTAGTAGTTGCATATTTTTTTAAATCTTGCAGATCTTCTAAATATAAAAAAATATATAATCTGTATTACTACGTGACGTGACATTTGTGACCTATAACGACTTTTTGATAAACATAATATTTTTATAATGTACTGATTTTTTTTAATGAAAATAAGGGACGAGATAATCAGGACGTTCAATTGATGGTAATTGATGCGCGGCACATTATAATGCAGTGTCGCTCGGGATTCTTGAAAAGCACAAAAATTCTGAGCGGCAATACAATAACGCTCGTCACCTTGAGACATAAGATGTAAAATCTCATTTGCCCGGTAATTTAACTAGCTACGGCGTCCTTCAGACCGATACACAATAATGTTTACACATTACTACTTAACGGTAGAAATAGGCATCGTTGTTGATGATTGAGTGTAAATTCAATTATGTAATCTAATTTAAGTCATTGATTGTTTGTAGTTCTATTTTAAAATGTTATATATTTAAGTGTATTTGTACCCGCCTGTACGTTAACAACGCCAGACTCCACCAAGAATAGAATCTTTCATCTCACTCTCCAAACTCTTGAACTTCATGATCAGAGCAAGACGCAGCACAGTCTGTGACGTGATTGGTTGAACTTTAACCCCACCCATGGAAAAATATTGCCCATTATAGTGAGTGCTTCAGCTACAGTTTCAGATACCGGCTATTTGTGGTGCTGCAGACGATTGCGGTCTGTGATCCAAATACTTCGATAGCGGCTTGACAGCCTGGCAGAATAGCTATACTTTTTTAATGAGGGGACGAACGGATTTATTCCTTATTACCTTTTATTTAAGTTTGTTTTAAATGTTTCTTATTATAAACTAGTGTTAGCAGTTTATTGTATCGCTGTCTTAAAGTTACAATTTTAATCATATTTACCTTATTTAAATTAAATAACACTCATCCCTCCCTTGCACGGGATGAGTGTAGTTTATTGTCTACCATTCTGTGGAAACGTTCGTTTCGTTTCGACTCTTGCATAATTAAAAAAGTGATAGAAGTGAAACCTTCAAAAATTTTGGCTTCAAGATTATGAGATGAATGTAAAATTTGAGGAAGAGTTTAATTGTAGGTTTTAGTAATGATGATAGTGATACAAAATTTGATAATTACGTTAAATTTTATTCGTTTAAATTACATAGATTTACACAGACTCAGAGCTTACATTTTAGATAAATGATATAACAGGCATGGCAAAGGTTATGGCAACTAGATGTGTCAATTACTGCTTTTGATACAGTAGGACTGCTAGACATTTTAAAATTTAATTTTGCGGCAAAAACTCCATCAACTGAATCGCTGTACCTGATGCAAAACTTCATTAACAAACCTCTAAACTTCATATGAAGTCCTGGTACATGTTGGTAGGATGGCACATGATTTCAATCGCTACGAAAGACATTACTATAACCACTACTCTATTTATGTTCTCCTGGTATCTATGTTGGAAAAAGTCGAGCATATGACGTCAGAATATATTAAGGTATACTCGCGTATATAAAACAATCTCTTCTTCAGCTATGGTCGCCTGGTACCAAAACTCGCCGGCTAAATCTTACACATTTAATTGTTTGTGTCTCTATCGTCTCGCTTCTTCGTTTCATCTTTTTCTAATTAAGTTTCACAGTTCACTTCTGTTCCTAACCAAGGCGAGTAGTTCAGCTGAACTAAATACGTATAGATAAAAGAAACTTGTCTGTCTGTGTATTTATTCCGGCTTATCTTCCAAAAGGGCTGGTTGGATTTTGATAGGACTTTTACTGGCAGTTATATATCATATGCTACATGTTTTTTAGAATATGTATATTGGCTGCATTTAAAATAATAAAAATTAAGGAATTGCATATATAATCCCATTTATAGGTCAGTTCATAAAAAAAATCCAAAAGAGTTGTTACTCCATGGTTCACCAGGGGTCTGCTGAAGATCAGCGCTGTGTTGGTATCATGACAATGCAGAGTCAGCTACTTTTGATAGCAATAACAGCTGCACAGTACTTTTAAATTAAGTACATTAATATTATATATATATATATATATATATATATATATATATATATCTTTTGTATTTTCGTGTTTTTTAATTGTTGCCGTTGTTGTTGTCGTTTCAAAGCTCCGTCAATCTATTATTTTGGAACTTTTTATTCTGTGTGGTTTGATTAGGTTATGAATAAAGTTTTTATTTAATTCATTCTGGTAGTCATTTAGACGTATCTTGCATAAATCTTCTTTATTCCCAGGTATGATTTGAGGTGTAGAGCATAGATCTTGTCTCATTGTAACGAAATCTTTATTTCCTAGAAATTTGTTACTGATATTACTTTTATGGGGACCAGTCGTGAAGGGACCTATTTAAACGAAATTGTGTAAAGTTATGGTTATGCAATAGTCGAATTGTTTTCAATACTTTAGTTAGTTTAGTTGCCTTTTTAAAGGCAACATGTACTCAATTAAAGTACTCTATTTCTTCACAATTATGTTAGTATTGAGTCGAGTATTTTTAATTACCTTTGTGATCCTGATTAAGACACAATGCCAATGTATTGTGATCGATTCTTGATACCTTTTAACTACATGGTACGTACGTACCTTTCAATATTATATTAAATATACCTATATTAAATTCTCGTGTCGCGGTGTTTTTTTACCAAACTCCTCCGAAACGGCTGAACCGATTTGGTTGAAATAGGTCTTAGAATCGGCCAACATCTATTTTTAATACCCCTAAATGATAAGGGTCACCCAACCCTAAATATTTTAATAAATTTATTTTTATTTTATTATAATTCTGCATTGAAAACACATACAATTTCAACCATCTACGATCGACACCTATTTTTGTATAGCGGTTTTAAATATTATTCTGTCCCATCCACAGATCCGCAATAGGGTTGCAAGATGGCAATCGAATATAATAATTATGGTAGTACGATAAATTTTATGTACAATATATTCGGTAGGTCTGAGAATTGTCGTAATCTATTTTTTATACCCCAAAAGTCTTAATTATTCAATTTTTTTATTACTTTATATGGCAATTTGATGGGTCAGCTAATTTATAATATAGATTCATACATACAGGTGAAAAATTTTAACCATGCTTGTTTTACATAAATTTATGTGTCAAAACTTTAATCGTAATATTTTTATAATTATTTCTACATTTCTCTCTGGACCTAATTTAGAATACCACGTAAATAAATTTGCGAGCTATAATATTTAAAAAAAAATGAGTTTGAATGTAAAATAATGATATTCAAGCAACGCAAGTCCTGACGCAAAATAGTCATCTATTTCGCGACCGCTGCATTTGTTAAAATACATTTTATTGCATGCGAAATTTATGTGAACTGGGGTAAAATAAAAATTGAGCGAATTCGCCACGGTTAGGGACAAATGTAAAGTGTAGGGTGCAACGATGATATATTTTTTTAAATTGTACCGTTCTGGCGTCCTCCATGATGGCTCCAGATTCAATGCGTTCCGCTACATTGAATAGTTGCGATATATTGCGCATGAAACAGTATGAAATGAGGCGTTGTATTATTTTTAAGTTTTTTTTTATATTCTTAAGAGTTCCATACCCGAAAGTATAATTTTACTGACCCGATATTAATTTCACTGTTTCTTAGCGGGCTGCATCTAATATATCGAAATACGACACGCTATAAGTTAGGATATCATCTCCACCATTTGGATGTGTGGCGGTCCTCCACAGTGCGGTTTTCAAGGAGCTTTCTTCCATATAGGTACTACAAAGCTGTGCATGACATGGGTACCTTCAAAAAAGCGCGTAAACCTTCCTCAAAGGCTGGCAACGCTCCTGTGATTCCTCTGGTGTTGCAAAAGAATGTATGCGGTGGTGATCACTTAACACCAGGTGACGGATGCGCTCGTTTGTCGTCCTTTTCCATAAAAAATATAAATACTAGAATTTCTCTCTGTTCTGTTCTCTCTGTACATTTTATTGTGAAAAAACAAGTTCAGCGCAATTTAAGAGTACATTTCTGATTTGCACCTGTTATTGTATTATTTAAATACATTTTATCTTGATAAAAATAAACATATATTTTATCCAGAATAACTTGAATAGGAAACGGGTATGAATAAAAATCAGTTTCAACCCGGTAATAAAGCCAATAATGTGGTCATAAACCCGACACATCAACTGCAACCCCATACTTCTACGATTATTGGAAACTTATACCTTTGCCACTTTGTATGTGCTACTTGTAAACATAGCTTAAAGAGTAACAAACCTTAAACTCTTAGGTATAAGATTGTAACAAAATATATTTGAGGAATTTCGAGTTTGAAGATTTTTGTGTTATGTCAAAAAATATGTTAATATTATGGCAGGAAGTTGCTTAGGAATTGTTTTAAGGCAAGATGTTTTGGAATTGCGTATGAATTTTAATGGTATTTTTTGGTTTTTTGAATTCGGAATTTCGTGGGTACACTGAACGCTTTATAGTAAAATTTAATACTTTATGATACTATAGAAGAAAAAAATATTTTGTAATATTAATTATAGCTTTGATAAGGTTTTCAATTGTGTCGTGTAAATAACAGCGTGCTGTTATGGTTGACTCATAACTTAACATACACACAATTTAAATGTATGAAACCATATTCACTTGTTCCAAATTATACAATACAAAAGTTGTTAAGTGTGATTTGAACACTAAAAGCCTAGCTTCGTCATTGTACAAGATATAAGACTAACTATTTATAAATACTTTTGAGAAGAGAAGACACAAAGACGGCGTTATAATGATATGCAAAAAATTTAAATTTGGAATTTGAATTCTTGGTTTGGTAAAATGGCATCATTTGAGTTTGATGATTGGTGAACTGTCAGTGTCTTATAAAGTGATAACAGTTACTTTGTAAATGTATGTTTAAGCGAATTACGACCTACTTGTTTATTATGACTGTAGGAAAATAGCATTATGGTGGGTCATGATTCAATTTTGTCGATAGTGTCTTCATTCAGGTAAGAGATAGATGGAGGGACAACGCAACTGTATAGCTATCAAAGGGATCCTGTTGGTTACGGGGGGTTACCGGGTACAGAACACTATAAAACCTTAAGCTGCCTTACTACACCGACATATTATGTAAAGATTATTGCCGAGTACTCTCAAACTATTTCTAGTTTGAGAGTACTCGGCTTTCACTTGGAAACATAATATTTATTGGACTTTGACTTTAGTTTAGTTACTGTTAAGCATATTGGAAGTTGTCAGGAGGAGTATTTCATACCAGCTGAATTTTGATTTGAGTCCAAAGTTAAATGTCAAATTAAATTTTATTTCAAACTACGTTTACCTTTTGTCGTTGGGATTATTGTTTGTAGTGATATGCGTCACTTCTATATATACAGGGTGTCCCAAAATTATGGGACATGAAGGGAAAGTACCTTAAATATCGAAGATAGGCTATTTTACTGAAAAAAGACTTTTTTTAAAAGTTAGTACTTCTGCATTCAAAGATTTTCAAAAAATTACTTCCCTCGCCTGGGAATCGAACCGACTGAAATGTAAAAAAAACACTCCTACTTTTATAACGCCAATCGAAAGAATGGCCAAAAACTAATAACTCTTCTTAAGTGACATAGTATTTTAAAAGAAAGGAACAACGTAAAATGAATGTTTTGCCTACTTGGATTGGTACGAATGGACCGATTAGATGGCCGGCCAGATCCCCGGACCTTACACCATTAGATTTCTTCTTTTGGGGATACGTGAAAGATATGCTATACAAAAAACGATACGAGAACGTGGGCGAGTTACAAACAGAATTGTGCCATATCATATCGAGTATTCACCATAAAATGATAAGAAAGTCAAAAGGCAGCGGACTCATTAAAAGAGTGGCGATTTGCGTAAGACAAGAGAGATCACATTTTGAGCATTTAATTAATTAATTTACAAAAAAATTCCCACTTAATTGTCTACTCTCTTTTAAAATACTATGTTACTTAAGAAGAGTTATTAGTTTTTGGCATCATAAAAGTAGGGGTGTTTTTTTTTTACATTTAAGTCGGTTCGATTCCCAGGCGAGGCAAGTAATTTTTAGAAAATCTTTGAATGCAGAATTACTAACTTTTAAAAATAACATAAGGTCTCCTTTAATTAAAATAGCCTATCTTCGATATTTAAGGTACTTTCACATCATGTCCCATAATTTTGGGACACCTATATACAGTGTGTTGTATGAAATAAGCTGCAAACAAAATTGTCGCTATTTAAAAAAAAAATAAAAACTCGTTCCTACTCGTATTAAAATATTTTTCTTGTATAAATTAAAATATTTTGTTCACGTGTACTAATGGTAGCAAAAACTATATAAAGGAGAATTTTGTACTTATAAGAGCTGTAGCTCTTCCACAGCTTATATACAGTCTGAATGTACAGCTTCTAGTATAAAAGTGAACCTTAATATAGCTTTTAATACTAATTGGTTATATAACTTCAAAACAAGCGCGTCAAAAAACTGACAAGACTCCTGTGATTTAAATATGTTGTGTGTGATGTCAAGTCTGCGGAGCACGGAGGTGATCATTACCACCAGGTGACCAATATAAACGTTTGTTCACCTGTTCTATTACAATTATATTTACATGTAAGTATGATATATCCAAAGACAATACTCCTTATGTTTAAGTGGAAGGAAGTTGCACGTGCTTGTCCCCTTCAAGGTGTCACCTTACTTAGTGGTCACTCGACTGCCATTGGGGAACATTTGAACGTAACGGGATATTGTGTGATGCCTATTTTGTGATACATTAACATATCGGAACTATTTGAATTCCGAAAGTTATATTTTTTGAAACGCAACCTTCTTAGTAATAAAAATAACAATTGGCGGGAAATCATTTGTTAATTATTTTTATAACACATCAAAGTTTGACGCACGCAACGAAAATGGAATTAAATCGAAAAGATTTTAGAGCGATGATTTTTTATGATTTTAAAAGTTCTCTCTCTCCGCAAGACTGTGCCGCTCATCTTTAAAATGCTTTTGAACAGGACAACAAAAGTGCGGCAGGCGAGAAACGTTGGTAAAAAAATTATCGCATTTTTTTTTCCACAACTACATCTGCACTTGAAGATCAAACGAGTGTTAATGCCGAGTGGTATTCTACCATTTGTTTACCCTGGGTATTAAAAAAGATTTGTAAATTAACTTTAAATTGTTGTTTTGGGTTTTTGTTTGCAGTATTTTCCCAGTAGACATTAAGTTTTGCCATTAACTGCTATCGGCAAAGTTAATTAATCAAATTAGATGTAAGTTTGTTGTTGTTGACATAGGTACCGAACCAAGTGGCATTTTGTGTGTTACGGGTAAAATAAATATCTTTACAATATTGCAAGCTGTTGATGTTCCAACCTTCTCCTATCGAGAACCCTCTTGAAAAGGTCACGGAATAGCGTAAAATGAACAATGTCCAGTTTAACCACCAAAAGACACAAGTTTACACGTTTACCACTAAAAAAATCCATGCAAATCAAAAAATTAATGCCTCACCTACTATCAGAATACTGGGTCTTGAAATTTTTGGCCATTGTAAACTCCGGGATCATTTGGATGGCAAAGCTAAAATGGCCGCAACGCCGTACCACATTCTAGCGCTGTACAAAGCGCAGGTCCGGCCACATATGGAGTATTGCTGTCATCTCTGGTGTGGCGCACCCCAGTATCAGCTCGATTCATTTGAACGCGTGCAACGCAGCTTGAATTGTCGCGGCCCCAGTGCTCTGTAAACGGCTAGGTCATTTGCCATTCCGTAGAAGACGTCTCTTCAATGTTTATCTTCAGTTGCATTTTATTATAAGGGTGAGTGTTCCGAAGAGCTGTTTGACCTGATTCCTGCCGCCAAATTCCACCTTCTTATGACACTCCACAAATTTCGATATAATCCTCCTCAGTTCCTCCACAGAGCGGTTTTCAAGGAACTTTCTTCCACGTACAACCAAGCTGTGGAATAAGCTTCCTTTTGCGGTGTTCCCAAGACGATACGAGATGAGTTTTTTCTTTTTAAAAAGGTCGGCAGCGCTCCTGTAATTCCTCTGTGGGCATCGGTGATCCCTTAACATTAGGTGACCCGTATTTTTGTCTTCTTCTTCCATAAAAAATACAATAATTTTCAATGTATTTATCTATACTTTTATATCTATACGCTAAATCTAATGTTAGATTTGTTTTATATAGTGAATGTTCTAGATGCCATGTGAAAAAATTTTACTCTGAAATCTCGCACTAACTGGGTTATATATCGTACTCGCTAAACCGGCAATTTTTTACTTTAAAGGTGAAACCCTGGTTAAATACCTATATATCTGAATAAAAAGGTACTTACATATAATGGTTGTCTGGTACCCATAATAACCTATCCATACTAATGTTATAAATGTGAGAATAACTGTTTATCTCTTTCTGAACCTACCAAAACCATTTTGATGAATCTTGACTTATGAAACGATGTACCTATACAAACAAATCTTATATAAGCAAAACTTGTACTTAACCTTTCGTTTTCAATTGAGAAGATAATAATGTAGGTTACCTACCTTATATATCAAAGTTATTTCCTATTTAGAACACGATATTTAATAAATACAAATATTATAAATTGGAGTTAAATTTTATTACAATAATAGTTTAATGGAGACTTATATCGGTAAGTTCGTAGCAATTGATGTAATTTATTTTAGTCATACATTTAGAATACACTATATATGACCTGACAGCCTGACTGATAAAGCGTTGTAAATTATATTTGTCAATGTATGTGTTAGCTACTTGTTCAATATTTAAAATAACAAGGAGCTAATTCCAAGTGCGGCTGATTGTTTAAGACTTGTCAATCAAATCGGTTACAAAAACAATAGATTCTCTTCCCTTTTCCATCTTGCAGCATGTCCGTTACAGATGTTCTTGTCTATACCTTCGTAGTATTGAGTGTATGAAGTAAAGTATAAATGTAGGTAAGTACAGCTTTATATCAGCAAATGTTCTTCAATTATTAACTTCAAGCCGATATCGTCTTTAACATAGTTAAAATATAAACAAAACTTGCTTGAGGGTATTGTAAGATAATAAAAATTCACTCTTTATTCCGTTTGCAACCATATGCATTTGGTGATATGGTTTAAAATGAGGGAAAATTAAACTGAAAGATGTTGAGGAAGTTGGAGGTTAAGGTGAGTTCCGTTAGATTTTTTGTTTGTTTGTATTTCGTAATGAGGATTTTGAAAAATATCTTGAGGGTGAAAGTCACGGTTCATAATAGATAAAGTTAGTTAATGAGGGTAGAAGTATTTTTATATACAAAGGGCAAAGGTATGAAATATGGGAGATGCTTAAGAGCTTATATAAGTGTCAGATATATTGCTTAGACAAAAGGAAATTATTTTCTGAAAATTGATTCCCTTAGAATTCTTTTTGATATCAGTTCAAACAAATGGCAAATATCAGTTCTTCGGAAGCAAATGGTGCTCTGAGAGAGAAGAAACGGCACAAGAAACTCTTCTAGCATTCTTTTTGCGCTCTCATGAATAAAATAATTTATATTGTATTATCATTGTTACCTATTGCTATAAAATAATCATAATCTTTTCCCAGGCTTTGATATTCTACTATGGAGTAGTAAGATGTACGACGGAACCATTTTTTAGTAAAACATTTAATTTTATGTATAGATAATACCTGAAGTATTTACATTCAACCCTGCCCTACCCTTAAACTATCATATTCATGGGCGTAGAGACCAATCGATGGAACCTTGAGAAAGAGATATGACAAACGAAGTAAAACCTGAAAAAATATCGTAAAAAGCCGCGTATGGATGCAACAAAAGTTTTCACGTTACTGTGATTCCGAAGGTGTTACAAGAAATTATGGATGGAGGCATATATACAAATTTTAATCCTATCGATTTGCTAAGGTTGATGTTGTTAACAACATAAGTACAATGTCTGCGTAATTTACATTCATACTTTAAAATAATGCGGTTTATCTCCGAACGAGGTTGGCAGATATAATGAGATAAAACGAACTTCCATATTCCACGGTGTTGGAAATCTTCCAGGGTTCAAATCAAATCAAATCAAATCAAAATCAGTTTATTCAAGTAAGTCACGAAAATGACACTTATGAATGACAAAAAAAAATAAAATATTTCTCTTATTGAATCTACCGCTACTTCGTAAAGGGTTGAGCTAATGAGAAGATGTAGCAAGAAACTCATTGCCACTCTTTTATACCAAGATTTACAGATCATTTCAATTACAATATAATATGTAAAATGTAATATGATGCAACAAACCACTTTCACTCCACTCTTCAATTCTTTCAGGACAGCTCTTTTCTTCTTTACTTGGCGTTAAAATACGACGTCCCCAATCTTGTTATATGGCATAAAAGGCATTTATTTTCTCAAAATTGATTCCTTTACAATTCTTTTTGATGTTATTTCTGATATACTAGATACTACTACCGCTTCAGAAACAAATGGCGCTCTGAGAGAGAAGAAGCGGCGCAAGAAACTTTAAATTTCACTTCACTTCTCAAATTCTTTTTATAATTTTATACAGTAAAAAAATAATTTGTGAGTCACTCCTCAAAAATGCATGAATTGCGTTGCGTGCGTTTTAAGGTTTATCACTTCTTTTTGGTGCACCACTTTATATACACTGTATAAAATATAATGAAAAACAATAAAACTGTAAATATAGATTAAAAAGAGTGGCAATGAGTTTCTTGCCACTTATTCTCATTAAAGCTAAACTTTCCGAAGTGACGGTGTTCGTGTGTTGATGTTATTGAATAAATTATTATACTTTTTTTTAACGGCGTACCTACAGAGGTACCTGGTCATTTCATCAGCCCTTCCGTTGAGTAGTAAAACCGTGTCTGACTTTCGAGCAACAGTTTCAATAGCCGCTGGCTGCTATTATTATTATTTGAAGAGGGTGGCTATTTCCTGGTCCTAAAAGGTTCCTAGTAACACCGCGTCCAGAATTGGACTATTGTGTTCGCCACTCATACTAAAGCTCATCGTCAAGCCCTACCGCCTTTACGAACCGCAGTAGTTCCTTGACGCGAGTGTTGCAAACACTATCTGGTGGTACGAAGTAGTTGCCAAAGATTGTGTTACGCTTATGCATTAGTGGGCCGCAGTCGCAGAGTAGATGAATAGGTGTTTCATCATCCTCAAGGCAGAACCTGCAAGCCTTGTCGCTTCTGATGCCGACCACACTGAGGTGCTTGTTTAGGCGACAGTGCCCGGTTAGCATCCTAGTGAGTATGCATAGATTTTTCCTGTTCAATGATAGGGCTTCATTCGCATAGCTACTGTTGAATGCCCTTATCAGTGCTTTAGAGTGGTTTAAACCTGAAGAGTTGTTCCAGCGTTTAAGTGCTTCTTGTTTACATTGGTTACTCAGGGTGTGTCGGATGGCGCTCTTTGGCAGTCCACAAATGGGTTCCGGACCATATCGGACTGCTTTAGCCCCAGCTCTTGCGAGCTCATCGGCCATTTCATTGCCTATGATTCCGGCGTGCCCTGGGACCCATCTGAGAATCACTCTGTTTTTCATGCCTAATGAATTCAGGCATTCGACGCAATTATTGACTAACTTAGACGACGTCAAGTCAGCGTCTAAAGCCAACAATGCTGCCTGACTATCAGAGTGAATGTATATGTTATGATTGAAGTAGCCTTTTTGGATATTGGTTTCCGCGCATTCCAGGATGGCGTACACCTCTGCTTGAAATATGGAGGTAAAGCTTCCCAGGTTTGTGCTGGATTTAAACCTGGGGCGTTCTCCATAGACCCCACAGCCGACTTCATTTTCCATTTTGGACCCATCGGTGAACCACATGAGGCTCCCGTCCTTCCACGTGACTTTGTTGTTTATCCAGTCGTCCCTGGAAGTTAGTTCCACGATATAGTGTTTAACAGAGATTAATTGTGGAATCATCTGATCAGGTAACATGCCTAATATGTGGTCTCGCAGAACTGAGTCCTCTAAGGTCCTAAGCGTTTGCGACATCCAGTTACATGAACCCCCCTGGGCGATTGCCCTCAGCATGCTTGCCTTCGCCTCTTGCTGTATGAACAGTGGAAGAGGCGGTAGGTTTAGCATTGCTTCAATGGCCGCACCAGGAGAAGATGTCATGGCTCCGGTTACCAACATACAGGCAAGTCTCTGCAGGCTATTTAGTCTGTCTGCAGTTGTTTTCTGGTTGGCTTTGTTCCACCACACAATGGAGGCGTATGTGATTGTTGGTCTCACAATTGCTTTGAATAGCCATAGGAGGATCTTGGGGCGCATTCCCCAATGTCTCCCTACCAGACGTCGACATACACCCAAGGTTGTTTTAGCCTTTTTCACGGCTTTGTCGATGTGAGAATTCAATGTGAGTTTCTGGTCGAATGTGACTCCCAGATACTTAACCTCAGCTGAGAATTCCAAAGTAGAGCCGTTCAAGGTGGGAGACTTCAGTTTGTTAAGTGTCCGTTTCCTCGTGAATGGCACAATAACAGTCTTTCCTGCGTTGACTGACAGTTTGTTGGCTGTACACCACTGTGAGATGGTGTTTAGCGCCTTTTGCATTATAGAGCTTAGTAAGCTTTGGCAGAAACCTCTGACGATAATAACTAGGTCGTCTGCGTACCCTAGTGCATCAATTCTGAGTTCTGCCAGCTTACTAAGTAGTTCGTCTACTGCTAGTGTCCATAGAAGTGGCGAAAGAACGCCACCTTGTGGGCAACCTCGCGTAGTGTATAGCTCCAGTGATGTCCCATGGAGGGAGATTAGAGCTTTGCGATTTGAGCGCATTGACCTTACCCATTTGACAGTGGTGGAGTCTACATTTTTGTTAATTAGTCCCTTCACTAGCGTGTCTGTCGGGGTATTGTCAAAGGCGCCCTCAATGTCTAGAAACGCACAAAGTGCAATCTGTTTGTCTTGTAACGCCTTCTCGACTCTATCCACAAGTTGTAGAAGGGCCGTTTCAGTAGACCTGCCTCTACAGTAGGCGTGTTGAGAACTATGAATGGGCTTTAGGCTTAGAGCATGCTCTCTTATGTGTCTGTCCAAGACTTTCTCAATAACCTTCAGGAGAAAGGAGGTTAGGCTAATGGGTCTGAAGGAGCTTGGCAGGGAGTAGTCCTTTCTGCCTGCCTTAGGTATAAATAGTACTTTAGCCCTAGTCCATTGCTCTGGAAGATAGCCCCAGGCAAAGCTTACCCGGTATATCTTGACTAGTAGCGGTACTAGGATATCCAGGCCTTTTTGAAGAAGCGCTGGAAAAATGTTGTCTAGACCGCTTGACTTGTAGGGTTTCAGAGTCTTGATGGCGCACCTTATATCCCGGGGTCTGATTATCTTTGCCGCTCTACGCCAGTCCTCGTCAAGAGGCCGTTGTGTAGGCGTTGCTACAGTTGGTTGATAGGTAACCCCCGGAAAGTGGTGGGCCATCAGTACTCTTACGTTTTCTACGTCGTCGGCTGTAAAAGATCCATCTGGTCTCTTAAGCAGGCCGATTTGGCTAGGTTTGTCCTTGGCGAGCAGTTTGTGTACTCGGGATCTTTGGGGAATTTTAGATAAATCCTCGCAGAACCTCTTCCAAGATGCTCGTTTGGCCTTCCTAACTTCTCTGTTGTAATCTGTTAGGGCTTCTTTGTAGGGTTCCCATTCTTGGGTTTTTTTTAGCCCTGTTAAACAGCCTTCTGGATTTCTGCCTTAGTTTGTTCAAGTTTGAATTCCACCAAGGCACTTTCCTGTTTGAGTGTTGTAAGGAGAGAGGGCAGCTAGCCTCGTAGGCGTCAGTGATGCCATCCGTGGTTGCTTTCACTGCCAACTCTAGCTCATCCAGGGTTCTGATGCGCTTAGGGATATTCTCCAAATTACTCCTGAGTTTCTCTTTATAGACAGTCCAGTTTGTTTTCTTTGGATCCCTAAACGTATATAGTTGTTTTTCGAGGCAAGTCAAGATGTCGTATGCTATGTGTCGGTGATCCGATAGCGAAATTTCATCACTGACTCGCCAGTTTGATATTCGCCTGGCAATGTTGTCGGTAGCGAAAGTAATATCTAGAACTTCCTGCCTGTTTGAGGTAACGAAGGTTGGCTTATTACCTCTGTTTAGTACCTGTAGGCCGTTAGTGTCTAAGAAATTAAGAAGTTGCTCACCTCTGTGGTTGACGTCGCTGCTTCTCCAAGTTGTGTGGTGCGCATTGACGTCGGCCCCGACAATCAGTTCGGCGTTGTTGCGTCGTGCATACTCGACCACTCTCGCCAATTCTGTTGTCGGGTCTCTTTCTTCATATGGAAGGTACGCCGAGCAAACGATCACTTTGTTGCCTTCCCAACCTTCGAAACAGAAATACGCCGCAACAAGGTCGTCGGTGCAGACCTCTGTAACAGGTAAGAAATTAGTGTTCTTGTTGAAGACTATGCAAGCCCTGGGTTTTGATCCGCTGGTATTGTAGATTAACTTACCAGCGGTGTTCAGTCCCAGTATTTTGCCGGTATTGACCCACGGCTCTTGTAGTAGGGCAAAGAGGATTTCACCACTCGCAAGGCATTTCTCCATTACTGCAGTAGCAGCTTTGGCGTGGTGGAGGTTTGCCTGGAGTATCCTCGCCCTATTTCTGCGGAGCGTCATTGGATCCCACCGGAGGTGGAAGGCTTAGGTCGGTCTGTCTTCTGGTATGGGTGTTTCCGCCCGCGGCCAGAATTAGCCCGACTCTGATCATTCCCTCCCCTGAGGGGACCTGAGACGTTCCTCGACGTCGGCCCTTTGCCCCGGAACGTAGTTGTGGGGGCAGCCGGCCGTTGCGGGGTCTTTGAGATCCCGGATGTTCCCGGTCGCACAGGCCCGCTGGTCTGGGTGGGTTGCTGTCCACTCGCTGCTGCGGAACCCTCAGAGACGCCCTTGATCTTAAAATTGATCTTTCTAAAACCAAGGGCAGCTCTGCACTCGGACTCTTTCAGAGTCTCCGCGGAGGGATCGTCCAAGGAAAAAGTGACCACTTGGCCTCCCTTGTCCTCCCTCGCGTGGAGCACCTTCCAGTGTTCGGTGTTCAGTCCCGCATTTTGCGCTCGGATCAGCTTCAGTGCCTCTTCGACTGTGTCAGCCTCAGTATTCGGCAGAAAAGTCGTGGCTATGGAGGGTTTGGGCAGTTGTTCCTCCGACATGCATGAGAGCTCTGCCTCCGGCCACGGCTTCAGATCCTTGACTTTGTCCACAAGCCACTCTCGGCTGAAGTCATTTTCGCAAGTCACTAGAATCCAGCCAGGCTTGTGGGCAAAGCCCAAAAATGTCGGCCCGGTACCTTGTTCAGCCCCGGTGATCAAAGCAAGAAGTGCGCGGCGCACTTTCCGCATTTCGTCCTCGCTCATAGTATGGGTATGTCGAATGCCCACACGTGAGGACCCGGTTACCTCCTTGAAGCTAGGTCTTCCCGAGGTTGACTGAGTGTCATCTAGCCTGGGTACTTTCTTCGGCTGGGTTTTCGGAGAAATCTCCTCTGACCTGCCACGTTTTTCAGCTTTCGCTTCAAGTGGTGGAGGGTTCGCTGGCTGCTAAGTAGATATAGGTATTATTTTTCAATGTGTAGGTGAATACGTTATTCAATTATTCTGAATATGCTATGTAGTACATTTTATTTATTTATTTATGAACTACCAACAGAATTACATGTAATACGTCAACATACAATAAGACATAGTTTCTAAGGATACATATAATTACACTTATAGTTACAGCATGTACATAAATACAAGTCGTAAAAATGCTTAAATCTATATATAATAAGTAAAGGCTTAATAAAGTTATGTAAATTTTAAATTTAAATAATGAAGGTTATGGTCTGTAAAGCTTTAGTTCAGTTCAGTGCAGCTCTGTTTCACCAGTGGGAGGCTCCTTTGCACAGGAAGCCGGCTAGATTATGGGTACCGTAGGATTAAGCAGTAATGTGTAAACATTACTGTGTTGCGGTCTGAAGGGCGCCGTAGCTAGTGAAATTATTGGCCAAGTGCAACTTAACATCTTATGTCTCTAGGTGACGAGCGCAATTGTAGTGCCGCTCAGAATTTTTGGGTTTTTCAAGAATCCTGAGCGGCACTGCATTGTAATGGGTAGGGCGTATCAATTACCATCAGTTGAACTACCTGCTCGTCTCTTAAATAAAAATGTGACCAGTGTGACATGTTGTGATAGCAACTGTTAACAATAGCTTACTTACAAGACTTATTCTTTTCCGGAAATCTCGTTCTATGTTTTGCAGTGAGCTGACGTATGTCAAGTGGTTGAAGAATATACCTTCCAAAGAGATGTAACGTTTACACATTAAAGTACCACATTCACTGAGGATGTGGAAGGGTCATCAGTAATATTACAGAATCTACACGCTCTGCAATCTGTGACGCCTAGGATTGAGACTTGTTTAATTCTGTAGTGCTACATTAGTGTCATGGTTAGAATGCGTAAGTAGTTTTTTCTACTTAGCCCTAGTACCTCATACTCAGCCTTTTTGTTGAAGGCTTGGATTACGGTTTTGGAATGGGTGAATGAAAGGTATAAGAAATAAATAAATTAAAAGCAATTATCTTAAATCTTTACTTCTATGTGACATATACATACATACCACTGCAGAATCGAGTGTTTTAAAACAATTAGTACTCTGACGGCTGACAAGACGACCGCAATCAATGTGTCGCTTTAGAATTTTAGTTTTAATTTTTTTTTACTTTATTTAGTAGTTTAGAGGTCGTAAGATTTTGTTGAAGTTTTTCTCGTCTAGTCGTTTCTTTATTAAAAAATATAAAAAATATTAAAAAATCGAGTGTTTTAATACAATTAGTACTCTGACGGCTGACAAGACGACCGCAATCAATGTGTCGCTTTAGAATTTTAGTTTTAATTTTTTTTTACTTTATTTAGTATTTTAGAGGTCGTAAGATTTTGTTGAAGTTTTTCTCGTCTAGTCGTTTCTTTATTAAAAAATATAAAAAATATTAAAAAATCGAGTGTTTTAATACAATTAGTACTCTGACGGCTGACAAGACGACCGCAATCAATGTGTCGCTTTAGAATTTTAGTTTTAATTTTTTTTTACTTTATTTAGTATTTTAGAGGTCGTAAGATTTTGTTGAAGTTTTTCTCGTCTAGTCGTTTCTTTATTAAAAAATATAAAAAATATTAAAAAATCGAGTGTTTTAATACAATTAGTACTCTGACGGCTGACAAGACGACCGCAATCAATGTGTCGCTTTAGAATTTTAGTTTTAATTTTTTTTTACTTTATTTAGTATTTTAGAGGTCGTAAGATTTTGTTGAAGTTTTTCTCGTCTAGTCGTTTCTTTATTAAAAAATATAAAAAATATTAAAAAATCGAGTGTTTTAATACAATTAGTACTCTGACGGCTGACAAGACGACCGCAATCAATGTGTCGCTTTAGAATTTTAGTTTTAATTTTTTTTTACTTTATTTAGTATTTTAGAGGTCGTAAGATTTTGTTGAAGTTTTTCTCGTCTAGTCGTTTCTTTATTAAAAAATACTCTTAATTAATATCTGAATGATATTAATGATTGATAAATTTTAAAAACAAAATTCTTAAAATCTTGTTCCAGTGGTTTGAGATTTACAAATAATGTGTACCTACTATTAAAATATAAAATAATATTTCTTGTAATACACAACATTTACTAATGACCATGAAATCTCCCATAAATTCATAAAATTTATTATTTCTATCATAGTTGTTTCCTCAAGAAATCTTGTAATCTCAGTTAAAATCACAAAAGACAATCAGTTCCACAACCACGGAACTAGCGGAGCTCTTGAAATCTTGAAGTAACAATAATAACTTCTAGTTAAATGTACTTAATAATTATTTAAATACAAAGCAGGGTTATAGGTAGGTCTGTATGTCCTGCACGTCAAGTTGCGGGAAGCCGTAAAACGCTGCGGTTAAAGAGGAAAGGACAAGAACGGAACTAAGAGGCTTTTCTTTTCCTAATATTACTTTACGAATCCATGTGTTTCTTGTGACCATGAGTTAGGCTCATTTTATAAAGAATTTACTGTTACAATATTGATATAAGAATTACTAAACAATTTGTTATATTTTAAAGTGAATACCGTCACTTCTAGGATTAATACACAAATAAAACTGAAAACATAATTTTATGAACGATGCGGGACTCATCACTCAAACGGTTAGCTCAGTTGGAAGAGCACTCGCACGGACCGCGAGAGGTCGTGGGTTCGAGTATCTCATCATAAAATTTTGTTTTCAAATTAAATTTGTGTATTAATCCTAGAAGTGCGAGTTATCACTTTAAAAACATAACAAATTGTTTAGATTTACAAGAGGAACATCTCAAGTCAATTTCCTAATATGCAAATACTGGAGTTGAGCAGGTTATCAACTGTAAAGTAGATCCTGTAGATTACAAGCCACAATCTGAGATTTGAACAAAACTGAAAGCATACAAGATTTTATGACTATACGTCACTCGAACGGTTAGCTCAGCCGGAAGAGCACTCGCACGGAACGCGAGAGGGTGTGGGTTCGAGTCCCGCATCGTTCATAAAATTTTGTTTTCAAATTTTATTTAGAGTGACTAGTGAGGGCTATATTTCACCGGGCGCACCACCCACGCGCCGTAAGCTACTTAACAAGACACCATATAGACACCAGAGTCAAGACGCGTCCGAGGTGGTCGCACCACTAAATTGACTGCGCAACCAACGGACACCAGGTGAGTAACTCTAGTATAGAGCTGAATACATTTTGTTGGTAGCGGCGACTGGTTACGCCACCATGATGTCCCAGTGAAATATAGCCCTAAGACTACAGCAACTATCTTCTCAAAATGTCTTAAAGGGCTGCTGAAATGTAGTTCTATATTAGTGTCGGCCGTTCCCAATATTCAGTCTATCTCCGGTTGTGGCCTATCGTTGACTTTTCTGTCCCAATAAACTTATCGACGGTAACTCACCTTATCCGTACACGCTGTCTGTCAATGGGAGGACGTATAGCTTACCAGCGATAGAAGTTTGTATGGAAATTGCAATTCACGCGTCCCAATATAAGGCAATAAGAATGACTTATCTGGTATATTGGGACAGCTTCAGATTATTGACAGCTAATTACTGACAGTAGAATATAGTAATTTATCTCTATCTGTAGATAGTATATTGGCAACGGCCGTTATGCACTAACACAATAATTTGCTAAGTCAAGCATTTGTTCTTTTAGCAAGAAATCACGCGCACCTTTTTATCATTTTTAAAAATGATTTTTTTACATTGAAGATTTTTATTAATACTGTGTGTAGCTTTGTGTGTTTCTTGTTGGTTATAAAGTTATTTCTTTTCTATTCTATTTTAATTGTGTTTTATACATTACTAGCTTCGTCCAGACACGAGTTAACGTACTACGACTTTTTCTCAGTCATCTCCGTCATCAGGTGCATCTTGTCTTGTACCAAGCGAAACAGATCTTCTACTTTGTCAATATTGATCCATTTCCGGATGTCTGGTAGCCATGACTTAGCAGTACTTACAGAAAAGATCGTACCGAGCATTGGAAACCGAAACAAAATTCAAACCAATTAACATCTAAGAAGTTTATATTCGGTTCTGTTTTACCTTTAGCAACTCTTTTACGGTTTTTGATTATTTCAATTCATTATAATTCTTTGAAATAAAGAGCTTAGCAATGTATTTTCTACCTACATTCATCGTTAAGTTATTTGACAGAGGAAAGTTTAAATTTTTACCGACTACAAGTAGTCGGTCAAGACCTCACAAGATGAATATATTATACAATTACCATTAGTCATATATTTTATATATGTTTAGTATGCTCGTCTCTTTTCGACTCCCCCGGAATGAATTGATTAATTTTAGATTATTATGACTCAAATTCAATCTCCCATTACACTTATTGGAACTAAAAAGAGTAACTGCTAATATTTCCTACCTCGTTGCAATTCTCAATGGTAATATTGATACTCCTGAACTATTACCTCATTTAATCTTTATATTACATACCTAATCAACGGCAACCACTTTTCTTTCCAAAATTGAAAATAAATTATCGCCAAAATTCATTCTTTCTATAAAAGTAGTTAATTCGATAAGTTATGTATATCTCATAGCGATTTCGACTTGTTGTCAGCTTCCAAACACCAGTGGGGGGCTCCTTTGCGCCGGATTCCGGATAGATTATGGGTACCAAACGGCGCCTATTTCTGCCGTGAAGCAGTAATGTAGGCATTACTGTGTTTCGGTCTGAAGGGCGCCGTAGCTAGTGAAATTACTGGGCAAATGAGAATTAACAACTTATGTGTCAAGGTGACGAGCGCAGTTGTAGTGCTGCTCAGAATTTTTAGGGTTTTTCAAGAACCTTGAGCACTGCATTGTAAGGCACAGGGCGTTTCAATTTCCATCAGCTGGACGTCCTGCTCGTCTCGTCCCTTATTTTCATAAAAATAAAAAAAAAGTCCAGCTCATGTGTAATAACGACATGTTTCAATCTCTTTTGTAAAATATAATTTGTAGGAGTTATGTAAATGACCATGATTTATGTAATGATAATAATCTTATAAAATTCTTTCATTATATTTGAACATTTGTATGAACATGTGATTATCCTCTAGCTACACTATTATTTTGTCAGTTTGTTAGTTAATACTGTTAGTTCACCTGTAAAAAAAGATGCTAACACGCCAAACGACATAATACATACAAGCCATTACGAAAACATAACTTACAACCTTTTTAAATGCAACATTTATAATTTGCAATATTAATTTTTGAAATGATGGTCACCTACAACGAAGCCAAAGTCAAATCGGAAGTGAACAGTGAAATTCTTTATCTGTTATTAATAACCCATATAATGTCAATTCCATTTTTATGGTTTCAGTTGAATAAATTTATTTTAATATGTACCTACCCTACGTATACTTTTAAATATGATGCTTTTATTTTAGATTCAAGATTTTTATTAATATTGTAAATGTGTTTTATCGGTCATAAAGTTATTTCTTTTATTCAAAATTTTCCAGACGATTTATAGTGTCTAAAAGCATGGGACGCACTTCTTTGTAAGTCAGCCTTTGATGATCTTTTGATCTCATCTACTCACAGAACAGAGCGTGCTCGTCTTTTGGCCGTGAGACAAAATGAGTCGGGCTTTTGGTTACAAGACTTGCCTTCTGCGCCGATTGGAACGCTACTTGACAATATGACATTGTCAATATGCGTATCACTCCGGCTAGGTATAAAACTGAATGAACCACATCAATGTACAGTGCCGTAATGTCTCTGTGCCGTTTGGTGTCGAGACACTTGGCCCGTGGGGCCCAGAGGCGCGGAGAATGTTCACATGCGCTGGCAGCTATTTCGAACAACGGATCAGCCTTGCTATCCAACGCGGTAATGCTGCCAGTATTCAGGGCCCTATGCTGCTCTCATCCAACCGGCGATCTTGATCAGATCGTCGGTCCATCTTGGCCTACCAACACTGCGTTTTCCGGTACGTGGTCACCATTAGAGAACTTTACTGCCCCAAGGGCCATCTGTCCGTCAAACTGCCCACTGCCACTTTACTTTCGCAATCATTTGGGCTATGTCGCTAACTTTGGTTCTCCTACGGATCTCCTCATTTCTGATTCGATCTCGCAGGCACATTCCAAGCCTCTCCCTTGCTCTCTGAGCGACCATGAGCTTTCTCATCAGGCCCTTAGTTAGCGACCACGTCACCGTAAGTCATCACATCATATAGTTGTGTATTTATACTAAAATCGCATATCTTCTTGAAAAAAAAGCATAATAATTCTGAGTCGCTTAAGACAGGCAGCGATACCGTTGATTGATGAGCATGTTGCAAGCAATTATGTTAATGGAAAAGTTTATTTTATTATTTATCATACATTATTTATGGCTTTGGAAATAAGTCCTTTGACCCATTCATTTTGCTTTAATTATTCTTCCTCCCCCCCCTTTTTTTTTTGTAGAACAATAACAATTACAACAACATTTTGTAGAACAATTTAGGAAAAATAAAACACTTATATGTGTCAAAAGACCTTGATAAGGAGAAGAGGCGAGAAACTTATTGTTTTATTAAATAAATATTTACAGCTTCATCGATTTACAAATATTTTCGTTTTACAATCTTTATTGTAATCAAAATAATTTGTAATCTTGCATAGGCCAAGAGATGCAAAACCAAGTTAAAAATTAAGTGAAAATTATAAAGTGAATTAATAATGCTATATATATTATACAATGACGATAACTAACATTACACTAATTAGGTATAGGGCTTAGATCATTAACGGCCGTTCCCAATATTCAGTCTATCTCTTGCTTGAGATAAAAATCGTAATTATCGTTGACTTTTCTGTCCCAATAAACTTATCGACGGTAACTCACCTTATCCGTGCACGCTGTCTGTCAATGGGACGACGTATAGTTTACCAGCGATATAAAGTTTGTATGGAAATTGCAATTCACGCGTCCCGATAAAAGGCGATAAGAATGACTTATAGGGTATGTTGGGACAGGTTCAGATTATTGACAGCTAATTACTGACAGTAGAAGGTAGTAATGTATCTCTTTCTGTAGATAGTATATTGGGAACGGCCGTTATACGTTGAGAATGACTATGGCAGCTGTGAAAACATTGAAAATAGTTGAGGTTAACAGTCAACCTCTGACATACAAATCGCAAGTGTACGTAGCTCGTCACGCACACAAAGTATTAAACCTGGCCTGTTTTCATCGGTTGTCTAGCAGTAAGTGGCTCTATCTAGACGTATAAATTGTCTAAGGCTTAACGAATATCCGTAAATAAAAATGGATACAGCACATTTTTTTTAATTTAATAATACAATGTAATGAATGTCTTCTGTGACAACTGTGACATAAAATCTCTATTCACAAATAATTTAACAAAACGTTTTACAATAATCGTTTGTCCGATTGAGACATACCGCAAAATATTCCTTTAATGACATTCGGACGTCCGACTTTTAGTAGTGGGTGGATTTGCCGCCAAATAATTGTAGGTTGCAGCTGTCAATTGATATGTCAAAATGACAATTTGGCTGTTCAGAAATTGCTATTGACTCCTTGTTGTAATGACCATAGAGTACAATTTTCTTTGTATGTTTTGGTGGTGAGTGTTTAGTTACTTGTGTTAAAGCGCTATTCAGGGGGACAGTGGTCATTAAGCATTGTAAAACGCTTAATGGCGACACGGTAAGATTGTCAATTAGTTATCGTTTACCGTGTAATTGTCGTGGAAAAAAAATATGGGGGCGCGGGCGGTAAGACGCGGCGGCACAGAGTAATTATGGTAACTAATTGATTGTGGGACATGTGTTTATAAAACATGAAAGTTTCATTTCTCACAGCTTAAATAAATACAATCTCAAAGGTGTGTTATTATTATTTTATTAAGCAACACCACAGATAAAGACTCTAGTTTTCGTGGTAGTTACTATTTAGTTATACATTACTTGTATGTTTGCCATGAGGAATATTTTTACAAGACATAATATTCTAATTTTTAACAAGTTGTAGAATCAATCCTAACGTTATGAATACATATCACTGAGAACATAATATTATACCTACTCGACGCCTAAAAGAAACAAAGCACAACAGAGGATTATTGTATATATTTAGTTATTTATTTTTTTATATGAAATACAATATTAATCAGTTTATCTAGATATCAAACTATTTTACAAAAGCACTGACAAAACTGAACTTAAAGAAATAACTATGAACACCATATTATAAGTAAAAAGACAAAATCAAATCAAATCAAAATCATTTCAGTAAATTGTCAATAGTTTTCTTTTCTTTTTACATTTACCACCACTTCGGAAAAGGTTGAGCTTTGATGAAAGGAAGTGGCAAAAAACTCATTGCCACTTTTTTAAATCAAAATTGACAGCTTCATCGTTTTACAAATCATTTGAATTATAATATATTATGTAAAGTGAGGCAACAATATACTCAAACGTCATATACTAAGTAAAAAAAGTAAATGTAAATTAATACTTACGTAAAAATAAGAGTTATTGAGTACTGAGTTTCTTGCGCCCATTCTTCTCAGGTCTGATGCAGTCTCATTTGAATGGGTTGTTTTTGACGTTCAATAAGTGTTTTTGAATCCTATTTATATTTTTTTTATAAAAATATTTGAATTTGAACTAAACTAACTCAATATCTAAGTAAATATATATTCACTAGAAAAATTACATACAACTTATATTAATGCTACCCTAACTCATCACAGAAAAAACCTGATTGAGTTTATTTCTACCAAGAATATAAATTAGTAATTATCTATGTAATTATTATGCTCTTTCAATTATATTATGGTTATGGGGTAGGTGGTATTCGTCATTCTAATATACAACTTTTTCGTATTGGGTATACTTCTTCAAATAAAAAAAGTTATTGATACAAAAAATATTTACCTCAGACGTACGTAGAAAGTTCGCTAAAATTCAGCGGGCAACTTTTTAGTAAAAATTCCTTACAATAAAATATATTAATTAAATATCCAGGATGCGGCCGATTAAGTCCCAGTCTTGGTATCATTAAGAATGTTATTTATTTCATAGTAACCTATATCACATAAAAGTTTGTTTTTAATTGTTATGTATTTCGTAACACATTTTTTGTACATTATCTGAGACCAAGATGTAGGTAGTACTTTACAAACATCGCCCAACAAAAGACTAACTCAGCTTAACCGAGTAGTAGGCATAACACGGTGATTGTGGAGTTAACATTATGAATATCATAGTTTTTAGAAAATTCGTTGCCTATCTCATACATAACATTATCAATAATTCAATAAAGTATAGAAAGATAAGATTTTTTTTTTATTTAGTATCTGTCTTTAACTTTAACATTAACATTTACCTAACATTGTTTGACATTGTTAAAATGTAGCTTACAATTATTGTTTTTAAATATATTATATTCATTTCTATTTTTCATGTTGTTTATTACCTTAGATAATTTATACATATAGATAGAGCCTCTTGCTGTTAGGCACCGCATGACAACAGTCAATGTTTATTACTTAAGTGTGCGTCACAGCTACGTCTTACACTCGCGATACGGCACTCACTTTGTTTTAGTGTGTGTGCGTTACTGAAAATAGAAGTGAACAGTTCGCCGTTATTTTTTCGACGAGTTCACAGCTGTCACAGTCTGTCCATACGTATAAGTTATCTAAGGTTATAATTTTATTCTTTTTAGCTTTCTGCACTTCTTCTCTATATTATAAGCTTTCACTTTGCCAAATCTCAAAGTCTCCGTGCGAGTGTGCGAAAGGTATCCAAAGTTTTCGTCACCATCGCCTATTAATATCTAGTTTTTTTATTTAATTTTAATCCTTTAATACATACAATATACTAGCCTATAGACAAACAGAGTATGTGATTGAGGAAAACATCTGTAACGGTGATACAGCAAGATAAAAAGGAAAGCGAATTCATTGTTACTGTAACCGATTGTGATGGGAAAGTTGTAAATAGTCAGCCACGCTTGCCGTTTGCTCCTTAGTAGTTTGAAGAAAAGAAGAGAAAGGTTTATAGGTATATAGTACAATAAAGCAATATTGAGGAATATTATTTTCTATACGTCACAAAGTGGTCCCAACTCAAGCATATATGCTGGTTTGAAAACCAGCGCTGGTCTTCCGTTGGGCCATTTGGTAACGTCGCCTTATAGATAATAGTCTTGTCAATTTGGTTAAATGTCAGAAAGTTTTGACTGACAAGTGGACAACCCTGTCTAATGTCAATCTGAGTTCGGACAATAAAGTATTGTTAAGTAATATTATGATTATGATCACAGATCAGTTTACATTATTTATTGTTTGTTTTTCAATTAAAGTACTTAGAAATATAAGTAACCAGCTATATATAAGTAAAAAAGACGTACCTACTTGAATGTACGGAACCTAAATGATAATGGACAGAGATATAAATATAAATTTTGAATATTAAGCCACTAGCTTTTACTATCGGGCTGTCTGGCTGTCTTTACCAAAGTATAACTATAAATAAATGGAGAGACCGTTTTTTCCTTCAGTTATCTGCGAAAACTGCTAAACCTACACCATAAGATGTAAAGTGTTTCGGAGAAGGTTTCAGTATATACCTTATTTATGGTATTCTCAATACAAATACTTCAGTCAATGACATTTCAAACAATGAGCGGCCGTGGGGTACATAATTTATTTGGCAAAATAACGATCTCCGGTTCAGTAGGTAGATAGTCTTTAACTTTATAGTAAACTAGCCGTTCCCGCTCGCTTCGCTGGGCGAATTTTGAAAGGAAATAACTTACAAATAAAAAAAAATAAGTAGCCATAAACTATCTAGGATAAATTTCGCATCGAATGGTGGTAGTTTCATGTCGATACGATCAGTGGTTTAGGCGTGAAAAGCCTTAAAGAAAGACCATTTTCATTATATATATATAGATTATAATTATGAATAAGAATAGTGATAGCATTATAAATGGTAATAGTCAATGTAACCAAAATATCGCTAAGCAAAACATTTGACAGAACTGAGTTACGTGACCGCACGATTTCCATTTTATAGAAAACCGTATCTTAATTTATTTAATTTAATAATAAACCTTATTGCTAACCAAATACGTTCTTGATAAAACAACATTCTACTCGCACTGATATATTGTGTTATACAATTTTCAACTTTAATTACTTTGATATTAAGTTGTTAATCTGTTTATGAATACATCTTAAATTAACTTGGTAAATTCAGTTCGTGAAACTATGTAGGTATGTTGTGACATTGTGATTTATAGAGTCTTTGCTTCCCATTTATTGACTGTATCGAAGAAGTTATATTAAATACAATCTCGCTTAGTCCCCAGTAATATAATTATAATAAATGATTTTAAAATCACTTATTGAAAGTCAAAATCTGCTACTGAATCAACAACACATATACCTCAGACCTGATAAGAATGACAAGAAACAGCTTTTTAAATAATATAATTTATGTACCTAGCCTATGCCATGAAACTATTTAAAAAGTTTTCATTGTAGTACAAGTTTCTCTTTTAGAAATAATCTTAACTAAATGAACTAAACGTTTGATTGGATCAGTTACGAAATGGGAGTACACAACACATGTGTTTTATACATTTTCTGGATCCATAATAAAATCATAAATATCGCAAAACTACGACATAATCGAGAAGTAGACCTGGCTAATTTGAGTTTGTTCCTGGTATAAACATTATCACAGTTTGTACAAAATTCGCAAATGTATCTATGTCATACATGGACAGACACACAAAAGGATACCATGGACTGAGTAATAGAGCTACCATTGGTTATCCGGGATATAAAACTTTTTTAAGGAAGAAAAACTATATCTAGTATGATGGTACGGAAGCCTACTGGCACTTGACTGTTTCGATCATGTCGCAACTTAATTACACAATGGTATATTTCAATGGAATTATTGCTTGTAAAGCAATACCCAATTGCAAGAGACTCTCTCAACTCGACTAACATCTCAGTATCTCAGCTCGACCGCATGCAAAGCAGAGCAGCTCGAATTGTCAGGGATCCAGTGCTCTGTGAATGTCTGGATCACTTGGCGTTGCGTAGAGACATCGCTTCATTGTGTGTCCTCTACCGCATTTACCACGGGGAATGTTCCGAAGAGTTGTTTCATCTGATTCCTGCCACAGAATTCCACCTTCGCACGACACGCCACAAATTAGGATATCATCCCCACTATCCTCTACAGTGCGGTTTTCAAAGAGCTTTCTTCCACGTACTACAAAGCTGTGGAATGAACTTCCTTGTGTGGTGTTTACGGGACGATACAACATGGGTACCTTCAGAAAAAGCTCGTACACCTTTCTTAAAGGTCGGCAACGCTCCTGTGATTCCTCTGGTGTTACAAGAGAATGTGGGCGGCGGTGATCACTTAACACCAGGTACGCTCATTTGTCTTCCTTTTCCATAAAAAAGTGTCTTTCGAATTCCCTTAAAAGGTTTTTGAATTCACAGTAAGTAGGTAATAAAAACAAAATAAACTTTCACATTAATTGAAAATAAAGTATTTATAAAGTATAGATTTGGGTATGTATATTTTATTGTATGTGTGTGTATTAGCTGGCATGAGTACCTTCCTGCATCATATATAAGTTATATATATACAACTTTACTGATCCTGTAGCCACAACCTGAGTTTGTTGAACAATAAATACCAAGATTTACGAACCATTCGCCAATCGAACGGGTGGCTAGTTGGTAAGAGCGCTCGGACGAAACCCGAGTGTACACGGGTTCGAGTCGCGTATCGTTTATAAAAATTATAATTATATTTGGTATAAATTTTATTTGTATAATAAATCCCAGAAGTGAGGAATCATCATTATCATCAGCCGGAAGTCATCCACTGCTGGACAAAGGCCTCCCCTAAAGATCTCCACGACGATCGGTCCTGCGCTGCCCTCATCCAACGTATTCTGGCAATCTGGACCAGATCATCGGTCCATCTTGTGAAAGGCGTACCAACACAACGTCTTGAAGTGAGGGATAACACTTTAAAAATAACAAATTGCATAGATAAGTTGTTTTATCCACTCAGTAACAATTGATTTACATTCACATTTATAATACTTTATATGTCTAGTTCTTCAGCCGCTGCGATAAGTGTAGATTTTTGTTCAAAAGCATTTTCATAGCTTATATATAGCATACCTATGCTATAAACATCTCAAAATCTCAATTCATTTGTCTTTCTATCTACTGTTACTGTTTTTTAACAGAAATTGAGCGTTAAGTTATAGAATCTCATTGAAAACTTGGTACGAACAGAACGGTATCATTAGTTGGTCAATATCGGGACCAATTACGTAAACCAGCAGTGAACCACGTGTCAAATCTGGTCGTGGGAACGAAGTAACAGGTGTCACAGCGAATTACCAGGATGTGGGGCGCAAACAACAACCCCAGCTTGACGATATTATTGTAAGTATTAACTTCTAATAAGCACCAATTAGGTGCTTGTTAGAATGTCAATCTATTCTTATTAAAGTTATATTTTGGTTAAAAAATTAACTTATGCCCGAGACGTAGTCTACTAAGACATATGAGGTTAATTCAAATCAAAATCACTTAATTCATGCAGGTCACGGAAATAACACTTTTGAATGTCAAATGTGTGTTTTTTCTTATTGAATCTACCGCTACTTCGTAAAGGGTTGAGCTGATGAGAAGAAGTAGCAAGAAACTCATTGCCACTCTTTTATATCAACATTTACATTTCCATTGATTTACAAATCATTTCAATTCCAATATAATATGTAAAATGATGCAACAAACATACGCAAACGTCAAATAGTCAATGCCTTACACGAGTAAGTCAAAAAGTAAATGTAAATTAATACAAAAGTTATTGAGTACAGTAGTTGCATCATCCACATACACCATAAATAAATAAAGGTATTCTGTATATATATATATATATATATATCTTTATATATATATTTCTTGTGTGCGTGTGTATGTCACTGAACTCCTCCTAGACGGCTGGACCGATTTTATTGAAACTTTCTGTGTGTCTTCAGGTGGATTCGAGAATGGTTTAGATTCACAATTGAACTACCTTCTGAACGGCTGGACCGATTTTGATGAGATTTTTGTGTGTTCCAGTGAATTTGAGATTGATGTGTGTCTTCCGGTGGATTCAAGAATGGTTTAGATTCCCAATTAAACTACCTCCTAATCGGCTGGACCGATTTTGATGACTTTTTGTTTGTTTCAGTGAATTTGAGATTGGTTTAGATTCTCAATTACGTCCATATAATATAATTCTCCTGCTCATGTGTATGTTAGTGAACTCCTCCTAACGGCTGAACAGATTTTTCAGATTTAAGACGTGTGTACAGGACAACGTCTGTTGGGTCCACTAGTATATATATACCACCACAATATGCCACCACAAGCAGCGCCCGTTCACGAGCATGACGCATGAGCCAGGCAACGCCTCCCGCAATCCTATTTTAGGGAAGGGGACCACCCGTCCCATGTCGCCGCCACAAGCAGTGACATTTAAACGAGCATGAAACCTGTTACGAGAACTCAAGCAAACAAGAATAAAAGAATCCTAATCTACATATCATGATATACATTTACTTAGATTACTATTTTAATTCAAATTCAATTAATAATTACAATAACTTATTGAACGTTAATGGATTGTCCATTCGATAATGAATGACTCAGACCTGAGAAGAACTGGCGCAAAAAACTCAACGGGCTTCTTATTTTATTTAAATGAAATTCGTCATAATATAATTTAATAAAGTAAAATTTATTAGTAATTAGCCTGAGGGTGGTCGCTCCATTCCCCGTTTTCTGTCATCGAGAGGACTAGCCCATTGTCGCTGCAGGCTTGCTATGTTAAAACAAGGTTCAGATAGATATAAATCGTTACTCAAACTTAAGTAGTTGTCATTACATATTTTAATAAAAACTACATTAAATTTCATATCGTTCATACCTATATAATATATAAATATAAAGTCTATATACTAAACATCTATTCATAAATGGATCATGAAGGTACGGTCATTAATATATTGTTCTTTTAGAAAACTCTGTGAAAATAATACAAGAAAATACTATTCCAGAGTTTTGTTTCGTTTTTTAATTTTAAATTTTTAACCCTTGTGTACTACGTTACAAATAAACAAATTTTCTTTCATTATTTCTTCTTTCCTAAATTCAAAAGTTTTACTGTGACAGTACTTAATGTTTTTTGAATAATATATCAAATCAATAAAAATATACTTCAAACTATGTGTTATTTTACCATAATATACGTAGCTTACTTTACTTACCAGAATAAAACTTTGTCCATTAATAGGATTGGCCAGCCATAATTTCCCACGCCCATGGTGGTCACTAGGAAGTACCTATATATTAAGATTTGCCAATCGTATTAGACTTAAATGGTAGTATGTTTTGATTGGCATTTATTCAGTTGGCATTTTTTAAGAGATTTAAAGAACTGCAGAAATAAGTTTGATTTTATTTTAAGTCGATCTCTCCACGCGTTCCTTACAATAATATTATGGACAGACAGACAGACGGAGATGCAAGGGATTCATAACGATTTCTGTTTTTAATTAAGAAGCATGCTGTTTTAGAGGAATCCTTCGAATAATAACTTATAAATTTCAATGATCAAGAATTTTTTTTAAACTTTAACCATTTATTGAATCACAATTTCTAATGACCAGTCTGTTTTGGGGTGAAAATTAATTTTTATATACGGTCCTATACAAAAACGTTTCCTGGTTGAAATAGAGCGATATATTGAGAGAAACGGACTGCCGCGGGTTCCCACGGGGTCATATTATACAGCGTGTCTTATTTTTGCCACTATGATTTTAAAACACAGGAAAATATCTACTTCGCAAATTCAATTATGTATAAACTGGAGTTTGATTGTAATTGATAAGCCTCTGCATAAGCTTCAGGCTTTGTTATTTGTCTTATCAGTATATTATTATTTAAATACATTCTTATTAGATTTATGAATCTGCCTACCAGTTGAATCCCAATTTGAAAAGTCTTATTATAACAATAAGAAAAAAATAAAATTTATAAAATTTGTTTTCAAATTTTATTTGTGTAATAAATTTTATGAGAAAGCTCATGGTCGCTCAGAGGGCAATGGAGAGGGCTATGCTCGGAGTTTCCCTGTGAGATCGAATCAGAAATGAGGAGATCCGTAGGAGAACCAAAGTAACCGACATAGTCGACGTAGTTTGACGGACAGATGGCTGTTGGGGCAGTAAAGTCCTCGAATGGCGACCACATACCGAAAGACGCAGTGTTGGCAGGCCCCCCACAAGATGGACCGACGATCTGGTCAAGATCGCCGGAATACGTTGGATGAGGGCAGCGCAGTACCGATCGTCGTGGAAATTTTTGGGGGACGCCTTTGTCCAGCAGTGGACGTTTTCCGGCTGATGATGATGATGAATAAATTTTATCCCAGAAGTGAGGGTTATCACTTTGAAACATAACAAATTGTTAAGACAAGTAATATTATATCAATATATTACTTGTCTTAACAATTATATGGTATACGTCTTAACAATACCGATTTGATTTGATTTGATTTAACAAAAGTGGCAATGTGTTTTCATCTTAATGTTGAATCGTCTCCAAATTAGTATAAATAGTAAAATGTAGAAAAAACAGTGGATATTCATATGTTTCATTTTTATCTAATTGAATAAATCTGAAATGTGGTCCAAAACAAAAACACCCTATATATCCGTCAAATGTGTCGTGATTGGAAATATGCGGAATTCACAGGTGGTTCCGCCCCTCGGGATTCCGCAGTTTTTGTTGTACCCGATCATTTCCTAATTCACATCTGGTTGACTGGGCTTACGTACACATACAGTACTAATGACTAGCTGTTGCCTGTGGCTTCGTCCTGGTTTCAGTGTAACCATATTAGTTGGTGATTCAATGGTGACACATACATACATACACATCAATAATAATAATAATAATATATCTCTTATCGTAAAGCCAGCGTTTGTAAGATAATATGTTTTCGTTCAACTTATCTCTAACTTTACAAATATACGAAAAATTATTTTAACTTTTCTGGTTAATATTCATATACAACATGACACTGTGTGACTTTCTGTTGGAAAAATAATTAGTCGAAATAATCCAGAGATAGACCGCCTACCACCTAAAAAACTGTTGATATTTAGTATAATATTAGTTAAAAGTAGTTAGTTTAGTATTATAGGTTCTAACACTACAAATTTAATATCTTTATTATTATTTCTTGTGAGATAAGAGAACAAACCTTACCTTTACCGTATTACTCGTACAGACCCGAGAAAATCTCAAACAAATATATAAAATTAGTAAGTAAGTTATTTCATATAAAATTAACAAAAAAAAACTAAACTGCCTTTAAATTAAAGCCCATAAAGTGTGATCTATCTTTGGTAGTCTTAAATATAAAATTGATCGGAATATTGCATTCACTGAACTGTAATTAATATAAATAACTCGTAATTTACTGATTAAAACAATATTTTTCTTGATTTATCCTTACAATATTTTCTGTAACACAAAGATGTTGTGATTACCTTTAATTGTAGGAAAAGTTAGATTTTATAATTAATGCAATGTAATTATTAACACTGTGACTACTGTTTCTTATGTTGTTGATCCATTAAATAAATAATAGCATTTATATTAAAACCAAAACACGAATTCGCAACTCTAAGTCACTGATGCGATCTGATACGATTTTCCGTCACTTGAGGAGTCGAAAGCCGCGTCCTATTCACAAACCGCTACCAAAGACCTCCCCCACCCCTCTTACCTCTCATAAATCACACGATAACAACGCATCGCGTATGTTCTCAGGTGTCATCATAAACCGGACGGTTCGATCCATTGCGTACCGCAATACTTACAGCACCCCGTTCGTTTTCGATACGGTTTTTAAAATGTTTGCTCGAAGGATTTAAGAGCGTTAGTTGATAGGATTTGTGAGAATCGATTTGTTTTGTTGAATAGAGATTGTTTGTCTGTCGTGTTATAAAGATTATAGAATTACAATATGTTTGAATACAAATTGAATGGATTTGAATAGATTGAATTGTGATTTTGTAAGAGTGGTTAAGCTATCTGTACTTATAGTGTTTGAGGAAAGAACGAATCCTTGAATTCTGTTTCTGCAGACACAATTTCCACATTTTTTGAATAAATAATAATAATAATAATTTTAATTTTAAATAATAATAATTTACTTTAAATTCGCGATCTAGAAAAAGCAAATTATTGGTATAAAGTTTGGTATTATATCTATACAATTTCATAATACCACTCGATAACTAAGAATCAAGCTACTCTTAATTTCAGTGAGCACTAATATTGTATCCGGTAGAGGGAGAAGCATGTCCTTTATTGAGGTAATTGTAAATGTCTAGAATATCTGTTGACTTTATTTATTTATTTGGAAACCCAACAATCGTACACTATTACATAAATTGTATACAAAAAATTAAAAAATATATATCTAAGTGTACAGATATCTTACAGGGGTACATATCATTCATTAGCTGTTACCTTCCTTACCAAATTTTACAATTTTTTTTTATGATAATAAGGGACGAGACGAGCAGGACGTTCAGCTGATGGTTATTGATACGCCATGCCCATTACAATTCAGTGCCGCTGAGGATTATCAAAAAACCCAAAAATTCTGAGCGGCATTACAATTGCGCTCGTCACCTTGAGACATAAGATATTAAGCCTCATTTGCCCAGTAATTTCACTAGCTACGGCGCCCTTCAGACCGAAACACAGTAATGCTTACACATTACTGCTTCACGGCAGAAATAGGCGCCGTTGTGGTACCCATAATCTAGCCGGCTTCCTGTGCAAAGGAGCCTCCTACTGGTATACAAACTTGGATTACAATAGTTAATAATGTTAGTGAAATTACAATTTATCAAAATATGTTAAAATTAAAATTAAGTCCAATACAAAACAACAGTAGTTACTTCTAATGAATTTTAGTACATTTATTTATAAATGTTGTAACCCCATCTGCGCCAATGTCCAAGTCTGGTATATTATTTATATACTTGATGAAACTATAGATATTGCTAATTTATGTTTCAGTGGTCAGGTTTATAACATATTATTGTGTTAAAGTTATTGATAAAATAATTTTTTCATTGAAAAAATATAAATAATACTTTCTCGGTCTTTACTTCTACTAATTTTAGCTTTGTTCTAGTGTGGGCCTCACTAACTCGTTAAATATCCAAATCAAAAGGTAGGGGTTGTATAGAGTTGGAAAGAGCTTCTTAAAAGCAATCTAGATATACTTATAAAACACTACATGATGGAGTGCAGCAGATCCAAGAGCAAATGGCGGAACCCTAAAGCGAGATTGACTGCGTCACTATATTGTGTGCGACTAGACGAGATATTATTAGTTTTCTGCGCTCTTTGATTACACCAAGGGAAACACTTACGACTGATAATTAATACGAATATAAATACCAATCTGAATGAAAATCTATGTGTCGTCTGGCATTTCAGAACCGTACGTTTTGCCAGGAACTCTCGCCTCGCACAGCCACTTTGTGGAATCAATCGTATTAAACGGCATAAAAGGCATTTATTTTCTCAAAATTGATTCCTTTCGAATTCCATTTTATGTCTTTTTTTATATACTAGACACTACTACCGCTTCGAAAACAAATTTCGCTCTGAGAGAGAAGAAGCGGCGCAAGAAACTCTCCCAGCATTCTTTTTTGCGCTCTATTTAATAAAAATATACAATATTGTACAGTCATTTCTATCGCTATGAAATAATCATAATCTAGTCCTAGTCTGTCCGATCACTTATATATTCAGCTGTGGAGTAATAGGATTTACGACAGAGCTATTTTTAATAAAACCTTTAAATTTATTTATAGATAATGCCTGAACAGTGGCTGGGTCTTTATTATCAAAGTGTATACATTTACTCTTAAAGCTATTATGTATCTTATGAAGCCTACTAGAATTAGTTACAAGCAATCCCTTATTTATAGTATGTTAAGTTAAGTTAAGTTATAATAATATGCATTATATTAAAATACGTATCGGTTATATAACCGACTTAAGGAATTTCAAGCCCAGAGAGTACTTATAACTTAAGAGCCAGCAACGCATCTCTTGATCCCTGGTGTTGCGGATGTCCATTGATGGTTGCCGCACCACTCCCATCATGCGGACTTCTTGTTTGTTTGCCTCCTCTTGTATAAAAAAATCGTATCAAATAATTCTAGTTAACATATAATATATGGGGTGTCGTGTCTACAACTCAGCGTTAAATAATTTAGATAGAGCCTCTTTCTGCTGGACAACCGACGAAAACAAGCCCTGTGTATTAGTTTAGTGTGCGTGACAAGCTACGTCTTACACTCGCAATTTGTATGTCACTTTGTGTTAGTGTGCGTGCAGAGGTTAACTATCAACCTCAATTTTTATCGACGTTTTCACAGCTGTCACAGACTTTGCCGTCTATTTTACGCAACAAAGAAAATGGAAGGGCATCGAAAACAAAGAGTAGATACCCATGTACAATAATAACATAGACGAAGTACATAAACGTATTTGATGAGCATTTCTGAACGTGGTTCGGGCGGGCCACCTCTAATTAACGTTAACAGTACACATATTGCTATCAAATACGAACCCTAAATTGTGCACGCTAATTACTGCAACCACTTCGAACTTGGGACAAATTGTGGGTTCACTCAAATTGATTTCTATTTTTAAAACTTAAGCCTAGAACATAAACTCAGTTAAATATATTTATAACATTTTTTTTTTAATTATTTTATATTAATCAACTTTCATTTGCTGTGAAGCGAACACCCTCAGGCTCTTTTATTATAACTTTTCATTGTACGATATTACATTGTAATTCATATTTTTATTAAAAAAAAGTCCGCTGAGTTTCTTGCGCCCGTTCTTCTCAGGTCTGAGGCAGTCTATTTCGAATGGGTTTTTGACGTTCAATAAGTGATTTTGAACCCTATATTCAATTAAAGCATTTGAATTTGATCACCGCGACCTGTACTACCAGAGGAATCACAGGAGCGTCATTTATATTAGGTATGCTACCAAATACTCGCAATTAAGAGCGAGATATTTCTATATCGCGCAAAAAACTATCCCAGCAATCAATATAAAAACAATATAAATGACAATATACTATACAAGGCGACAATGATTCTGTATTTAATTGGTATTATAAGAGAGAATTGGTGATGAATTACTGATAATCAGGGTGCCCATCTGCTCGTTTGTTCTAGATAAAATACTATAATTATTTAAAAATCAAATTTTCAACCCTTTTTTATAATTTCGAGTGTTATGTTTATATATACTTGAACAGAAATACTAAAACAAAATTTAAATAAATTTGCTTAAGACGCTAGTCTTATTGGTCGCAGTAATAGATCCACTGTTTGAGCGACAAATCAGTCTATTCAGGCGTGGTACGGGGTTCAGTCCTGTTAATTAACTCTCATGTATTCAACATTTGCATAGTGACATAACAGAGTTTTGGTTTAGACAGTCATACATGTGTTTTCGTGCTAGTTTGCCCGTTGTATTGCGGTTTCCGATGACACATCTTTAGTCTCAGCAAGCATCTGTACTTACTCTGTGGTTTCTCTCTCTCTACGCTACGCCTAAGGTCGTTTTGTATTGCGTTACGACTCAGCTCATATTGGCACACATTTGGGCTGATCACCGACATAAAATTATCTACTAACACATAAATTAATTGGAGTACATGCACGAAGTTTTCTTTTAATTCAAAATTCGAAACATCGGCCTGCGTCCAATTCAGTTATAAAGTCTATATATTATTCGTTTATTTGTCTATGGTAGGCGCTAAAATTTCGGTACCGACTATACTTATTATTATATTAATATGATTTATAAAGATATTTCTCAACATAATTTATTTTTTATTTTTTGATGTTTATTGAATTTGAAGTACACTTATTAACAATTTGTCTAAATATGTGTAGATATACTAATTTTTTAATGCAGCAATGATCGTAAGCGCTTTGCAATTTGATTACAGACAGTTAGAAATTCTGCCACACATCGCAAGTCTGCAACTTACTGTAAGTCGTTAATGACTCCCATTGATCATCATATTCAACTACGACAATTACTTGACCATAACTATGTTATGGTAGATGACATACATATTCGGATACCATAAAAAAGATTCGGCCGAATATCGTTTATTTGCTCCTAAGAATTGAAGAGTTCCGTTACTTTGTCATGGATTTCGTAATCTAACCTAACCAAACTCTTAAGCACCTTCTTTGGAAGCAACAGCTTACAAATAAAAAAAATATTATCAAAATCGGTTCACCCAGTCGAAAGTTTTGAGGTAACAAACAGAATTGAGAACCTCCTCTTTTTTTAAGGTCGGTTAAAAAGTTAGTATTGAATCAAAATGTTGAGATTTCTAAGTAATACCGGTTCAGGAATAGTCCAGCCGGTAGATTACCGAATCGGCTTAGCCGTTCCTGAGAATCGTGCGATTTTACTGAGCCAGACTTGTACGTGGTGTGAGTGAAATATAAACACTCTAATAATAATAAGAGTTGTACTGAATAATAATATTTCTAGTTTATAAGCGCGGGTGCGCTTGAGCATTTTTTGAAAACATAATCATGTTTCCCTGGTAAAAAATGCGCTTTACGTGGCGTGAGTCTCACTTCTGGTGTTGCAACAGTTACAGACTGTACCTTCCTAATAAACTGTACCAAGAAACGTACCAGACTAATGAATGTTCCTATCGTCTAAAGTATGTCGTATAGTTTCTACAGATTACACTTTTAGTCGATTTTTAAAACAACCAAATATGAAAATTATTTTATAAGATTTATAACTTCTCATGGGAGGGTAAACCGCTTCGTAACGTAACGCGTTACGGCGCCAGTCTGTCTGGCTTCCCTTTCTCTCACGCTTACGGCAGCGGTAGACAGGCTCCTCCTCTCTCACTCTAACCAATTGTTACTTTTATAGGATTAAATATAGGATTCTAATAATAAAAATACACAAAATTGTAATGTAACTCCCTACATAAACAAGAATTGTAACGAATAATTTAATATATTTTATAATCAATAAAAAAATTATTCATAAATAACCTTTCCTTAAATTGTCATATTAATATAGTAAAGTACTTATCTCCACCATTTTAGATTCGAATGTCTCGGATTTGTGCATTGGTACAACTACCCGTCACGCAGGTCCACGCACCACAGGTCCACAGTAGACACATAATATGTCTACTGTGACAGGGCAGAGCAGATTTTGTAACATAGCATGTACGTACTAAGAGCTACGTACGCTGCGGCACAGCAACGTACGGCGCAGACATGCGTCTGTCCTGCTCGGCGTCTTGTTGTAGCGCCGGCACAGATTTCTGCCCGATGCGTGCATACTTTTACGGCTAATTCTTAATTTTTTTGCAATTACAGATCATTTTAATTAATTAGTGCTTTGTGAGCCTTATTTGTATGATTCTAACCATACAAACTATTAAAAAAATATTTAAGGAGCTATAATGGGTAACTAATTATTGCCGAAAAATTAAATGTTTTTATATTTGTATGTTAAATAAAAAAACCTACAGGTGTCTTCTTGCAACTGCCTCAGCTTACAAAGAAACTGCCCCTAGTGTACTTAACTATTTTTTAAAGGTGTCCCGTACTGAAGAAGCACATCCCGCTCACCTCATCCTTATTCTTTGCACTCATTTTACTCCTCAACTAGAATACGTTTATTATACAAAAGCGTTCTTGCTGCGTCGCTCGTAGCCTATGTCTGCCTCGCTGCCCTGCCCTGTTACATCTGTACTGTGCTCCATTTCCACATTTCTGAGATTACTAGATTTTTGACAGCAGAAAATAAAAACTATTTGGAAACGATCAACGATCTAAAACGATATTTAAAAGTATAGATAGGTTACCTAGACAACATTCGGTGTTTATAAATGATACACTAACGCACACATAAATAATTTAACATTGCAATAGCACACTACATTACTATTACACGTCAAAGAAGGATAGTAAATTCAAATATCGCAAGCGAAAAAGGGATAAATCTAATTTGCTAATTGCTTCGTATTTGAATAGATAAATACAGAATCATCCATCAAAAATGATTTTTATCGTACACCGTGATTTATGCCTAAAATACGATTTTAAAAGTTTAAAGTAAAAAATAGATTTTAAAAGTTTTAAAGTAGTAAAACTGCATTGAAATTAGGTAAATAGAGTGTCATTGATTTTATAAAAAAAATAATTTAATATTAATTATAGTATATAGCCACATTGATGATATCACTTATTTGTACATAAAATAATGAAAAACATACAGACATAACAAAACAAAACCGAAATTTATTTACAGAAATTTTTATAATTTTACTAACGACGTCGGCTCCCAAAAAGTTTTAAGTTTACAATTATTATTTTTTGTATCTTATATTATTGATGAATTTCTTTTTGTTGAGGGTTTATTACAATAAGATAATAGGAGAAGACTAAAATGATCCATTGATTCTTCTGCAGTTAGCAAGGAATATACCGAAAGGACAGTGTTACTGAAAAAAAAAACTCCTACGTAAGCAAATAGCACTCACTGTCTACGTCCGCTACCTACCCTAAAACTTGTTTTTGTAGTTTGACAGTTCAGCTACCTATATACGCACTTGTTTATTATTTAATTTCGTATTACATTCACTGGAACAATGCTTTTTTTACATCATTTGCAAAAATATACTACCTCGATCATCCCGAGACAGACAGCATCAAAATTTCGCCATTTCTGTATGTTAATCTATGTCCGCACTCGAGACTCGAGTCACGTTGCGGCATTCGGCTTGACTCGGCTTGGCGGCGATCGGCAATGTCATGGCGTCATATATATATTGTTAGAGAATTAATGAAATCAAATAAAATGTTATAACTTGATTTCTTAACTGTGGTATGTAAATATATGATTTCTTTTTACTTTCGTAATCACTGCATCTTCCTATAACACAAGACGGCATTTTAATGGTATACCTTTAACAAATTGTAAGCAATTCTGTCAACAACAAACGCGTTCGTACCGTTTTCGAATCGAGAGATCGATTACGACTAAAGGAACCAGTTGACTCCATTTAGGCGATTGATTTTCGGCGCGCTAGTGACATATCTACCACTTTTAATACTTTAATATCATTGGCAACGATATTCAATCTGTCTCTGTTTTTATCACTAATGTCTTTTTTTCTATTAATATTATTATACAATATCACGTATTAATACCATAATGTAATACATACCGACCCCAAATACGAACACAAACAGAATCGCTATCCAAAGCGAAGTATAACACGGTAACTGGGCGTCTACATACTACCGAGCCCCGGTTTGAGAGATCAAAGCGAACACACAAAGGTCTTTCAGGCCCTAATGAGGGTTGCTTTTTGTTCAGCTCGTTGTGTTTCAGTACGTTTGATCTAAGCCGCAAAGCGCAGTTATTTTAGAGTAATGAGTGTTATGAATATTATGTACAATGAGAGGCTTTTACGACATAGTTGTAATGAACTCATACCACTCTCTATTTGGAACGCATGCAAGATAGATATTTAAGAACACCAGAAATGTTTATTAGTTATATAGGTATCTATGACAGATCGAGACACAATATAATTTTTTATGAACCCAAAAAATTCTGATCGGCACTAGAATTGCGCCTTGAGACAGTCTCATTTTCCCAGTTATTTCACTTTCTACGGTGCCCTTCAAACCGAAACACAATAATGTTTACAAATTACTTTTTTTTTATGGAATAGGAGGACAAACGAGCGTACGGGTCACCTGTTGTTAAGTGATCACCGCTGCCCACAATCTCTTGCAACACCAGAGAAATCTAAGGAGCGTTGCCGGCCTTTAAGGAAGGTGTACACGCTTTTTTGAAGGTACCCATGTCGTATCGTCCCGGAAACACCGCACATTACTGCTTCAAAATAGAAATAGGCGCCGTTGTGGTACCTATAATCTAGCCGTCATCCTCTGCAAAGGAGCCTCCCACTGGTATATATCGTCCATATGCGTCGTTGTTGAGTTCGCCGATCTAATAATTAAATTTATATTGGAGCCAACATCTATCGTTAAAACAGTTTCTTGTGCTAGTGTGCTAGCTAGTGCAGTTGTATAAGAAGGATCGAAAACGCGAGTTCGCCTGAGGCTCACATCGCAACCCACGTACGAATTCTTGTGTGATAACTTGTATGACGATTCTCTTAGGATAGATTGCTGCAGTGGATCCCCGTTGCCTTCTGCACCAGAATGTTATGGGGATGTTGAAGCCCAATCGGTTGCCAGAGTCTTGTTCGTTATCTAGCAGGGGGAGAGTACTGCAGCTACCATCACAGCCAGGGTGATGTGACGCGGGCATGTGAGGATGACGATTGGGGCCAAATGATGTTTCTTCCCCTTACCCCCCAGTATTATTTACGCAGTAAATAAATTTCAACAACACTTCGGACAACTTACAAATAAACCAATTGTGAAGTGAGGCGAACACGTTTCGAATTCATTTTGTAATAATACCCCGAATGATCTTTAACTCAATTTCCCTTGAACCACATTTTTACAGAAATTTATATTCTTTAATATTTTCGTACTCAAAATATATCTCTTTTTACACATTACCACACTATTGTCCAAATACGTCACTTTTTACGGCTCGTAACGTTAAAACAACTCATAGATAAGAGAGTCCCACATAAAACCGAAGCTCATATCAGTAATAAAGGGCCATTATAATAACGTCTATATTTTTTCTCAAGTCGTAGAGCTGTTATCTGCGGTGATAACGTAACAAGTGTTCCTTGGAGAATACACTCATGTTCATATGGTTTGAACGTCCACGACCGTGTTAAGATTAAGCGTTATGTAGTAAGTAATATTGAATGCTTATGGTCAAAAAGCAAATCGATTATTTATTGTAAATAGCCAAATAGTGCATTTATTGTATTAGGCCTTATTTTGCGGAACTCCATAAATATGTAGAGCTCGTGTAGAGACGAAACACGTGTCGAATTGTATAAAGACAAAGCGTAGCGGAATTAACACTCAAGAAAGCTCACTCCATTTGGATAATGAATCAAATATTAATTTAAATTAAATAGTAATCATATTTTTATGTGACATTTAATAAGTTAGCTAGAGTTAAAGTCTCCTTCACAGGTCTTGGTATTCAAGTGTACAATAAAATACCAAAGAGTATACTATGACTCATCATCATCATCAGCCGGAAGACCTCACTGCTGCATACAGGCCTCCCCCAAACATTTCCACGACGATCGGTCATCCAACTATCATATCTACCATACTACGACTCGCTGAGCACAAATACAAGAAATATATTAAAGCTTCTTCGACAAATAGGCTTACTACAATATAGTAGATTATAATTTAGAGGTTATTGCATGATTTTAGTCTGGTTCTGCGCAGGCCATCAAAAATTGTATAATATTAATAAGTTCTGATATCATACGTGGGTCACACTGAAAATGTTTAGAACTGGCCAGTTAGAACCATTGCTAATGAAAACTTTTTTTGAATTTCAATTTTAGAATTCTTTGGTAATCTAATGAAGTATATTGCATTCATTTGTCATTTTTTTGTGAATTGGCGGCAAATCTAAAACTCTTGTTACACGTAAAAATAAACGCGATAAAATTTTTGGTCAATGATTTATTTTGACATTCGTTGTAGGCTTACTCAACAACAAAGCTATGATAGGCTGCGATTAGCATTTCTTAATGAAGCCCCATCTCGTGCCACTATTTACAATTGGTTTAACGAGTTTAAGCGTGGATGTATCAATCACAATGATGATCCGCGTGAGGGACGTCCTTTAACAGCGACTACTGAACATTACATCAGTGCTGTGCAACGCATGATAGAGGAAGATAAGAGAGTGCCCAGTGCCAGTAGCAGATACGGGCAAGCCTAGGCATTGGTATGAGTCACGTTCAAAAAATGTTTCACGAACATTTAGGCGTCAGGAAGCTTTGTACCAGATGGATTCCCCATACTTTAACCGACGAAGAGAAATACCTTCGCTTGGACTGGTGTCGCCAAATCTTTCATAAGTTCAACGGCGGTGACTCTACTGCTGTATTTGACATCGTCACAGACTATTAAAGCTGGATATATTGCTACAAACCCGAAACCAAAAGACAATCAGCTCAGTGGGTGTTTCCTTTCGAGGATCGGTCAACTAAGGTAAAGAAAGGAAGAAGTCAAGGAAACAATATGATTGCCTCATTCTTTAGTCGGAAAGGTCATCTCGCGACAATTGTGTTAGAAGATTGAAGGACAGTTACTGCAGACTGGTATGTCAATCGCTGTTTGCCTGTTGTCTTGGAAATTCGACATCAGCGCCCTCGAAACAGGATTCTCCTTCACCACGATAATGCTTCAGCGCACTCCGTAAAACGGACTGTTAAATATTTGACTATGGCAGGTGTCGAGATAATGAGTCATCCGCCATGCAGTCCTGACCTGGCACCCTGCGACTTTTATTTATTACCAAGAACTAAAGATAAAATTCGAAGTATTCGCTTTACGAGCCCTAAAGAGACCCCTTGGACCACAGCTTTTCTCAGTGGTTCCATCGAATGCGACGATGTGAAGAGAGGAACGGAGATTACTTCGAAAAACAATAAAAGTATTGGCAACGTTCTTCATTAAGCCGTTTTTCGTTTTCTAAACATTTTCAGTGTCACCTAGGTATAAGACCTAATTAATACTTTGGTTGGGAATTTCTTCTTTCAGTTCATCTCTCCATTTCCAAGCCCCTTTACGAATAGATGTAGCTTCAAGACATTTACCAAGTGTTTGTGCAATATGTTATGTTATTGTCAGTCCCTATGGTAAATAAATATATTTCTATTTACATTGGCAATTTATGTATATAATATATTACATAAGTTGCAAATATATTGAATGCATTAAATTATGAAAATATATATTATAATATATATGTTTGTATTTACTTTTTACAAAATTAACCTACAACTTCATGCGTTCATCATTTCACCGAGTCTATGTGCTTTTTTGAAGTTAGTATCGCCTGTCGTGTCGAAACGTTCTGCAAGAAAATTCATTTCCCGGGAATAAAGTTCCTTGATACCTGGATATATATATATAAAGTTCTATATATATTCTTCTATATTCTTCTTTCCTGTTACTATACCTTATACCATCCTGGTCAATAACCCATGTTTATATGTTTGATAGTCAGTTAAATTTGTGACGTATTATTATCTGAGCGGTTCTTATAAATAATAATAAACGATGTTATATAATGAGCTATAAATACGGATTGACTGCGCGACTAGTATACTTTAGTTATTTCCATAGTATTATGTCCTATGGTATATTGCTATGGGGCAACGCTGCCGATATTAATACAATATTTGTGCTGCAGAAGAGGGCTATTTGCGCTATTTATAACGTAGGTCCTAAAGAATCATTGAGAGCAAAATTCAAAGAAATTAACATCTTGACTGTTGCTTCTCAATATATTCTTGATAATGTAATGTATGTTCGTAGGCACATAAGTGAATTTGCCAGAAACTGTCATAACCATAATGTTAACACCAGGAACAGACATAAACTGATGATGCCTACTACTCGGCTAAGTCGAATAAGTAAGTCTTTGTGGGGCGATATATATGCTTTTACAACAAGATCCCAGAAAATGTTCAAAACAAAAGTATTACGTTATTCAAAATAATTGTTAAAAAATGTTTGTGTGGTAAAGGTTACTATAACATAAATGACTTTCTTAATGATACCACAGGTTGGGAATGGAGCGACCGCCCTCAGGCTATTAAATAATAAGTTTAATTGTACAATGTTACTTTGTAAATGTAACTTTATTTGTAAAACATATTTTTGATGGAAAAAAAAAGCCCGCTGAGTTTGTTGCGCCCATTCTTCTCAGGCCTGAGGCATTCATTTTGGAATGGGTGGTAGATTTTTTGACTTTCAATAAGTGATTTCACATCCTATTTTGAATAAAAATATTTGAATTTGAATTTGATTCATGTTCATATTATTCAAACAGCATAGATATTATTTACATAAAATAATTAAGTACTAAATTAACGACACAAAACCTTTGGGTCAATTGAGCAGCGGAATCGTAAACAAAAACTAGTTTAACTTTTTTGCTAACTGTACTACTATACAACTACATGTAGGAGCCGCCATTTTTCAATTTATTTCTCAGTTCATAAGCTTGAAGTGATAATATAGTGACTAACGATATCATAATTTCAAGTTATAAAATGATACTCTTCTACTGCGCGATCACTAACTTTATATATGCCAATATAGTTCTCATATAAGAGTATCTTCACAAAGATATTATAGTTTATGTCCATCCATAAGTCCTTCGTTGTTTATGTCTTCTTATCTCGACTGATAAATATGAGATCATTGCTATATGTGGAACAACGTTATAGATAAATAATGTTTATTACATGTTTTATATCGATACCAGAGTAAGTAAAATGTTGGATCGACGATTGTTGAAAATGCGTGAATCGTCGCTAGTAGGAGTAATGTTCTACTTGCTCTGGTCCGCACGCTCCAAGTTCTTTGCCAAGATATTGTCATGAGCTTAATTTTGGTGTTAATGTTCACCGACGCCAATCCTCTCTTGGTACACCCACTAATATGTTTTTCATTATTTATTTACGATTATTCGACGCCCCAGTCAAGAAATGTTATAAGAGCGGGATAATTACTTGCGGGACGTAGCGGGATATTTTATATACATAACATTGTTACGTACGCTTACAACGCTGCGGATATTGAGGGACTTGTGCAGAAATATTATAAAATAAGTAGCTTTTACCCGCGACTCTTGAATAGTGTCTTTGGACAGATTTCTTATCTTTTAAGATACTTCCTTTTAAGATCATTATGTAAGCCAAAGTTTAAAAAATGCTCGAACAAATGTTTGTAAATTATTTCTTATCAAGTGCTTAAATGCTAAGTTTCGTGGTTCTATCTTCGATAATGACCAATTTCCATATTATCTGCCATCCCCTATTTCAACCCGTCCATTTATGTTTTTGCAATAAAAGGTAGCCTATGTCCTTTTTCAAGATGTAGTATATCTCGGTGCCAAATATTATCAAATCGGTTTAGGCGTGAAAGCGTAACAAATACACTTGCATTTATAGTATAAGAAGGAGTGTTACTCTTTCAAAACTAAACACTTGAAAGAGCGACATCTCAAGTCAATTTCGTAATATGCAAATATTGGGGTTGAGCAGGTTATCAACTGTAAAGTAGATCCGGTAGATGAAGCCACAACCTGAGAGTTGAACAAAACATACAAGATTTTATGACGATACGTCACTCGAACGGTTAACTCAGTTGGGAGAGCACTCGCACGGAACGCGACAGGTAGTGGGTTCGAGTCCCGCATCGTTCATAAAGTTTTGTTTTCAAATTTTATTTGTGTATTAATCCCAGAAGTGAGGATTATCACTTTAAAAAACATAACAAATTGTTTAAACATAAATAAATTCAGAAAATAGAATTTATTTGGAATTACCATATCCAAGGTTTTTTCTGTTATTAAAGATCTCAATGAGAATCATAGGATAATCATATCAATTTTAAGTTCAAGGTTTTGTTTTAAGGTTAAATTTTAAAGTAAAAACAATAAAATTATAAATTAAATATAAAGTAATACATTTATTACACTCGGTACGTACGGGTCATCTGATGTTAAGTGATTACCGCCGCCACATTATTCTGCTATATCAGCTAGGAATCACAAGAGCATTGCCAGTCCATTGAAAAAGTGTACGCGCTTTTTTTGAAGGTACCCACGTCGTATCGTCCATGTTGTATCACAGATCACAAGGAAGCTCTTTCCAAGGCTTGGTCGTACGTGGAATAAAGTTCACTAAAACGGTGGAGGAACACCGCGCGAGTGTTTTTTTATGGAAAGGGGGACAAACGAGCGTACGGCTTACCTGGCATTAAGTGATCACCGCCGCCCACATTATCTTGCAACACCAAAGGAATTCACAAGAGCGTTTCCGGCCTTTAAGGAAGGTGTACGCGCCTTTTTTGAAGGTACCCATGTCGTATCGTCCCGGAAACACCGCACAAGGAAGTTCATTCCACAGCTTTGTAGTACGTGGAAGAAAGTTTTCTCTAAAACCGCACTGTGGAGGACCGCCACACGTCTAGATGGTGGGGATGATATCCTAACTTGTGGCGTGTCGTGCGAATGTGGAATTCGGCAACAGTAATCAGGTCATACAGTTCTTCGGAACACTCTCCGCGATAAATGCGGTAAAAGACACACAATGAAATGACGACGTCTCTACGCAACGCCAGGTGATCAAGCCGTTTACAGAGCACTGGGTCCCCGATAATTCCAGCAGTTGCACGCGGTCAAATGGTTACTGTTTATACCACTTGCTCGGATAGTTGAGTCTCTTGGAACTAGAAAAATTACTTTATCTAGTGCACTTTTCGAAGTATTTTTGCATAAAGGCACCAGAAAATACTTAAAAGCAAGTTTTTGCTTTGGTTAATTATTTAATAAATCACAAAATGTAACTAAATTTAATTCGTTTCACCAGAGTTGTTACAAATTTGTTTATACAAGACAAGTGCTGACCCGGCAATACCACGCGCCCGCTCATTGTATGAATTATCATATTGTAATGAAAAACCATTGACTGAATTAGTTGTATTGCAAGTTTATAGATATCTTTAAGTCAAAAAATATAGTTTCCGGATAAGTAATCACCAACATACGATATACTAAAACCTTCTCCGAAACACGCTGCATCTAATGGTACAAGTATTATTCCGATCGGTCTTGCAGTTTTCGCAATATAACCGAAGGAAAATACAGGCCATACATTTATTAGTATAATTTAGATTTATGATTTTATAGACTCTGACGTCAGAGAAACCCCGCGCATAATGGCACGTTTGAATAGCCGAAACATATTGCCAGAAAAGAATATTTATTTTTTAATTCAATAGGACGGTTTTCATCAATAATTTGATGTGTTTGTTCATATAAACACTTTAAGAAATAATTTTAATAAATTTATTACAAAGTAATATAATAATAATCGACTTACATTAGTGCAAATAAAGGTTATTGATAGTGTGTTACAATTTAAATCCTTAAGTAATCGTTAGTTTCAACGATGTCATTCATATATTAACGCTTATATCCACCCTTAGAAGCCTCGAAGGCTTCGTGGGGTGTGACCCGAGCCAATGGCATTGAGTTGCGGGGTCACGACCTCGCCAATCACACTACGTTACGCCCTTACATAACTCTAACTTGAAAGCTTCTGTGTAACTTAAATAAATATATCACTTAGCTACCGATTTTTATCACTCAGATCGCTTATAAGTCAAGAGAAACTTAATTAAGGTTTATATAGATATACGTACTTAAAATATTCATTTGTAAGAATTCCAAATAGTATTTTCAATTTAATTATTAAATCTTTCGTGAGACATTATAACTATATTTATTAACACACAGTATGAGACGGGATGTTATCGCGAACCTATTCTACTCACCCTGATGAAGGACATTCGAATGATCCGACACTAGTCGGTAAAACGTGAGCAAAGCCACCTTAATAAATATATTATTTTAAATGTTTAGCAATTCAATACACTGTAAGAAGGTGATTTAATAATCATTCAAGGATGGAAATATCTCAATCCTTAAGGGATTGCATTTGTCGGTTTTCATATTGAGAATTACAAATGAAGTTGTTTTAAGAGATTGAGAGAGTGTCATTTATAAAAGTTGAATTATCGAGACATTGAATAAGTGGGAGTTTTATTACTCGCATTATGTATTTAATGATGATGAACAATATTGGTCTCATTTAAGGAAGAAAATATAGCGACAATAGTCCTTCATTTTATAATAAATCGAAATATCCAATTTGCTACAAATAAAAAAGTATTTGTTGGATTTTCACATTATCTAACATACATAGAATGACCGAAGACAATGAGTTGGTCAGTGAATATTGTACAGTTTATACTTTTGTACATTCAAGTGAATGTGCCGGGAGAAATCATCTTAGGTTGGAAGATACCAACCTAAGATGCGGAATGAGGTAAAATTAATTTCGTTCAATCTGTTGATGGTGCTCCAGGTTTGATAATCAATCGCCATGTGTTTTTGGTTTTCGAAATCATAATATTATAAACATTTATTCCACATTTTAAGAGGTCAGCAAAACTCATGTGATTCCTCTGGTGTTACAAAGATTATATTATAGTGATATTATATAGTGAGATGTGACGTAGCGGTGTTGCACCTCATCCATTAAAAAAAACCGCAGTGCGGAAATAGTACTTTATAAAAAATAACAAACTCCAATATATTGTCTTAAATTCAAGTAAACTTCTAGTCATCTGTGAATTTTGTTATTAAAAACTTTCTATTTGGTAAAAAGGCATCCGTAATGTAACGTAAGATGAATCTGCGGTTAGTTTTGTAAGGTTCGGGGCGAGGCAGGGCGGGCGGAATCTATTGATTTTCATCCACAGCGTGTACTTACAAAGGTAGCCTTAATGCCTTCATCGTCCAGACGGAACCATTTATCAATCAATGTGGATAGACTCGGTTCAGCTTCCTTGTTAGTTCTTATCTTATTATTGGAAACAATAAATAATAAGTATTTCACTTTGCTTATTTTATATTCATTATTTTCTTCTGCTAGTACTTGTATAATATTGTTCGTTTTTTTTTTGAAAAAGTAGCGATAAGTAGTCCTTGGATGCGAGGCCAATGTCAGCATCAGGCTGGGTTGTCTTAAAGTATCTTTACTCTTTACTTAGCTCAAAGCAAAGGACGCTCTGAGGAGTGAGGATCCCACGTCTGTATAAAGTGGTCTTGAGGATATAAATTAAATTTCGCCATAGTAGTTGTACATGTTCCCTAGCTAGTAGTCTAGACTTCCACATCTCATTTTTAGGTATAGGAAGTTAAGGGCAGGCGCGCAAGCAAAAGCAGGGGGCACAATAGATCCTAGGATTTTAGTGTATTTGAATCCCCAAATATAAAGTGTCCCAGTGCTGAGCAGGAATCTTGATTGAACTCATTCTGTGCGGCATTTATTGCGCTCGTCACCTTATGACAAGATGTTAAGTATCATTTGCCCAGTAATGTCATTAGCTACGGCAACCTTCAGACCGAAACACAATCGTGTTTACACATTACTGCTTCACCCACCTCAGTCGTACCCCACTAGCCAGAATTCCGTGTAAAGAATATTTCCATTAGTACCGTAAAAAAAAAATTAGTAAAAACCATATTGTCTAGCCCTAAATTAGACAAATTACAAAGCCTATAACTAAGAGTGTTAGATAACGATATATTTAACACATTATACATTCTTACCCAACTCAAAAACTTTTGCAAGGGAAGTCTTACTTTAAAGCCTCGTCTAGTATCGGAATACTGGGTCTTGAAATCTCGAACAATTACAAATTCCGTAGTCGTCTGGAAGGCAAGGCCAAATTGGCTTCGGAGAAAAGTGTGTCTTCTACAGCGTTTATCACGGGGAGAGTCCAGACCTGTTACTCGACCTGATTCCTGTCGCTGAATCCCGTCTTCGCTCGACACGCCACTAATTAGGATACACTTCTTACACTCTTTCACGTACAAGCAAACTATGGATTGAGCTTCCAGTATTTCTAGTAAGATACATGGGTACCTTAAAAAAAAGCGCGTAAACCTTTCAACGCTCCCATGATTCCTCTGGTGTTGCCAGAGAATGTGGGTGGTAGTGATCACTTAATAATCATGTCCTCCTCTTCCGTAAAAAATAAATTCCAACAGGGCAAACAACATAAGTGCCATAAAGTGTATATTCTACATTAAGGCCATAGTTTGTTAATCTTTCCAGGAAGCACTGCTGCATTAATAATGTAAATAAATACGTTTCAAAGTTATTGTATGTTAAAAATGCCTGTAATGTTACCTGTACAAGTTATATTATAGGTACTATTAATTAATTTTAGCAGTCTCATAGATGGCATGAATATTAAGATGGTTTTTATTATTTGACTTCAAAAAATATTCAATAAACTTATTTTTAGAGTTCTCCTAAGTAAAATAAAATAAAAAATATAAGGCTAGGCACGGACGAGTAAAAAATAAGGACTCCGTGTCACCTACTTAACAGTGAAGCATCAAAACAAGCCAGTTAACGTGTAAATACGTAGCTCCAGGCACACACATTAATATAAGCCGATCTTACATTACTTATGTAGGTACTTCAAATTATTGTAATTTGGCTTATTACAGTGATTTTAATGATTATTGTAATAAGTGCTTATACTTTTTGTATTATTTTGGCATCAAACTGTCAAACAAAATTACAAAGTTAGATGACATACATAAAATATATGAAATCTTAACATACAAATATTTTATTCACCGTAACTAAATATCTACATAGGTACCTTTTTAAGTTTAAGAAACAACACTTAATACTTTGTTAGTTATCGTAAAAACATCGATATCAGAAAACTCTTTACTACTTAAAGGAATGAACTCCACACTGTATCAACTCTATTTCCAGCGAATTGCAAGTCAGTATCACCGGAAGATGCCTCGAGTAGACGCGAAAAAGGTGTTGGTCTAATTTATCGAAACAGCAGAATTAACACTTAATGTAAGCCGGAAGATGTCCACTGCTGGACAAAGGCCTCCCCCAAACATTTCCATGACGATCGGTCCTGCGCTGCCCTCATCCATCGTATTCCGGCGATCTTGACCAGATCGTCGGTCCATCGGTCGGTCTTGTGGAGGTACCTATATAAGTAAAGTAGGTAAATAATTTCAAAATAATTGAGAATTTGTTATGTTTTTTAAAATTTAAATGTTATGCCTTATCGTTATAATACGTGTTTCATACGAATGAGATAAACTTCGACCCGAGTATCAGTCACAAGAAGATAAGATAGCTGCAATACGACACAATCCTTGCTTAAAATATTATTAATAATATAAATACTCTAATGTCTTATATTACTTTTAATACCTCGAGCACTGCAATCACAAACTGAAGTTAAAACGTGTTGTCTGCCCCCACAGTTTGTACCTACAGGTACACAGATGGAAATTCTGAATATATAAAATCTGCAAATTTTAGTTACAGAATGTAGATACAATAAATACTAGATAATCTTAGCTATAACTCTGTTCATTGGATATCATCACAATTTGTCATCACAGAATAAAGAGAGGTAGCAGTAAGTCAGATTCACTCAATAACATCTTCATCAAGCGCTATTTAGATTCATTTTAGAATGTACTCAGCTCACAGCTGTATTTAAGATACATTGAAAATAAGTTTACGTACCATCTAGGATCGACCTGTCGATCGCGAGTGCGTTTTGAGTCGATCTCGAGAAAAAAATCCGATATATTCACAGATCTGTTTTATTTATTGATTTAGGTAACTAAAACAAAATGTAATGAATAAACTACTAACATTTATTCAATCTACAACTAGGCCAAAATAACCCCCTCATCACTTTCTTTTATCGAAATAATCCCCTGCTAGCGGCAAAGGCGGCGAACGCGCGGTATTTGCCAAAGAAAAGCCGAAAAACCAATAAACTCACAATTTTGAATAATTATGAGTTTTCATTGACATTTTAGAACAGACCTACACTTACCTCAAGGTAGTTTTGCGCACAATATGGATTTTATAAGTCAACAAATAAAATGCATATTGTGCGCAAAACTAACATGCATATCACGATGCACCTACCTAGACGACAATCCTTCATCATACATACTTGCAGGCTCTGAGAGTCAATGGATCTGGAACAATTTTGAGGTAGATCGCCAGCAATTCAAGCTTGAGCACCCCTGACCTAGTTCTACTGAGGCACGCAAAAAACAGCCGGTGACTTTTTTTTTATTTTAAATGTCAATGACAGACGAGCATTTTAGACACAATACAGGAGAAAATACAATACAAAAGAGATAGCAATATAGCTAGGGATCCAAATAGTAAGCGAACTCTTTAACTTATTATTAATAACTTCAACTTCTGTTTAATAGATGAAAGTAATTTACATCATATTTAATATAAAAAATATATCGTGTCCGATTTTTCATAATACTCCATGGTAACTATTCGCTGAACATTTATTATTCAGTTCTGCTTAAAATAACTATAAATTAGTACGGGAGTATGGGAGAACGGAATTTAGAACCAGTGGGAGGCTCCATTGCGCCCGGCTACATTATGGATACGGCGCCTTTTTCGGCCGTGAACCAGTAATGTGTACCTAAGCATTATTGTATTTCGCTCTGAAGGGCGCCGTAGCTAGTGAAATTTCTGGGCAAGTGAGACTTAACATCTTATGTCTCAAGGTGAGGAGTGCAATTGTAGTGCCTTTCAGAATTTTTGGGTTTATCCAAAAATCCTGAGCGGCACTGTATTGTAATGGGCAGGGCGTATCAATTACCATCAGCTGAACGTCCTGCTCGTCTCGCACCTTATTGCCATAAAAAAAATTACCATCTTATCCGGGCTAATGGTCAACCCCACCTACATGTGGGTTACCATGGCTACCATTTAATTGTGTGGTAGTGGTTTGCTATCAATTTTTTTGTTATTATATTCTAGGTACTCAAAGATACAATATTTCCTGCCGGCGAATTTGAATTGAATTTCAATTAATTATTCGAAGTCTAAATGTAGTTATTAGCTATAGTAACTGAGTCTATCGAGTTCAAGGAGCTTCCAAAACCAAATTTTGCATAAAACCTTAATTCAGCGTTGGTTTCGAATCAATATAAAAATCCTATCTCCAAATCATGCACTATTTAAAAGCACAACAGTAAAATAGGCTACGTCTGGTTGCAAGAGAGCTTGAATTATGATTAGTTAGATACTAACTGGTACCTCGTTTAGCCCATTTCATAAAACCACTGCATCCATGTTAATTCACAAATAGGTATAGGTACTTCTCGTTACACTCAAAATAAAACTTTGTCTCCACAATCATACAACACAAAAACACTTCCATATTAATGACCCGCTAATGATCCACACACTGCCCTACTCGAACGCAAACCTTCAGATTATCTGTAGGTACTAAGCCATAACATGACCAGAAAATTATCATGTGTTCACCAATTTTAGTCGCATCCAAGTATAAAAGTAGAATAACTACGTCCTTGGCAGCCAAGTTCAGATGACTGCAGCCAGACAGAACGAAACTGTTTGAACATTTGTTCTGTTCTCGCTTTTATATAAATAACCTTTTAACGCGGCCCTATGAGCCTAGGGTTAAACGATACACTTTGGTGGTTGAACTCATCATATTCTCACCCCTGGCCCCGGGGTCACGACAGTGTATTGTTTTCACGATAAATTCTATATTTATGTTTTATATACACCAACACGATTGTATGTAAATGCGGTGTGCGGGAATAACGTTGTTATGTAGATAAATTTGAATTTCACATTTACGTAAAGTAGTTGACACGAACACTTTTAATGGTAGTCAACTGAGTGTTGGTTTCTATCATGCTATCTTTTTAATGTCATTTATATCAAATAACGTTCTAGCTTTTGTAATGTTTGCTTGAAAACAGATAAAATACAATCAAAGCTACTTCCAGGTCACATGGTACGAACGCGATCAGAGGCCGCGAACTCTTCTTTTAGGTTCAGCAAGGTTACTGCAATTCCTCTAGAAGGCATGGGATATACGCCAACAGCCTCCATGTTCCCAAAAAAGACCGAACAGCGTTCGAAATCGTCAGCTCCTTGATACACTTAGCCGATTGCCGGTTCAATTTCGACTAACAGTATGGACTTTTTTTTTATGGAATAGGAGGACAAACGAGCGTACGGGTCACCTGGTGTTAAGTGATCACCGCCGCCCACATTCTCTTGCAACACCAGAGGAATGACAAGAGCGTTGCCGGCCTTTAAGGAAGGTTTTTTGAAGGTACCCATGTCGTATCGTCCCGGAAACACCGCACAAGGAAGCTAATTCCACAGCTTTGTAGTACGAGGAAGACAGCTCCTTGAAATCCGCACTGTGGAGGACCGCCACACATCCAGATGGTGGGGATGATATCCTAACTTGTGGCGTGTCGTGCGAAGGTGGAATTTGGCGGCAGGAATCAGGTTTAATAGCTCTTCGGAACACTCCCCGTGATAAATGCGGTACAAGACTCACAATGAAGCGACGTCTCTACGCAACACCAAGAGATCCTGCCGTTCACAGAGCACTGAGTCCCCGACAATTCGAGCTGCTCTACGTTGCACACAGTCAAATGGATCGAGCAGATACTGGGGTGCGCCAGACCAGAGATGACAGCAATACTCCATGTGTGGCCGGACCTGCGCTTTGTAGAGCGCTAGAATGTGGGCCGGCTTGAAGTATTGCCGTGCTCTATTGATGACGTCCAGCTTCCTCGAAGCCAATTTGCCTTTGCCCTCTAGATGGCCATGGAATTGGCAATCGCTCGAGATTTCGAGACCCAGTATTCCGATACTAGGCGCGGCTTTAAGAGAAGTGTTCTCGAAGAGCGGTGATACGACAAATGGGGTTTTTTTAGTGGTAAACGCGCAAACTTGAGTCTTCTGGGGGTTAAATTGGACAAGGTTCAATTTACCCCACTCCGCGACCTTCTCGAGAGAGGACTCTATAGAAGACACTAGTTTCTCCCGGCACTGGTAGACGATTTTCCGAGAGAGACCTGCATGGCCCGTGGCATCACCATTGCTGTCGTCTGCATAGCAATGTATGTTGGAGGTGTCCAACATATCATTGATATGCAGAAGAAACAGCGTAGGAGATAGCACACAGCCTTGGGGCACTCCAGCATTCACGGGCTTCGGGTTCGAGCAATATCCGTCGACAACGACCTGTATGCTACGCCCAGTGAGGAAGCTGGAGGTCCACTTGCACAAGCTCTCGGGAAGCCCAAATGATGGAAGTTTTGAGAGGAGCGCCTTGTGCCATACACGATCAAAGGCCTTCGCTATATCCAGGCTAACTGCCAGGCCTTCCCCCTTGCTTTCAATAGCCGCCGCCCATCTATGTGTTAGGTATACCAGAACATCACCTGCCGACCGTCCATGGCGGAAGCCGTACTGTCGGTCGTTGATCAACTGGTGACCCTCTAGGTATACTAAGAGCTGGCGGCTAATTATGCTCTCCACGATTTTGGAGAGCAGGGAGGTGATAGCAATAGGCCTGTAGTTCGCCGGATCCGAACTGTCTCCTTTTATTTTGGATCGGATGGACAAGGGCTGACTTCCATGAGTCAGGGACTACGCCTTTGGAATAAACACGTTAGCACCGGCGTCAACTTAGGGGCACACGTTCTAAGCACAATTGTAGAAATGCCATCCGGCCCGCTCGACTTCCTGACGTCCAACGAAAACAGAGCTCGCCTAACAGTTTTCTGTCTGAACTGTACTTCAGGCATAGAGCTCTCACACTGCGGGATGGTCGGCGGTGTTTTTCCGTTGTCGTCAAGAGTCGAGTTGGAGGCGAAAAGAGCGCACAGGAGCTCGGCTTTCTCTTTTGCCATATGGGCCAGGGTGTCATTCCTCATGTGCAACGGCGGCATAGACGGCTGGTTGAAGTTACCAAGAGCAGCTTTCGACAACGACCAGAACTTGCGTGTTCCGGTCGGGTAACTGGAAAGTTGCTTGCCGATTTTGACGACGTGCTTAAACTTCGCACGATTTGCCGCTTAAAAAATCTGGAGGCACGGTTATATTTCCTCTTAAGAACTTTGCAGTTCGGATCCTTTGTGCCCAGCGCCACAACCCAAGTTCGATACGCCTGTTTTTTGCAGTCAGATGCTGCTTTAACTGACGCATCGAACCAGGGCTGTGATCTGCCACCGATCGGTACTACGGAGCTCGGTATAAAAATATCCATGCCCTGCAGTATCACATCGGCTACTGCAACGGCGCAGGCACTAGGATCATCCGAAGGGAACCAAACCTTGACCCAAGGGTAGGATGCAAAAAAGGAACGCATCCTATCCCAATCTGCTGACTTGTAGTGCCAAACGCGGCGGGTCGCTGGTGGTCTGCGACGTTGGCGTCAGATAGGCACTACACTCCTGACCAGGCAATGGTCGGACGTTCCCAGAGGGGCGTCGACAAAGACCTGGTAACCATCGGGATGTGTAGTCAGCAGAAGATCTAATAAGGACGGCATGTGGCTATCCACATCTGGGAGCCACGTTGGCGACTCAACCAATTGGGACAGACCATACGCCAATGCAAAATTATGCACAGATCGCCCTGTACGGTACGTGATCCAAGCCATTCGGCATTGTGCCCGTTGAAATCACCCAAAACTACGATTTCAGCGGAGGGGATCTATGGTCTTTCGCCCCGGGGAAAGTACAGGGCGAAACGACTTCCAAAAATATTCTTGAGCAACAAATTTTATAATAATATTAATATGCCTTTATTTTAAATTCATTTGGGGTTAGTTGTTACTCATTAATTTCTAAGTACCTAATTAATTCATAACGATTTAGTTACCTAATAGGCATTATGTATGTCGTACTTCCGACATAAAGCTCAGACACCGCGGGATGGCTGGCGGTCTTTTCATCGTCGTTAAGTCAAGTTAGATGCTAAAAGAGTGCTCAGAAAACAGGCTTTCTCTTTTGCTGTACCTGACGGTTGATTGAAGTCGGCTAAGTCGCTTGAAAGCTGATCGCCAACTTTGTCGACGTACTTAGATCTCGCACGGTAGATTTGCCGCTTAAAGAATCTAGAGACATGGTATTTCCTCTTTACAACTTTGCAGTGCGGATCCTTTGTGCCAAGCGCCGCAAAAGTTCGATAGATCAGATTCGTACCTTGCCATGTTCGCACGACACGCCACACACAACGATATCATCCTCACCATTTGAATGTCTGGCGTTCCTCTACAATGCGGTTCCCAAAGAAATTTTTTCAAGGACGATACAACAAGGGTAACTTCATAAATAGCGCTTGTTTTCTAAATCAGTTCCGAGCGCGCTCGGTAACGTACATGCTCACTGAACTTACGAATATAATTTATATTCGCGATCTGCGCGGCAACCGCCGCTGCACGCTATTTTGACTATGAGTTCCGAAAAATTCATAGCCAATGAATTGCTGGCATTCCTTCAGCACGCAATTGATACTATGGACGAGATCAGCATCATCCAGATCTGTGCATCAAATTTCAAGAGTGAGGAGATCATCAACGCCAAGACGCTCCTGTACGAATGATGAACTGATGAAAACCGACCAGATGCCGTCCCGCAGGAGGGATGAAAGGGGAGAGAGGTCTTCAAGACATGATAAATCTCCTGAAGGTGACTGATCCTGACAACTTTCGTGGCAAGGAACTTGAACAAGTTACCGCCCATCACCTTCGACCATGTCGACGTCACCAGGTTGCTGAAGGACATCCCAAAAGGGGCCTGGCAGAAGTAGTGTTGAAATTAGAGGCATCTCAGAACACCATCAGGGATCTGCAAGCTGAAGTTGCGACTTTGCGCAACAATACTATTATAAGTAGGTCAATAGAGGCCAATAACATCAACACATGACGTGGGGCTTGCATTGCTTCGCCAGCGAGTATTGAATCAGCGAAATTCGACACCGGCCGCTGCGCCCGTACGTGTAAGCGGTAATGTACTTGCCGCCCGTCCCTCACCTCCTCCCCTCTCGGAGGTGTCGCCTGCTGTCGTTACGTCAACACCTCAACGTGACTATGCTGCTGCCATCCGCCAGCAATCCAGAAAGTGGAAGCGGGCACGCCCGCAACGAACCCGCTTGTAGAGCTGTGTCGAAGGGTCTGACCGACAAGGATGGCTTCATTAAGGTGGAGCGGAAGACGAGGAGACCTCCTAGTCATAACCAATGTGGCACAGCACCAATAGGACAGAACCAGCTCCTGCGTCCCGTAATCCCAGCGACGTATATCTACGTCTCTCGCTTTCACCACACAACCAAGGCCTCCGACATTGTTCAGTACTTAGTGGAGAAGACAAGGTTCCGGTTGGGGGCCGAAAAGTTGGTGACGCGTCACGCAGTAGACTTCAACTCTTTTGTTGTTCGCGTCCCGACAGAACTTATATCAACCTTCCGAAGGGGGTTCGTGTTCCGCAAGTATCGCGGACGTCTCCGACCGCCGGAAGCTACCGAACCCGCGCCTCACATCGCCGCGAAAATGTGACATAGATTTAAGTTATATATCATATCTATGTTAGACTATAAGGTATTTATTTTATGGGCCATGTAGCCTGAAATAAAGGAATTATTATTATTATTATAAAAGGCCGGCAACGCTCCTCTATCCTCTGGTGTTGCAGGAGTATGTGGACGGCGGTGATCACTTAATAAACATCAGGTGATCCGTAACGGTCGTTAATCAAAAAATTACATTATTAAAGTCAAAGTTACACATTTACCATTTACCAATACTACTGGCTAGAAACTCATTGGCACTCTTTTAAATGAATAATTACAGCTTCATTATTTTCATGGACACACTGAAACCATCTTATATAATACCTAGTAATATTATATTCATAAAAATAAATTTGAAGTAAAACCCACAACATATCATAAGTTTTATTATATTTTATATATTACATACAATGTCTACCAGTTATCGTCACAACAAACACACCAAGTACAACAAACTATCCCACAAATTAACTCGAAATGCAACAAAAATTGTAAATTCCATCAAAACACGAACATACTAAAGCTCGGCGCACACTGATACATCACACATACATATTTACAATAGAGTAGAAAATTAATATCATAATTTTGTTACAATGATTAATCTAAATTTTTTCACCACAAAATTATTTAAATTACTTTCCTTATAATTACTGCTGAAGTTTTTGGTTTCTATAATAATTATTCCATAGTATATTTTATACATTGCCAACTTAACAAACATTTAATATTCCTTGGTATGTGGTACAATCCTATCTTAAATAGATAAATAATTGTACCACACCATAACTGAAGTGATATTTTATAACTGTTTGATAATTTGATGAATTTTAACCAGAATTGTGAAGCTCTAAAACAATCAGGTCAATATAGACTGAATTATTAGTACTTGAGTTCTGATTACTGATATCATTGACAGCTCTGTCTACTGCATCGAATTAAAGTAGGAAACAAATTTCTTTATACTAAAGTATTGAGGAAACATAATTCCAAGAATTTATTGCGGTATTTAGCTGCCACTTAACTCCTTACATTGCATGACAGTTCAATCACAATGTAGAGCCACCAGTGTACAACCGCCACAAAGATCAAGTGACGAATTTACAATGACAGAAACTTATTCCTAATAGGACATAAAAAGCTTCTTAATTTAAACCACACTCATTATTTAATATAAATTCAGATCACTATATTTATTAATTACCATATTTATTTATAATAACTAAATCTAAATGTATTTAGAATAAATACTGAAAATGTACCTATTACTTATATTAGATAATCACAATTTAAAAAAGGTCTCCAAAACTTTATACAAAAATCGAAATTAAATAAAATTACCATAACATTTTTTTTTATGGAATAGGAGGACAAACGAGCGTACGGGTCACCTGGTGTTAAGTGATCACCGCCGCCCACACTCTCTTGCAACACCAGAGGAATCACAGGAGCGTTGCCGGCCTTTAAGAAAGGTGTACGCGCTTTTCTTGAAGGTACCCATGTCGTATCGTCCCTGAAACACCGCACAAGGAAACTCATTCCACAGCTTTGTAGTGCGAGGAAGAAAGCTCCTTGAAAACCGCACTGTGAAGGACCGCCACACATCCAGATGGTGAGGATGATATCCTAACTTGAGGCGTGTCGTGCGAAGGTGAAATTCGGCGGCAGGAATCAGGTTGAACAGCTCTTCGGAACACTCCCCGTGATAAATGCGGTAGAAGACACAATGAAGCGACGTCTCTACGCAACGCCAAGTGATCTAGCCGTTCACAGAGCGCCGTTAACATAAATAGGTAGTGAAATCTATCATCTGCTGCGAAATGTTTGCAACTATGCCACAAAAATTATATATATTCAACTTCTTCGGGAATTAGGTATATTAAAGACATACAGAAGTTACAGTTAAGTAATTCAATAATGATCTCATTTTAAGTATGTATGTATACATTTTATAGAAACCTATGATGGATAATACAAGGATAACAATTATTAATTACTGTTGTTTATAATAAACATACATACAATGAGAAGGTGTGTTTAATTATGAAATTCTATTATATTACAGTTCTGTGAAATAATCGGTGTGAAATACATCTGTAAATGATAACTATCTTAGATAATCTATACATCATAGTCTCTTCCTGTTAGAAAACAAATAAAAACCGGTCAGGTTTAATACTTTAGTGTGCGTGACAAGCTACGTCTTACACTCCTGATTTGTATGACACTTTGTGTTACTGTTAGTGCATTTCTCAAAATAGAGGTTAATTCTAAACTTAATTTTTTTCATCGTTTTCACAGCTGTCACAGTCACAGAGACGTAATTATTATGTAAGATAATTATCATATGTTATTTGAATCATGTATAATATGTAGAAATAGTCGTTGAGATAAGTTTATTGCAATAATTAAGTAGTTATTTCTTATCCTTATGAATGTATGTTGTTCCTTATATATGAAGTATACAATCAGTTCAAAAACATAAACATGTATTCAGTTTCCAGTTTGGAATGTATTATTTAATGAAATTACATAACTATGGCATGCTCACTGGAATTATATAGCATTAATTACATAACACTCGCTCATATGAGGAATCGCTTTTTACAACAAAATCCAAGACAAACACGCGTGCTAATAAGAGAAAACTATATTTATATATACTAATTATTGATTGTAATGAATAAACCGCAAATTTATAATAAATTTAAAAGTAAAAAAAAAGACAGTAAAAATGCTGTAAATTATATAAAAGAATATTTAAATTTGAATGTAAAAATAGATAAACATCAATAGGTAACGGGTTTAATAAGTGGTAGGTAAATGATATCAAGTTTAGTTTGAAACATCAACACAAGTTTTTTTATGGAATAGCAGGACAAACGAGCGTACGGGTCACCTGGTGTTAAGTGATCACCGCCGCCCACATTCTCTTGCAACACCAGAGGAATCACAAGAGCGTTGCCGGCTTTTAAGGAAGGTACGCGCTTTTTTGACCAGTGGGAATTTCCTCTGCGCAGGATGCCGGCTAGATTATGGGCCTTGCTTGCCGTGAAGCAGTAATGTGTAAGCATTACTTACTGTATTTCGGTCTGAAGAACGCCGTAGCTAGTGAAATTGACCAACTGGGCAAGTGGGACTTAACATCGTATGTCTCAAGACGAGCGCACTTGTAGTGCCGCTTAGAACTTTTGGATTTTCTAAGGATTCTGAGCGGCGGGGTATTGAAATGGGCAGGGCGTATCAATTACCATCAGCTGAACGTCCTGCTCGTCTCGTGCCTTATTGTCATTTAAAAAAAAGTAAAATGAATGTTATTTTTTTAATACTAACAAAGAGTTTTTATGCGGATGTAACAATAATTGTACCTTCTTAATAAGAATAAATATATTTATATTCATCATTCATTATATTTTGGTACCCTATCCAGCAACACCGTCGCCTGGTTTTAGGTGGTTATAAATATGTAACTGTTGTCGCTATATGGTGATGTTGTTTAGTTTTGTGTTGGAAAACAGCATGAAATTGAAAATTTCATATGAAGCACCATCATAATGCCCTGACTACAGCCGCGTACGTCGCCTCGAGAACATTGGTGTAGCCAGGGACGTGCAAGGTACTGGGTACAAGGTGGGTGTTCAACAGAAATTAAGTTATAGAATTACGGAACTAAGTTAACTTTAACAATAGTTGTATATATTAATTTAGCTTCTTATTAAGGTAGCCAATGCCTAATTGCCTTATACAATCATACATACATCATAATACTTATACAATCGTTCCTTATAAATCACATTAAATTCGTAGCAATTAAAACATCCTCAAAATTCGTTCTCAAATAAAAAAAATGTAGTATGAAAATAATGCACAATGATAGAATAACTTTAATCACCGCAAGATGTGTGAGGGATGGGCGGCCATCTTACTGAGATCATAGTGATCAAGTATACACTTAAAAATCACCGATCAAATCATCATGCAAATGTGATTTGTCAAGACGTCAATATGTCAAGGTTTCTTCCCTTTTATGAATTAATTTTAATCATGGTACGATACTATATCTTTAACAAAACAAGCCAAGTACAAAATATTAGGAAAAAAACGAAATCTCTAATCAGCCGGTTAACACTGAATACAAGCGGGATTCGAAAAAAATGCGTCACAGTCTATGTTGCCAGTACTATATAAACGAGCCTGTTTGTTAAGTGACACTTCAGGTTTCAACTTGGAAGTACTGAATACTTTTCCATGACTATGTGTATGTGTTTATCCCGATATAATAATATAAGTAGAAATACTTAACAAATAGATCAGACCAGACTATACACCACCATTAAGGAACATTATGCAAACCTATACTAACATTTTTGACAATTTACATCACTATGAAAATACAGATAAAACGCCATAAAATAGCTTTGCAGTTTAAGGGTATGTTCCGATATGCACTCCGACCACTGTACAGTGTGACGTCAATTTAGTATACTGTGAAGCCGTTCCTTTATAGCCAGTTATACTGATTACTATTTAAAAAAAACTGTTGTTGGAGTTGTGTCAAATTAAAAATATTTGGAATTAAACTGTAGGTATTATTTATAAAACTTTAGGCACTCGAGTGGTTTTAACTGATCACGTGATCAAAGTACTGCGAGTACCTTACCTCGAAAACGCCAGGGCTCACAGTACAATATGGCGGCGATTTATGATGTCATATATTTCCCTAATGTACTGCGGTAGTATACTGGCAGTCCATAACGGAACGAATTTTTCTACAGTGATAGCACTGTGCAGTGGTCGCAGTGCATATCGGAACACACCCTAAATATTTATAATAATATTTAAATAACCCATGATACGTGACGTCATAGTAAACAACAGACAAACAAGTTTTAGACTTACAACACACCAAGCGCTCTGAAAAATATTAAAGAAGGCTTTAATTTCCCACTTGGGTCAAAAAGAGATTATAAGCAAAAAGATTAATGGTAGGTATAAAAAATAGAGATTTTTTTTTATGTTTTCACAGCTGTCGCAGTCTATCTAGACCATAATAGCATACTAGCGAAATAGACGAACCCTGTGTGAGAGTGAGATAACTTTCCTTACAGCTAACTAACCTGACTTAACCTAGGTGTGAGAAAGATACGGAATAGATGGACCGTGAAACCGTTCTGAAACAATTTAGAGTCCATTAGTCTCCTGTCAAATTGGACCGCATTTTAATTTTAGTGTTTTTATCGTAATTATTCTGTGTTTTAAAGGATAATAATTATAAAATATAATGGTGTCAGTTCCGTGTTAGACTGTGTGAGTGTTGATAATACAGCAAAAATCCAAATAAATAAACATTTCACAGGTAAATACTGATTCTTCTTAAATGCTTTCGTGTTACTTATTTTCGTAATATTTTGTTTCACATTTTACATACACAGTAAACACTCATCAATATTTGTCATAGGGATTGTCTAAAAGCAAAATATTACACACTTCACTAACAAATCTGTAAAACTTGAACATTTTAAATTTAGTTTCGCCGTAATGAGGAGAGTGTTTGTCTATTACGCTATAATATACTCAGTTTATGATCTAGGCGCATAAATGATCAAAGACTAATATATAAGGCCTTTGAAAGTGGATCATATACTCGAATTGTTCGACATTCTCGAACTATGCAGTAAATATATTCAAGCATTCTTATTCTTTTAAATCCTAAGCTTATCAGTTAGGTCATACTACTATTATATGAAATTCACTTGGGTATGTACTGCAAACTACAAATATACTCTTTGGTATGAGTTATTTAAATAACAACAAAAATATAAATATAAGAAGGTATAACGAAAGCTGCATTGAAGTCGAAAAGCGCTACATGGTCGTCCAAAGATAACACGGCAGCACGTATTTTTATTTATTTAAATTGCTTTACATGCGACTAAGTAGTACTAAATAATTATCACATGAACCTAAGGCATTCAAATATTTTTATAAAATACTAACTTTTTCCAAAAGTACCTTTTTCATAGACCATATGACTTTTTTAATATTTGTTTCGGATTTTAAGTGTTCTGATAACTTATTATAAATTTTAACTGACAGTGGGTATGGGTTAGGGAGCTGTTCGGTATTGCTAACTAAAAGTGCATTTTTTAAAAGTCATAGTTACTTATTTGGTCTTATTGTGTTGTATTTTTGCATGTTTGTTATATATTTTGAGAGTGGTCAGATTAAATGCAAAATCCAAAGCGATAATTGTGGAAAGCTGAAATCTAGGCCATTAACAGCCATCATATATTTTATTGTATTAATATAAATACAAGATAAAAAGAATATAAAAATGACCTCATATCTGCTTAAGCCCGAAATGAATTAGAAAAATAAAAGATTTAATTTAAAAAATAATACACTATTCAAATGTATTTTGTGTGACTGATATTTTATCTATTCATTATAATCTAAATGTTAACTCTGTAATGCCACTCAACATTCACACATTGATCATGTATTTTTTACTGTATCATTAGACATTAAAGATATTTAAAAGGTTCATCTACGACAAATAGAAAACAGTCATAAAACACAATAAGAATCACTTATAAATTACATTAACATTTTAATAGACACCACAATTTATAAGTAATCCACAAACATTATACTTAATTTATTATATTTTAACTTTAATTAAACAGTCAAGAGAAACGACTTAATATTGATCGGTTATGTTAAGATTTTTTATTTATTTTTGCTTCGAAGAACCAACACATACCTATATTTTAAACAATGGATACATAATTCTAAATCGGGCCATTATAACTAAATATCAGATAAATTTATATCTCCTATCTTCTATTTACCCAGCTTATTAGTAAATTGGAAATAAATAAGAAAGTATTATATAACTTTTTACAAAACTTCATTAAAAACTGTTAAAATTTCATTAATAGTTTCTAAACACTTATACATGAAGTCAGATTTTATGTGACTACACACTTATTTATTTTAACTTCTTTACTAAACATTAGATTGAAGTCATTTACCTAGTTACTAACCACTTTGTTGCAGTCAATATAGTAGTAACTAAGTACTTATTAGAAATAATTCTAGTAGCTATACTTATTTGAAGTAGGTCTCCTAATAACTATACACTTATTTGAAGTCACTTTTCATGTAACTAGTCACTTATTTGATTTTAGAAACCACTCACTACTAATCGCGTCACTGCACTGTGCTCAAGTGTCACTTGTCACGCATAATGAGCACTTTCTTAAAGTCCCACGATCATTCCGTCTCTGTATACAAAAACGAGAATCGGTCATGGCTGGTTGGAGGAAGGACCTTGCCTTCGATGAGACACTGTTTAACCCATGTAGTAGACACCAGTGGTATATTATCCTGGTTCGCTTTGTTCTGGACCTCATGGGGGCAATCCCAGTCAGTCACCAGAGCATATGCCCCGGACATGTTGAGATCCTCTTCATTTACAACTCGGGTTGTTGCCCCAGCCAAAGTGCACACTCTATCCCAAAATTTGACAAATGTGTCCTGATCCCCACAGATTAGGATCACTTTGTCTTTGAAAAATGTTGTGTTTCTTTTACCAAATGGTGGAACCTGTAATTTTTATAAATTAAATTTTGAAGTGAAATACGAATTCAACATAGGCTTGTCAGTTAAGAAGTATGAGAGCTTGCAATTATTAGATAGTTGACCTGACAGATGATGGAGTCATCCAGTATAAATAGAAATAATATTTTTTATGGTGGAATGTAAATAAAAAAATAACTATTAAATAAATATAATTTTGGAATAACCAAGTTGTTAATTGCGGTACAGTATGAAGCGACATCTCTACATTACACCAAGCAATCCAGTTTTTCGCACAGAGCACTAGATTCCCGACAATTCAAGCAGCTCTGATTTAAACGCGGTCAAATGGTCCGAGCTGACTAATACTGGAGTCCTAAGACCAGACGTGAGAGCAATACTCATAATGTGAAACTTACCAGTTGGTGGCTCTTTTGCACAGGATGCCGGCTAGTTTATGGGTACCACAATGGCGCCTATTTCTGCCGTGAAGCAGTAATGTGTAAACATTACTGTGTTTCGGTCTGAAGGGCGCCGTAGCTAATGAAATTACTGGGCAAATTAGACTTAACATCTTATGCCTCAAGGTGACGAGCGCAATTGTTGTGCCGCTCACAATTTATGTGGATTTTTTAAGAATCCTGAGCGGCACTACATTGTAATGGGCAGGGTGTATTAATTACCATCAGCTGAACGTCCCGCTCGTCTCGTCCCTTCTTTTCATAAAAAAAACTTGATACCAATCATGAATAAATATTTCTTTCAGTTGTCTCACCCAGTTGACATAGGCATTCTTCTGTATGGAGAATCCGGTCGGCAGCACGAAGGCGTCCAGGTCCTGCAGCTCAGCTCGGATGCAGCTCACGATGGGCCAGGCGTGCGACACGGCGCGAATGTCGGCGGCCAGGCACAGGATGTACTTCATGGTGAGACATGGCCGCGGGGCTATCAGCTTGCACACCGAGTACTTGTTCTTGGGCACGTCGTCGAAGTAGCTGCAATGTACACAGCAATATACAAGAGGGGGCAACGGGCAAGAGACTCACGGGATGGGGAGAGGTGAGACAACCGCCCATGGACATCGCAACATCAGGTGTCAAGAGATGCGTTGCCGGCCTTAAAGGTGAATGTATGTTTTTTTCTTGAAGGTCCCTAAGTCGTATCTGTTCGGGAAGACAGGAGCCGGTAATTGATTCTAGAAAGAGACCGTTCCAGGCAAGAAAAATCTTACAAAACGCGCGGTTGTGTAATGCCAGACATCAACGTGATGCGATTGGTACTTGGTATTTTGACGTAATGTCCGGTGGTGGAATTCGGCATTCGAGTTATGTTGTTAGTATTGTAAATCGCATTAGAATACAAGTTGCACAGATTTGAATAATCAGTTTATTTTTAAGTGATATCCCTCACGTCTGGGATTAATAATACAACTTAATTTATACCAAAATTGTGCAAACGAGGCGGCACTCGAACCCACGCCTCTCGGGTACCATCCGAGCACTCTTACTAACTGAGCCAACCGTTCGAGCGATGTGTTGTTCAACCCTCAGGTTATGGCTCCATCTACATTCTACAGGATTATGTCATAATAATTTGATTATATTGTGGCGAAGTATGAAAAAGAAGCCCACTAAGTTTGTTGCATCCGTTCTTCTCCGACCTGAGACATTCATTTTCGATTGGCTGGTAGTTTTTGAGGTTCAATGGGTAATTTTAAATCCTATTTTGAATAAAAATATTTGAAGTAAAATTTACCTATAAACGGTAGCTCCCCCCGCTTCCAGTTGCTCCCTCAGGCGTTCCTTATTGAACGGCCGGTTGCAGAACTCCAGATCTTCAGTGTCGGTTCCGATCATTGACGACGTGGTCTCCCCATCCTCTTCCGACGAGTAATGCCGCGTGTCATGACCCTGACCATCATAAAACAACTAACTTTTAAAATGGTTTAATCTATATCAATTAATATTGAAAGTTAATTCTTTATATATAACAAATTCGTGTCACATAACAGAACTCAATTTTTTTCTGATTTTAATATATTTTTACAGACTGTGTTCAGTTTGATCTATTATTCTACTATTCTATTCTACACTAGAGAAATTACAATAAACACTAAAACCAGGTCATTTAATCATAAGAATGAATGAAGTCGATTAACAATCTACCTTTTAATTATAATAATAATAATAAAAAATAAAATCATTTATTTCATACCACCCATATAAAATAAAAACACGTTAATACAATATTTGACAAAAAAAACTTATAATAATTTGTTAGTTACAATATTCACTTAAATCTATGTTAGTTCCTATCGCTAGTCCTTAAATTTACGTTATAAAACAACTTGCACCTAGTGCTAATATGAGCCTTGTTCCAAGTTTACAATAATATCACTAGTGAAATTAGAATATCACGGCTTAGACCAATATACCTACAACATATATAACAAACAAATCTTCAAGCGATACCGTAATAATATTTAAGGCATAACGTCACTATTTAATTCAGTTGACATGGCCGACTTCCATGTTTTTTATGATTCTAGTGGCACAGTAGTCACGTTACCAGCCGTTTCTGAATCATTCACAGAGTGAAGGTATGGCACAATTAGGGGGAAGAATTTCTTTTAATAATTAATCATATACTATGGGGATTGATCTAGTCCTACCTTATCTGATTCCTTTTCGGGACCACCAGCTCGTTTAGGCCGTGGTTGATCCGTGCATGTCAGGAGGAAGTGAAGTCCAGCGAACAGAGTACTGCCAGGTGATGGTATTGGTCCCAGCATAGATACAGTGTGTTCATCGTTCTCGAATTTCGTAAGCTTAGAGTTTTTCTTGCCAATGTTCTGTTTGGCTGCACCTTTGAGTTGAAGTGGTCCGGCTGTGAAGAAAATAGCGTACTTTTAAACTACTATAATCAGAATTATTTTTAAGCCATAAGATAAAATATCAGTAATATCTGTCAGTTATCTAAACATAATTCCAAGTATTTTGAAACCACTGTCTTCGTCGTACCTACATATTACTGACTGTCTTCTCAAAATAATCTTGATAATGTAATGTATGTTCATAGGCACATAAGTGAATGTGCTAGAAACTGTCATATTCAAAGAAAATGTTAACACCAGGAGCAGACATAAACTTATAATGCCTACTAATCGGCTAAGTCGAGTTAGTAAGTCTTTTGTGGCGGCGATGAATATGGTTTTACAACAAGATACCAGAAAATAACAACACTCTAATAAGGCACTAATTGAACAGCAGATCAAATACAACTGGATTGCCACACACTCTGAAGTATTTCTGATCATACAACAACACAAGTTCGAAACAAGATAAGAATTACAAAGGTAAACGTGAGCGTGGCTTATCCACCCTAGTGACGAGTAGACATTAGAGTAGGCAGTAGCATAGCTTACTTAATATATAACTTTTGAATTACATTAATTTGTAGGTAAAAAAAATGCACCTTCATCCACCCACAATTATTTTAATTTGAATCTATGCAAACCAACAAAAATACACAATGTCTCGATTTACTCGAGTAAAAAAAAATAATGATGTAAATATATTATGAAAAAACCCACAAGAATAATTATTGAGTACAGTAGATACATCAATCCACACACACACACGGACACTGTACATAAACAAAATTCGTGTGCGAACATTTTAAACAATCGAATAAACTATTAAAGCGCTATAGTCCTAAAAAGTAACATTTTTAAAAATCTACTTAAAATACTTCTACAAATACTACGGTTCCAATTTTTTGACATGTTTATCTTCATTTCTATAAAATTAGTCTTTTTTATTTGAATTGTTTATATTAACATAAAACAATGATAGCTATAAACACAAAACTTATTTTATTCGATAGTTTATAAGTATTTATAAGTTTTCATCGTGGGATTTATCAATACGCTTTGTGAATTATTTTATATTAATTTTTTTCGTAATAAACCAAACGCGACGCCTTGGTTGCATGCTCACTCATGCCAGCCGTAGGCCGTGACCACTGTCAAGGAAGGTACTACTGGATTTCAAAAATGATCCCAAAATCGTTCTCTGCACCCTCGAGAACCTCGGACACGATATCCATATTGCTGAAATCATAATTTTGTGCGGCAGCCATCTTGGATTTCAAAAATAATCACAAAATCGTTACCTGCACCCTCGAGAACCTCGGACACGATATCCATATTGCTGAAATCATAATTTTGTGCGGCGGCCATCTTGGATTTCAAAAATGATCCCAAAATCGTTCTCTGCACCCTCGAGAACCTCGGACACGATATCCAAATTGCTGAAATCATAATTATGAGCGGCGGCCATCTTTGAATTCAAAAATGATCACAGAATCGTTCTCTGCACCCTCGAGAACCTCGGACACGATATCCATATCGCTGAAATCATAATTAAGTGCGGCGGCCATCTTGGATTTCAAAAATGATCACACAATCGTTCTCTGCACCCTCGAGAACCTCGGACGCGATATCCATATAGCTGAAATCATAATTTTGTGCGGCGGCCATCTTGGATTTCAAAAATAATCACAAAATCGTTATCTGCACCCTCGAGAACCTCGGACACGATATCCATATTGCTGAAATCATAATTTTGTGCGGCAGCCATGTTGGATTTCAAAAATGATCACAAAATCGTTCTCTGCACTCTCGAGAACCTTGGACACGATATCCATATTGCTGAAATCATAATTATGAGCGGCGGCCATCTTGAAATTCAAAAATGATCACAGAATCGTTCTCTGCACCCTCGAGAACCTCGGACACGATATCCATATTGCTGAAATCATAATTAAGTGCGGCGGCCATCTTGGATTTCAAAAATGATCACACAATCGTTCTCTGCACCCTCGATAACCTCGGATACGATACCCATATTGCTGAAATCATAATTTTTCGCGGCGGCCATCTTGGATTTCAAAAATGATCCCAAAATCGTTCTCTGCACCCTCGATAACCTCGGATCCGATACCCATTTTGTTGAAATCATAATTTTGCGCGGCGGCCATCTTGGATTTCAAAAATGATCCCAAAATCGTTCTCTGCACCCTCGAGAACCTCGGACACGATATCTATATTGCTGAAATCATAATTATGAGCGGAATATAACATTTCTCTCATACGTCGATAATAAAGATTTACTTCAAAAATGCATAAAAAATATTATCACAGTAATTTCGTACTCTAGCACAACTGTAAGTTTTAAAAAATATTACGCGGTCCTTCTGGGTCGGCGGTCGTTGACTCGCATCGCTCGGTTCGTTCTCAGCCATGCCCGACGCCCGTGTCCATGCGTACCTATCGAATCTAACGTTCGCGCAATTTTTACCTAAAGAGTTGGGAAAACCTCGCCTTAAAGTATTAATTAAGTAAATTACTCTTAAAGAAACTTAAATATAGCAACAAAGCAGGGTTCTCGATGCCAATGATTAATAATTATTATGATTATATAATGATTATATTATAATAATGATTAATAAGTTTCTCAATTGATAGCAACATTACTTTAATTATTTTCAAACACTATATGGTTAAATGTGGGCGAAAAGTGAAGGATGATTGGATGACAATGAAAAACTAACAATATGGTGATCTCAATAGCTTGATGATCAGAAATATATGATCAATGTGGATATTTAAAGAACTGGATCAACAAGAACAAAGATCAATATTTTGCTCTAGAAGACTAAAGGTTACAGCCCCAGAACGTCACTTTCAATCGTAATTTAAGTGAACAACTTAGAAATCGGTCAATAGTTTTAACGCCAGCTATACTAACACCCTAGAAGTCACCAATATACTTAAACGCCATCTATGCTCACAAATTTTAACTGCTACACCGCGTCAAGTATTTGGCGTTTAAATTGGGGCGCTGCTAGCAGTCCGACATTAATTATCATCTTAGATAAACATAATCATAAATAAATTTGCATTTAAAAATGAATCATAACAATTAACAAATCATTATTTTGTTGTTTTGTAAGAAATGTCTACACAAGTTGATAAAACGATACTGTCAGTTAAAAACTATTGTAATAAAGCGACTCAAATAATTAATCTAGAAAATAATACACAAGCTAATTTTTTTCGACCATAAACCATGTAAGGAAAAGTATCTCTTGCACCAAAACATTGCTGGTGTTTTAAATAAGCTAGAATGGATTGAGCTAGCGTTGTCTGAAATAGAAGTAGATATAAGTATCATTTGTCTTATTGAAACTTTTATACAAACGGGAGAAGAATCTAATCTCATACTGCAAAATTATGATGTCGTTTCGACGTTTTGTAGATTGAACGAAAGACGTAGATTATAAGATTCTCGATCAGTGTACTGAATATTCAACCGAAAAAATATTTGAATGTTGTGCTGTTGAAGTAAGAAAGATAAATTGCTACATTGTTTGTATATAGGACACCAAACTCAAATATTACATTATTTTTTGAAAAATTAGAACTACTTCTCCATAAATTAACCATAAATAATAAAAATATTATATTAAAAGGCATAAAAGGCATTTATTTTCTCAAAATTGATTCCTTTAGAATTCTTTTTGATGTCATTTCTTATACTACTAGATACTACTACCGCTTCGGAAACAAATGGCGCTCTGAGAGAGAAGAAGCGGCGCAAGAAACTCTCCCAGCATTCTTTTTTTTTTGCGCTCTTTTCAATAAAAATATGCAATATTGTACAGTCGCTATAAAGTAATCACAATCTAGTCCCAGGCTGTCCGATCATTTAGATATTCAGCAGTGGAGTAATAGGATTTACGACAGAGCCATTTTTTTATAAAACATTTAAATTTATTTATAGATAATGCCTGAACAGTGGCTGGGACTTTATTGTAGAAGTGTATACATTTACCCTTAAAGCTATTATGTATCTTATGAAGCCTACTAGAATTAGTTACAAGCAATCCCTTATTTCTAGTGTTATAATAATGAAAATCACTATTAAGAGCAAAAAGGTGACGATTTTTGTGAACATATATTAAATTTTCATAAATGTACTGACAATAAACAGTCATAATATTTATTTCTTTAAATTTTTCTTTGAGACACTGTCTATAACCAAGCTGATATATAGCACGAACAGCTCTCTTTTGCAGTGCAAACACTATATCAATGTCAGCAGCATGACCCCATAGTAATATACCGTACGTCATGATGCTGTGAAAATAACTAAAGTACACTAATCTAGCGGTCGCAACATTCGTGTACTCTCTAATCTTTCTAACTGCATATGCCGCAGAGGTGAGTCTATCTGCTAGATGGGTAATATGTGGACCCCACTGAAGCTTTTTATCTAACGTGATACCCAAGAAGACCGTAGTGTCCACAAGTTCCAATCTCTGGTCATTTATAAGTACGTTGGTTTGTACCTCCGCTGTGTTTGGTGTAATGAACCGTAAACACTTTGTTTTTTTAGTGTTTAAGTGCAGATTATTCGTCTCAAACCAACGCACTATCTTTGAGAGTGCATTGCTTACCTCGTCATCAATTACCGCACGTCGCTTCACTTTAAAAATAAGTGAAGTATCATCAGCAAACAATACAATCTCATGGCTATCATCTACCACAAACGGTAGATCGTTAATATATATAAGAAACAAGAAAGGACCGAGAATAGAACCCTGTGGAACACCTATTCCCACAGGTTTACCCGAAGACCGTTTGCCATTTACATCGACTATCTGAACTCTTTCGCTTAAATATGATTTTAACAGATTTAGGGCTCTATTTTTCACTCCATAATGCTTTAGTTTTAGGAGTAAAGTTTCATGGTGGACGCAGTCAAATGCTTTTGACAAATCACAAAATATGCCCAATGCATCCTGTGACTCTTCCCAGGCGTCAAAGATGTGCTCAATGAGTCTAGTACCCGCATTAATTGTTGATAAGCCCCTAGTGAAACCAAACTGATTTTTGTTCATTAATTTACAAAAATGCATTTGTAGCTGTTCAATCAAGTTTTTCAAAAATTTTACTATATTAGCCGGAGACTTTAACATTGATATATTAAAAGAAAATCAGATATCAAAATTATTTCAAAATCTATTAAGTAATTTCAATATTAATATAAATATAACAGAACCAACTCGACAACAAGCATGCCTATAATAGCGACAAATATTCCTACAGCAGAAGGCAAAGTAATTAAACTTTTTCTATTGGATCATGAATCGTGCCATCTAGTAAATTTACCGAAAATATTTATAAATAAACCAAAAAATTTGTCTTTAAAAATTAGGGATTATTGTCAAGAGAATATACATAAATTTAATATGTACTTACAATCTCTAAATTGGATCGATGTAATAAATGAGTCAAATGCCAATACAGCCTTCAAAAATTTTCATGATTTCTTCTGCCTGTTATACGATCTTTGCTTTCCCATATATAATAAGAAAATGTTCAATTATGTTGGCAATAATAAATGGATATCAAAAGGTATTAAGGTAGCTTGTATTAAGAAAAGACAGTTGAGATTTAATCACCACAAATCAAAGTCTCGTGAAAGTAAGATAAAGTTAAAAAATATAGCAATATATTACGGTCTTGTATTGACTGCTCTAAGAGACACCTAAATAATCAATATATACAAAACTCAAAAAATAAAGTTAAAGCTTACATGGGATATAATAAAGAAAAAAGGTAGTCACAATGATATGATAGCTAAATATTGTATTGACCTAATTCATTATAACGACGTTGATATAACAAATCTATTAGACATTACAAAAACATTTAATAATTCCTTTATTGATTTGACTAAAAATTGTAATCATAATTGGAATAATCAATATAAATACAAAATAAATTCAATCAATAATAGTATATTTCTCTCTCCATGTTCCGAATCGAATGACATTGTTAGAGACTGTAGCATACATATAGATTTATTTAATACAACGGTAACGAAATTAAAACACCAGCTCAGCAAAAAGTTTTTCGAATAATATCTACAATAACGCCTAAATTTATATAACATAATAAGTTAAATTAGAATTTATATAAATTTACTATTAAGTATAATATAGTGTAGACTGAAGAGTAAGCAAAATAGTATTCAATAAATGTCAGCCTTTATTCAACACGTGCATGTAGATGCACGTCCGTTTATGTATTATTTTTTTATGTATAATAGATAGCATTCTTAAAAAAACTAAAGAATCTTTCTTACCATGTCGCTAGATCAGATTTTCTTATCCTCGATTTATTAATATTAATCTAGTAACTATTTATTATGTAATTAGCTAGTAAATATCTGCGAAAACTTGTAAATAGCCTTTTATGTAAATATTTTCCTAACTATTATTGTATTTAGCTGTAAGTTTTCCAATTACAATAAAATAAAATAAATAAAATAAGAGGCCCTGCTCTAAAATGGATTGAAAGTTATTTAGTCAATAGACAACAAATTGTAGAAATAAATAAAATAAATGAGAAACTGGAGATGTCTACATACAAGTCACCCTATTTAATTAGTAAATTTGGAGTTCCTCAAGGAAGTCTGATGGGACCCTTACTGTTTTTAATTTATTTGAATGATTTACCCGATCTGGTTGACTATAACTGTGTATTATTTGCAGATGACATATCCATAATAATAGTGAGTTTCTTGAATAGATATGTAAAGGAAGACTTTGTTGCGGCAGCAAGAGGATACAAGTCTTTGACTGCAGCTGACATTGGTTTTTCTGATTCACAGAAGCGTATATTTGTAAATGACCACTTGACTGCAGACTCAAAGAAGTTGCTACTAAAGCTAAGACAAGTGCTTAAGATAAAAACTACAGCTATGTGTGGGTGAAGTATGGAAAAATCCATATACGTAAAAACGATACATCACCAATAATCATAATATCCAATGAGAGTGATTTAAACAAAATGTCTTAAAATGTGTTCAAACTGTATGTGTATATCTAAGCTCGTTAGCCTCTTGTCTAATTATAAAACAATACATAAATCTCTAAATATAACACACAGTGAACAAACGATTAAAGAAACAAACACAATAAAATTTTTAGGCCTTATATTAGATTGCAATTGTAACTGGAAAGCTCAATGTGATACAGTGGCAGGCAAAATAAATAAGTTCGATTTCGCTTTAAGAAGGCTTAGACAAACTGTATCCTTTAATGCTGCACTTACTGCATACCACGGTTATATTGCGTCAGTTTTACGGTACGGGTTAATACTATGGGGAAACTCCACTAATATTTCAAATGTTTTTCTGGCACAAAAAAAATGTATAAGAGCTTTATGCAATCTCAGTCCTCTAGAATCGTGTATACCATTATTCAAAAAGCACCGTCTGTTAACGCTTACTGATCTATATATATTAGAAATTTGTATGTTCATTAAAAACATGGTGAACTTTTTAAACCAGCAAAGGACTATTCCATATTAGGATTAAGAGATCCAACTCGCCTTCTGATGCCATACTGTAAAACAGCGCTTCATCAAAATAACGCAAATGTTATGTGTATTAGGGTCTTTAACCAGCTTCCAAAGAATATTAGAGAGATGCCTAAAACATTAATGTATAAAAATTAAAATTATGGCTTATAGATAAATGCTTTTATAGTTTAAAATAATTCTTTAGCCAAAAATAATAGTATTTAAATGTAATTTTTTGAGAGGTACCTACAAACTAATGTTTATTTTATATTTATTTTTATATTTTTATATAATTACAATATTGACAATCAAATATTTGTATGCCGATATATTGGCGAATTGTGCTGTACACCAATTAATTGTTAACAACTATGTTACCACGATTCATACAAATAAATCATTTCATTTCACGATAACTTATACATACCACAATGTACCTTTTGCGGATACTCCGTCCGTTTGAATAGAAAGTATTAGAATGGGAAGCGTGCACAGAATGTTTCTGGTGTCGCCGCCACGCTGGTAGCGCTACCACTAATTACTATAAAGCCGAATAGTGTCTCTCTCACTCGCCCGCTATTGGTCACTCGCAGCTCCTACCTCATATCATGCAACACGTGTGCACTGTTATGTTTTGTTTGTTAATTGCATACGATGGATAATTTCGATACAGAAAGGTTTATTATCGAAATTCAAAGTAGGCTATCAATTTACCATAATTCCTCGTCAGATTATTCCAATAGAGATTTAAAAATGAAATGCTAAGGCTAATGATAAGCCCACCATTGCTTTTTATTTAGTTTTTTCCCACTTACATACAGCAGATGTGCTATCTCTTCGATGTACATTTTGATACCGGTCTCAGTGTGGTGTGGCGACTCTGGTGTCTGTATGGTGTCTAGTTTGGTTGCGTCACCCGTGTTGTCCCGGTGAAATATAGCCCACCACCATCTTTATTAAGACCCTAGACCTCTTACCTACCTTTGACGCCATCAATCTTCCGCGGTGTTTTCTGCACTTCAGGCTCAACACCGGCCACTTCCTCGAGACGCACGGGAGGCGCAGAGTTGCTGCTTTCGCTCATTTCGCTACTTTCACTGCCTAAGCGCTTGCGGGCAACTATTGAGGTATTTTTAGATTTAACACCTGTGAATTTTGTAAGATTAAGCACCTAATGTACACTTTATATAATTAATTTCAATTGAAAATCAAAGTATAATTTATGGTCAAAACAAAAGGTACAATTATTTAATGACGGGACAACAATATGATTTTAATCTTATTAATTGAACCTATGCCAGGAACTACTGGACAAGGGCTGATTGCGGAAAATCAATTCAAAATCATTTTATTCACCTAGGTCAAGGGTCATTGCCGAGATGAATAAACTTATGAATGTCAAAACATTTTTTACTTTTTTTTTAGTGGTAACTACCACCACTTCGGAAAAGGTTGAGCTTTAATAAGAAGAAATGTCAAAAAAGTCATTGCCACAGTTTCATGTTTCACAAATCATTTTAAATACAATATATACAAGTATATAAAGTGATACAACAAAACACTCAAACGTTAAATACGCAATGCATTTAACAAGTGAATCGATCAAAAAAAAATTAAAAACAAAAAATAATAACACAAGAGTTATTGAGTACAGTAGATGCATCAATCAACACATACCGTAAATAAAAAAAAACGTATTATGAGAGCCTTTATTAGCCATTATAAAAATATATAAAACGCTTTAAATGTTATGCTTGCTAAATAATTCAAGTTTTTTGGATGGAAAGACAAACGAGCCTTACGGGTCGCCTGATGGTAAGTGATCTGCTGCCCGTACTATCTCACACCAGATAAATAAACAGGAAAGTTGGCGGTAAAAATTTAAGGTAAAAGTACACGCTGTAACCAAGCTGATATATAGCACGAACAGCTCTCTTTTGCAGAGCAAACACTATATCAATGTTAGCAGCATGACCCCATAGTCAAATACCGTACGTCATGATGCTGTGAAAATAACTGAAGTACCTACACTAATCTAGCGGTCACAACATTCGTGTACTCTCTAATCTTTCTAACTGCATATGCCGCAGAGCTGAGTCTATCTGGTAGATGGGCAATATGTGGACCCCACTGAAGCTTATCTATTTATCTAACGTGATACCCAAGAAGACCGTAGTGTCCACAAGTTCCAATTTCGGGTCAGTTATAAGTACGTTGGTTTGTACCTCCGGTGTGTTTGGTGTAATGAACCGTAAATACTTTGTTTTTTTCTTACATTGGAGTTTTGTTATATTGGAGCGTTATTTTTTTAATTGTTAGTTGAACATACCTGATGTGGAAGCTTTCGGACTCTTTGGAGATGCAACGCGTTTCCTTGCACTGGAGTTGCCTTTGTCTCGAGTTCGAGCACTGCGCGGGCCCTGCAAAGTTAGTTGCCGATAAAAACACAGACTATTCTGATATTATATTATAAATATACGAATTTTTAATTTTGCATCTTTGTTACTTATTACTATCTCCTAGTAAATCTCTCTAAAATCTTATTAACTCCTAATTTTATTGTGTAATTAATTAATTACATTAGGCATAAAAGGCATTTATTTTCTCAAAATTGTTTCGTTTAGTATTCTTTTTGATGGCATTTCTATTATACTAGACACTACCACCGCTTCGGAAACAAATGGCGCTCTGAGAAAGAAAAAACGGCGCAAGAAACTCTCCGAGCATTATTTTTTTTTGCAAATTATTTTGAAAAGTATTTCAAATACTCAAACGTTTTAACTTGAGTATAATAAGAAGGAGCAATAAAAGTGATCGAGTACAGTAGGTGCATCAATTTACATACACATAAATTAAGGTAAATTAATACAAACATTTTAGAAACGTTAAATGTATATTAACAATAACTTTAGATTTAATAACAAAAGCAGAGTTCCCAATTACAGGTTCCAATAAAGGGGAAGAACCCGCCCCATGACACCACCACAAGCAATGACAGTGACACTGTATAATATTTACCTGTATTATGTTATCAAGATCCAGCTCACGGTTGTGTCTTCGTCGAGGAGTGGAGGGCGTCGACGGCGATCCCGGTCTGGCAGACTCCTTCATAGAGCGAGCTTGGTCTTCCGTCTGATACAACTCGCTCGCTGTCACCATTACTATTGTATCGCTTTAATAATAATTATACCTCTTACAAAAACATTGAGTTAGTTTAATGTTTTAGCCGCACTAGATAATTTGAGACAGTTATTTTTATCCATATATTAAAATTAATCAAAAAATTCAATATTCCTATATTCCTATTTAGTCTTAACATTATTAGAATCTGCTGCATCAGGTTAAACAGTTGACTCCACAGATTTATTATTTCAGTTGTTCTCGTATCATTAAGAAGGACAAAAAGATGATTAAAAGTTAGTCCAGCGCAGACAAGTCAATTAAATTAAAATAACGAATGCAACACTTACCCATCGGTTGTGCATCTATAAGTAACTGTTCCACTATTATTTTCTTCTACACCGAGAACTAGCCCAGGCTCGTAATTCTGTTCCTCATCAACCAGAGCATACACCGACTGCCCTTGTAGTGGCAATTTTTTCATATCACCAAATATAATGAAATCATCCAGCAAAACTTTACTTTGCCCATCGTCGAACTTTATTAGATATTTATTAGGTTCACTCATTTCCAAAACTTTGCCAGAATAATATCGCTTGTCTACCCATTTAGCCAACACAACGGTATCTGGAGGAAATCCTGAATATTCTTGTTTTACAGTAACTTTTTCAACAGGAGTTGCAGGTCGGGGCGATGTAGGTCGCCGCTTTTGCTTCAATTTACTGATAGATTTAGGTGTACCCACTAAAGACGATAAAGGTTTGTCGTCTTTAGAATCTTTGGGTGATTTTACAGGAGAAATCTTCTCACTGTCACCATTAGTAGAAACCACATTGGGCGAATTTTGAGCAAACTCCGCTTCTTCGTGTTGCGTGGGCAAAAGTGCTCTTTTTGTTTTGCCGGCCATTGGTCGGCGCCCTCGCACCCTCGATTTTTTCAATGAACTCTTGGGGGTTGCTTTATCACATTTGCTTACTTCTGCAGGACTAGCGCTCCCGTTGCTCATTTCTGAAGTCTGAATGCCGATAGATATCTTATCCTCATTCATCGAACGATTGATATCCTCAGCCGACACATCTCTTATATGAGAAAATATTTCTTGCAGCTTTTTCATTAAAGTCTCATATCCCTTGACAGATGTTGATGGATTAGATATTGATTTACGTGGAGGTTGAGGTACGACAAATGCACCATCACTGGTCCTATTACTTGACGAAGAACTAGAGCTGACAGTTGATGCAAATGACGTCCTATTGGGAAGGTTGATCAAGCCCCCACTTGTTACACTCGAAGGAGAGTTACCTAGAGAAACGTCACCTAAGTATGGATCTGTAGTGAATCGTTTAGATATTCTTTGATATTCTTTGCACATATCCATGCCTATGTCGTTGTCGGTTCTAACTACGTACAATGAGAGAAATTCATTTTCCTCGTTGTGAGTTATGTGGATGTCAAAAACTGGAATTTGAGGAGTGTTTATAGGTAAGCTATGGCCATTCTGCAATGGTGATATTGTAGACGGGGTTGTATTATTGCTTACTCTATATGATTCATTTTTACCTCGCTGGCCTTTATGACCATTCATTTTAGCAATATCTGGGGTAATATTTTCTGCTGAAACATTCTGATGGGTCGATATTTCAGTAGGTGTTGAAGAGTTGCCGTTTGACAGCTTTGAGATTAATTTCGAAGCCATACTTATCGGCGCTTGTTCAGGACTATCTAAGCCCATTGAACTAACACTGCGTGTACTGTCTTGATCTGTAGTCTGACCTTCGAAATCTCTTGTTAAGGACTTTGAAAGGATATGAAGATCAGAATTGTATTGAGTTTCATTGTTAGGTTTTTCATTTACATCAGTTTCAAGGATTACGTTTTTTTCGTTCTCCACTACAGGCTCACTATTACAGTCAGTGACTTTACTTAATTTATCCGGGCTGGGCGACAGAACTAAGCGCATATTTTGCGAATCATTGAGCTCCTCCAATTGAGTTTCTTCTGTTATAGTTTCTGGAATAACCTGACTTAAATTGCACGAATTAATGGTTTCTACCTCACTGATTTCCTTTAAAGCCTTTAACTGACTCTTTTTTGGTGTCTTTCGATTTTTACTAATGTCTACACTAGCTGAACGCGGTTTTGGTGTTCGAGGTCTCTTAGGAGTAATTGTTGTTTCAACACTGTTGCTGCGTTTTGTAATTTTACGTGGACTTGATCTAACGGGTGTGCGTACTCGAGATGTAGACGGCAACTCATCTTCGAGTTTTCGCTTAGCTACACTGGTTATACTAGAAACTTCATCATCTAGGCTTTGCGAATCATTCCATCCTAGGGTTCCTCCCGATTTCTCTTCAGTTATATCTAGTTTCAAGACTTTGGCGCCGTCATCTGAAATTTCTTCGGTTAGCTTCCTCTTCGAATGGACTGTGCCATGTTCAGCTATAAGGAAGGCATTTAAAATCAGTAAATAAATAGCGAAACAAAAATAGCATTAATGCTCTTTGGGTTATTTGGTTAATATAATATTATAGTCACTCATAATATATTAATATAATTGTAATTCTTGTACTTACGTTTTGCTTCGGTGTTTGGCTGTACACTAGCATCTCTTATCTGTAAAAAAAATGAAAAGTTATTTCTTATTTTATACTTATTCATTAACTTTTTATCATAAAGCCAGCTTGGGGACAGACGAGGGTGTGTAGAACCTAATGGGACAACAGCAGCATTTATAGGTATGCACATAAAAGAAAAGATAATGTTGGGACATATTAAGTGTGGATATAATAATATCAAAATATATGTAATTAAAATATTATACACATTAATAATTGACTTTACGCACTCAAAGAGTAAACAGTTATAACAATAATATCATATTCCTATATCATTTATAAAAGCGTTTACAATTTAATATTAAATTGGACCTAGTTATGCAGAAAATAGCCATTACACATTTTTTTTTTAAAAATGACTTATAAAAGCCATTTACACATTAAACTGCCCTGTCGTTATCTTTGTTAATGTCAGAGATAATAAGACGTCAAATCCAACCATTTACAAAAATGCATTTTGTAAAAAACAGTCAGCTTGGTGTAAAATGCAGCCAATTTTGACACTTGTTAAAACATTTGTATTACAGAAGACAGCCTGTCTGGCTGTGTTATACAAATTCCAAAATATTAGGGGGGAGCCGTATTCAAGTTACGCAAGAAGCAGCCAGTCTGTGATGGCTGTTTTCTGTCAAATTGATATTTATTATTAATTGTAGTTGGCTTTTTTCTGATGAAATGAAAATGGTGATCCATTTATTATTAATCATACCATCTTGGCTGTTTTGTGAAATATTATTTATTTTATAACACGATCTTTATGAATGTTTAGTAGTTCTAAATTACTTACTATTATTATTCTTACATGATCAATATAAAGTAAAACTACTTCGAACTCTGTAAGCTGCAGTTGTTTCAAGAATTTGATTTACAGAAACATCAAAGTTAAAACACTAAGAAAAGATACATGCTTACGTCTGCCATACATTTCGAATCGATATAATAAATGCAGTAAGAAGCAGTGGGGACATTAACTCCATAAGAGAAAAACCCATCAAACTTCTTCATCAGGCTGAAAGAGCAAGGCTTCAATTAAAAATAGATATGAACCTAACTAAACATCGAATGTCTTTTGTAAAATATGACATTTGTTTCAAAAGAAAACTAATCTGGCTTTATAACTTGAGTGTGCACAGTGCTATATATAAATATAACCAAAGCTACTGTTATACATGGGTCAGGCTGGACGTGGTGCACAAGAGGTTGGATCGACTCTTCTGAAACACATGGATTGTAAAAGATGTAATCCTGTGATCGATCTTCTGGTATAACTAACAAATAGATGGGCTCGGCTATCGAAAGCAAGGGGGAAGGCCTGGCAGTTAGCCTGGATATAGCGAAGGCGTTTGAACGTGCATTGCCCAAGGCGTTTCTCTCAAAATTTCCATCATTTGAAATTCCAGAGAGTTTATGCAAATGGACCACAAGCTTCCTCACTCGGTTAGCATAGCAGGAGCATACAATTCGTCGATGGTTATTGCTTGCAGTACGCTATGTCCTGCATAACCTCTGTCTCCTGTTTCTTCAGCATATCAATGGTATGTTGGACGCCTCTATGCCATACGGGCCATGCAGGTCTCTCTGGGGTAATTTTCGACCAGTGCCGGAAGAAACTTGTATCTTCTATCGAGTCCTCTCTTGAGAGATCGCGGAATGGGGTGAAAAGAACCTTGTCCAATTTAAGCCCCAGAAGACTCAAGTTTTCTTTGACGCATTTCAAATATATATTAGGGGCTAAAGTATTAAATTGCCTATTTGTACTGAAAAATTGAAATTGTTTTATTTTTTAATTTAACATATTTTTTTTATCAAAATAATTACCATTATTATCTATACATTCCTGCCATCTAATAGGAAGGTCATTTATGACTTTGCGATGGAACTATGGTGATCTATATTAGGCAAACTGTGAAAGCATTTTGTACTGCCTCCTGAGAAGAAATCTTTTTATCACGTAGAAAATTGTCCTAATCACGAAAAACATTGTAGTCCGTTAGGGCAAGTTCTGGCGCATACGGTACTCCGTTATGAAAATAAATAAACGAATGGTTTCTAATTGCAGCTCCTGTAAAGTTAAAACGGTTTCTCGTGCTATAGGAGGTCTCGCGTTATTATGGAGCAATAATGGTGACAATCGATTTATGGAGTCAGGGCTGTTTCAATGCTATTTTTTCTATCAGTAGACATCTGCTATTATTGCTTGACCACATCTATAGTGAATGACACCATGCTGAGACCACCAAACAGTTACCATTACCTTTGTATTGGTAAGCTTTGCTTTAGGATACTGTTGCGGCGTTTGACCTGGGGTTCAGCCATTGCATCTTCGCTTACTGTTATCGTAAAGAATCCACTTTTCATCGCATGTCACAATTCGATCAATTACTCCTTCATTTCTTTATCGATTCAAGAAGGCAACACAAGTTTTAACACGCGTTTCTTTCTGCAGATCAGTCAAATCAAGAGGCAACAATTTTTAAAATTTTTTTATTTTATTGATTTGACGCAAATGAGTAACTATCTTTGGTAAGGTAATGTTAAACCATGCAGCTAATTCCTGGGTAGTTTGTCTCGGATCGGCTTCCACCATCTCTTTCAATTCATTGTTATTTACCGGTCTTCCACGTGGTTCGTTCTTCAAATTAAAGTTTCCATCACGAAAGCGTTTGAACCAAAATCGCACGGTGCGTTCATTAGCAGTCCCCTCTCCAAACGCAACATTGATATTGCGAGCTGTTTCTATTGTTGGTCAACAGAAAATAAGCTATAAATTTTGATTCCCTTAGGAGTGCCGAAATATACGTTTTTGCGGCATAAACGGCCGTACCTTTTTTTAAGTTAACCTAAAAGTTTGAGTTTTTTACAGCTTCATGAGTCTGTAGACTTGAGTCTCTTCTTCGTAGTCACCCCCTCACTGCTGAGGATCGTGATACAAATTCATTTGGTCTCCGAGCTGTCGCCATCGGTTTCGGCCTTTTACCCTCTATTTTCCCCGTCACCATCAAATGCTCAAGGTGGCTTCTCTGTGTGCAACATGGCCAAAGTATTGCTTTATGCGCTGTAAGCAGACCGTGTTGACAGGCGTTGATTCTGTTTATCTGCGGCCTTGAAAGTCCATGTCCATATCCTGCGCCGTATAGAGCTTTTGGGAAAACATGTGTGCAAACCAGGAGTATTTTAGTTCGATTGCTAATGTTTCTGTCTCGCGCTACACCTTGCTCAGTTGAGTTATTGTTTTACACTTGAGTAAATTGTTTTAATTTAAACTCGATACCTCCACACGTTCTCGAGATAAAGCCTTGACAAACAGAAAGGTGTAGGGAGAACAGAGAGATCCTATATGACAACAGAGGGTTCCGTTTTTTATTTTTGAGGTACGGAAACCTAAAAATATGAAAACAGCAAAAGATTTTTGCTCGTATGTTTTTTATTTATTTTGTTGTTTAAAAATCACTCAAAACACAGCCAAGTCATATGGCTGGATTAACCTCCTGCTTGCTGCCGCATGAGACCACCGTTTAGTACTCTGTTATTTGTTAAGCACACAAGGCATTAAGCTTTATTGTGATTTCTGTAAAATATGCCATTTTGTATAAAACAGCGAAGTCTAAAACGTAATTCTTTGCTTATTAAAGCAACAAGCAAAGCTGTTGCTATTAAGCAACAGCTCGTAGTACTGGATAGGATAAAAAAAATAAACAAAACTTATATAAATGGCCTCCGGTCCTCGACACTAACCTATGCGAAAAGCGGCACTAGGCCGCTACTTCGCGCCGGTATTCTGTGCGAGTGTGGTAAGTAACCCGGACGAGTCTGGCCCGATTGTGCTGACGTCAAAAGACGGTAGCGTGACTCTCCCACTTTCAAGATATAAAAAGAAGTAGATATTGTTTTTCAGTTTGACGGGTGCTGTAGCTAGTGAAATACAGGACTAATGAGATTCAACACATCATGTCTCAGAGCAGTATTTTGCGTTCCATCAGGAATCATAGTGGAATCACTACATTATAATGGGCAAGGTGTATGACATACAATCAAGTGAATATATGATATACAATCAAGTGAAGGCTACATCTTCTGAAATATATCTATGAATATAATGTTAGATGGGTAAATAATGTTCTTCTTTTATGGAGGATGAGCACAAATGAGCGTACAGGTCACCTGATGTTAAGTGATCACTGCCGCTCGTATTCTCTTGCAACACGAGGAATCACAGGAGCGTTGCCGGAGTTTTAGAAAGGTTTACGCGCTTTTCTGAATTTACCCATGTCGCGTCGTAACACCGCACAAGTATCGCTACTCATCCAGATGGTGGGGATGATATAATTATTTGTGCCGAAGGTGGAATTCTCCCTGTGATGAATGTGGTACATGACAAAAAATGAAGCAAAATCTCTATGCAATGACAAGTGATCTAACCATTCACTGACCACTGGGTTCCCGACAATTCAAGCAGCTCTGTGTTGCACAAGTTCAAATGGTTTCAGCTGATACTGGGGTGCAACAGGGCAGAAATGACAGCAATACAATGTTCGAAATTATGTAAGTAAATATATAGTGGCCAACAATATACCTCGAAATCATTTTTGATAGTTTCTAAATCTTCATCAGGATCATAAACAGGACTCTCCGAAAATAAATTTTGAGATGTATCAACCAGTTCAACTGGTGTAATCAGTGTATGAGCCGTGTCATCTGAAAATAATATTAGCAACATTAAAATAGGGTATTAGATAACATAATAGGGTATATACATGTAACTTATATTAAGTTTAAATATTATTTTTTCTAATCTTAAATTATTATTTATTTTATCTTAAATAGTTTTTTTATTAAATTTGTGCTGAATAATAAATTTTAAATATACAAAAGTGCAATTAATACGCGCGAAATATAAAACATCGAAACACAATTGTAAATATAATTTAATTGGAATTATCATATCAATTGTTTTTCTCTGTTACGTGGGTAATACTGAAAATGTTTCGAACTGGCCAGTTAGAAACATTGCTAATGAAAACTTTTTTGAATTTAAATTTTAGAACTCTTTGGTAACCTAATGTAATAGGTATATATTGCATTAATTTGTCATTTGTTTTTGTGAATTGGCGGCAAATCAACTCGTGTTACACGTGAAAATTTTCGGTCAATGATTTATTATGACTTTCGTTGTGGGCTTACGCAACAACAAAGCTATGATAGGCTGCGATTAGCATTTCTTAATTAATGAAGCCCCATCTCGTGCCACTATTTACAATTGGTTTAAGTAACGAGTTTAAGCGTGGAGGTGGCAATCTCAATAATGATCCGCGTGAGGGACGTCCTTTAACAGCGATTCAGTAGTCGCTGTATAACATCAGTGCTGTGCGACGCCTGATACAGGAAGATAAGAGAGTGACCTATCAGCAGATATGGGCAAGCCTAGGCATTGGTATGACTATGAGTATGACGACCTGTATAGCCGAGTGGTTAGCGATCCTACCTACTAAGCTAGAGGTCCCGGGTTCGAATCCCGGTAGGTGCAAGCAATTATATGATGAATATGGATGTTTGTTTCAGAGTCATGGATGTTTAAATGTATTTATGTATGTTAAAGTAAGTATATTGTATTAAAGATATCATTGTCTTGTAACCCATAACACAGGCTATATATGCTTATACAAATGATAATTATGGATTTCCGCAAAGTAACGCCTAATTCAATAAATTTTCTTATATATGCTTAACTTGGGGCAAGATAATTTGTGTAAAAAGTGCGTCAATATTATTATTATTATTATGAGTCAAGTTAAAAAATATTACACGAACATTTAGGCGTCAGCTTTGTACCAGATGGATTCCCCACACTTTAACCGACGACCAGAAACATCTTCGCATGGACTGGTGTCGCCATATGTTAGATAAGTTCAGCGGCGGTGACTCAAATGCTGTATTTGACATCGTCACAGGTGATGAAAGCTGGATATAAACCCGAACCCGAAACCAAAAGACAATCAGGTCAGTGGGTGTTTCCTTTCGAGGATCGGTCAACTAAGGTAAAGAAAGGAAGAAGTCAAGGAAAAAAAGAGGATTGCCTCATTCTTTGGTCGGAAAGGTCATTTCGCGACATTTGTGCTTGAAGATGGAAGGACAGTTACTGCAGACTGGTATGTCAATCGCTTAGTACTTTCTTTGATTAACGCGAGTGTTACACATTTAAATAAAACACTTGAAGGATTACAACGCGTGTAATTGTAACGGTTTGAAATTAGATGTTTGCGTAAAAGTAAGCGTTTTCAGGGGGTCTGCAGTCTCCCTGAACAGTACAATATAGATTGTTGGGATAGACTCCGAGGTCACAGAAACCCCGCGCAAAATGGCGCGTTTGAATAGCCGAAAGATATTGCCGCGAAAGAATATTTTATTTTTTAATTGAATAAGAATGTTTTATCTATTATTTGATGTGTTTGATAATTATTAGGATGTAAAAAATCAAATTTAAGTATTTTTTAAATTCATGCATATATATTCTTTATTTGCATCAAATATTGTAAACAAATAGGTGTTACAAATGGTTATGGAGGCTAAACATACACAACAAAGTATCTGTTTAGCCTCTTCATTTATGTATTACCTATATATACCATTAGCATTCCACTAAAAATATTAAATGTCCAACTAAGAATAAAATTGAAAATTTTCAAAAAAATCGCGAAGTTATTGATTTTACCCCGTTTTTCGAAAATTGAGTTTTGATCAGATCTCTCGACGTTTTAAGGTCCTAAGAAGCTTCCCTGACTATTCCCGCGATGGTATCCGTACGTCTGTAAGTGCGTATGTATCGAACGGCTCGCCACCATGCTGGTCAAAATCGGTTGATTCGTTCGTGAGTTATCGTTGACGAAAGAAAATAAAAATAGCCATATAAAATAATATTTTATTAAACTTTTATCAGACATGATTTTCAGAATGATTTTTGCAAATTACTCCGAAATTTAATATCTGATGAAATGCAAGGTCTGAGTTCTTTTATTGTGTGTGTTGCCATTTGAAAAAACTCAAAACAACTACCAAAAAATTTTTTTCCAAATGTGGTTTTATTGGAATAGTTTTTGAACAGCTTTACCGATCGACGAAAAACTGCGTGGAAATTCGGTCTATTAGTTCAAAAGTAATTCCGGTTTAAAAATTTATTTAATTAACTTTTATCACATAACTCTTTGAGCTAGAAGAGTGCTTAGGTATGGAATTAGCGAGAAGTTGCAGGGATGGCCTTAAGAGTCAACCTTTACATGAAGAAATCATAATTGGTATTAAACTTTGTCCTCTTTCTATGTTCACCTGACCCTGCCAAATAATTTGAATTCACGATAGACCAAACCCTTTCTATGTATTAATTTTCACTTTCTATCAACTTCTTGTTTAAATCTCATCAGCTGTTCGCAGTAGAGATGCAAATCGAGTTCAGCTGTCAGTCGGTAAAAGCTGATACTGAAAAATGCGCTTCCAATCCCAATATACAAACAGCACCACCTTATCGCGAGTTCAACAAGGGGTTTTTGCCACTATCTATCCTCATGACATTTTTAAGATGTTTATTTAATTTTAGGAATTTTTAGGATATTCCATGCTACCAGTATATATATCCCAATTCCTTGTATGTACCATTTAATAATTTACCTTTCTTTCAAAAAAGATTATCATTGACCCTATGTATTTTGGTGCACAAGATAGAAATCAAATGACTAAAATATCACAAGCACTAGATAACTTAAGCACAATATTATAGGGAGAATGTATTGGTATTAAAAGAGTTCTGTATTGTTTGAGTTTAGTATCAGTCAGAGAATGTTTTCTATTTAAGTGGGGGCAAACAGGCAAGAGGCTGGCAGGATGGGGAGTGGTGAGGCAACAGCCCATGGACATCCACAAAACAGTGTAAAGAAAGTGGCCTTCATGAAATATAAAAATCATGATATCTCATAAGTCAAATAAAAAATGTAAGACCTGGACCTCTAATCCAAACTGAAAATTTATTAATCCCCCCTGAATTCCTAGTGTTCGTATAATAGTACAGAGAAGCTACAGGGCATTGTTATGAAATAAAACAAGCAGTAGGAAATATAAATGTAACATTTATGAAACTTTTTTAGAGAAATCCAATATTTTAGTCAGGTATTTTGTTTGATGTTATTGATAAATAAAAATTGTTGTCTTGCAATCCACAAATCCAAATCCATAAAAGCTTTATTTCTGGCACAAGAATGTCTACTTAATCTGCCCATTCAAGGCATGTATTTAGTGAATAGGGTGTTCAAATTACAGAGATGTTCCGAGGATAGAGGTCCTGCAGTATAGTATAACAGTAATGTTTGTTGTAATGGCATATTATGTTTTATTGATGTACAAAAAAAAATTATTTCAGTACTTTACTTAAGTTTGTGATACTTTTGAAAATATTGTCCACTAAACATACACTGAATCAAGTTAACAACTGTTTTATATATATTGCTAATAATAACATTAGTATTGCTATTAATATATTTATTTGTCATGATTATAATAATTCAATGAACCTGCACTATATTCTTATCAAGTAATAAATAACAGGGAAACTGGTCTGAATGAGATTGTATTATTATTTTTTAAAACACTATTCTGCTACATGTATAAATTTTAATAGATAAACAAAATGTTTTATAAAAATAGAGATCATATTCAATTACTACAAAAATATGCAACAGTTAATAGATAATTACAGAAGAGCCTCTTAAATTTAAAATAGAAGGGAGACCAACAAATTTGAGTTATAAGGTTTTCCCACTTCATCAAATTTTGTCTGTAAATGATGGACTTGTAGAGGTAAAAATTTATTCCAATAATTTTGAGTTGGAGAGGGGAACAAAATATAAATCATGTCTTTATGTCAGTGATAATTTCACAGATTTGGTTTATTGTGTCCTATTTTAACATTGATTTCTAAGAATGAATGATGTACATTGTCAATATATTGTTGCTCTTCATGGTATTTTTTCTACGAGCTACATAGACAATTAAAAGATTTTAATTAACCGAGTTGTATAGCTTGTTTAATCAAACATTGCAGTGTTCGAGATGAAGAGGTTTATTTTGGTCTGAAGGTAAGGGAACACAAATTTATTCGAGTTTGGGACTTATCAAGGTGCTACTGTATAGGAAGTATAATTACTTTTTTCCAGAAAAGTATGAGGCAAAAGTTCACAAATAAGACGCAAAAGATGTTTACACAGACACTTAAGATATACAGCAGAATGTCATATTATGCAAAGCAATTGTTTTCATGGGAATTATGTACCTACATAGCTGATGTATTTTACATGATATTGAAATATTGTACCTACAGAGCTGATGCATTTTACATGTTATTGATTTTTGTGTTACATGAAGATAGCAACAGGCCACCACTGTCATAATCTTAGTATAACCTCCAAAATGTTAACTGTATAATAACATTGTAACTAAGCTGAAACTAAAGCTCCTACTTATTTTGCGCAAGACTACATTTGATGCTGAAGTAGCTTTTATGTTACGAGAGAAACTGATAGCTGCAAAGATTCGGTTTCTAAATAATCCTGGTTACACGGCCAAGTTGAAACATAGATTGACCAATATGTGTTTTATCTAATTATGATGCATTTATAATGAATGATGTACGCCAATCATAATAGCACATAATGGTAAAGAAATTATAAAAATGATTAAAATATCGAATAAGTTGCAGTTGAAATAACGTTTCGATTAGCTACTTTCGCGATAATCTAAAAAAACATCTTAATTTGGCCGCATTGTATTCTTAAGGCTTTTTCAAGCACATCTCTTTAATAGCGGAATATAGTAATAAATATGATATAATTACCTTTCACACAAACTGAGGTGGTCTCTACATTTGATTTATCAAACGATTCCTCCATTTTGTGCTAAAAAATGTGAGAAAAAACAGAACTGGCGCGGTTTAACACTGGAACATTTCTATTGCACAGCACTTTTCTTTAGTATTAGCTATCATATACGTAATGTTTATATTAATATAAAGTTCTAGGTTCTAATTAGTTAAGAATAGTAGTAGAAGCCTGGAAAGAGTGTTGTAGAAAAAGTAATTGTACAAATACACAAAATATGTTTCACCGCTTGTTGATTTGCAAATTGTACGCCGTACGGTACGATACGGTGGTCGGACGTCGGTGTTTAATGTTGCCACTTGTCAGATGGGCGAGATTATTTCCCCGTATTTGAGTTTTAACGATAGAGCTATCAGTAATATAGTACCAGTTTGTTAGCCGTATTGTTGAATTGCAATTATAATAAAATAATGTCGAGAGTGTGAATGAATAACTGAAGATATAAAATATTGTAATCTTCGAGAAAAAATAATAACGTCACAAAAGTTAAATTGCTTGAATTTAAAACTGCTTCTAAAATAAGAATTTATCTGTCACTATTTTCTCTGGCAAAATTACTAATAAATATTACAGAAAATTGACAGCAGAGGCATCGTTACGGGATTGCCATTGACTTATGACTAACGTTTGGATTTGCAACACTAAAACCGCATCCAGAATATACGGAAATCTTCGATGACGACTGAAATTGATCTTTATGAGTCATTGTGAATCGCCCACGACCTATCCACACCTGCATTAGTGCATTAGTAATATTTTTGTCATAATAATATTGTAACCCTGTCTTGAATATGTTTTGTGACAGTAAGCCGGCTTGAAACGCCATTTGGAGTAATATTATTAGGATATATTATGGACTAAAAAAAAATATTTCTGCTATAATTGCTTTTATATGTTTTTGTAGAGCAAGAAGAGAAATTGTTATCGTGATTCAATTGATGAGCTTATATAATTAATTATTGCAATATTATTAGCTAATAATATTCCAATATTATATTCTTCATCAAATTTAATTTGCTTATAGATTTCAATTAACATAATTTAATATCAACGTTTTATGATTTGATATCATCAAGAACGATTTTCTTTTAATAGGTACTTTCCCCGGGGCATAAAAAGAATAGGGGACTCCCAGGCCCATGGGTGTCGTAAGAGGCGACTAAGGGCTTTTTAGAAGTAGGAGTCACGCTGCCGTCTTTTGACGTCAGCACAATCGGGCCAGACTCGTCCGGGTTAATTACCACACTGGCACATAATACCGGCGTGAAGTAGCGGCCTAGTGCCGCTATGTTTCGTATAGGTTAAGTGACGAGGACTGGAGGCCATCCCCCCCCTTCCCCAACAAAGATTATGAAAGCGGTCCCTAAAGAGATAGTACCCCAGAAGAGTACCAGCTCTACCAGAGTCGGAGAATCCCTCCCCGAGTACTCTAGCTCGGGCTGCCCTTCGTATTCTGGGGAGGGCACAGTACCGCGCATGACCAAGGACAAACGAGGCAGTAACACCACGGCACCCCGCTCCACACTCAACGTGGACTTTTGCAATATCAGGGGAATTCACTCCAACTTAAACGCCGTCAACCACCACCTTGAGACGTCGCCGTCTCCGTCCGGCTTCGTGCCGTAGCCGGCCTTGTGTTTCTCATGGCTCTCATCTCATGGGCTGCGTTCAAGCGGCAATTGACGACGTGCTTGCACAGATCCCCTCCACTGAAATCGTAGTCTTGGGTGATTTCAACGGGCACAATACCGAATGGCTTGGATCACGTACCACAGACTACGCAGGGCGATCTGTGCATAATTTTGCATTAGCGTATGGTCTGTCCCAATTCACCAACGCGGCTCCCTGATGTGGATAGCCACATGCCGTCCTTATTAGATCTACTGCTGACTACACATCCCGATGGTTACCAGGTCTTTGTCGACGCCCCTCTCGGAACGTCCAACAATTGCCTGGTCAGGAGTGTAGTGCCTATCCGAAGCCCACGTTGCAGACCACCAGCGACCCGCCGCATTTGGCACTACAAGTCAGCAGATTGGGATAGGTTGCGTTCCTTTTTTGCATCCTACCCTTGGGGCACGGTTTGTTTCCCTTCGGATGATCCTGCCTGCGCCGTTGCAGTAGCCGATGTGATACTGCAGGGCAAGGATATTTTTATACCAAGCTCTGTAGTACCGATCGGTGGCAGATCACAGCAAAAACCAGGCGTCTCGAACTTGGGTTGCGGCGCTGGGCACAAAGGATCCGAACTGCATAGTTCTTAAGAGCATATACAACCGTGCTTCCAGATTTTTTAAAACACGTCGTCAAAACCGGCGAGCAGCTTTCCAGTTACCTGACCGGTACACGCAAGTTCTGGTCGTTGTCGAAAGCTGCTCTTGGTAACTTCACCCAGCCGTCCATGCCGCCGTTGCACATGAGGAATGACACCCTGGCCCATACGGCAAAAGAGAAAGCAAATCTCCTGTGCGCTCTTTTCACCTCCAACTCGACTCTTGACGATAACGGAAAAATACCGCCGACCATACCGCGGTGTCAGAGCTCTATAACTGAAGTGCAGTTCAGACAGAAAACGTTGGACGTTAGGAAGTCAAGCGTGCCGGATGGCATTTCTCCAATCGTGCTTAGAACGTGTGCCCGTGAGTTGACGCCGGTGCTAACGTGTTTATTCCGGCACTCTTATTCAAAAGGCGTAGTCCCTGACTCATGGAAGTGAGCCCTTGTCCATCAGATCCGAAAAAAGGAGACAATTCGGATCCGGCAAATAACAGGCCTATTGCTATTATCTCCCTGTTCTCCAAAATCATTTAGAGCATAATTAGCCGTCGGCTCTTGGTATACCTAGAGGGTCACCAGTTGATCAACGACCGACAATACGGCCTTCGCCATGGTCGGTCGGCAGGTGATCTTCTGGTATACCTAAAACATAGATGGGCTGCGGCTATTGAAAACAAATGGGAAGGCCTGGCAGTTAGCCTGGATATGGCGAAGGCCTTTGATCGTGTATGGCACAAGGCGCTCCTCTCAAAAGTTCCATCATTTGGGCTTCCCGAGAGCTTGTGCAAGTGGACCTCCAGCTTCCTCACTGGGCGCAGCATACAGGTCGTTGTCGACCGACGTTGCTCGAACCCGAAGCCCGTGAATGCTGGAGTGCCCCAAGGCTGTGTGCTATCTCCTACGCTGTTTCTTCTGCATATCAATGATATGTTGGACACCTCCGACATTCATTGCTATGCAGACGACAGCACTGGTGATGCCGTATACACGGGCCATGCAGGTCTCTCTCGGGAAATCGTCGACCAGTGCCGGGAGAAACTTGTGTCTTCTATCGAGTCCTCTCTTGAGAAGGTCGCGGAATGGGGTAAATTGAACCTTGTCCAATTTAACCCCCAGAAAACTCAAGTTTGCGCGTTTACCACAAAAAAATCCCCACCCCCAAATTATCACCGCTCTTCGACAACACGTCCCTAAAAGCCTCGCCTAGTATCGGAATACTGGGTCTCGAAATCTCGAGCTATTGCCAATTCCGTAGCCATCTGTAGGGCAAAGCCAAATTGGCTTCAAAGAAACTGGGCGTCATTAATAGAGCATTGCAATACTTCAAGCCGACCCACATTCTAGCGCTGTACAAAGCGCAGGTCCGGCCTCACATGGAGTATTACTGTCATCTCTGGTCTGGCGCACCCCAGTATCAGCTCGATCCATTTGACCGCGTGCAAAGCAGAGCAGCTCGAATTGTCGGGGACCCAGTGCTCTGTGAACGGCTGGATCACTTGGCGTTGCGTAGAGACGTCGCTTCATTGTGTGTCTTATCTTGTCTACCGCATTTATCACGGGGAGTGTTCTGAAGAGCTGTTTAACCTAATTCCTGCCGCAGAATTCCACCTTCGCACGACACGCCACAAGTTAGGATATCATCCTCACCATCTGGATGTGTGGCGGTCCTCCACAGTGCTGTTTATAAGGAGCTTTCTTCCACGTACTACAAAGCTGTGGAATGAACTTCCTTTTGCGGTGTTTCCGGGACGATACGACATGGGTACCTTCAAAAAAAAGCGCGTACACCTTCCTTAAAGCCCGGCAACGCTCCTGTGATTCCTCTGGTGTTGCAAGAGACTGTGGGCGGCGGTGATCACTTAACAACAGGTGACCAGTACGCTCGTTTGTCCTCCTATTCCATAAAAAAAAATAGATTTTCATTTACAAGAGTCCCAATTGATGACGTAAGTCCCACTCGCGTATGTGTCAATATCAATGCCATCCCCGCGTGAGTGCTGACTGCTGTTTGCCGAATGAAGTACGGATTAGTGTAGAAGGTGCATGGGAGGTTGCTAAGGGACTTCGAAAACTACCGGAACATTTAGGCCCGCCAAGTGTGGTGGAAGTGTAAAATGATTAACCTTTTCTGTGGCCATATAAATAGTCCCAAAAATGGATGTAACATTTTTGGTGTTGGCAATTTTAGTGACATTTACCGTGACAACACCACTAGACTATAACTGGTATTTATTCTGTACTCTGCGTCACTAATATCAAAATAATGTTTATCGAATTTGGGAAATGTATTACAAAATATAAAATAAATATCATTCAGAAAATATAAAGGCTTATATAAAATGTATTAAAAGTAAGTTAATGTTAACATATATTGCATTCAAGCGCCACCTAGCGATTAACAGGAACGATTTTATCATCAGAAGCTCGGAATTGTCAGTTCGCACTATTTTTGTTCCAAATATTTCTCACAGAGTGCAGTGTGTCGTCAAACTTACCGTTTGTTTTTCTAAATTTTTAACAATACCCTCATTACAGAATTAGTATTTGAGGTCAAATGATAATGTAATGAGTGAAATTTTTATTTTTGGTAATAAATTATTTGCACAGAGGAAATTCGATCCGATTTTGTTATTACCGTTAGAGATGGCTTGGAAGATATTTTCGTAAGTACAAATTTGTTAAATACATACTTACTCCACAGAATGGAAGCAAAAAAGTATTATTATTAAAGCGAGGTTTATAAGAAGTTTTTTCGACATTTAAAGTTTTTGCTACCTCTTGATAAAAAGCATGCTTTCTATTCGATTTTGAAATTTTTGTTTGGAGTACCTAGCACACCATAGAATTGACGAAACTTTGAATATCTTAGGACGTTGACGTTATGTACACAATACAAATATTGTGTTTCCAAGTACCTACTACAAATACTACTAACAATAATTTCGATTACTTCCACGGAAAAGGTAAAACAAAATAAAATATTTTTATCTATTTTTGCCAGTGAAAACATATAAAACATGGAAGCAGGCTGCTCATACTTTTTTGAAGTAAAACTTCTTTAGGCGCGACTTGGGGGTAACCCATATTGTTTTTCTGAAGGAAGTAACGCTCAGTACAAAAGTCAATTGAAATAAATTTAACGGCTTTAAAAAATATTTCAAATTGCTCAGTACCTAATATTTTTTTTAAATCTTTAAGTGTTTTTATTGTTTATTTATTACTACTATTGCAATAAATAATATATAACTTTTAAGAAATTTTCTGACATTCGTTAATCTGTTCTTGGTTTTTGTTTTTCGTTTCCATTATTAGGATAGGCAAAGGGTTCGGGCCCATACAGCCATATTTGTTAATATTCAATAACATCATCATATTTATATGTGCTAATAATAATATAACCTTCAATTTCTTATTATCAATTATTTTATAAATGAGTGAAAGTTTTAAAATGTGCGAATGGACAATGAACTGAATTATAAATAGAATATATAGGTAATGAAAATAATAATCAGTCAAATAAAATGGCTGAATCCCAGGAACATTTTACTATTTCATCAATAAATAAGAATAAAAGAGAAAATCAAGAACCTGATAATGACGTAAAAAGTGTGTTAATATTCTGTTGAATAATAATCAAAATATAACATTATATCATTCTTTGTAATATATATAAAATCTCACTTGATGAAATTACACTTAATTATATTAAGTATATATTAATAAAGGTATTTTTTTATTTTAAGCAGAGAAAATGCCAACTTTACTCAAAAGTTGAAGTTATATCGTCAGCTTTTCCGAGAAAAAAAATACCAAAAAATCTAACAATGCTCTTAGCTCTTCAGTAATACGTGAGTGCTTAGTTGGTAACACAGTTTTATTTAAAGTAAATTTAATGTAATACATTAATGCGTCTGTTAATTATTCCTAAAGATGATTATTTATTATAAGTTTTATTTCAATCGCGCGTAAAGATTACATGCACACACTTTTTTTTATGAAAATAAGGGACGAGACGGGCATGCCGTTCAGCTGATGGTAATTGATACACCCTGCCCTTTACAATGCAGCGCCGCTCAAGATTATTGAAAATAACCCAAAAATTTTGAGCGGCACTACATCTGCGCTCGTCACCTTGAGACATAAGATGTTAAGTGTCTCATTTGCCGAGTAATTTCACTAGGTACGGCGCCCTTCAGACCGAAACACAGATTACTGTGTTCTGCTTCTGCTATTTGCTTATTAATGTGTTGATTTTACTAATAATAAAATAAAATATCATTACAATAAGCATTAGCTTACACATTACTGCTTCACGGCAGAAATATTCGCGTTGTGGTACCCATAATCTAGCCGGCATCCGGTGCAAAGGAGCCTCCCACTGGTAATATGTATTAGCGCTAAAAATTCACACAATTAAATCACAATACAATTATTATCAATGCATAAAAAAAGAATGTTCTGGTATTGAATCTAGGTCGATATTTGGATGTCCTTTGTTAATTACTGTGTCGCATTTGACTCATGAGCGTCCAACGTGTATAACGTGATTGGTTCTCAGAATGACATGATTACGGTAATTGGTACACGTGCTTGATGTATTGTCAATGTTTGTCAGATACGTGGATGATGACAGCGGGGTTCATGAGATATAATGCTTTTTATATTTCATGAATAATTACAAAATAAGTTTTATTCTGTAATTGATTTGATTGAATTTGTAAAATTAAGATCAAATAGATGTCTAAAGCGATGAATTCACAATATTCTTTGAATAAGCATGTTGGAACAGTCTACCCAAGAGTAGTATTCCACAGTATGTATCATCAGTTCTTTCCAGTGAAAGGTGACCACGGAATGAAAGAGAAGGGTTAAGTGCAATCATAAATACTTATGAAAGTTTTCCGAAATAATATCAACAAAACCCTTTTTTAACTAGCTTCAAAAAAAGGAGGAGGCTCTTAGTTCGCCAGAATCTTTTATCAATAGAAATCACAAAAATAATGTAAAGGAAACAGTAATTATTTTTTTAACTATAATATTAATTAATTCCCTTATGTTCTACATTTCCTCTTATCATTATTAATCGCAGAAAAATCAGAAACACCAATGCATTTAACAAGCGTTCGCAAGTCAAAAGTGAATAAAATCTTATGTCAAAGCCAAAAACTATGTTAGAAGTTACATTGACAGTTGGCAGATGATATCGAATTGAGATTAAATTATCAGCGACGTCGAATCGATAATCAGAATAAAATAAATATATTTTTAAATACATTAACTGATACTTTAGTTAACTGAATACTAAAAAACTACTAGGTTAACGTTCATGAGGTTATATTAAACATTTTTCCCATTTTATTTATATTTGTAATGACAAAATCGATTAATAGTAACTCGATTCTCTCCCAAAGTATTCAATAACGTTAAATAATATCTTTGGCTTTCTCCACTAGCTAAGACTCCCTCGACATTTTATTTCATTATATTTGTAATAAATCCTATAATAATCTATATAAAATTCATAAATGAACAATGGGAGAACAACCAAATTGGTACTGGCCAATTTGGTTGTTCTCCCTTAATAATATGTATTTCGACGCCCTTTTGTACACAATATAACTAGAATGAGTCTATGTATGTACAAGAATAATTATGATATTTATATGTAATTTGTTAAATAAATAAATCAGTAAAATAAAATAAATAATTAATTTTTGAGTTTTTACATTATTGTACAGCATGTAAACATTTTATCAAACAAACTTTAGTGCACGTGTTCACAGAAATATACGAACAACTACCAATTCAATTATTTACAGACTCAGTAATAGAATCTCCATCACTTGACTTGAGTTATCTGTTATGCCAATGTGAAAAAAGTGAATATTATCGTAAATTCAAAAAAACCATCGCAAGTTACCAACCCACAAAAGGCAAAATTAAAAAGCACATATTTTGTCTGTAACTTTCTTCATTCTGTAATAAAAAGTTAGTATAATGTGCTACTACAGTATGCGTATAATGCCATCCGTAAAATAAATAATATTTTATTGTATTTTTATAATAGCCTAGAATAATAACGCTTATTCTAAGTATATAAGTAATTGGTTTACTTACACTTGAAAAGCGATACTCCAATATCCTTGGGTCGAGGATCCATAATATGATACTGCACCACTTTATAACACATAAATGTACTTTAAATCCTTGTTCCATCTGTTTTTAAAATTCCGTCGACTCCGAATCCGATATATTCGTTTGATGCAGAATGGTTGCAGAAAATTTGGTGCCATATTAATAAAATACTATTATTTGAATGCGCTACCTATTGTTAGGTTTGAAGTCGGTGCCAAACCAAATGTAATTGTAGGTACGTACACTCGCCACGCGTGACTTAGAGCGGGACAGCTGCGTCTAAAAACACGACAACCCAAGACAGGTCTCATTGATGTTTAGAAAATGAAAAATGGCTTAATACAGAACGCTGCCAATACTCTTATTGATTTTCGAAGTAGTCTCGGTTCCTTGCGAATAAATAAAAGTCGCAGGGCACCAGGTCAGGACTGTATGGTGGATGACTCATTATCTCGACAACTGCCATAGTCAAATATTCAACAGTCCGTTTTGCGGAGTGCGCTGAAGCATTGTCGTGGTGAAGGAGGACCCTGCCTCGAGGGCGCAGCTGTCGAATTTTTTCCAAGATAACAGGCAAACAGCGATTGACATACCAGTCTGCAGTAACTGTCCTTCCATCTTCTAGCACAACTGTCGCGAAATGACCTTTTCGACCAAAGAATGAGGCGATCATCTTTTTCCTTGACTTCTTCCTTTCTTTACCTTAGTTAGCCGATCCTCGAAAGGAAACACCCACTGAGCTGATTGTCTTTTGGTTTCGGGTTCGTTGCAATATATTCAGCTTTTTCATCACCTGTGACGATCTTAAATACAGCATTCGAGTCGCCAACGTTGAACTATCTAACATTTGGCGACACCAGTCCATGCGAAGTTGTTTCTGGACGTCGGTTAAAGTATGAGGCATCCATCTCATACAAAGCTTCCTGACGGCTTAATGTTAGTGTAATATTTTTTGAACTTATTTCATACCAATGCCTGGCTTGCCTGTATCTGCTGATAGGTCACTCTCTTATCTTCCTCTATCATGCGTCGCACAGCACTGATGTTATACAGCGACTACTGAATCGCTGTTAAAGGACGTCCCTCACGCGGATCATCATTGAGATTGCTATGTCCACGCTTAAACTCGTTAAACCAATTGTAAATAGTGGCACGAGATGGGGCTTCATTAAGAAATGCTAATCGCAGCCTTCATAGCTTAATAGCTTAATCATAGCTTAATGGTTGAGTAAGCCCACCACGAAAGTGATAATAAATCATTGACCGAAAATTTTTACAATTTTTTTTTAAACTAAGAGTTTTAGATTTGCGGCCAATACACAAAAACAAATGACAAATTAATGCAATATACTACTTTACCAAAGAGTTCTTAAAATTGAAATTCAAAAAAAGTTTTCATTAGCAATAGTTCTAACTGGCCAGTAATAAACATTTTCAGTCTTACCCACGTACAGTAAGTAATCTGTTTAACACAATATAATGGTTTACTTTGTTTAGGGCTGGGCACCGACTTAAACCCTATCAATAGGCAGCATATACAAATAATAGTATTTTATTAATATTGAAGGTTTTAGGTTTGCATAAGAGGTGTATTAATTATATAATTTTTTGTATAAGTAAAGTTATTTTATACCTTTTATAGGTTTTTTTAAACGTTGTTTTTTTAGATAGATAGATGCTGTATACAACGTGAATTCTTATAATATTATAACCAATAATGTTGGTCTAAAGATGTCGTTTTAAAGGACTATATAATATACGTATTTTAAACATAAATAAACATTTTATATTCAACCATTTAGCGAGTAGGTATTAATTCATGTGGAATATGCAACCACCAATATCATTACCAACAGTTACCAATATGAAATGTAACTAAAATAATTTATCTGCAGGTACTTAGACGAGCCCTCTCTTCGCAAAGCGAGTAAAGTTTCTAGGCTATGGAAAGGCGTTATACTATCCAAGAAATCGTTGAGGAGCCGACTCAATATGTTTGAAGTTTCGATTGTGTATGGGTCAAAAAGGATTGCCAGATATTATAAAAAACAAAGAAGAATCTTTAATAAAATGCAAAATTATATGCCGGCGAATGAATGTTTAGGTAATATTTAAATCTCCTATTAATAATTTACTATTTTTGACCAGGACACTACGGTGGCGCAACCAATCGCCGCTACCAACAAAATGTATAGGTACAGCTCAAATAGAGAGTTACTCACCTGGTTCAGCTCGGATGCGTCATGAGTCATGACTCTGGTGTGTCTAGTTTGGTAGTTTACGGACACCACGATGGCGACACTGGTTGCGCCACCGTGTTATTTTAAGATAAACGTTTTAAGGGTCACTGACACTAATTCTCCCATTCTTGACATTTTCTTTTGTTTGAAATATCTTAAAAATTTCGGGATATAATTATAGCCTTTGTGCTTTCCTACCAAAAATGCTTGTAAAATTTCATGGAAGGCATAGCAAACAAACTTATGTAATAATAAATATTTTGTGTTCTGTTTCGCACTGCAATCCTTTGTACGTGTATAGCAAGCTAGCTGTGCGTGCTATGTATCGTAATCATAACAAATAAATTCCAGCTAGTTGGATAATCAGAAAAATAAATTGAAGCTGTGTAGTATGAACACACGATTGCGTTAATGGTAGATTTTATTAATGTAGGTACCACATTGCAAAAATCATGCTCTTTTACGAAAGTCGAAAAACTTAAGTTTATGCATGGTTTTGATAACATAATAATATCTTGAACAGAGATTTTAACATATTGCAGCACATAACATTTTTAAACTTTGAATTTATCTAATTAATTATTATTTCTCATTAATTTAAAACGTGTATTGTTTTTGAAATTGCCTTATGCAGTAACCTTAAAGAGCACAGGACATTCCAATCCCGCTCAAAATTTGAGTGTGAGTTTACGTCCTGTACAAATACATTACGCAGGTAACTCCAATGTACAAATTACTGGAAAATCGATATTCTATTGTAATCTACGCAGAAGTTTAATTAGAGACATACACTAGCATTGGTTGCAGCTTCACGCACAAAGAGCATTATAGAATCCAGTGTACAACATGCCCAATTAAATCATACTTACCGACACAAAAAACATGTAAATATTTCTTACAAAGCCGTAAACAATGTTTTGTCAAGACAATTATCAAGAAGATCTATGAATTTAGGTATTTTCTAAGCTTGAAGGCTTCGATAAAATAAAATATAGCGAAGGATAATATTTTTTTTAATGAAAATAAGGGACGAGACGAGCAGGACGTTCAGCTATTGGTAATTAATACGCCCATTACAATGCAGTGCCGCACAGGATTATTGAAATTCCCAAAAATTCTGAGCGGTACTACAACTGCGCTCGTCACCTTGAGACATAAGTTGTCAAGTCTCATTTGCCCAGTAACTTCACTAGCTACGGCGCCCATTAGACCGTAACACAATAATGCTTACACATTTCTTCTTCCCGCCAGAAATAGGCGCCGTTGTGGTATCCATAATCTAGCCGGCATCCTGTCCAAAGGTGCCTCCCACTGGTAATATGACATGATACAGTTTAATCAATAGCCCTGCTACCACAGTATAAAGTGTAAATAGTACAGAAGTTTGACACCATTTAAAGAAATAGCTACTTTAGTCCATAAAGTCATATTAAATCGTAGTCAGTTTGTAGCTGCGTAGGATTACACACACACATTAATAAATCAGCTTACATTACGATCTACTTGTACTAACTGATTATTAAGTATGAACATACTGAGGACGTGCAAATAAGGCAGCACTCGCTTTTCTTTAAACAACCCGTTCTTTGTCATTTATCGTGAATGTGGTTTCAGAGAAATCCCAAGAACGCACAGATACAAGGCGCAAACGAGGCGGCGACGCGATAACTGTGTACACGAAGCGGTTCAAACTATTTTAAATTCAATTTTTTTTTTAAATATACTAGGTTACTGTTCGGCTAGACAGGCTGTAGACTAGATACATATCAACTACATGCTTGTAGCAGTATTTATGTAGGTAAATGTTGCCACTACTTCATAATAGCAATAGTATTATCTACTAGCAATTATATTCTTGTATTACACAGATAATGTCAATCTAATCTGCTACGACTGAATTCATCAAGCTTTTTAATGTACCCGCAAAATTTTATAAATATTTTATTGAAAATGTTTTAGAATGTAGTGATACTGAATTTTTAAAAAAATAATAATTTTATACTAATAATAATAATTAAGTATTAAAGTAGCCATGAAAATATTAATGCGAACTATGTTATGTAAAATTGTAAACGATACGTGGCGTAACATTATAATATTATGTTGCCAGTTCCTATAGGAAATAGTCTGTATTGATTGTTGTATTATACTTGTTTTATTCTATTATTTTAAATGATTCTGCTATTCGTAATTGCTTATTAATGTGTTGATTTTACTAATAATAAAATAAAATATCATCAAACAATCATGTGTTGTAATTATTTTACCGAAAATTTTTATGGTAGAGGAGGACCAACGGGTATACCCCGGGTCACCTGACGGTATGATATCACCGCGGTCTATACTTTGTAGATACACCAGAGAATGCACAATACTACAGTCTTAATAGCCGACCTAATAGAACACAAATATGTATAATATGAAGGCGACCCGTGGCACACCACGGGTCGTCGACTCACAAGTCAAAAGTTCTACTTAATGCACCACCGACAGTTTTGACCATAAATAACTCACAATAAGTATGTCCGGTAGAGGTTGTACATTTTTAACTGACTTCAAAAAAGGTTCTCTATTTGACTGTATTTTTGACCGACTTAAGAAAAGGAGGAGGTTCTCGATTCGTCGGTGTATCTTTATGTTTGTTGCCTCAGAACTTTCGACTGTGTGTCAGCCTAAGTAGGTTTGTAACTACATACATAGTTATCGGTGAGATGTGCTTGAGTCGCACGCGTGGCGTGAGGAGGCGAGAGGCGAGAGCGGGGCTGCGGCGGGAGGACACCAAAAATAATAATAATAATTGTAACTACATTATAATGATTATTGAATTGAAGCAATTAATTTTTTTAATTTATTCTTCGTATTATTTTGTTTTGGAATACTTTTTTTGAAGTCGGTTGTTTTTTTTGTATTTTTTTTATCTTAATCTTTGCTTATTTGTCGTTTATCTACGAGTCCTAAGACTCATAGAACATTAGCTGCCCTTGTTAAGATTCTGTAGGGCAAGTTTGTTTGTCACTGAAAACGGGAAGAGATAGAAGTTTAATTTTTACCAAAATTTATGGATGATGCAGGATTCCAACCCGCACGTCTCGGGTTACCCACCCAGTCCCAGCACCCTATACCAACTGAACCAACCATCGCACCATCATCATCCATAAATTTTGGTAGAAATTAAAATTATTGATATCTCTCTAAAAATTAAAAAACGCAAAAAGAAAGAGTTATATGATAAAAGCTTAGTTAAGGAAAAATTTAAGATTAAAATTTTAATGTCAAATCTCTGAATTTCGACAACAGCTCTGTGTCCTGCAGAAGACTCAATGAGTGAGACGTTTCATAAAACTTCTCTAATAATTAAACTCATACTGTTTAAGTTTCTGTTGCCATTTCTTTCATTAATACCATAAAAAAAATTAAACTATCGTATAGACCACCTGACAGCCCGACAATGCGTGACCAATTTTGATTTGTCAATGTATGCGTTAGCTAGTTTAATATTCAAAATACTAACGACCTGATTTGAAGCGTGGCTGACTGCTTACGAATTGTCAGAATCGGTTACAGTTACTATAGATTCGGTTACGTTTTCTATCTTGCTGTATCTCCGTTAGAGATGTTATTCTGTCTCGCACACTTTGTTTGTCTATACGCTAATATATTGCAAGTCTGTGGTTAGTACAGTTAAGGTGACATATCTCATCACGACTAGACTAGAGACTTGAAATATTCCTTTTTTTACGAAATTCCACCCGCAAAAGTTTTTTTATTTTAAACAGGAAAACGTCTACGAATTCAGCTAGTTTTTGTATAAACGGGTAGGAGGTTCACGTATTAAAAAATCAACCGCATGCCATACTTGTGGTATGTACCAGAGGACACCAGATGCGTTATCGGCCAAGGTGGAAGGTGGTATGATTGAAGCTTGAAGAACTCTAAGTCATATAGTGATACTGTAGCCGCCAGTTGATTCCACAAAGTGTCTGTGTGGAGCAAATAGTTTGTTGGCAAACGTGCTGATTAATGCCACACATCAACATGTTGCCGACAATTTCCTTATCTGATAACTCCTCGTAATATAAATATGGATTCAAAGCCGACTTCTAATTACAAAATTTCGAGAATAATGTTATGTCTTGAAAGATCCAACGGCAGCGACCAGCTCAATATTACTTCAAAAAACAAACAAAATAAAACGAAAAAATAAAATAGCTTGGAGTGTGTTATTCGCCACTTCCTCGATCGAGGTTAAGTTACATTGATGTTGTGTGAAGTGTCTCCAGACAAAATAGCGGCAAATTGTGACATCCGCACCCCTGAGGCACTTACAGCATCCGGTGCCATCAATAACTTCCTGCAATTAACAAAATCAATATTCGTGTAGCTCTGCTTTACAAATCTCATGTACAAGTGAATACACAATGAATACATTGTGCCGACACATTTTTCTATTTTCGCTTATATTATACATCAGTTTTTCTAAATCTGTATAAAGGTTATCTTAACCATGCTCGCTTATAGTTGTAGTTTTAGTGCCGTAGACCAATAGCTGATCTACGTATCATGCTTGTGAACGAGCGTTGCTTGGGGTCTCTGGACAATCCTGTCATCGCAAAATCTGCGCTTGTTGGTTTGATGGTTGGTAACTCGTAACTCTTTTGAGGAGTTTCATCATTTAACTGCTATTTTACACTTACTCAAAAAGGTCAAAGAGTTCGTTGTGTTGAACCACCTAGCAGATTGAGTGATTTAAGAGAATGGCAATGAGTTTCTTGCCACTTCTTCTTATTAAAGTTTCAACTTCTCTGAAGTGGTCATGCTTAAGTCTATGCAATATTCATAGGTGTAATTTTTGATCTAAATGAATAAATTTTATTGATACCACGTAACCATTTTTAAGGTTAATCCTGCAACGGAAAAGATACCGAGTCAGATCCAGAATTTTTGAAGAGTATGCCTAGGGGGAGATCTAAGGAGGAGGGAGTCAGTGAGAGAGACACAGTGAATTGGAAAATAATTGTTGTGGATATTCGATACCCACAATGCGTGTAAGGTCGAAGGAAGTGATTAATGTGTTATTAACATTTCTCGCTTCTTCGAATTGTAATTGCCGTTTAATTAATAAATGAATAACCAAAGCATTTATTGCAAACAACAAGTCTCGTATAACCTAACCTAACTTTATTTTTTTTTTCTTCTCCAGATTATGGTCAGTCTTGAGTATCACTTGCACCGTATGTTGCTTCCTGGTTGTTCCTCATTGTATGTCCTGCCCAGTGCTACAATAAAAAAAAACAATTTTTTTAACCCGTATGTCTTCCACAGAATATTTTATATAAGTAGGAACCGTTTTTTCCCATCATTTTATTTTAATACTTTTCGTTTCAATGGCCACTGGCTTAATATTATTATTTATTTTGTAAGATTTTTTAATTTTTCACTCTTAAATGCTGACAAGTATTTACAAAAAAAATTGTAAAGAAGGATTTCCATAAATTCAATTCGCCACTCAAACTTCATCGATTTTTTTCAACTTCTAACATCACGTATTACGTAACCTGTATGTATTATTACGTGTATAACGTAACGTAACCTCCGGTTGACTGAATTTAAAATATTATAAATCGCTTACTCCAAATACCTTACATTTACGCGCCAATGTTGAAGATTCACTTTGAAAAATTCAAAAGCTTTTTTGTTACGAAATATGGCGTGATATTGTTATTTCTCGTCACGTCTCAAGCTAAAATTGTTCATTTTTCGTTTACCAAAACCTTTGGTATTCATTGCAAGATGCGAAACGATATTTTTCAAAAATGTGTACCTATTTGCGTTTCGGGAATATTTTTTCATATGAATTGGGTCCGATTCGTCAGGCACGTTCAAGTGAAATAGGATTCCAAACCCTGTTTATTACAATGTGAGAAATTGGGGACAATTTTCCAAATAAAATTCAATCAAATATTATTTATAGATCATATGTTATACAGTTGAGTTATTGCGGCATATAACTTATTATATAATTTCACCAAGAACGACTTTATTTCTATACATCATTTTATTTTAATATGTCCACGATTTCATATTACAAAATATTATTATGTATGTGCTCAATGATCAAAAACTGAATTCTTAAATTCACATTGTACAAAAATTACAACTAAATAGAAACATAAGAGTTTCAACATCAGTTGCTTTTTGAAATAATTTTCAAAATTCTTATTTTGTGTCCTTCAATTCGCTATATTTAAAATGTACTTGTTTCCGCTTAATCGAAATCGAATCTGGGTCATTCTGAATTCTGTGAATCAAACACGTTGTTGTGCCTAAAGTAAAATACTTATTTTCCTAGTTAGGAATAAAAATGTAAATCCTTGGCAGACGGTAGTGGAATAGATCGATAATTCAGTGTCATGACACCGAAGCGGAATAAAAACAGAAAAGTATTTCTTTGTAGAAATATTTTTCAGGTTTGCGATCACAATTGAATTTTTCCCTCATTTTTATGTTTTATTGTCATGGATTCTTCTTCTTCGTCGTCCCCTCACTGCTGAGGATCGTGACTCCGTAGACCGTCAAACCACGCCTCCATCGGTTACGGTCGGTTATCTGGTGCAGTGCTATGTTGACAGGGATATCCAGATGATCGGATATCCGACCATTTTTTCGGACTTCGGCCTCTTGGTCTTTTTCCCTCTATCTTTCTCGTCACAATCAGTCTTTCCAGACTATCTTCGCTTCTGCGAGCAATGTGCCTGCACTGTGCTGAGCACTTTTAAGACAGAGACATTTGTGCGGTGAGCAGTCCAAGCAATGCTGAACAGGCGGCGCCAACACCATAATTTGAAGGTGTTAATTCCTTGCCAGCCCGCTGCGTAGCCATGCCAATGCGTCTTCTAATTTCAGCTGCCTTTGTTGGTGATAACAGAGCCAAGGTATTGAAATTATATCTACTTTCTTATGGTCCTGCATCACGGATTAAATGCCATTAAATATACATATTATTATACATTTATGGATCATAGCTTATTACAAAAGAATTACAAAGTCATCATTGATTGTTTTATTAAATTAACAGCAGTGCATGAAATTATATGTTTTATTCAGATAATTGTGAAAATATATATTTATAATTAATGCATTATAAGATTGACGAAGCAAATGAAGCATTTGCTTTCTCACTTATGCAAATTGAATGGTATGTATATGTGGTGCGTTAAAGTCCTAATACCAAAAGGAAAAGGACTCGGTGGTTTAGGAATATCTCACGTAAAAGGCCTTGAAAGGCCTTTAAAGACAGTAATCCAGCTAATAAACAAAAGCCGAACCCCTATTAACAAGCCTAAAAATTTAATAATAATATTAATTAATATAACATTCTAAAAGTTTGAGAATATAGAATGAATTAAAGGATTCACTGATCTAAGCTCTATTCTATTTAGATTCAGGTTATTGTTTTTATTCATTTGCTTAACTCTAATATGGAACTAGTGAATTTATTGAAAACACTTTATACCGTTCTCACCACAGGTCCTCATCATCTGATTGTCAAGGAACTATCATTCACTTACAATCAATCTTTGAAATGAACTTGCTTCCATGGTGTTTCGGTTAGGTTAGTATGACATAGCACCTTCAAGATAGCGTGTCCTTAAAGACCGATAATTCTCTTACTCTTTTTCCTGTATTATTTTTCTCTCCGAACATGTCTTTATTGAAAATTTCTAATACACTTTTGTGTCGTCAAACAACTTTATATTCTCATAACTTTTGCGGACATTGTTTATAATGGTTAAATTGACAAGAAATTCTGCAAGTCATCTCTAATATATAAACACTCTTATGTCTTCGATGATATAAATCAAAAAATTAAAAAGAGTTTCAAAACTCATTAACGTTATAGTTAATGCTTTGCCCTTACGCTTCTGTGTGATAGTCAGATAAAGTAAAATGGCGTGCTCACAGCACACCGCGGGGCATTTTGGATTAGATTTTGTGAATTTGGGCGTTTTTAACGTTCTGTATGTAGCCAGCGGCACACTGCTGCCTGTCTGGGAGTATTTGGAAATAAGTTCACAGTTCACGTGTACCGTGAGAAATATACAAACAAATATTAAGTCTTCCTTCATTACAGAGTTAGATATAACGCAGTGCTAATATTTCCATTGTTTCTTTATTATCATCGTCTACCTATATCCAAATTTGTAGACTGGATTCGAACTTTGATTTTCTTTTTCTCGATTGAAATTTTGGACTCGAAACATAGTAACTTTGAATATTGTGAAGTTGACCAACATATACTTGAAACTGAAGAATTTCTTAATCTTTCTACTGTGTTGGCAACTTATCGAATTAAAATGAGTTTAGCATGCCTTGCAGCGTGTTGATTCATGATAAGTCAAACTTAGCCCTTGATTATTTCTTGATGAGAAATCATGTAAAAACTCACTTTTGTTTTGTTTCAAAGTTAAAATTATTTCCTAAATTTAGATTTTTTTAATAATCAATCATTTTCTTTGGTTTGCACATGACTGATGAGATACTAACGATACTCATAAACCTGATATTTGACGATCATAATATATTATATTATGAACAAATAAATAAATATTAACTGACTACTTAGCAAGATTAACAAAAAGTTCAGTATTTAATTACGCAAAATATGGTCACTGCGGATGCGCAAAAGGATAATACGCTAATCACGGCGTACGAAGTAGGAAGGGGAAAGCGGACACGGACCTGTCGCCGCTCGCGCCTACGCTAACAACTGGTCTCCTTATATATATCGTGTCTCCCAGACATATTGTAATACATTAAATTGCATATAATATGTTTTAAGTTAAATAATCATCAATAATACCATGCAATAGTATTATGTTACTAAAATTTTTATGAAATCTTCAATGGAATATAACGTTTATGCTCCAATTTTTTTGTATCAGGTAAATTATTCTTAATATTCATTTATCTATAATTTTCTATTATTGAGTTTCATTTTAAACGAGTCTGTACTACAACAAATGAATTTACGTTCCGTTGTTCCAATATACGGAAAACATTTAAAAGCTAGCTGCTGTCCACGACGATAATATGTTGTGCCCCCTTGTTAATACAAAATTTAAATCAAATCAATTCAGTAACTTTGATAGAATTACTGAATTATTGTATAGTAAATCAAATCAAAATCACTTTATTCATATAGGTCACGAAAATGACACTTATCAATGTTAAAAAAAAATTAAATCTACCGTTACTTCGTAGAGGGTTGAGCTAATGAGAAGAAGTAGCAAGAAGCTCATTGCCACTCTTTAATATAAAAATTTACATTTTCATCTTTTTACAAATCATTTCAATTAGAATATAATATGTAAAGTGATGCAACAAACATACTTAAACGTCAAATAGTCAATGCCTTACACGAGTAAGTCAAAAAAATAAATGTTAATTAATACAACACAAAACTTATTGAGTACAGTAGCTGCTTCATCCACACACATCAAAAACAAATAGAGGCATTTCGTGAGCATTTTATAAATGATTATAATAAAAAAAAATGTATAATAACTTTTAAGAATCTGAAGCAGAGCTTCCCGTAACATGATCACCCTGCCACCGCAAGTAGCGCCCGTTCACAAGCATGACGCATGGGCCAGCCATCGCCTCCCTCGACCATATTTTAGGGAAGGGGACGACCCGTCCCATGTCGCCACCACAAGCGATAAGTGACCTTTAAGCGAGCATGACGAAGTCTGTTACGAGAACTGAACAAAACAACAAAAAAAAATCTTAATCTACATAGTAGAAAGATCATTTATAATTACTATATCTAAAATGTCAAATTAAAAATATAATTTGTGAGTGAATTATTACATAACACAATACAGAACGACGTATGTTTTTGTGTCTGCGGTTCATATTCTACTCTTCCAGTAACAATGTGATAACAAAAAGTCGAAATAATCACAAGTGTTTCATGAAATGTGAATCATTGTGAAAGTTGTAAGTATCTATTCATAAAGTTATTGTGTCTAGACTCTAGACACTCAATATTATGTTTTTATTCGGTAAACTTACTTCAATATTCCCTAGTTCATTTCTATTATATTCAAAATGATCGCATTTCGATTAAATTGAATTTGTAAAAAGGAAAATGCATAGTATTTAATATTTTTTGTATTCCGTCATATCTAATAGCGCATCTCTTTTGGGTCAATTGCCAAGTATTCCTAGATAGTTTACGACATGGCTGTGTGATAATATGCTACCTCCGAACTAACGGGCTATTTTTTTTTAATTTATTCAATCCGCTACTGATAATTACATTAATTCAAGCAACAACACAATATTTAATCTAAAGTTAATTCTAAATGTATTATTTTTTAAGGCAGATACAGCATGCAATTATTATGAAGCCAAAAAATATTTAAATGGTATAATCAAATGAAGTACTTATACATAATTTAAAAAAACGTATTAACTTATTAATGATAGATTTAGATTTTTACTTCTCATACTTCTTACGTAGCTTTGTAGTTGTTCTAAAGCAGGACGCAACTCACAAACTTTAAATAAAATATGTACAAAAATTACAGCGGATAGACTGTGATAGCTACTGTTGTGAACATGTCGAAGAAATAGCAGCGAATTGTAAACCTCTATTTGCGTGGGTTACGCGCACTAAAACAAATTGTTAGTTACTCACACAAATTGCCAGTGTGGCAAGTAGCTGTCATGCACACTAATGCAATAAACCTGGCCTCTTATCGTGCGTTGCCTAACAGCAAGAGGTTCTATGTAGATATTTAATAAATTATTTAAGTTACAGCTATATAAGAAGAAAAGAAATTCTAAAAACATTATTCATTTCTCATTAAACAATATAATTCCTATTTCCATAGAAAATGTTGCAATACGGTGTTTATCTGATCTAAAAGTAAACATTATTATAATATTAAATAGCCCACGGTTTCGTATTTGTACTGAGTACAGTACAGATAGAAATGTAAAATATATGAATATAAAAATATAATTCAAACATTTCATTTCTAATATTTTATAAATATTTATTGAAAACAAAGCAAAGTTTTCATACATAAAAACTACCGGATAGATTTCAATTAAGCCTTCTAAGATACTTTGAGTTATTCTTTCTTAGACACTTGACCCTAATCTAAAAATCTAAATCTAAGAATATTGCGATTTCCTCCTTTAATATACGTTATTAAAGTCTAAAGAAAAAACTATTTAGTTTATAACACTTCGTGCCCACCTAGCAGATTATCCGCATTTCCTCAACACAAACTGAACGCAGTTATAAAATGCTTATTCAGAGCTTTAACATGTTTGTTGCGGCTTAAGTACTAATTGTATGTGAAATATTTAATTAATAAAATAATAGTTTATGTCTGCAGCTTCGACCACATAAAATTTTGTATTAAAATGCTTCCCCGGAAAAGTTAAAATTTCTGGATAAAGTACCCTTTAAATTTGTAAAGAAGAAAATAATAAATATTTTCTTCTTAACCTTGTATAAGTATATAGTTATAACATATATAAGCTTTAAAAATATTAAGTTTTATTTTATTTAGAGAGGCCTATGTTCAACAATGGAGTATATAAATCTGCTTTGAGAGCACAATATGAAATATATAACGAACGTGATTTCATATAATGAGCACAGAAAAAGCTAACATTCAAAGAACGCTTACGACAGTAGTACTGCCGAATAAACTTAGAAACAGTGGCAATTGTATTGTAGTGAAACGGGCGGGACAATGTTGGTACGTGATCCGCAACATTTATTGTATCAGCTATGAACTATTTGGTTGCACTAGTTGGCTATATTTACAAGTTGATTGTTTGTAGTTTAGCCAATGTGTTGTAATATTACGTGTAGATTATTGGCCTTCTTATGATTGTTAATTCCATTAGTCACCATTCCAAAAAAATATCATTAAATATTTCAAGATAATATACTTTTTAAAGGATTAAAATGAGCGTGTAATTGTTAAAATACAGTTACACGGGTTTTTTATTCTATTTCGGGAGCACTCGCGTTAATCAAACAAAATAGGAACTTCTTCAAGATTTTTAATTTTAGTCGTTTTACTAAAAAATGGCTCTGTCGTAAATCCTACTACTCCACAAACCGAAAATCTAAGTGATCGGACAGTCTGGGACTAGATTATGATTATTTTGTAGCAATAACAATAATGAAAGTATAATATTGTGTATTTTATAAAAAGAACGCCAAAAAAGAATGCTTGGAGAGTTTCTTTTGCCCAGCCGCTTCTTCTCTCTCAGAACGTCATTTGTTTCAGAAGCGGTGGTAGTGCTAGAAGCTTAGAAGTGACATCAAAAAGAATTCTAAAGAAATCAAATTTGAGAAAATAAATGCCCTTTATGCCTTTTTACGATTAAAGCTGGACGTGTAAAAACAAAATTTGATGTGTTAAAATATTTTAAGAAGTCTTTAAGGATAGATTGTTGAAAATATATGACGACAAACAAACAGGGTGACAATTTAGTTGCAAAATTCACTATATAATGAAAATACATTCACTTAACACCTTAAATATTGTCGATTTATAATATTTCGCTAGTTCTGTTTAATACTTAAACTGACGGAGCATAACGTCAGTTTGACAAAGTCATAAATCGATTGGGGATGACTCATAGCGTAAGTATTTACAAAAGAAACATCCTCGGCCACAGCATCTCCTGATATACAGGGCAAGTATGCCGCTTCTTCAAGACTGGGCGACGCAGACGTTTGGAGTGGTTCACATCCTCATTGAAATCTGTAATGGCAAAAATTACAACACAAAATCATGTCGGAAAGCTATGAAACAGACTACCAAAAATGTGTCAATAATTTGATTTGATTTATTGAATGTGTTTACCCTTTGAGAATATATAAATGTCATAGTCATGGGTTAGCCGCGTGAAAATCTCTTTTTCCCCAAAACAAGTGAAAGCAGACACAAATGCGTCAAGAATAAATTAATGAGATCGATCATGTGAATTAAATTTGTATAATCGCTGAGAATCTGCGTTCATTAAACTTTGTAAGTTTGTAAAACTGTTTTATCAGTATTTGATGACGGGTAAATCTCGATTTTTTTTTATATATGTTTTGTTTGAATTACAAATCTTAGATTTAAATTATGTTTGCGAATGATATCATCTCAAACATTTTTTCTTGTCACATATACTTTTAACCATAATATAATATATAAACCGATACATAATTGAAACCGTACACTTGCAACTAACAAGCGTAATATTAAGTGCAGTGAAACATATTTATAATATATCTTCACAACACCATCACGTCACTTGAATCTAATTATATGTGTTGCTGGGAAAATATTCCCTTCTCGTTGATCCTGAGATAATATAAAACTTCACACAAAAAATAGAAGCTTCTCAATTTGTGTGGTTTTATGTTTGGTACCACAGAATAAAATAAGTAATGAACTGATTTCGTTAATTCTTTTTCTGTTCTGATGATGGTATCGGTTCTAGTGAATGAGGAAACTCTTCAAATTTTTGTGGGCTTTGTTAATAAATCTAGTCTTAACCCTTCTGTGTGATAGTCACACAAGGTGCCTCTTTTAGTGAATTTAGGTAAAACACGGTGAGATTTTGGAATAAAATCTCGTGAATTTGGGCTTATACATTCTTTTTCTGATGATGGAATTAGTACTAGTAATTGAGGGAACCCTCTAAATTATAAGCACCACCAGCTAATGATGTGTGTATTGGTGGCGTTATTTCCAGTGTGATCGACATGGGTACCTAAAAGACCCGCAACATTCCTGTGATCCCTCTGGAGAGTATGGACAGCAGTATTCATTAATAATAAGGTGCATGTCCACTTTTCTATTAAAGAACAATAATACTATACTTATATCTTTTATGGTGATTATCCACCTATATTTTCATGGTCTACCAGTAAATCTTGGGAAAGCAACCAATGGTTGACAAACTGCAAAAAGTTATTTAATAGCGAAATTTTTTAAGGCAGGCAAGTTACATGTCAGACATGACATTGCTGGGTATGTAGTTGGACAAGAGTTGGGCCCATATTGGTACGATGTGCTCACAGCGTATATGACCCTTGAAGTAATTAAAATACTTTAATGTTCAATCCATAGCACGTAAGCCACAGAACATTAATCCCAAAGGCCCCATTTGCTCCGCTAATGCAATAACCCGTAATAGAATGAGTAAGGTCTCCGTTGCAATAACAGTTTTAATTACATTAAAAATTAGAGAAAGTTTCCGTCGCTCCATTACGTTTTTACTGTTATGTTTCCCGGCGAGTGCGCTCCTCGATAAGACAGCTATACCGTCCAGAGATTAAATAATATTTTACATCGTACTTAAATTATTTATTCGGGTAATGGATGCATTACAAAGGGGATATACTTATTATGAAGTTTAAAAACGTAATATTTTAAGTTCATAATTATATAACCAGTAATGTGTATAATCCGGTATTCTTTACATTACTGACAATACTAATTAGGGAATGTCTAAAACGTTTTGCATACTAATAACTAGTTCATAGTATTATTTCTGTTTTATTCTAGAAATTTTTAGTGTTTTATTTTCAGCGTCAGATTTTCTTTACAGCTCTGATATTACAATAATAAAATAAAGCCAGTAAAGTTAAATGTATAATAAGTATAGAATTTTCTTTGGTTGAAACAAGCGTTAGAAATTTCTTCAAACCAATAAAGAAAAAAGAATTAAAACGCATGTAATTTTAAAAATGAGGTTTTCGTGCAAAAGTTTAATTTGTATTATTATTTATTTAACCCGCCATTTCATGCCACCTATACAGGATCACATTTCAGGTGGACTGCGTGAAGGGGGAAAATATAACCTTCACATACGCGAAAGCCTAATGAAAAAATACAGTTACAATTACATGTGTCTTAATCCTATTAAAACGAATGTTATTACTGAAGGTTGCAAAAAACATAAAATATTAAAATTTTATGGCGTCGGAGCAGACATCTTAGAAACATTAAGAAAACAATTAGTACTATAAGATCAGAAGAAGATCGTTAGGCGGAGCATAAATTGTAATGTTCTTAGAGGCGTGCCAAGCAGTTGTAACATGCGAGTGACTTTATGTCCTTGTATACTTGTTTTAAGTGCTTTATTTATCAATCTGATTATAAAACAAAAACGTGTGTGTTTCGGAACGCCCAACAGAAGTTATGACTTAAACTAATATTGAAATTGTTTAACTTGAGAAAAGCTTCGGTTATTACTTAAATTTTATGATGATAATGTATGGAAAGGATATTTATAAATAAAATATTTTATTGATTATAAAAAATAATTTTATTCTCAGTTACAATTCTTGAATATGTCCATTAGAATTGTGTGTGTGTATATTATTAGTATCATTATTTAATCCTATAAAAGTATCAATTCAGGTTAGAGTGAGAGAGGAGGAGCCTGCCTACCGCTGTCGTATGCGTGAGGGAAAGGGAAGCCAGATAGACTGGCGCCGTAACGCGTTACGTTACGAAGCAGTTTACCCTCCGATGAGAAGTTATCACTTCAAAAAGTGATAGTATGTGATGACACACTTTTTAAAATGTTATGTAAAGTATCTCTAAAAATACACTATCACACTTTATCCTCAGCAATATTTCTTCAGTAAATTATATCATAACCTTGCCATTTTTGGTTTATTAATATCTGTTAGTTCTGTTACTGAGGCATCAAGGTGAGAAACCCCAAAAATATTTTAACACGAGAACTTGTCGTAATTTTGGAAACGTGAGAATCAATTATAACTTTGGGTAAGAATCATATTAATTTAGAGTATTGCAAAGTTTGTCTATGTATTTGTCGCGACTGAAGACTTCTCTAATCTTTCTATTTGTTGTCAACTTGGCGGATTGGATTAACTTTGGCACGCTTTACAGCGTCTGCTAATTCGAGATAACTCAAACTTTACCCCCGATTGTTTCTTGATGGAAAAGCCTCTACGAATTTAGTGCAAGAGTTTCAAAACTCTGTTATTATATATTTATTTATTACATTATCTGTACCATTTTGAAGTGAAACCTTCTTTAACCGCGTTTGGCACATTTAAGTAATGAAAAATCTTATGGGTTCGCGTCACCGACATGCTCATGACTGGCGCACGCGATAAATAAATTGTTAAAAAAAATTTAATTGCTAGTCTTGCCATAAATACTGATACAAAGAAAAATAATTGTGTAACAAATAACATTTATTACATTTACAGTGAGTTAGTTTAATACATAAATATTATACAACAATTTAAAATAAAAACAGCTTATTCGAAGTGGTCTCTGTTGGCTGCAATACAGTCCTTTAAACGTTGAGGCCAGTTATCAATAGAAGCACGCGCTCTTTCCATGGTAAAATTCTTTACTACCGATCGTACGGGACTCCAACTTATCAAGGCGACTTGACCATATAATATCATAATCCAGCGGATTAAGATCGAGACTACACGACGGCCAGTTTTCAGTTCTGACGAAGTCCGAAACGTTCGCATCCAACCAAGACTGCGTAGAACCGAGCTTTATGACACGGCGGCGAGTCTTGCTGGAAGGACAATTCTTGGTTATTGACGATGGGGATGTTAAGGGACTTCACTACCTTCTCAAGAATGGTATCTTGATATTCTTGTGCCGATGATTTAATACCTTTAACACAAAAGTATGGTTCAGTCACTCCTTCATAGCTTATAGCCCCACTAAACCATCAATGAAGTCGGAAAGTGCCCACGTTTCAGTCTGTCGACTAATTGGATTCCTTAATAGTGATTATTATAACACTATAAATAAGGGATTGCTTGTAACTAATTCAAGTAGGCTTCATAAGATACATAATAGCCTTAAGAGTAATTGTATACACTTCTAATAATAAAGTCCCAGCCACTGTTCAGGCATTATCTATAAATAAATTTAAATGTTTTATAAAAAATGGCACTGTTTTTTTAATTTAAAAGAAATATTCATAGTGACGTTTCAAGAGCGCTTAGTTTATTTGACTTAGACTTTTCTTTTAATCAATTGCCGTATGAGCCAATAAAAAGTGAAAAAATGCTAAAAAGAACCGACTTCAAGTATGCCATATACTTTAAGAGAAAATAGCTAAAAATAATTCTGCCCTACAACTTTATACAACTAACTTCATTCTTCATGGAGAAGAAGTGATAGAAAACTCCCAGCCCATCATTTAAAACATATTAACAAAATTGCTTAATCTTCTTAATATAATTCCTTAGAATTTTAGATGGTCTTTGCAGAACCAGACAAGAATAATGCATTATTATATACTACAATATAATCTACTTTACTATAGTAAGCCTTCTTTGTCAAAGAATCTTAATTTTATTACATTATACAGGATGAGACCTTATCTGTCGAAGGAGATGCATATCCATCTCGTTCAAATTCAAATTCAAATATTTTTATTCAAAATAGGATCACATCCTATTTTGAATAAAAATCACTTATTGAAAGTCAAAAAAACTACCACCCATTCCAAAGTGAATGCCTCAGCCCTGAGAAGAATGGGCGCAACAAACTCAGCGGGCTTTTTTTTCATCAAAAATATGTTTTACAATTAAAGTAACATTTACAAAGTAACATTGTACAATTAAACTTATTATTTAATAGCCTGAGGGCGGTCGCTCGATTCCCAATCTGTGGTATCATTAAGAAAGTCATTTATGTTATAGTAACCTTTACCACACAAACGTTTTTTAACAATTCTTTTGAATAACGTAACACCTTTGTTTTGAACATTTTCTGGGATCTTGTTGTAAAAGCATATACATAGCCCCACAAAAGGCATCATCAGTTTATGTCTCTTCCTGGTGTTAACATTATGGTTATGACAGTTTCTGGCAAATTCACTTATGAGCCTATGAACATACATTACATTATCAAAAATATATTGAGAAGCAACAGTCAAGATGTTAATTTCTTTGAATTTTGCTCTCAATGATTCCCTAGGACCTAGGTTATAAATAGAGCGAATAGCCCTCTTCTGCAGCACAAATATTGTATTAATATCGGCAGCGTTGCCCCATAGCAATATACCATAGTACATAATACTATGGAAATAACTAAAGTATACTAGTCGTGCCGTATCTATGCCAGTTAATTGTCTAATTTTTTTAACCGCGTATGCTGCAGAACTAAGTCTGTTCGCCAATCCTTCAATGTGGGGGCCCCATTGTAATTTGTCGTCCGCAAACAATACTACCTTATGTTTTTTCTCTATAAGATTAGGAATATCATTTATATAGATAAGGAAGAGGAACGGTCCAAGAATAGACCCTTGCGGTACCCCCATACTGAGAGGAGTCCCAGGAGATCTCCTGCCATTCACGTCGACCCTCTGAATTCTATTGTTTAGATATGAAGTCAGAAGATCGAGCGCAGTTCCTTTTATGCCATAGTGGTATAGCTTCCTGACCAGCGTTGAATGTTGAACACAATCAAAAGCCTTAGATAATTCACAGAAGATGCCAAGTGCATTCTGCGATTCCTCCCAGGCATCAAAAATGTTCTTGATCAGCTCAACACTTGCATCCGTTGTTGAACGTCCCCTAGTAAAGCCAAATTGTTTCAAATGAAGTAACTTATGAGAGTTAAAGTAAGTAAGCATTTGGCTTAAAATTATTTTTTCAAAAATTTTAGTAAGGGTCGGCAAAACCGACACAGGACGATAGTTGTTCGGGTCAGAAGAGCATCCCGACTTAAATATTGGTGTAATTTTACTATGTTTCAGAAGGTCAGGAAACACGCCACGATTAATACAATTATTAAATACTATTGCAAGATATGGTGCTATGACATCAATTATTGAACTTATCATTTTAACAGAAATGCCCCATATATCAGCAGTTTTTTTCATGTCTAGAGATTTAAAAGTTTTAATTATTTCTCCAGGGCTAACAAAACTAAAATTGAAACTTTGTTGACATCCTATAACATTTTCCAGAAGAAGTGACTCAGCAACACTGGTGGAGGAGACAAGAGTGTTTGTGATAGAAACTGGAATCTCAGAAAAAAAATTCTCAAAAGCAGTAGCAACTCCCTGCTGAGATTGAATTATTGTATTGTTTATTGGTAGATTATATTCAATGTTGCGGTTTTTCAATCTTCCAGATTCCCAGTTAATAACATTCCAAGTCATCTTTATTTTATTTGGTGCATTTTTAATTATTTGTCTGATATGCATAGACTTTGTAATAGAACAAACACTTTTAAATAATTTAGAGTATTTTTTAACATACTCGAGAAAAGATGCATCATGATTATACAATGATCTCTCACTATACAGTTCATATAGCCTTTGTCTGCTCCTATGAATGCCAGCTGTTGCCCAATCATTAAATGACAGGAGACCACCTGATTTGACTGTCTTAGAAGTAAATATAGAAGCAAACTCTGTTTTAATTATTTTAAATAACATATCATACATTGCATTTGGATTAATATTATATTTGAATAAATCCAAATTTGAGAGTTTAACTGACACATTGCCTCTATATTTCTCCATTCGCCTATTATTCACAGGAACAAACGTAAACTTTTTAATTTTAGTACATTTATTGACCTCAATATTAAAAGAGGCTAACTGACCAAAGTGGTCTGAACTCAGTTTGTTAATTTTTGCTTGAGAAATGGGTTTATAATTGGTAAATATGTTATCAATACAGCTTTTGGAGGTGCTAGTTTCTCTAGTAGGCTCTAAGAAAATATTGGTTAAATCATATGATTTGAATAAAGATCTGAATCTAATACTGGTTGATGATTTTTCTAATAAATTAATATTAAAATCACCACATATCATGATATACTTCTCAGATCTCAGATCATTTTAATAAAACCTCCTCCAATACACTTTCAAATAATTCATATACTGCATCTGGGGGTCTGTATATACTAACAACAATGGCGCGCTCGAGCTCTGCACAGGCTATTTCAATTGTACGTTCAACAGAGAGGCCCACAATATCTTCTCGTTCTTTGAATTTAAATAATTTACTTAGAAGAATAAGAGAGCCGCCACGTGTAGCTTTTTCTCTGCTAAACGCACTTGCCACCTGATGACCACTGAAGTTAAAGATGAGCTCATATTTTCTGAGCCAGTGCTCTGTTAAACATAAAATATGTATATCTTTATGATTTATAAATAACTCCAGTTCAAGTTCTTTACCTAATAATCCTTGCATGTTTTGGTGCATCAGGTTTGCAATTTTACAATTATTACTTATTCTAGTACTTGTTATATTACATTGTGTTTTTACACTGCTAGAGGAGTCCCCTATTGTCTTAAAAAGAAAGAAAGTCTAGTTCTCTCAAAGCTGAATTGAATCCCAAGAAGATGTTGTCTTTGGCCCACGTTTAGTTTCTGTAACTAAAAAACTGATTCAGAGAGTCCAGAATGCATGTGCCCGTATTTGTTTCAATATAATCCATAGACCATATAATCCCTTTCTTGAATGAGAATTCAATGTTAAAAATGAAACATCGGCGAAAACTTCATTTAGCTTGTCTCCTATTTGGTGTGTTGATGTTCGACAAGCCAAAATACCTTTATGTTACCATTATTACCACCGATCGGCGTCATTTAGAGGGAGCTTTCATTACTCGGCATCCGAGTGTTGGAATAACATCCCGCCGCCTATTAGAAAATTAAAAAGTCTATCCTTATTTAAAACGAAATTAAGACAATTTCTTTTACAGGAGCAAAGAGCACACGGTAACTTGGCTCAAGACATGCTCAAGTTATGAATGTAATATTGGTTGGATTCAGATTGGTCTTGTCTCTTTAGTACTATACTATCTTCCCTCTTAAATAAATAAGTGAATCGATTAGCAACCGAACTAATTATCTATTTTCGGCTATTCCTAATCATAGTTGATATTAATTATATTATATTTATCTAGTTTGTATTATTTGTATGGTGCTGGTATTTTTATTATCAATTTCTTTTTGATTGTAACTGTAAAATAATGTCGTAGGTATTTTTAATGTAATGTAAGGTAATGGACTATATAATATGAATAACTTATATATTAGTTGACAATAATTGTTATTATGAGCAACATAGATATTAGTTTGCTGATGTAATGTGACCCTAGAAATCCTTTAATTATTTTGACAGTTGACAGTGTGTAGGTGACAGTTGGTTGACGCTTGAGTAACACAGAGCGAGCTACCTTCGGATACGACGTTGTGTCACAGAGATACTGGTTACACCGAGAAAGGCGCAAAACCAAAACGTATTTACAACAAATTTAAAAAATTATACAAATCATAGTGTATATAATAAGTATTGGGACAGCTACAAGGTCACAGAATGGTTCAAGCGGAAGATCGACGCTGGACATACATGATGTGTGTCAGCATATGCCGAGCTTGTGCCTATTTGCGGCTGATGTTAGAGTTACTTTTATTTTATTATGTTTAAGTTTCATTTTCATTTTAAGTTTTACTATATTTTGTACTAAGTTTTTTTTAGCTCAATTATCGCTTAAAATATTTTATTATTTATTTTTATTGAGTCAGTGAGCTCAGTGAGTCCTAGTATACTGTCTGGTATTTTATTCTTAATTGAATACCAAGCCCTATGAAGGAGCCCTTCACCCTAGATGACCTATAATTCCTCAGCACATACAGGCTATTCTTTGTTCAGAAGCTGGTGGTAGTTCCTAATGACTACCTGAAACCATTTTTATATTTAACTTGGCACCTAGGGAGTTGTCAGTAATTTTTATTGTTTATTTTTGAACTATTTACATGACGTCACCATGTCCCGTTTTCAATGCCTGGAGATTATATGTTACATATAACATAACCAGTTGATGATAAAATAAAATATTAATTTACATCAAACATGAAGTAAAAATTATAACAACTAAATAAAATTTAATTGTTTGTCGGTACGAGTCATATTTTAATAATAGATTATTACTTTGTACTTATTATGAATGTACACTGGGGACTTAATCCATAATACCTATGAATCAGACTTTTGTCTGTCTTTTCCACGTAATCTACAAAACGCCTGAATCGAATTTGACGGGTCTTTCATTGGTATACTATATATTATTATGTTACAAGGAGTAACCGAGGTTAATCTATTTTTATTTGTGAAAGGTCATTAGGGCTCCGCGAAAATAAAAACAACATTCGTTTCAGTGGTCAATTTGGTGCTCGAAATATAGAGTTTATATATACATAGTATAAATACTAATACGTCTTGTGTACACAAAAATAACCTCACATTATTTTGCTCTCTAAAAACCAGAAACATTTAGCTAAGTGTAACTCACAGAACATTGCTCAACAAATTAAATAAACTGTTAATTTCTGTAGCCACAAGATATTTAATGAAACAATTTGCGCAAAACTGAAAGATTTTGATTATCAGAATCTTCAGAAATTATATTACGCCAGAAATTGTTTCTTCAATTTCGCGTAGACTGTGTTATGTTTAAGATGATATACTCATGAAACTAAACGTTTAGATCAAAATACTTTGATATATACCATAATTGAATCGTTTTATTCACAATTGAATTACAATTATATCATGAAATGAACTTTATGTTTTGTTAATTTCAGTTAAGTATTAATAATAATACTAAATAGAATAAGAGTTTGTTAGTTTGCACGTGCAAGTGTCTGGATCTAACAATTGGATTTTTATAATATATGTTGGATAAGGCGCTATTTTCGAATATCCGTAATTAATTATTGCTGAAAACTGTAAAATTTCAATAGCTTTCAGACGTGAGGATTAATCAATGATGTATGTACCTTTAAAAGTATGAGCCAGATCATGCAGCCACAATAGTTCATAGTTGAAGCAATAAATTATGCCGATCACGTGCCAACATTGTCCCGCCCGTTGCACTACAATACTGCAATTCCCACTGTTTCCAAATTTATTCGGCAAAAATACTTTTGTAAGCGTTCCTTTGATACCATCAACCTTTTCGGTTCACATTGATTTTGTTCGTGACTAAATTTCGTGTCATCTGAAAATAAATTTTTAATGTTGGATACATTAGTTTTTTTACTTTTTATCCTTGTATCATAACGAATCGAAATCTGTATCGGAATTCACTCGATCATAATAGCATAGGTCAATAGACCATCTTGTACACGTAATAAGCTAAATACGGCACTTCCGAACTCTGGGTGTTTGTAAAATCAAGTGCCTATTGGCACCGTTCGATACTGAGCGGTGAATCGATCTTCACCATACGGTACCGTACGGTATTCCACTGTGGGGTCATGCTGCTGACATTGATGTAGTGTTTCTCTGCAAAAGAGAGCTGTTCGTGATATATACTCGTATCAGCTTGGTTATATACAGTATTTCAAAGAAAAATTTAAAGAAATAAAATCTATTCATTGTCAATACATTTTTGAAAATTTCATATACGTTCACAAAAATCGTCACCTTTTTGCTCCTAAAGCGTTGAGCATAAATATGGTCAGTTTGATAGTTAAAATATTGCTCGATTGTAAATATTTTCTCAGCCGTCAACAAAATTTTTCTGTGACCTCCCTTTGCGTACCGCTTCAGTTGTTGATTCTATTTTACCACCCTATTCTCTTTTAAATTATCACCAGTACGTCTCTTATAGGCTGCAAGTCCTAAATCATCTTTTAAAATCCGCGACATGGTTCTAGGTGCTTTTTTCATCTCCCGAGATAAAATCTTTTGCTTTCGGACAGAATTTCTTCGAATTATTTCCCTTACTGCTTTGACCACCTTTTTCGTAAGAACACTACGTGTACGGCGAGATCTTTATCTGTTACAAACAGAGGAGCTCCCATTGTTAATAGCCCGGTACATAAACATTTTATTAATACCAAGCGCATAGAGAGTTTTATAAATTGCATTTGGCTCCACACCTACTTTGTGTAATCACAGCTATTCGGTTCTCTTTATCATCCCTCTACATTTTAGTATCGCAAAATATTGCACAATATTATATTAGCGCCTAAATGAGAAGATTCAATGAATAATTACAAAAATAATTACAGATTTGAAATTCAAATGTAATATTTTGTTTATTTTTAATTATATTATAATTTATGGCCAGACTAAGTATATTATTGAAAATAGGTTTGAAAAATATATTGAAATTAATAATTGTTTTTGGCGAAAACAATACAGTAAACATAATCCTTCTCGACAAATATATAATTTTCAGTAGGTATCTATAGGATACACTCGATATCATTATTTCACATTGTAAGCTCATTTCAGTCATGTTATTTATCGTCATTTTTGATCGTTCAATATATTTTATAGCATTAGAAGATAACTTAAGATATACTACAAATTTTTATTGAAAACATTAAAGTAAATTAAAATATGACGCTAAATATTATTAAACGTTATATTACTTAAATTAATGTTATTAATTACCAAGTTACTAACCAATTTCAATCATAACCTGTAATAAATCAACAATTATTACATCTATATAAGAACATCATAAATTCTCGTAACAGCAAATATGGCGACAAATAAACTGGCCGATATTGGCACAATAAAACAATTTTTATTGCTCACAAAGAAATATAATTCTTACTTTCACAATAAATGTTGCAATACGCCTTTATATGGGTCTCGAATACAAAGTCAGAGATGTTATTTAACTAAAGCATATTTAAGTAATTAAATACAACAGTACTTGTGTTGTACTGCCGTTAAAAACCAGCCAAGACCTGAAACAGATATAATGTTGAAATGTGTAAAAAATTAATTGCATAAGTCGTTATTTTACCACCACCTGTACCTACGCCCGCACGTTTTGCCAAAGACTTCTTGCCTCGCACAGTTTTTTTATGGAATTAATACCCGGCTGCAGTTTTCCAGAACCGATACGTCTTAGGGACTCTCAATATTAGGCGTGGGTGTATGCGCAACTTAAAGGCCAGCAACGCATCCCTTAACCCTTGGTTTTCCGGATGTCTCTCTTATATAAAAAATTTCGGAAATCCTTGGAGATATTGAGCAGCGGAAGTTGAGGAGAACATTTGCTGAGAATACCTCGTGGAGAGGCGAAATACAGGTCCAATTGATTTTGATATTATTGGATACAGCATGATTCATATCTTTTACGGTTTACATCCGAAACTTTTTCCCCAAAATCCGGCGTTCCTCAGGGATCTCATCCAGTTCTTATTTTATTTCTTGCTTTTATAAACAATTTATCAGATTATATAAAGAATAGTAACCACTTAACATTTGCTGCCGACTTAAAAATATATCGAACAATTAAATCGCCTACTGATGCTTCACTTCTTCAGTCCGATCTGGATTCTATAAACAGATGGTGTCTCATAAACAAAATGAACCATAATGCAAAGAAATTATTATCAATACAATTTACAAGAAAAAAAATTATTCCCTTCACATACAGCATATCGAATATACCTACCACTAGAAAGCTGTCAACTGGGGAATTATTTTGGAGCTCTAAAATCTAATCATATGATTTGAATAAAGATCTGAATCTAATACTGGTTGATGATTTTTCTAATAAATTAATATTAAAATCACCACATATCATGATATACTTCTCAGATCTCAGATCATTTTAATAAAACCTCCTCCAATACACTTTCAAATAATTCATATACTGCATCTGGGGGTCTGTATATACTAACAACAATGGCGCGCTCGAGCTCTGCACAGGCTATTTCAATTGTACGTTCAACAGAGAGGCCCACAATATCTTCTCGTTCTTTGAATTTAAATAATTTACTTAGAAGAATAAGAGAGCCGCCACGTGTAGCTTTTTCTCTGCTAAACGCACTTGCCACCTGATGACCACTGAAGTTAAAGATGAGCTCATATTTTCTGAGCCAGTGCTCTGTTAAACATAAAATATGTATATCTTTATGATTTATAAATAACTCCAGTTCAAGTTCTTTACCTAATAATCCTTGCATGTTTTGGTGCATCAGGTTTGCAATTTTACAATTATTACTTATTCTAGTACTTGTTATATTACATTGTGTTTTTACACTGCTAGAGGAGTCCCCTATTGTCTTAAAAAGAAAGAAAGTCTAGTTCTCTCAAAGCTGAATTGAATCCCAAGAAGATGTTGTCTTTGGCCCACGTTTAGTTTCTGTAACTAAAAAACTGATTCAGAGAGTCCAGAATGCATGTGCCCGTATTTGTTTCAATATAATCCATAGACCATATAATCCCTTTCTTGAATGAGAATTCAATGTTAAAAATGAAACATCGGCGAAAACTTCATTTAGCTTGTCTCCTATTTGGTGTGTTGATGTTCGACAAGCCAAAATACCTTTATGTTACCATTATTACCACCGATCGGCGTCATTTAGAGGGAGCTTTCATTACTCGGCATCCGAGTGTTGGAATAACATCCCGCCGCCTATTAGAAAATTAAAAAGTCTATCCTTATTTAAAACGAAATTAAGACAATTTCTTTTACAGGAGCAAAGAGCACACGGTAACTTGGCTCAAGACATGCTCAAGTTATGAATGTAATATTGGTTGGATTCAGATTGGTCTTGTCTCTTTAGTACTATACTATCTTCCCTCTTAAATAAATAAGTGAATCGATTAGCAACCGAACTAATTATCTATTTTCGGCTATTCCTAATCATAGTTGATATTAATTATATTATATTTATCTAGTTTGTATTATTTGTATGGTGCTGGTATTTTTATTATCAATTTCTTTTTGATTGTAACTGTAAAATAATGTCGTAGGTATTTTTAATGTAATGTAAGGTAATGGACTATATAATATGAATAACTTATATATTAGTTGACAATAATTGTTATTATGAGCAACATAGATATTAGTTTGCTGATGTAATGTGACCCTAGAAATCCTTTAATTATTTTGACAGTTGACAGTGTGTAGGTGACAGTTGGTTGACGCTTGAGTAACACAGAGCGAGCTACCTTCGGATACGACGTTGTGTCACAGAGATACTGGTTACACCGAGAAAGGCGCAAAACCAAAACGTATTTACAACAAATTTAAAAAATTATACAAATCATAGTGTATATAATAAGTATTGGGACAGCTACAAGGTCACAGAATGGTTCAAGCGGAAGATCGACGCTGGACATACATGATGTGTGTCAGCATATGCCGAGCTTGTGCCTATTTGCGGCTGATGTTAGAGTTACTTTTATTTTATTATGTTTAAGTTTCATTTTCATTTTAAGTTTTACTATATTTTGTACTAAGTTTTTTTTAGCTCAATTATCGCTTAAAATATTTTATTATTTATTTTTATTGAGTCAGTGAGCTCAGTGAGTCCTAGTATACTGTCTGGTATTTTATTCTTAATTGAATACCAAGCCCTATGAAGGAGCCCTTCACCCTAGATGACCTATAATTCCTCAGCACATACAGGCTATTCTTTGTTCAGAAGCTGGTGGTAGTTCCTAATGACAACCTGAAACCATTTTTATATTTAACTTGGCACCTAGGGAGTTGTCAGTAATTTTTATTGTTTATTTTTGAACTATTTACATGACGTCACCATGTCCCGTTTTCAATGCCTGGAGATTATATGTTACATATAACATAACCAGTTGATGATAAAATAAAATATTAATTTACATCAAACATGAAGTAAAAATTATAACAACTAAATAAAATTTAATTGTTTGTCGGTACGAGTCATATTTTAATAATAGATTATTACTTTGTACTTATTATGAATGTACACTGGGGACTTAATCCATAATACCTATGAATCAGACTTTTGTCTGTCTTTTCCACGTAATCTACAAAACGCCTGAATCGAATTTGACGGGTCTTTCATTGGTATACTATATATTATTATGTTACAAGGAGTAACCGAGGTTAATCTATTTTTATTTGTGAAAGGTCATTAGGGCTCCGCGAAAATAAAAACAACATTCGTTTCAGTGGTCAATTTGGTGCTCGAAATATAGAGTTTATATATACATAGTATAAATACTAATACGTCTTGTGTACACAAAAATAACCTCACATTATTTTGCTCTCTAAAAACCAGAAACATTTAGCTAAGTGTAACTCACAGAACATTGCTCAACAAATTAAATAAACTGTTAATTTCTGTAGCCACAAGATATTTAATGAAACAATTTGCGCAAAACTGAAAGATTTTGATTATCAGAATCTTCAGAAATTATATTACGCCAGAAATTGTTTCTTCAATTTCGCGTAGACTGTGTTATGTTTAAGATGATATACTCATGAAACTAAACGTTTAGATCAAAATACTTTGATATATACCATAATTGAATCGTTTTATTCACAATTGAATTACAATTATATCATGAAATGAACTTTATGTTTTGTTAATTTCAGTTAAGTATTAATAATAATACTAAATAGAATAAGAGTTTGTTAGTTTGCACGTGCAAGTGTCTGGATCTAACAATTGGATTTTTATAATATATGTTGGATAAGGCGCTATTTTCGAATATCCGTAATTAATTATTGCTGAAAACTGTAAAATTTCAATAGCTTTCAGACGTGAGGATTAATCAATGATGTATGTACCTTTAAAAGTATGAGCCAGATCATGCAGCCACAATAGTTCATAGTTGAAGCAATAAATTATGCCGATCACGTGCCAACATTGTCCCGCCCGTTGCACTACAATACTGCAATTCCCACTGTTTCCAAATTTATTCGGCAAAAATACTTTTGTAAGCGTTCCTTTGATACCATCAACCTTTTCGGTTCACATTGATTTTGTTCGTGACTAAATTTCGTGTCATCTGAAAATAAATTTTTAATGTTGGATACATTAGTTTTTTTACTTTTTATCCTTGTATCATAACGAATCGAAATCTGTATCGGAATTCACTCGATCATAATAGCATAGGTCAATAGACCATCTTGTACACGTAATAAGCTAAATACGGCACTTCCGAACTCTGGGTGTTTGTAAAATCAAGTGCCTATTGGCACCGTTCGATACTGAGCGGTGAATCGATCTTCACCATACGGTACCGTACGGTATTCCACTGTGGGGTCATGCTGCTGACATTGATGTAGTGTTTCTCTGCAAAAGAGAGCTGTTCGTGATATATACTCGTATCAGCTTGGTTATATACAGTATTTCAAAGAAAAATTTAAAGAAATAAAATCTATTCATTGTCAATACATTTTTGAAAATTTCATATACGTTCACAAAAATCGTCACCTTTTTGCTCCTAAAGCGTTGAGCATAAATATGGTCAGTTTGATAGTTAAAATATTGCTCGATTGTAAATATTTTCTCAGCCGTCAACAAAATTTTTCTGTGACCTCCCTTTGCGTACCGCTTCAGTTGTTGATTCTATTTTACCACCCTATTCTCTTTTAAATTATCACCAGTACGTCTCTTATAGGCTGCAAGTCCTAAATCATCTTTTAAAATCCGCGACATGGTTCTAGGTGCTTTTTTCATCTCCCGAGATAAAATCTTTTGCTTTCGGACAGAATTTCTTCGAATTATTTCCCTTACTGCTTTGACCACCTTTTTCGTAAGAACACTACGTGTACGGCGAGATCTTTATCTGTTACAAACAGAGGAGCTCCCATTGTTAATAGCCCGGTACATAAACATTTTATTAATACCAAGCGCATAGAGAGTTTTATAAATTGCATTTGGCTCCACACCTACTTTGTGTAATCACAGCTATTCGGTTCTCTTTATCATCCCTCTACATTTTAGTATCGCAAAATATTGCACAATATTATATTAGCGCCTAAATGAGAAGATTCAATGAATAATTACAAAAATAATTACAGATTTGAAATTCAAATGTAATATTTTGTTTATTTTTAATTATATTATAATTTATGGCCAGACTAAGTATATTATTGAAAATAGGTTTGAAAAATATATTGAAATTAATAATTGTTTTTGGCGAAAACAATACAGTAAACATAATCCTTCTCGACAAATATATAATTTTCAGTAGGTATCTATAGGATACACTCGATATCATTATTTCACATTGTAAGCTCATTTCAGTCATGTTATTTATCGTCATTTTTGATCGTTCAATATATTTTATAGCATTAGAAGATAACTTAAGATATACTACAAATTTTTATTGAAATCATTAAAGTAAATTAAAATATGACGCTAAATATTATTAAACGTTATATTACTTAAATTAATGTTATTAATTACCAAGTTACTAACCAATTTCAATCATAACCTGTAATAAATCAACAATTATTACATCTATATAAGAACATCATAAATTCTCGTAACAGCAAATATGGCGACAAATAAACTGGCCGATATTGGCACAATAAAACAATTTTTATTGCTCACAAAGAAATATAATTCTTACTTTCACAATAAATGTTGCAATACGCCTTTATATGGGTCTCGAATACAAAGTCAGAGATGTTATTTAACTAAAGCATATTTAAGTAATTAAATACAACAGTACTTGTGTTGTACTGCCGTTAAAAACCAGCCAAGACCTGAAACAGATATAATGTTGAAATGTGTAAAAAATTAATTGCATAAGTCGTTATTTTACCACCACCTGTACCTACGCCCGCACGTTTTGCCAAAGACTTCTTGCCTCGCACAGTTTTTTTATGGAATTAATACCCGGCTGCAGTTTTCCAGAACCGATACGTCTTAGGGACTCTCAATATTAGGCGTGGGTGTATGCGCAACTTAAAGGCCAGCAACGCATCCCTTAACCCTTGGTTTTCCGGATGTCTCTCTTATATAAAAAATTTCGGAAATCCTTGGAGATATTGAGCAGCGGAAGTTGAGGAGAACATCTGCTGAGAATACCTCGTGGAGAGGCGAAATACAGGTCCAATTGATTTTGATATTATTGGATACAGCATGATTCATATCTTTTACGGTTTACATCCGAAACTTTTTCCCCAAAATCCGGCGTTCCTCAGGGATCTCATCCAGTTCTTATTTTATTTCTTGCTTTTATAAACAATTTATCAGATTATATAAAGAATAGTAACCACTTAACATTTGCTGCCGACTTAAAAATATATCGAACAATTAAATCGCCTACTGATGCTTCACTTCTTCAGTCCGATCTGGATTCTATAAACAGATGGTGTCTCATAAACAAAATGAACCATAATGCAAAGAAATTATTATCAATACAATTTACAAGAAAAAAAATTATTCCCTTCACATACAGCATATCGAATATACCTACCACTAGAAAGCTGTCAACTGGGGAATTATTTTGGAGCTCTACTGGACAAAAGCTTAAGCTTTGTTGAACATATCGATAAAATTGCTACCAAGTCATGGAAACTCCTAGGATTGTGGAAGCGGACTTGTAAGATTTTGTTAATCCAAAGTCAATAATTGTCCTTTATAATGCTTTCATTCGCAGTAAATTAGAATACACATCTGTTACATGAAACAAGGTACCGAATACAAGGTGCACATAAATAGACTTGAACGCATTCAACGCTGCCTTACTCGATTTTTGGCTTTTAAGGATCGGAGTTGTCTATATCGTGATGCCTATGATGCAAGGCTCAAACATTTTAAACTCCAGTCACTCGAAAGTCGATGAAACATAATAGATGTCATAACATTATTTATGAAAATTTAAAATATCCAAACCTTTTATCAAATATTAATCTATATGTTCCTCACATTATTCCTAGACAACCCATTCATAACTCCATCTATCTATCACACAGTAGATAGAACCTAGGTTTAAATTCGCCCCTCCAGAGAATGAAACGATTATATAAAAAACTGCAAGCTTATAATAGCACTATCGATATCTACCGATACAATAAAGGGTCCAACCCTTAGAGAATCGTAGAGAAGTTTATAAGTGAACTAAAAAAACTGATGTCATAAATCGTCACATTTGTAATACAAAATAGTATGTGCAACTCGTGCGACGTTGTCGATTACCTTGTCGCACTTGTTGTACAGTGTACTATATCATCTGTCAAATGACTATAAAAATTAAATCAAAGATTATGCTAAGCTAACACTCAGTCACTCATTTAAATTGCAATATATATATTTTATGGAACCACGGTGACCCGTTTGTATGTTTGCATTCCATTCCAATAAAAAACAAATTTGGCTTGTATATAAATCGAAGCATCGTTGTACTATCGATTAAATTAAAACGTCATCCAACTTAATGTTATTTTCCTACAGTTATAATAAAGAAGTTGGTCCGAAATTAGCTTGAACATACATTTAATAAGTAACTGTTATTATTTATGACATTGTTATATTCACTGACTGTCCATCAATTGCCATACAATCTTTTTCGTGCAAATATAAACCTGATTTATGATTTTAAAATATTTACCTATCAGCAAAGTGTGTCATGAATAAATTTTGTCGATGGAACAAACGATTTTAATTATCGTCCAATTAATTTAAAACAACGATTGAATGCTTCAAGTTAATTAATTATTAATTAAAAGAACTTGAATTTTAATCCAAGGGAGGAAATTAGCGATAACCTTTTTTATTGGTTTTCTTTTAAAATGGATCAAACTGCAGAGAAGCAATTTCGATGAGGTTTAATTAAGTTTCATATAAATTATTAATTTATACAGTTTATACAAGTATTTGAGTTAATTAGTATTTTCAAATTTTATTAAATTTTCTCATTACCATTTTGTATTTTAATGATGCATTTGCATGCTTGAGTAATAAATAAGGTAAATTCAAGTTAAACACTTTGCTGAGAGATGTCATTTATATGTGATCAAGAAAGTCATTAATATGTTATAGTTTCCTTTACCACATAAACGGTTTTTAGCTATTCTTTTGAATTTCGTAACATATTTGTTTGGTACATTTTCTTGGATCATATTGTAAAAGTATAACAAATGACTTACTTGACCGAGCAGTAGTCAGAACAAGTTATTTAAAGTTTCTGGTGTTAACTTAATGATTATCATTGCTTGCAATGACGTATGTATAGAACGTCATTGGTAACTTGACCATTTTCTGAGAAGATGATTATGTGCGTTACAACTTGTTATAATATTGTAAAATCACTTTATTCATGTAGGTCAAGGAGACTCAGGAATGCCAATTCTTTTACTTTTGTATTTACGGCCACTTCGGAAAGGGTTGAACTTTAATTAGAAGAAGTGGCAAGAAACTCATTGCTATTCTTTAAATCATATTTTACAGCTTCATATCATTCATTCAGTGACAATGTATTAGAAAAATAGTGTGATGCAACAAAAATGCTACACAAATCCACACACACCGTAAATAACTTATTTTAAAAACATGAAGTAGAGATTCTGGTAACAGGATCATTCTGCCAGTTCAAGTAGCACCCGATCACGAGTATGACGCATGGGCCATACTTCGCCTCCTTCGACCATATCTTACATAAGGGAACGACCCGTCCCACGCCATCACGAGAACTCAACCAAAAAGTAAAAAAATAATATTCATTTGTAGATAGATATACTCAGGAATACTCACTAAATACCTGTACTTACCATTTCGCTTTTTAATTCAGTGGAAAGCAGACATATTATGTCTGTATAAAAAACTAACGTTGAGTGGCAAGCAGACGTATAATGTCTACTCGCGGGGGCGCGCGGATATATTTTTTTCGTTAAATATACACTGAGTTAGACAAGCTTCACAATATACCACAAGGTAGGTTATGCAAAGAAATTCAGAATTCTCAAGTAGTGGGAGGTTAGAGTAAATACACGGAAGCATGTGTGTGTAACGGTTTTGCGTCCACGCAAGCCACTTTCATTTACCTTTTTTGTTTAATAGTTTTTGTTTTTTGGTGTACATATTTTATATATTGTTGAAAAGATCATTTCATTGAAATTTTGATAGATGTCGTGTATGATCAGAAAACATAGATTATCATGACAAAATGTGCCGGATAAAAATCTTTGGATTTTATAATGAATTTTCTACCCCAGTCTACTTTTTGCTTCAAACAGTATAGGATTTAATAAATAATCGGATCTACTATATTATTATTAAAAAAAATCTAGATTAAATTTCCTACCGGATGGAATATAAATAAAAGTCGAGAAGCTAAATGTCTATTCATAAAATCGTTTTGGAAGAACGGCTCGTAATGCGAGCAATTTCTGTTGATCATCATTTCCGTGCGTATGTTTCTGAATGAATATATCTAAATATTACTACAAAGGCATGCATATTTTGGTTTTCTTTTATAAAGAACATTTAATGCTGATTACAAAAACATAAAAGTTAGTAAATAAAACAAGTAATAATCATTGAAAATCATCATTTATTCTAAATATACCTATTCTTACACTTATTGTCGAAAGAAAAGTCTGTGTGAAATAAAATAAAAACACAATATGAATAATTTATACATGGTCTTATAGCTTGTTTGAATAGCTTTCAGTGACAGTCTTTCAAATCACCCTAGTTATAAGCATTTTATTACTACACTTAAAATAATACGCACGGGGAGAACGCTGCGCGAGCGCCGATCTCAAGCCGACCTGAGGCGAACATTTTGAGGCGGAGAGTGCTGATATGCACAGTTTCATGAGTCGCGGCTGTTTCATTGCTAGTTTTGCAATTATTGTTCGGAGTTCGGCACAGTAGACATCTGCCGTTATTGCTTGCCAGATCGGAAAAACCTATAGTGAATAACGCCATGCTGCGACCACGAAAACAGTTACAATAACCTTTTTATTGCGGCATTTGACTTGGGGTCAACCATTGCATTTTTTGCTTACGGTTATCGTAAAGAATCCACTTTTCATCGTATGATACAATTCGATCAAATATTCCTTCATTTCTTTATTGATTCAAGAAGGCAACACAAGTTTTAACACGCGTTTATTTGTGCAGATCAGTAATTTTTCATATTTTTTATTTTATATTTTTTCATATCTCTAGTAAGGTAATGTTAAACCATGCAACTAATTCCTGAGTAGTTTGGCTCGGATCGGCTTCCACCATCTCTTTCAATTCATTGTTATTCACTTGTGTGGGCGGACTTCCACGTGGGTCGTTGTTCAAATTAAAGTTTCCATCACGAAAGCGTATAAACCAAAATCGCACGGTGCGTTCATTAGCAGTCCCCTCTCCAAACCTATAAAATTAATGATTATTTATCTTTGATGCATTACTTTGTAAAATCACATTTTATCGTTGATGCTGTCGAAACACTCCAGGTGTTTCCTAAAGCATCAAGTAACAAACTTGTAATTTATCGAGCTTAAACTCGACATTAGTTTTGAAAGATTGGAGTTTATCTGCTTTAAGAAACTACGGTTGCAAGCTTTCTTCCTATATTTCGTCTTTATTGGAAATTTTTAGATTTCAAATTTATTAAAGGAGGGCTTTTATTGGAAATCTTGAAAAGTATATTTTTTTGGAAAGTAGGGCAGCGGATACTTTTTACACATGGTTTTAGATAACAATTTTGAACAGGGAAACTATTTTTATATTATTTCTATCAACGCTGGTTAATCTTCAGAAATATAGTATAAAATAAAATAATGAAGTGTGTTTTTATATTTATTTACCTAATTAATAAAGTGCGTATCACACTCTTCACACAAATATAAAATTCGGTCACAATATTACAAAAATAAAAAACGTACTTAATCTAGGTTTTGGTTGTGGAGTGGAAATTCATCTTGATAATTAACAATCATAGATAGAAGTTTGTGTGAAAACTTTATAGAGTAAAAAAAATCAGAGTTACACTCCCTTTATGATAAACTAATACAGAGTTAATATTAAGAACAATAACAGTAAAACAAATGCCGTTGTCGATGCTAAAAATACATTATATACTTTTCGGAGATCTAAGGGTACTGCACTAACTTTTACTCAGCTAATAATAATAAGCAATGATTAATCTAGGATAGAAATTGAATTAAGGAGCTTAAATTAATACTCATAAAAGGCAAACTAACCTGATAAACAAATTATCATTTTAGAAGCTTAAACTAAAAGTATCGAACAGCTAGTTTAACAAGATAATCACATTATCATTTGAAATAGTGAATTTAATGCAAGTTCACAAAATTAATTACACTTTTTAGTTAAAACCGACAAAGCTTCTACATACAATGTTTTCTCTCCAAAACCTCGAGCCAAAGTGAGTCCCCGAATCAAAGCCCTACCTTTCCAAAGCGCTTGCCCAACCACCGGACGCCAAGTCATGGAAAATTAACGGAGCAACGCCTGCAATTGCACATACAGATGGCTTTATAATTAATTTGACGTACATGAAACCTCCGATAGGTGGCGCTGATTATGATAACAATACATAAAACCATCGCCTCCTAGTTAAATAACGGTTTTCAATGCAAACGAGCGATTATAAATAATTTGAAATTAAATCGTAACACATAATATTAAACTTAAATGTTAGTTCTTAACGGAAGCTCGCAGCGACATACTTGTTTATATTTTTATAACACACAATATCATTATCGATGCTTATATTAGAGAGAGTTAGTTTTTTAGCGCATCAATAGGAAGGTAAGTATTTTAAAAACATAGGCATAGACTTCTGATTTTTTTTTTTCTGAATTGTTTTCAACAATTATACGATATTATAATCTCAATTCTTTCCCGTAAAATTAATATTAGACATAAATAGAATATAAATTTCATATATTTTTCTCTATATCAACTTAAAAGCAAGCTAAGTAGGACTTATTTATAACAATTATCATTTTTATTACGACACAAAACTATTCTCTGTTATAAAAGTGTTCAGCGTAATAAGCAAGTTTTCTTTTCTATAAGAATTGGTATTTTAATTGAAATATAAAACATTTATTTATGTATTTTTAATACCTAAATACATGTAATAAAATGGGTAAATAGTTTATCCTCTGGTTACTATCTAATCTGGTACCGCCGCAGCAGTCATTCGGATACGTGAATGATTTACAAACTATAGGATAAATTGACAGACGAGCGGAATTCTAAATCCGAAACACTTTTTTCGCTCCATTTTTAGAACGAGTGCCTTTTTTGATTCGCTTTTGACTTTTTATTAATGTTGCATGGAGTGGGTATTACGTTGAAACTTTTAAATCGTATTCCATGACGTTCGTTCTCAGGAAATGTTTACAGTTTTGTCAAAATATACTAGTTGTTGTTTGATTTATCAACTATATTTTGTTACTCCCGTATTGGTAGAAATCATATTTTTTGATGATTTGAGGGAACACCTCAATATTAATGGGCCTGCATACAGCGTTCCATATTTTTTCATCAACAAAAACAAGCAAACGTATAGTAAAAGTATTAGTTGGTGAAATTGAACTTATGAAACAGACCACAAATGGTAACCGATTTTTTTTTAAATAAATCACAGTACCTATATCATGTGTGGTGAAACAACAGTTAGGATAAGATCTATAGAGCGTATTTAGACGTTGCTCAGACTTTACTTACTTAAGACTATAGACTATAGATATCTTAATCAACTATAACCAACCAAATTAAAATGGAATGAAAGTAGTGCCATCGTATTCTGATGAAGCCCAAAGATGAGCATCTCCTTAATACAACTGTCTAAAATTGTCATGAGACGTACTCTTTAAATATAATATTTAAACCTTTACTTTATATTGTAAGTACTTTTAACTACCACTGTTTCTTTGTGCTACTTGTAGTATAATGGTGTATACAGTACAGTATTTATTCATTTTCCAAAATCAATCGATCAATATAAACTTAAAAAACAGTTTAAAAATGGAATGTAAATTTAAACAGTACCTGTGTTACCTAGGTAACACTAAAAATGTTTAGATAATGAAAAACGGCTTAATGTAGGAAGTTGCCAATACTTTTATTGTTTTTTGAAGTGATCTCCGTTCCTCTCTACACATCGTCGCATTTGATGGAACCACTGAGAAAAGCAGTGGGCTCATTCTTCCTTAGGGGTCTCTTCTATGGCATTTTCCTACGCTTTCACCGCATCTTCATGGATTGTAAAGCGAATAGCTCAAATTTTATCTTTAGTTGTTGGGAATAAATAAAATTCGCAGGGCACTAGGACAGGGCTGTATGGCGGATGACTCATTATCTCGACACCTGCCATAGTTAAATATTCAACAGTTCGTTTTGCGGAGTGGGCTGAAGCATTGTCGTGGTGAAGGAGGATCTTGCTTCGAGGGTGCTGCTGTCGAATTTTTTTCAAGACAACAGGCAAATAGCGATTGACATACCAGTCTGCAGTAACTGTCCTTCCATCTTCTAGCACAACTGTCGCGAAATGACCTTTCCGACCAAAGAATGAGGCAATCATCATTTTTCCTTGACTTCTTCCTTTCTTTACCTTAGTTGGCCAATCCTCGAAAGGAAACACCCACTGAGCTATTGGTTTCGGGTTCGTAGCAATATGTCCAGTTTTCATCACCTGTAACGATGTCAAATACAGCATTTGAGTCACTGCCGTTGAACTTATCTAACATTTGGCAACACCAGTCCATGCGAAGGTGTTTCTGGTCGTCGGTCAAAGGATGGGGAATCAATCTGGTACAAAGCTTCCTGGTGCCTGAATGATCTTGTAATACTTTTTGAACTTGACTCATACCAATGCCTAGGCTTGCCCTTATCTGCTGATAGGTCACTCTCTTATCTTCTTCTATCATGCGTGGCACAGCACTGATGTTATCGTCAGTAGTCGCTGTTAAAGGACGTCCCTCACGCGGATCGTCATTGAGATTGCTACACTTCATAAAGAAATGCAAATCGCAGCCTATCATAGCTTTTCTGTTGAGTAAGCCCACAACGAAAGTCACATGTAATCATCGAACGAACATTTTCTCGATTCGAACAGATTCACAAAAACAAGTGACAAATTAATGCAATATACTACATTAGGTTACCAAAGAGTTCTAAAATTGAAATTCAAAAAAAGTTTTCATTAGCAATGTTTTATTGAAGTAGGCGTTACTTTGTGGAAATGCATAGTTACCCAAATGTTTTGAGATTTCCTTAGTGTTAATTCCGACAATATTTGTCTTAAAACAATTCGACACGTGTTTTGCCTCTGCATGAGGCATCCTCAGGAGATGTTGACTCGCGAAACTCTGGCATGTGTCACTAAGGAAAACTACATACATTTGGATCATTAGCAATGTTTCTAACTGGCCAGTTCTAAACATTTTCAGTGTTACTGTCAGCCACGCTTGGAATAAGCCCCATAGTTTGAATATTAAATAAGCAGCAACATACATTGCTATGCAGACGACAGCACTGGTGATACCGTATACATGGACCATGCAGGTCTCTCTCGAGAAATCGTCGACCAGTGCCGGGAGAAACTTGTGTCTTCTATCGAGTCCTCTCTCGAGAAGGTCGCGGAATGGGGTAAATTGAACAATGTCCAATTTAACCCCCAGAAGACTCAAGTTTGCGCGTTTACCACTAAAAAACCCCATTAGTCGTATCACCGCTCTTCGACAACACTTCCCTTAAAAGCCTCGCCTAATATCGGAATACTGGGTCTCGAAATCTCGAGCGATTGCCAATTCCATGGCCATCTGGAGGGCAAAGCCAAATTGGCTTCAAAGAAGCTGGGCGTCATTTATAGAGCACGGCAATACTTCAAGCCGGCCCACATTCTACCGCACTACAAAGCGCAGGTCCGGCCACACATTGAGTATTGCTGTCATCTCTGGTCTGACGCACCCCAGTTTCAGCTCGATCCATTTGACCGCGTGGAACACAGAGCAGCTCGAATTGTCGGGACCCAGTGCTCTGTGAGCGGCTGGATTACTTGGCGGTGCGTAGAGACGTCGCTTCATTGTGTGCCTGCTACCGCACTTATCACGAAGAGTGTTCCAAAGAGCTGTATCAACTGATTCCTGAATGAGCTTCCTTGTGCAGTGTTTCCGGGACGATACGACATGGATACCTGCAAAAAAAGCGCGTACACTTTCCTTAAGGGCCGACAAAGCTCTTGTGATTCCTCTGGTGTTGCAAGAGTATGTAGGCGGCGGGGATCACTTAACACCAGGTGAGACGTACGCTCGTTTGTCCTCCTATTCCATAAAAAAAGCTTACCACTCGGTAACGCACACATTGACAATTCAAAATTGGGCAAGAGTATCGAGCTGTCAGGTCGTCTGAACGGTACATTCTGATATTATCGTTATACATAGGGTAACTGATCAAGGAGACATCCTTGTGTTCTTAATTCATTCTTGATGTATGTGAATGAATACTGTTATAATACTGTTGTTTCCAAACAACAAGAAATATCTTTGGTTGAGTTGATAAATAATAAATGTACTGCCGCAAGAAAGACAGTGTCCGCAAGGAATTTACTGCAACCTCATTGGAGCGCATTTGGACACAATATTTATGTGCCTAGACTGCAGTAGACACAAAGTGATCTAAGGATATCAAATATACGTTGAAGGTTTCTGTTTATCATATATAAACAGAAACCTTCTTGATATAATGGATACACTCCTTTAAGTAAAAAAAATATACACATAAAATTGAGTTAGGAGTCACCTTATAATTCCAAGTCTGCCCTGTACTTTCCCCGGGGCGTAAAAAAGAATAGGGGAGTCCTAGGCCCATGGGTGTCGTAAGAGGCGACTAAAGGCTTTTTAGAAGTGGGAGAGTCACGCTGCCGTCTTACGATGTCAGCATAATCGGGCCAGACTCGTCCGGGTTAATTACCACACTCGCACAGAATACCGGCGTGAAGTAGCGGCCTAGTGCCGCTATGTTTCGCATAGGTCGAGTATATAGTGTCGAGGACCGGAGGACATCTCTTCCCCCCCCCCCTCCCCCCAAAAAATATGAGAGCGGTCTTGAAAAAGAAATTACAAATTACCGGCTCTAACCAGAGCCGGAGAATCCCTCCCCGAGCACTCTCGCTCGGGCTGCCCTTCGTATTCTGGTTAAACGCCGTCCACCACCACCAACTTGAGACGGCGCAGCCGGCCTTGTGTTTCCTTACGGAGACGCAAATATCTCGTCCTAGCGATACGTCATATTTAACGTACCCCGGGTACAAAATTGCGCACAATTTTTTGCCTCATGCCGGGGTATGTGTGTACGTCAGGGAGAATATCTGCTGTCGCCGTCTGGGCAATTTTGAGAGTAGGGACCACTCTACTCTCTGGCTCCGCGTAGATTTAGAGGACCGCGTCCGCATCTATGCGTGTGTCTACAGGTCCCATAGTGGTAACGCAGAAACCGATCATCTCATGGGTTGCGTTCAAGCGGCAATTGGCGACTTGCTTGCACAGATTCCCTCCGCTGAAATCGTAGTCTTGGGTTATTTCAACGGGCACAATGCCGAATGGCTTGGATCACGCACCACAGACTACGCAGGGCGATCTGTGCATAATTTTGCATTGGCGTATGGTCTGTCCCAATTGGTTGAGTCGCCAACGCGGCTCCCGAATGTCGGATTAGGATAAATAACCGGATGGTATTATAAGACACTCTGAAATCTACTAAAATTTGAATCAAAGCAGTAAAACTTAATACCACTAAGCCGAGAAAAGCAATGGAAAATTCACTGTTTACTGCAAGAATTATGAATACTTAAGAGATTTATCGTAAGAAATCAACTCAAAACATTAAATACTTACGAATTCTCTAGTATTCCAAATAATCTCAATCGTACGTTTTCTTCAAAAGATTTCCACATCTGCAAAAAAGCTGTAGCAACGTAAGCGAAGCGTTAGTTACAAAAAGCGGCACTAATGGGTAGGGTTCTTAATGTAATGGACGTTACGAAGTTTTAATATACGACACACTAATAGAACAGTAGGTATGAACTTCTGCACGAATGATACACAAGGACTTTGAGAACGTTGTACAATATTTTTATTTTAGTGTTATAGCAAAAAATATGCCACTGTTATTTAATTAACATATTCAAACTTACAAGAGCACTTAAAATAATTTTCAAAAGATCTGGATTATTTTGCACTTGCTCGAATTTAACTCTTAAGAGTTTAATACTCATAAATATATATAAATAATTAATACTGAGTATTAATACTCAGCATTAATTATTTGTTATAATTTTATTAACCAATGTACGTATGTATGATAAAATATAAAAATCGCGGTGTGGATATACCTGGATAAACTGGATATACCCATGATCGCATATGGATGCGATCATGGGTATATCCAGTAACTATCCCTAATAATATTTTAAATGTGAATGTAAATTTGTTTGTTACGCTTTCACGCCTAAACCACTGAACCGATTTTGATGAAATTCAGAATAGAGATAGACTAGGGCTTGGTAAGAATGAAGGGATATCTGCTTTATCGCAAATTGAGTGTATGTGTATTATTTGCAAAGTATCCAAAAAAATAAAAAGCTGCACAACGTTAGTACTCATACCGCGCAGATGAAGTCGCGGGTAAACGCTAGTAGTTCATAAAGGATTCTTGCATCACATTTTCAATTAAGTCGAATTCCTTGAAAAAGATTAATTTTATATATTTCTGTATCCAACCAGTTTGCAAATGTAGGTCTATTTAGACTACTCATCGTTAATATATCCTACGAAATAAGAGCAAAAGGGATTGCCTTTATAACAAACTTTCATAGCACCTACCAAACAAACCAACATCTAAATAATCAACTGTAATATTAGTATTAATAGAAAAATGTTAGAAAACAAAAATAATCAATTTGATAAGCTTCTAAGAATATTTTTTGAATAATGACACGATGATTAATAAAGAGTAAGTGGAGAGAATAACGCCTTAACTCGTCAACGGTAGACTAGCTCTGGAGATCGATTTCAAAGTTGGCAATCCTTGTGCTCCGGAGGTGTTGGGTTCTGGCTCCATCATCTCTTCAGACACCTCCACACTAAAAGGTTGGGAGATAATCAAAGTAGTAGACTACCTAAGGTCATTGTTTGATTCTGTAATGCAACTGTGTCTATAAAATGTTTTGAGAATTGGTCGTAGTAAAGATTCTTTATGTGTTGGAAAGATCTTAAAAGGGTTACCACAATATAGAAAGTTTGGTCTTGCTTTGATAGCATATTTGATAGTACGAATTGATTTTTTGGTAGGTGCTACTAGAATTGGTTGTTTGAAAAACTAACAAGGCGACGGCAATGACTGTGTGTAGTCATTGTTTAGATGCCCCCACGTGGCCCACGTGTTCATTCGTTTGGAAATTAAAAACATGGCTTCTAATTTTTAAGAGGAAACTTCGGCGCTGGCGTTTGCTCTCGATTCACATTATTTTTTTACAAGGCTGCTAGCTGATTCTAACTAAATAAATATTAAATAGGCCAAGTTAAGCCATTTTTATTGCAATTAATATTTTGCATACAGGTCCATGCAAACTCGTTCCAAAAATTATTTAGGTTAAATAGCAGACGGCTTATCTTTTTTCCTATTTAGTTATGTTTTAGACAACCTAGACTTATATTTGACGATTATGGAATATCATTGGTGAAGATCAAAGTAAAAGTGAGAAACAATATAATGAAATTAGTGCAAGAGTAAACTAATTATGTACTGGGAAGGTACATCGACATTTTAATCATTAAAAATAAAGGTTGTCGCACACCATCCATATTTTCCATTAAAATAAACATACAATCAACTGGATGCAGCGTTACTACGAAATAATTTAATCTGAACGATTCATATTAAATTTTATATATTACTCGCTGACCCAGCAAACGTTGTATTGCCGATATTAAAATCGCGATACAAAAGTAACTGTTGATCGTAGATGGGTGAAAATTTGAAGTTGTATGTATTTTTTAATGCTGACTCATAATCAAACAAATTTAAAAAAATGTCAAAAAAATTAAAAAAAAAAATCGTGTGACCACCCTTAACATTTAGGGGTATGAAAAATAGAGGTTATCCGATTCTCAGACCTACCCAATATGCACTCAAATTTCATGAGAATAAGTCGAGCCGTTTCGGAGGAGTTCGGTCCCGCACACCGTGACACGAGAATTTTATATATTAGATGTATGTTACTCAATGAAATAAAAACGGTTGAATCGAAATTGAAAACTAAATTTTATAATAATTTAATGTGAAATTCATACGGAATGTAAACAAAGCAAAAGGTATCATAAAAATTCTGACTTATGAACAACGTAATATAATAATATTATGTTCATATAATTTTCCTTGTCACAAAATGGCCGACCAACACAGAATGGAGACTTAAGCTTAGAAAAGTATAAAGGACTTTTATCTAATGAGGGTTGCGGTCATTTTACGCTCATTTCGATGCAAATTTCGGTATTCGCGATGTTTTGAAAGCTATGCAAATAAGTCTAAAAGATTGTATTTAAATTTATATTTCATATTTGAATTTATGAGGTTCATATACAATATTATGTAAAAATCATATCGTTTTATGTATAAATATGAGATTATTTTTCATAATATTTCTAATCATAATTTTATCATATTTGATGTTAAACCAGATATCAAAAACATTTTCATCCAAAGAAACAAAATCGTGTAGATTCTTATGCCCAAAATTTTTTTGACGAGAAAAAGTGACAAATGGAGTAAGACGTTCATTACGTGATACGCCCTGTCCATTACAATGCAGTGCCGCTCAGGATACTTATAAAGAAATAAAATAAACGAGAGCCAATGACGAGCTAGAGCCAAAATACATGAGCCATTGACGCTCTCAGCTGTTCACTCAAGCTTTAATTGAGATGGGCTGGAAATGTTGCCAGACTTAGCGATAATCGCTGGACTAAAAAGACAACAATGTGGGCACTAGGACAGAGAAAAAGAGGAAGACCAAACGCACGCGCGCTGGGCAAACGACATCATAAAAGTAGCTGGCCGAATGCACACAATTGCCGCGAGCGGCAGAGAATAGAGAATACTGGTCATCTCTGGAGGAGGCCTTAACCTTTCATTTAGAGAGTTCTTCATAACAAAATTACTACTAAACCATATTATTTATTCTTATCCTTCTTTTTTTAAAACGCATTTAAATTTGGAAAACAAAATTGTAATAGGACTGAACAAGAAATAAAAGGATTTCTATTTTACTTTATTTTTTTTTATTTCTTTATTTTACTATAAAATCTAATCTATAAGTGAAGATTCCATGTTACCATCCTCACATTAGTTCAGCATTCTGAGGGAAAAAAAATAGACAGATGGCCGTTGAGGCAGTAAAGTCCTCGAATGGCAACCACGTACCGGAAGACGTAGTAGTGTTGGTAAGCCGCCCACAAGATCGACCGATGATATCTGGTCAAGATTGCCGGAAAACGTTGGATGAGGGCAGTGCAGAGTCGATCGTTGTGGAGATCTTTGTCCAGCAGTTGAAGTCTTCCGGCAGATATGATGATGGTTAGATATTATATCAGAATTTTCCTATGCATCAAGATCAATATACTAATAACTGGCTTCTCAATTCCCATTAAATATGCGTCGTTCGCGAATAATCGAATCAAAAGACCCGGGTCGCAAGACCTGCGCGATCGAATGGGTCGCCGTGGCAATGGTGATTCGTTTTTTCGCAGTAGTTCGATCGTATGAACCGCCAATCACCAAACGTTTGATCGAGCATCGCGACTGAACCGCCACTGTTTGCGCACCCCTTCTCACAAGTTGACCGATGGAGCCGCGGCAGCCGGCGCGCGACCCGGCTCATCAGTCGATGTACCCGTGATGTAGATCGAAAGCATGCATCTTTCTTGCACACAAAACTTTTATTACATCATTTCTATTGTAAATTTATTTATTACATATTATATTTCTTAAACAGTTTGTGTTTTTTTTCTTTTCATGGACGGCCACTTTTATAACATTGAATTCACACAACCAAATGTATGTATAGGTGACGTGAAAAGATTTATTGGATATTAGAGTAATTATTATTAGTATCAGTTAATATATAGAATATTAACATAAGAAGGCATGCGTGGATCGTCATCCGCTACTTAGTATTTAGTAGCTATTAGTTACTTAGTCGGTAGGTACTTAGAAATTACATACTACCATTGTACGTAGGTAACTGGCAAGTGGCAACGGTTTTGGTTCTGAGGCGTGAACCATTGTCCGGAATTGAACCAATCAATTGATCGAATGGGTCGCGCGACCCGGGTAATTTTGACGACACATCATTATTGACCCGGATCTTTAAAATTGAACAAACGACACATATGTAACTTCCATTTTTACACTAATTATTGTAACAACTTTAACTCGAAAAGGTCTCCACATATTTTACACAAAGAAATTACTAAATTCTAAATTACATATTATGATAACAAATAAACACGAATTTATTGTTGTTAATTTAATGTCAGTAGCGACATCATTTCCCTGTACTTTCCCCGGGGCGTAAAAAGAATTGGGGAGTCCCAGGCCCATGGGTGTCGTAAGAGGTGACTAAGGGCTTTTTAGAAGTGGGAGAGTCACGCTTCCGTCTTATGACGTCAGCACAACCGGGCCAGACTCGTCCGGGTTAATTACCACACTCGCACAGAATACCGGCGTGAAGTAGCGGCCTAGTGCCGCTACATTTCGCATAGGTTATTGCCGAGGACCGGAGGCCATATCCCCCCCATTTTACCCCAGGAGGGTACCGGCTCTACCAGAGTCGGAGAATCCCTCCCCGAGCATTCTCGCTCGGGCTGCACGTCGTATTCTGGGGAGGGCACAGAACCCCGCATGACCGAGGACAAACGAGGCAGTAACACCACGGCACCCCACTCCACGCTCAACGTGGACTTTTGCAATATCAGAGGAATCCACTCCAATTTAAACGCCGTCCACCACCACCTTGAGACGGCGCAGCCGGCCTTGTGTATCCTTACGGAGTCGCAGATATCTCGACCTAGAGATACGGCATATTTAACGTACCCCGGCTACAAAATTGAGCATAATTTTTTGCCTCATGAAGGGGTATGTGTGTACGTAAGGGAGGATATCTGCTGTCGCCGTCTCGGCAATTTTGATGGTAGGGACCTGTCTTCTCTCTGGCTCCGCGTAGATTTAGAGGACCGCGTCCGCATCTATGCGTGTGTCTATAGGTCCCATAGTGGTAACGCAGAAGCCGATCATCTCACGGGCTGCGTTCAAGCGGCAATTGACGACGTGCTTGCACAGATCCCCTCCGCTGAAATCGTAGTCTGTCTTGGGTGATTTCAACGGGCACAACGCCGAATAACGCCGACGCTCCTCTCGGAACGTCCGACCATTGCCTGGTCAGGAGTGTAGTGCTTATCTGACGCCAACGTCGCAGACCACCGGCGACTCGCCGCGTTTTGCACTTGAGTCAGCAGATTGGGATAGGATGCGTTCCTTTATTGCATCCTACCCTTAGGGCAAGGTTTGTTTCCTTTCGGATGATCCTAGTGCCTGCGCCGTTGCAGTAGCCGATGTGATACTGCAGGGCATTGATATTTTTATACCAAGCTCTGTAGTACCGATTGGTGGCAGATCACAGCCCTGGTTCGATGCGTCAGTTAAAGCACCATCTGAAAGCAAGGGGGAAGGCCTGGCAGTTAGCCTAGATATAGCGAAGGCCTTGGATCGTGTATGGCACTAGGCGCTCCTCTCAAAACTTCCGTCGTTACAGCATACAGGTCGTTGTCGACGGTTATGGCTCGAACCCGAAGCCCGTGAACGCTGGAGTGCCTCAAGGCTGTGTGCTATCTCCCACGCTGTTTCTTCTGCATATCAATGATATCTTGGACACCTCCAACATACATTGCTATGCAGATGACAGCACTGATGATGCCGGATACACGGGCCATGCAGGTCTCTCTCGGGAAATCGTTGACCAGTGCCGGGAGAAACTTGTGTCTTCTATCGACTCCTCTGTTGAGAAGGTCGCGGGGTTAATTAAACCTTGTCCAATTTAACCCCCAGAAGACTCAAGTTTGCGCGTTTACCACTAAAAAAACCCCATTTGCCGTATCACCGCTCTTCGACAACTCGAAATCTCGAGCGATTGCCAGTGCCGTGGCCATCTGGGGGGTAAAGCCAAATTGGCTTCGAAGAAGCTGGGCGTTATTAATAGAGCACGGCAATACTTCAAGCCGGCCCGCATCCTAGCGCTCTACAAAGCGCAGGTCCGGCCAGACATGAAATATTACTGTCATTTCTGATCGGGCGCACCCCCCTATCAGCTCGATCCATTTGACCGCATGCAACGCAGAGCAGCTCAAATTGTCGGGGACCCAGTGCTCTATGAGCGGCTGGATCACTTGGCGTTGCGTAGAGACGTCGCTTCATTGTGTGCCTTCTACCGCATTTGTCACGGGGACTTTTCCGAAGAGCTATTTCACCTGATTCCTGCCGCCGAATTTCACCTTCGCACGACACGCCACAAGTTACGATATCATCTGTCTGGCGGCCCTCCACAGTGCAGTTTTCAAGGAGCTTTCTTCCTCGTACCGCATAGCTGTGGAATGAACTTCCTTGTGCGGTGTTTCCGGGACGATACGACATGGGTAGCTTCAAAAAAAGCGCCATCCTTAAAGGCCGACAAATCTCTTGTGTTGCAAGAGATTGTGGGCGGCGGTGATAACTTAACACCAGGTGATCCGTACGCTCGTTTGTCCTCCTATTCCATTAAAGAAAAAATATAGCTCTAATTATTGAAGCTTATTACATCATTCCTATAAACCGTATTTATTGTTAATGAGAGAGCTCGGTTCGATTTATACAACAATTGCGTCGTCCAATCATTCAACACGAGCTAGTAATTGCTGGTGATCTAGAATGAAATGCTTTAGAACCAAGATGACTGCGTTTAGAATGAATAAATGTCTATTATTTGTTGAATTACTTTAAAAACCTTACTATTATAGAATGTTTTAAAATAAAATGTATTGAATATGAATACTATGAATTATTGGATTATGTACAAACAGAATTCATTTGAAGTTTGAAGCATTACAAAGCATCGTATTTATTCTGATAAAGATACGATAAACTATAATGAAGCATCCCGAAAAACATCCCTGATTCCAACGGGCATGTATACCTAGTAAAACGCATTTTGCCAGATATAAAGACGACAAGATCAACATTTGCCCCAAAAATCCCCTTTGTAGTAAATTTTGTCAACATTCTTAGACAACTTCCAAGACACATTATACTTAGTCTGGCCATAAATACTGTGATAATTAAAAATAAACAAAATATTATATATAGATTATATACAGCCAAAAATGTGCATTTCCCCAACACTGCGGCAATTACTAACATCACAGGAATAGCTAATTAACTTCAAGGGTTTCTATGCAGACTCGTTAACCCCAGCCGCTTATACAAACCGTTAAAAATAATTGCAAATGTATAGCTTCATCAAAATTCCACGCGTTCGTTAACTCTAGCCACGAAACAATTTCGCTCGAATGTAGTCTGTTTAAAGTAAAGGATTTCGGTAATGTTATTGTATTTGATAATTCCGACATTATAAGTTTGAGTCTTAAGGTACACATTCGAATTTTATGATATAATATAGTAAAAATATAGAAGAAAATATTAATATAAAACAATGGAGACTTCGTTCACTGTTAGTTTTTTAAATCGAAATAAAACTCACTTAGTTCACAATAACTTTAAATCGGGTTATTTTAGTATTTTTAAGCAGAAATTTTTTCTTCTCTTTTAAAAGATTTGATTTTTTTTTACGTCGAATATTGTTGGAACTCCTCCGATGATCAATTCAATTCAATTCAATTTTAAAATATCTTTATTTTCATAACAATATAAATAAAATGTACAAAAGCCAGTGTATATTAAGTCCTAGCGGTACAACATCATAAGATCATATTATGTTTTACGAACAAAAGTCCATCTCAAAACTTTTAACATACAGATACTTAATTCAGAATATTATATAAACTTACACATAGGGAAATATAATTAATAAATAAATTTTATGTACGCGTAAACGTGATGCGTAGTTAATATCACGTTTAAAATTGATATTTTACAAAGTTTTTAAATATTGCCGAGGCAATCTTTAGATAGCAACAAGACAGCAAACTCGTTTGTTTGTTCATGGTTTGGCGCTCACGCAACCAAGACCCGAAACGGCCAGTAATACGGGCGAGAATACCATGTGCTTTGCGTGTTAACAGTTTGTCACGAATTAACAAATAGGGATGAGGTTAAAAATGTATCGATAAGTTTAATATTATTATATTATATATTAATTTATTAAATAAAAATATTAAATTAAATTATAATATTAATATGAATTAATAATTATTAATTAATTTATATTTTCCTTAAATTTTTTATTAGTGGATTTATACTTGGGATTTTATTTGAGTAAAATTTCTCTGATAATTTATATATGTAAACGTCGATTTTGGGCAAACCTATTTCAAGGTGAAGTTTGTGAAGATTGGTACGAATGGGAGTATTGTACGCAAATTTTAATGCTTTATTTTGAATTACTTGAAGTTTCCGCATGTTGGTTTTGCAGGTTCTTTTCCAAACTGGACAGGCATACGTGATACATGGTCGGACCAGGGTGCTGTATAACCGTAGTGTAGTAGAGCTACTAAGACATGAGCGTCTATTCAAAATAGGGTATAGTGCTGTTAGCGCCTTGATACCTTTGAGGCGAAGTTTTGTCAAATTTTCAGACCAGTTAAGTTTGGTGTCTTGTGTTGATCCCAAGTATTTAACAGAGCGGCTCCACGGGATGCACAAATTGCCAATTTTTAGTGTTTTAGTAAGTGGGGATCGTTTTCTTGTAAACATGATAGCCTCAGTTTTGGAGGCATTAATTTTTAGCTTCCATTTCTGGAAATAATCCATGAAGCGGTCAAGTGCAAGTTGCAGTCGGCCAGTAATGAGGTCTAGGTCAGAAGAGGATGTGAAGCATGCCGTATCGTCGGCATAACAAGCTATTTTGGGTCGAGGTTGAACTGGTATATCGTTTAGATATAACAAAAACAAATATGGCCCTTAAATAGACCCCTGTGGTACACCAGCAGGCACAGGTTTAGGTTAAGAAGTATAGTTTTTTATGTGTACACTGAATCTCCTGTTATCCAGATACGAATTTATTATTTTAACTATTGAGATAGCTAGACCAATTGAGATTAATATATGCAAAAGAGCTTTGTGCCAAACCGTATCGAATGCTTTCTCAAGATCCAATAGAAACATTCCTGTGGATTGCTTAAGCTTAAGATTCTGCGATACGGTTTCAGCGACTCTTGCTAACTGATGAACAGTAGAATGACCTTGCTGGAAGCCAAATTGTTCATTAATCAACTTTTTCTCAGAAGCATGCAATAAGCGGTGATATATAATTTTTTCAAATAGCTTACCAACACATGGTAATAAGCTAATTGGACGGTAGCTAGATGGATCAGTTGGATTTTTACCTGGTTTATGAATTGCTATCACCTTAGCCACTTTCCACGCACGTGGAAAATATGTTTGGGTGATGCAGGCGTTAAATATTTTAGTTAGTAAGACGATACATTTTTGGGGTATATTTTTGATCAGGATGTTGGGTATGTCATCACAACCAGGAGCTTTTCGTGGTTTGAGTTTTAAAATATTTTTCTTAATTTCAGAGGGGCGGACCAGCCTAATGGACTCATTTGTGCAGTCACAGTCTTTTAAAGAAGCTATAGATCGTTCTATAGCAGATTGTTCGTCACTTTGCCAGTCATTAGTAAGTAGCAAATTGTTAAGAAAAGCATTCGCTAAGAAGTCACACTGAGACTGTTGGTTAGTTATTAATGATCCATCGTCTAGCTTGAGAGTGGGAATTTCAAATGAAGTTGGGCGCAAGCTTTTGACTAGACGCCAGAGATCATTGCCTGGGTTATCAATTCTGTTCCACACTTTATCGTTGTTGAGTTTCACAGCGTTGATCAATAACGATCTTTAGTTCTTTTATCTTGTGAAATAAGACCTTCTTAACGAGTGGATTAGTTTCATTTGCGGCATATTTACGCAAACGGTTTTTGATCTTGATTTTTCTCATAATATGCCTGGGCAGAGAACAGCAGTTCCAGGGTTTTAGAATGGATAAAGGCACGCAACGATCTCTGGCTTCAAGAAGCAGGTGTTAAAAGTTTGTAATTGCAATATCAATTTCTTGAGGACAGTCATAGATTTTCGAATTTAGTAGAGTAGCACTATTAAGGAAACTGCGATAGTTTTTCCAATCAGCTTTGGCATAATTGAATTTTTGGATCGGATTTCGCATAAGTTTTGTCTCGAAATTCATAAAAACTGGAAAGTGGTTAGAAGAAATGCAGGGATAGTTTTAATATTACTGGGAGAGTGAAAGTTTTTACATAACAGAATGTCGGGAATTGAGGGGCTTAGATTTGGGCAGTAATGAACTAATGTAGGATTATCTGGGGCATGTATAGTGTACTCGCTGTTCAGCATGTTTTCATATAGTTTTTTTGCCATGATAGTTGCAGCGACCAGGAGACCAGAGGGGATGCTTAGAGTTAAGATCACCCATAGCAAGTACCTTAAGGCTAGCTGCAAATACATTATCTAAGTCACTGGTGATTAAAGGTAGGTTGGGAGACTGGTATACTGAGTTGATTACTATACTCTCATTACACAGAGATAGCGATATACTAATGACTTCTAAGTGTTTCGTGGGTGGAGTCGGGATTAAGTTGTGAATAAGATCCGAACGCACTAGTATGGCTACCCCTTGGCCAATACCATTGTGATGCTTGTCCCTACGGTAACATGCAAAACCAGGAATACCAAAAGTCAGTCGGCTGGTAAGCCTTGTTTCACAAAGAGCAATAACATCTATATTAAGGTCACTCACCGCGAGTTCAGCGAGTTCTTGTTGCTTCTAAAGACGCCATCCGTGTTCCAGTATAATACACGAAGCTCATGGGAACTAGACCTAACGACCCAGGTGAGTTAAAATAAGTATAACTTTATCCATTAGAGTATTGCATTTGCTAAACTCTTGCTTAATTGTTTGTATGGTGGTTAGAATTTCCAGCATTTCTGTGATATTCTTGTCTTGAGGTAGTTTTCCAAGTGTTTCTCCAGTGTTTAGAGTTGACTGTGCATGTTGTTTAAGACTTAGACCATCATGTGATTCCGCCGTACAGTCGGATCGTGTGGCATTCAGGATAGGTGTTATATCTATTTGTACTTTTGGAACTTTCTGGATGCCAGGAGGATCAGAATTAGTGACTTGAGCCCATGAGCGTGCACCTATTTTAGCACGTGTTGCTGCACCCACTAGTGCTTTACGTGTCGTTTCACGCTTAGTCTCAATGCAGTCGACATATTTTAATCTTCTCTCACATTTGGAATAATTCGCCGGATGATCCTGCTGGCAGTTACAGCACCGTGCAGGGGTTTCTTTATCTTTTTTTGAACATTCCCAAGTTGGGTGTGGTTGAGCAGACTTTACACAACGTGGTTGCCTATTGCATTTGCGCGAGGCGTGACCAAAACCTTGACATCTGAAACACTGGGTTCCAGTCAATTTAGTCGGCTTGTAGCGCTCAACTGTGACAACGCAATTAGATAAATATTTTATCTGCTTGAATTTGGTCACATTGGTTCCACCTTGCAGCTGAGCGAGAAGAGGGGGACACTCAGAGGGAAACACAGTCTTGATTTCTGTAACGGTGACTCCAGAGAATCCGAGGGATGCCAGTTCTTCAGGAATGGTAGTATGGACGTACTTAGGTAAACCCTTAATTACAGCTTTGGGTAGTTTTTCGTCCTTCCTTGTATATGTGTGGAAAGCCACCTTTTCCTTTGCTAAGCCATTTTTGAGTTCATGGTGACTTTTAGGCGAATAGCACTGCACTCTAATTATTTTTCGACCCCGATGCTGTACATGGAATTCTTTCACGTACCTCGCTACTGTGTCTCTCACCTTTTGGTGGGTCCACTCGCGTTCAAGTTCTATCACTATCGGGGGAGTATTGTCCGATGATCGTGTTAACCGTATAAAGTCGTAGTTACAAAAGCATTATTGGTCCTTGATAAGTGTTAAATTTTTTAAGTAAATCATCTTGAATGTGGTAAAATCAATAGACATAATGCACAAAATGTGCACTACTGGTCAATTTATTAAAAAAAAAAGAACATTGTTAACATATAAAAAAAGGTGTAAGATCAGAAATGAATAACGTTTATTACCCCCACTTTTATAAAAAAATGTGTAATGAAAAGTTTTAAAAATAAAGGATACTTTCAATCTCTATACTTCTTAATGACTGTTCTCTGGAGTTTGAATAATATAAAACTCCAGAGAACATTGTGTCGGCCTAAAACTACAACATCAATATATTATGTATGCTAGCATAACATGGCAGTTTCATCTCATGGAATTAACAATTCAAAATCAAATTCACAATTCAAAATAAGTTGTAATCATTTATTTCCTTATACCTATAGATGGTGAGCAACATTATTTTAATTAAATATCGCTACGTTCGGGATTCAACGCTCGAATGCTGATTTAATCAGCAAATTGTTAGTACACTTTTAAAAGGCCCAAAAATTATAATAAACATAGATATATTTGTATGTTTTCAAATATCAGAACGCTGTTCATAGTGTAATCGTGTTCTTTACATATTTTTGCTTGTCTTGTAAGATTAGCATATTTTGTGCAGTACAAGTCCTTCAGCGTACCATTTATTCGAATTTTATTGTAAAATAGGTAATTTACTTAACTGATTATTAACCGTTACTTGTTATAAATATTTACAAATCATGGGAAACCGAAGGTACAAAGGTGCTACTCACATTTTTTGTTTTCTATAATACTGAAGGTATCTTCATTTAAATATTATCTAATAAATTCTTTGATTTGTATCAAATACTTCATCCTTACCTGAAGAGCTTGTTTAAGATCTGTAAAGTCAGTCTTTCTGAATGTTAACAAAGGAACAGGGAAGCGTCAAACGCGATATTTCCTCAGACATTCGCAGCCCCTGCAACGTTTCTCAACAAATTATAACTTGTCACCACATTGCTGTATATTTACATGCAGATTCTTTGTCTCGGCTCGCTGAGATTTGGTGCGCGCTGATTACGAAGTATAAAAGATTTATTGTTGAAGTTTGTAGATATACTTGCGCAATTAATTTCAAATATTGTTTTAATCGTAAGTACAATCTTTGATAATTATCAATCTATTATAATAGAGATATATGATGTAATGAAAATGGTCTTTGTTTGAGGCTCTTTCAAGCCTAAACCACTAATCGTATCGACATGAAACTAACACTATTTGATGCGAAATTTATCACACATGGTTTATGGCTACTTTAGGCCTTTTTTTATTGTATTTGAAAGAAGATGAATAAAATTAATTTTTTTTTCCTTTAAAAATTCGTAAAATAAATATATTTCAAATAGCTTTTAGAACATAACAAATATGTCTGCCGACTATATTATGACGTAGTCACCACATTCTATGTTATTTTGCAACACCAGAGTAGCGTCACAGGAGCCGTCACCGGAGCGTTAGCAGCTACTGTTTCTTTTGAAAGCTTTCTATATGATATCGTCTTGGAACAAATCGCACACAGACAGAAACAAAATAACCTACTTACTATGCCTTCTTAGGTACCAAGGCTTTGCTTTGTTATCTAATAATTTTTCATGCTTTTTTATTTTTCCGGAAACTTACATTTTAAAATAAATAAACAGACAATATAAGGTAGGTAGCCATGACTGGATTAAAAGAAGCATGTCTTGGGGTGAGCGATTAATAACAGTTTAAATGACTGCCTCGAGGTTCACGCGCGCAGGGTTATTTTATGTTTTCATACGTAAAGCGTGCACTTACACACACTTGACCTCACCCGCATCACCACGTCATTCGATGTCCAGTCAATGTCGACAGGTGGTCAACGGATTGAATGCCTCCAGGAGTCTTGTAGTAAGCTCTAACAAAGTATTCACCTCACAGCCCTAATCACGTACCATGCATTAAATAACATGGTAAAACCACAATATCCATAATATAAACGAAGTTAAATAATCGCCGACTCAAAGTACCGTGTAAGTATTAAAGTTAAGACTCGTTCCTATAATTAAAAGTAGTCCGTAAAGCCAGTAGATTCACATAGCACTAATGACACAAAGTTTTCCGACTGCCTCATTAAAACTGTTCAAATTCACGATGCGTCAGCCCTTTTGCGGTAGCCCTTAAGTGTTTTAGGAGACTTTTGAATCCCTACCTACTGCTGAGTTGAGAGTTGATTTTTTAAAAGTATAATGTCACGCTTAGGGTTAACTTAGTGAAGATTAAGTGAAGGAATATTTTGCGTTTCTAATTTTTTTATTAAATTCTGTGTTTTTTCGAGGAGTAGTGGTAGTTTTAATGCTTTAATGCTAAGACTTCCTCATTTGAACGGTAACCAGCTGTAAGTTACTTAGTTGGCTGTATTTACAACCATTGAAACACTTATCTCGGACTTATTATAGTCGACTTGTAAAAGAAAGAAGTAGACATTGTGAGTCATTACTGAAGAAGTGAAGAATGTAAAATGTTTTTTCTTTTGTCAGTGAATAAATTGTCGATTAAATTGGGATCAAAATTCATGATCAAATTCCGCTTATCATTAAGGAAAAACATGATAAATTATATAAGCAGTATTAACAGTCTGAAACTTGGTCGATGTCGTATGATAACAAAGAACGCTGGGGAAATAAACAGAACAAAATATTATAACGATTGATGAGAGGGTATGGGATCAGAGCTCAAGCAGTGGGGTGAATAAATCAATATTAATGTCAAGTGAAGTTTGCGGACAATGGAGGAAAACGGAAAAGTAATTCTAATACAATACCGTAACATTATTACCGAGCCGCCGAATATTGTATTACACATATTTTATTAAAGATTATGCCGTAAACAAAACATAAAAAATAATTTTGCTTTTGTGCTGTCATACCGTTGGTCTGAAATTTAATGAACATATTGATTGCACTTGTGTAAAGCCAAAATTATAATGTATAACAATAAATCATGCATGTAATTATGGTGTTTCATAGAAATGCTTCGCCTCATAATTAGGTAGCCTGACAGTAGGTGCCGTTATCCTACAAGAAATTGTCGTTCATACATTTCCTGGTAGTAACCAGGAAAACTGGTATAATTAGATATTTAAGCTCAGACAAAATAACTGTGGCACTTTTTTCCCCCAATGGCTTGACGCAAGATGGTTGTGCGTGGAGATCTTTGGGCCTTTGTCGTTTGATTGTTTGTTTGTTGTTTGATGCTAATGATGTTGATGATGATGGTGACTGTAAGAAAAGAGATGTGTGTGAATTCAACTCGCATATCCTCGTACAAAATCGTTATAGTCGTATAAACTTACGTTATTTTTTTATATCTAGTCATTTTGAAATCTTCATTATTTGTTTTTGTAACGGTAAAACACGTTGTCAAAATTCCTAAACATCGTATTGTATAAGATAACTACAGATCCTTGACATAGAGACGGATAGACAGCAGAGTATCAGTAACTGGGTCCCGGTGGATGTTCTCGGTTACAAGAGAGTCCCTTAAAAAAAGCTACAGGTGTGGCCGGGTTTAGTTGGTTGTTTTTGTTAAGGTGTTAAGGATCACGCCAACAACCTTCAGCGTTTGGACGGAGCTAACAATCTCGATTCACGCGCAAACAAATATAATTAATTTGTGTGAAAGTCCCGTCGCGTCGCCCGCACACGGATCGGCGGACTACTGTTTGTAGTGAGTATAGTATAAAGGCCCCTTATGTCAATGTTATTTGTTTTTTTAACTCCTAAAACGTTCGCTTGTGAGAGTAATGAAATAGGTATTTTCTCTTGTTAGAGCGATAAAAATATGAACATTAGTTTAGAAGCAGTAGCATATTTAAAGTTGAAGACAGCTTCATTCCAATAGTTTTTATTACATGGTATCTTTCGTTCAAAATTTTTATTCGTTCAGATTGGAGATTACGTAATATAACCCTAGCATATATTTCTTTTAAATCTCTCAGTTAACTCATTAAAGAGCACTAGGTCCTCAAAGATGATCACTACACAATATCAAGCGCCTTTAAATTTTCCTTGCGTCCCCCGACCCATCTGTTCTCTTCTGTTTATCTCATTTTCAAGCCACTACGCCTCCTACAGTATGTTGATTAGAAGGGAAAAATAGTTATTCCTTCAACAAATGAACAAATTTAATTTTTACTGCGAGTGCTGACTTTAAATCACGAATTGGCGAAGTAGTCTAGAGTTGAATCACGAGCGTAGGGAGTGATTCTGATGTACACTACTAAGGTATGTTTGTGACAATGAGATAATACGCTAGGCTAAAATGAGTTTCGGAACGCACCGGATCGCATTGTTTAATTTTTTGTATGGTCACGTGGGGTTCGAAATTTAAATCACTTTGTCTCACGCTCGAAGCAAAAAGCGTTTTTGCTGCAAGTTATCACGTAGCAATAGCGCCTTTTTCGTGCTGGAGAGGTGAAAATATAATTATAGCGCTCATGAGGCACCATTCTTCTTTTAAACTTATTGAACAAAGTGAAACAAAATCACAGAAAGCTTTTACGGTTCGCAATACAAGAATAAATCCAGAAATATTCTCCCAATAGTAAAAATGTACAAGAATATTGTTGCAACTGCACAACGTCACATTACACCAAGTTTTACGTTCACATTCACCTAGTTTAACAAGATTGAATCAATTTGTGTTGTTATTTCAACGTGATAGAGCTTACATTTGTGTGTTTTCAAATGCTTATTTCAGCTAGCGTAAACAGCAGTAATACATAGATGGAGCAATACTCAACACTTTGAAATTGTCTAAATAATTTTGTTACGTAATTTAAATAAATCTAAACAAAACGAGAATATGATCGAAGCCAACTTATGTCAATAAGTTAAATTTCGTATTCTTGTAGTTCAGTTCCGATTATAATGAAGTTACGTTTTGATTTAGGGAATTCTATATTTAACATTTTGTTATTTTTCTAAGCACATCTGGGCATAAATATACAAAGTTGTCGCGAGGCGAAGAGAGCCGCGAATTCGAATTAGACATCGTCTATAAATTTTGGTACAAATTTAATTAGTATATACAAGTCTTGTTCGTAAATACATGGGTCTGTGTAGCATTGGACAGTCTCTTTCTTAAATGTATGTAGTTACTCGTGTTAGGTGCAGAGTTACATCAAGAATTCTACGACGCCACTCACCTAACTAACGTGCCACGTATATTATACTGTTATTGGGGAGGAAATGTTTCTCTTTATGACGTCATGCTTTTATCTCTGTTGTTTCATAAGTTAGAATGTTTTTGATATACTAGATTCTATTACACACCTAAAATTGTTAAATAAAATTTAAGAAAAGCGCCCAAATTTTTTAATTAGCTGTCCAGGCAGTTTTAGTTTTAACCTGATTATAATATTCATTCTATTCCACTATTCTATTCTTTATCGGCCTGCGCTTATATAGTTTTGAATACATTGTACGATATTAGTCCTAGAAATTTTATCTTTTTATATTTATATAGTATTGCTTCAACCCTCAGTACAATTTTAATTTTCCCTCCAAACAGAAATAATAAGATTTGAAAATGAAAAACGGCTTAATGTAGAAAGTTGCCAATACTTTTATTGTTATTCTCCGTTCCTCTTTACACATCGTCGCATTCGATGAAACCACTGAGGAAAGCACTGCCCATTCTTCCTTAGGGGTTTCTTCTATGGCATTTTCGTACGCTTTCACCGCATCTTCAGGGCTCGTAAAGCGAATACCTCGAATGCTATCTTTAGTTCTTGGGAATAAATAAAAGTCACAGGGCGCCAGGTCAGGACTGTATGGCGGATGACTCATTATCTCGACACCTGCCCAAATATTCAACAGTCCGTTTTGAGGAGTGCGCTGAAGCATTGTCGGGATGAAGGAGAATCCTGCTTCGAGGGCGCTGATGTCGAATTTTTTCAAGACAACAGGCAAACAGCGATTGACATACCAGTCTGCAGTAACTGTCCTTCCATCTTCTAGCACAACTGTCGCGAAATGACCTTTCCGACCAAAGAATGAGGCAATCGTCTTTTTTCCTTGACTTCTTCCTTTCTTTACCTTAGTTGGCCGATCCTCTAAAGGAGACACTCACGGAGGGTCCGTAGCTTCGTAGGTTCGTAGCAATATATCAAGCTTTCATCACATGTGACGATGTCAAATACAGTATTTGAGTCAAACAAGAGTTTAAGATTTGCCGCCAATTCACAAAAACAAATGACAAATGAGTGCAATATACTACATTATGGTTACCAATGAGTTCTAAAATTGAATTATAAAAAAGTTTTCGTTAGCAATGTTTCTAACTGGCCATTTTCAGTTGTGTAGGTAACAGTATATTTTATTTGAAGCTTATTAGAGACTGGAATAATGTTCTTTTGCTAAACTTGGCGATATTAATTTAAAAAAAATAATAGTACTTAACAACAACGGCTTCATTATATGTATATTTCAAACCAGGTAAATAAATAGTAAGATAGACATTCAGTATATTATGTAATGCTTATACGAAATATTGGCTTCAAATTGCTACTTGGCACCTTCTTTAATATGTTATAGAAAACATTATTCATTGTGTATTGGTAACATTAATATCATAAACAATTTGTTATGCTTTTAAAGTGATAACCCTCACTTCTAGAATTAGTACACAAATAAAATTTGAAAAACATCAAAATTTTATGAAAATTACAGTTGGTTAGAGCACCGGCACGGAACGCCGGAGGTCGTGGGTTCGAGTCCCGCATCGTTCATAAAATTTTGTTGTTTTTAAAATTTTATTTGTGTATTAATATCATAATTAATTATTATTAATAATACGCATAATCATAAAGTTGATATCTGGCATTCCAACACCGCGCATTAGACGACAAACTTATGGCTCGCACAACCACTTTGTGGAGTCATCCGCAGCTGTTGTATTCCCGAACAGATACGGTTAAGGACCTTTAGGGCTTAGAGCATAGCCACACCTCAAACGCCGGCACCGCATGTCTTTGGTATTGCGGATATCCATGCACAACTGGTTGATACGTTTTCATTTGATTAATTTTCACTGTGATTCACTTTTCAGATTGTCTTCCGAGACTATCGTTTTGAATTGAAATCTTCTTTAGGCTTGTTGGCCATTCTTGAGATGGAAAAAACCGTTGAACTGGCAACACCATTAGCGTTACCTACACCGCTGTACTTAAAAATGTACCTACATAAATTGTTTATGTACCTACATAGATCTTGATAATTCATTTATAAGTATTTCCTCCATATTAAAATATTTTCTGACAATTAAAAACATAATTACATACATCACACATAATTATTCATTTTTCAATTCTGTTGTCACTCCCAGAGAGCCACTGTTTAGCATTTTTATGACAAGAATATGGCAACTTAATATTACCCTATTATTAATTACCCTAATATTATTAACTTTTCTTCCATAAAATGTTATTGGCATGCATGTTGCATACGAAATATCTTTGACAACATGTATGAGTATATATACTGTCCACTTTTAGTATCATAATAAATTATGATAATCCTGAACATAAGTGTAGGATTTAACGAACTGGCTAATATTTTCCCGGCAACGTTGCCCATAATTAGATTCACACGACGCGATCGTGTTGTGACGTAATCGTAAATGTCAGCTTCTCTCAATATTGCGCTAGTTGTGTCCCGACAGTTGGGTCACGTTTGATATTCCCAAAAACTATTAGCTAAGCTCAATAATGTGTTTTGCTACTAGTTTGTAATCGAACCTATTCCAAAGTTTATATTATAATAAACACAAAATACATATAAGAAAGCACAACTTTTGCTCTGGTTATTAAAAAAGCTATTTTCAATATAAATTTCCAAAATTTGGATAACTTTTATGGTTTTTACAAATGATTAAAAATAATAATATGGGTTTACCAAACATCATAAATATAATATTAAATATCAATCAAGTAATGTACCTAGTCTTAAATCAGTCAATAGATATTATGAGAGATCAGTTTCAAAATGTTAATGTTTCTTTTTAATTTTTCAATTTATCTTACTATAATCATATTCTTTGTCGGTTTTATAAGCCTTTGGCTGAAAAGTACAGACAAACATTGTCAGACTGAAGAGAAAGTTATCAATATCTTACAGCTCATATTACATTGCTGAGTACAAGATTACCTTTTGTGACAAACTTTTTTACTTACAATCAAAGTAGCCCACGGAATTGCAGCTCCGCCGTATGATGCGCAATCAATAAAACACATAGACCGTATTTTGTGTTACAATTGACTTTCGATTCCAACAACTAATTCACGGGGAAATGTATACAAATATATAATAACCTCCCACACCATGTTACTGACCTTCCGTTTTAGTGAAGATCGAAATTTTAATGAAGAAAGCGTATATGCGGTCGATGTCGAAGAAACTCAATGTCCTTAGAGAGCTTCAGATAATGAAGCTGCATTACTTCGGCTATATCAAACGTTACAATAAGTGCCAGATGCTGCAACTCTTCTTAAAAGGAGACATCCAAGAAAAACAGATAACAGGTAGAAGGAGGGCAACATGGTTGAAAATCTGAGAAGACTGACCTTTGGCAGTTTGACAGTTTGGATTGACCTCTGTAACCCCCGAGGAGGAGACGCAACTCTCTAGAGTAAAACCTACAAAAAATTACATCGTACTGACTATTTATAATTTTCCCTCCAATAATTGATGTAATGTATAAATTAAACCCAATCATTAGACCAAATTTTATTTTCAGAGCGGATCACATAAAATTAAAATATAACGACAAAGTAAAAGTAAAATCAACAGCCTGTTAATTATTGTAACATCAAAGATTCTTTACTGTAGTAATAAGTTAAGCGACCGTTCCCGGTGTCTGCTGTGGCAACATTTATTCATTAACACCTCATTTCCTACTTGTCAAAGCTCGGGTAGAAAGTAATTAACAACGATAATGAACTAAGGTTAGCTTAAAGTACCAAAATAAATTAAAAAATTTGTATATACAAGTATTTGTATTAGATACCGTATTTGTAGATTCCTTAAGTGATTATTAACCAATAAAGGAAGAGGTTCTCAATTTGACTTTTTTTATGTCTGTTACCTCAGAACTATCGACTGGGTGAACCGATCTTGATGATTCCTTTTTTTGTTTGAAATCTGGTGCTTCCCGTGTGGCATACATGAGATAACCATAAAATTCTTAAATTTTCATTAAGTATAATAGATGAATAACTCAATTCTTTTTTATTGGAGAGGATGTACTTCAAGGGTAGTTTGGTGAGACTTTGGTTAGATTTTGATTATGGAATTCATGACAAAGTAATGGAACTCTTCAATCCTTAGGAGTAAATTAACGAAACTCAACCGAATCTTTTATATGCTATCCGGATATGTGAGTCACCGTTTTACCGTTTCGTTGTTATGGTTAAGTAATTGTCGTAGTAGTCGAATATGATAATCAATGGAACTTCTTAACGACTTACAGTAAGGGTACGATCTGTGGCAATTTCAAACTGTCTGTAATCAAATTGCGATGTGCTTACTTACGTTTATTGCTGCATTGCAAAATTTTGTAGGACTAAACATATTCATTGAATTAGGCGTTACTTTGCGGAACTCCATAATTATACAAATGATTTAGGTTTTCTTTAGTGTTAATTCCGCCAATATTTGTATTTAAAACAATTCGACACGTGTTTCGCCTCTACACGAGGCATCCTCAGGACGTGTTGTCTCGCCAAAATCTGGCACGAGACTCAAAGATTTTGGCGAGACAACACGTCCTGAGGATGCCTCGTGTAGAGGCGAAACACGTGTCGAATTGTTTTAAATACAAATATTGGCGGAATTAACACTAAAGAAAACCTAAATCATTTGTAAACATATTCAGACAAATTAGTTAGTGTACTTCAGATTCACTATGTAATTATTTAATCTAATTCTAGTTACGATGTTATTTTTGATTTTGGAGTCGGTGTCAGCCAACTTGGCTGAGCCAAGGTAGGTTTGTAACTACATACATATTTATAGGTGAGATGTGCTTGTGTCGCACGCGCAACGTGACAAGGCGAGAGCGGGGTCGCGGCGTGAGGACACCTATTCCAAAAATAACAATAATCGTAATCGACAATAACACCGAAGTCAGTCCAGGCGCTTAAGGGATTCAAACAGAAAAAATGTTATTAGTTAATAATTAATTAGCGCTCTACAAAGCGCAGGTCCGGCCACACATAGAGTTTTGCTGTCATCTCTGGTCTGGCGCACCCCAGTATCAGCTCGATCCATTTGACCGCGTGCAACGCAGAGCAGCTCGAATTGTCGGGGTCCCAGTGCTCTGTGAACGGCTGGATCACTTGACGTTGCGTAGAGACGTCGCTTCATTGTGTGCCTTCTACCGCATTTATCACGGGGAGTGTTCCAAAGAGCTGTTTAATGAGCTTCCTTGTGCGGTGTTTCCGGGACGATACGACATGGGTACCTTCAAAAAAAGCGCGTACACCTTCCTTAAAGGCCGGCAACGCTCCTGTGATTCCTCTGGTGTTGCAAGAGATTGTGGGCGGCGGTGATCACTTAACATCAGGTGACCCGTACGCTCGTTTGTCCTCCTATTCCATAAAAAAAAATGTTATTATTTGTGCGATTAAATAAAAATTCAAATATATTATAAAGTCCTTCCTATGAAAAAAGAGGTAACTGAAATATGCCATAATATATCATATGACCGGCTAACGTCAGGGTGTCGAATTTGGGTGACGGTGTTCACGCCCATTGCAAAAATTCACTTTGATAGTTAAACCCTAACGCGCCAAAAGAAGAATAACAGATGACAGATGTATGTTCAGGTACACAGCGGACCTTCACTCGCACACAGATACTATGTTACTTTTACTTGTTTTAAAGCCAGTCTTGAAAGACATGTTATACTACAACAATATATTATATTCTACAATTACTCTAGAAACCCACTCACGTTATTATACAATATAATAGACGAATAGTTTTTTTTAACCAATATTATATTAACATCTAACTTTACAAAACTATGTTCACTTAGTGTAAAAATTGTTATTAATTGTAATTTCAAATAATGTGAGTGATGATAATGTCTAAATATAAATAAAGTTTATTGAAGTCAGAGATGTTATTTTTGAATTTAAAACTTAAATTTTATATACATGTATAGACCATTATAATTATTAGGAAAATTAAAGAATTCGGTTCCAGTAGTAAAGCGAATTCCAAAAGGGGCTCGCATTACTGTTGCAACTGCACTCTCCAAAGTCATTCGATCTACAGTAAACCAAAATTCAAAAGATAGTTGGGAGCATTTGTTCATGTTCGCATATTCAACTTTACATGCAAAAAAAGATGACCACAGTTCACTCACACAGAAAATAAAATCAAATTGTTCTGACCCAAATATCTTTGGCAATATTTTAAATAGTAAACAAAATTCAAAATTCAACATTTTTCGAAAAGTAGAACAGAAAGTTAATGACGGTGACGTGAAAGGTGCTGCATCTATACTTTTTTCAAATGATATCCTGGCACCCGACTCAAATGAAACACTTTTGGCTTTACAAAGTAAACACCCATCACCAGATGCTAATTGTGATATTCCGGAACCATCTTTTTCCGATTATCATCTACGGGCTAATGATGGTGATGTACTAAAAGCAATAATGTCCTTTAAGACTGGTTCTGCCGGCGGCCCCGATGGACTGACACCCCAGCATCTTAAAGATCTGGTATGTCCTTCCACAGGGGATGCGGGTAGAGCGTTGCTTGAGGACATTGTTCTCTTAGTAAATCTCATGCTTTCTGGAAAAGTTAATACCGAAATTACCGAAATTTTATATGGTGCGAATATATGTGCTCTTAAGAAAAAAGATGGTGGTATTCGTCCTATAGCCGTGGGCTGCACATTTCGACGCCTTGTTTCTAAAATTTGTTGTAAACATATTTCTCCTTTCCTATCAACTAAATTCATTCCAACTCAGTTGGGTTTCGGCTGCAAAAGTGGTTGCGAAGCTGCAGTCCACGCTGCGCGAAATTTTTTGGAGAGGAACTCTGATGATGTCTTTTTAAAATTAGATGTGAAAAATGCTTTTAACTCTGTTGATAGGGGAGCTCTGCTGGGAGAAGTTAAAAATTCAATTCCTTTAATCTATCATTATATTTGGCAATGTTATAGTAAACCATCAAAATTATTATTCAAAACTCATAATATTTGGTCTTCTGTTGGCTGTCAGCAAGGCGACCCTCTTGGTCCAGCAATATTTAGCCTTGCCATTCATTTCGCCATAACGAAACTAAAATCAAAATTTAATGTTTGGTACTTGGATGATGGTACTTTGGGTGGTGAAGTGGACTCTGTTTTAGATGATTTGAAAGTTGTAATAGAAAGTTTTAGCTCAATCGGCCTTGAGTTAAATTTTTCAAAATGCGAGCTTTTTATCGGCGAAAATTTCCAAATTTCAGACCGGGTTGATATTACCAATAAATTTAATATTCTGGCCCCCAATATTAAAGTTTTGGATAAGAATTCACTTCACCTTCTTGGAGCTCCATTATTTCCTGTTTCAATTCCAACGATCTTAAACGATCACATTAAAAAATTTAATAACGTTTCGGACAGATTATTGAAAATTAATTCTCATATGGCCTTAACTATTATTCGGTCTTGTTTATTTGTTCCAAAATTTACGTACCTCTTAAGGTCTAGCCCGTTATGGAAATTTCCAAATTTGCTTGATGTGATTGATATTTCACTTAAAAATATTTTAGAAACCGTTTTGAATTGCGCGTTTACAGATCGTGCATGGTCTCAAGCCTCTTTACCGATACGGTTTGGTGGTTTGGGTACTCGCAAAGTTTCGGGCGTTGCCTTACCAGCATTTCTATCTTCACTTCATAGTGCGCAGCCTTTGGTTACTAGAATTGTAAATCATGTACCAGGTAACTCAGAGATTGTGTATTTGAACGAAGCTAACAATGCTTGGCTAAATATTGCAAAAATTCAAAATTTTCCAGACGATTTAAAGTGTCAAAAAGCATGGGACGCACTTCTTTGTAAGTCAGCCTTTGATGATCTTTTGATCTCATCTACTGACATAACAGAGCGTGCTCGTCTTTTGGCCGTGACAGAAAATGAGTCGGGATTTTGGTTACAAGCCTTGCCTTCTGCGCCGATTGGAACGCTACTTGACAATATGACATTGTCAATATGCGTATCACTCCGGCTAGGTATAAAACTGAAGGAACCACATCAATGTAGATGTGGCGTTCAGGTAGATGCTCTTGGACGCCACGGGTTATCCTGCCTAAAATCGGCAGGCCGTATCAGTCGTCACGCCAGCATTAATGAAGTCATCCGCAGGGCATTTGCCGCTCTTAATATACCAGCTGTTTTAGAGCCAAATGGTATTACCCGCCGCGATGGCAAGCGTCCTGATGGAATGACGCTGGTGGCTTGGGCACGGGGAAGGGCGCTGGTGTGGGACGCTACTTGCGTCGACACTCTGGCTCCTTCTCATGTCCAAGTTACGTCAGTTGGTGCTGGGGCTGCTGCTTCGACTGCCGAAGACAGCAAGCGTCGCAAATATGTTGGTCTCAGTGAGTCATACATCTTTGTGCCGTTTGGTGTCGAGACACTTGGCCCGTGGGGCCCAGAGGCGCGGAGAATGTTCAAAATACTATCTTCGCGCCTCAATAAGGCTACTGGAAACCCAAGCGCTGGCAGCTATTTCCGTCAACGGATCAGCCTTGCTATCCAACGCGGTAATGCTGCCAGTATTCTTGGTACGCTTCCACGTAATGATAGTTTTAATTTTATGTAGTCGTAGTATTGTAAATATTGTTATAAGATTTGTTTTGATTAAATTAACTTTATATGTATAGATCTGGTATTATATTATTATATTTCATGTCAGTAATATATGACGATTCTGTACTGAATAGAATTCAATAGATCTATTCAGATGCGTCTTCACATCTCCTGTATTAGTGACTGATTGCATACAATATGTCTGGAGGCTTACTGGTAATATAGAAGGTTCTATCTCAATTGATTAAATACAATAAGAATTGGGAAACTAACAGACAATATACTTTCATGACACACAGGAATAAAATTAATACTTCGATGGATCACTTTATTATCACACTTTACAATTGAAATAATAATATTTAAATTGAACTATTTTTATTCGGAATAAAGTATTAAATCATTAATTGAAGTCGGAAAAAACTCAGAGAACTTCATCATTTTTTTAAATTAAAGTAGATAGGTACAATACAAAAAAATTACGGGCCTGGGTAACATGTACATTTATAAAATCTGTCATTTTAAAGTTATAGACATCTTATATAGACATTATATAGACTGTATATAAACTTTATTATTTCATTGAATATTTTTTACCTTTTATTTAAACAAACTTTTAATCAACCTTATAACCTACTCGCATATCTTATGAAATATTTTCAATATAATTAAGACGTTCAACTAAAACACGTTTATAACATTTTACGTTGCATAAACAACTATAAATCTTGTACAGGATGTAAACAGATTTCACGCGCATGTCGAAACTAGTAACGGACTAAAACCACCGTAACCGAGTTTTGGCATCAAAGTTAATTTAAGTTTTCCGGTTAATTCATGTTACTTGACATCGTCAAACATAACGTCAACCTCAAAATACATCATGACCGCTTTGATATTACAAGTTGAATTGGGTTGTGAAGTAAAGCCGTGTACTTACTTCTTTTGACTAATATAGTTCATCAATTGCAAAAGAATTTTTCGCATGAATTGAAAACACTCGAAACAGTTATCCCTTACAGGTTTATTTCGTTATATACTTCTCATCAAGCAGAGAGCGTCTCGAATCATCGATGGTCAAGTTATGTCCGATTATCTTTATTATTTATCTGATATGCACATAAGATAATATGCTGTCGTCACACTTTTTGTAAACATTGATGTGTTCTGCAAAGTCGTAATAGGAACATTATTTTATTCGTTCATAAATACTTTTCGCAACGGACGCGATTTTTTTTAAACCTTGCGTTACATTATTGGAGTTTGGTTGTTGGATCCTTAATTTTTTTTACAAAATATATAACATTAGCCTATGTCACTCGCGGATAGTGTACTACTTAGTGCTTCACATCAGTGAAATAATTTTTCAAATCAGTTCAGTAGTTTCGGAGCCTATTCAATGTAAACAAACAAACAATAAAATCTTTCCTCTTTGTAATATAAGTATAGATTGTAGTCTACAGATCTGGGGTCTGCCTCCATCTTCTACGTCATACATCACGGGGGTTGCTCTAAGGAGTTTTTCTTCTTACACTCGAATCACGTCGATGTATGGCATGACAAAAGCACGTATTTCACTGTGTGCCACAACAACATTTTAGAGTTACCTTTCGGCTGTATTCCCGAACCGATGTACCGGCTGGGGAAAGGGGCCCTCAAGTCTCGAGCACACTCCCATATTTTTATATTGCAGGCAGCACATCTCTAATCCTCTGGGCATTACTCATGTCCATGGCTACCTTGTTATGTTGCTTTACATTAGGTAAGTCAACCCACGGCTTATTCCTCTAATATAAAATAAAAAAATCTAAAAAAAAAATCTTTAAAAGTTGTACACAATAGGCTCATTATTACTAATAAACTGATATACTATAAGTGTTGTTTGCTATCATAGCTAAATATTCTATTGTTATTTAATTTAAGTAATATCCATTCCATTTCAACCGGAAGACGTCCACTACTGGTCAAAGGCCTCCCTCAAAGATGGCTATGACGATCGTTCCTGCGCTGCCTTCATCCAACCTACTCCGGCGATACTGACCAGATCGTCCCGTCGGTCGAATAGCATTAAGAAACCTAACATAAGTGAATACGTTTAAGTAGCTGTCTTGTCCAGTGCATGGAGATATTACATTCATGCATATATCTTTCTTACCTTCTTATAGTACATATTGTACTTACTTTAAAATAATCCCAGATGGTCTTCAATTTATGATTACCACACAGAAGGGTAGAGATCATTATAGCTATAAAGTAAATGAGTGCATTTATGATATTGTATAAAATGCATTTTGTTCTACTTTCCGTAATGTAAGGCGCTCTCAGTTGTAGCGTTTCTTACGATCTCTGTTAGTAAATTCAAATTCAAATTCAAATTCAAATTCAAATTCAAATTCAAATTCAAATTCAAATTCAAATTCAAATTCAAATTCAAATTCAAATTCAAATTCAAATTCAAATTCAAATTCAAATTCAAATTCAAATTCAAATTCAAATTCAAATTCAAATTCAAATTCAAATTCAAATTCAAATTCAAATTCAAATTCAAATTCAAATTCAAATTCAAATTCAAATTCAAATTCAAATTCAAATTCAAATTCAAATTCAAATTCAAATTCAAATTCAAATTCAAATTCAAATTCAAATTCAAATTCAAATTCAAATTCAAATTCAAATTCAAATTCAAATTCAAATTCAAATTCAAATTCAAATTCAAATTCAAATTCAAATTCAAATTCAAATTCAAATTCAAATTCAAATTCAAATTCAAATTCAAATTCAAATTCAAATTCAAATTCAAATTCAAATTCAAATTCAAATTCAAATTCAAATTCAAATTCAAATTCAAATTCAAATTCAAATTCAAATTCAAATTCAAATTCAAATTCAAATTCAAATTCAAATTCAAATTCAAATATTTTTATTCAAAATAGGATGTGAAATCACTAATTGAAAGTCAAAAAAAAACTACCACCCATTCCAAAGTGAATGCCTCAGGCCTGAGAAGAATGGGCGCAACAAACTCAGCGGGCTTTTTTTTTCATCAAAAATATGTTTTACAATTAAAGTAACATTTACAAAGTAACATTGTACAATTAAACTTATTATTTAATATCCTGAGGGCGGTCGCTCCATTCCTAATCTGTGGTATCATTAAGAAAGTCATTTATGTTATAGTAACCTTTACCACACAAACGTTTTATAGCAATACTTTTGAATAACGTAATACTTTTGTTTTGAACATTTTCTGGGATCTTCTTGTAAAAACATATACATCGCCCCACAAAAGACTTACTAACTCGACTTAGCCGAGTAGTAAGCATCATCAGTTTATGTCTGTTCCTGGTGTTAACATTATGGTTATGACAGTTTCTGGCAAATTCACTTATGTGCCTATGAACATACATTACATTCTCAAGAATATATTGAGAAGCAACAGTCAAGATGTTAACTTCTTTGAATTTTGCTCTCAATGATTCTCTAGGACCTAGGTTATAAATAGCGCGAATAGCCCTCTTCTGCAGCACAAATATTGTATTAATATCGGCAGCGTTGCCCCATAGCAATATACCATAGGACATAATACTATGGAAATAACTAAAGTATACTTGTCGCGCCGTCAGTTTATTGTCTAATTTTTTTAACCGCGTATGCTGCAGAACTAAGTCTGTTCGCCAATCCTTCAATATGGGGGCCCGATTGTAATTTGGAATCTAGAGTTATGCCAAGAAATATAGCAGATTCCACCGGTTCTATCATCTCTCCGTTTAACAAAACATTTGCATTTACATTTTTAACATTTGGTACGGTAAATTTAATGAATTTAGTTTTCTTGCTATTTAACAATAGGTTATTAGCGCTAAACCAGTACACGATGTCAGATAAAATATCGTTCACTTCGTCATACATAGTTTGGTTTCTTTTCACTTTGAAAATCAGTGAAGTGTCGTCCGCAAACAATACTACCTTATGTTTTTTCTCTAACCAGCCCTGTGCTGCGTTAATATAATATTTGATAGAATTTAACTATTTTCCAAATTATTCTGTAAAAAGTAAACGTAAAAAATAAATTTATACGCTTTATAATTATATTTATTATAAATAACGTCTAAATATTAATCACTATTCAAAAGCTGTTCTAGTTGTAACAAAATTACACAACTAAATCAACTAGCAATAAATAGATACTATGAGAGTACGTTTTTCCATTTAAATAGCGATTTGTATTCGGAAAGGTAATTTTCAATTGACTAAGGAATTTTAAGGCTTTAGCGAAACAAAACGAACAGCCATTAAAGTCTCGGCAGAAACTGCGAAATGTTCTTTTAGTGATATAAGGAAGGCTTTAAAATGCTGCTGCGTACTTACCGACCAAAACAATAATATTATAACATTTAAAATATATTTTAATCAAGAAAAAATATTGAAGTGAATTCAGAAACCACTTTGCTTTATGTGTAGTGGTGGGTACAGGTTCTACCAGTAGGTACTGGATGGCTAGATATCCTAGACTATCGTCTTCATTGCAATGCTTCTCAAAGCGATGTTTTTTACTGCCTTTAGCAGTAGTGTACAAATTATTTGTATTTCGGTTGGAAGGGTGCGGTAGCAAGTGAACTAACAGGATTAATAAAACTTCACATAGCAAACACAGAACTGCTAAGATTTTGTGTTTTTCAATAACCTTAAGCGACACTGCATTGTGGTGAGCAGGCCATGATATGTGCCATAAGGCGAAAGTCTTGTTCTTGAAAAGGAATTTTTAAATTTACTATCAGTCCGATTGAATTTATAAGGCATTGTTTAAGAACCAAAAACAAAATTCATCCAAAATTTTAACATTAATATCGGATTATATTTTCATTACAGTCCGCTGGCAGCCAAACGGATAGACGAAATTAGCAGTCATAGTCGTTGGGTAGGGAACCCTAAAAATAATAAAAATCCAATCTAATAAATAGGTCTCATGTCTCGCGTGCCCCAATATTAGCCAACCACCAAGAATATCTTATCAATTATATAAATGAGTATGTATCAGAAAATGAAAAATAAAACATACCTATCGCTTCAGAATAATCTCTTAGTTGAGCTTTTTGTAATTTTATCTGTTTCAGATTGATTTACCCCGATGAAAATATCTGTCTTGTACATAATTATATCGGAGAAAAGTCACTGATGGAAAGTTATGGTACCCTAGTGGTGCTCGATCATAAATGTCGGGAATGGTTGGTAAATGAAGTCCACTCTCTGTAGGTAATATTATGTAAAAGTAATCATTTTTAAATTATGTTGTCAATGTAATTCTTTTTTTAACTATCTAACTCCATCTCCATATTGGAGAGTTTATCTTGTAAATTCAAAGTTTTATGAATGACTGCAAAAAGCGCCATTTTAATAACAAACGTCTAATAATCATGGACCAAGGGCCCAACCCCTTTTCGCCCCGGATTTATATTAAATTCCTCGCTAGCAATTTGTCGAAACAATCCCATAGGAATAGTTGACCGCGATTTTATTATTCACGCCACATTCATGACTTCCGCGTTAAAATATAGGCTTTATTACCGTTACTTAGGTTTAAAATTTACTTCTTCTACTGAAAAGAAATATTGATATCAGAAATATTAATAATGAATAAGTACTGATGAATTTGTAAAACATTACAAGAATTTCGAATTTGTAAGAGTGAGCAGGTGTTATGTTATAGCAGACGGACTGACGACGTTATCTCAATTATTAGTGCCTTTTCTCAGTAATTCTTGCCTATTATTTACTTGGTGTTGCACTTGCATCCATTTTTAATGAATCTAAGGAAAACATGACTAAGTTTGGAATGCCCACATGTAACTCTGATGCAGATGGCGCCAGACTAAGGAACTGCTACACCACGAGTACCGTGAATAAATGTTTAAATGTTTTCTGTATAAATTAATGTATCTGTATAAATAACGCCGCTAGGATATTTTTAACGACCCTTTAATAGGCGATTGGGAAGTCTAGTGTGTAGTATTTCAATGTATGTCTGATTTATTTTCAGTTGTAGGAACTATGAAAGGATTTGTATAAAATCAATATATTTCTAGAATATTGCATTAACATGGTACTAACCAAACCAATGCAAGTGGATAAAGCAGTTTGGGAATGCTGTTTCTAGTTAAGTCTAGTTTCTATGGTACATATATTATGTACTAATAGATTTTTTCTTTTTTTTATAATGATGACACACTTTTACACAAATTATCCAGCACCAAGCTATGCATATACAACATCCCTATGTCGTGTATCTTTTCACTACCTACGATTTGCTTTGATTAAATTTAATGGATTAAAACACGTGTAATTGTAAACGTGATAACGTGATCTGAAAAGTTCATGAAACGTCGGGTTAACAGCTAAAATAATAATAAAAAAATAAGAGTGTGTGTACTAAAAAAATAAGGTACACGCGTTAGAATTTATATTTCTTTGGCGTATGGAAAAATAAATCAAATTTTAACAAATAGTTAAGATCAAAGATAGTATAAACACTCAGCATTTAAGGTTAATATAAACAAGTATAGAAAATTAATTATTTTTTTTATTGATAAATAAAATTTGTTAATATACCAGAAATAAAACAAAAAGAAAAAAAATTGTAGATAATAATGTAATAATTTTTAATTAACGATGTAAATAAATTATATATACCGACACTTAACCTCAAATCTACAAATGCACTCAAAACAGTTTATTCAAATCAGTTTTATCACTAATATAGGTTATAGGTTATCACGGGCTATTATCCGCAACTCGACGACTATAGCGCGCCTATTTTGCGTGGTGAGGAGGGCGGCTAATCCTGCCACCCTAGTTCCTCAAGGTAATGTATCAAACCTCTGATGTCACCCATGACCTCGGGGAGAGTCCTCGGTGACCCCAGGTGTTTGGCCCGGTATGAGGCCACACTCCTACACTCCAAAATGACGTGTGCAGCCGTTTCGTCCGCCTCCGTGCAGGGCTGTCGGTGACACCTATATTGAACAGATGCTTGTTAAAAGGGCCGTGACCCGTTAGTACATGAGTTATTTTCCGTAACCTAGATCGTGGAAGTTTTACTAGCTTGCGAGAGAGCTTGGGGTCTATTTGAGGTAGAGCTTCTTTTGCTTGTCTACACCCACTTACATTCATCCAGTACTTATTATGTTATTCCTTGGTGTGTTGGCGTATTACCTTCGTAGGCCAGCTAGGCGGGAGAGGGATAGTTGGTTCTGGTCCTTTTGCTGTCATCGCTGAGCCTCTCCTGGCCAATTCATCAGCGGCATCATTCCCTCGTGAGTTACTGTGTCCCTTTATCCATTGAAGAGTTACTTGGTTGTTATTTTCGCATAACTCCCTCAGACATTGGTGACAGTTGTATATTAGCTTAGAGGTGATAGTGTGGCTTTGTAGGGCTTGTAGTACTGATTTGCTATCTGAAAGGATGCGGATGTAGTAGTCTTTTACCTTTCGAGTCAAAGTAGCAGTGACTGCTTCTATGATACCCATACATTCTGCTTGGAAGACAGTGTTATGAGCTCCTAGTGATGCAGCTATTCTTATATTTAGGTCATCCGAGAACACTCCGTATCCCGTGCCCGACCTTGTCTTTGAGCCATCTGTGAAAATCCTGAGGTTTTTTGTATTGAGGTCCTCTTTCAGTTCTTCATACAGCTGTATTTTGTATCTCTTATCGAATATGTATTCCTTTGGAGATCTATCACTTACTGCCAACAGCAGAGGCTCCTTTTCAATCACCTCATTTAGAACCTCTGGGTGTGGGGATTGAGTGGTTTTCCAAAGATTTAATGTCTTCAACCATACAGCGGCGCAGGCCGCCTCTTGTTTTATATAGAGGTGTAGTGCCGGAAGGTTCAGCATAGCTTCTACAGCCGCGGTAGGTGTGGTTCGCATACATCCTGTGATAGCCATACACGCTAGTCTTTGGAATCGTTGCAGTTTATTACAAGTAGTGTTCAGCTTGGTGCGTGGCCACCATACAACTGCGCCGTAACATATCATAGGTCGTATCACAGCTGTGTAGAGCCATAGTACGATTTTCGGGGCAAGTCCCCATGTCTTTCCCAACATTCTACGGCATTGCCAGAAGGTTACGGTAGCTGTATTTATTTTTGTTTCCATGTGGGCCGCCCAGTTTAACTTGCTGTCAAGTATAACTCCTAAGTATTTCACTTCGCTGTTTAGTTGGAGTTCGGTGTTAAACAGTTTTGGCAGTTTATAGTTACCCAGAACTCTTTTGTTTGTGAACATTACCAATTCCGTTTTATGTGGGTTGACTGATAGGTCGTTATCTATGCACCATCTTTCCACGATTTTCAATGCTGCATTTGTTACTTCACATATAGTACTGGCAAACTTTCCGCTTATTAATATAGTTAGGTCGTCTGCGTAGCCTACCGTAAAGTAGTGATTTTCGTTTAGAGTGGTAATTAGATCATTTACTACCAAGTTCCATAAAAGAGGTGAGATAACTCCTCCTTGGGGGCAGCCTTTAGCTACAAATGCTTTCTGTGTCTCACTTTCATTTAGTAAAATCACTCTGTGTTTGAGCATGTTTTCAATCCATGATGACAGAGTTGTACATACTCCATGGCGGTGTAATGCTTCTTTTATTTTTGTAAATTTTGTCTTATCGAAGGCTCCTTCAATGTCCACGAAGGTTCCTAGACAAAAGGTTTTTTCCGAAAGTGCGCCCTCTATAACGTTCACTACAGCGTGAAGTGCAGATTCGGTGCTTTTACCCTGACTGTATGCGTGTTGGTTGGGGTGTAGGGGTATTGTCTTAAGGTAATTCTCCCTCAGTTCTCTTTCACACAGCCTTTCTAGGGTCTTCAGGGTAAAAGAGGTAAGACTTATGGGTCTGTAAGATTTAGCGTTAGAATAGTCACTTTTACCTGGTTTAGGTATGAAGATCACTTTAACTTCCCTCCATATCCTAGGGACGTATCTATGCGCTAGACACGCCCTGAAAATGTTGATCAGCCGGTTATGGAGTCCTTCTCCTCCCCATTGCAACAAGGCGGGAAAGATCCCATCAGGTCCTGCTGACTTAAAGGGGTGAAAGGAATTTATAGCCCACTTTATTTTATCGGTTGTCACCAACTTGTGTGCTTGTTGCCAGTCAGCTTCCTCAGCGGTTATGTTTTCATTTACCCACTCGATATGCTGCATTATTTTGCATCCTGGAAAGTGAGTTTCCGTCAGGACTCGCTCTGTTTCCTCTGGTGAGTTGGTAAATGTACCGTCAGGTTTCAGCAGGGATCCGAGGTTTTGCCTGGGTTGGTTAGAGATTAATTTCCTTGCCCTGTTGGCCTGGTTATGGCATTGGATGCTGCTGCAAAATTTACGCCAGCCTTCTGATCTTCTGTATCTGATGCGTTTCTTGTATTCAGACTTACACTCTTTGTAGATGTCCCAGTCGTATTGATCGCCTGTGTTCATTGCGCGGTTCAGATGTCTCCTCACTTTTTTCCTGAGCCTTTCTAATTCAGGTCCCCACCAGGTCTGGGGTCTTGGTCTGTCTGATTGAGGGCTAGTGAGGGCACATGTAGCATGATAACTGGCAGTCATGGATTCGTATATTTGTGCTATTTGGTTTTCGATGTTGTCTACTCCGATTATCCTGGCTGGGAGTGTTTCGTCCTTTAGACGCGATTCCATCAGCAACTTGTACTGAGTAAGATTCGTTCTGCGGGGTTTCCTCTTGGGAGGCGGTGTGGTGATGTTTACCTCCATGTTAAAAAGTATCCATCTGTGGTCTGAGCAGGATGCTTCTTTCGACACATGCCAATTGGATATATAATCAGACATTCCCTCTGTTGCTAAGGTGATGTCTATAATTGTTTTGCTCCTTCTATTTACAAAGGTGGGTTCTGAACCTACATTCAAGATATTAAGGTTATTAGAAAAAAGGTATTCAGTGAGTTGCTTACCCCTTTTGTTGGTTGTTTGCATGCCCCAGAGCGGGTGATGTGCATTGCAGTCTGCAGCCACAATAAGCTCGCTCTTGGTTGTCTCGCAGTAGTTCACCAGTTTGACAAGTTCTTCCGGCGGTGGGTCTTCCCCGTCAGGCATATAGACGGAGGCGACCACTATCGCTCTCTGGTGAGTTGGAAGGATGTGTCTGTCCAGTATTTTTATTGCGCATAAGTCTCTGTAACAAAAATCTGTTAGGGGTTGCACATGTAGATTATTAGAAATGTAGATACAGGCTCTAGGGTGTTCTGGTCCTGAGTAATGTATAAGCTTATCTCCGATATTGGAGAGATGGCATATCCGGCCCCGCCTAACCCACGGCTCCTGGATTAGGGCGAGAGCTGTAGGGTTTACCTCCAACCATTTCCGAAGTTGGGCCGTTGCGGTTTCGCTATGGTGGAGGTTTATTTGGATGGTGCTGCACTTAGAAGGGGATGCCATCTTTGGATAGCACACCCTCCTCGCCATCCCCGATGCAGAGCTCTTCAATGCCCTTGGTGCAGTCGGCATCGCCTTTGGTGCCCGTCGCCAGAAGCTCTTCGAGCTCCTTTAGGCTGTCGAGCACTTCCTCCGAGGGAGAGCTAGTGGCGCAGTTGCCGTCTGATGGGTCAATTGTTTGAGCGTCCATGGGTTCCGGCAGTGCATCACTGTCGTCTATATTATTCCCTGTTGTTGTCAATGCCTCACCGTTTGTATCCTTAGAGGGGGGGATCTCGGTGTATTTACCTCCTGGCCCCTGGAACTTCAGATATACTGAGCCCAGCATGAATGATAGCCGGCACTCATGCTCCAAGATTTTGGGGATTTGGTCCTCCGGGATGCTTACCACGATGAAGCTGTGGTCGTTGTGGTGATAAAGGGCGTGTAACAACCAGCTGTCTACTTTGGCCCAAGAGTTTTGGAACCGTAGCATCCCGCCGATTGCTTTGGTGTCCATTCACCTGGTAGTAGAATGCCACACCTGACGCGGTTGGGAATTTCCCAGATGTTTTTTACTGCCAGGGTGTCACCGTTAGGGAGTTGGATTTCCGGGACAGCTATTTTCAGCCACTCCAATGTTTTAAGATTAGAGCACCACAGTTTTAGGATGCCCCCATCATAGACGGGTTTGCCCAGAAACGCAGGCCCTTCTCTGTCTTCATTCATAGCGGCCATCATGGCTGTCATGAGCTTATCTTCAAGCTTGCTTTGTATAAGCTGTGCCATATTCGCGTCAATATGCCCTGTAGTGGTAGATGTTATGGCCACAACAGGGTCGGTTTTCGCAGCGTTGGCGTATGATGTCGGTTTGGGCCGATTTAGCAATTTGGCCCTCTTGTGGTCACCCCTCGGAGAGTTGGTGTCGTCCAAGCGAGTGCGTTTGGTGGATGTCGAGGGTTGGGCTACTCCGCCTGCTTTGTTGGATGGAGGCCTTCGGTTGTCTGGGGCCTTCCTAGGATCATACCGGGCTTGCTTGACCGGCATATCCGAACCTCGTGAGGTGCGGATATGCCGGAGGGTTGCGGTTCGGGTTCAGAGGAGGGCATTGAGGCGCTAGCTTTCTGAGCGTTGGCCTTGCGAAGGCGAGCTGCTATGCGCCTTTGCCTCCTGTTGGGTCGATGGCGATCTGTGTTGTCATGTGCCGAGTGACTTTCCCCTATTCGGGGTTTGTTTTGGTTTCGGCCCTTGTAAGATACGAGGGTCCAACCTGCCTCCAGTCTGCTGACTGATTGGGCAGACACTGCTGATGCGGCGTCTGTGCCCATAGACGGTTCCCTATTAGGCTCCTTGGTCTGTAATTTCTGGGTGCCAGTAGGTGCTGAACACGCTCCAGAGGTCTGTGTGGTCCCGGTGGATTTCTCCGCCGGGGAATTAGTTTGTTTTGGGGTTTTTTTGGATCTTGGGTTGTCCATACTTTACCGGGTAAAAACTTCGTTCCCCTTGCTCCCCACCCTCCACCGAGCCCGCAACTGGGGATGGTTAACTTAACCATCAGGGCTGCAAGGGGAATATAGGTCCAGCTGGTTGGCCTCTTGCGCGACATCGGGAGCTCGAGATGAGCGGCTGATGTATTCGATCCTGACCATCAGTTCCTCCACCCATTCTTACCCCGTCAGCATGGCTGAGCACCTCCCCTTGCGGGGACCAGCCGAACCTCGCCTATGGCCCCGCCAAGGCGGGGACACTTGACCATTACCCTCGTGGCGGCTACTCACGGGGCTACCGTTTAGCTTGAAATCAGGACCGAAGGAAGCGTATTACGTTACAGGGGTAACTAATCCCCGACCCCTGTCCCGCTCAACCTCCCAGGACTCCGTCATCCCCGCGTACGGCGATCAACTGCGCAGGCCAAAGACGCAGGTGGATGCTGTAAAATCTTCCGGTTGGCACCCACTAACCGCCGGAAGAGTGGAGCAGATATTAGCCACTGGCCAGCAAAGGACTGCCATTACGCAGCGATTAGTGAAAATCGAGCGCAATAACAAATCAGTCACAGGCGCAATGTTTCCAGGGTGCACCGGAGAGGTAGGTGTCACTCTATTCAGAACGCCTAAAAGAGGTTTCATCGTGGATCGACACCACCACCCACACGTGGAGGTTTCTGCTAAGCACCCCTTTATCACTAATATTCAATATAATATATAGATCTACTAATAAATTATTAGTAAATACTATCACCATCGTATATGAAATTGATTTAATAAAAACACCAAAATAATATTTATTTATTCAGACTGTTTAATTGTACTGTTACGAAACACGTGTTCTAAATATAAAAATACTAGAATATACAACTTGAACATAGTTATCGATTTTCATGCCACCTAGAACTAACTTCACGATGTAGAATTCAGGTGCCGGTGTGCGCGCGCACCGTAAAAATTCACTCTCATCATTTTTCTCCATCACCCCAAAAGAAGTATAACTTCAAAAATGTAACTTTTGCGCTAAATATAATTTAATAGCACAGTTACTCGAAATTTAATCCTTTAAAAAGTGTTTTCAGTACCTTCAAATCAAATTCTTCTTAATAAAATGCATCGATTGTATGTAGTAAAAAGCGAAGTCAAATTAAAAAATTGTCTTTATCTTACCTTTGTAACAACAGAATTACATGACAGAGAGAAGTAATTTTAAACTAGGAGTAACTTTCCATTGCGTTTATTAATAACACATAAACAGTATTGAAATCTATTAATCGTGAAGAGACGGACAAAAATATTGATTGATAGTTGGAGATCTGTTGAGGACAGCTGATAATCTGTCATGCGACCCGTTAGCATCTCAAAGGGTCTTTTGTCTTTGAATATATCACATTACTGCCTAAAGCTTAGATATCTTACTAAGCACGTACTATAATTAAAACAATTATCTTTTGAACTGATTATTTTATATCGATTTGTGTGCATAAAATAAATAAATACAAAATAAATTTGTAACCAAAATTTATGAACGAGTGACGCATGGTTCGTTAATCTTGGTATGTCTTGTTGAACTCTCAGGATGTGGCTCCATCTACAGAATCTACTTTACAGTTGATTACCTTCTCAACGCCAATGATTGCATATTAGGAAAATATTGACTTGAGATGTCGCTCATAGAAATCTTAACAATTTATTTTTTAAAGTTGGTGAGACCGCTCGTCCCGGGTTCGAGTTCCACACCGTTCATTAATTTTGGTTACAAATTTAATTTATATGATTAACCCCAGAGGTGAAGGATATAAGAAATAAACAATTGTTTAAAATTTATAAAAAAAAATATAAACTTGAGAATATTATTCTCATGAAATTGTAAACTTTTTTCTCATATTTATAACATTCAAATGAGACCGAATTTTTATTTTTTTATTCATCTATTGTCAATTATTTGTTCTGGTTTATTTTCATAGGCATCGATATGATAATAGTAAGTTCAACTTATCCGATAGGTAATCTTAACTAATACGTACACGTTGAACTTCCTGAAACTTTCAAATATTTAACTGACAAGACAAAAAGAGGTCTTTCACTTTAGAGTTGTATGTTTTGTTATTTTAATTGTACACTTTTGATTTATATTTTATGTCTTATGTTTAAATTTTACTTATATTTATATCTTATTTGTATATTTACTTTATAATATGCTATGAATAAATGACTATTATTATAATTATGTATTTGATATCTCAAAATTCTGATGTTAAGTTGAGACAAATAACGAAAAACCTGCACATTCAAAAGTTGTTAATGAAAAGGCGTTAATTTCATATCCACCAACATTTTGTTATGTCTAATACTTGCCTCGACTCGAGGTTATTTATGTTGTTATAACCTTTACGACTCAATTGTGTCGAAAAGGTTATAACAACATGAACAACCTTTTAAATGGAGCAATCGACACGAGACTATTGTCTGAATTAGAATTAGATTTAAATGTAATGCAGTATGAAATAAAAAATAAAATGTAACGTAAAGGCCCTTTGAGTTTCCTGGGCCATTCTTCGCAGGCGAGACGCATTTCTCTTCCAAATGGTTGAAAAATATCTGACTTGAGTAAATTCTTAATTGGCTTACCTAAGGAATGTTTAAGTACCTACTTAAATAATCAAGTTTATACCATAATAAATCAAAATGGTAAATTTTATGATCTTCGCCATTTTTATCTAATATAATATGTATATTTAAATCTCTCGTAAGTCCCAGTAACAAGAATAACAATGTACGGAACCATAGATATAAGCTCAATTATCGATACATATCTGAATGCAATGAAACCGGGGCTTAGAATAAAACCCCCAATTTATGAGCTTGTATTGCGTTTGCATTCGTTTCAAATTATAGACTGGCTTATTGTGTTTCAGGGTTTTAATGCTCGTTTTGTTTTTATTTCAATTAAACAATTCTTTAGGATTAACTTTATGTCAAATCTAAAAGTATCGTGTAATTACAAATTTTCAAAATAAAAGTTGCGCGTTGAGAATGTTAAAAGCCGCCATCTTAGTGACGTCACATAAAAATCACCAATCAAAAGTACCGCTTTCAAAATGGTGACTTGACGTCATTCATATGTTAATTATTTTAGTTTTATTTATTTCTTCCGATGTATCGTTATGATTTCAATGAATCTTAAGTGTTTTGTGAAGTATTTTTTTTATATAAGAGGGGCAAACGGGCAAGAGGCTCACGGGATGGGGAGAGGTGAGGCAACCGCCCATGGACATCCGCAACATCAGGTAAGTCAAGAAATGCGTTGCTGGCCTTTAAGGTGGGAGTATGCTTTTTTCTTGAAGGTCCCTAAGTCGTATCTGTTCGGGAAAACCGCAGCCGGTAATTGATTCCACAAAGTGGCTGTGCGAGGCACGAAATTTCTAACGAAACGCGCGGTTGTGGAATGCCAGACGTCTACGTGGTGCGGGTGGTACTTTGCACGTAGTGTCCGGTGGTGGAATTCAGCCGCTGGAATCAACCCGAACAGCTTCTCTGAGCACTCCCCGTGGTAAATGCGGTAGAAGATGCAGAGAGAACCCACATCTCTACGCAATGCTAAAGACTTGATCGTCGATGATTTGAGCCGCTCTTCGTTATATGCGGTAAAATGGAAGAAGCTGGTACTGGGGAGCACCCGCCCAGAGGTGAGAACAGTACTCCATATGAGGCCTAATTTGCGCCTTATAAAGTTGCAGGCAGTGCCTTTTAGTGAAGTACTGTCTCGCATAACTGAGTACACAAGCTTTTTAGAGGCCAGTTTGGCCTTCTCTTCCAAGTGACCACGGAACTGAACGTCGCTCGATATATCGATGCCAAGAATGCCAATACAGGCTGTGGCAGTCAGAGGAGTGATCTCGAATCGAGGTGATACGAAAACAAGAGAGACTTTTTAGTGGTGCATAAACTTGTGTCTTCTTGGGGTTGAATTCTGACTGAATTGATGAGAGTCTTCATTACTTAGACACTTTAAGTAACAAATTAATATCGAAAACATCTATATTTTTTTTAATCCGCTGAGAGAAAGGTAATTTTTCTATTAGAAGCATAAACATTGTTTCATAATATACTCCAATTTGAAACTGAAAATGATTTACTTAGTATCGGAAACAAGTTTGATTAATAAATTACCTTCTGTTGGTTTGATATCAATAAATTAAATTTATTTAATAATGTTATAATTGCTATTAATTATTGCATTTTTATATTTTTAAAGCTACCTTTATATTATGTGATAACTACCAATGCAGTGTCTTTACTTAACTGTAACTAAATTCCCATGACACATAAAACGAATGCAAAACTGTACTGGTTGCGAGCACTACAACAATTCTTAATTCAATATAATTCTGTGCTCTACTTTCTTGAAATAAGCTTCTTACAGTATTTTAGCTTCGCTTTTTCCGTTCAAGGAAAGACTTGACGCGAGAAAAACGAATTAAACAGTCAACGGAGAAACGTGTCGTGCAAAAAGAATATTAAATACGATACTATTATAACTCAATTAGAATTTAATACTGCTTAGAGCGACAATATTTATATATTTTAAGTATTCCCATTTAAGCAAAATATTCTTTGAGTTTTGACTGTATTATAAAGATCCTACAAAAACAGGAATAAAAAAAAGAAATAGGCAAATAACGTAGTAAATGATTGTGTTCTTTACTTAAAAAAAAGGGTATTACATTTTTCTTCTTATTCTATTATTAAATTGAGCTTGAGTGAAGTCACAGCGACTAGAACTCTACTTATTGTTTAACTATTGCAGTTAAACCTAAGTAATATACTGTAAAATAAAAATATAATATAAAACCGTGCCACGTGGTTGGAAAACCTAGAAAACTGGAACATAAGCTTGAGACTGCATTGTAAAGCAACTTTACGACGTGCTCTCACACTAAGTTGTGGAGACATACTATTTAATAGTGCGTTAAATTAGGAAGGTTTTCACGTAGACCGGTTGGAGATCTTTATAACTATACTTAACCAAAGTAAATCCTTAATTTTAGCTTTCTAGCTTTTATTTTCGTTAAAGATTTAAATTTACGAGTACTATATGTTTTAGGTGTAATTATTATTGTTTATGGTGATGTCGTTGTTTTGAAGAATTGTTGTACATATAATGTACAACCTTTTTGGAATAAATGTAATACTATAATGATTGTTAAGCAATGTTAAGAATATCAACAATTTAGTGCATTGGCGTATGATCAGTTCCAATTGGTTGATGCGCTTATGCCTATCCCAGCTACATGCCATCCTTACTGCATATTCTGCTGATTAACCAAGGTCTCTATCGACACCCCTATTGGGACGTCCGACCGTTACCAGAGACCCCGTCGTATTTGACACTAAATGTCAGGAAATAAGGATAGCATGCGTAGCTTTTTTGTATGATCCCAGTGTCTGTGCCGTTGTAGTGGCCGATATGATACTACAGGCCATGAATATTATTACACCAAGCTCTGCAGTCCAAGTGTAAGCCCGTCGTCAAAATCAGCAAGCAGCTTTCAAGTTCGGCTTGTTAAAGGCTGGTTTTGATAGGTTCACCTAACCAACAGTTCCCCCGCTACACATGGGGAATGACATCGATTCTAAATGAGAAAGGGCAAACCATGCCGCGGTGTGAGGAGCTCTGTTCAGACAGAACTTATGCTCCTCAATTGATACCGGTGCTCACGGACCACTAGGCTGTGTTCTATCTCCTACAGTCTGCTTCTTTGCATATTTTTGATATGTTGTATACACCCAAAATGCATTGTAATTGATATGACAATACTGGAGATGCCATACCATACACGGGCTATGAAATGCCTGAAAAGAGCAGGTTTGACCACTTATTCTAGAGTTTTGGTGTCATCCCTATGATTTATAAAATAATTTTACTGACTCATTGACGAGAAGTAATATGACAGAATACTCCTATCACACCTCTTACCATACCTTAACATGATCATGCAAATCAGTTTAAACACAAGTACTTATGCTTATGTTATATATTAATATATAACATAAGCACCTAATTAAGTGTAACTTAACAATATAGAAACACAAACACAAGTATAACAACTTGAGAAAACGGCCTCTTGGCCAGTACCATGAGTATTACAACGTTTGTTTCCTCGTAACTACATTTCTCTTTTCATTAGGAACTGTTCATTCATTGTTCTCTCGGTGCAAGTTACAGCCGTAATTAATTTTTATTTAATACTTCCTAGATGCTTCCGACTTTGTGTCTGACCATCTTTTCAAAATTTATATCACATTAAATTGTTTCAATATCTCAGCACAATTTTCTCTTTACTCTTATCCTTTCAAATAAGTATTTATTTTATTTATCGACAGCAATATATATAATATTATTTAATTAATTAGAAAATTTAGATATAAGTAGCAGAATTCCTTATTGTTCATTTTGACGCATTATTCTAGTCTGAATATCATACGTCTTGCCTTAAAGAGTAAGGTCCTCATTTGAAGGCTCTAAACTGGCTATGAATCATAACGACAATAGCTTGATTCCTCAAATAGGCAAAAATGGCGTAATTTTAATCTGATTTTAATTAATTTGCTTTGAAAAGTGACTTTTAGAGTAATATATGCTCTGAAAGGATTTTAAAATATATGCAATTTATTGAAGCATTTTGCAACAAACGTTACAATTGTAAATGGTAAAAATAATGATGCATTCGATTATCATTGCCTTTTTTTATTGCAAAACCTGTTACTTTTCTTGTCAATAAGTATTACATCAGAGCATATTAACGTTAATGTTTAAATAAAACACTTTTTAATGCATTAAAACGCATGTGACCGTAACTGTTTAACTAAGTGTTTTCAGGGGGACAAACCCCGGAATCAAGATCGTCGGAATTGGTTGGCTAAGTTCAGCGCAGGTCCGATCGTCGTGGAGATCTTTAAGGCAGGCTTTGTCCAGCAGTGGATGTCTTCCGGCTGAAATGATGATGACGGTGCTGAAGATATATGTTTAGATGTACATTCGCTAAAGGAAAAAATTCACTAGAAATCGTGTATAAAAAAATTCAAAACCAAGTTGTCCAAAGAATTATATTCTCAAGAGCCACACACCTATGCAGGTAATGAGAATATCAGATAACTGAAAATTGAACTGATACAAATGCGCTAAGGATACTTTAAGCACATCATGCTGCAAGGACTTTTAACTTATATAAGAAGAATTCCGGAGAGAAAAGGATCTAAGCAGTAAGTAAGCAATTTGTAAGCATACCAGATTTGTCCATCGTTGGCAGAACGGATCAACTATAAAAAAAAAAAAATATGGAAAAGGAGGACATGTTTGCGTCACCTGATGTTAAGTGATCACCGCCTCCCACATTCTCTTGCAACACCAGAGGAAACACATTTTTTAAGGTACCATGTCGTATCGTCCCGGAAACACCGCACAAGGAAGCTCATTCCACACCTTTTTTTTTCGTGGAAGAAAGTTCCTTGTAAATTGCACTGAAACAAAATTAATTATTTTACAAATATATCCGATCATTTTTAATTAATGAAAACATCTTTACGTAAGCGAGTGAAGAGCAGTGCAGCTAAAGCATCTCATCCAACATCAGATTTAACAGCCGCGACTGATTTCCCGTGAGAATTACTCATAGTGATACTCATCGTGAAATATTTAATTTCATCGCAGCACGTGTTCATCTTATTGCGTAATTTGACAAATGCCCTGGCTTACATAATATTTTGGGAAAATTCAACATTATTGAATACAGCTCTGTGCCCCGTATTTCTATAATAAGTGTGTTATGTCGTAGTTATTACATTTGTTGGTCTTCCGTTTATTTAAATATCTTTGGTTATGTGAAAAGAAATAATCGTTGTGATTAAAAGTATCAATTTCTGTATATCGTATTAAATATATTGTTGCACCTATAGCAAAGACTATGCTTTACTTGGGGATAGATAATATAATATATATTATAGTGTGTCAAATCTATAGCCTCAATTTTCTACTGCGTTACATTTTTAGTGCTCTTTTTATCACAAAAATACTTTGAAACACACAGAAAAATGTACTCACTTTGACGAAATTTCGAAATCGGGAATTCAAAAGAGCTAAAGTCTTACATAATCCCGTAAAAGCTGAAAAGCGCTTTCAACTCGCGAAGTAAATGCCTTTATTTAAGTAGAAAAAGCTATATTTAATGGTTTTCCATTTCATACCTTGAACATGGACAGTCCATTTACAGAGCCCTAGCTAATTGGTATGGAAGGCCGGATTACGAACGACTTAAGAAGACTTAAGACTTCCTTAAACCAGATTATATTGGTTTGTGTTAACCTTAATATCGGGGTCATATTTACTTTGCAAAGTAATGCTGTTCCAGCAATCTCTACCAAAGATTGTTCATTTAATATATTATACGTATTCAATACGTTGTGTTGCAAAGAATGTACTTAAATAACATTTTATTTACTTATGTAAACATAAAAAACAGTATGAAATCGATATTTTTATTTAAAATGTTGATTCATTAAATATTATTATCATTAGGTTATTAACAATACTCACATCGGGTGGAATAACGTCATTGTTAAAATTAGAAAAATGAGTTTTTAACCGACTTCAAAAAAGGAGCAGGTTCTCAATTCGTCGGTATGTTCTTTTTTTTATGTTTGTTACCTCAAAACTTTTGACTGGGTGAACAGATTTTGATATAAATATCTTCTACTTGTAAACAATTATAGTAAACAGAATCGTTTCACTAATTTGGTGCAAAATAAGACTGGTACAAGGTCATTGTCCAAAGGTAAATTTGAAATACCCATGGTACAAAATTACTATGGAGATAGAACATTAAAAAAACGAGTTCCATACGTACTCAACAGTTTACCCGAGGACATAAGACGTGAGCCTACACTTGTTAAATTTAAAAGTTTATTAAAAAAATACTTGTTAAATACGTTATAACCATTTATGTAAATTAATTGTATCAATAACTTACTTAATTATTTATAAGCTATGTTTACGTAAAGTTTTGCGGGGCATGGTAAAAATAAATTGCATCTTTCATGAATAAATATATTACATAAATAAAAAAAAAACTTTTTTTATTTGAAAGCTGGTTCCCTTGCGGTCCCATTGTAATTCAGTTCCCTTGTGGTCCAGATCTGACAGTGGCATCCATGAGAAAACCATAAAAGTCTTAAATTCACTATACATATGTATAGCAAAGTGGATGATAAATTTACGAACAACTCAATATCGCGCCAACCGATTTAGATGATTCTTTTTATTGGAAAGGATATACTTCAAAGATAGTTAGGTGAGAGTTTCGTTAGGTTCTGATTACGGAATCCATGACAAAATTACGGAACTCTTCAATTCTTAGGAGCAAATTAACGATACTCGGCCGAATCTTTTTTATGCTACCCGGATATTTAAGTCACCTACCATAACATAGTTATGGTCAAGTAATTGTCCTAGTCGAATATGATGATCAATGGGACTCCTTAACGACTTACAGTAAGGGTGCGATCTGTGGCACTGTGCTATGTGGTGATTGTGTGTTTCTAACTGTCTGTAATCAAATTGCAAAGCACTTACGGTCATTGCTGCATTGAAAAATTTTGTATACACTATACTACACATATTTAGACAAATTGTTAGTTAGTGTACTTCAAATTCACTAAAAATCATAAAATAAAATAAATTTTAACAAAAAATTAACTGACTTCTAAAACACTATTCCAAAACAATAGATATACCTAATGTGCACTAAAAATTATAAAAATAATTGCGTATTTTTAATTTAATTATTTATTTAATTAAATTGCGTTAAATGCGACTTAGTTACTAAACAAAATTGTAGTACTAAATAATTATCACATGCACCTCGTAATAAGGCATAGCAATGAACGACAGAGGAGCAGACATTCAAATATATTTTTCCTCTAGGTATTCATTAATAGAATGCTAACATTTTTCCAAAAGTAACTTTTTCAAAGAGATATGAATTTTTAATATTGGTTTCGGCTAGTGTTCTGGTAACTTATTATAAATTTTAACTGACATTGGGACCGGAACTGTGTAATGTTAATTTAGAGTTAGTTTGCATAAGATTACATTCTAATTAATTAATCTAATAATTGAAGTTACGATTATTGTAATTTTTGGAGTCGGTGTCATCCAATATAGGTTTGTTAGTTACTACACACATAGTTATAGGTGAGATGTGCTTGAGTCGTGAGGAGGCGAGAGGCGAGAGCGGGTTGCGGCGGAAGAACACCGATTCCAAAAATTACAATAATCGTAACTAGAATTGTGTTATGCTGACTCGGGGATATCAGTGCAAGAGTCTCAAACCACTCTCAAGGGGCTTCACTCAAATTTAAATACCTTCCACTTCCACTTAAAGAAAGCGAAGTCGGCCCTGCTCTTTTTAACCGACATCAAAAAAGGAGGAGGTTCTCAATTCGTCGGTATTTTTTTTTCTTATGTTTGTTACCTCAAAACTTTCGACTGGGTGAACCAATTTTGATAATTCTTTTTTTATTTGAAAGCTGGTGCTTCCCGTTGGTCCCATTCTAATTTGGTCCAGATCTGACAACTTCGTCCATGAGAAAAATCATAAAAGTCTTAAATTTGCTATACATATACATATACAATAACTCAATATCGCGCTAAAATCGACTTAGCCGAGTACTAAGCATATTAAATTAATGTTTGTTCCTGGTGTTAACATAATGCTTATGGCAGTTTTTTTATATTCACTTAAGTGCTTTTGTACATACATAATTTTATCAATAATATATTATTTTTCGTTCGTGTTTAATGTGTTACATTCGTATTTGATTCGAACCGTAAGCCGTTAGACAAATACTCCTGCCTAGATATTTTGTGCTGCTAAAATATTTCCGATAACACAACAAGGATTTGACATTTATCTTGGTCCAGACACATCATTTACACTCCACTTGAATGGACATGACCGAAAATGTCATTCGTGAGCACGAGATGACACATACAGATAGCCGCTGACTTAAGTGAAATTCGTTCGGCCATGTTTCTGCTATGAGCGACGTTAATGGTCGTTCTATTGACTTTTGCACGACATCTGAGAACACTGTAATACGGAATAGTTCGGTGAGCAGTGTGTGAATTTAGTGTTCCAATAATGAATGAATACTTAGCTAAGATTAAACCCATTAGGCTATTAATGATTGTTCATGATATTTGAGCTAATGGAGTCATTAAATGACTACATTTAATATTATATGTTGACCTGTCGTGGCACTTCTGTTACTATCACTTTAAAAACATAACATATTGTTTATGAAGCCAGAACCTTGAGAGTTGAACAATGCGAACAAGATTTTATAGCGAGGTGTTACTCGAACGGTTGGCTCAGTTGGTTAGAGCCGGTGCTCGGAACCACGGAACGCCGGAGCTCGTGGGTTCGAGTCCCGCAAAATTTTATTTGAGTAAAATCAATTTAGAAATAGTACAGAAGAGTGGAGTAATTTAAATCTTTTAAGTACTATAAGTACTGATTTTTATAATTTTTTACTTCTTTTTAATATAGCTGCCACTACCACCAATTAATTTTCAAATTCAAATATTTTTATTTAAAATAGAACGTGATATGACTTATTGAATGTTAAAAAGTACCACCCATTCCAAAACGAATGCCTCAGACCTGAGAAGAATGGGCGCAACAAACTCAGCGGGCTTTTTTTTCAAAAAAATATGTTTACACAGTAATATTAATAGCCTGAGGGCGGTCGCTCCCAATCTGTGGTATTATTAAGAAAGTCATTTATGTTATAGTAACCTTTACCACACAAACGCTTTTAACAATCCTTTGAATAACGATAATAATAATAATAAATAATTAAATAATAATTTAATAATAGTAATAATTTTAAACTTTTGTTTTGAACATTTTCTGGGATCTTATTGTACCTAAAAGCATATACATCTCCCCACAAAAGACTAATTAACTCGAATTAGCTGAGTAGTAGGCATTATAAGTTTATGTCTGTTCCTGGTGTTAACATAAGCTTCAACTTCAAATATTGCATTATTAAATAGTAAGTTTAGTTTTCCAGCGACGCTCGAATGATTCTCCTGGTGTCACTACCATCAGGTCACCTCCTTTTCCAAAAAAATTGAATCAATAAAATGTATTGCACTCCATCCAGCACGTAGCTTGGAAACTTGAGGAAAAATAAAACTTTAGTTTTTAAGTGCTGCAAGCAAATGAAATAAAGTTCGCGAGGTTTTCAAGAGATGATGTAATTTGCAAAAACTGGGAAACGGCAGTGCCTCCCAATCTACCGTATTTTATTAACTGGCCGTGTTTATTTTGCTTATTACGACTCGTAGAAGCGAGTGGATGTTTTTGTTTTTATTATAGATTTAATAGAGGGAATGTATATATAGCAGTGCCAGTAGTTAAGATTAATTCATTCGTTTATATTTACTGAATTATTGCTTGTATTTTAATGGTTTGTTTAAGCTGAAATATAAACATAAATAAATCTCTTAAAATTAACTTTTAGTTAGAACGAAATACCTACTTAAATAATATACTTACTCTGGAATTGGTATAGTTCTGATATAATTCATTATTAAAAGATATTTTTAATGAAAAAGTGACTTTGTTTGCGAAGTTTTAACGCCATAATTACACAACCAATGTTCACGTTATATTGCACTCACGTGTCAAAAGTGACAAAAAAGAGATGGACAAATTCTGCCCCAAAGTGAACAGAACTATATGTATGTGTTATAAATAGTACAAATTAAAATAAATTAAATGAAACGACTGTTTATTTTTTCAATACTTTTCAATGACTGTTTTTAATCAGGGGTAGGTTTTAAGGCGTAGGTAGGGAGATTGAGATGGATTTAGAGTATCAGGATAATTAATATAAGTAACGTTACAACAAACCTCATTAACGTCGCTTGAGGCATCCCCATCTCGTGAGCTTACTTATTTGTGGCACTCAAACTTAATATTCACAGTTAACAATTCAATATAACAAGTCGATGCAACCCATGCATTTTAAATGGTGACTTAGAGGTCTCATCACAAAACTAGCTATATATCCAACTATTTGCTATATATATTCACAAGCATGGTTATGATCTAGTAACCGAGACATTGTGTCTCCATTTTCTTCTAAGTTATTTATTATATACCGTCACTTTCATTCTCATTTGCATCATCAGTCCGTGAAGATGGTGCAGTTGTATTAATATTATGCAGTGAAGAAGAACACATCAAAATACTGACGCTTTCTAGTGTTTCGTGTTCGTGTTCATTAGTACACAGTTTCCTGATTTCAACAATTTAAGTCCCAAGTAGCACAACAATTTCCGAAAGATTCCTTTTTAATGTTTGGCATTAGGGTTATCATTATAACAACCACGCATGCGTATCTTGGACTTAAAAAATATCCCAAATTGGTTATCTGCACCTTCGAAAACTTCAGATAGGATATCCATATTGTTGAAATCATAATTTTTGCGCGACGGCCATCTTGGATTTCAAAAATGATCACAAATTCATTATCTGCACCCTCGAGAACCTCAGCTACAATACCTATCCATATTGATGAAATCATAATTTTGCGTGGCGGCCATCTTGAATTCAAAAATGATCCCAAACTCTTTCTCGGCATCCTCGAGTACCTCGGGTAGGATATCCATAATGTTGAACTTATAATTTGGTGCGGCGGCCAAAATAATCGTTTTTTAAGTAATAGCTGGCAACGGCTATAATCTATCGTCTCGCTTTATCAAGTTTCAAATCACAACGATTCTATAGAAGTTTCACTTCAAAATAATTAAGAATTTTTTGCAATTTAATGATTCACTATTCGTATTTTTCGTATTGATTACACTCGTAAGCTGCTTAACGTTGCCACATAATACAAATGAGTAAGGAAGGAGTAATGTGTAAGCGTTATTGTTTAGATCTGAAGGGCGCTGTAACTTGTGAAATTATTGGGCAAATGAGACTTACCGTCTTATGTCTCAAGATGACGAGCGAAATTCTATTGCCGCTCAGAATTTTGGGGTTTTTAAAGACTCCTGAGTGGAATTGCATTTCAACCATCAGCTGAAAGTCTTGCTTGTCTCGTCCCATATTTTCATTAAAAAAAAAATCAGGGAAAAGTAATCAAGTTCTTAACAACTTCAAAAAAGGAGGAGGTTCTTAATTTGTTGGTATTTTTTTATATGTTTGTTACCTCAAAACTTTCGACTGTGTGAACCGATTTTGATAATTCTTTTCTTTTTTATTTGAAGGCTGGTGCTTCCCGAATGGTACCATTGTAATTTGGTCCAGACCTGACAATGGAATCCATGAGAAAATCATAAAAGTCTTAAATTTTCCTATACGTATAGCAAAGTGGATAATAAATTTATGAATAACTCAAGATCGCGCCAACCTTTTCGATGATTCTCTTATTATTTATTTTTATTGGAAAGCATATACTTCAAAGATAATTTGCTGAGAGTTTAGTTAGGTTCTGATAACGGAATCCATGACAAAGTAACGGAACACTGTCGGTAATCAAATTGCAAAGTACTTACGTTCATTGCTGCATTGAAAAAATTTGTATATTTACACATATTTAGACAAATTGTTAGTTAGTGTACTTCAAATTCACTAAAAATCATAAAATAAAAACAAACCGCCTTCAAAAACACTATTCCAAAAAAATAGATATAATGTGCACTAAGAAGTATAAAAATAATTGCGTATTTTTATACAATCTAAATTATAAATCTTATTCTAGTTACGATTATTGTAATTTTTGGAGTCGGTGTCATCCAAGATAGGTTTGTTACTACATACATAGTTATAGGTGAGATGTGCTTGAGTCGTGAGGAGGCGATAGGCCAGAGCGCGTTTATTATTTTATAATATATTATCAACAAATTGAACTTCATAATCAACGCATATTTATGGATTAGATTATTTAATTTTTGTGTTGGTAGCAATCGACCTCGAGCCGCCGATCTACTCAAATATTACTGATGACTAATTATTAAATACATGTACATGTAACAAACTCTTGCGGTTTGTGTTGTGGCATAATATTATTAGGTATACTTTAATATTTTATAGTATCTGTATACAAAGTTCATATGTATATTGTATTTTTTTTACCAAAATAAAGATACATACAAAGTAATTAAAGTTAACAGGATACACTTAATCTTAATTGTGAATATTTGAGTACATTGTAGTCTCTTTGTACTGAGTGGTGGAGGATCTTAGTTTTTTGATAATCATGATTATTTTTCGACCCAGTGATGAGAGATTATTTATTTGAATAATTTGAGATAGTTGTTCATCTATTATAAATCCATGGTACTTTATATTGCAGATTTGGTCTATAATTTTACAGTTGATATGAAATTGATGCATAGAAGGTGATGGGCAAGCGTGAAGAATTAATGGTTTATTTGACGGTGGCCGAGAAGCTTTAGTTTTATGAAATGCTATGTATTTAGTTTTGTCAAAATTTAATTTTAGAAGATTTTGTATGAGCCAGTTGCTGATTCAAATTCAAAATCAAATTCAAAAACACTTTATTCATGTAGGTCACGGAAATGACACTTATGAATGTCAAAAAAAATAAAAATATTGTTTTTTATTGAATTTACCGCTACTTTGTAAAGGGTTGAGCTAATGAGAAGAAGTAGCAAGAAACTCATTGCCACTCTTTTATGTCAAGATTTCCATTTTAATTGTTTTACAAACCATTTCAATTACAATATATGCAAGGTGACATAACAATAATCCTCAAATGTCAAAAACTGAAAGGCTTACACGAGTAAGTCATAAAAAGAAAAAAAAAGTAAATTAATACTTATAAACACAAGAGTTGTTGAGTATAGTAGATGCATCAATCCACACATACCGTAAATAAATAGAGGCATTATGTAAGCATTTCATAAAATAAAATATATAATAACTTTAACTTTAAAGGAAATAATAATAAAAAAAACACATCAAGCTTAATATTAGGTAGTGGTAACAGATCGCTCATATATAGAAGGAAGAATGTCGGTCCTTGTATACTTCCTTGAACACCAAAATCTATTCATCGTTGGTCACTCACTGGTCATGTTTCCAACACGAAGTCGATGGGTTCGATTGGAAAGGTAACTAGAGAACCAGTTGTAAGCTAACCCTCGTATACCCGCAAAATGGGGTTTTTGTAGAAGTATTAGTTTTGAAACTGTATCAAAGGCTTTGGCAAGATCAAGGAACACTCTTAAGCAGTGTTTTTTCTGATCCAAAATCTTCAATACAGTGTCAGTTAATAATAAAACTGCGTATTCAGTGGAATTTCCGCGCCTGAAAACGAATTGGTCTTTCTAAGTATGTTACGCCTCTATTATAGACAATTTTCTCTAGAAGTTTAGAGAATATACTAAGAAGTGAAATGAGTCTATAATTATGGGTTATATTTATCACCGTTTTTAAAAATAGGTGCTTGTTTCGATATATCAGGGAAAGTACCTGTAGCTAAACCTAGATTGAAGATTAAGTGGTTCAGTTATTACATGTTTTATTGATTTGATAAGTATGGGGGTACATTGGTGTGCGTGCAACTGGAGCGCTGTGTTGTTTAACATTACAAATAAGTTAGACAACTTCCTTAAGCCTCCATAACTTTTGTCTACAACAGTTGAGCAATATGAATCTCATTTTTATATTATTATGTTCAAAGAAGGAAAGGAAGAAAAATCATTACGTCAATTAGCTGAAAATTACATTTATAGATAGGTATCATAGATTTTACCAGCACTTTGGAAATTTTAGTATCAGCATTTAATTACATTAAATTTTATACAATGTATATGAAGTGACCAATATCTCACAAAGGTTTTGACTTACTTGTGTAAGTTATAAAAGGAAAATATTAATTAAGGAAGCGATAAAGTTGATCTGTTGGCACTTGCGCTCAAACAAAGAAAGAATCGCGCACTCAGCGGCAGTGTTACCACAGTTTATTTATTAATACGAATTTTTTTCAAAAATTAGAGTATCCTCCTCAAACATCGTTAGTTGCCCACCAATCATTTTCTGAACTAAAATTGAATTTGATACATTATATTTTGGCCGTAAAAATTTATGTTTCGATATTAAAATGTTGTTGAACTCAGTCAGTCAGGAGTCGTGGTAACCTTCCCAACACAAAGGGCCTGCAATCACGCTGTTTGCAAATCTTTCACGTACGTGCGTCGGCATATTGAGTATCGAGTCACGCACGTGCTATACTAAATAATAAGCGTGTTATATATCTGCCATAGCCATGTTAACATTTAGACGGCGTGCTATTTCGACCTACTGATGCTGAGTAATTGTCATTGTATAACTCAACTCCTTGTTGTTTCTAGAGAAAAAAAAATAATAGGCGGTACCTATAATTGAAAATGTCAGCATAATTACACCACTGCGTTGAAACAATGACAGGACTTTGCATGACGTTTGATTGGTGATTTTGGAGTGTCCGCCAGATCTGACGTCACAAAGACTACGGGTTGTCCCAATCATTATGCGCGGAACGTCCTCAGGTTATTGGAGTCAATTGAAAGTTCCCACAATAATATATATTTAAAAATGACACACTTCGCATAACTGATTATTATTTTGACTATACCGGCCCAGCGTACCATTAACGTGTTAGAAAAATATTAACGCTAAACTTTCATCCCTATCATACGCCTTAAGAAGTTTCACATCAAAAAATATTGACAAAATTAATAGACACTTCTACAAACTCATACTTTTATAAATTCAAAGAATAAGGATGCAAGTTGTTTGCGAGTGTTAACTTCTCGTAGCAATTAATTCGTGTTCAAAGCTCCATCTAAATATTAACATTCAAAGATCTGTGCCAGCTTTCAGCTTACTGTTTTGATGTGTATATGAGGAAATATGAAATGAAGTTATTTACTTTTGATAGAGTTGCGCTGTAGAATAAATAATGGAGATACGTGTTGTGGTGCTGGCATTCTAGCGTGAGAATTGGCTGAAATAAAACTTATTGTATTTTATCTTCGAGTTTTATAGCAATACTCAATTCATATTAAAAATACTACAAATTTTGATCAATTTAAAGAAAATAAATTATTTGCTATAATTAAATATGGGTTATTTACAATTTATCAGGAGTGATGTGTATAAGAAAAAATGATTCTTCTCAGTTAGTGACAGGGTCTAGTCAGGGTCCGGAATTGCTAGCAATTCTTTTATGTCAAGTGAGGCCGTCGTTTGTTTGTCTTCTGTTTTCTTTTTGTTGAATTGAAGAAGAGACAATGTAGCTATTAAATTATTGTAATTATAATCACTCCTCTAACTGCCACATTCTGTATCGGCATACTTGGCGTTGATATACCGAGAGACGTTTCGAGGTCACTTGGAAGAGAAGGCCAAATTAACCTCCAAAAAGTTTGGTGTAATTGTGGTGAGCTTCACTTTAAGCCACTGCCTGTAACTATATGAGTACCCTCACATCATTCATCATTTCAGCCGGAAGATGTCCACTGCTGGACAAAGGCCTCTCTCAAAGATCGCCATTACGATCGGTCCTGCGCTGCCCTCATCCAACCTATTCCAGCGATCTTGACCAGATCGTCGGTCCATCTTGTGGGGGGCCTACCAACACTACGTCTTCTGGTACGTGGTCGCCATTCATGGACTTTACTGCCCCAACGGCCTATCTATCCTTCGAGTTATGTGCCCTGCCCACTGCCACTTCAGTTTCGCAACGAACTGGACTATGTCAGTGACATTGGTTCTCCTACGGATCTCCTCATTTCTGATTGGATCTCGTAGGGAAATTCCGAGCGTAGCCCTATCCATTGCCCACTGAGTGACAAGGAGCTTCCTCATAAGGCCAATAGTTAGAGACCACTTCTGCGTTCCGTATGTCATGACTACCAACACACATTGGCTAAAAACCTTCGTCTTCAGACAATGTGGTATTTTTGACGAAAAGAGTTTACGGATGAATTGAATAGCTTCTGGCTTCAATATAGTTCTGTCGAGTTTCAATAGAGTCTTTCTTTGTTTGAGTGCAAGCGCCAACAGATCTTTGTCTCTACCTTAATTAATCTTTTCCTTACTTTTTATAACTTATACAAGTAAGTCAAAACGTTTGATTATATTGGTCACTTTATATACATTGCATAAAACATAATGTAATTAAATGCTGAAACTAAACTTTTCCAATGTTCTGGTAAAATCTTTGATACCTATCTATTAGTGTTATTTTGAGCTAATTGACTTAATGATTCTTCTTCCTTTATTTCTTTGAACGTATAAAAACAAACTAACCCCACATTATACCGAAGATAGCCCAGACGTCAGCCTATGCGAGATTAGTATGGCCCGAAAACAGCTTAAAAACAACAAGGCGCCGGGTGATGATGGAATTACAGTTTAGCTTCTGAGAGCTGGTGGTACTCCTGTGCTTAAGATCCTACAGATTGAAACTCTAAATATGCCGCGAACATTAGTTTAGTGTGCGTGACAAGCTATGTCTTACCCTCTCGATTTTTATGACACTTTGTGTTAGTGTGCGTGAATTGCCCTAAATAGATGTAAGTTCTAAACATATGTTTTTTCAACGTTTTCACAGCATTCATAGCCTATCTAGACGTATAAATAATCTATGTAATTTATATAGTTATTTATTTTTAATTGTTTCATCTAAAGAATGTTTACTGGATCTTTTTCACTTTATTTACGTTGTAAATGAAAAATAATCGAATGCTAATGCTAATAGCACATATAATATAAGATTGTCATTAGAATATATTGTATGAAGAGAACATTGTTATATTCTTCTGAGAAATAAAGTTCTTAAATCGTAAATATTATAACTTACTGTAACAAAATTATTCACGCCAGAATTACCATCTAATTTTAAATACACAATCTACGCATTGCTTTAGAATTAATTTCCGACTCAGAATTGAGTTTTAGAATCGTTTGAGTTTCGTACAAGTTGATCTCATTAAGTAACTTTGTGGCTGTGGAAATCATTTATTCATTTAATTTGTCAAAGGTGGTGACAGCGGGATAATGTACGTAGCTTTGTGAAGGATTCTGTGAGAGATTCGTTACTAGATGTAACTAGTCTTGTTTTGTACACATTAACAATCACAGAATGCAATCAAAAGAGTCTGATTTTATATTCTGGCTAACTTCTTACCTATATTCTTTTATATATTATATAAAGAGATACTTTTTTCATTTAATAAAGCAAACAAACAAAATCTCATAATACATATTAAAAATTTCTATGATGTAGGCATTGACGTACAAGAAACAACTAGACTCACCATCACGCTCAAAAATTGTCTGAAGCAAAACTCTGCGTACGAGTCTATTAGACAGAGTTTAATTCAGTTCTGTTTCGACCGCGCTTTGGATACAACACCACGCAATAACAAAGTGTTTAATGAAAAACTGACCAAATAACAGCCTATCCAAACTTAAAAAAGTGTCGTATTTCATTAACCCCTTTAAATTAACAAAATTGTGGAACTAGCTTGATGTTTTTATTCACTTTGCTAAATAATTACATGTCAATTGCTAAAATTAAATGTACTTGCCTCGTGTTAGCGTCCGTCTCTTTCGCACTTTTTGCGCCATAATTAATGTTTTTTATGCACGTATACAACAGGCTTTGAAGGTGCTAATTTGAATGAATGTTTTTATGTTATCTGCATAAGTAAATATATACGTATACATAACGCCACTCGGACATTTTTGACGACCTTTATTAGGCGACTGGGAGTCTAGATAAAGTACGTAAATGGCGTTAATAGAGGATTCATCTAGTAATTTGGAAAATTTAAAAAAATAAAAACAGAAAGTTACAGAGAAAATTAAGTTTAATTATAATATTATTTAATTTAATTTCACCAGGTGACCCGTCACGTGCCGCAAGTAGGAAACTTGTTATTTGTTAACATTAAAGAATGGAACTAGCCGCTAAAGTTTGAATAGATTGAAGTTTATGTGCTTGAGGAACTACGTTCAAAAGTTATACTTGAAGTACTATGAAATGTTATTGTCTTTGTTATTAGGAAAAAAGAAAGACGAATTTTGGAAGTTGTATTTCTTTGATTAAAAAGAAACGCTTATATAATTACATCCATGAAATATTACGACTATAAGCGAAAAGTTAATAATGAATAGCTTCACAAACATATAAACATATTTTTTAAATGTTATGAGGAAGTACTAATAAATTTGTATTATATTTTACTCACTTATTAATAAAGTAAACAAAACTTAAAAGTTTGTGCTGTTTTATAAGAATATTGATTGTTAAGATGATTATGATATTAATGATTATTAATAAAGACATACATCTTTTTGTAATTAATTGTATATTCAATTTAATAAATCCATAATTTCAACAACTCTGTGAATGATATCATTATAATTATCTTTAAATGGTCTATATTCTTACTTATATAAGAAACGAAAAGTATTGATTTAATTCTAGACATATCTTGTACTCGTAATAACTGGATTTTTCTTGGAGAGCCGAGACGTCTATCATTTGTCAGATGTAAGTTCAGTGATTTTTCCCCCTCATAAAATATCCCATAGTATGTAAAAATGCACGTGAATAATAAAATAACTATGTAGTTCAATTATGAGAAAGCTTATTGTCGCTCAGAGGGCAATGCAGAGGACTATGCTCGGAGTTTTCCTGTGAGATCAGGTCACAGATGAGGAGATCCGTAGGAGAACCAAAGTCACGATAGACGATTGCAAAACTGAAGTTGCAGGGGACAAGGCACATAGCTCGAAGGACAAAGGCCCCCCATAAGATGGACCATGTCCCGTTTAAGATCGCCGGAATAAGTTAGAGAGAACAGAGCAGGCCCGATCGTCGTGGAGATTTTTGTGGCTTTTGTCCAGCTGTGGACGTTTTTGTCTGAAGTGAAGTTAAATTAGGACTTCTCTATAAAATATCTATCATGTTTTGTAACGTTTGAAATGTTTATATTAACAAAAGAAACCTGCTGTCTGTTATAGTTCTCTTCTGCCTGACACACTGCACGCGAATGTAAACTCTGGAACAAATGAACAGACGAGCGGAAAATCCCAAAACAGATTCTGTTCAATTTTTAAAGCGAGTTGTTTCGGTCCTTACTTTTTATTAATGCTGCCAGGATTGAGTATTACGTCACATGAAACATTTATTTCGCATTGGCTTTGGTGCTGACGAATTGTTTACAGTATTCCTCAGTGTTTCAACTGTGATTGCAAGAGCCTCTGGTATTTTTAAATAAATGATCTTAATATCATTTATATTATTTTAGCAGTGATAAACCAACTATAGGTAGTATTTAACGTGATTAAAGCTAGCGTTACACATTTTAATAAAAGTCTATTTAAAGGATTAAAACACGATTAATTGTAATTACTGTATTTACTGTAAAAAAACATTTAAAACGTATTTCATTTAAACTACAGGTAGTTAAATGAACAATAAATTGTTTTAATAGTTCTTGCCTTTTTGACGTTCAAGTTAACATGGAACCCTTTATGGGCGAGTCCGACTCGCAATTGCCCACTTTTTATTAAATTTTTAAGATCCTGGGCAAATTATTGCAAGAATAGGCGTTCTCGTGGCGAGTCTCTTACATAGTCATCTATTTTAGTATCTGGTCAGTCAAAGTACAAATGTCCCATGAAGCTAAACCAATATTCGATGTATTCAGGTTCCAAATATTTATGTATGCCACCTGCCTGAAAATCTCTCCAGATTTCTGAGTGTCTATGGTGGTCAATTGACCTTTTAGCTCTTCTAATATGAACAAAAAGGTCCGACACCCTTCCCAACAATAAATTCAAATATTTTTATTCAAAATAGGATGTGACATTACTTATTGAAAGTAAAAACTACCACCCATTCCAAAAATAATCCCTCACGTAAATAAGTGACATAGTTGCGAATACTAGCGGAATATTTCCAAGAATTTTTAATTCAATATAATTCTGTGCACTACTTCCTTGAAATAAGTTTACAGTCTTTTATCTTCGGTTTTTCCGTTTAAGCTTTCTTGATACGAGAAAAGGGAATTAAACTGCCAAGGAAGGAACGTGTCTTGCAAAAGAATATTAAACAAGTTAATTATACAATTTTATTGAGGTTGTATGCTGGTTGACAACAGTAAGCAACCTAAGTTACTCGTTAATTTTACTCAATATTAGTAAAATAATTATCAATATTATTAATTATTAATATTAAATATTATTAATTATTACAATAAATATTTCAAACAATTGTAATGTTATATTCATATTGAATTCTATAAAGGACACTATTTCGTTTGCATATCAAATTATATGTTTTTTTTTTATGGAATAGGAGGACAAACGAGCGTACGGGTCACCTGTTGTTAAGTGATCACCGCCGCCCACACTCTCTTGCGACACCAGAGGAATCACAGGAGCGTTGCCGGCCTTTAAGGAAGGTGTGTTTCCGATACGTCAAGACATACAGTATACTAGCGCATTGATGCTTAATGTTATCAGGTAGGTGGCCACTCTATTAGGATGAAAAGTAATGCTTCGTCCTACGTCCACTGCTGGACAAAGGCCTCCCCCAAAGATCTCCACGACAATCGGTCCTGCAATCTTATGAATAATTATGTAAAATTCGTCGACGGCATAATAGGTAGAACCGTTCACTCTCACCACGGATCCTGCAGTTGTTTTAGGTTTTTGAATTCATATGTACCTTTCCTCAAAGTTTTATAAGATCGTCAACGACCTTGTGATCTGAAGCTACCAGAGAGTATGGGATGCGGGACGCCGCTATTAAACACCATCACATGACCAGTACGTGCGCTCGATTCTGCCTCTTACATTTAAAGAAAGTAGGTAACAAATAACTCACTGAACTAACACTGAAGAATGTTATATAATTTATACGTATAGATAGAGTCTCTTGCTTCTAGACAACCGATAAAAGCAATCCAGGTTTAATACTTTCGTGTGCGTGACAAGCTACGTCTTACAATCGCCATATGTTATCGCCATATTTACAGCTGTTACAGTCTATCTCGACATATAAATAATCTAAGACCATTATTAAACGCCAAATTAGTGAAGGCGTAATTTAAAGTTAAACAAAACACTTGAATTAATATGTCTTTCTTACTCTCCGTGTTACTGATAAATTCCACTTGAAAAACGATTTCCTCGCGGCTTGTTAAACAAAGATATTTCGTCGGCCGGTGGAATCATAAAATTTAATAACACCGCCCGGGAAATTCTCGTAACTTCTATCAGATGACCTCAGCCATGCGAATGTTATTGGATCTTCTTTGATATTAATAAGGTTGTGGTAAAATATTTTTCTGGTAGCGAAATTGTTACGTATCTCGCATATTACTTTTGGATGCGTTTATTTAACTTAATGCTATATTATGAAATGTGAATGTGAAAGCTTGTGGGATAAAATGTTTCATTGGCTTACAATAAATATAAATTGAGTGAAAACAGGAATAACTTGCCAAAATTACTTAGCGATTATTATTGAATATAAAAATAATTATACAATAACAATAATATCATTCGACGATAGTGTTCAATATTTTATAGTCATGCATAATATAAGTTAAACTTTAATCATATGACATTTTAAATAAAATTAATATTCAAATGTTATGTAGATTATGTAATAGCACTGTCCCCTTTTATGACTAGGGCACAACAAAACGACACAAAAACTAGTAATTATTTAACACAAGCACCTAATAAAGTGTAACTGTAGAATGTGAAAATACAAACTAATATAATAATGTAGGTAAGATGTTAGTATTACAACGTGTGTTTCCTCCTAATTACATTTTCTCTATTCATTAGAAACATGTTCATTGTTCTCTCGGCGCAAGTAACAGCGGTAATTAATTTTTATTTAATGCTAGATGCTTGCGACTTTGAGTCTGGGCGCCTTTTTAAAAATGTATGTAATTTATTTGTAATGTTTTATACAATTATCTGTACAACTTTTTTATTGGAACACGTGACTTGCGTTGCGTAATGACATAAAACTCCTATTATATCGTACCGATCCCATACCAGATGGATTGTCTCGCATGCCGCAGTAGAATTTTCCAGCAACGTTCCATTTGCATTCTTGCATGTCAACTAATATCCGAATTTTAATAATACAAGGATTGTATATAAGTGATAGAGTAAGGATGCTACCTGATGTCGGTTACCTGATGGTATGCATCGCTCCCACGGGTCACTTAAAGTTATAAACTTTAGGAGAATAGTAGGTTCAATGCCTTGTAAAAAGATGTAGGAATGTAGCCATACCGTATCAAATTACCGTTTAAAATTTATCTATTATGAATACCGCAGAAGGAAATCAACTGCTACTCAAACAACTACAAAATGTTTTTCATGACATGAAAGTCAGGTAATAATACAATAATATTTTATAATGAGTAAATATATATGATACCACACCTTCCTTGAAAGTATATACTTTATGGACACCAGCAAAATAATTAGAATCTAAGGGCTATATTTCACCGGGACTCCACGGTGGTCCCTGCTAACAACAAACTATAGGGAGTTACCTTGTGTCCTTTTTTTTATGGAAATAGGAGGACAAACGAGCGCTCGGGTCACATGGTGTTAAGTGATCACCGCCGCCCACATTCCCATGCAACACCAGAGGAATCACAGGAGCATTGCCGACCTTTAAGGAAGGTGTAGGTACGTGCTTTATTTGAAAGGACCCATGTGGCATCGTCCCGGAAACACCGCACAAGGTAGTTCATTCCACAGCTTTGTAATACGTGGAAGAAGGCTCCTTGAAAACCGCACTGTGGAATACCGCCACACATCCAGATGGTGGGGATGATATCCTAACTTGTGGCATGTCGTGCGAAGGTAGAATTCAGCGGCAGGAATCATGTGAAACAGTTCTTCGGAACATCCCCGTGATAAATGTGGTAGAAGACACACAATGAAGCGATGTCTCTACGCAACGCTAAGTGATCCAGCCGTTTACAGAGCACTGGGTCCCCGACAAATCGAGCTGCTCTGCGATGAACGCGGTCAAATGGATCGAGCTGATACTGGGGTGGCCAGACCAGAGATGACAGCAATACTTCATACGTGACCGGACCTGCGCTTTGTAGAGTGCTAGACAATGGGAAAGTCAGGGACATTGCATATAGTTCATTACAATTTGCAAGGCATTTCCAGCAAAACACAAGAATTAGAATTATTTTTAAATTATTTAAATGTTGACATTATGTGTGTTACTGAACACTGGATTGTGGTAAATGAGTTACTTCCTCATTTCAATAACTATTACATTGCTAGTTCTTTCAAACGTAGTTCCACTATTCGCGGTGGCTCCTTAATTCTCATAAAGAATAATATTAAATTTAAGGAACGTAAAGATATTACAAGTCTAGCTATTGAGAGGACTTTTGAGCTGTCTTGTGTGGAGTTAAAACGACATATCATTGTATGTGTTTACCGTCCCCCCGATGATAACCAGGCTATATTTGAGTCCATTATGGAAGAAGTTCTACTGAAATTATTTAACCGTAACATAATTATTAGCGTCTGTGGAGACTTAAATATAGATATTCCCTTGAATACATTGTCTGAGAGGTTGATAAACTTGTTTAAGTGTTTTAACATGAATCACGTGTTCACTGAACCAACCACAGCGACTTGCATTGACAATGTGTTGTGTAGCCATGCACCTATTAGTAAATCAATTATAAAGAAACTTACTTCAGATCATTATGGTCAAAGTATTATATTTCCACATAACATAATTATTGACTCTCAAGAACCAAATAAATACACTTATCGCCCAATTACAGAAAGCAAGTTGAAGTCGTTTCAGAGAAGCATAAATATAGAAATATCACTATTGCCATGCTTGGATGATCCTAACAAAATGTTTTCATCTCTCTCTTCTATCATTAACCAGAATTATTGTGAGATATTTAAATTAAACCAAATTTAAATTTCAACAAAAAACTGGATTTTCTGACTGGGCTACTCCAGGTATATACAAGAGTAGAAATAGATTATATGAATTATATGCTGATAGAGAGTGTATGCTTCACAATCTACAATTTACCAAGTATTTAAAAAATTATTGCAAAATCTTTAAAAAGGTGTGCCGGACAGCAAAGTCAATATACTTAAATGATTGTTAATTCAGATAATAAAATTAAAATGACATGGAATATTATCAATAGTGAAACAGGTAAATCCAAATTTAGAAATAATGACATAAAATTAAAAATAAATGGTAATATTTTGTCCAATAACAGGGATTATCCCTTGACATATTTGACAGTTATTTTTCTAGTATTCCCAAACTTGTAACACAATCATTGACTTCTTCAGCTTATAAAGCAACTACATTATTGGAAAAAGCAGTACCAAAATGTGAGACAAATTTCTATTTAAGCTATGTCAGTGAAGACAATATTATTGAAACATTTAAATCACTAAATATCAAAAATACTGAAGATGTAAATGGAATTTCAACCAAAGTCTTGACTGCCATTATTGCTTCTATTGCTCCTTGTCTGGCTGTTATAATCAACAATTGCATTGACAGAGGAGTTTTTCCAGATCTTATGAAATATAGCAAGGTAATCCCTTTATTTAAGTCAGGAAATAATAATGATCCGGCAAATTTTAGGCCTATCTCTATTCTGCCCGCTCTAAGTAAAGTCTTTGAAAAACTAATGTTGACTCAGCTTACATCTCACTTCACTACACACGGGTTTCTTCACAACAATCAATTTGGTTTTAGAAGAGGTAGATCAACAACTGATGCCGGTATCGCGCTTCTTAAACACATACTACAAGCCTGGGATTGTGCGCAAAACGCAATTGGTGTTTTCTGTGATTTGTCAAAGGCATTCGATTGCGTTAGCCATAACATCCTCATAGCTAAGTTTAAACATTATGGAGTTCGAAACAAAGCTCTTGATCTTTTACAATCATACTTATCCAATAGAGTCCAGATTGTAGATGTTGCCGGTGAGAAGTCTTTGGGTTCATGTATTGAACTGGGTGTACCACAGGGTTCTATCTTGGGTCCCTTTTTGTTTCTAGTTTATGTCAATGATCTACCATATTACGCTACCAATTTGTGCGACATAGTCATTTTTGCTGATGACACTTCTTTAATTTTCAAAGTGGATAGATCGAAAGAAAACTTTGATGATGTAAACAAATCACTTTCATGTATATTAAATTGGTTTAACATAAATAATCTTCTGCTAAATGCCGATAAAACAAAATGCATTAAATTTACTATGCCAAATGTGAAATAATTTCCAACTAATATTAAACTCAAGGAGGAGACTTGTAGATTCTACAGTATTTCTGGGGCTTCACATTGATTTAAAAATAAAATGGTGCCCCCAAATAGAATCACTTGCAGGTAGACATGCCTCAGCAGCGTATGCGGTTCGAACAATCAGACAACTGACTAACGAATCGACAGCTAGACTTGTGTACTTTACATGCTTTCATAGTGTTATGACGTATGGCATTCTGCTATGGGGTTACTCGGCAGATATCCAAACAATCTTTGTTTTACAGAAGAGGGCAATTCGTGGCATATATAATATGAAACCTCGCGTAACCGTTTTAAAGATATAAATATTTTAACAGTAACTTCCCAATATATTTATGAAAATTTATTGTACACGCATAGAAACAAAGATAATCTGCTGAAAAGAAATGATATACATAACATTTATACAAGATACAAGAATAAATTGTTGATTCCAAGATACCGACTACAAAAACTTAACGATTCTTTCATGGGAAACTCTGTGCGTTTCTATAACAAACTCCCATCAAAAGTGACAGAGCTATCAATTCGTCATTTCAAATCTTATATTAAAAAACAATTAATTAAGGAAGCCAATTATAGAATAGATGATTTTATAAATGCCAAGATAACCTGGCCAGATGTCGCTCCATCTCGCAATGACAGCTTGACAATACCTTAGGTTCTTGTAAACCGGTGTAGAGCTATGATTAGTTTTTGTAAAATATAGTGCAATAGTATAATTATGGATACAACTTTGTATTTTTGTATATTAGAATAATTTATTTTGTGACGATTCAATGTGATCCTCGAGGTTTTATTAAATAAAGATATTCTGATTCTGATTCTAGAATGTGGGCCGGCTTGAAGTATTGCCGTGCTCTTTTTATGACGCCCAGCTTCTTCAAAGCCAATTTGGCTTTGGTAGACGCGCAAACTTGAGTCTTCTGGGGGTAAAATTGGACAGGGTTCATTCCGCGACCTTCTCGAGAGAGGACTCAATATAAGACACAAGTCTCTCCCGGCACTGTTCATTGAATTCCCGAGAGAGACCTGCATGGCCCGCGAATATGGCATCACCGGTGCTGTCGTCTGCATAATATGTTAGAGATATCCAACATATCATTGATATGCAGAAGAAACAGCGTGGGAGATAGCACACAGCCTTGGGGCAGTCGAGCGTACATAACCTTCGAGTTCGAGCAATAACCGTCGACAAAGACCTGTATGCATGACCCAGTGAGGAAGCTGGAGGTTCATTTGCATAAGCTCTCGGGAAGCCCAAATGATGGAAGTTTTGAGAGGAGCGCCTTGTGCCATACACGATCAAAGGCCTTCGCTATATCCAGGCTAACTGCCAGGCCTACCCCTTCGCTTTCGATAGCTACCGCCGTACCATCTGTTAGGGATACCAAAATCTGTTCTCCATGATTTTGGAGAGCATGGAGGTAATAGCAATAGGCCTGTAGTTTGCCGGATCCAAACTGTCTCCTTTTTTGGATTGGATGGACAAGGGCTTACCTCCATGAGTCAGAGATTACGCATTTTGAATATGGGTGCTGGAATAAACGCGTTGGTACAGGTGTCAACTCATAGGCACACGTTCTAAGCACAATTGGAGAAATTGCACCCAACCCACTCGACTTCCTGACGTCCAATGAAAACAGAGCTCGCCGAACAGTTTTCTGTCTGAACAGTACTTCAGGCATAGAGCTCTGACACCACGGGATGGTCGGCGGTGTATTCGTTGCCGTCAAGAGTCAAGTTGGAGGCAAAAGAGCGCACAGGAGATCAGCTTTCTCTTTTTCCGTATAGGCCAAGGTGTCATTCCTTCTCCTCATGTGCAACGGCGGCAGGGATGGCTGATTGAAGTTACCAAGAGCAATTTTCGACAACGACCAGAACTTGCGTTTTCCGGTCGGGTAACTCGAAAGCTGCTCGCCGCTTTTGACGACGTGCTTCGATTTCGCACGGGCGATTTGCCGCTTCAAAAATGTGGAGGCACGGTTATATTTCCGAACTTACGAACTTTGCAGTTTGGATCCCAGCGCCGCGACCCAAGTTGGATACGCCTGTTTTTTGCAGTCAGATGTTGCTTTATCTGACGCATCGAACCAGGGCAGTGATCTGCCACCGATCGGTACTACAGAGCTTGGTATAAAAATATCCATGCCCTAATTACTACAGTATCACATAGGCTACAGCAACGGCGCAGGCACTGGGATCATCCGAAAAGAAATAAGCTTTGCCCCTAAGGGTAGGATGCAAAAAAGGAACGCATCCTATCCCAATCTGCTGACTTGTAGTGCCAAACGCGGCGGGTCGCTGGTAGTCTGCGTCGTGGGCGTTGGATAGGCACTATACTCCTGAACAGGCATTGGTCGGATGTTCCGAGAGGGGTGTCAACAGAGACCTGGTAACTGCATGTGTAGTCAGTAGAACATCTAATAAGGAGGGCATGGGGCTATCCACATTCGGGAGCCGCATTGGCGACTCAACTAATTTGGACAGACCATATGCCAATGCAAAATGATGCACAGATCGCCCTGCGTAGTCTGCGGTACGCGACCCAGGCCATACGGCATTTTGCACGTTGAAATGACCCAAGACTAAGCTTTCAGCAGAGTGGATCTGTGCAAGCATGTCATCAATTGCCGCTTGAACGCACCCCATGATATGATCCGTTTCTGCGTTACCACTATGGGAGCGCACACAGAACATAAACATAGGCACACGCAAAGATGCGGACGCGGTTCTTGAAATGTATACGGAGCCAGAGAGTAGACAGGTCACGACAGCAGATATTATCCACTCTAACGTACATACATACCACGGCATGAGGCGATTAACTCCTCTTGTTCTCGAAACTAACCTATGTGAAACATAGTGGCACTAGGCCGCAACTTCACGCCGGTATTCTGTACGAGTGTGGTAATTAACCCGGACGCGTCTGGCCCGTTTGTGCTGACGTCATATACATCCATTTATCGTCATATACAGATGCACAACCAATATGGTGGCGCAACCAGCTCGGACGCGTCATGACTCTGGTACCTGTATGGTGTCTTTAATGTTAAACTTTTAAATAGCTTCATTTTATTAAGTTCCGTTTTTAAATTACTTAATGTATGAGTGCATATCAAAATTGTTTCAGCGACACATAAATGGTCATAAAACTAATTCAACAATTCACCAAGTATATGCGATATCACGATCATTTTTCAATTGAACCAATTGAAAACGTTTCCGGAATATTCAAATTCACAATGTGCCGAATACGCAAAATTTATTCAGAATCAGGAATAGATTGATAATTGAACATTACTGTATCTGTTGCATACAAATTATTACTGCCCATTCAAATCATTTTCTAAAATCAATATTATGCTACATATGATGGAGATCTCTTATCTCCTTTTTACATTCTTCATGTAAAACAATCCCAACAAACCGACTCACACGTAAAAAGTTATGCTAATGTGTAATTAATTAAATATTTTTACATAGGCAAGTGTAGAGAAATGCAGGTAAAGCATCTCACTCAACATCGGATTAAACAGCCACGACTGATTTCCCTCGAGAATCTGTGACAACATCGTCAAATGTTTAATTTCATCGCATCACGAATAAATTTTAATAAGTTCTTTGCCAAATAACCTGGTTTGCATAAATACAAATTTTTCATTTCCCTTATGACTTGCCTTTACTTACATTTCTAAGACTATAAACCTAAGCTATTTATATTATTAGATTAATAAAGACAAAGTTAAATATTTCTATTGATGGAGGTTTATAAAATTACTATTGAATCATCAATTATTTATTTCTACCACCAATTCAAGAAGATTATTTTAAGAAGAATAAAATACAATAGATTAATTATTGGCTTTCGATTAATTTGAGCTTAGATTATTTATACGTCAAGATAGACTATGACAGCAGTGAAAACGTCGAAAAAATTGAGTTTAGAATTAAGTCTATATAGCAATTCATGCAATCTAACACAAAGTCATCAAATCATGTCATATAAATCGCGAGTGTAAGGCGTAACTTGTCACGCACACTAAACTGATATTCCTGGCCTGTTTTTATCGAGTGTCTAACAGCAAGAGACTTTATCTAGAATAGTATAAATTATCTAAGAATTTGAGTTTCAGCTATTATAGCTAACTGCTACATTTGATTCTTAAGCCAACTAAGCAAAAACACTTTAAGATATTTTTTTAATGGAAGAGGAGGACATACGAGCGTACCGGTCACCTGTTGTTAAGTGATCACCACCGCCCACATTCCCTTGCAATACCAGAGGAATCACAAGAGCGTCACCGGTCTTTTAGGTATTACCGTAATGTTTTTGTAGATTCGACCTCTTATATTATATAAGTTGCCAGTTAATAATTTAAACAACTCCGAGTTTAATTTTAAGTATTTATTCACAATTAATATGTGCAATATTAACTGTGAATAAAATTTTGTAATTGGTCATTATATATACTTAATTATTATATCATGCTTGGTTCACTATCTGAGAGTTTACCACATAAACTTAGCATACTACCGTAATAGATGAACCGTGTGTGAAAGTGATATAACTATCCTTACATTAGAACCTAGATGTGAGAAAGAGACGGAAAAGATAGACACCACGAAAACGTTTTGAAACAATTTAGTGTCCATTAGTTTCCTGTCAAAATAGACATTTTAATTTTAGTGCTTTTTTTCGTTGTTGTTCTGTGTTTTAACGGATATTAATTAAGAAATATAATGGTGTCGTCTACAATCCAACTAAAGAAACATTTCACTGGTTTATACGGATTCTTCAATACTTACTACTTTCGTGGTGTTTTTTTCGTAGAGCATATGCACTGAAATACTAAATATTACAATTTATATACGTAGTAAACACTCTATTTAACGTAGGTATGTAACGTAACGTACCTTTTTACGTAGGCCCCCACAAAATGGAATAATGATCTGGTCAAGATCGCCGGAATACGTTTCATGAGGGCAGCGCAGGACCGATGATAGTGGACATCTTTGGGGGAGGCTTTTGTATAGCAGTGGACGTCTTTCGGCTGATGATGATTTGGACACACGCGATTTGGTAGAGAATAGCTTTAGGATTCGGATTTCAAAAGAAAAAGTATAGTGTAGTTTAAAACCAAGCAAGGATGCTCCTCTTATCTGATGAAGGTCCAACTGACGCCCAGTCCAACCAGAGAGATCGAAACAAAGGGACTAGATCTTTGTTATAACCCTTTACCTACACATGGTCAGATTTGGTACGGTGGAACCATCGGACGGTCTGGTGAGCGAATCGCACCAATTGGTCCGACGTCGTACTCGATACGATCCGGACGGTAATAATAATAACTGTGTGCAACGAACAATGCGACATACCATTGTCTGCTACCTTTGTATCCGTCAGAAGGTCTGATCGGACCACATCCGATCATGTGTTTAGGCTATCAGATTTAACATCGGACCGTTTCCGCGGAACCATTTAGCTAATCAGTTTAGTTATCAAATACAAGTTCTCTATTCGAACTTTACTGTGACATGGCAGAATAGATAACAAGCGTACGAGTAAATGCTTCAAAAAAAAAACATTTGACCTTAAAAAATTTGTTCGAATTTTTCACTTCAAAATGGCATTCTCATACTTCAACACCTAATATTTATATAAATGTAGTAACTAACTGCTAGGCAATAAAAACTTGTATTAGTTCAAAGCGAGTTTTAGCGCCAAAGTTTCCTCTTTAAACTCGGAAGCCATGTTTTTAATTTCCAACCGAGTGAGCACGTGGCGAGGTAGAAGGATCTAAACAATGACTACACACAGCCATTCCAGCATTTTATTCCATGGAGTCCTCTTGTTGAGTTGCGCTCTTACTTGGAAGTCCAAGATGTTGACATACCAGCTTCCTGATATGGTTCACTGTGTCTGCGGCATTGGTATCATTATAGCTTAGATAATTTATACGTCTAGAAAGATAGTGACAGTCAAACTCTATTTCAGTCACAAAGTTACATACATAGCGCGAGTGTAAGACATAGCTTGTCACGCACACTGAAGTAGTAAATCATGGCCTGATTTCATTTTTTGTTTGGTACGGGTCCGTGACTATAAAATATTTCAATTTTTATGATTACGGTTTGTAGCATGGGTTTTAATGCCGCCATGGTAGCTCCACGCTCCACATAAATTGTGATTTCAAGCAATAAGTATTAGTAAAAGTTATAAATTTCAATAACTCTATTGATGTGATATTTAGTTCAACGTTTTTAATAGCTGTGTGTAAAATTGAGCGTGGTGTAAAAGTTCCTACTGTTCTATTAGTGTGCCGTATATTAAAACTTCGTAACGTCCATTACATTAAGAACCCTACCCATTAGTGCCGCTTTTTGTAACTAACGCTTCGCTTACGTTGCTACAGGTTTTTTGTAGGTGTGGAAATCTTTTGAAGAAAACGCGCGATCTAAATTTAATTTAAGCGAGGTTAGTTAGTATAGGATAGGATGACTACTAGGATGCGACAGTAATTATTTAATTATTATTAAAAAAAATTGTATTGTTATCATTATTTGGAGAACCTTCTCGACCAAAGAACAAAGTGGACATTCTGTTCTACTCGAATATGTGCCAGAAAAGCTGTATCGTATTTCATTTAAGTATTTAAGCACTTTTATTTTAGACTTAAAAATTTGTATTTAAGCTCTTCGGAAATCAAATCATTTGATTTAAGATTCTATTTGAGCTATAACCATGACATTGTGGAGGGAGACAATCATAAAAAAAATTAAAACTTGAATTAATTTTCTGAAAGTGTGAACGAAGACTATGAATAAATAAGCATTTCATACACACGGACTAGTAAAAAAAGACGGACTCCGCGCCGTGAAATTAGAAAGTGAAGCACCTTTATGCTAGTGTGTGTGCGGTTATGGGGTATACCAGTTACACAATTTTTTCTCCCTTAAATAATCATATATCCACAATTACTTTTATATTATTGTTTTTACACATTTTCACAACGCATGACGGCATTTTTAAAATATTTTATTGCGATCCAAACTGATCTGTCACAGACGATGGCAAATATCATAATAGCGGCGGATCGGCTTGTATTAGTGTAAGTAACTTGCGTGGGGCTATGTATTTACACGTTTGTCGGCTTGTTTTGGTGTAATATTAATATTTTAGTTAAATTAAACATATACTTCTAAGTTTACTAGGCCTCCTTTATCCTATAGCGTGGACCTGAGCCAGTCTTGGCCAACATACTCCACTAAATTTTTACATGGTAATCTGCCAATTCCTTTTTCTGTATCCCATTTTTATGAACACCATCATGACGAGCGATGTACCATCATGATGAATATTGAGGGTAAGGTGAATTTTGTATTGTTTTATTTCGCTAACGCCTTAACGTATTCTTTAAGTTTTAGTTTTATTATTTAAAAGGATGAAGGATCAAGTAGATTTGCCTTGCGTGTACACCCGGAAGGAACAAAAAACCTACAACCTGAACAAATTGCTAAATCTACCAGTGGAAGGCTCCTTTGCACAGAATGCCTGCTATTGAAAGGCTTTTTTCTGCCGTGAAGCAGGAATGGTTAACCATGATTGTATTTCTAGCGAAATTACAGCGGAAATGAGGTTTAATATCGTATGTCTCAAGGTGACGTGCGGAATTGTAGTGACGCTCAGATTTTTTTGGGATGTTCAAGGATCCTGAGCGGCGCAGCATTGTAATGGGCAGGGCGTATCTATTACCATCATCTGAACATCCTGCCCGTTTCGTCCCTTATTTTTAATAAAAAAAAAAGAGTTGATAACTCATTTTGTATATATATAATATTATGCTAATTTATCAGTCAACACTACTATAATATAAATATTCACAAACAAAACCAGCTAGAAAAACTATAATACCGAATAATTTTAATTAAAACTGTTATAATTTCGAAATATTAATACTTAAAAGCGTAGTCTTCAGATGTATTTGCATATTTACTGAAGTAGAATGAACAGGGAACGGCAAAGGGAGATAATTGATGCATTTTCACTTCGCCGCATCGCAATATTGAAGAAAAATGAGAAATATTAATTTTGTTCTTAGTAACACTTTAAGAACATTGTATTGTAATGCACAAGGAAAAGATATTATCTATTTTTATTTGAAGATTTATTAATTACGGTTGCATTGTATGTTCTATAACGAAAATTGGACTTGTCTGCCTCGTTTTTAATCTATGTATATACCAACATTTCATATATTATATTAAATTAATTTTACTTATTCGTTTTTCGTATAAACTTTAAGACATTTAAAAAAATATTTAGAAATGTTTCTTCTAACTTGATTTATCTATAACTTAGATAATTTATACGACTAGGTGGAGCCACTTACTCATGGGCAACGCATGACAACAGGTCAGGCTGTTTTTGGTAAATACACCAATCTCTGATTTTACTTAGCATACACACGAAGTAAGAATTTGTTGAAATATCCCCACCATCTGGATGTGTTGCGCCCCTCCACATTGCGGTTTTCAAGGAACTTTCTTTCACGTACAACCAAGATGTAAAATGAGCTTATGCGGTGTTTCCAGGACGATACGACATGAATACCTTCAAAATATACTGTTGTTCCTCTGGTGTTGCAAGAGAATGTGGGCGGCGATGATCACTCAACACCAGGTGACCCTCACAATCGGTTGTCCTCCTCGTCGCTTAGCTATGTTACTGTAATCCGTAAAATGCTTAAAGGAGTCTCGCTGGCAATTTCACCTCGTCAATAGTAGGTACTACTTTAGCAAATCATACACTTTGTAATAATATATGAATGCAATGCAGGATTCCTATAACCCAATATATTTTTAATAATACCTCAGCTTATATTACTGGAGAAAATAATAATAAGTAAGTCAAGATTCACGATGAGAATTTAATTTTCGTACCATGCTCAATGCATTGCCAGGCAACTGACAGATAATTCCCTCGGAAGTTTCAACTTCCAAGGAAAATTTAAGTGTATGTAACGTATTTCAATAAACATAAAATATGATAGCGCCTTTTAGGGTAAGTGTTTCACAAAAAGCGCCACAACGATCAAAGACTACCCGCTGACATCTGCAGACGGATACATGACACGCCGCAGCTCTGCGGGAACTCGTATTTCACGTGCGAGACATGTTTAAAGTGCCCATTTTATGAAGAGCTGTATGATCCGTGATGCCTTCTTCTACTCCAAATAACATATAACGCTGAAGAGATCAAGTTATCTTGGCGGCTGTAGGAAGCGTGTTACTCTAGGAAGACAACGCCTGCAGCGAACCTCCTTTGTCTGGTTTAAACAAAAACTGAATGATTGTTTTTCACGTCCCGTTGTTCCATTTTTGAAGTTTTATTCTTTACTGGCCAGTGCTGTTAAGGCGTCAGGTTTTATTTATACTTTATTATTACATTAGCGTATAATAGGGATATTAAGTTTTTAATTTGATCATAAGAAAATAACAATTATTAATATATGTAGCATTATTTTAGAACATTCTATATATTTACTTAATATAGGATTTTTACATAAATTTGATGTTTGGCAATCCAAATAAAGAAATGCTTTTATATTTAGATGTGGTGCTGAAAATGTATGAAAAGAAAAAGATAATCGACTAAAATGGTGACAAGTCAAGAGGAATAAATAATAACATAGAATAATTGAGAGGAGAAAAGTCCATCAGGGTATATGGGAGCTTTGCCCAGTGGGAATCGAATAAGGCTAACAAAAAAAAATCTGCTTATATTTTATACGTTTTTTTTAAGATCAAATCGGTTGTATTTGCCTTACCGTTTTCCATCTCGTGAAACGCATTTCTTGACACACCTGTTGTTGCGGATGTCCATGGGCGGTTGCCTCACCTCTCCCCATCCCTCGAGCCTCTTGCCCGTTTGCCCCCTCTCATATATAAAAAAAAACCTTTTCATTGTTATTATAGCTGACCCGGACAACTTTGTTTTGCCACAAAAATCATTTCCAGTGTTCGACCGTTTTTTCTCCCGCTTACTTTTTTTCAGACTATCACAAAAAAGTCTTTTAATGATTCGGGTTAACATAATGACACGGGAGTGGGTCAGGGATTGGAAATAATACTCCGCTTATAGGAACGAGTCTTTTATTTGCGTTCACTTTTTCTGAAATTTCACTTCGCCGGTCTGCCGCTGTTCGTCTTGCGGCGGTACCATCAACGCGTCACACCGCACCGAACACTAAGTCTCTTCTATCTTCTCTTCTTCTTGGAACACTTCCACTTTACACTACTTCTTCTTTTCTTCTCCTTCTTCTTTACACTTGCGAGTAGAACTAGAACTGCCGTAGGCCACGCTTAGTACGGCTTATATACCCCCGGATCCGTTCTATTTTCAAAATGATTCTCCCATTCCATCTTTAAATTTAAATTGTACTAGAAAATTCTTTTAACTATTTTTATCCTGCTTACACATTTTCCATCCCTTTTTTTCTGTTCGATTTGATCCTGAACTTACACACTGGTAGATGTATCGAACCCGGGTCTACAGCGTCTTAAGTAAACACTTTTCCGCTGAGCTACGAGTATTGCTGACGGAGCTGTTGAAATTAACAATGTCTTGAAGTCTGACAACTCTCGTCATGTACTTCGAAGGGTTGCTACGCAACACTGCCCCCTCCCAAGACATGATCGTCCCGATCATCGTTGCTTCCGTAGTATTTAGCCACCCGATCGACATGTACGATTTTCGGGGGACTTCGAGGGGTACGCTGGATCCTGAGAGTCACATCATTTATCCTTGTGATTACTTTGTATGGTCCCTCCCAACTTGGTTCGAGCTTCAGAGAATTCCCCTTTCGCCTTACAGGATTGTGTAACCAAATCAGGGTTCCCTCTTCAAAACTAGAAATATTAGCTCTTCGATCGTAGCGGGTCTTATCGTAGGTATCCGTTCACTTGCCTTAAGCCCAGTTGTTCTAATTTCCTCGTAGATGTCAACCATCTTTTTCCGTAACTCATCCACATATTCTGTTATACTTTTCGGAATATCCGGTGGACAGCCTGAGAGTAAATCAGCTGGCAATTTCAATTCGCTTCCAAAATTGGCGTACGCAGGAGTCACCGTTGTCGTCTCGTGTATTGCGCTTCTATACGACATAAGAAACAGTGGAATGTACTCATCCCAGTTATCCTGATGACTGTCCAGATACTTTTGCCAGATGTCGCTCCAATGTTTGGTTAAACCTCTCCACCATCCCGTCCGACTGTGGATGATATGGCGTAGTTCTGGTCTTATGGATTCCCAAGATTCGAAGTTCCGCCCTTGGTCACTGTGCAACTCCAAAGGCACACCGAATCTGCAGAAAACTTCATTCACCAGCTTCGTCGCAACGGTAATTGCTTCTTGATTCGGTAGAGCAAATGCTTCCGGCCACTTCGTGAAATAATCCATCACCACCATTATGTAACGGTTTCCAGATTTGGTGACTAGGAACGGTCCAGCCATATCCAGAGCTACTCTTTCCCACGGAGCTCCAACATTGTACAACTTCATAGCTCCTCTGCTCCGGGTCTGAGGTTCTTTGACAGCAGCACAAATCTTGCATTTTCGGCACCAGTCTTCCACATCATCACTGCAATGCAACCAGTAAAATCGTTCTTTAATTTTTGTGAGAGATCTTCTTATTCCCAAATGTCCACCTGAAGAACCATCGTGATAAGCTCTCAGGATCTCGTTCACCTTCTCCCTGGGAACGACCAGTTGCAGATGGCAATCTTTTCCTTGCGGGGTTTCCCATTTAAGCAGAGCAACCCGTCATGCATCACCAAACTGTTCCATTGTGCCCAGAGACTCTTGGTAGCCGTACTGTGTCTAGCCACTTCAGACCATTTTGGTTTAAGTGATCCACTTGTTAGCCAATGTAAAAGTGGTTAAAGATCCTAATCATTTTCCTGAGCTATCCTCATTGCATCGTTGCTCCAGTTCTCGTCGATCGAATCTGTTCTGATCAGCCGGATCATAAAATTCTCTTTCTTCTCCTGACGAATGCAATGTTTGCATTCCATCGGACAAGGTCTTCTATATAACGCATCTGCATTTCCATGACTTTTTCCTCCTCGATGCTCGATTTCAAAGTCATACTCTTGAAGTTGCTCAATCCATTTGGCCACTTGTCCTTCCGGATTCTTGAATTCTAATAACCACTTCAAGGCAGCATGATCAGTCCTTACGAGGAATTTGCGACCCAACAAGTACTTTTTAAAATGTTGTAATGTCTTCACCATGGCCAGTAACTCCCTACGAGTTATACAGTAGTTTCTCTACGGCTTTGATAAAGATTTGCTAAAGTACAGTTAAGTAAAGATTTGGAGTACTATCTCTTCTGAGATAGTACTCCACCAATTCCGGTGTTGCTAGCATCAGCATCCACTATGAATCTTCCCTCTGTGTCAGGATATCCGAGGATAGGTGTTTCACATAGTCTTTTCTTCAACTCTAAGAAAGCTTGTTCGCATTCTTCATCCCAGGAAAAGGCTCTTTTCTCCTCCGTCAGTCGATGTAAGGGCTTAGCAGCATCGGAAAACCCTTTCACAAAGCGTCGATAGTAAAAGCATAGTCCTAGAAATGCTCTCACGTGTGTCTTTTCTGTCGGCGTCGGCCAGTCTTTGACAGCACTTATCTTGGCAGGATCCGTCGCAACGCCTTGCTCCAAGATAACGTGCCCCAAGTAATTCACCTGACGTTGAAAGAAGGAACATTTCTTTGGACTCAACTTCAAGTTGGCACCCTGCAGTTTTGTGAAGACTTTTTCGAGCTGCTTAAGATGATCTTCAAAATTTCGTCCCATAATGATTATGTCATCCAAGTAGACAAGGCAGGTTTCTCCCAACATACCTGCCAGCACATGCTCCATCAACCTTTCGAAAGTTGCTGGGGCGGTGCATAATCTGAAGGGCATTGTTTTGAACTGCCATAACCCTTTTCCGGTTGAAAAAGCCGTCTTCTCCTTGACTTTAGGGTCCAGATCGACTTGCCAGTAGCCACTTTTCAAATCAAGAGTAGAAAACCACGTCATGCCACAAAGTGAATCTAATGTGTCGTCGATTCTTGTCAATGGATAACTGTCTTTCTTAGTTACATCGTTCAAACGCCGATAGTCCACACAAAATCTAGTTGATCCATCCTTTTTCTTCACCAGAACACCATGGACTCGATAACGGTTCTATCACACCATTTTCTTTCATATCCCGAATCATGTCTTCCACTTCTTGTTCACGTGCAAACGGAATACGTCTTGGTCTTTGCCGTATCGGAACATTGCCTCCTGTGTTGATCTTGTGTTTCACCAAACCAGTTCTTCCGATGTCCCCGTCGTTCTTCGAGAACATCCCGGCGTAGCGTAGCAGGAAATTTCTCGCTTTTATTAACTGTAGCTTGGTAAGATTGTCCTTACAGCCATCCAGAAGTTTCTGTATGTTCACATCCTGGCTTGCAGCTACGGTCCTCCTCCTTTCTTCACACTTTCTTAACCAAGCTATCTCCTCACAAGCTCCGATCACTGTTCCCTTCCTAATGATTTGTTTGTCCTCATGAGGATTAAACACGGGAACCATCGCAATTTGGGAGTTTTCCACAACAGTCCTGGCTGGGATCTATTTCGTGTCCGATGTCTCTCTTTCTATTAAAGCGCATTTACAAGGTCTTCCTCTGTCATCTCTTGGCAGGACTACCGGGACTAGGGTCTACGATCTCGGATTTAAAGTAGTGTCTCGTAAGCACAACACTCTCCCAAAAGTTCCGCCTTTTATTGGAATTTCTTCACCTCCATGCTTCAATACACCATGTTTCATGTTAATCGTACACTGATGATTTCGAAGAAAATCCAACCCGATGATGCAGTCATCTGTGATATCCGCGATTACCTCCGCTTTTTGCCAGTACAAAGTATTACCGATTTTCATGGCCACGATCTTCTCTCCCTGGACTGGTATGCACTGGCCGGTAGCTGTTGTGAGTGTTAAGTTTACATTTTCTCGCATATGTCGTCTTCCGATGCTCTCTAGTCTTCTTTGGCTAACGACTGTACGTGAGGCTCCCGTATCCAAAGTGAAACGGCAAGATTTTCCATTTAACATTCCTTCTATAACTAAAGTGTTTCCGTCACATGTCTGCTTAACGAAGATCCTTGGGGCTTTGCTTCTACCGGCCAGCGCCCACCCCACTGCCCTGGTCTTTTCTAGTTTTCCTGCTGCTCCAGCGGTGATGTTGAGACCGCCGCATCCTTGCGTTATGCTCTCACGCCTGGGGCAAGTGCTCCTAATGTGTCCTCACTCCCCACAACCATAGCATACTGGGTTATATGCTTGCCTTCGGCTGGAATCTGCTGGTACCATTTTGCGGAGTCTCAACGCCCGAGAATCGTGGCGAACTGCTTCCACTTCCAACGCATGTGCCACCGCTTCCTTCAAGCTAGCATGATGACTCAACCGTACGGCTGCTCTTACTTCGGCGTCCCGTATTCCATCGATGAACACTTGGAGCAACATTTCTTCTATTGCAGCTGGCGACGACTGATATGCTTTACGCACTAGCTTCTCAGCTTCGACGGACCACTGCCGCAGAGTTTCGTTGGCCCTTTGACTGCGGTCCTTAAGCTGCGCTCGATACACATGCTCAAGGTGTTTATCGCCATAACGTGCCTCCAACGCGTCAAGAAGGTCCCTATAGGTTACTTCCTCCTTCCCAGCGCCGAGTGCTTCATCACGGAGCGCTAGTGTGAGGGCAGAGTGTGCTTCTTGGTCACTCCAACCACTTGCTCTTCTGACCGTCTCTAATTGTAGCTTGAAGGCGGCCCAGGAAGACTTGCCGTCGTAGGGGGGTACTTTCTAACTCCTGGTCGATCTGATTCCACAGGTGACTCCTGGGTTGGCTGAAGGACCCCACACACGAACTTCCTATTGAGCTGATGAATGGATGTTCCATCTCCCCCATCTTCCTTTCCACCGTGTCAATCCGGGCGATCTCCTTTTCTACAGTGTCAATTCGGGCGATCTCCTTTTCTATAGCGTCAATCCGGGCGGAGTTTTTCTGCACCACTGATAAAATTTCCTTGGAGAGGCCTTTATGCAGACCTCGCAGCTGCTCCTCCTGTCGGCTTGCTTGCTCTTCCTGCAAGGCTTGCAGCTGCTCCTCCTGCCGACGCACTTGCTCCTCCTGTCGGAGCGCTTGTTCCTCTTGCAAGCCCCGCAGCTGCTCCTCTTGTCGGCGCGCTTGCTCCTCCTGTCGGCGTGCTTGCTCTTCCTGTCGGCGCACTTGCTCCTCCTGTCGGCGCGCTTGTTCCTATTGCAAGCCCCGCAGCTGCTCCTCCTGTCGGCGCGCTTGTTCCTCTTGCAAGCCCCGCAGCTGATCCTCCTGTTGGCGCGCTTGCTCTTGCATCATGGCGGCCATCTGCTGCATGAGCGCGCTGATGTCTACGGCAGGAGCCTGCGGTGCTAACACGGTCGCACTGAGTACAGAGCCGGATGCTTGTTGTGACTCGTCCTCTGCCGCTGCAGCTGCTCCCGCTCGCGTGGTCACTCCCTTATCGTTCCTGGGCGCTAATGGCATCTTTTCAATCCCACTTCTGACACCAATTGACACGGAAGTGGGTCAGGGATTGGAAATAATACTCCGCTTATAGGAAAGAGTCTTTTATTTGCGTTCACTTTTTCTGAACTTTCACTTCGCCGGTCTGCCGCTGTTCCTCTTGTGGGCGGCGGTACCATCAACGCGTCACACCGCAAACACTAAGTCTCTTCTATCTTCTTCTTCTTGGAACACTTCCACTTTTCACTACTTCTTCTTCTTCTTTACACTTTCGAGTCAGAACTAGAACTGCCGTAGGCCACGCTTAGTACGGCTTATATACCCCCGGATCCGTTCTATTTTCAAAATGATTCTCCCATTCCATCTTTAAATTTAAATTGTACTAGAAATTTTTTTAACTATTTTTATCCTGCTTACAGATTTTCCATCCCTTTTTTTCTGTTCGATTTGATCCTGAACTTACTAGAAATTTCCATTAACTTTACAAATCCCAAAAAAATCCATACACTGGTAGATGTATCGAACCCGGGTCTACAGCGTCTAAAGTAAACACTTTTCCGCTGAGCTACGAGTATTGCTGACGGAGCTGTTGAAATTAACAATGTCTTTTTTTTTTTTTTTTTTTTATATTTATTAATAAAAAACAAATTTTACATTGCGGTTTCAAAGCAATAAAAACCACTGAGGTTTGTACAATTGCTAAATTAAGTCTACACCAACAGAGTTAAATTAATAAAAGAAAAAATAGTTCACAATCACTTAGCTATACATTATAATTATACAAATAAAAGTAAAAGTACTTGATACAATTAATAGTTAAGCACGATAAGTTGATCGGTGGTCAGTCAAGTCTTAAAAAGTATTTTTTTAAATTCTGTTTTAAATTAGTCTCAGTCAACGAGTCGGTCAAGTCACGTGGCAGTTTATTAATCAGTCTAGGTACTATGTAAGCTGTTGTTCTTTCACCGAACGCATTGGATGCCCGAGGCATGTGCAGCCGGTTTAGACTAACAGCGCGCGTATACACGGGGTGATCTATGGCTGTTTTTAATTTATTATTAAAATAATTTTCTTTTAATATTGCATATTCAATTTGCTTAAATATTGACAACACTTGACAATGCTTAAATAGCCCGCTTTCGTTACCCTGAAATTTACGTTTAATTTGATTTGATACTATTTTTTTAAGAATTTGAATTTGAATTTTATTAATTTTGTCAAGGTACGAATTGTAAGTACGACCGTAACTGCTCAGTCCATACTGAACGTACGATTCGGCTAACGCGTTATAGAGCATTAATCTTGAAGTCTCACAACTCTCGTCATATACTTCGAAGGGTTGCTACGCAACAATAATATCATCATCGTCATCAGCCGGAAGACGTCCACTGCTGGACAAAGGCCTCCCCAAAGATTTCCACGACGATCGCTCCTGCGCTGCCCTCATCCAACGTATCCCGGCGATCTTGACCTGATTGTTTATAGCCTATGACAATTACCAAAAAGTGTAGCTTTCTATTGGTAACAGAAATTTAAATATCGGTTCAGATCCAGAAATTATCGATAGTGGAAATTATTTTCTTTTATTCATCAATATTTTAATGTTGTTAAATTATTTTGCTGTTCGGGATGGAGACAAATCCTACAAATTAAAAATCATGAAAATCAGTCCATCCGTCCTCCGCTTATAAGTGTTTGAACAACTATATTGTGTAATGTATATAAATTGAAACTAAGTACTTTTTTATGATTATCTCACTAATAGGTATTATTAGCGTTATAGTTTGTAAGGATAGATAGGTACGAATGTATATGATGATTGATGGTTATGCAAAAGTTATGGGTGGCTACTGCTATAAATACTCCTGTTAACTATGTTAAATAGTGACGTTCTATGCTGCTATAATTATGTATAATTCATTGGTGATAAATAAACATGCAGCTTTTACGAATTTGAAAAGCGTGAGTAAGCCACGTAGAGCTGGCCGTGGGAAAAACATGGCGTGCCCAAATTTATGCCTGCTTGTTTTAAGGTTTGACCCTGTGATTTGCTGTCATTGAAAATGGATCTTTTTAATGGGGACTGCAGGCGTTCGAAAATCACATCATAATATCGCGCTCTCGGTTGTTTATCGTCATCGTTTCAACTATTCAAATACTTATCCAAATGATGAAGTGTAAGAGACAAATTTCATCTGCTTTAAATACCTACCAGATTCGATAAAAGATTTTTTTGATATAGGTAGTCTATCATTTTGACGTTATCGTTCTATAGAATGTCATTGACTACCAAAATACTTAAATATGCGTTAGAAATATATTAATAATTCTTATTGTATTTATGTGTTACTAATTTAGCAATAATAGCTTTTTTTTTTATATGAGGGGTCAAACGGACAAGAGGCTCACGGGATGGGGAGAGGTGAGGCAACCGCCCATGGACATCCGCAACAACAGGTGTGTCAAGAAATGCGTTGCTGGCCTTTAAGGTGGGAGTATGCTTTTTTCTTGAAGGTCCCTAAGTCGTATCTGTTCGGGAAGACCGCTGCCGGTAGTTGATTCCACAAAGTGGCTGTGCGAGGCAAGAAATTTCGAAGAAAACGCGCGGTTGTGGAATGCCAGACGTCTACGTGATGCGGATGGTACTTTGCACGTAATGTCCGATGGTGGAATTTGGCCGCTGGAATCAACCCGAACAGCTCCTCTGAGCACTCCCCGTGATAAATGCGGTAGAAGATGCAGAGAGAACCCACATCTCTACGCAATGCTAGAGAATCAAGCCGATCGGAGATGACTTGATCGTCGATGATTCGAGCCGCTCTTCCTTGTATGCGGTCAAATGGAAGAAGCTGGTACTGGGGAGCACCCGCCCAGAGGTGAGAACAGTACTCCATGTGAGGCCGAATTTGCGCCTTATAAAGTTGCAGGCGGTGGCTTTTAGTGAAGTACTGTCACACAAGTAAGGCGATACTTAGTACACCAAGCTTTTTAAAGGCCAGTTTGGCCTTCTCTTCCAAGTGACCACGGAACTGAACGTCGCTCGATATATCGACGCGAAGTATGCCAATACAGGCTGTGGCAGTTAGAGGAGTGATCTCGAATCGAGGGGATACGACAAAGGGAGACTTTTTAGTGGTGAACGCACAAACTTGTGTCTTCTTGGGGTTGAATTGGACTAAATTTTGTCGGCCCCATTCCGACACTTTGCAAAGCATAGTCTCGATTTCAGACACAAGTTTGATCCGGTTCTCGTCGACGCTATCCCGGGACATGTTGGCACGGCCGGTGTAGGAAGCATACCCCGTGCTGTCGTCTGCATAGCAATGAATATTGCTGATTTGCAGCATATCATTGATATGCAGAAGAAACAGCGTAGGGGATAGCACACAGCCTTGCGGGACACCAGAGTTTATGGGTTTTAAGTCGGAGCATGCACCGTTGATAACAACCTTGATGCTCCGATCAGCCAAAAAGCTAGTGACCCATTTGCACAACTTCTCGGGAAGCCCATAGGATGGCAGTTTCGCTATAAGCGCTTTATGCCACACCCGATCAAAGGCCTTCGCTATGTCCAAACTCACCGCCAACGCCTCTCCCTTCGACTCAACCGCTTGCGCCCATTTATGGGTGAGGTACGCAAGAATATCACCAGCTGAGTGACCCTGACGGAAACCGTACTGGCAGTCGCTGATCAGCTGGTGCCCCTCTAGGTATCCCAAGAGCTGGCGGTTGATGATCGACTCCATTACTTTGGAGAAAATGGAGGTAATGGCAATGGGGCGGTAGTTGGACGGATCTGAGCGTACACCTTTCTTAGGGATCGGGTGCACTAAAGCCGCCTTCCATAATTTCGGGACTACGCCTGATGAGTAGGAGAGCTGGAAAAGACGGGTAAGGACCGGCGCCAGTTCCGGAGCACATGTCCGCAGCACTACCGGGGGAATGCCATCGGGCCCGCTCGATTTGTGAATGTCCAAGGTGAGAAGCGCCTTAAGCACGGCACCATGCCGGATTTTTACCTCCGGCATATACGAATCGCACCGCGGAAAATGCGGAATATGCTGCCGCGGGCTTTTTTGTAGGACTATTTAAGATTTCTATAATTATATATTACATGTATTTTTGTAACTCCAACGGTTTGTGCGGCGCACACGTGAGTTTCCTACTTACTTGACAGTTGTCGTTATATTTTGGAAAAACACACTATATCTTTATAAATTATAACTTGTCCTATGTACCTATTATTCTGATTTATAAGCAATATTATTGTTAAATATTATCAAATCCATTCGGTAGTTTTTGCGTGAAGAAGTAATAAACACACACATACTCACAAACTTTCGCCATTATTAACATTAAAAAACTTTAACAATGGAAATTGTAAATTATGTTTATTTAATAAGTAGCCGTTCCCGCCCGCTTCGCTGGGCGAATTTGAAAAGGAAATAAATTATACAATTAAAAATATAAGTAGCCATAAAGCATCTAGGATAAATTTCGCATCGAATGGTGGTAGTTTCATGTCGATACGATCAGTGGTTTAGGCATGATTGAGCCAGAAACAAAGGCCATTTTACTATATATAACATATTATAGATATTATCATATTGTAACTTTTCATTAGCATATGTCACGTGGTATTTCGGATAGTTTTCTCTGACACATAACCATTTGAACAGCTTCTATCTATAATAAGGTTCTCGAGAACCGTGTTTGATTAATCAGTGTCACTGATAGAGCAACAGCTGGATTTTAAAATCAAATCCTAGATGAAAGCATACAATATAATTCAAAAGAATAAATATATGTTTTATAAATTAACATCACAATAGTATTATGATATTGTCATAAAACCTTCACAAATATTGTTCTAGACCAGCTGTCATTTTCGCATTTATTGTGTGTGTATTTAATTAATATTATATAAAATAGTTGTCCGCAATATATTAAGTGTAATCTCATTGGAGTGCATTCAGACATTTAGATAATATATTTATGTGTCTAGACTACCAGTAGACACAGGTTTACCAGCTAAAGGATACTAATTAAAAGACATGCGGTTAGTAAATGATTTAACTGATGCAGTTTGTGATACTAAATTGTTTCTAACGTAACTTATTTTTGATTTATCAGCCTTTTCTTTTGCCACACAGCATAATATATAGTTAAATTAGAATTGGGAACATATTAATTAATTAGATTGTAATTTTATGTGGCACACATGAAATTAATTTTTCTTATTATTATATACTTAATCCTGGCCATAAATACTGTTACAATTAAAAATAAACATAATATTACATTTTAATTTGGAATTTGTCATTTTTATAATATGATTGTTCATTGAGTTTTCTCAATTTTGGCGCCAATACATTGTAAAATATTTTGCGATATTAAAATGGAGTGGGGTGATAAAGAGAACCGAATCGCTGTGATTGCATTACACAATGCAATTATTAAAACTCTCCACACGCTTGGTATTAGTAAAATGTTTGCATAACGCGCTATTAATAGGTACAATGAGACCTCCACTGTTTGTGACAGAAAAAGATCTGGCCGTCCACGTAGTGTTCGTATGAAAAAGGTGGTCAAAGCAGTAGCTATCCAAAAGCAACAGATTTTATCTCGAAGATGAAGATAGTACCTAGACCCAAGTCGCGTATTTTAAAAGATGACTTAGGACTTGCAGCCTATAAGAGACGTACTAGTCATGTTTTAACTGATAATTTAAAAAACTTTAGCCCTAAAAAAGCTCTAAGGAAACTTCCTAATTAGTCGACAGAGTGCAACGTGGGCACTATCCGACTTCAGTGATGGTTTGGTCGGGTATTAGCTATGAAGGAGTAACTGAGCCATACTTTTCTCAAAAAGGTATCAAAGCATCGGCACAAGTGTATCAATATACCATTCTCGAGAATGGTTCACCCAGCAAGACTGGGCGCCGGGTCATAAAGCTAAGTCTACGCAGTCTTGGTTGGAAACAAACGTTTCGGACTTCATCAGAGCTGAAGACTAGTCGTCGTCTAGTCCCGATCTTAATCCTCTGGATTATGATTTATGGTCAGTTTCACAGAGTATGGCTTGCTCTAAACGCCATGAAAATTTAGAGTCCCTTATACAATCTGTATGATTGGCAGTGAACAATTTTCCCATGGAAAGAATGCGTGCTTCTATTTATAACTGGCCTCAATGTTTAAAGGACTGTTGGTGGTTCACTAAAGATAAAAATTCGAGGTATTCGCTTTACGAGTCCTGAAGATGCGGTGAAAGCGTACAATAATGCCATAGAAAAGACCCCTAAGTAAGAATGGCCCACTGCTTTTCTCAGTGGTTCCATCGAATGCGACGATGTGTAGAGAGGAACGCAGATTACTTCGAAAAACAATAAAAGTATTGGCAACTTTCTACATTTAGCCGATTTTCATTTTCTAAACATTTTCAGTGTTATCTAGGTATTCCAAGCCAAATCGAGTACGCTCGCATTGTCTGGTCACCTCAATATAATACATATACTGATATGCTTGAGTCTATTCAAAGACGTCTTCTTCGCGAATTGACGATTAGGTTTGGTCTAAAAAGGGAGCTGACTACATATGAGGAAAGGCTATCTCACTTCAAGTTACTGAGCCTCGAGAGTCGTCGCAAATTGCATGGCCTAACGACTTTATACAAAATACTCGATGGCACAATTTCTACTTCCCTCTTGTCGAATATTCATCTAAGAGTTCCCAATTGGTCTTCAAGACATGACCAGCCTTTTATCATTCCGTTCTGCAATAATAACGTGTCCTTCCATAACCCTATCTATAGAATTTGTCGTCAATACAATGCACTACTACTCGAAATCAGTGAAGTACGTGACATCCACAGTTTATCTGTTTGTAAATGGAAATCTAGTTTATATAAATTCCTTAATTAGTTTAAAATTTTAAAAAAGCATCTTAATATAACTACCATAATTATTCACTTCTATTTGTCCAAGTATATATTTTCTCTTTTTTTTTCTTTTATAATTACCTAAAGTTAGTTTTAAAATCGCTATTACTGTTGTATTTGCATAGTTATTAATTTATGCTAAACATGCTGAGTACACACCCTCGTGGAGTTGCAGCCTATCTTGTATTTAGCTTATAGTTTATTTTGTTTATTATGTATTTGTTGTAATTCTGTTGTGTGTACCTATTAAATAAATAAATATTATATTACAAAGCGTCTTATTGCATGAAGACATTGCTCGATGCATTTTTAGACAGGTTTTTCTATAGTACCTTACATCATGGCAGGTTTAACTTGCAATGAACTAACTTGCTTTAAATGTTTATATAGGTATAGTAAAGGAGACTTGATAATATAACAAACATTGAGGGAGCTTGGAGAGTTACTTTATTATAGAATTCTGAATCAGTTGGAGGCTTATTTGCACAGGAAGCCGGCTAGATTATGGGTACCACAACGGCGCCTATTTCTGCCTTGAAGCAGTGATGTGTAAACATTACTGTGTTTCGGTCTGAAGGGCGCCGTAGCTAGTAAAATTCTTGGGCAAATAAGACTTAACATCTTATGTCTCAAGGTGACGAGCGTAATTGTAGTGCCGCTTAGAATTTTTTGGTTTTTAAGAATCCTGACCGGCACTGCATTGTAATGGGTAGGGCGTATCAATTATATCAGCTGAACTTCCAGCTCGTCTCGTCCCTTATTTTCATAAAAAAAAATATGCGTAAAGTACCTACTGTTACTTGGTTTGCACTTGGCTAAGCTTTAGCGTAAGTAGTTATTTGGTTCATTAAAAAAAACCGAAGCCTTTGCTATTTATTATTACTCACATAAAACACGTCGTAATATTGAAGCAATAGAATTCTGCAAACATTTGTCAGCATAAAACCAATGCGTAAATAAGAGTTTTATCTAACGTTATACCCAATATACTGGTATTGGGTAAAGGTCCGCACCAAATCAGAAACACTACTCGTTTTAAAAATAAAGTAGAAAAAGTGTTTCCGATTTTGTTTTCCTCTCGCTGTCAATTCATCCGATAGTTGGTAAATAATACACGTACCATAGTGACTGCCGCGTTACCAGGGTAGTAATAGGATGTATAAACCTTATCACTTCATTAAACATTATATCTATATTACATCATAAGAAGAGTTTGGTACTCTTATCTAGAAGTCAAGCGTAATAGTATCTATAGTTTTGGAAGCTGGTGCTAGTAAGTTAGTTTGACAGGGCTGCTTCAACACTTAGCGTCTTGATTGGGCCATAGTACGTGTGCATTCATCTTCTTACTCCATCCAACCCACACCATGAAGACGATGGTTAACATATCTTGGGAATGGAGTGACCGCCCCCAGACTTATAAAATAAGGAAATATGTCATTGTAAGGCAATTATATTAAAAAAGCGGCCAAGTGCGAGTCGGACTCGCCGTTGAAGGGTTCCGTAGCAGTAAGTAACGTAATACAAAAGTTTTTGTAGTTCGTTATAACGGTGGCGGGTGGTTTTCGGTGGAAGTTTGCATGGTAGTGTACATCATATTTTTTTTAGTTTTATCTTTTACTTACAGGGGGGGGGGGGGGGGTACACATTTTACCACTTTGTAACAGTATAGTTCTTATAGTTTCGGAAAAAAGTGGCTGTGACATACCAACGGACAGATAGATAGACATGACGAATCTATAAGGGTTCTGTTTTTTGTCATCAAGCTCGAACCCTAAAAAAGGAGCTTGCTGAATTTTTTGTGCCCTTTCTATTCAGTTCAGAGGCATATGTTTCGTGTGGTGACCCATTCTACTCGAATTCTACCGATTTTGATTTTTGACGCACAACGACTCATGTGAATATATCTTTCAATTTCTTCTCAGTTTGATTTATCTGTAACGTAAGAGTGTTAAGTAAACACAGATATGAATTCAAAAATCTAAAACACTGCACGTTTGGGGATAGAATGGTAAAAAAAATATTGTCTATAAGACTCATTTAACAAAATTTTTTTACAACAATAATTCAAACTGAGAAGAAATTGAAAGATTGTATATCGAGTTGTAGTGGGCCAACCGCAATCGGATAATAGCTACGGACTTTGGAATAGAATCCAATTTCTAATCGTTTCTGGGATAACCTTCGTGTAATAATAGGCGTAAAGAAGACGTCGAAACAGTAGCCCTTAAACCCTATCGTAAAATGAAAAAAAAAATTAAATTAAAGTAAACATGAATTATCAAGCAGTTTGAGAAATTATGCATAAGAAAAATTCAATTGGAAATATTTGTTATAAGTTGTTAATAATATTAACAATTTGAGTTTCGCCAGGTGACCCCTCAAGCGTCGCGAGTAGGAAACTTGTTATTTATTAACTTTAAAGAATGAAACTCGTCGTTAAAGTTTGAAGAGAGTGAAGTTTATCTGCTTCAAGAAACTACGCTCGCAAGTTTTTCTTGACACATGCAATCTTGTTGTCTTTCACATTTCAAATTAAAACTTGCAATAGTAAATCTTGAAATTGTTTCTTAGAAATTTGTGTCTTTATTTCCAAGAAGTTCAAAATAAGGTGCTACGAATTTTTTCATTGCATTGCATTGCATTCAAATTTCATTGCTCATTAAATCAGCTTTATAATGTTGTAACTCAAACTCAAATTATTTTATGCAGAACAGTAGATTTTTTTATGAAAATAAGGGATGAGACGAGCATGTCGTTCAGCTTATGGTAATTGATACGCCCTACCCATTACAATGCAGTGCCGCTCAGAATTCTCTAAAAACTCAAACATTTTGAGAGGCACTACAATTGCACTCGCCACCTTGAAACATAAGATGTTAAGTCTTATTTTCCCAGTAATTTCACTAGATACGGTGCCCTTCAGACCGAGACACAGTAATGCTTACACATTACTGCTTCATGGCAGAAATAGGCGTCGTTGTGCTTATACGCCATAGATAGCGTAGATATATTGACATGAGTCATTGAGCGTCAAAATCGGGAGAATTTGAGTAGAATGGGTCACCACCGAAACATATGCCTCTGAACTGTACCTACTGTCAATTTCATAGTCAAATAATTAAAACCAATATTCAATTTTTATAGCAATAGAGTGATTTTATTTTATTTCATTTAAACGTCAGATTGAAGTAGCACTAAGAATACAGAACGCAGATACTAATTTGACGAAGTAATTCATGCTAGAGACAAAATTATTCTAATAGCTTATTCTCATTAGATGATTCGATTCACTCGATCGATTTATTAGATGATGACATTATGATTTTATAAGATTATCCGAGTGAACTTGTATGAATACAACCGCGTCGGAGTCGGACCTTGCGTTACAAACTTGCGCGAGATGGTTTTCGAATGGAACCACGTGGAACCATTTTATATGGAAAAATATATTGTCCGTGCTCCGTATTTTAAATGGCGTGTGGTTGTGCGGCAGTAGTCGACATCAACCTTATAATTCGAAAGCGTCCTAAGACAAAAACTCACATTATACAACCATTCAAATGACAGATGTAATATTATAGCAGTATCCCGTTGTTACTCACCTTGCAAATAAAATGAGCAAATCATTTCCACAGCCACAAAGTTATTTAATGAGATCAACTTGTACGAAATTCAAAGATTCTGAAACTCAATTCAAAGTCGGAAATTAATTTTCAAGCACTGCGTCGGTGGTTAAATAAGATGTTGCTCTTAAGTTTTTAAAAACAGTAATTGTAATTATTGGTAAAGGAAGTTGGATGATGTGAATACAAAAGATCTTTATTCAAGAACTTCTTTATGTGCGATGAGAGAGATAAATATGCAGCTGAAGTATTTTTGCATGATTAGATCTGGTTACCGAATTATTACTCTACCAGAATTTTCACCTTGTTGGGACGTGATATCTCCTCAACCATTTAACCGCGTGCAACACAGAGCTGTTGAAATTGTCGGGGAACCAGTAGGTACTCTGTGAACGGCTAGAATACTTGTACGTTGCGTAGAGACGTCGTTGTTCATTGGGTGTCCTCTACTGCATTTATCAGTGGGAGTATTCCGAACATCTGCTGGAACTGATTCCTGCCGCTAAGTTTCATCTTCGCACGAACCTTGTCCTAATCATCTGATAGGTCACTCTTTGATCAATCTCTATTATACGCTGCACAATTACAATCTAATCTTCAGTCGTCACCGTAGAAGGCCGTCCCTCGCGCAGATCATCGGTGAGATTATTACGACCACGTTTAAACTAATTAAACCAATGTAAATAGTGGCACGAGATGGGGTGCCATCGTTATAAGCCAATTTAAGTCTACCATACACTTCTTGTTATCGTAAATTTCTTCTTAAATGACATAGAAAGTCATTAAAAATCATTGCTCGAAAAGTTTTTTGCGCTAAATGTGTATTTAGCGCAAAAAATTTTGACTGATGACATGATGTAGATATTTTTCAATCTGCAGCCAAATAAATATTGGCAAAGAGTGTAAAATTGATAGTAAAAACTATCAATGTCACCCTCGTATGTATTTAATTGTACAAATGAAAATGCATTTATTTTTTATGACGAAATGTTATCTAAATAAAACATAAAATATATATCTCAGCAATAAATAGAAATGAACTTTATTCGGAATGACTTCCTTTGGATTTGCAGGCATAATGAGTGATTTCATTAGCGATTTGATGTCGATGTGTAGTTTAAAACAGGCCATGTCTTCTAAAACTGACCAAAATTAGTACTACAACTGTCTTATTAATAAACTTTAAGGTTACTACAAGTTTAAAGTTACTTCTCCCTGATATGTAATTCTGTAGTGACAAAGGTAAGATAAGGACAAAAAAAAATAAATTTGGAATAACTTTTCATCGCGTTTATTAATATTCCAGCAAGTGATGGGTTACACAAGGGCTCTTGTGTTGGTTATTTAAAAAATGCAAGTCTAACCTATATCAAGCCATTTTTTGCCCATAAACCTAACAGGGATTTTTCTTGTTATCGAGTATATTGAAAAATGATTTAAATATTTTTCTCTTATTGTATTTTGGTTTGAGCAGGTGCTCTTATTACCAATTATAATAATTAAAGCAACAATCAGCTCTTGTCAACTGCGGCACGTTAGATTCTAGACCACCTTGAGTAAATCGTGTGTTATGACTAAACGCAGAGTCTTACATGAAAGACTGAGATATATTTTTAAAAAGCATTTAAATTTACTCTAAGCGTAGTGCTCTTCAATTATTAAAATAATTATTTTCATTGAAGGAAATGCTTGCTAGTGAAAAGTTTATTAAAGTATAATGTCCTTTTCACTACAGCACAGCTTCACACAAGCATTTTCTTCGAGCCACTCACTTTAACAATACGGAATGGTAAAGGGGTATTTAATCATATCCTGTGTAAATTGACGATAATCACCAACCTGCAGGTCTTCTTTGATGATACGAGAAAAGGCTCCACGAGGAATCTTCATTTATCGCGATGTTTTTTTTTTAATTCATTCATTAAGGGTCATACAAATCGCGAGTGTAAGACGTACCTTATCACGCACTCTAAAGTAATTTCATAATCTTTTCATTGGTCGTCTAGCAGCAAGAGTCTTTATCTAGATGCTTCAATTACCTACGATTATTGCTATTTTATATAAGCCTTGAAAAAATATGTAAAATGAGGGAAATGATCGAGGTTTCTTACATAATAAAAGCATTCCTAATTTGAATTTTTGATGAGAACTTTTTACTACTTACATATTATAATACTGAAATGTTGTCACAGCTAGATAAAAACAAACTATGTAAATTTTAACGGATTTATTCGCAATGTCATGCAATGAATTCAAAGCAGTTGCTCGGAAATTTATTGCAAGAAGTGGCATTTTTGGCAAATAATTCATAATAAACATCTAATGATTACAGCCTCGCTTTGTATCGGAATACTGGGTCTCGAAATCTCGAGCGATTGCCAATTCCGCGGCCATCTGGAGAGCAAAGCCAAATTGGCTTGGAAGAAACTGGGCGTTATAAATAGAGCACGGCAATACTTCAAGCCGGCCCACATTCTAGCGCTCTACAAAGCGCAGGTCCGGCCACACATGGAGTATTGCTGTCATCTCTGGTCTGGCGCACCCCAGTATCAGCTCGATCCAATTGACCGCGTGCAACGTAGAGCACCTCAAATTGTCGGGAACCCAGTGCTCTGTGAACGGCTGGATCACTTGGCGTTGTCTAGAGACATCGCGTCATTGTGTGTCTTCTACCGCATTTATCACGAGGAGTGTTCCGAAGAGCTGTTTCACCTAATTCCTGCCGCGAAATTCCACCTTCGCTGGACACGCCACAAGTTAGGATGTCATCCCCACCATCTCGATGTGTGGCGGTATTCCACAATGCGGTTTTCAAGGAGCTTTCTTCCACGTACTACAAAGCTGAGGAATGAACTTCCTTGTGCGGTGTTTCCGGGACGATACGACATCAAAAAAAGCCTCCTGTGATTCTTCTGGTGTTGCAAGAGAATGTGGGCAGCAGTGATCACCTTACACCAGGTGACACGTACGCTCGTTTGTCCTCCTTTTCCATAAAAAAAGGCATGTTTTCTAAGTGCTGATTGAACGCTATCACAGCCACTTCCTAATTGGTGAAAGTGAAACCTATAATCAAATCTTTGATTTTGGAGAGATAACAGAAATCACAGGGTCAAACGCGCAAACTTAAGTCTTCTGGGGGTTAAATTGGACAATTTACCCCATCCCGCGACCTTCTCGAGAGAGGACTCGATAGAAGACACAAGTTTCTCCCGGCACTGCTCGACGATTTCCCGAGAGAGACCTGCATGGCCCGTGTATGCGGCATCACCAGTGCTGTCGTCTGCATAGCAATGTATATTGGCGGTGTCCAACATATCATTGATATGCAGAAGAAACAGCGTGGGAGATAGCACACAGCCTTGGGGCAATCCAGCGTTCACGGCCTTCGGATTCGAGCAAAAACCGTCGACAACCACTTGTATGCTGCGCCCAGTGAGGAAGCAAGAGGTCCACTTGCATAAGCTCTCGGGAAGCCCAAATGATGGAGATGAAGTTTTGAGAGAAGCGCCTTGTGTCATACACCATCAAAGACCTTCGCTATATCCAGGCTAACTGCCAGGCCTTCCCCCTAGCTTTCAATAGCCGCTGCCCATCTATGTGTTAGGTATATAAGAAGATCACCTGCCGACCGACCATGGCGAAAGCCGTATTGTCGGTCCTTGATCAACTGGTGACCCTTTAGGTATACCAAAAGCTGACGGCTAATTATGCTCTCCATGATTTTGAAGAGCAGGGAGGTAATACCAATAGGCATGTAGTTTGTCAGATCCGAACTGTCCCCTTTTTCTTGGATCGGATGGACAAGGGCTGACTTCCATGAGGCAGGGACTATGCCTTTGGAATAAGAGTGCCGAAATAAACGCGTTAGCACCGGCGTCAACTCAGGGGCACACGTTCTAAGCACGATTGGAGAAATGCCATCCGACCCGCTCGACTTCCTGACGTCCAAAGAAAACAGAGCTCGCCTAACAGTTTTCTGTCTGAACTGTACTTCAGGCATAGAGCTCTGACACCGCGGGATGGTCGGCGGTGTTTTTCCGTTGTCGTCAAGAGTCGAGTTGGAGGTCAATAGAGCGCACAGGAGATCGGCTTTCTCTTTTGTCGTATGGGCCAGGGTGCCATTCCTCATGTGCAACGGTGGCATGGACGGCTGGTTGAAGTTACCAAGAGCAGCTTTCGGCAACGACCAGAACTTGCGTGTTCCGGTCGGGTAACTGGAAAGCTGCTCGCCGATTTTGACGTGTTTTGATTTTGCACGGGCGATTTGCCGCTTAAAAAAACTGAAGGCACTTAAGAACTTTGCAAATCGGATCCTTTGTGCCCAGCGCCGCAACCCAAGTTCGATACCTCCGCGAAAAGAACATTATTATTACATTTAAAGTAGTAGAGGAATATGAAAGGTCCTAGGATTAGACACTAAGGGTTAATGTTCATTATTAAATACTACTTTCTGGGTTCTATTAGATAAGTATGATGTAATAAGATCGAGTGATTTGCTTTTCATACAATAATAGTTGAGTTTACGGAACAAGTTCAATGGCCTACAAAATCCAATGCTGTCAAAAGATCACAGGATATTCGGACTACGGAGTTAGCTGATATCACCACAGCATTAAATATGTGTCGAATGAATGCCATACAGTAATCAGATGTTGCACGACCTTTCGTTAAACCAAATTGTTTAGCATGTAAGATGTAATTGCCTGAGAAATATTTAAACAATTGATTTAATATTATTTTTTCAAAATTTTTACTATTTCTAGGTAGAACAGAAACAGATCTAAAATTGTTAATATCTTTTGTATCGCCTGACTATCTGACTTTAAAATTCGCATAACTTAGTAAAGTACAGTAGTACTTTAGATTATCTCGTAAAAATATTTTTGATTATCTTTGCTATAGTAGCCACAAACATGCCTCATAATTGATTTGATTTGCCTTTGATTATTTTACCAGCAGTAACGTGCCTAAATTTGAATGAAACTGTGCACTTAGGTACATTGTTTTTAACTATTGATTTAGCTTGTTCAGAAGAATATAATATCTTACATACTAATACAGGGTGTGATTAAAAAAAAAAAGTGTGATAATTGGAAATAATGGAAATTTGCCAGATTGAGGTCTTTTAAAAACTACACCATTTTTGGATATACTCGATGATGGATGTAATTAATCAAAAGTAGAAAAAATCATATATCTTGACCTAAAAAAGTTCAACGCCAAATATCAATGTTCAAATGGCAAATAACAATCTACAAACAAATGCTTATCTTCATATTGTATAGAAGGCATTTAATATGAAGACGCCGAAAGAACAATGAATGGTCATTGTTTCTAATGAACAGAGAAATGTAATTACGAGGATGTATTCATTGTATTGCACACGGTACTGGCCAAGGGGCCGTCTTACCTGCGTTGTTATATTTGTTTGTGCTTTTACATTGTTATGTTACACTTAATTTGATGCTTGCGAAAAATTACTCTTAGCTTTTGTGTGTTTTCAGAGTAATTTTATAGATTATCTATAAGATATTTTCTTGAAATGGATTATGTTCAGAATCTGAAATGAATGCAAGAAGAAGAAGTCTTCTCCTTACTTACACCTTATAGCACAAACTATCTTTTAATCAAAATCCAGTCTAAAAAGCCCGTTTTGGAACTGGAACTACAGACATAGATAGTCCAAGTCGAAACGATACTAGAAATTTCAAGCGTATCAAATCTGAGCGTGACAGTTCAGACTCATTCAATACCTTAAAAAAGTGCTCAGGGATTTTATTTAGGCGCAGTGAGATTATTTTTGCAGTATGAAAATGTATTTTAATAAGATTTGTGTACAATTAGACACAAGTATAACGTGTAGATGTGTAAGCTGAAAGAAAATGTAAAAAAATATAGCGGTTATTCCCTATTAAAGCTTACATAATATATTTCATTACATACATAGTTAAGTTACTATACAATAATTTTAAATATGTGAACCATTTCCAAACAACACAATGAACAAAACACCCGTAGTTCACAGATCGTTATAATCTTACCTTAGCTAAATATTTCTCACATTTACTCCAGGATTTCTTTCAATCAGAACTCTATCAAAGGTTTTGACGTGACAACGTCTTATAATTCGATAGAGCGGCTGCACGCACGAAAAAACATGACTCATGCGGCGTTACCTCGCTCTGAGGCGTTCCATGTAAGGCTTGAAGTGCAAGCGAGAGCGCGGAACGAGCGACAAAGAAGCACAATCGGCCTTTGCGTTCGGCAGCGTTCGACATCCGTCTCTCTCCTGCTTGAGTGAGCGATGCGTCTGTATACTATAGCACATTTACATGTTTTGATCGAGTATCAAGTGCAGTGAAAAGTGAATGTGGCGTCAATTGTTTATAGCAACGATAATTACAGCGATAAAGGTAATGATTCTTTCGATATTAATTATATATTCAGTGATATATTGTCGAATATTCGTGCTTTCATCATTAAAATGAATAGCATTGGTCCGCTAGTGCAGCGATTGTAGGTTATGCTATAATTGACAAAATTAAAACAATAAGTTAACAGAACTATTTCACGATGAGTAAAAAATCGATGGCTTTACTATCGAAATAATAATACAATCGAAATAATTATTTAATAAAATTATAACATAAATATTAAATCTTCCACATATCACAACAACGTGTCTGAAATGACAGGTTGGACCAGCCATCCGTCAAAGGAACATTTTCTCCTACATCAAACACATTGAGGCGGGCTTTTTAAAAACTAGATTTACGAAAATTTTAATGTTTCCAAATTTTAAATGTAAGATTTATAAACAATAATTTAATCGTTGTTTATTCTTATAATTAATTATTTAAAATTATTACTTTTTTATAACCAATTACAATTAAATTTGCAAAAATAATTAAGTAACTAATTGAAAAAATTTAATTATATTATTAAAATAATAAAATCAAAATTTAAATTTTAACAATAAAGTAGAAATTTAAACAATAAATTTCATTCAAGTATTATGTTATATTTTTATTTTTTAAATTTAAAATGATATTTCTGAATGAAGAATTTTATGAATTTTTTTTTTAATTGTTTCGAACGACGATTTATTTTGCAGAAACGCTTACAATCCCACCATGGAAAAAAAGCCTGACGAACCAGAGGATGTCACGAATAAGCCACTACCTTCGATGAGTGAACCCACGGAGGTTCAAGATGCTGTAGCATCTACTTTAGCAAAGCCATTCGCGCAGCCAATAATCACTGCTTCAAAATCGAAAGCCCAAAAACAACGTGAGTACAGACAGCGTATCACAGCATCTAGAACTCCTGCTCAGGCGGCTGCTGCGAGAAAATCGAAAAACAAAAGACAACGCAACAACAGATTACGCCAAGCTGCTAACTTGTAGAATAGCAATTAATAGAAACTTATCATCGGCATCCGCAGCCAAAATTCTCAACGTTGAACTTTCGGATACAACCCGCCTTATTAGAAACACTGGTGACGTTTGCTTAGCAGAAGTTACATGCTTCACCGCTGATATCACGTTCAACATGGTTCTTGGCGCAGTTTATATTCATCCTGGAGCAAGTATTTCTAACATCAGTGTTCTGCTACATCAAGCACTATTTCCGTATGTTTATAACAGCCAGTATGTACATCCCATCATGGAAGTTGATACCGATTAACCAATTCTTCTTTGTGGCGACTTCAACACAAATGTGAAAAATGACGAAACATTCATCAAATTCATGAAAGACATGTTTAATGTCGATTGTGCATCAGACGTTAATAACTCAACAACACTAGGAGGCACCACCATCGATTTGACTTTTTCAAGACACATTAAACTCGAAAAATTCCCTTTCATTTCCTACTTTTCCTACCATCGTCCTATTCTCAACAGAATAACACAGATTGTAAGAAATTAAATATTACACATGTTTAAAAGTTGTAAAACAATTGCTCAACGCACATTTATACTTGTAAAAAGTATTAAATTGTAAAAAAAATTGACATAATTGCATTTATGCGTACAAATAAATCTAACTTGATCAATTTCATTGTGATATCCAATTACCTCCTTCTCTATATACATACAAATCTATTAAACAAATGAAATTAAAATTTTCTTTTGAAAAATGCTACCATTCCATCAGTATTTTCTTAAGACGTTGTCACGTTCAACTATCGTCAGTAAACCGACTTTAATAATAATAATAATAATAAAAGCCTTTATTAACAATCTATAAATAAGTGCAGTTACATTTCTAATCTTAAATCTACTATTTTAATTTGATTATATAAAAGTACTTATGTAATAATTTACTATATAAGACACTGGTTTCTAGATTGTTTTGCTTTTCAGCATAGGCCTCCCCAAGTTTTCTCCAAAAAGATCTATCTCTTGCTGTCCTCATCCAAGTCGGACCAGCCACCTTTAGAATATCATCTTCCCATCTTCGATGTTGTCTTCCTCTATTTCTGGTATCATATCTTGGACACCATTCTGTCACTTCTTTAGTCCATTTCTCAGTCTTACTTCGTATCATGTGTCCAGCCCATTTCCATTTCAGTTGTTGGTTTGTTATTGTTGCTAGCCTAATTTTATCTTTAAGTTTTATGTTAAGTATACTTCGTTCCATTCTGTGTTGGCAGGTTTCCAGCGCTTTGATATTTTTGTTTGTGTAACTACAAGTCTGGCACCCGTAGGTCATACTGGGTAGAACACAAGTATTAAATATTTTCTTTTTGCCTTCTATTGGTATATGCGGGTTTTTCATGACATCTTTTAGGGCCCAATATCTCTTCCATCCTATAGTTATTCTATTGTTTATTTCTTTTGTAGTAAGATCTGTAGGAGATATTATTTGGCCAAGTTATGTATATTCCTCTACATATTCCAATTCATTGGCGTTATTAGGTTTAATAGGAACTTTAGTGTAATTAGTCATAACCTTTGTTTTCTCTGTATTCATTGATAGTCCAACCTGCTCACTTTCATGTACTAGTTGTTCTATCATGTTTTGTAGGGCTTTTGGGTCTTCGCTTATTAGTATTAGATCGTCGGCAAATCTTACGTGGTTTAGTAATTTCCCATTAATATTTATCCCGTGTTTATACCAATCGAGCTGCCGAAATACGTGTTCTAGGGTTGCCGAGAAGAGTTTGGGTGATAGAGGGTCACCCTGTCGGACTCCTCTTCTAATGGGGAAGTAATCTCCTACCTTCTCTGTCCGTACTTTAGCTTTCATATTCCCATATATATTCCTTATTATACGAATGTATTTATTGTGGACCCCTTGTGCGGTAAGTGCTTCCCTCCTTTGTTGTAATCTATATATGCTAGGTAGTATTTTTTTCCGTATTCTTTGCATTTCTGAAATATTTGTTTTATGGTATGAATGTGATCGATAGTTGAGAAACCGCTTCTAAACCCTGCCTCTTCTTTTGGTTGGGTTTCGTCTAAAATTTTCGTTAATCGTTCTACTATTATTTTGGAGAATATTTTATATATGTTGGACATTAGTGAGATAGGTCTATAGTTCGAAATATCATCCGTTTTACCTTTTTTATGGAGTAAAATTATTGTTGACGTAGTCCATTGGTGGGGGATATATTCAGTACTTAAAATTTCATTGAATAATTCTGTAAGTGTGTCTAAAATAGTTTCAGATGTACCGATTAAAACTTCATTAGAAATTTTATCCTCACCTGGTGCTTTTCCTCTCTTTTGGGTTATTGCTTTCCTAGTTTCGTCTCTCAATATGTCTGGAATTGGTTCTTCAATATCTTTCTGGTTACAGGTTACACCTAATATTACTTGTTTGTCATTGTAAAGTTCACGATAGATATCAGTTACTGTTTCTAGAATGTTTTCTTTTAGTTTTTTGTATTTTAGTTTTGTTGTGTGTTACGTTACTAATCCAATTTGTGTATTCTTGGAGATCTTTCCATGCGTTTTTAGTTCCGCCTGTTTTTTCTATATGTTGCCGTAGTGTTTCTGTTCTCATTTCATATTTATATTTTCTTATTTCGGCCTTTATTTCTTTACTTAGTTTCGTTATCTCTTGTTTATTGTCTTTCTTGTTTTTAAATAAAAGTGCCCTTTGTTTGAGTAGGTCTCTTGCTTTTGGTCCTACTCTATCTCTTGTTGTTTTGTTTCTTTCTATTTTTTTACTTATTTCTTTTAGTTCGTCTTCTATAATATCGTATTCCTCCTGAACCGTTTTAAGTTCATTTAGTGATATTAACGTAGTTCTTAAAGATTCTAAGACGTGACTTGGTAGGGGTGGGAAAATTGGAAGTTTGGTATTTTTTATGTATTTCCTTGATATCTTTGGTTCAAGCATATGTAAGTGACCTCGTAGTAACCTGTGATCGCTATTATAATTAAAGTTGTTGAGAACTTCTACATTTAAGAACAGCCTTGGTTTGTTCGTACTTATGAAATCTATCTCATTTCTTACCAGGCCATTGGGAGATTCCCATGTCCATTTTCGTTTAGGTTTCCTTTTGTAAAAGCTATTCATAATATATAGTTTATTTTCCAATGCGAAATTTATAAGTCTCTGTCCATTATCATTCCTTTTTCCGGTTGTATGGGGTCCAAGAGATATAAGATGTCCAATTTGGCTGTTAAAATCTCCCATCACAATAACGGTTCTGTATAAAGTCTCCATTATTCTACTTAGTTGTGCATAAAAGTTATCTTTAACTTCTTTCTTTGCTATCTCAGTGGGAGCATATACTTGAACTATAGAAGTCGGGTGTTTGTGACCTGGAAGAGCGATGTGAAGCACGGCTATTCTGTCTGAAACTCCATTAAAATCTATTATACTATTTTTCAAATATTTTTCAACTAAGAATCCTACACCATAAAGGCCTTGTACTTCATTTTTATAGTATAGTATATAGTCCTCATATTCTTCAATCTGTTCGCCTGATCGGCGTACTTCGCATATTCCTAATATGTCCCAACTAATATTTTGTAGCGCTTGTTTAAGTTCTATCAAAGATTCTTGAGAACTTAATGTTCTAGTATAAAGCGTTGCTATATACAGCCTCATCGTTTTGTTTTTGGTTTTATTTAAGTTTTTATTATTAAAGTTTGGGGGGTATTGGTCATCAACCCGCGGTGACCAGCCGGATTGGGGTATGTTATGTTTGTTTTTATTTTCGGTTGTTATAAGTTTTTTGAAAAGTTAATTTTCCGTTTACCGATGTCATTTATATTTTGCTATGCTTTTGAATTATTCTTTTCCGTTAAGGAATGTGACCTAGCTCTCATATACGAGAATGGGTCAGACCTTTGAAGTTTTGCTGGAGCTACAACAGGTTTTCCGAGTTCTTGTTGGGATTTTTTAGCTAGAGATATTGAGTTGTCACGTTTTCTCTTATCTTTCTGTATCACTACAAGCTTTTTATCTTTTATATAGGCTTCATTTCCCGTTTCTTTTTCCTTTTCAACCTGTTGTTTCAGTTCTTTTCGTTTTATAAGAGTTTCTTTCGAGTAATCTTCGGTAATGTAAGTTTAAGTGGCATTCTTTTCTTAGATTTCATGATTTCTATTTTTTTATTTAAGGTAGTAAGTGAGATTAAAATTGGTCTTGTATTCCCAGTAGTTTGTCTTTCAAGTCAATGCATTTTATTAATATCACGTGGTTCAATTGGTATTTCTAATTTTAAAAATATATCGAAAATGTTTTTAGAAAGATGCAGCGTAACTCTTTTCGGTTTCTCTTATTCCGTGAAGTACAATATTATTTTTCCTGTACGTATTTTCCAGATGATTAATTTTTTTGTTCAACGTTTGTATCTTATCTTGTATTTCTTCTCTTATTGGCTTAATTTTTTCCTCAATCATCAGCATAATTTTTTCAGATACAGAATTGGTAATTGTTATAGTTTGTTTTTCAAATTCTTGTTTCATCATATTAAACAATGTAGCCATCTCCATCGGTTGGCTAAAATACTTGTCTCCAAAGCCGTTAATAAAAGTTGAATTCTAGCCAAATGTGTTGACACTTGACAGCGCTTACTTCGCACTTGTTTACAATTTTCGCCAATCGGTTGAAAGGGATAAATTTGTATAACCTAAAAATTTAAGACTTAGGTGGAATATTTTTGTAAAGAATTTTTATTCTCCTAGTTTCTTATGTTTTACTTTCATTCTTTTGTTCCTCTGATATTTGTGATCCACTTTTGTTATTTTTCACTTGAGAAAGTTGTGTGTTTATTCACTTTATGAATTTAAATATCGGGAGTGATTTGACAATACGTGTTGTGTTTTAGAGCACCGGAAACGGAAAGAAAAAAAATAATAACACGGTTTTCAGTGAAAGCAAACACGTCTGTAACATACGACAGTAATTGTTCTTTGACTGAAAATTAAACAAATTTCAGTTTCGGAGTCCTTTGCAGCCAATACCTATATCGATGAATACACCATTCCCAATGCGATTTTTGAGCTTTGGTAAGTAGTGTTTTCTCGTTTTAATTCTATTAAATCATCGCTATATTATATCATAATATTATTTACGGTCTAAGGTATTAAAAAGTTCATTAAGATTCTTATTCAAACCTCGACTTGTTGTGACAAAACATGAAACAAAAATTGTTATAATTGTAAACTTCAAACAAAAATTTAGTTTTATTAAGTACTTACACAATATGAATTTTTTTTTACTTACCAGTTAATATTATGAACCTACTAAGAGCACTGAAGCAGGATTTTATAGGCATAAGTAAGACAGTAGAATTACAAATATTTCTAATACTAAAGTTAAGTCAAAAATATTTTATTGACATAACTAGCCATTCCCGCACGCTTTGCTGGGCGAATTTTAAATGGAGATGATGGAATTCGAAAAATAAGTAGTCATAAACCATCTAGGATAAATTTTAATGGTGGTAGTTTCATGTCGATAAGATCAGTAGACTAGGCGTGAAAGAGTCTCAAACAAAGACGATTTTCATTATATATATAGGAAAAGAAATCAATAGATTAGACAACTAATCACCAATAGTACATTTGTATGGCCTGTATCGCTTGTATAAGTATGGCCCAGTACAACAAGGTCCACATTCCTTTTGGCCAGTAAGTACCTATCGAATTCGCGCGAAAATCCGACGACGCCCGCCTCTTAATAATTATGCCTTTTTTTATGGAATAGGAGGACAAACGAGCGTACGGGTCCCTAGTGTTAAGTGATCACCGCCGCCCACTTCATCTTGCAACACCAGAGGAATCACATGATCGTTGCCGGCCTTTAAGGAAGGTGTATGCGCTTTTTTTGAATAAACCCATGTCGTATCGTCCCGGAAACACCGCACAAGGTAGCTCATTCCACAGCTTTGTAGTACGTGGAAGAAAGCTCCTTGAAAACCGCACTGTGGAAGGTGGGCATAATATCCAAACTTGTGGCGTGTCGTGCGAAGGTGGAATTCGGCGCCAGGAATCAGGTTAAACAGCTCTTCGGAACACACCCCGTGATAAATGCGGTAGAAGACACACAATGAAGTGACATCACTACGCAACACCAAGTGATCCAGCCGTTCACAGAGCACTGGGTCCCCGACATTTAAAGCTGCTCTACGTTGCACGCGGTCAAATGGATCGAGCTGATACTGGGGTGCTCCAGACCAGAGATGACAGCAATACTCCACGTGTCGCCGGACCTGCGCTTTGTAGAGCGCTAGAATGTGGGCCGGCTTGAAGTATTGCCGTGCTTTATTACTGACGCTCAGTTTCTTCAAAGCCAATTTGGCTTTGCCCTCCAGATGACCACGAAATTGGCAATCGCTCGAGATTTCGAGACCCAGTATTCCGAAACTAGGCGAGGCTTTAAGGGAAGTGTTGTCGAAGAGCGGTGATACGGCAAATGGGGTTTATTAGTAATAAACGCGCAAACTTGAGTCTTCTGGGGGTTAAATTGGACAAGGTTCAATTTACCCAATTTGGCGAACTTCTCTAGAGAGGACTCGATAGAAGACACAAGTTTCTCCCGGCACTGGACGACGATTTCACCAGTGCTGTCGTCTGCATAGCAATGTATGTTGGAGGTGTTCAACATATCATTGATATACAGAAACAGCGTGGGAGATAGCACACAGCCTTGGAGCACTCCAGCATTCACGGGCTTCGGGTTCAAGCAATATCCGTCGACAACGACCTGTATGCTGCGCCCAGTGAGGAAGCTGGAGGTCTACTTGCACTAGCTCTCGGGAAGCCCAAATGATGGAAGTTTTGTGAGGAGCGCCTTGTGCCATACACGATCAAAGGCCTTCACTATATCAAGGCTAACTGCCAGGCGTTCTCCCTAGCTTTCAATGGCCGCCACCCATCTATGTGTTAGGTATACCAGAAGATCACCGGCCGACCGACCATGGCGAAAACCGTACTGTCGGTCTTTGACTCTCTAGGTATACCAAGAGCTGGCGGTTGATTATGCTTTTCATGATTTTGGAGAGCAGGGAGGTAATAGCAATAGGCCTGTAGTTTGCCGGATCCGAACTGTCTCCTTTTTTTTTGATCGGATGGACAAGGGCTGACTTCCATGAGTCAGGGAATACGCCTTTTAAAGAAGAGTGCCAGAATAAACACGTTAGCACCGGCGTCAACTCGTTCGAAGCATGATTGGAGATTGGATTACAGTTCGGATCCTTTGAGCCCAGCACCGCAACCCAAGTCCGATACGCCTGTTTTTTGCAGTCAGATGCTGCTTTAACTGACAATTCGAACCAGGGCTGTGATCTGCCACCGATCGGTACTACAGAGCTTGGTGTAAAAATATCCATGCCCTGTAGTACCACATTGGCTACTGCAACGGCGCAGGGACTAGGATCATTCGAAGGGAAACAAACCTTGCCCCAAGGGTAGGATGTAAAATGGAACGCATCCTATCCTATCCTATCCTATAAATTAATTATAAATTAGGTAACCTTATGTAAGTTTATAAGATTTTGTTTTTATACCACGTTACTTTTAGTTACCAGTAAAAAGTTTTGCTTTTATTTTACATCAAAATAGTTTTCGTGTCGTCACAAAATGGCCCAACGGAAGACCAACGTTGGTTTTCAAACCAGCAACATGCTGAGTTGGGACCATTTTTTGAATCGTATATAATAGAAATGTTTCAGTCTATTTTTTGCTTGTTTATCAATCTATAAGTTTATATTTATTTTTTATGTTATGTCTTTGTACAAAACTACTTAACTACTTTACTACTTTCAAAATACAAAAAAATCTTTCTTTAACGCGCTTTAAGGCTCAACCTATTCAAGTCGTCATGGGCAACTTATCCAGCGAGAGAACACAACTACAATTTCCCGTTTTGAATACAGGTTTAGATTACGCTGGGCCAGTGCTGATAGCCGACCGGAAGGGCAGAGGATGTAAATTAATTAAATCTTATATTTGCGTCTTTGTATGTTTTGCAGTTAGAGCCGTGCATCTAGAGCTAGTCTCAGACCTCACTAAAGAGGCCTTTCTAGCAGCCTTCAATCGCTTTATTAGTCAACGTGGTAAGCCTCAGCGGGTATTCTCCGACAACGGCACTACTTGTGTTGTGTTGCTTTTAATGAGCTTTCACGTCTGCTACAAGTTTCATCCAATACTATTTCCACTGACATTGCAAACGAAGGTATAGAATTTAAATTTATTCCTGCATACAGTGCGCATTTTGGCGGTTTATGGGAAGCAGCTGTTAAATGCATTAAAACTTTATCACGTAGAGTCATAAGCATAACTCATCTTACTTATGAAGAGCTTTCAACCTGTCTCATTCAAATAGAGGCAATTCTTAATTACAGACCCTTAACACCTCACTCCACCGATCCTAGTGACCTATCCTATTTATCTCCCGCTCACTTCAATCCATCGACCGCTCACTGCTGTTCCTCATCCTCAGATGCCAGACGACGTGAACCTGCAGCGCCTGCCTCGCTACGACCGCGTTGACAACTTGCAACAGCACTTTTGGCGACGTTTCTCAAATGAATACGTTTCTGTTTTGCAGGAAAAGGCCAAGTGGCAGACTGGCTATCAAGACCTAAAACCAGGTACCATGGTGCTAGTGAGGGACTGCTATCTTCCTCCTCTTTTGTGGCTCTTGGGCAGAGTCACCAATGTTCATCCTGGGTCTGACGGACGCAGCAGAGTTGCCAACATTTGCCCTTTGCCCGTGCCTTCATCGGAGACTTCTTGAAGCATTACTACTTCAATCCCGGGAATATGTTCCTGTCGTCTCATCGGCGTTCGTGGCGGACCTGCGCTCGCACCGAGGCCGACGGCGGAACCAGTCGCCTTAAGAATTTGACTCGCGCGCACATGCATTAACGCTAGCATTATACTAACTTACATGTTATATATATTAATTACATAATACAGTCCTTTTGTGAAACAAGGTATTTTAATTCAAGACCACCAGAAGCCACAACTGGAGCTTGATATTCAACACTTTCTTTCTTCTATACCAATCTGCTGACTTGTAGTGCCAAACGCGGCGGGTCGCTGGTGATCTGCGACGTTGCCGTCAGATAGGCACTACACTCCTGACCAGGCAATGGGCTGACGTTCCGAGAGGGGCATCGACAAAGACCTGGTAACCATAGGGATGTGTCAGTCAGCAGAAGATCTAATAATGACGGCATGTAGCTATCCACATCCGGGAGCCGCGTTGGCGACTCAACCAATGGGGACAGACCATACGCCAATGCAAAATTATGTACAGTACATTATGTAGTACGTGATCCAAGCCATTTGGCATTATGCCCGTTGTAATCATCCAAGACTACGATTTTAGCGGAGAGGATCTGTGCAAGCATGTCGTCAATTGCCGCTTGAACGCAGCCCATTATGCTGTTGAACGCGGCATGAGGCAAAAAACTGTGCTCAATTTCGTACCCGGGGTACGTTAAATATGACGTATCGCTAGGTCGAGATATCTGCGTCTCCGTAAGGAAAAACAAGGCCGGCTGCGCCGTCTCAAGGTGGTGGTGGACGGCTTTTAAATTGGAGTGAATTCCCCTAATATTGCAAAAGTCCACGTTGAGCGTGGAGCTTGTTACCGTGGTTTTACAGCCTCGTTTGTCCTCGGACATGCGCGGTTCTGGGCCCTCCCCAGAATACGACGGGCAGCCCGAGCGAGAGCGCTCGGGGAGGGATTCTCCGACTCTGGTAGAGCCGGTTCCCTCCTGGCGTAAAATCTTTTTTAGATCCGCTGTCTTATATTAATGGCCTCCGGTCCTCGACACTAACCTATGCGAAACATAGCGGCACTAGGCCGCTACTTCACGCCGGTATTCTGTGGAAGTGTGGTAATTAACCCGGACGAGTCCGGCCCGATTGTGCTGACGTCATAAGATGGCAGCGTGACTCTCCCACTTCTAAAAAGCCTTCAGTCGCCTCTTACGACACCCATGGGCCTGGGACTCCCCTATTCTTTTACGCCCCGGGGAAAATACAGGGCAAATGAAAATTTAGGAACAAAGGTGATAATCTGACGAAGTCTTCGATCTTTGGTTTCCTTCCATGGGCCAGTTTCCACGTCATCAATCTTCATGATCACCTTGTATACCACCAAGATTTATTGATGGCCTCGACAGTTGATCCTAATATAGCCTCATTAGAATATATAACATCACCACATTCTGTGGAGCAGAAACAGTGTTATAGCATAAAAATTTATTATGAGTATCGAATTATTAATGATTATTATAAATTAGGCCATTATTTAAAAAAAAAAATCGTAAATATCATTTTAATTACTAAAACAACACAAAAAGTGGTTTAGGAATGGCGGATTAAAAAAAATCTCCAATTCAAAAGAACTAAATTATTTATGTTTCCATTTTACAGACCTTTGATATTTTCTGCCATCGAGCTAAATAAACACAGAAATAAAAAAAATTGCAGAAACAGCATTAGGAATCCAGGTAAAATATATTTCATAATCTTATTAATATCAAAGAAGATCCAATATCATTCGCATGGTTGAGGCTATCTGATAAAATACGAGAATATTGCAGGCAATGTTATTAAATTTTACCATTTCATAGATCTTTGAAATGAGGTATGAATATTTAAACATAATTTGTTGGTTACGGATGTAGCGGTATGGATTTTTTACAAATTAAATTTCAATTGCTTTTTTAACTTTATCAAATATCTACTACTAAAATTGTTCCTTAGAATATCATTACCACGTTTCATTTCCTAATTTTAACCGCCGCGCTGTTACCATTGACGTTCAATACATATGGACAATTCACGTCATACGAAAACAAAGCCGAAGTATGGCACATGCCACAAATCACACCATATTAAGCTTCGACTACTATATCAATACATTTCTGAATATACTCCAGTTGTTTATAATAGTACTGGTCAATAGGCAGCAATGTAAACATTTTTTTCAGTTTAAGCTGCATAATATATTGAATTAAGAACCCGATTTGGACAGTGACATCAGTGGAGTAGGAGTTAGTTATTTTTTAAACCCTGACGGAAACGAAGATTGCTATAAGTCTTACATTTGTCAGTCTGTGCCTATTTTTTGAAGAAGATCTCTTCAGTCGGAGGACTTTTTATGTTTGTAATCAAAAATCACACTCATATTATAAATGCAGACAAGAGACAGTAGACAAGTCATAAACAACCACGCTTCAATTTAACCCTTTAGTATTTTGAATACTAAGCCATTAAGCTAACGCACACATTGACAAATCAAAATTGGTCACGCATTATCGAGCTGTCGGCTCGTCTATACGATAGTTTATTCTAAGTCTATTAATATGATGTGCTCAAAGACAATACAACCCTTTGAGATGACGTGGGCATATAACAGATTATCAGCTGTCATTAGCAGTTCTTCATCGATCAATCAATAGATTTTATGTCTCTCTCTACATAAATTCTAATACTGGTAAAGTATTTTCTAGATCGTCGTAAGAATAAGTGATGAAAGCTATATGCAATTTGATTGCATTCTTTCTGATTTCACAGTAAGTAACAAGTCTGTACATATTTATATAGTTTGTTTGTTTATCGTTATAAAACACGGTAAGCGCAATCTCAGTATAATGTGACCACTACTTTATTTAAAAATTACATTATTATTACCATCAGGTTAATCACCAAGTCATGCATTTTAAACATCGTACAGGTATATTATACGCCAATAGCTCAGTCCAGCGGAAAGGAGGTGGCAATATTTTATGGCTCATGGCAGCTATAATAAAAGAGATACCAAAAAGACTATAGAGAAAGTAAAACTATAGAAGACGACCAGCTTCGAAGATTAGTCAAAAGATTTGGTACAGGTAAACGCAATGAGCTAGGCGACCGTTTTTTGCAGTCCTACAAATCTTTGACAAATAAGTGTTTCCGCCATCATATCAGACGAGTACACACGTGGATTTCTACTGGTGATATTTGTCGTAACTTAATTTGAACGCAGTGGAAAACATCTGTGATGAACACCACCATATGGTACGGATCTGGATAATGAAATATCGTCAAGCAAAAAAAGAATTGCAATCAGCAAAAAGTACACTTGGTAGGATATCATGAAAGCGTTGATTAGTAAGACAGCCAGCAAACATGTTACTTAAGGGAGAACTATTAACACCAACAAATAGTAATGACATTCTGGAATACCAAGAGCGGAAATTACAGACCTGTTTTGCAAAGCCAGAAAACTTTCTGGGATACGCAGTTATATTATAGTGTCTGTATCACCTTAAGTAAACACGTGTGTGTTTAGTAGAGCATGACCGGTTAAAGCCTCGGTTGGTAACTTAAGTTGCTGTCTCTCAAGCCATCACAGCTTTCGTGACAATCCGAGGTTGATTGTCGGAAGATCCTCTTTAGTTTTCCTGCATATGCTAAGGTAAGACCAGTGATCCTGCTGTTCTACACACAGTATTCGAACCTGTATCTTTATGGGCACGTGTCTGAAAGGTATGCAGGAGCTATTGCGGAGACTTGAGATTGAATGCAGCAGCATAGGTTTCGCAGTAAACAGGACAAGACGAAGACCATGATGGTAGATTGAGCTGGAAAGTATGACAACGACCAAGAGAGAGAGGTGCAGGCCTCAACTTACTACAACTGAAACTGAGTACCATTATTGAGGACAAGCACTTGTGATCTTTAAGAAGAATGTTATCAGCTTTTACACTATATAAATTATTGCTAGAACTATAAATGCAGAGAGGAATTTCTTGGGAGTTACAAAATACTATATTGATGGCTAGGTATGCTACCTGTGAAAGTGATCTACAAGAAGACTAATCAGCTGTTACAATGTAAAAACTATGAATGCAGAAAGAATATTCATGTAAGTTACGAAAAACTATGTTGAGGTCTAGTAAGCATGTGAATGTGATCTATATGAAGATTGTAATCGGCTTCTAAACTAAAAATTATTGATAAAACTATGAATACAAAAGTATTCATAGTTTACGGCAATCATGGGAGTAATGAGAATCTATGTTAAAGAGAAGATTGTGAAGATGTTATGTAAGAAGATTGTATTTCAACTTTTACACGAATAAAATATTGTGTATCAAAATAAAAATTGATTCTCATTAAAATATACTGAGTCCGAATTAGAAAAGCAGACAAAAATATATTTCACAAAGCGGATAAAAATTCCAAAAATATTCAATTTACGTATGAAATAGATAAAGAAGACGCTGAGCTGAAAATCCTTCAATCATACACAGTATTACGATAAGCCGGCTCGCGATATTACACGCACGCGTTTGAATCCCATCTTTGATTTCATCAAAGTACAGTTTACATTGTATCATTATTTCTGTGATCCATATTTATGACGTCAGCAATCATTAGGAAATTTGGTTGGAAGTCGCATGATCCTCACAATAACTTTTAAGAATCAGACTTTTGTAGATGATCTTTCAATGATTATATATATAGTGAGCAAATAGACACTGTAACAGTATAATGGACTAAGTATTAATTAACATTGAAAATCGCAACCAGTATATAACATTGACTATATTTTCGGATCTCCATCATAACAAATTTCAATTGAAAAAAATCTAATCAAATTCAGCCACAGATTGGGAGCTAAAATGTCACTGACGGAACTATAAAACATATACTGTTGCATTTTAATATATTCTTGATAATGTTATGTATGTTCACAGGCAAATAATCATAATGACCTCCGACGTTCCGTGCGAGCGCTCTTCCACTGAGCTAGCCATTCGAGTGACGTAAAGTTCATAAATCTTTATATATCTTTGTTCAACTCTCAGGTTGTGGCTTCATCTACAGGATCTACTTTACAGTTGATAACCTGCTCAACACCAACATTTGCATATTAGGAAATTGACTTGAGATGTTGCTCGTTCAAATCTAAATAATTTGGTTTTTTTTTTCAAATTAATTTGTGTAATTAATCCCAAAAGTATGGGTTTTCACTTTAAATAATCATAAATTGTTTATACATAAAAACTATTCCTACTACTTGATGAGTTCGAGTTAGTAAGTCTTTTTATGGGCGATGTATATATATTTACTACATGATTCCAAAAAGGTACCAAGCAAATGTGTTATGAAAAACAACAGAATAGTTAAAAATCGTTTGTGTTGTAAGGGCTTAGAATATATTTTACACTATAGAAGTAGTCCCCGCGTGCCTCTTTTAGATAGCAATAGTTTTGACAGGAGTATTCATAGGTTTTGTCATATTAAATATGACTAAAATTACCCCTCACCTTAAGGATGGGTTTCCATAACCAAAGAATATTTAATAGTACAAGTATAAATGACTTTCGTAACGAAGCGATCTCCCTTAGGATATTAAATAATAATTTTTCTTGTACGATATTGTAACGGCATTTTACAAAAAAAAGTAGCCCGCTGAGTTTCTTGCGCTTTTGACGTTCAGTAAATGAATTTAAAACGTATTTTTAATAAATATATTTGAATTTGAAAACAAACCAATAATGTATTTATTTATCTGTATGGGACGATATAATATTAAGAAAAACACTCCTGAGTATATATAATAAATGTAACAAAATAAAAATATTGTATCCCTGGCATATTTGATTCTCAGTAGGACTTACCAAGTTGACCTGTTGAGAGCAGCCGAAATTGAATTTTAGTTTGAATTGTAAGCGTGTATTTTTTTATTAAATAGAAGAAACATATTTAGAGATTTATTTTGTGAATAAAATTAGTTTTTTAATTACTTTTAATGTCTCTGAAACTTTAAAATAAATGATTTAGTGTAGTAGTAGTAGTAAGAAGAGATGTAGTAATCAGTTGTCATCAGTTGATTGTTTATTTTTCTTTAATAAACTTGGTGAATACATCTTTGCGATAAAAATTCTTTGTTAAAGTATAAAACAGTCTAAAATTGTTTTGGGAAACAATATTTTATTAACAGTCATGAGTATTTTATGTGTGTTTTAAGAATCGTTCCGAGTGACCGGTCGCAATAAACGATAAATTTATTAAGGCTATTCCAACAGGGCGCAGGGCGGACCGATTGCTTGCGGAGGACATTTGTCGTCGGCCACAGATTTCCCTCGGGTACGTTTGTTTAGTATTATTGCCCTTACCTTGATAACAACAATCAAACAACATCGATTCTGTTCATATTTTATAAAAAGTTTTTTTTGAACCCCGAAATTATTCCTGCCGTAATTAGAATGTCTAATATCTTACTGAGTCAAACTTTCAAAGAACGGTGGAATAACGATATGAATATTATTTATATGATTTTCATACGGACACCTGTTAAGACCATCATTTATTTTCCAAATGTTTTGAGTTTTCTTGAGTGTTAATTCCGCCAAGATTTCTCTTCAAACAATTCGGTACGTGTTTCGCCTCTACACGAGGCATCCTCAGGAGATGTTGACTCGAGATACTCTGGCACGAGACTTTTACTATTATTATGGATTTTCGTAAAATAACGCCTAATTCAATAAATTATCATTTATTATATTTAAATTATGGTTTTAGAAATTTACTATTGATTCACAAAATTAAATGACGATTCTTGTTTTACAATTATTTTACAAATCACACGACTTTCATCTACCTAGTGTGAAAATACCTATAGCAAAGCAAACCAACATAATTATGTAATTATTGCGATAGTATTAAAGTTATCTTTAATGCATTGCGTCACCGACGCTTTTTTTTTAAAGTATACGTAGTAAAGTTATATACAACTTAAACCAACAAAATATAACTACAAACGTTTAAAGGACCTCTCGTCTTTCGACATCTGCAATATTAACTAATAAATTAATTGACACTTATAAAATTTACTAAATCGAATAATAAACCTAAATTAACCCTATGTACGTCGATGTTATCCGATCCTATGATGACGTCATACTATACATTAACTTTATCATTATTGCAACAATATTTATTTATCTACACCCATGCTTTAAATCCTCTATTAAAGATTCTTAAACAGTTAGCTTATTGCCTACATTAAAACACCCAATGTCCTAATAACCATTACATCATCCAAACGAGTGTTGTAATGAAATTCAGTACATTATATCATCCGTTTTCATAATAACACTCCTTTGGATGATATTATGGTTACCAGGACTGGCTTTTTTAATGTTAGCAGTTGTTTCAGAATCCTTTATAGATGATTTATATTATGGGTGTAGATAAAGTCTTGTATCCAACTGTTGATAATTAGGTATTAAAACACTCATGTGATGCTATTATCACACACATTCGCGTTTTAATACCCCTTATTACACAACAATTGCATAAATAACTATTAATTAATTTGCATTAGTGTAATTATATAGCTCTTTACCCGATAAAAATGTTTATGTACTGTTTATTTATTTATACTTTAATCGTCGTGAGCCAATTACAATATTAAAGCACGTAATTAATTACAAATGAAAAGCTAAACATATTACACGAATAATAGTTAATAAATACAAAGTTTACTGTAAATAACTAACAACTAGTAAACATCCAAATACCGTACATCCATTCTTCTCGCAAAAACGCAAGCACTCTGTTAAAATCGTCTGCCATCCATCCGCAAATACATCAAAAGTAGGGTTGGCTTCAAGAAGAGCTTTGAGAGCAGAGAAGTATAGGTGAGTTGGTACGAGCCACAGTACGATGTGTTGGACTCGCGACAATCTATGCCTCGAACAGTAATTGTTAACTGTTAAATTAGTAACTGTTAGAAGGTTTGGGCTGCATTACGCATTCCAAACGTAATCCTTGATCCTAGGGAACTCATAAAGGCGAAATGGCGTTATATTTGCATTTTTTTCTATATCTTCGGGCCAAATTAAAGTAGGTTAAATGTGTAAGTATGCATAATACAATCATGTTCATTTCCACAAATTCTAACTTTGAATGAACATCTGATGGTCTTACGTGTTCTTACCAAAATTGGTGATGCAGGACGTGAGCTGTCGGTCAGTGAAATATGTCTATTGTGGTGAAGGTTTGTACTAAGTGTAGTACGAAGAAGTACTAAGTGATATTGATATTTTCTCGTGTAAAATGAGGTCAAACGAGTGTACTGATGACATGTGATCACCGCCGCCTACATTCTCCTACAACACCAGAATAATCACGTGTTGCCAGCCTTGTACGCATTTATTTGGGTTTTTATGTATCCCAGAAAGACCACGTAAGAAAGTTCATTCCATACTTTGGTTGTACGTGGAAGAAAGTTATTTGAATACTGCACTGTAGAGGAACACCAGACACCCAGGTGGTGGGAATGATATTCCTGCTCGTCGTGCGAAGTTGGAAGCAGGTCACTCTCTTCGGAACACTTCCTGTGATAAATGCGATAGAAGACACACAATGAAGCGACGTCTCTACGCAACTAAGGGATCAAGCTGTTAGCTGAGCACTGGTTCCAACAATTAAAGCAGCTATAGTTGCCCGCGTTCAAATGGTTGGAGGTCAAATGGTTCAATAGTGTGGTGCACCAGACCAGAGATTAGAGCAATACTCCATATGTGGAATCCCGGCATGCGCATTTCTCTACAATGAATTTGAATTAGAATCTAGAATGTGAGCCGCTTTTGTACTAGTACTTAGTGTACTTAAGCGGGCCAGCTGTATTAGAAAACAGCTTGAACATACTAGTGTGGTAATACTTACATAAAGTAAAATACAGTCAAGTACAAATAGGACCGGCACACAATGGGTTTCGTACCATCATTCAATAAACCTAAGCATAATGTATTTTTTGATACTTTTGTTAAAGATTATTTTATATGTTTGCAATAGTGAAGTACACAATAATGTCACAGTTTTAGTTGTCTTACTATTGCAGTTTTTATGATACAGGCTGACAAACCGAAGAATCAACAGCGTATCTTAGTAACAAGGTTTCTATTGGTAGCCTTTTGGGTGCGACATCCTAGAAAGTTTATTTAAATGAACAAAAATGTAGGCAAGCACGTATATTGTATTCTCAAAGTTCGCTTTTTCTAACTTATATCGCACATATCAGAACCCTTCTAAATCGCTAGCCTATCAGTTTGACCCTTAATCAGCATTCTCCGAGAAAATCCGATCAACTTTCAAATGTACAATCCCAGATTTCCAACAGTGATGCAATTTAGAAAAGTTCTTGATTTAACATAAATCACAAGATATCCTAAACTAAATTTATGCAATAAACATAAAATAGATATAATTATATTCAGATAGGATATGATATCACTTATTGGAAGTCAAAAACTACCACTCATTCGAAAAAGTATGCTTCAGACCTTAGAAGAACTGGCGCAACAAATTCAGAGGGCTTTTGTTATAAAAATATGTTTAAGAATAAGAATAAGAAAAATTTATTCCATGCCACACACATAAAAATACAAACTAAATTCTTAATATAATATATTCCTAATCCTAACTTAACTAAATATGCTGTGTGGCAAAAGAATAGGCCCGATAGATGCTCAGCTTGTTCTGTGAACCAATACTGGCTGCGTGAAATATCGTCTTATAAAATGTATTATTTAATATTCTGTGGGTGGTCGCTCTATTCCCAATCTGTGGAATCATTAAGAAAGTCATTTATGTTATAGTAACCTTTACCACACAAACGTTTCTAACAATTCTTTTGATTATCGTAACACATATTTTGTTTTGAACATTTTCTGGGATCTTGTTGTAAAAGCATATACATCGCCCCACAAAAGACTTACTAACTCGACTTAGCCGAGTAGTAGGCATTATAAGTTTATGTCTGTTTCTGTTACAATAAATATAAAACAGATATAATTATGTAATAAATATACAAGCTAAAAAGGCAAAGGAGCTGTGTCTGTTGTTCATTTTATTATTCATAACCAGAGAAGCACAGGGGATATTAAAAATAAAATAATAAAAAATATATAATTTGTAAGCGTTCTTTAAGAAGGTCGTTTTTTAATCCATTTTATTGTTTTATAAGAAGAGGCTGACGGGCAAGAGGCGACTGCCCATGGACATCTGCAATACTGAGGGTCGAAGGGGCCTTCAGATGGATATCCTCTTAGCTTGAATGTCCCTATGTCGTAACTGGAAAACTAAAGCCGGTAAAATGACTGTGCGAGGAAAGAAGTTTGACGGTAAACGCGGGGTTGTTGAATGCCAGACGTCAACATGTTACGAGTGGAATTTAGAATTTTGACGTAATGTCCGGTGGTGGAATTTTATAAATACACTTTTGTATTATGAATACATGAATACATCATAACATAAATGTGGAAACTTTTAAGTAGCCTTCATTAGTTTTAATTATTTAATAAGTTATAATTGTAAGCTAGCTGTAAGTCTCCCAAATATTAATAAATAAATATAAATAAATAAACTATGAACTTTTCTTCACAATCGATTATAATCTTAATATGTTGTGTGCTAAACAAATAACAGAATACTAAACGGTGGTTTCATCCCTGCTGCTTCTATGTCCTGTCAGAAGCATTATAAATTCTTGTTCTTCATCCTTAAGAAAAACAAGTATTTAAGAGATCATTGACGTGTCTACGTTGCTAGGTGACGCTAAATCTACTGAACACTCGTTCACACTGGCACAAGACAGGAAAGTCTGCGTCGTTAAGCTGCGTTGGAGCCGCATATCGCAGAAACACTTCTACAACCTACAATTATACCAATCAATAAAATATTTCATCGGTAAATATTTTCAGAACTAAACTTCCGTTATTAAATTATTATGAGAAGAAATACAGTTATTTGAATTTTGTGTAGTTGTAAATGGAATGTTAAATTGTAATAACTAATTACATAAAACATGAATGTTTCCAAATACATTTCCGAGTGATAGCACGAAAGGATTAATTCCATCGCCATTTTCAATCTCATAATAGGAGTTGATGTTAATTTGGTTTAAGTTAGATGTTTATGGATGGATTATTTTGTAATCTGTATAACCTATCGCTAGATATTCATTCTTACTTTTAAGTTCTAATGGAAACTTATATTTTCCATATTTAACAAAAACATTTCAGAACATAAACTTTTTAGAATTTAAAAAAAAAAACATTAAAAGGCAATTTAGGCCTCTGGAAATATTTTTGTATAATTTGGTATATAAATCAATTGTAAGTGCTATGTAAGAATGTAACTGTTTGGTGGTGATTAGATAGAGGACTCATTAAATTATTTATATTAACTACATACTTCGAAATATTAATGAATTTTGCGCTTTTTTCGTGTTTATAACTATTGCTTCTCTCATAATAGCGATCGTTCTTATCATATTTAATTCCATATTAAAATCTCTATTACTCGTTTCATAATTTTAGATTTCCTTACTGTTGCGTCTTCAGAACAATCCTTGATACTTGTCCTGAAAACCATAAACATTCCTTTTCAAACTTTTCCTCCTTATACGCACATGTGCGCCATCTGGCGATCTGTCATATAAAATCCCTCTTAATGGCTGCGTGCGTAACCGCATCGTCGCTCGTGAAAAATATAGAAAACTAAGGTCTAAGATCGATCAATCGCCCGGAAAGCTGTATAAGTACAAGTTATAGTGCCAAGTCTACCAGTAGTTATAAAGGTTCTCCAAAACATTAAGTGTAGTGACATATGAATTGGCAAAAGAGGTGTGCTCCTGTCTGGTGAGTATTCCTTTCAAAACTTCCAGCTTTTAAGCCAACTAGGTTTTGATATTCGTTGTTCCGGTGACTTAGATAAACTTATATATATCTAACATATGCACCAAACCTTACACGTGTTCATGAACCAACACTTACCGTTGCAGTCTAATTTATATTTTATTTTATTTATTTCATAATGATACACTTTTGATCTTACACTAAACCTTAAATAATTAATCATAACATTAAATATAGTTCGAAGTGTAACATCTATTTAAAGTATTCACTTTAAATAGACAGCACCCATAAAACAAAAACAACAACAGTTAGTAAAACACAAAAGTTGACATTCAAACCAAATACAAATTTTTTTAGACATTATATTTTTAGGTCACTTAATATAAACATGAACCCTTTATAATATCAGAAGATACCAGTAGTGCTATAAGCTTGTAATTTGTTATGAGATCGTTTAATTATATTGAGGGATGAATTTAAGCCTAGGTTCATATTACGGTATGATTGATAGAATGAGCTACCTATGGAGTGTCTTGGAAGGATGTGAGGAACATACCTTCGGATTAATATTTGCTAAGAGGTGTGGTGGACATTTTAACTGTCCATTAGTAGTTTTGTATAATTGAACCACAATTTAATTTATTTTATTATTATACTCTCAACCCCTTTTATAAATAGAAGAAGTCTATTAAGACTTATAAGTCATCATACTTCTTGTAAGATGAACTGCCACTGAAACCGGCCAGTCAAAACCGGTCTACCAGTTCGATTCCTGGAATAAACAGACATACAGACAAAAAAGTTTTAGAAACACCTTAATCTGATATGTATGGGTCCCGTAAATAATATGCATTTAATAGCTGTTATTTTTCTAAACAAGTTGCTTTCAGTTTTATTTGTGTTATTTTTCTATTTGAAATCTACAGGTCTTTAACGTTATATAATTGTATAGGGTACCATGTATTTCACACAAAAAACAAAAAAATTATGAAACTATTATAGATTTTTTTTATTATAGATTATTAGATAACTGATTTCATAAAAAATATATTTCTTAAGTACCTATATCACGAACAGTATTTCCCATGATGAACGCGAGTGTTACACATTCATTTTAATTTTTTACGGTTCAAACCTTTATTCAACCAGACAATTTGACCTTTGCTGCCTCACATGTTAACCAAAAATCCAATTTACACGAATTTTAATCCTTTAAAAGTACGTTATTTTTTCAGAACATCAAAACGAGACTCCCGAATCCAAAAACATCGTTTATAACCATAATGGTGAAGTCAGGTCGGTCCAACGAGGCATTAAATTATTAGAATCGCTACAGAGATGGACAATAAAATTTATAGTCCAAATACCGCAGTGGGAATGCTTAGTTCATACTCGTATTTACAGCCGGGCAGCTGTGAATTGCGGCCGTCAATTCACGTCACTTGATTTACAATATTCTGTATATATACTTTTATAACAGGAGGGTGGCAATGTTTACTGGTAACAAGTGAAAGCTGGTCGCAACCAATATACAGCATACGTGATGGTTTACAGGAATGAAATGGAATCACAGGTTACTGGCCAGGTTACTGGCCTTCTAGATAGCTGTATTCGATACACATGTCATGTACATCGTCTTGGAAACACCGCACAACGAAGCTTATTCCACAACTTATTTAATTTTTCTGGAAAACTGCACTGTAGGCCAACGCCAGTCATCCAGATGGTGGGGACGATATCCTACTTTGCGGCGTGTCGTGCGAAGTAGGAATCAGGTCACACAGCTCGTGGTAAATGCGGCAAACGACGCCTTTGTGAACGCAGACGCTATGTGATCTAGCCGTTCACTAACACTGGATCCACGATAATTCGTGCTCTGCGTTGCACGCGGTCAAATGGATCGAGCAGATAGGGTAGGGCGGTGCTAATTTTTCACTTGAGTGGCTATAGCTCTTCAACGATAACTCTTAATGTCTTATTCTGCATACTGATCAATCACTAATATATCCCTTAGCAAAAGTGTCCATAGTAATTATTTCTAGCTAGTTGAGTTTAAGAGCTACAGCTGTTTAAATACAGAAAGTCATGTTTGCTCAACATACCCCATGGGTGAGGTAAGTTGAGCAAGGATATGGGACAAATTGAGCACTCAGTTGGAGTCAATGTTAACTAGACACGAAATCAAAATTGTATTTGACAATCATCTTTTATTAATTAAAATTTTTATGGGCAAAACGACAAACCTAAATTCTTTGAATAATGAACTCATGTCACTGTTGCAATTGGCACACATTTTGTTTGAGCCCATTTTCTGCAAACTTGACATTGGATGCATGTTTCTCTCCTGGTAAACTTTAAACTTCCCAGATATAATCTTATTTGGCTTCAGAGAAGTGGACACTTATGTCTCACTCACATTCCAAATATCTGATACACTGAATCCATGTTTGTTAAGCAACTTTAGCTCAACCAGCCTCACCTCGAAGTTTTAAGACAAAAATGAGATCATGAATAAACTGTTGTAATTATACGCAGGATCTTTATATTATGTATAAAAAGTAGAGTAAATTTATCATAGTATAATACTTACCCGATCGAAAAAGAAAGAAATTTGACTATTACAAACGAAATATTGTTGTTTACAACTATTTAACTCTTTGTTGTCGAAATCAATAATGCGGTCATGTACGTTACTCGATCGACGTGTCGACACTGGCGGTCGTGCGATATGTTTTTCTCGGTCGACGCATTCATTTCGCTATTTGATGTTTCTGCGAGCGGTGTATAGCTTTCGAGATATTTTGATTGCCCAACTTGCACCTATGCTCTACTAGCCCCGACCTACCTACTGGGGTCCGCCAGACCAGAGATGACAGCAATATTCTTTTTTTTTATAGAATAGGAGGTCAAACGAGCGTACGGGTCATTTCGTGTTAAGTGATCACCGCTGCCCACATTGTCTTGCAACACCAGAGGAATCACAAGAGCGTCGCCGGCCTTTAAGGAAGGTTTTTCGAAGGTACCCATGTCGTATCGTCCCGAAAACACCGTACAAGGAAGCTCATTCCACAGCTTTGTAGTACGTGGAAGAAAGCTCATTGAAAACCGAACCGTTGAGGATCACCACACATCCAGATGGTGGGGATGATATCCTAACTTGTGGCATAACGTGCGAAGGTGGAATTCGGCGGCGGGAATCAGGTTAAACAGCTCTTCGGAACACTCCCTGTGATAAATGCGGCACAATGAAGCGACGTCTCTACGCAATGCCAAGTGATCCAGCCGTTCACAGAGCACTGGGTCCCCAACAATTCGAGCTGCTCTGCGTTGCACGCGGCCAAATGGATCGAGCTGATACTGGGTTGTGCCAGACCAGAGATGACAGCAATACTCCATGTGTGACCGGATCTGCGCTTTGTAGAGCGCTAGAATGTGGGCCGGCTTGAAGTATTGCCGTGCTCTATTGATGACGCCCAGCTTCTTCGAAGCCAATTTGGCTTTGCCCTCCAGATGGCCACGGAATTGGCAATCGCTCGAGATTTCGAGACCCAATATTCCGATACTAGGCTAGGATTTCAGGGAAGTGTTGTAGAAGAGCGGTGATACGACAAATGGGATTTTTTAGTGGTAACCGCGCAAACTCGAGTCTTCTTGGGTTAAATTGAACAAGGTTCAATTTACCCCATCCCGCGAGAGAGAGGCGACTTCTCTAGAGTGGACTCGATAGAAGACACAAGTTTCTCCTGGCACTGGTCGACGATTTCCCGAGAGAGACCTGCATGACCCGTGTATACGGCATCACCAGTGCTGTCGTCTGCAAAGCAATTTATGTTGGAGGTGTTCAACATATCATTGATATACAGAAGATACAGCGTGGGAGACAGCACACAGCCTTGGGGCACTCCAGCATTCACGGGCTTGGGATTCGAGCAAAAACCGTCGACAACGACTTGTATGCTGGGCCCAGTGAGGAAGCTGTAGGTCCACTTGCACAAGCTCTCGGGAAGCCCAACTGATGGAAGTTGTGAGAGGAGCGCCTTGTGCCATACACGATCAAAGGCCTTCCCTATATCCAGGCTAACTGCCAGGCCTTTCCCTTGCTTTCAATGGCCGCCGCCCATCTATGTGTTGAGAAGTACCAGAAGATCACCTGCCGACCGACCATGGCGAAAGCCGTATTGACGGTCGTTGATAAACTGGTTACCCGCTAGGTATACCAAAAGCTGGCGGCTAATTATGCTCTCCATGATTTTCGAGAGCAGGGAGGTAATAGCAATAGGCCTATAGTTTGCCGGATCCGAACTGTCTCCTTTTTTTTGGATTGGATGGACAAGGGCTGACTTCCATGAGTCAGGGACTACGCCTTTGGAATAAGAGTGCCGGAATAAACGCGTTAGCACAGGCGTCAACTCATGAGCACACGTTCTGAGCACGATTGGAGAAGCGCCATCGCGCTCGACTTCCTGACGTCCAACGAAAACAGAGCTCGGCTTATAGTTTTCTGTCTGAACTGTACTTCAGGCATAGAGCTCTGACACCGCGGGATGGTTGGCGGTATTTTTCCGTTGTCGTCAAGAGCTCTATTTATGACACTCAGTTTCTTCGAAGCAAATTTGAATTTACCTTCCAGCTGACCGAGGAATGAGAAATTGCTCGAGATTTCAAGAACTAGTATTCCGGTTAATTAATTCGGATTTATAAATTTATAAGTAAATGGTAGAAAGCTTATGTACTACAAAATTACAAAACAAAATATCTGTCTGGTGGTCTGGCGTACCCCCGTATCAGCGGCGGTTAAGTGATCACACTTAACAATAGATGGCCCGTAGACTCCTCCTTCCTCTTTCATAAATTCTCCTCTTACACCATTTAAAGGTCTAATTTTGACTGTTTGTATAAATATGAACGACTATTCGTTTCATTATACTATTTTTGATTTTGGTGAAGCTTCTTAAATGTCAAAGGAAATTCAGCTAACAGTTACTTGCTAAGTCAGCAATTTTATTTACAGAGCAGTAAACGACCATGGTTGACTATATCTATACTTTGACTACGATTTTTGAGAGAGTTAATTATAGATTGTTGACCTGTGAGTAGGAGTATATGGGCCTGAATGTCTGCTTCTTACGTTAGACAGAACCTTACATATCTATCCGCAGTCTGTTGCTGGCATTGGAAGCATTCTGCTCGCGACAAGTCTCGATTATATCCGGCGTCCCTCAAGGATCCCATCTCGGCACATTAATGTTTATTTTATACATTGATGATCAATTGCCAAGTCTTAGCAACGTTCGCTGCATAAAGCAGACGATGTTTGTGACTGACATGAGCCTAAGTAGTAAAAGATACTCTATTATAATGTATAATCTGAAAATCCCATTTTCTTGAAGTATAAAATATTTAATTTGTTATTGACTTTGACTCCAAAATTACGTTCAAATACACTGTAAAACGTCAGCAAATGTTTTTATGATCACTTAATAAGTACATAATTATATTTTATTCTCATTTTTAAAAAAAAAAATGCAGGGTAATTTTATCAAGTTTAATTTAAACCTTTGTTTATTTTTTAATATTATAGTTTTAAATATTTCTGCTAATCATACTGTACACAAATATTTTGTAAACAAATCTACTGGAAATAGATACCTCGTAGATACTGTAACTTGTTACTCGAACGTAATTACCATTTGATTAAAAGATTTATCGAACTATTCTAAAGATGAAAGATCTATTGAATTTGAAATGAAACATTATATAAAAGTAAACGTAACTCAAACAGAGATTACTTCATAGTTGGCTAAAGGTCCGGAACCAAACAACATTACATAAATCTCTAGTCATTACCTACAGTGCAAAAAACCTAACTCAAAGGTCGTTTGGTCGTAAAAAGGAGTTGTGACTAATGTTGCGCGTTGGTTGCACTGACGTGAGAAATGGTCGCCTTAGATAAGGGGACCGCGATTGTTATGTATAGTGTGTCGGTGCCCTAAAGTAGCCTTGTCGAGAAATACGAACGTACTCCAAGATATGCTTTCTGTATTTGCAGAAATTTGGCGACAGTGTCTAAGCTTAAATTGTTCATTTCAACGATTTGCTCCAAAATAGCTGTACGAGTATATTTGGACTCACTTAATAGATGTAGGTACTTATTGTCTTAGTAATAATTTTTTACAGCGGCTCTCATAGATTTAAAAAATGATAGTAAAATTTATTTTGTACTCCGAGATCCTTGGAACCGATATATTTAGTGTTGCAACCATATAAAACGAATAAACATTAAAAAAATAGATTAGATAAAATTAATTCAACATACAAATTTGTTGATATTCGAGAAACCAACTTAATTGAAATAACTTAAAACGTAGACCGCTAAAATAGTACGAATATTTTGACTGCGACGGCATTGCTTGTATATCATGAATATTTTAAATCATTTTGGAAAATAACTTAATAGAACCCAGATATCCGGTACTTATTTTATGTTGTTATTCACAATTTTTGATATCGGCGTATTTTGTATCGGCGAGAAATATATCAGCGCAAATACTACAACACGAATTGAAAACACGTGCACGTGCACCGAGCCTCATAAATACGGCCGCATTTCAAAACACGTGGATTAGCACGTGCGCCGGCTCCTATAAATACAGCCGCACGCTCGACACTCGAGTCACTTGTGGAGGCATATCTAGCAGGAAGTGAGACCACAAACGACCAAGACCAGCTGTTCGTGAGTCCAGGCCAGGTGTCGAGGCTTATCAAACGCTTACCTACAAGAAAAGCACCTGGTCTGGACCAAATTACCAATGAAGCACTGAGGAACATGCCAGGGAAGAGTGTGGTCGCGCTCACTCGCATCTTTAACGGCATATTCCGCTCCGGCCATTTTCCAGACGCCTGGAAAACAGGCAAGGTGGTGATGCTTCTAAAACCAGGGAAGGACGCCCGCAAACCGGAAAGTTACAGACCCATCACATTGCTAAGCACTCTCTCCAAACTGTTCGAGAGAGTCTTACTGAAACATGTGACGCCATACACAAAACCGAGAGAGGAGCAATTCGGGTTTAGAGCGGAACACTCCACCACCTTGCAAATCACACGAATGGTAAACGAGATGGCCGTGAGCCACAACAAGAAGGAATATGTCGCAGCCGTACTGCTAGATATGGAGAAGGCCTTCGATCGCGTATGGCACGAGGGGTTGCTGTACAAGATGATCAAAACTGAGATGCCAGTGCAAATAATCAAAATATTAGCTGCATTTCTCACAAACAGAAGATTCCTTGTCTGTGTGGAGGATTGCCAATCGAGTGTTAGGCCAGTGAGAGCCGGAGTACCTCAAGGAAGTTGTCTCTCTCCGCACTGCTATGCCTGGTATACTGACGATATCCCGGTCGTTGGACAGGCTAAGCTAGCACTATAGCGGATGATGCAGCTTTCTACGCATCCTCCTACAGACCTGAGTTTACAGTGAAAAGACTCCAACCAACACTAGAAGCGCTACCAGAATGGTTGAAGAAATGGCGATTAGCTGTGAACGTAATGAAAACGCAGGCGATCATCACCGGAAATACAAAACTACCCTCACCCTTGAAGCTGATGTCGGAGGAACTCCCATGGAGGCCGGACGTCAAATACCTGGGAGTTACCATTGACCGGAGACTCAGCTTCAAGAAGCACATTGACAACACCATCGGGATGGCGAAGGGTGCTCGCGCCAAGCTCCAGCCCATCCTGCGGTCCAAGCTGCCACTAGGAACCAAATTGATGATATACAAAACATACATACGGTCCAGACTGACCTATGCAGCAGCAGCTTGGTACCCGTATCTCACAGCGTGGAACCGGGATCGCCTGCAAGCACAAGAAAACCTCGCGTTGCGTGCCATAGTGGGGCACCGCGATACGTACGAAACGCAACAATCTCCAAAGATTTGAAAGTAGAAAATTTAGACGCCTTCGTAAGAAGGATAACAACAGCCATGTTCCGGCGAACAGACGCCTCGTCACACCCTCATCTGGTGGGAATTGCCCCGCTACATGCAAGACCCCCAGACGAGGAGGGTAGACGAAAAATGAAGGCGTACTCAAGGGACTGCGTGAATGAAGAGGAGGATGAAAACTCCACAAGACCCTGGAAAATTCGAAAACTGATAGACTGACCGACTAAGCTACGAGCTAAGGCACAAAAAAAAAAAAAAAAAACAAAAAATCTTTTTGCCCCAAGCAAGTAGCGATGACTCCAACTAAAACCAACTGACTCTCCCAACGTCTTGGGAGAAGAAGTGCCAGCGTATAGGGCCCCGCCCTGACACCCTCCTTCCGCCCTCACACAGGGGGTGAGAAGAAAACTCGACGACACTCGAGTCAGTCGTGCTCGGGCTGTCGTACGATACGGACCTCTCTGGGACGTCGTAACGCTGCCCGTTGAATAAACGAAAGTAATAAAATACTAACTCGTGTAGTTTTCTTTGGAAGAACTAATGAGTGATCTTCAGCAAGATAGCAATTGTGATGTCAACAGTAATGACGTGACACCTTTTAAAAACAATACAGAGGTTCTTTCCTCGTCATATATAATTATTATATACTAAGGCTGGGTTGCAACTTATTAGCTGTTTTAGTTAAAGTTTAAGTCAAATTTAACATTAACAGTAACGCTGATTTGAACATAGAGAGCGGAATGTGTTGCTTGGCATAGTTAAAGTTAAATAGTGAAATATTAAGTCAACATGGATCATTTACTTGAAACTTGACAGGTCACGATTTAGCTATTTAACATTAACAATAGCTTTTATCAAGATATTAACAAGATTGGACTGCTACATTTAGCAGTTAAAGTTATGACGTCATCTAAAAATTGTCAAATTGTGCAACACATTTTTTGCTGATCCTGTACTTTACTAACATGTTTGTTATTGCTAAAGTTAGTTGATGCAACCCAACCTTAACCAGATATGGTAAAAAATACAGCTCCGATTATATAAGCTTATACTTGATACTATTATTATAGAGAGTTTCAATTTGTTGTACTTACTTTGTAAGTGATAGGGCTAATGTGTAGAACTAGGGTGCAATATATAGAACTGTTGACTCTCACCATGGTGCCCTCGGTTCAATCCTCGCCCGCCACGCACTATCGGCTTTTCATTCAAATCAAATAAAATCAAAAGCTCGTTCGCTATCGCTCTATTCATTTATGTTAAGGAAATGACACTCATGAATGTCATATTCAAAAATTTTTATTCAAAACAGAATTTAAAATCACTTATTGACCGTCAACAACTATCACCCATTCTAAAATAAGTCGACAAACATGTAATGAACATCCTTACGCACACACAGTGAATTCATTGTTGTTAATGATAGTTGCTCCTGTTCTATTCCAGAACCACATGAGTGCTGGTCTTTTAGATAGGAGTATGTTGTTTCTGTAGGTTGAAAAGAGGTCCTTGAGAGAGTGGCAGATTTACTGGTTGAAGATCATAGTCCCAACCAGTACCATTTATTTATTATGGTCAATAAAAATAACACTCTTTACATGCACGCTTATAATAATAACACGGCATACAGTAATAATATGAATAGAAGCTAATTCAATTGCAAGTTACCTCTGCATGTATAATTTAAAACTAATTTTTAAGACAGTATTGAATATTTTACAATTGAAACTAAAATCTGCAATTATTACAATATGCAATCTAAATGCTCGGAATGTAAAATTAAAACAAAGTAAATCACTTGTGTAAATATTGTATTTTTTTTTTGTAAGGAGCAAACGGCAAGTATAAATCAATATCGTGAGATATTGATATTATATACTTAGTTTGGCTATAAATAAAATAATAATACATTTGAATTTGGAATCTGTCATTTTTATATGATTATTCATTGAGTTTTCTCACTTTGGTGCCAATACATTGTACAATATTTTGCGATATTATGTGAAGATAGCACCTATAATCATGTCGCGTATTTTAAAAGATGACTAAGGACTTGCAGCCTATAAGAGATGTACTGGCCATTTCTTAAATGATAATCTAAAAAAGAATAGGGTGGTAAAATCGAAACAACTACTGAATTGGTACGCAAAGGGAGGTCACAGAAAAAAAATATTTACGGTTGATTTTTTTTTACAATTGAGCAACATTTTAAAAAACAAAAATACTGTATTTATGCTCAAAGCTCAAAGGAGTCATCTCAATTATTCGACAGAGTGCAACGTGGGTACTATCCGACTTTAGTGATGATTTTGTGGGGTATTAGCTATGAAGGAGTAACTGAGCCATACTTTTGCGAAAAAGGTATCAAAACATCGGCACAAGTGTATCAAGATACCATTCTTGGGAAGGTTATGAAGCCCCTTAACAACACCATGTTTAATAACCAAGAATGATCCTTCCAGCAAGACTCGGCGCCGGGTCATAAAGCTCGGTCTACGCAGTCATAGTTGGAAACGAACGTTTCAGACTTCATCAGAGCTGAAGACTGGCCGTCGTCTAGTCGGCATTAGGCACAATGAGAAATGTTCGAATAGGAAGCAAGCACTATTTTAATAATACGTGTTTATTAAAGAAAAAAACATAACAATATATGTAACTGGCTTACGCTCGTTTGTCCTTTTGTATTTTTGTCACACTTTAATTAGTTTGGATGTTTTCAGAATATTGTGAGATTTAGAATGAACAGTATAATTTTTATGGAAATTTTTGCGAGAATTTTGCGCAGCGAATCGTGGAATGAGACAAAAAGATTTAGGGAGCTTTCCGAAACATTTAATTCCATGTATAAATTGTACTTTTTTGCTGCTTTTGTTTTTAATATTTTCGTTATTGGATTGTGCGAAATAAAATAGTTTTATTGGGTAGAAAATAAATATGTTGCGCATTGTAAAAGATAATTTAAGACTTATAAGACACAATAGTCATTATTTAAACGATCATCTGAATTAATATTATAAAGAGGAAACATTTTTACTCGTGTATGTATGTATGTTTGTAATATTTTTAAAAATAGGGACCTCTAATAAAAATGCAATAATATAAACCAAAATGTGAAAAAAATAGTCATAAAAATCTCTCATCGCGTACGCTGGTCACCACAATATTAACTGATGAAGTTTCTTATTTAGCAGATTACAACGTGGGCATGGGTTGTTACCTATCCCGTAACTGAGCCATAATTTTGAAAAAAAAAAGGTGCTAAAAGTTTGCCTATTAACAACCACATATTCAATAACCAAAAACTCTCATTTTGAAGTTTTTTCCGTCTATATATCCTTTAATTACCTAAAAATGGTGAGCAATATTGATAAAAAAACTAAAAAAATCTTGTAATTGAATCGTTTTATTTCCAAGGAACTTTCTTCCACGTACTACAAAGCTGTGGAATTAGCTTCCTTTTGCGGTGTTTCCGGGACGATACGACACTGGCATCATACATACTCTCAAATGAAGCGCGTACACCTTCCATAAAGACCGGCAACGCTCCTGTGATTTATCTGGTGTTGCATGTGAATGTGGGCGGCGGTGATCACTTAACACAGATCCCACATTACGCGAATCACACTCGGGTTCCGTCAGCTATATACTAAGAAAAACGTATATGGAGAGAAATCTGTGTCAAACTTAAGACCGTTTCACTTTATTTACATTTCTAACATCTAAACTCCTACTAATTCAATATCAACCATGATTTCACAATAACGAGATTTTACAATCTCGCTTACGTGACGCCTTGAATTAACCACGTTCGACCAAATCTCTCGCAAATATATGTGGAATCAATTAGGGTTACCAGATTACCCACAAGCATTTGCGTCCGTCAGTATCTAAATTGTTGGATGTTTGCCGATTTAATTAAACGAACAAGTGACAACCCTAATTGATATAACAGAGTAACATTTATACAGGATTTTAATATTCATATTTATAACCTGGCTTATGCGGCTACGACTAATCAAGTTATCGTTAACTTGTTGCTTATGTTCGAAGTTTTACTTTTATTGATATGGTACAAACTTTAAATAATGTTCAGAAAGAAATTAAAAAAAAAAACTTAATTTTTATATATAGGAGCGCTTTGTACTTGAGTATATTTCTCAAACATTTCCTTTTGAATTATAATAGGAATAAAATCCATCAAGACGTGCCACATGTATCAGAGATAAGACATATCTCGTGCACATTGAACGCCACGCTACCACCAGTGCTCGGTAGGAAAATAATTATACCACTCGGCTAGTTAAGTGGTAGTAGATATAATGATTGTATATCAAATCATAAAATATGTATAAAACAATCGATGTTGTTTGACTGTTGTTATCAAGGTAAGGGCAATAATACTAAACAAACGTACCCGAGGGAAATCTGTGGCCGACGACAAATGTCCTCCGCAAGCAATCGGTCCGCCCTCCGCCCTGTTGGAATAGCCTTAATAAATTTATCGTTTATTGCGACCGGTCACTCGGAACGATTCTTAAAACACACATAAAATACTCATGACTGTTAATAAAATATTGTTTCCCAAAACAATTTCGTACGTTTCACCCTTATCAAACTTCTTTTGAAAATTACACAGCTGTTTTAAGAGAAAGTGATCCTTAAAGATTATAGAATAATCTATAGTAATAAAGAGCCGGTTTTTCCTTTGGTGATTCTGCGAGAAGTATTTAACCGATCAGAATAATACTTATAGCGTAAGATGCAGCGTGTTTCGGAGAAGGTTTTTGTGTATATGACTGAGATTACTTATCTGGAATCTATATTTTATTGACTCAGAAATACCTATATATTAGCAATACATTTCATTACATAATATGACAATTCATACAATGAGCGGGCGCGGGGTACTTAATTTATATGACAAATAAACGTTTGGCGGATCACCACTTGTTAATTAGATAAAATATGATAATCTGTACTTACAGCAACACGATAATGAACTTATTATATTATATCATAATGCCTCGTTTACGTCATCTTTCATAGAAAGTTGACCGAAATATACTATTAATTATAGTTTGTGTATTTCGTGCGATATCGAATCCAATTTCAATCGCTTATTGGTATCACAAGTGACGTCATACACATCGATCACATGAATATAATATTTGAACGAACGGCGGGTGATATTGTTGCCTTTTATGATGAGGTATTTCCTGTATGGAATATGCAATTTACAGTTGTAATACATATAAAATTGATGCTTATATAATTATGCCCCAAGCGGAACTCCAACCTCAACAGTTAAGGTCACGTACCACTGGGCCAGATAATAGTAAAAATAATATTGACACACTTATGTAAGAATCGTAGCAAGTGGAAAGAAGTGGTCTCTGCCTACCCCTACGGGAAAGAGGTGTAATTATATGTATGTATATAGAAGAAAATGCACTTTAGTATTTAGACCCTGAAGCAAGGCCCATATGTTGAGTTCGCTTACACGGACATCCCCTACCGACTTGAGCTTTCCAGCTACATAAGACATGGCAATGGAGACAGCAATAACGGTCGCAGGGCGTCTCTTCGGGTGACTCGGGTCGGTTGGAGAGAAGAGCGCTTACGATTGATATATCTGAAAAAATTAGAAATTCAACCATTTTTATTCAAAATAGCAGTGACATCACTTATTTAAAAGTAATATAATATATAATATAAGCTAAGTATAGTAGTAAGTAAGGTAAGGGTTCATATTGAAGAGTTCCGTTACTTTTCCATGGATTCCGTAATCAGACCCTAACCAAACTCTCACCAAACCATCGTTGATGTATATCCTTTCCAATAAAAAAAGAATCATCGAAATCGGTTGGCGCGATATTGAGTTATTCGTAAATTTATCATCCACTTTGCTATACGTATGTATAGCAAATTAAATACTTATGGTTTTCTCATGGCTGCCATAGTCAGTTCTGGACCAAATTACAATGGGTTCACACGGAAAGCACCAGCTACAATGGCAATGGAGGACAATGCCATATTGTCAAGTAGCGTTCTAATCAGCACAGTAGGCATGGCTTGTAACCAAAAGCCCTACTCATTTCATGTCACGGCTAAAAGTCGAGCTCTGTTCTGTCAGTAGACGAGATCAAAAGATCATCAAAGGCTGACTTACAAAGAAGTGCGTACCATGCTTTTTGACACTTTAAATCGTCTGGAAAATTTTGAATACTTGCAATATTTAGCCAAGCATTGTTAGCTTCGTTCAAATATGCAATTTTTGAGTTACCTGGTACATGATTTACAATTCTAGTAAGCAAGGCTAAAAGACGCACTATGAACTAAAACGCGCAATTCGAAACGGTTACTAAAATATTTTTAAGTGAAATATCAATCACATAAAGTAAATTTGGAAAATTTCCATAACGGACTAGACCCTAAGTGGTATGTAAATTTTGGAACAAATAAACAAGACTGAATAATAGTTAAGGCCATATGAGAATTTATTTTCAATAATCTATTCGAATCGTTATTAAATTTTTTTATGTGATCGTCTAAGATCGTTCCATTTGAAACAGGAAAAAAGGGAGCTCCAAGAAGGTGAAGTGAATTCTTATCCAAAACTTTAATATTGGGGGCCAGAACATAAAATTTATTGGTAATATCAACCCGGTCTGCAATTTGGAAATTTTCGCCGATAAAAAGTACGCATTTCGAAAAATTTTACTCAAGGCCGATTGAGCTGAAACTTCCTGTTACATATTTTTTTTTATTTATATTATATTATATATTTCTAATTACATTTACTATAACATTGCCAAATATAATGATAAATTGAAGGAATTGAAATTTTTAACTTCTATCAACAGAGTTAAAAGCATTTTTCACATCTAATTTTAGAAGGACCTAATTTGATTTAATTTTTAATTATTTAATTGAAAATACAAATAATATTTTAACTTAATTTGCCTGTATAACAATAAATAACTAATAATTCTACCTATATCTCTGAATCTTCAAACTTTGGAAATGTTTTTGGTGGCATTGTTCATACAAACAATCGGTTATCTTGACCAAAACCATATCTTTCGACAGAATATTATAATTTGACAAATAGATTGTAATTATTATAAACCCTTATTTTTATGACCTAATTATTTGAATCTTAGAAGGTGAGTAACACAATTATGTTTGACGTACGAGTAGTAAAGTTACGGGTATATTTTTATCCTTAAAACAAAATACACTCATCTACTAAAACCAAAGATTGCTTTCTCATATATCTTCAATAAATATGTTCGGCAATCGTTGTTTCGAACACGACTGTAAAAATACCAGTTAAAAATGTGAATTTTTAGCTGTTAAATGTTATTGGATTCTCGTGTAATACTTGTTTTCATAAAAAAACAGTGTTGTCTAGGGAAACGAAGTTTAATAGTTATGCTATTCGTTTTGTACTGTTTCAGTTTTCGTGTGCTACCGAGTAGGTATTGAATGGTGATTATTTTTACAGTACCTACCTAATTACGACACTAATATAAACTAATCAAAGCTAAGAAAATCTAATCTACTCTTATATTGCATTTATAGCACTATTTGTGTCGGATTTTTATGTTATTTTAGTATTGTGTAGCCTTAGACTGACGGGCGTAGTGTGATGTTATTGGGGTCGTATCATGATATATTACGTTACATTAAAAACTGCAGACTGTTTTGTATCGTTACGACCCTGTTCTGTAGGCTTTGATGCTTGACATTATTTTGGATTAATCGAATTACCTTTTCATACTCATATATTGCCATAAAAAAGAAACTTACCAATATTGTTTTTGGTGATAGAAAAGTTTAACTAATATATTTCATCGCGGTAACGAAACACCGTTCGCATACAACAAATCTCGGTAGGTTAACATAAATTTTGCGGCGGTAACAAAATATAATTTTCATGAGTACCAATTTTTACTTAAAAATAATAATTATTTACGTTCACAGCTAACACTATAACGCTAAGCTCTGTTGCGAATTGAAATATGAAATACACTAAGGTATCAAGTACTCTGGATATACAGAAAATACAAAGTTTTTTTTAAATAAATACTTTTCGAAACCATTATTTCATATGAAAAACTTTTTACGTTAAGCTATTCGAGCGGCAGCTGCCACGCTGTATACAGCGTACTTAGGTATACCTAAACATATATATATCACGTAACACGATATATAGAATATATTTAATAATATATATATATATATCGTGTAACGGTCAGAAATATGAGCCCGCGCCCGAACGTCCCTATAAAAGATTTGCTTCAAATTATAGCTGCAAAGCCTTGTTGAATTGAAAGATGATTAACATGTATAGGAACTCGGTGGAACTTGCACACGCATATTTAACTTTTTCCGACTCTTGGGTGCCAGGTTGTTACTCTCTTCCTCCACTTATCAATTCCTCTTATGGTATGTCCAGCCCATCTCCACTTCAATCTTTTCACTTTTTCTGAAACGTCACTAACTCTTGTCGCCATCTTTATCTCTGTTTCTTTTCCAGTCCTTTCTCCTACCGCCTAGCACTATAATTATATAAAAACTCTCTTAGAAGTCAAATTACTGATGTGAGTACCAATAATAAGATAAACAAAATGTGTGACAAAGACATAATGGTGAAATAATTTAAGGACATTGACACTTATTGTCTAATCCAGCTGACATCCACACGGCACCGCGATGCTGTAAAACGGCTGAAACTATGCCAATTACCTTTCGAGGTACGATAAACAATATCTTAGTGTTTGATACGTGTAGGTAGCAACCTTCAATCATCCATTTCAAGGATGTATAGTATTCTATATTCTAATTAATATATTCTTGATAATGTTATGTATGTACATAGGTACATAAGCAAATTTGCTAGAAACTGGCATAAACATAATGTTAGCACCAGGAACAGACATAAACTTGTAATGCCTACTACTTGGCTAAGTGGAGTTGGTAAGTCTTTTGTGGGGCGATGTATTTGTTTGTGTATGCTTTTACATCAAGATCCCAGAGAATGTTCAAAATAAATTTATTACGATATTCAAAAGAATTGTTAAAAAACGTTTGTGTGATAAGGTATATACTATAACATAAGTCACTTTTTTAATGATACCACAGATTGGGAAAGGAGCGACCGCCCTCAGGCTATTGAATATTAAGTTTACTTTGAATATTTAAATTTTAATAATAATTTTTCGTGGACAAGCTGTAGTACTATGCCTAGTCCATGCGTCATGATTGAATTTTTGATGATGTTAACAGATCAAACTTGGTCTCTTAAAGCTTGTGTTGTTGTTTTTATCATGCCAGCCATACAAACAAGCTCAACAGAACTGCCATTTTGTTTTTGTGCAATCATACTTTACTGAGCAAAAATTATCTCATTTGTTTTTAAATTGGGCTAGTAGTTTCGCTAGATATTCAAAAACCCAATTTTAGGCCATTGTTATAAAGAAAATCAAATATAATTAGTTTCAAATCGCTGTACACGCTACCACAATTAGAAAATATGCTTGGTAATTATAGAATATGATTTACTTTCTACGGCCTTTTGGGTTCTTTCACCTCACTGGATATCTAATTGCTTCCAAGCTGTTAACTTTAATTACTCGATGTGTCTATTACAACTACATTTCAATACTGTTGGTTTCTGTAGTTTGTCCTATTTCGTTATTTTTGAGTCAGGTCGATCGTCGAGCTGTTCAGTAGCAAATGACATAAACTAAATAATATTTTCACTGAGCTTCCCTTTGCCGTGTAATGTAAAACATTAAATAACAAAGTAAAACATTAAATTGTGAAATAATAATCAAATCTGTATTTTGTTCAATTCCACATGTTATAATGAATCAAATTTTACTTTTAATTGTAAATATGAATCTGAAATATTAATTTTTATTTTCCAGCCACATTTAACATCTGGCAACACCACTTCATTCATAGCGGCACCACATTTTGCACTTTATTAATTTGAAATATTTAACTTATCCTGTAATTGGAATATATTTTCATTTATGAAGTCGGTATCATGTGCGGCTGTGGACAGTTATACATCTTAATTAGTGTCAGGAGGATAAAGTTTGTGAGTACTGATCTATATTCACTTCAGTATGATTTTATAATGACGCGATAATTTTGTAATGCGTTCATTAAACAAAAACCCAATTTTTTATATTTTTTTTAAATTATTTAACTTTTTGAAGTAACAACTTCGTATGGGAATTAACCCGTTACGGTGCCAGTCTGTCTGGCATCCCTTTCTCTCACTCATACTGCTGCAGCGGCGGTACACAGGCTTCTCCTCTGTAACCATATAAATTCGTATGTATTTAATAAAATATATATTATAATCAATAAAGTATTTTAGTGTCAGAGTCGGTGTCAGTCAAAGTAGGCTTGTAACTACATACATAGTTAAAGGTGGGATGTGCTTGAGTCGCACGCGCAACGTAAGGAGGCGAGAGGCGAGAGCGGGGCCGCGTCGGAAGGACACCGATTCCAAAAATAACAATAATCATTAATAAAATTAGAATTATTTATAAGATTGCATAAAAATACACAATTATTTTCATACTTTATATGTGCATGATTTATCTATTGTTTTGGAATAGTGTTTTTGAAGTCGGTTGTTTTTATGTTAATTTTTTTTAATAGCTGTAATACACAAAAAAAAACTAGTTTGTAAGGTGCTGCATCCAATATATGAATTGTGTTAGTTAAAAGCGTTTTAAATACCAAATATTATATAATAAAAGTAATTAATAATAAACTGTATAAATATAAATTATCCTATATCAAATGCATCAACCTTTAGAGCTTGAGTTTATTGTTTGTGTATGAATGCTTAACAGTTCGACCTGGCACCAAAAGGAGCACCCGCACTCCTGTGATCCTGGTAACGTCTGGTGTTGAAAGAGAATGTGAGCGGCGGTGATCACTTAACATCAGGCATGAATATAATGTATTTAATTTTTATTTTATATATTTATGTATGTACGCTCGTTTGTATAAAAAGACTGAAAAAACAGGCAAAAGCCGGGCACCGAATACAATACTGACGGCACGGTTATTAATACTGCAAACGTGACTAATGGGAACGTTTTCACTATTAACTATGAGTGGTGAGTTGATTGTACACAGTTGTCGCCTTATTCTTGTAATAATATGTAGGTATAACTGTGTCAGTGACTAACCGGCGCAAGAGTAAAAGTCAGCTTGGATGTTGACTCATGTCAAGTTATCTTAACAAATCAAATCAAAATCAGTTTATTGATTTAGGTCATAGAAGTAGTACTAATATATTATGTCAAAAGTTGTGACTTTTCACCTTTTACCATTACATCAAGAATACCATCCTTTTAAAAAATATTTTAACTACAATCTATGTAAAGTGATTTAACAAAAATACTCAAACATATCCTCAATGTGTTACACGAAGTTAAACGCTTTAATGAAACGATACAAATAAAATGTTCAGGACATTGTCATGCTATCGATTCTTATAAATGTTGCTATCATAAAACAAAAATAATTTTCTGATCCGACTTGTAGTACCTACCACAAAATAGCACATTTAAAGAACCAAATAAAAAATCTCTTCCGCTTTAGCATATTGTGTTAAATCATCAATAACATGCGCGAAGGGAAGGTATCGTTAGTAAACATTTCAAATATATTGAAACGTGCTTGGAATATTGTAAATCAAGTGACGTGAATTGACGGCCGCAATTCACAGCTGCCCGGCTTAAATACGAGTATGAACTAAGCATTCCCAGTGCGCTATTTGAACTATAAATTTTACTGTCTATCTCTGTAGCGATTCTAATAATTTAATGCCTACCACCCTTCACCTGACCGACGCGACGTGACGTCACTGTTATAGTTACGAACGATGTTTATGAGTTTGGAGTAACCCTTTAATTGATTTCCTATTTTATACGAACTTAGGCTTATAACACTTAAGGAATCACTTTACTATAATATTCTGTTGGGTCATTGTCAAACAATAATATCTAAAAAACTCTGACTAAATTTATGACAATCACAAATTTACGATGTATTAGACTAAAGAGGACAAACCCGTCATATTTTTCATACAAACGCTCTTACGTAATAGTGGCATTTTAACGTATCTTTCTTAAAAAAATTTATAGGTATCTGGTGCATTGTATCTAGGTTTCTATTGCTGCAGAAAATACAAATTTCTAGAAACAAATTCAGTATAAACCTCCAAATATCTGCTGTTTTGCACATTTTTTACCTGAACTTTGGCCGTTCATATTGTACTCATAAATTATAAAAGTAATGGTATGAAATTTCTGCACACTGGTTATGGTTCAATGTCATCGCTTTCTCTTGTTTGTTGTCAACAGGCAGTATGCCTTGGATGAAACAACCATATTTGTACCATGTTCGTGTGGACGATTGACAGACTCGGTAATTTACGCTAAAATATTTAAAAAAAACTTCTACTTCAAATATTTGGACACGAAAGCATAAAATATGCAAATTTAAATATTATTTTTATAAATTATACAAGAGAAAATAATTCTGAGGCTGCCACTAGCATCTACAATTAATAACTAATATTCAATCTACACTAACGACGATATTAACATCATTTGTATTCGGTACATTTCCTTTTAAGCAAATTATAATTTAAAACTAATTCGAAATGAAACGACAGTCAAGATGGTCTGGCACGAATATTGAAACTAATGCGCTAAATACGATTGCTAGCGAGATATCCTAACTATTTTTAATTCAATCTAATACAGTGCTCCACTTTCTTGAATAGAGCTTCTTGCAATATTATATAACTCTGTTTTTTTCCCAAGGAAATGAAACTGACGCGAGAAAATTGAAGTGAATCGCCAAGGAAGAAGTGTTCGGTTTAAATAAAATTAAAACATTTAAAATAATATATAAAATAATATATCACAATTACATACTGTTTGTAACAATATTATTTTTTATTTCCTTATATTTATCTGTGTGTCACTTTAATTTTTCGACTAAATTTTTTTGTAATTAGTAACCGTTTACAAGTGAGCAGAATCCCTTCACAGTAACAAGTATTAAAATAATTCATTTGTTAGCCACAATCTGACAAAGAGAAACCTACGACACCTGTCGCTCAAATAACAATCAACTCCCATTACGCGACTTTCTCAAGAATGGACTCGATAGAAGACATAAGATTATCGTCGTCGTAGATGAACTCGTGACCTTCTAGGTATATCAAGAACGGGCGGGTAATTATGCTCTCCATGATTTCATTCCTCATGTGCAGCGGCGGCATAGACGGCTCGTTGAAGTTACCAAGAGCAAGCTTTCGACAACCACCAGAACTTGCGTGTTCCAATCGGGTAAGCTGTTTGCCGATTTTGACGACGTGCTTCATTTCACACGGGTGATTTACCGCTTAAAAAATGTGTAGTCACGGTTGTATTTCCCCTTTAGAACTTTGCAGCTCAGATCCTTTGAGCCCCGCGCCTCAACCCAAATTCGATACTCCAGTTTTTTGCAGTCGGACGCTGCTTTAACGGACGCATCGAAGCAGGGCTGAGATCTGCCACCGATCGGTACTACAGAGCTTGGTATAAAAATATGCATTGTCTTATCACATCACCAAACAAACCTTGCCCTAAAGGTAGGATGCAAAAAAGGAACGCATCATATTCCAATCTGCTGACATGTAGTGCCAAACGACGCCCGTCGCTGGTGGTCTGCAACGTAGGCGATGGATAGGCACTACACACCTGACCAGGCAATGGTCGGACTTTCCGAGAGGGGCGTCGACATAGACCTGGTAACTATAGGGATGTCTAGTCAGCGGAAGATCTAATCTATACTAATATTATAAAGCTGCAGTGTTTGTTTGTTTGTTTGTTTGTTTGAACGCGCTAATCTCTGGTACTACTGGTCCGATTTAAATGATTCTTTCATTGTTGGGTAGTCCATTTATCGAGGAAGGCTATAAGGCTATGTTTTTTTTTCAAAATTAGGGATCCGTAATAAAATTGCTATTTTGTAACACAAGGTGTAAAATCGAAAACCTATTTTTGCGTGCGCTGCAAAAACTATTGACAATAGAACAAAATGATGTAAAGGCAATATTTTATTGCTTATAAAACTATCGCGTGAATTATACTTTATATTGCAAAACAACGTTTGCCGGGTCAGCTAGTAATAATATAAATTTTGTGTATTATTTTGTCTAAATAATCCGCAGATTAATCAACAACACCGATTTTATAAACAACGCGTAAAATCAAACGTGAAAACACTTCAAACGTTGATTTCCCAGCGGCTCCTTTCATTGAAATTTGATTTCATTTTTATGTCTGAATTTATTCGATTTAGATCTGATTGTTATCGATCTTGTGCTACCTTTCATGAGGTCGTAATAAAGATTTACGAGCTAAAAAAGGATTATATTTGTTTTATTGCATATTTGACTGTTCTTTTTATTTATTTATTTATATGTATATTATTTCTCTAGCTAATAGTATTTTATTAAGTGTATTATCCAACCTACTAAGCTAGAGGTCCCGGGTTCAAATCCCGGTAGGTGCAAGCATTTATATGAAGAATATGGATGTTTGTTTCCGAGTCATGGATGTTTAAATGTATTTATGTATGTTTATATGTATTTATGTATGTTTAAGTAAGTATATTCTATTAAATGTATTGTTGTCTTGCAACCCATAACACAGGCTATATATGCGCAATTTGGGGCCAGATAATTTGTGTAGAAAGTGTGTCAATATTTTTATTATAATATTAGTTTTGAACCCTTCAATCTTTCTGATTTAAAATGTATTTCACTTATTAGAAGTTTCAGGATCAGATCATTCAAAATACTTTATTATGACAAGCATGGTCAAAAAATTTTAACCTACCGCTTATACATGGCTTTCTCCCATAACGTTCATTTAAAACTAATTTTGTCAAAAATATACATACCTGCAATACCGGCTACCAAGTCAATATCGAATATTTATTATAAACTCTTGACAGGTCGCTATTTAACATTAACAATAGCTTTAACGGGCGAAGATTGAACCGTTACCGGATTACTGTTGTTAGATTCAAACTTTTAACCAAATATAATGTAATTATTTTCGTATAGGTAACGTTTAAACTTCAAGAGCGAGAAAAACAATTAGAATTCATGAAAACTCTTGAAATATCAAAATCGAAGCAAATAAATGTGTACATAATATATAAGCTTACGACTCTCACATTGATACCATGAATATAAATAATATCAACGATGTTACAGAGTTATTTCGATTAAAACTCTGAATTGTCACCTCCAGCAGTAAAATAAAAAACGAAAATAATTTCTTTTATTCGAGAAAGTTCTTTACGTTTTTATTTAATGAGTTCCGAGCGCAGTCCAAACAAGGCCGGCAGCGGCTTGTGGTTCAAGCGCGACTGTTAACTCTTTGATGTCATTATTTTTGAGGCTTTTAGTGTATTTTGCAACTTTTGAGATAAATACAACATGACGCAATGTAAATATTCTATTAAGTAGAAGATTATAAGTCTAGCTAGTCAAAGCAAAGTAGTATCTAGTATATTAGAAATGACAGCAAAAATGATTCTAAAGGAATCAATTTTGACAAAATAAATGCCTTTTCTGTCTTTTTATGCCAAATTAATTCATTAACGAATATCTTTCATCCAGTATTCAAGTCAAAATCACTTTATTCATGTAGGTCAAGGAAATGACACTTACTTGACTTATAATCACTATGTTTGGGTAGAGTTTCCAATTAGAATTCAGAATAAGTAATGAATACTCGAACTTAGAATACTAAGCTTATATAGGGAACGACAGTCAACCATACCCGAATAAAATTTAAATAAAGATCTGAATATTATGTGCTGATATATATTTTAACTGAAGTGATAATTATATAAAATAACTTTACTAACAGAGTAATAAATGGCAGTATTTATATAAATGTAGGTACTTATTAATTGGGATATCTTATGACTTCTTGACGTTGGTAGCGCTGGTAAACATATATTAACTCACAAAAGTTTCATTTTTCTTTTTACATTTACTACCCTTTTTTCTCAATTGAAGAGCACTACAATAAGCATTATAAATTATCAGCATTATATTAAATATATCTATAATTTTGGAAGAAATGGTACGCTGTCAGTGACTAAATTTCCCATTGAAACAGTGTGTAAATCCATAGATTCGTAGCCGGATAGATTATAAGCTTGTTATTAAAGGCGATGATAGGTAGTCATTTCGAATATAAAATAATATTTAGTTTATGTTGAGACTTCAGATTATTATAAATTTTATATCTATCAGACCTTTTGGTCAAAATGTTGGTTTGTAAAATATAAAAAAATTGTTTCAAATGAGACAAGAAAAATATCAAAACAAAGATATGAAATGCAATTGCGATAAAAACTGTAAAATGATAATATTTAATCTGGTGATTGTGAATTTAGTTTATTTGAATTTCAATCAAGTTTGTGAATTCACTTAATGTTTAATTACAACTCCAACTCCCGTTTTGGAATAATATTATTGAAAAGAGTACAACTCAGTGATATATTAAATACAGTGTTTTTTATGGTTATTATATTTATTAATTAAGATATTTAAATAGACTTTTACATTCGTTAAATTAGTATGATTAGTAGATAGTACAATGGAGAATAAGCGGACTACAACTATGGTTATAATGTATACAATGGTTACTCCAACCGGCCCTGCTAATGCTTATAAACGAATTAAATGGCTATAAGTAATTAATAATATATCTTCTAACCAATATTGGTAATATAATGTTGTTTAATGGATTTACTTCGAACAATTATTATTATTTTTATTAATTTCATGCATGATATTAACTGGATAGATTATCTTGTAAGTTTGATTACAAATCATTTTACAGACCAACCTAACTTACAATACGGATCTGTTTATTCAGCCATACTGGGGCTTCAACGGAATAGATTAATATCGAATGCTATCTTAACTCCATAGGCAGTCTTAATAATAACAAAAGTTAAGGGTTTAATTTGCACTCAAATAGTATTATAGCGATATATATTAGTGTAAACTGTAAGTTTTCCGAATAAAATAAAATAGTATGAGATGCAAGGAAGATAATTAGTTTATCTATTGCTGATGTTTGCTGAAAGTAATAACCGTGATGTTATGCAGGTTTTGAAATCTTTGCAGCTTTAAAATACATTTTATAGTGTAGTCAATAAGTTCAATAACGTGATAATTCAGTTATTAACGATGGCTTATTCGATTTCAAATACTTTCTAGAATGTAACACTGTTTACGCTAGAGGATATTATTTATTGGAGGTTAATAATAAACTATTATGAATACAAAATTAGTTTTTCACCTTCGATAAGCATTTTATTGTTTAATAAAGCGGACGTAAACATTTGGTTTGTTAGTAATTATTTCACATAACTATGTAAATATTAAATTTTTTCAGAGAAATATTTTTATATTCTTATTGTGTATGCCCTGGTTCATGCAAATGATTTTAAAATAGAATACTTGTTTTCAGGACTCAGCTGTGGTAGATCGTGTAAGTATACTAACTGCTCCATTTAATATTCAGTTGTCAAAATAGCAAACCAAATAGTAATTAACGTTGCGCAACAAAAACAAAGCCACACCAAAGCTGGCTCAGTATAAAATGTGAACAAACAATTAGTTTTAAAGTAAACCGGCGGCGACCTCTGCACGAAGTTCTAAGAGAATTAATGTTGTTCCGTCTCGTATGGAGTAAGAAATGGCTTCAGTTAACAAATGAAACTACATGCATATGTGACGCGTTTACTATCCAGCTGTATATTAACAATTACGATCATTCTTATTAACTTGAGTGCAACTGTTGACGCCTCATGTGACACATTACAACTGTTTATTTATATGATTCTTTCATCCTTTGGATTTATAATACGATTACATTGGCAACGGCAGTCTCATTAAAATACATGTTGTACGTTTTTTAAAACCCGCGAAATTAATTTCGCGCCATTATTGCGCTCTTCATAAAAAAATGATACAATCAAATACTTCGCTAAGTCTCATTAAAACGCGATGTATTTAGAAAGTATTCTTAATTTTAACTGAAATTAAGTCAGTAAGGTACTTTACCACCGAAGCGAGAACCACCTTTGTATTATTGTGAGAGAAAATAAATATATTTTGATTTGATTTGATTTGATTTGATTTGATTTGATTTGATTTGATTTGATTTGATTTGATTTGATTTGATTTGATTTGATTTGATTTGATTTGATTTGATTTGATTTGATTTGATTTGATTTGATTTGATTTGATTTGATTTGATATGATATGATAATTGGAACACTTTTAATAGATGTTTTTTTCCAGTTTGTATACACATATACGAGACATATAAATATCGATGGTATGGCAAATGGCATTAATTTAGTAAAAACATTATTTTTTTATGAGTAGGTACTGTTAAATACCTCGAGCCGTATGTTCATTTAACGTTACCAATGCAGCTCCACGCTACTTATATAGATATCTATTATCTAAAAATATTTTCACTAAAATATCTAGTTATAATGAAATATCTAGCAATGAAACCAACCGTTATCAGAGCCATAGATATCACTTATCAATAAAAGATAAACATGAAAAACGTTTATTGTGATATAGCATTTACACAGTCAATACTTCAAAAATGTCGTGGAGATATTATTTGGAGCGGACATTGGCGTGGATGTTAAATAATAAAATCATTGTGCTACTGAGTCTTCTGTCGTTCTCGCTATTTGTGTCAACTCTTGCAATCGCTGGACAAAGGAACAGATTAACGAGTGAATTAGAACAACTTAGAAACAGTCTTACATCGACGACAACTGCGGCTGAAACGACTTTACCAGCCGCCGTAACTACAGAAGAAGATGTAGGAACTACTACTGTAGTTCCAGATTCTACTCAAGCAATTGAAAGTGGTGGAGGTGAACGAAGCAGACTACTAGAGAAGATGTACGCGGAGGTTATGAGTTAAGTTTGAAAGTGATCTGTTGTCAATTTACTCAAGTTCAAATTTATTATGTCCTGGTACTTTTGATTATATTTTTCAAAAGAAATGTAAAACCACCATGATGTTAACATTCGATAAATAAATTTTTAAACATACATTGCTTATTTTTTTTTTATATTCCGACGACCTTGAATGTTCACTCGAGTGAGTGAGATTCCAGATAGTTTTACGAGTGTAAAATTATCATAAAACTCATCTGTTTCTTATATAAGTTTTTACATAATAATATTTAAAATGAGTTCTTGAACATAAAAAACTACCAGCCATTCGACAATTTATGCCTCAGACCTGAGAAGAACAGGCGCAAGAAACTTAGTGGGCTTCACCTTTTTGTTTATAAAATTTCGTTATAATCAAAGGAGAAATTATTATGAAAGTAAACTAAATATTTTTAAATGTTTCATGAATTACTATTATATTTATGTTTATTTGTCAAATTAATGAAAATTATCTGATTTTAAACTGATTTATTTTACCAATTAAAAATATTTGTTTATCGGGTTTTTATCACAGAGTTCATAATTTTACATTACTTCCAAGAAAAAAAAAACTTTTAAGATTTAATCTAATCTATAAGGTCAGGATCGTAGTTATACTTACTAGTCTCAAAATTCTAATTCTTCGCAAATAGCTATTTTTAAATCAAATCAAATCGAAATAACTTAAATCACGTAGGTCAAGGACATGATACTTATAAAACCAAACACACAATATCTACGTCTGTGTCTTTTGAAATAATTTAACAGTGAATTTTATGTGATGTTAAGAGATAGCCGCCACACACGGTCTTCTGCAACATCAGAGTATGCACAGGAGCGTTACAGGTATTTTAGAAAACAATACGCGCATTTTTGAAGGTATTGTACGATCGTCCTGGAAACACAGCGAATGGAGATTCACTCCATAGTTTGATTGTATGTGGACGAAAGATCCTTGAAAACTTTAGAGGAACCCCAGACAACCAGATGAGGGGCATGATATTCAAGTCAATGGCGTCTCGTGCGAAAGTAGAATTCGGCGGCAGGAATCAGGTAGAACAGCTCTTCGGAACACTGCCTGTGATACGCGTAATCAAGACATTTACAGAGCACTGGACGCTGTGAAATTCAGACTATTTTATTTTTAAGAAACAAAACAGTAACTTCTACAAAATGATTATAAAATATTGCTTATATATAAGACCCGGACTTTCCTTATATTACATTAAGCAGTGTATTATTAACTTTACTATTAGTTTTAGTGATTTATCTGTAAGTTTGTGTATAATATTTTGAATATGATATATATGATATGAGAAAAAAAACACATTTTCTGAACTGATGATTCAAATTTTTCATCTTGATTAAATTTTGCAAACACAATATTAAAATAACACGCCCTAATGAAAGAAATAGAAAACAACAAGTAGGTACATGAGAGCAATACTTTATATATACCTAATATATGAACATTACATCAGATAAGACATAGGTACAAATTTTTGTTCATAATAATCACATAAAGGATCTTCACTATTAGTGTCATTATGTGCATTTTTTTAATATCATATCATACAAAATTATCGATATTATTTTATCTAGATGATAAGCATTTAAAATAAACAATGATAAACATGAGAATCATTAAAAATAAGACCTAAATGTATCAATTGTAAATAGAACCCGATATAATTGTCTTTTTTATGAAACAGGAGGACAAACAGGCATAAGGGTCACCTGATGGTATGTGACCACCGCAGCCTATACTCTTTGGAACATCAGAGGAATCAGAGGAGCGGTGCCGACCTTATATATATGGTTGAATAAACGAACACATGCGTGTCGTTCCTCGCAGGTACGAACCTTAATAATTATTTTTATGAGTCTAGCAACTAGTAATTATAATAAGCTAGAAGCTAGAATTAGCTAAAGACCTATTATTATAATATGTTATTGGTGTTATTATATTATACGACGCCTATTTCTACCGTAAAGCAGTAATGTGTAAACATTACTGTATTTCGGTCTGGAGGGCGCCGTACCTAGTGAAATTACTGGGCAAATGAGACTTAACATCTTATGTCTCAAGGTTCATTGTAATGGGCAAGTCGCATCAACTTCCATCAGCTGAACGTCCTGCTCGTCTCGTCCCTTATTTTTATAAAAAAAATATATTATGGAACAACAAGTACGTATTTCATTTAATTTCACGACACTCACACTGTTTACTTCGCTTCATAGCAAGATTAGCACGCGCATGTGCTTGAGATCTACCGACTCTCTCTCTGTCTCTCCTACTTTCAACCTTTGTGTATCTTTCTTTATCTCTCCCTCTTGCGTTAGAATATTGGACGCTACTCGTTGCTCACGCTCGCGCTGGCCTGTAAAAGGTATTAGTATACCTGGTACAGGCGCATTCGTTCGAGTGACACGCATTCACTCTCGCTCTGTCTCTGTCTATTCTCCCTCCTCAGTAGCGTTGAATTTTTAACGCAACCTTGTTGGAATTCAAATTAGAAGTTTCACTTCAAAAAAAAACTTTTATATAGTAATTGTAACGATAACATAACTTTCTTGTTTTTTTATGACGTTCATAAGTGATCTTAAATTCTACTTTGAATAATAATATTGGAAATTGAAAACTATAAGAATATATTAAAAAATATCCAAGCTGTTGACCAGCAATAATAGGTATCAACATGCGAAATTTTATTAAATTATGTGCACAACTTGTTATGTACTACGCTATATAAGTTACTCTAGGATTTAAACTGTCCCACAGAAACTCTTTAATTTTCCTGGATGAAAAGTATCTTAAGATGTTGACCGGGGATATAATTTTAATTAAATCGGTTCCTTAGTTTCAGAGAATAGAACAAACAAACAGACACAGAAATATAAAATTTGAAAAAATTCGGGACTTGTTCTATTTCTCTTCAGGGATCCCCCTGACTTGGTTTTGAGCATTTTTTTTCTTTGTACAGAAATTCGATCTTAACAGTTTTATTATAAGTATAGTCATTTTAAGTAACGTAATGACATTACGTTGAAAATTACGCGAATTTCACGCTTTTTGTTCACCCAAAAAAGTACACATAAACAGTATCGTAGTGACTATTTGTACGGGTATAAATTATAAATATATTTATTCGTATATGTATTCAATTTTGTTTTAAATTACGACATATTATGTAGCAGGTATATCGTCAAAGCCGTGATATTATAGTTTCACTAGTGATATTATACTTTACCGGAAAATTTTCAATCGACTTCATTGCATGGTTTTAGTGACGTTGTAATTGTATTTATTGGATAGTCATTATTTTTTAGTTATGCATTAGTGTACTAAACTAATATTATTCTATAATTGAATCAGCCTTTGTTCACTAGTATGTCACAAAAACAAATTTAAATTATACGACGATGACGCGAGTTCTATGAAGATAACATTAACAAAGTGGTCAACGTGCCTAAAGAAGTTTTCACTTCCCAAAATCTACTATTTTGGGAATTATCGTATTTAGTTAAAAAACGACTTACCGATGAAATGTACCTAATATTTTGATTGGTATGGCTGTGGAAGAGTTTCCGTAGATTGTTTTTCCTTTGCTTTGTCCATTTTTAGGAGTCCCGGAAACACCGCACAAGGAAACACCTCTTGGGAAAACTCCCCGTGATAAATGCGATACAAGACAAACAATGAAGCGATGTCTTTACGCAACGTCAAGTGATCCAGCCGTTCACAGAGCACTGGGTACCCGACAGTTCGAGCTGTTCTGCATTTCACGTGGTCAAATGGATCGAGCTGATACTGGGGTGCGCCAGACCAGAGATGACAATACTCCATGTGTGGCCGGACCTGTTCTTTGTACAGCGCTAAACTGTGGGTCGGCTCAAAGTATTGCCGTGCTCTATTATGACGCCCAGCTTCTTCGTAGGCAATTTACCTTTGCCCTCCAGATGAACACGAATTGGCAATTCGAGATTTCGAGACCCAGTATTCCGATACAAGGCGAGGCTTTAAGGGAAGTGTTGTCGAAGAGCGGTGATACGACAAATGGGGTTTTTTTTAGTGGTAAACGCGCAAACTTGATTCTTCTGGGGGTTAAATTGGTCAAGGTTCAGTTTACCCCATTCCGCGGCCTTCTCAAGAGAGGACTCGATAGATGACACAAGATTCTCTTGGCAATGGTGGACGATTTCCCGAGAGGGACCTGCATGGCCCGTGTATACGGCTTCGTCCGTGCTGTCGTCTTCATAGCAATGTATGTTTGAGAAATCCAACATATCATTGATATGCAGAAAAACAGTGTTGGTGATAGCGCACAGCCTTGGGGCACTCCAGCGTTCACGGGCTTCGAGTTCAAGCAATAACCGTCGACAACGAACTTTATGCTGCGCCCAGTGAGGAAGCTGAAGGTCCACTTGCATATCATCTCGGAATGCCCAAATGATGGAAGTTTTGAGAGAAGCGCCTTATGCATACACGATCAAAGGTTAAAAAAGAATCTTTACTTGCTGTTAGACAACCAGGATATGTTAGATAAAAACAGGCCAGGAATATTAGTTTAGTGTGCGTGACAAGCTGCTTGAGCTACTACTTGAAATCTTTTCACCCAAATAATGAAAAAATAGTACTTTTAAAACTTTTATGTTAATGTTCGTTCTGTGCCGTGAATTATTAATAAAGTAATTATAAATATTCATAATCATAAATACCTCTTTCTTTTGAGCTATTAGATACTGACCATTATATTATGATCTTAAGTTTGTCTTTTAAACCAAACAAACGCTCCTTTATTTGTCTTCAAATGGGGGTTAGAAGGGTTCACGGTTTCTTGGTCGCCTACACATAATGCCGAGAACGGATTTCGATACATATTACAGAATATTTCAATATCGTATTTATATTACCTGTGGGAATGACATGGCATTAAATTTCTCGACGTGTGTGAGATTGTTTTGGGAAGATGTTTCTACTGTCGTCTATTGCTATCAAATCTTGAATATTTTATTGACTCTTAAAGTGAAATATCGATGTACTGTTGTGTTATTATTTTTTTGAGTATGATGTAGTACCTCTGCTAGTAGTATATAGGCTATTCTAATTATATTAAGAAAAAAAAACAAAAGAAATTTAATAAAAATTGGACAAGGGCGATTCGATCTAGCCCACAGAAGGTTCCGTACAACTTTTTTATGATTTAATTTCAATGATGACGAATTCGTTCTCTGCACCCTCGAGACCTCGGATTCGATATCAATATTGTTGAAATCATAAGTTTGAGCGGCGGCCATCTTGGATTTAAAAAACAATGTACCGAAAATCGTGACGATTTGCTATAAAATTTCTCTCTTAAGTCGATAAAGAAGTTTCACTTCAAAAACATACCGACGTATTGAGAACCTCCTCCTTTTTGGAAGTCAGTTAAAAAGAGTGGCCGGTAATGTTCTCACGAGCTCAACTTTTTCCGAAGATATGGTAAATTCAGTAACTTAAAAGAAATATTTATAGTGCTTAAGCTGCTTTATATTAAGCCTTATAATTAAATTAAGATTATAATATTTTGACTTTGACTTTGAATACTTATAACATCATGTGGCATCGTACATTACAGCCTCCTATCAATATCTACCAACAAACACATAAAACTATCCCAGCGGAGGAACTCGGGGTACATAGTACATTCATAACTGGCAACATATTTTTTTAATGGCATCTGTTTTGTTTACAAAATATTTTTCTGTTTTGACGAACGTATTAGTGTGAACGTGAAATGTGATTTTTTTATCATAATTTTTATTATAAGACGCTTTGTGACACCTTTTCACTGCACAGTAAATCATTTTTCAATTAAATTTCGTGCACTGATTGTCCTGAAAGTTGAAAGAATGACACTGACGCGGCGGGAAACGTATATGGTCATAAACGACCACATTGAAACTGCTTCATTTAGCTTGGACCTACTCACGTTATAAGTGTTATTATTCTAAGGCTGTCACAGTCTGTCTGGACGCAAAAATTATTTAAGCATATTTTATTAAATTCCGAACAAAGAAATTACCAAGCTTAATTTTATAAATCAGCTTCATAAGATTGTAAATATAGATTTATATTATAATATTCAGAATAGTAATCGTGTTCGCGAAATATTCTAATAAATACAGACTACAAAGATACCCAATTTCTATACAACGCCTTCATTGCCTTTATCTAATTATATATCTAAACTTACTAACACAAATGTATAGCAAAATTGTGAAATTCGCTTACAAAATTAAGTCAATTTTCCTAAGAACTCTGATACCGAAGCTGTCATCTCATTTTGCGACTGCAAATGAGATCACAAGCTACCTAATATCTACTTATTTTGCGCCCCTGGTAAAGGGATGCGAGGCAAAACTTTGAATCTCCTAATTATTTGCCCGAAGGATGTTGATGATTATTATTATGAAGTTGCTCGAGAAAATATTATAAAAGTGATAATATTGATCTGAGTTAAGACTTATTTATAATTGGTAGTCAGCTGCACTAAGTTAGACATTCTTTTCTCTAGCCTATAACCTTAATGTCCTAGCAACCTATCCAGTATAACTTTAGAATAAGCCACGAGCAGTGTAATCGATGATAGAATGGTGATATAAAGAGCCCTTAACTTTAACTTACTTATTATACAACACGTACAGTTTATTATTTCTTCTTGAATTGTATAAATTCAACTCACAATCTTCTTGAGGTTACATTTTTATTGTGAGGGAAGGCTTAGGATGTTTAACAACTTGAATCTTTCCCGAAGCATCGAACAATCGTAACTCCTATTACTCCACAGCTGAATATTTAAGTGATCGGTCAGCCTGGGACTGGATTATGATTATTTTAAAGCAAGAGTAATGACAGTACAATATTGTATATTTTCATTAAAAAGAGCGCAAAAAAAGAATGCTGAGAGTTTCTTGCGCCGCTTCTTCTCTCTCAGAACGCCATTGGTTTCCGAAGCTAGTATAGTAGTATCTAGTACATTAGAAATGACATCAAAAAGAATTCTAAAGGAATCAATTTTGAGAAAATAAATGCCTTTTATGCCTTTTAAGCGAGTCCCTTGGTCGCATATTATAAATCATTATAATAGTCCTCTTTTGGAACACAATAAAAAAAAATTTAACAAATAAACACACCGACTTCAAAAACACTATTCCAAAACAATGGATATAATATCCACTAAAATGTATAATAATAATTGCGTATTTTTATACAATCTAATTCTAGTTACGATTATTGTTATTTTTGGAATCCTTCCTTATTGAATTGGTGTCCTGCCGCCGCGACCCGCTCTTGCCTCTCGCCTCCTCACGACTCAGCAAATCGCACCTATAACTATGTATGTAGTTCCAAACCTATAATGGCTGACACCGACTCCAGAAATTAAATAATTAACTTAAAAAAAAAACATACCGACGCATTGGGACCCTCCTCCTTTTTTGAAGTCGGTTTAAAATACACTGAAGATCAGCAGAATTTCTCCACAATAATAAAGTGTATGACATTATGTTATGGAACAATATTTATAACGAGCTGTATTCATCAAATCTGTAGAACTCAATCTATTTCCTAAGTTACTGATATGTGGGCCCGACTATAGTTTACTATCTATGGTAATGCCAAGAAAATCAGTGGCAGGTACAAATTCTAGAGTTTTGAAATCTAGCATTACCTTAACCCCCTGTGTGTTTCTATTAGGCAGTAGAAATGAGATGAAATTTATTATTATTACTGTTTTTAAAATTGGTAGTTGCACAGCACAATCAGCAATAAATGGGCATACAAATATTTTACTGTCAATATTGAAGTCAATTATATATCTTCTGACACATTAAGAAGCTATAATTAAATAATATACCACTACCAAATAATCACATTAAAATATAAGCATTTATGGATATAGAATTCCTTTACAATAGAAGTTTTTATCTATTGGCCATAATTTTAATTTTGTATGCATTAAAGTTTTAGGCAACTTTCTAATATTTTTTGGAAGATAGTTAAAGACTTCCTTTACAATTTTATTATCATTACTAAGTTATTATTTGTGAACCAATTTAAGTCCCTTAACTAAGTATCATTAACCATTTTGCTGTCCACCGTATTTATTACCTTTCCGTTTTATTTTGAATAAAAGTAACGCGTCATCAGCGAATAAAACTATATTCGCGAGTTTCTCTACCATGAATGGAAGATCGTTAATAAAGACTAAAAAGAGAAACGGGCGAAGTATCAAACCTTGTGACACGTTTATCTCAACATCCTAGCCTTTGATTGTATATTACAAATGTATACAAACTGTTCCAAGTCTTTAAGTAAGAAGTCATTCATTTTAATTGAAATAACTAAAACTAAAATTCACGCAATCAAAAGCCTTCGAAAGGTAAAAGAACATTACTATTGCATCATGGGAGTCCTCCCAAGCATCATACACGTGTTGAAGCTGTGCCTTTCCAGCATCCAATTAAATTAAATAGGTATATTGGTAAAATCTCCCCTGGTAAAACCAAATTGTTAGTCAAAGTCACAATCAAATAAATTTTATTCGATTAGGCGTATGCTAAGTGCGTTTGAATCGTCACTATAAATATTTCTTTTAAATTACAGAATTTACCATATGTATTATTTATCGTAACTTATGAAAGCAATTGATTAAGTATTAATTTTTAAAAGATTTTACTAAGCACTGGTGGAATTGCTATAGGTTCTAATAAGGCTTCTAAACCAATTAATTTTATAATGTTCATTAACTAATCACAAAAGTATAATGCACGAGAAATGACGTCAAATATAATATTTTCGGAACTACAACTAGGCAGCTTACAAAAGCTTTGGGCAAACTAAAATACGTGCATGTAACGAAAGCTCCTATGAAACTTGTTTTGGCATAATAGTTAGAACTTCGGCAGTTAGCGCGCCTAGATATTTTATGTTTGGTGTAAGTAATAAGCTGAACATTAATTTTATTTTTTTATATGATCGTCGCAATGAATAAAACATATTTCCATTGGGGTATAAATGTAAACAAAATTTCATAAAAACAAACCATATTGCTGCACAAATACAATTAAAATACTAGTCAAACTTAATGAACGATTTATTTTAAATTACAAACGTTATAAAATCTGTTAGTACAGCTAACGAAAATGTAATGGTTTAATATTTTGAATTTGATATATTTTAAAGCTCTATCTATGGATTTAAATTAGTAAATAATATTCGCATAAAGCAGTAGTTATTTCATGACTTGAACCAAAAAGTTTTCCCTACCTGGCCACGGTTGGTGGATATAAGGGGGTCTCACTTAGAGTGTGGTCCCATCCTAATGACCAAAGTTTTGCCAACTTTACACATGCGTAATTACCGGAGTTATGATAGAATATTGTTATGTGATGTACGTGATCAGTTTCATGTGTATCGATTTTATTGTAAAATCTTGGAAAAATTTATTTTGAGCTCTAAACTCTTTATGGATCTGCTCCCCATTTGATGAAAACACTGGAATAATATCTCTGGTACGTCATTTCAAACTTTTGTATTATTGGAAATGATTTAAAATATAACAACGAGTATAATAGATATGTTCAAAGAAAATGAGTACAAATTATTAGTATTGTCTTACCTGTTTATACCTGCCATGTTTTGATGGGAAAAATAGTCTACTAAAAGCTTCCGTAATGTAAACTTGATACTTTTGATTGGTACGTAATTGTTTGAGTAAGGTCCAGTTAGCTGTAGGTGTTATAAAAACATGACATATTATGTCTTTTTACCAAAATGTTTTCATTATCCTATTTTTTTTTATTTCAGTAAATAGAGTATTTTCTTTTATTAACGCCAGTCTTACACATTTAAAGCAAAAAACTCATTTAAAGGATTAAAATGCGTGTTTTGTAATTGTGTTTTTACATTAGATTTTTGCGTAAAAGTTACATTTTTATTTTACTTAACCCGATGTTTCCATACCTTTCTAGATCTCGTTTTCGGGACTGCAGATAAAATGAGTCAAAGTTAGTATTTATCGTAGTTGTCATTATGAAGTTTAGCGCCATTTATTGTCTCGGAGGTGGTATTTGCTGTAGACAGATGGTTTTTGGCAAAAATTTACTGACAGTGTCCTCTTCTTTTTTGGTATGTGTAGTTGTGGGTTTCAATTTAGAGATTATTGGATCCCAGGTGTTAGATAATTTTACACCGTAGATCTAAGTCTCTTATGTACATAAGTTTAATATAAAAATAACACTATAATAATAATTTCATTATAGCATAGCAATAGCAATAGCATGCAAAGTTGGTATTGGGCAAAAATTTTATTACAATATAAATTAATTTATTTTTTATAATACAAAATTCACACAACAAAATTATAATTTGATGTAATATAAAAAAATTATTAAAGTCAAGATAAGATTAATCTACTTAGAATGCAATGTCAAAATCCTTTACTCTTTGTGGTCAAAAACTCTTATATAGAATAAATGTGTTTTCAAGAAGCCAACTGTGTAAGGATACTTTAAATCTTGAAAAAGGTAACAACTAAAATGAATCAGGGATCTTATTGTAAATTTTTATGCCCATCCAGAAGCATTTTTTCTGAAATAAAGTTCTATGCAGAATGACTCTAGTCACTAACCTATCAGCGTACCTAAGTCTTCTAGTACTGTGGGTCATATGTTTTTGCTGTAAGTATAGCACACTGTGATTTTCCTTCACAAATTTTGCCATCTCGTAAATGTATAGACCGGGAAGTGTCAATAATTTCAGTGACTTGAAAAAGGGCTTGCATGAAACGTCAAGCTTAATACCACAGATTGATCTGATGCACTTTTTCTGTGCAATAAATGCTTTTTTTATTTTTGAAGAGTTGCCCCACAATATGACACCATATCTAAGTATTGACTCAACGTACGCATGGTAGGTTATTACGGATGTTTGCCTCGAACTAACTTTTGTCAGATTATAAAGTGCAAAGGAGAAACTGTTTATTTTGCTACAAACTTTACTTACTTGATGTTTCCAACTTAAATCTCTATCTAGAGAATTTACCAAGAAAATTTAAATTTATAATCTATGACCCTGCTGCTGTTCCGTTATGGGCGGCGGTACTTTCAACGCGTCACACCGCACCGAACACTAAGTCTCTTCTATCTTCTGCTTCTTCTTCACCTGGATCACTTTCCACTTTTCACTACTTCTTCTTTTCTTCTTCCTTTACACTTTCGAGTCAGAACTACAACTGCCGTAGGCCACGCTTAGTACGGCTTATATACCCCCGGATCTGTTCCATTTTCAAAATGATTCTCCTATTCCATCTTTAAATTTAAATTGTACTATAAAATTCTTTTAACCTGATTTGATGAACTTACTAGAAAGTATTGCTGACGGAGCTGTTGAAATTATCAATGTCTTGAAGTTTGACTACTCTCGTCATGTACGTTGCTGCACGATATGACGTTTGACAACTCTCGTCATATACGTAGAAGCGTTGCTACATGACACTGCCCCCTCCCAAGACATGATCGTCCCGATCATCGTTGCTTCCGTAGTACTTAGCCACCCGATCGACATGTACGATTTTCGGGGGACTGCGAGGGGTACGCTGGATTCTGAGAGTCACATCATTTATCCTTGTGATTACTTTGTATGGTCCCTCCCAACTTGGTTGAAGTTTCGGAGACTTCCTCTTTCGCCTTATTGTGTAACCAAATCAAGGTTCCTTCTTCAAAACTAGGAACATTAGCTCTTCGATCGTAGCGCGTCTTCATCCGTTCACTTGCCTTAAGCCCAGTTCTTCTAATTTCCTCGTAGATGTTAATCATCTTATTCCGTAACTCATCCACATATTCTGTTATACTTTTCGGAGTGTCCGGTGGACAACCTGAGAGTAAATCAGCTGGCACTCTCAATTCCCTTCCAAAATTGGCGTACGCAGGAGTCACCGTAGTCGTCTCGTGTATTGCGGCTCTATACGACGTGAGAAACAGTGGAATGTGCTCATCCCAGTTACCCTGATGACTGCCCACTAATTTTGCCAGATTCCGCTCCAATGTTTGGTTAGTAAACCTCTCCACCATCCCGTCCGACTGTGGATGATATGGCGTAGTTCTGGTTTTATGGATTCCCAAGATCTTGCAAACTTCTTGAAATACTTGTGACTCGAAGTTCTGCCCTTGATCACTGTGCATCTCCAAAGGCACACCGAATCTGCAGAAAACTACATTCACCAGCTTCGTCGCAACGGTGACTGCTTCTTGATTCGGTAGAGAAAATGCTTCCGGCCACTTCGTGAAATAATCCATCACCACCATTATGTAACGGTTTCCAGATTTGGTGACTGGGAACGGTCCGGCCATAGCCAGAGCTACTCTTTCCCACGGAGCCCCAACATTGTACAACTGCATAGCTCCTCTGCTCCGGGTCTGAGGTCCTTTGACAGCTGCACAACTCTTGCATTTTCGGCACCAGTCTTCCACATCATCACGGCAATGCAACCAGTAAAATCGTTCTTTAATTTTTGTAAGAGTTCTTCTTATTCCCAAATGTCCACCTGAAGAACCATGGTGATAAGCTCTCAGGATATCGTTCACCTTCTCCCTGGGAACGAACAGTAGCAGGTGGCAATCTTTTCCTTGCGGAGTTTCCCATTTCCGGCAGAGTAACCCGTCATGCATCACCAAACTGTTCCATTGTGCCCAGAGACTCTTGGTTGCCGTACTGTGTATAGCCACTTCAGACCATTTTGGTTTAAGTGATCCACTTGCTAGCCAATGTAAAAGTGGTTGAAGATCCTTATCATTTTCCTGAGCTCTCCTCATTGCATCGTTGCTCCAGTTCTCGTCGATCGAATCTGTTCTGATCAGCCGGATCATAAAATTCTCTTTCTCCTCCTGACGAATGCAATGTTTGCATTCCATCGGACAAGATCTTCTAGATAAAGCATCTGCACTTCCATGACTTTTTCCTCCTCGATGCTCGATTTCAAAGTCATACTCTTGAAGTTGCTCAGTTCATCTGGCCACTTGTCCTTCCGGATTCTTGAATTCTAGTAACCATTTTAAGGCGGCATGATCAGTCCTTACGAGGAATTTGCGACCCAACAAGTACTTTTTGAAATGTTGTAATGTCTTTACCACGGCCAGTAACTCCTTACGAGTTACACAGTAGTTTCCCTCCGGCTTCGATAAAGATTTGCTAAAGTATGCAATGACAACTTCTTGATCTCCTCTCTCCTGAAATAGTACTCCACCAATTCCGGTGTTGCTAGCATCAGCATCCACTATGAATCTTCCCTCTGTGTCAGGATATCCGAGGATAGGTGATTCACATAGTCTTTTCTTCAACTCTAAGAAAGCTTGTTCGCATTCTTCATCCCAGGAAAAGGCTCTTTTCTCCTCCGTCAGTCGATGTAAGGGCTTAGCAGCATTGGAAAACCCTTTCACAAAGCGTCGATAATAAAAGCATAGTCCTAGAAATGCTCTCGAGTGTGTCTTTTCTGTCGGCGTCGGCCAGTCCTTGACAACACTTATCTTGGCAGGATCCGTCACAACGCCTTGCTCCGAGATAACGTGCCCCAAGTAATTCACCTGACGTTGAAATGAGGAACATTTCTTTGGACTCAACTTCAAGTTGGCACCCTGCTGTTTTGCGAAGACTTTTTCGAGCTTCTTAAGATGATCTTCAAAACTTCGTCCCATAATGATTATGTCATCCAAGTAAACAAGGCAGGTTTCTCCCAATATACCTGCCAGCACATGCTTCATCAACCTTTCGAAAGTAGCTGGGACATTGCATAATCCGAAGGGCATTGTTTTGAACTGCCATAACCCTTTTCCGGTTGAAAAAGCCGTCTTCTCCTTGTCTTTAGGGTCCAGATCGACTTGCTAGTAGTACTTTTCAAATCCAGAGTAGAGAACCACGTCATGCCACAAAGTGAATCTAAGGTGTCATCGATTCTTGGTAATGGATAACTGTCTTTCTTGGTTACATCGTTCAAACGCCGATAGTCCACACAAAATCTAGTTAATCCATCCTTTTTCTTCACCAGAACCACGGGAGAACACCATGGATTCGATGACGGTTCTATCACACCATTTTCTTTCATATCCCGAAACATGACTTCCACTTCTTGTTCGCGTGCAAACGGAATACGTTTTGGTCTTTGCCGTATAGGAACAGTGTCTCCTGTGTCGATCTTGTGTTTCACCAAACCAGTTCTTCCGATGTCCCCGTTGTTCTTCGAGAACATCCCGGCGTAGCGTAGCAGGAAATTTCTCGCTTTTATTAACTGTAGTTTGGTAAGATTGTCCTTACAGCCATCCAGAAGTTTCTGTATGTTCACATCCTGGCTTGCAGCTACGGTCTTCCTCCCATCTTCACACTTTCTTAAACAAGCTATCTCCTCACAAGCTCCGATCACTATTCCCTTCCTAATGATTTGCTTGTCCTCATGAGGATTAAACACGGGCACCATCGCAATTTGGGAGTTTCCCACAACAGTCCTGGCTGGGATCCATGTCGTGTCCGATGTCTCTCTTTCTATTATAGCGCATTTAAAAGGTCTTCCTCTGTCATCCCTTGGCAGGACTACTGGGACTAGGGTCAGCGATCTTGCATTTAAAGTAGTGTCTCTTAAGCACAACACTTTCCCAAAAGTTCCGCCTTTTATTGGAATATCTGCACCTCCATGCTTCAATACACCATGTTTCATGTTAATGGTACACTGATGATTTCGAAGAAAATCCAACCCAATGATGCAGTCATCTGTGATATCCGCGATTACCACTTTTTGCCAGTACAAAGTATCCTTGATTTTCTTGGCCACGATCTTCTCTCCCTGGACTGGTATGCGCTGGTCGGTAGCTGTTGTGAGTGTTAAGTTTACATTTTGTCGCATAATATGTCGTTTTCCGATGCTCTCTAGTCTTCTTTGGCTAACGACTCTACGTGATTTTCCATTTATCATTCCTTCTATAACTAAAGTGTTTGCGACACATGTCTGCTTAACGATGATCCTTGGGGCTTTGCTTCTACCGGCCAGCGCCCACCCCACTGCCCTGGCCTTTTCTAGTTTTCCTGCTGCTCCAGCGGTGATGTTGAGACCGCCGTATCCTTCCTACCTTGCGTTATGCTCCCACGCCTGGGGCAAGTGCTCTTAATGTGTCCCCGCTCCCCACACCCATAGCATACTGGGTTATATGCATGCCTTCGGCTGGAATCTGCTGGTACAATTTTGCGGAGTCTCAACGCCCGAGTATCGTGGCGAACCGCTTCCACTTCCAACGCATGTGCCACCGCTTCCTTCAAGCTAGTATGATGACTCAACCGTACGGCTGCTCTGACTTCGGCGTCGCGTATTCCATCGATGAACAATTGGAACAACATTTCTTCTATTGCAGCTGGCGACGACTGATATGCTTTACGCACTAGCTTCTCAGCTTCCACGGACCACTGCTGCAGTTTCGTTAGCCCTTTGACTGCGGTCCTTAAATTGCGCCCGGTACACATGCTAGAGGTGTTTATCGCCATAACGTGACTTCAACGCGTCAAGAAGGTCTGTGTAGGTCACTTCCTGCTTCCCAGCGCCGAGTGCTTCCAATACAGAGAGTGAATCGTCACGGCGAGCTAGTGTGAGGGCAGAGTGCGCTTCTTGGTCACTCCAACCGCAGGCTCTTCTGACCGTTTCCAATTGTAGCTTGAAGACAGCCCAGGAAGACTTGCCGTCGTAGGGAGGTACTTTTAAATTTTTCAGAGCCGGATTTTTCTGACTCGTCCTCTGCCGCTGCAGCTGCTCCCGCTCGCGTGGTCACTCCCTTCTCGTTCCTGGGCACTAATGGCATCTTTCCAATCGCACTTCTGACACCAATTGACACGAGAGTGGGTCAGGGATTGGAAATAATACTCCGCTTATAGGAACGAGTCTTTATTTGCGTTCACTTTTCTCAACGTGCACTTCGCTGGTCTGCTGCTGTTCCTCTTGTGGGCAGCGGTACCTTCAACGCGTCACATCGCACCGAACACTAAGTCTCTTCTATCTTCTGCTTCTTCTTCACCTGGATCACTTTCCACTTTTCACTACTTCTTCTTTTCTTCTTCTTCTTCCTTTACACTTTCGAGTCAGAACTAGAACTGCCGTAGGCCACGCTTAGTAGGGCTTATATACCCCCGGATCTGTTCCATTTTCAAAATGATTCTCCCATTCCATCTTTAAATTTAAATTGTACTAGAAAATTCTTTTAACTATTTTTATATGCTTACACATTTTCCATCCCTTTTTTTCTGTTCGATTTGATCCTGAACTTACTAGAAATTTCCATTAAAAATCCAAAAAATCCATACACTGGTAGGTGTATCGAACCCGGGTCTACAGCGTCTAAAGTAAACACTTTTACGCCAAAACTACGATTATTGCTGACGGAGCTGTTTAAATTATCAATGTCTTGAAGTTTGACAACATGTACGTAGAAGCGTTGCTACGCCACAATATATTACTATTTATTAGCGGAATAAGTATGAGATCATACATCTTGGGGCTAGATTACATATTTTATGATTCTTACTTATTATAATTGTGATATTAATTCATCTAAATTAGTACTTAACTACTTAGGGTCAGCTTTGTATATCCAAAACCCTTATAAGAAAATGAGATTAAATGCGGAATAAAAATTGGAAGCTGAATAGTTGAAGGGACGGCAACCTTCTTAAGGTGACGTCCATAAATCAAATTGACCGCAAGACAGAAACTAAATCTCCTTCATCCGCCCTTCAACCCTGCTCATCAACCAAACAATATAAACGACCCTTGCATTATTAGCATTATAAGACATGGAATTATTGTGATGAAGATAATATTGTTCCGGTACATGAAACTACTTTAGGGAAGTTCACCCATTCATCATCGTGTACCCCAAAAATTAGCATTACATATTATATTCCTTTTTATTGAAGAGAACATAACAGGAGTGTTAACTAACTCTTACAACACCAATGGAACCACAAGATCATTGCAGACCTTATAAAAAGTTCGATTATCGTTGCTCTTATGAATTTGTTAACTGAAAACACATAACAACCTTCGAGAATTGATCCAGCCGTAACAGTCAACACCAACTTATTGCGCTTTTAAACTGATCTGTGACACACCACTCTCCCATAGACAATTTACTACACCAATACTACCCTCACTGTTCCACATCTTTACTCTGCAACGCCATTCCGAATTTGAAATTCAGTTTGTGGACACGCATTTTTATATAATCAATGCTCTGTGGACTAAAGATGGCTATATAATATTAATATTGAGATATATTATATTATAATTTTATTAAAATATAATTGTGGAGTGTAAAAAACAAAAGGGACGAGAGATTGTGAAAACCGGGACCAGCGTTGTATAGGAACTGTGAGTATTTCCATACAATGACTCGGTAGAACTTATGTATCACGCGGTTTCTGCTGAAATTTATAAATGACGAAAAAACAAGGAAAGCAACAAATTGATTGATGCAAATTGAAACTTACTATTGCATAATTTAAACAATGTTTACTTTAATTATTTTGTAAGTATAACAGGTTTAAACATAAAAGAGCTCCGGTTCAAAGGGTGTCAGGGTTTAAGTACATTAATATCCCAGATATTAATGTACATGTCATGTAGGAGCATCTGCTCGTTCCCTCACTGACTCCACTACAAACATACATTACTAGAGAGTGTCCGCGACTTTGACGTAACATTTGTTTGTGAAACGTTTGTATTGAAAAAAAAACATTAAAGCCAAACGTGGAAACTCAAAAATGACAAAACTTTCATTATAAATTACTTATCAGTTTCATTTGAGTATTATTACATACATTCCTATAAGAAACCACACATGACGCAACAAGTTTGAAACCCGTTTGAAAAGAAATCCAAATCAGTTGCGTTTTAAATGTTTGTAGAAAATTCGTGTCAAGGCTATAAATATATATATATTAATTTCATTTTTATAGTATCCTTGGCTGTACAATGCAAGTTATCAAGCTATTATAGCTTGATAAACTTTTAAGACGGAAAATGGAAAATAAAGTGTGGACAGGCTTTAGAAGAACAATGAAAATGATAGGTGAGTAATCAGTTTATTTTTGTTAAAAAATAAAAAACTATAAACTGTGGTTTAAGTAGTAATCATTTCAATTATTTCTTAAGATTTTTCTAAAAATAAAAAATAAAATGTTGTATATCTTTATGAGCTTAATAAAGTTAGATCCCAATCCTATAGATAGGGTTGTAGAAATAAGCTTTCTGATACCTACGTAAAAGGCCTAAACTGTTAATTGCTTTTATTAATTAGATAGTAAGCTCTTATATTAATATACATTTACATGCAATTCTTACAACCGTATGTAAAAATTGTGATCCAAGTGCAGCAGAGGTCACAAAAGCTATAAATACAAGTACAACTTAAAATATTTAAAAATTACAAATGATGCAAATTCCGAACATATTATAACATAAACACATGGTCGGATTGGGTACGACCGGACCAGCAACAAGATAGCATCATACTATGGAATAGGGTCCTCTACCGGACCGCTTCCGTTGGTTCGGCCGTACCAAATCGGATCATGTGTTTAGGCTATTAGAATCGACCCTACTCCTGCTAAATCCAATGATAATTTTGTTCAAACTCCTTCCAACTCATAGAAGAGAAAGGTTAAAAATCGTTACATGAGACTGATAAACATTTTCATAAACTATTTAAAATAGTAATTTATTCGCTTGAATGAATGTCAGATCTCCGATGACTCTGTTATGTTTTCTTGAATAGTGTCACCTCTGAATTTAGGGAGACTAAATTGGCGACAATTCAAAATATTCAAGACGAAAACACTAAGCTTTATTGATAACAAACTGAATCCGACTACAACTGCGACCGCAACAACAATTAACAAAACATGCTAACAACTATTTAACAAGGAGTTCTTATTCGCATATAAGAACTCATTGTTATACGGTTGACCGTAACGGTGGAATTAGAAATTATTAAAAAATTTAAACTTAACTGATACGAATGGAAAATAATCGAGAGATAGACAGGTCGTGAAGTGAAGTACGAATGGTTCACTTATATTTAATATCATTAAGTAAAATAATATTTAATAAGAATAAATTAATATAGTATATAAAAGTAAAGTTAATTATTATACAATGTAAGGTGTGAGGAAAATTATATTTTTTAGAAGATTTAGGTATATTATGGTCAACCCTATAACAATTCAATTCAACAATAAACAAGTTCTTATATGCGTCCTTAACATATTATGTGGCAAGCAGCAATACCTAATCTTCTACACTATTGAAATAAATCAATCAAAATTTATAAAATTGTACTACATTTTTTATTATCATTAAATTAAAATTTTAACAGAAATAAATAAAAATATCAATTCGAACACAAACTTAGAGATATATTACAAACAGTAAAAGCCGAGCAATGTTCACCTTTCTTCGATATCAACCATTTAATTTTATCTGTCAACACAAGCACTATCAATCACTAACTCGTTGCCCTAAAACGCTATCGACAAACAACAGCCGTATTGTATTACAAAATATCTATACGGCTTTTGTGTTTGCATTGTACGAGTATGTTTCATATTTTTAATATTACTTTATCAATATAAAAATCTTCAACGTTTCTTTTCTTTAACTATCGCGAGTGTTACACATTTAAATAAAACACTATTTAAATGATTAAAACTTATTTATATGTAACTGTTTTTACATTACATTTTACGTAAAAGTTACATTTATATTATAATTTTAGTCAACGCGACGTTTCAAGACCTTTCCAGATCTCATTTACAGGGGGACTGCAATTTAGTAAAAATCTTGCTCATAAATCTTTATGTGAATAATATAATATCATTGAGTATGCAATAAAAAACTTGAAAATTAAGGAGTTAGTTTATTTATTATAATTAATTTGCTTGAGATATTGTACATAATTAAGGCATTCAATAAACTGCAAAGTATAGGTACTAAAAAAACTGATTGTCATTCATTAATTTATTACCTACTCGTGAGTAATTGTTATGTGACAGGTATTACATGACATCGGAATTTCGGTACATGTTATGTGTAAGATGTGTCTACATGTCTGGAATCCGATTAACTATAGATTTTTCATAGAGCAGGAAAATACATTAAAGTATCTAATCACGTAATGTTTGGACCTGTATTTCACACTTTAAAAAAAGCGCGAAAAGGACAATCTTCAAACTGAGGAGATGAGAATGACCAACAGACCTACCCGATATGCACACATAAATTCATAACAAGCCGTTTCGGAGGAGTTTGGTAACAAATAAAGCCATACGAGAATTTTCTTTATTAGATATTAGCTGACCCGGCAGACTTCGTACTGTCTCAATCGATAAATAAAAGATCTAAACTTTTGTATAAAATAAACTTAAAACAAACAAATGGAATCCTTTTTTTATTGAAACACATAAAAAGAAATGCTCAGTATTAATGAAATTTTACAATTATTTTCGATTGATTACACATGATGTTGTTCACTTACAAAACAGAGTTTTCCTAAAATTCTGGCTACTTATAAGGTTTCAATTTATTTTGACAGACACACACAGTTATGATACAGTCTGTTAATCAATTTAAAGCTTTCTGATAAACTATATTTTTTTTTGTTTTGTGGTGCAGTTAGGTTCAGAAATTTTAGTTTTTGACAAAACTTAAGTTTTATCAATCTACATAAAATTAATCTGATAGATAGTTAACAACTGTAGTTAATCTACCTACTATAGATACCTAAAATCATTTATAATTTTTACCTCCTGAGAAAGTTAGAAAGATATAAAAATTGTAATTAGTTATTCATTTTAAACTAATATATTAATTTGATTTCTGAACGACGAGGGACACATGAAAGGAAAATCAAAATTGTTGTTTTTATTTAATCCCGAGTATTTTCATATTTATTCAACCTTTTAAACCTTCACTGGACTTCCATAAATAATTCAAGACCTAAATTAGCCAAATCGGTCCAGCCATTCTCGAGTTTTAGCGAGACTAACGAACATCAGTTCATTTTATATACACACATCAAAAACGTCTAAGCAACATGCATTATATTACAAATTTACCATTTATATTAATTAATTTCTAAGTATTTGTTCACTCGAAGTGCATAGGTATGTAAACTTTTTTGTTATTGATGACATACTGGTTGTAAATAAAATTCGATTATATTTTGTTTTTTCATAAAATTAAATGAAAGGGAATTTGTTTGAATTTAAGTGCGTTTTTCTTGCTACGTTTAGTCTTGGTTTTATTATTTTACCAACCATTTAAATAAAATTAGCGACACAATTGAATTGTTAGATATTCTTTACGTCATGGAGCGACGCCATTTGACGGCAAATGAAATGCAAATAGCTGTAGGGATGTTGCAAGCGGGTGATCAATCTCAGGTATCTCGGCATTTTGGCTTTTATAGAAGTGTTATTTGTCGTCATTGGCAGCGCTACAATAATACAAGGGAACCCCCTGAACAGCATTCAGACCGTAAAGGGAGTACAACCACTCGTTTTTGTAAATGGAAACATCAACGCCGAAAATTACGTTGTGGATATTCTCAGACCTTATGTCCATCCATATGCACAAACCTTTGGCTCCGATCTTACGTTAATGCATGACAATGCGCGTTCACATACAGCTCGGCGAACCAGTGAATACTTGGCAACGGAGAACGTCCGGGTATTGCCCTGGCCTGCTTTTTAGTTGCTTATGTACCTTTGTCTCTGCAGTATATTCTTAATTTCTGTTATTAAAAGAATTAAGAAAGACAACGGCTGTTATTTTTACATCAGAGGACCCTAAAAATATTATTTTAAAAATAAAATACAACGTTATAATGTGAAACACCATCTAAAAATTTAAATTAGTACATGTTGCTTAGACTTTTTTGATGTGTGTACATAAGACTAGCGGACCCGACAAACGTTGTACTGTCTCACCGATTTTCGATAAAATCTTACTTAAAGCCTGGCCTAGTATCGGAATACTGGGTGTCGAAATCTCGAACGATTGCCAATCCCGCGGACATCTGGAGAGCAAAGCCAAAGTGGCTTTGAAGAAGCTGGTCTTCATAATACTTCAAGCCGGCCCACATTATAGCGCTCTACAAAGCGTAGGTCCTGCCACATATGAAGTATTGACTCCAACCATTTGACTGCGTGCAACGCAGAGCTGCTCGAAGTATCGCGGACTTAATACTCTATAAACGGCTCGACCACTTGGCGTTGCGTAGAGACTTTGCTTCATTGTGTGTCTTCTATCGCATTTATCACGGGGAGTATTCCAAAGAGCTGTTTCACCTGATTCCTGCCGCCCAATTCCATCTTCGCGCAACACACCACTAATTAGGATATCATCCCCACCATCTCGATGTGTGTGCGTGTGTGTCCTTCACAGTGCCGTGTTCAAGTAACATTTACTACAAAGCTGTGAATTGACCTTCCTTGTGCGGTGTTCCGGGACCATAGGACATAGGATACCTTCAAGAAAAGAGCGTACTTTTTTAAAGGCCGGCAATGCTTCATTCCTCTGGTGCTGCAAAAGAATGTGGGCGGCGGTGATCACTTAACACTCGTTATCGCCGTGATCGCTCGTTATCGTGATCGCCCGTTTTTCCTCCTTTTCCATAAAAAAAGCTGTAACAGTCGGGACTGTTTTGATGAAAATATTTATAAAAACTTGATTTCAATATCAAATGTCATTAGATATTAATATTAATATTTCAATTAGTATGTGATTTATTTAAAAAAAAATATTAACAAAATTTTGCTGCATCTGATCGCAGCACCTATTATAGGGACACAGAAATTAAAATAACTGAATTATTTTTGAATAATCGACACTGTGATCACAGCGGATTCTGACGAATCCAATGCAAAACATTCCAAGATCAAAAACAGTTAAGAAATAATTATTTATTAAATAAACATTTTTACGTGAACTGAATTGTTAATCTAAAACATTCTTGAGTTCACTGAAACTCAAAACAAAATCATCAAAATCGTTCCAGCCGTTAAGCAGGAGTTCACTGACATGCACATGAATAGAAGAATAATATATAGATTGAATTAGAGAAACTAAACCATTCTCAAATTCGCTTACACACCAAAAAATTTCACCGAAATCGAAAAACAAAACTGTTGTTTTTATTTCATTCCGAGCGTTTTCATATTTATTCATATTTTAAACCTTCTCTGGAGTTCCACAAATAATTGAAGACCATAATTAGCCAAATCGGTCCAGCCAATCTCGAGTTTTAGCGAGACTAACGAACAGCAATTCATTTTTATATATATAGACTAATGGACCCAACAGACGTTGTCCTGTACACACGTCTTAAATTTGTAAAATCGGTCCAGCCCTTAGAAAGAGTACACTAACATACACAATTATATGGACGGATTTGAGAATCTAAACCAATCTCAAATTCACTGAAACAAACAAAAAAATCATCAAAATCGGTCCAGCCGTTTAGGAGGTAGTTTAATTGTGAATCTAAACCATTCTGAATCCACCTGAAGACACACACCAATCTCAAATTCACTGAAACAAACAAAAAAATCATCAAAATCGGTCCAGCCGTTTAGGAGGTAGTTCAATTGTGAATCTAAACCATTCTCGAATCCACCTGAATACACACAGAAAGTTTCATTAGAATCGGTCCAGCCGTCTAGGAGGAGTTCAGTGACATACGCACACAAGAATTATATATATAAAGATTTTTAGACGATTATTGGTTTATACGACGGCTTTTGAGGTCACCAGGTACAATTAAAGGAGCGCAACGGAGAACGTGACAACAAATACTATCTCTACCTCTAACGCCCTAACGATATCTAGTATAAGTGATTATCTTACTATGTGGATGTTATAATTTCAAGTATATTTTATACTCGTACTCAGCCCAAAAAAATAGAACGGCAGTACAGAATTAATCTGACTGCCAAACCATATTATATACATAGAACATTTTAGTATCTTAATTTTTTTAAATGTATTGTTTTCTGGCATCCATAGAACAGGCCATTTCGATATTTTTTTTAAATTCCACAATTATTATCACTTACAATAACATTGTAGCTGTACCTACAAACAATACTATCAATTAATACAAATGTCTAATATCTAAATTGTAACGTAATACCTTCGTAGCATTATAGATCGTAGAAATATTAATCGTGCATATTAACTGTAATAAGCGTATGCCGAAAGATTCGTTCTGAAAAGAACATTCTATTTTATATACCGTTATATTAGCTCTTATAAGAACCATTTCATAATGCTGTACATCAAGTCATAGAATTATGCAGATCACCAGTAGTTATCTCATCGAAGTACAAGCATCGTCACGTTTTCTCGAAGACCGCAGATATACTCACGTGATCAGTCATATGCTCCGCGTTACACAACCTCACAGCAAGGCCGAGCGTACTCGACTCAAGCGTTGCGGCGTCAATCACTATTCATTCAATTTTAATCAATGAGCGACAGAGTAGGTGCTAAATGCTCATTGACATCGGATAATCGAGGTTCGACGCGACTTTACACAAGCGCGCGCTCGCTGGCCGGTTTACTGCGTTAGTAGCGTAGCATTAGTTTTAGAGCGAGATAGAACACATAATATTATTCTCAATTCTTATAGAATGAAACGTTTAACTATTGGTCAAAATGTAAGCTTTAGTATTGGTGTGTATTTTCTAAACTTGTAAATATTTTTAAAGTAACAATTGTAATTGGTTAATTAGTTTTAAGGATTTTGTATATATATCATGTAACTGAAGTAAAATATATCATCTTCCATATATTCTTCACAGTCTTACTACTCAAGCAGTTGTTTTATTTAATCTCCAAACGCTCAGTCTTCAAAACATCAAAATGGCTTTGTATATATTTTTGTTAAAATATTATATTTCTAAACAACCAGAGAAATAAATCAAAGCTTCTCAAGATCCGTCAGAACAAAATCTTCATTTCATTCGCTGAGTACTGTTGAAACCGATAATTTATATCAGTACAATGGCCGTTTATAACTGTTTACGAGTCTCTCGAGTATTCCCCATCCCATTAACAATGACAAACAAAAGTGATGAAGTACTTGGAAAATAATTATACACAAACCGTCTCTACAGCGCTATGATGAAAAATTCACAATCGCCCCCTGTTTTATCAGCGACGATAAACTTGTAATTTCACGAGGGCGATACAGTCTTATTGGTAAATATTTATTCATCGTTGTTTGCGTTTCTTTATAATTAATGATATCAATATACGAATTTTGTTTATCTTTAAGAACACTATTATATTAACATGATCTCTATTAAAATTTGTATAGCAGTTCCAAGGGTCCAATCTTCCCTTACAAATACTGGACAAAGATCTGCGGCCCGATTCACGTAATTTTACATGAGCGATAACGCAGTGACATCTGTCGTTCACCTACGATTCGTATTCACGTGATTTAAATCGCACGTTCGAGAAACGATCCTATTCAAAAATCGCTATAGCATATTCACGTCAGCTAGACGGACTTCAATCGTTGTGTCAGCTATCTTTTTACAATCGGTTATAAACGATTTAATGTCAAATCAAACGTCTGAGAAGTCGCTGAACTGAAGTTAGTAATTTGCAGTTGTTGGCTGTTTAAAGTTTTTTCATAAACATGAATATCAGCTTGTCTTGGCTACTTTTGGATCTTTCCAAAAGGGAAGACGCCGAAAGAATATGAGGATCAACAAATATTTTGCTTTCGTGAAAACATTTCGCTTTACCAAGGATTTAGTCCTTGGTATTATTGAAGACCTCGCTCCTCTAATTCCGTGAGAGCGTAATACTATACTTAGTTTCCGATTTAGGTTGGTTGTTACTAAGAAAGATAAGAAGACTAGTAGTTACCTACCTACAGATACCTACGTCAGATAAGTCTGACTAGATATTTACTATATTTAAGACTGTAATTAAATAAATTATAAAATCATGTGTTTTTTTACATCATAGGTATTAATAGCACTAGCATTTTATGCTACAGGATCTTACCAAACCATTATTGGTCAGAGTAATTTCAACTCAGTACGTATCTCAACCTACAGTGTCTAGAGCAGTGCGACAGGTCACAAAAGCACTCAATGATGTTGAGTTATTCAAAAAACATATTCATTATCCTCTTACTCAGGATGGAAGAGATAGAATGAAGAGAAGGTATTTATTTACCTTATATGTTACTGGACTAATTAAATACCTACTTAATTATTTATAAAATATTGTAGTTACTTATTACAGCTTTTATGAAAAAACTAAAATAGCTCAGTAAGTAATTCAAGCACGGTTAGATACAATCTTCTTCGAGCTCATTTTGTTTAATTGAACAAAACGAGACGAGAAAGAGTTATTACAACCATTTGGGTATGACTTTTCATTTTCAGCCTATTAATTTCTGTATAAAAATAATTATACCTTACCTTTTTACTACTCTACGGCTTCAGATATTCAAATTCAAATCCAAAAAAAAGAATAAGGTAAAAAATAAAGGAATAGTACAATTAGACTGGCAATGTCCTATCGCAAGTCGTCGATGAGTTGCTGAGTTTCAGTTCTATTGAGTTGTCGTCCTATCAAATTAGTACGTGAATACCAATTTTGGACCAAGTTTCAATAGGATGACTTCTGAACTACAACGATTTTTGGATCGTTAGAATATACGTGAATCAGCCTACTGTTATCATAAGCCTTGGTGGATACTTTAATGAATGACACTTGCTTTCAGAACCAACTTGTATATGAGCCTTTTCAACTAATCAGAAATTAAAATTAAATTATACATAAATCTGAATAGAATTTTGTAAACAATAATAGTATGTATAACTAAAAATAAATTTTATGATATTCGAGCTGTATTCGCCGGAATTGTTACTCGTACCAAAACAATTCAAAATACAGTAAAAAAAAACCCATAATAAATAAAGTGTGTGGTAGTACTTAATAAAGAAATAAACCTATATTAATCAGCGAACGTTTATGGAATTATATTGTTTTTGAAGAGAAACTTCTTTAGAATCATTGTGATTTGAAACTCTATGAAACGATAAAGTGAGACGATAGAGACAAACGTAAATGTATAAGGATTCAGCCGGTATGTTATGTTATGATTATTTTTTGGTACTAGGCGATCATGGTTGAAGAAGAGATTGTCTTATGTATGACGTGAGTATACCTTAATATATTCTGACGTCATGCGCACGACGTATTACTACATAAACACCAGGAGAACATAAATATAGTAGCTGTGATAGAAATGTGTCATCCTAGCAACATGTACCAGGACTTCATATGCGGTTAAGAGGTTCATGCACAATGCAGCTTTCACTTGGTAGATGTGTACTTTGTACGCACGCAATTTTATTTATTCATTTGTACGTCAGCTATTTTCAAGGGAGTCAATTTGACAATTTCTCAGGGGAAGGTGGAAGATCATAAAATACTAACATCGGAAATACCTTAATCTAGTGATGATGGAATGGATGATTCAATGAAAACAGCTAATAATACTTGTAATCATTATAGTCATATTTTGTGACTACAACAAAGCTTAAAAATAAAGAAAGCGAAACGACAAATGTGACAACAAATACTATCTCTACCTCTAACATTCTAAGAACTACTAGCGTAAGTGCTTCTCACACCCTCATTATGTTCTAATTTCAATGTCAAGTAAATTATGTAATACTCGTATTAAAAATAATTTAAGTTCTGAATGTATCTGAATGCCATAACATTATGTCGGTCTTGGATGCATAGCTTTCAGTCTTTGATATTTTGTGTGCGTCTTTCTCATTACATTGAATCTTAATTGGGTCGTTATGAGCACAAACGGCAAAAATATATACGGGTTAACAGTAAATTAATATCATAAAAAGTCATTACTTTGTGATGTCCTTCACCTTGACTGTTCATCTAAAGTCAAAGCCAAAGTCAAGAAGATGATACGAGAATCTCAACGGCCACTCGTTTAAAATGAATTAGAGTATTATAGTATAATAGTGAAAGAATAATCGACTTATTCGCGTTTATCCAAAGACTGTATACTTAGAAATAATTTTCCAATAAACGTAACACTTTCACGACACGCTCAGAGCAAAATAAGAGAATTAGGACGTTGGAAGAAAGGGCAAAGAATATTATAGTTGTGTAGTACTATACTGGTACATCTTTAACTGAGTGGGAGGATAAGTACCCATAACTTAATGTTGGAGAGTCACGATCCCTTCATGCGAATAGCTTCACACGTCTTGGATCTAACTTACTAGCAAACGTGTATGTAATATAGGTGCGATAACTTATTGCAATAGATGGACAAGTTTGGAAAAAATCATTCTGATTGGAAATACCGAAGGCAAAAGATCGCGTAGTTGTTCTCCAACAAGATGGACTGACCCAATAAAGAGTCGTCATTCAAATTTTTCACGTTTGTTAGAGACGGGCTCCAGTGGAGGCAGATCATCCGCTCCAGATGTAACTCTTATTGTAACCGTGATCCTCAGACACAAGGGAGAGAACTCCAGAGAGAGAGATAGAGAGAGTATTTTTTCTTATTATTTATTTTAATCGTCTTTAATCTCGATTCATTAGTGTTTGTTCCGACTTATTTAAAACGATTCGGAGGTCCTTCATCAGGGTCAGTCTAGCGAGTTCTTGGTAACGTTCCGTCTCGCACTACAGATCTGCGCTCGTTGTGCGTGCCTTGACTCGCACGGAAGCACTGAAACTGTGTCACAACTGCACAAAGTGTACTCACAATGTCCACTAGCCGATTTAATTAAATATAGTTAACGTCGCACGAAAGTTTTATTTTAAAATTTATTTTATTAGAACCACCAACAGAAATACACACATAAAAATTTGAGTTTTAGGTACTAAGTAAACATATAATTCCATTTACAGGCGACTTCAGCATGCAAATTTAGAGAGGTAACTCATGCGACAGAACTTAGTATTAGTGGACATAAAAATGAACAGATAATGCAGCGTAAGACAAAAAAAGGTGTTTAATTTGTTATTGTAAAAAAAGATTCAATGGTGTTTCTCACCACACACAACATGCACAACTCTAAGAAGTTAGTGCTTAACATCTTCCACTTGACAGTCAAAATAAAAATTTTAGTTATTTTTGATTTTTGATTGTTTATTTTAGATAAATAATAAAAGAATGATGTTAAACGGGCAGCGATTATAACAAGCAGGTGCCCCCACTGTTTGCCCCTAACATAATTCATAATTTATTAAGACTGTCTGGAAAATTAAGGCAATAACTCAAGAATCCATTAGCCAAAGATACTCATTACAACCATAAGATCAGCGACGGCCATCTCAAAATGTGAATTTAACAGTCTCTTACATTTTATAAATTACACACTTAAAAACTTACCTAGCGCTATCAAGATTTACTCGTCGATGTAAAGCTGTCTCGAAACTTGTTCAAACTTAGAAAGCTTTCTATTTTACGTACAAAAATATTATAATACAAATGATGTATTTTTATACTACTTTAAGTAATACGATTTTGTTTAAACATAATTGCTATCTCCAATTTGATTTAAAGAAAACACAAACAATTTTATGAATACAGATCTTGTTTTAGAATTGGTGCATTAAGCTTTTATTGCTTAAAATAATGTCATCCCCACCACCTGGGTGCCTGGCGCTCCTGTACAATACGGTTTTCAAGAAAGTTTCTTCCACATACAACCAAACAATGGAATGAGCTTCCTTCCACGGTGTTTCCAGAAAATTAGGACATGGGTAATTTAAAAAAAAAGCTCACCTAATATCAGATAACACTGAGTTCGTTTTTCATAAATATACTCAAAGTTTAAAATTGTATTTATAAATATATTGAGACTGTATTTGACGCTAAGCTTGGTCGAATGTTTTCCGAGCTCTATTGTGCAGATGTTACATCTTCTTTTCAATTCATAACTTGGATAATTGCCAAACGATTGAACATAACACCTTATTTGAGGACTCTGTATAAGCTACTTTAAACACAGTTTTGAATTTGTATTTTCCTTCTTAAGTGCCAACTTTTCTAAGCACTTATAATAGCATTTCGAGCCCACGAAAGCAATAAATATTGGATTCTGTTTACAAATGAATATAGTATTCGCTCTTTATGCTTGGAAAATTTTTGTGAAACTATCATGCTTGCACATTGCAATCAAAGTGCTGGTCAGTCAGAGAGACTATTTAAATTCACCAATTTAATGTCTACAAAATATTATGGACGTTACAGGACTCGACACCGCGCCTCTCGGGTTCCGTCCAAGCGCTCTTACCAACTGAACCAATCACAACCTTCTATTGAACAAGACACCAAGATTTACAGTCAATACGTCACTTGTAGGGCCATAAATTTTGGTACAAATTAAATTTGTAAGAATCCTAGATGAAAATAACAAACTGTTTTTAAATTAATATTTTGAAACTCGGCCTGACTTTATGGACTTGACGGCCGTATGGAGGGCGGGGAGTACATTCTATAAGCAGACTAATTAAACGAAGCGTAATTAACACTAAATATCTTATTTTTAAAAGTTCAGTCTCATTAATTTCCCACAAAATAACTTTCGCAGTGCTACTAAAGAGGCATTTCTTAATAATATTACAAGACGAGTGGCCCCGTCTGTTTGTCTGCGAACATTTCATCTACGTGGCTATCAGACCATTCAATCAGGTTTAGTAAATAATATTAATAAAATATAATATTATTGTTTATTTATTTTTTATAACTTTTCTTCTTGGCTGTGCTCTTCATTTATGAAGGTAGTCCATAATTCAAGGTTTCATAACGTTGCTCACTAAAGCCTTCCACTCCTTTTAGTCCTCAGCCTTCCTTATTGCGGTCGTAAGTGGTAGGCCAGTGAGTGTCTTGATCAGGTCCGACCAGCGGCTACGTAATCGCTTACGTGGTCTTTGGTCATCCAACTTAACTATGTCTAAATTACTGGGAAGGTGTCTGGCCATGCATTATTTTACATATCCATATTATTATTTTTTAAATAAAAGCTTAGTTCACACCTCTAAAATGAGCTATCTTCCACTGAAATTATCATAAATATTAATCTACGTTTTGGAGATATTTCGGAAAAACAGACATACTTAAAATATTTCATTTCAGTCCACAATTTAGTATTCTATAAGACACAGATCCGACCATAGACTAACAAATTTACCACGGTACATAAAACAGTTGTCCAAGAGATAAGAACATCTCTAACGGAGGTACAGCAAGATAGAAAAGATAAGCGAATCTATTCTTACAGTAACCTATTTTGATTGACAAGTTGCAAGGAGTAATGACACGTATGGCACTAGCTCCTTGCAGTGTTATTATAAAATATAATTTAAATATGACATGTACAGTGTGATTTGTTAAACAGTGTCTAACTATTCAAATGACGTCAAAAATGGCGTTCATCTTGTTCTATAAACAGTTTTTAGGTTGTGTTTAACTAAAACATCGTTAAGCAAACCATTCACTCAGTTGGTGTTTGTTCTTTTTCACGCGATATATAAATAAAACTAAGTATTTCGTATCAAAAATATTGTAATTGCTTGTTTTATAATGAAAAACCATGCAACCCGTATTAAAATTATTAACATAACACAGTGTTTAGAATACTAAGACACTAGCTAACGCACATAATATTGACAAATCAACATAAATCACGCGTTACCGGGCTGTCAGATGGTCTATATGCTAGTATATTGTATGTGTATGGGGTTGGAACATATAATATAATATTGTTCTGTTGTCTGCTCTGGTTAGTCATAGTATCAGCTAGAACAATTTACCGCGGGTAACACAGAGGTGCTCAAATCGGCTTGGTTACACTCTGTGATGAATCTGTGGGCATTGTGTAGAGGGATTAATTACAGGGAGAGTTACGAAGAGGTGATTCCTCACTCCGATTTCGACCATCTCACCGCACACCACTAACTTAAATATTATCCTCATCATCTGGAGCAGAATTGATAAAATGATCGAAAAAAAAAACATTTTATTTTTTACAATAAAAAGAAATATTGAAAAATTATAACAATAGCTAAGTATTGAATCTTAACATTAAATTAAATGAACAAGTTTTTAATAAATTGTGCGAAACAATAACAAGGAGTATTAACCTCAACTTTACCGAAAATTAACATCAAATTAAAAAAAAAGCAATTGTGAATACATTACAATTCTCGTCCATAAATAATTAAAAATCACACATACAGGTTGATGATGTATATTTACGTATGATTTTATTTTTTATTTCCATTAACTTATAAAACGTTTTTTAAAGATTCATTAATATTTGAATAACCACTTAATTCAAGAGACATTAAAAACAAACTTCATGTTCTTTTATTTATGTGTGTGTGTGTGCGTGCGTAACGTTAACATTCACTTTATCATTTTTCCCAATCGCGTCAACAGATGTAGCTTCGATAATTGTGTACACCTCCTTAAAATACGAACAATGCTCTTGTGATCTCTGGTTGTTGCAAAAAATGTAAATAATTGGCAAAAAATACAAAAATATGGTATTAAATGCACAATATAAAGGGCATAATGGTATAAAAGGCATTTATTTTCTCAAAATTGATTTTTAGAATTCTTTTTGATGTCAATTCAAACTTCGGATACAAATGGTGCTCTGAGAGAGAATAATCGGCGCAAAACACTCATTTAAACTCACCCAGCATTCTGTTTTTGCGCTCTTTTTAATAAAATATATGTTCTGTTTCATTGTTATTGCTAAAAAATAAATATGGTAATAAGATAATCTGTGCTATATAGCTGTGAAGTAGTAGGATTTACGACAGAGGCATTTTTTAATAAAACATCTAAATTAATTTATAGATAATGTCTGAACAGCGTCTGAGACTTAAAATTGTTAATATATATTTACCCTTAAAGCCAATATGCATTTTATGAAGTACTGGAAGTAGTTACAAGCAATACCTTATTTCTAGTGTTATAACATTGTCATAATATTTTTTTCTTTATATTTTTCTTTATATTTTTCTTTCAGTGACTGTCTATAACCAAGCTTAATATAAAGTACGAACAGCTCTCTTTTGCAGCGCACTAAAGAGCTGTAACTAAACTAAAGAGCTCTTACTTCTACTCCACAAAGAGACACTTGAATTATTTATGTTTATAGATAAAACAGAGACAATGTTCCATCATGTGTAAATGTATTATATTCTCGTTATCTCCACAAGCCAGGGGTAATAAAATAACATTTCACCTGGCACACGCCGTGAAAATGTTCGTCACCCCTGCTGGGGCGTAATAAGTAGTGAGAAAACACTTAGCGGGAAGAGGCTTCCTGGCAACTAATCTTTTTATATCGTGTCATAACTTAAGAAGCTTAACGTATATATATGATTTTTTCTATAATTATCTTGTACAGGCTTATGTTATTAACATATTTCTTATAATAATAAACCTAAATTCCTCACAAAATATTAAGAGTATTTACAATCTAATCTTCACTAAGTAAAGCTTCAAAAAGTAAATTTCTACAAGTAGTGTTTCTAAATTAACATATTTTTTTCATAGTTAAAATATATGTACATTACACAGAAAAACGGGCGGTTTTGTTTTTTCTATATTACTAGTAATCATTTAGTTTTAAAGAGGTTTTAACAGCCAAACTTACTTACTAATATTGATTATTGTGAACTATGTCGAAAAAAAAAAAACACTCCCTAAGTGCTATATTGTGGAATCAAATAAGCACCGGTTTAATTTTTTTTATAGAAGAGAAGGATACTGGTACAGGAACGAGCGTAACTTGATGGTAAGTGATAACCATTATCTTTACTCTCTTGAATCAACAAATAAATTAAATAAATGAACATGTTATGAATTCAAAGACCGAAGACGTGATAATAGGTACGTGGCGGGCTGGGATCAAACCGGGGCCACTGTATTGCAAGTCAACGTTTAGTACCACCGCTTCTTTTATGTGTAACCAAGGTCAAAAAATATTTTTTTTAATTTTTGATTTGATGTAACTTAAAAGTTTAACGCATCACTACAAATATTTCTGCTTGTAACTTTAATAATCTATAACACTAATTATTAATTTGAAGAATCCAAATCCAAAATGTTTTAGTTAAAATGTATATGCATGGGTACAAATTAAAACTCAACCATTTTGAAACCATCTTTAACTAAGGTTCAAAAAAATTAATCAGTTTTTTATAAATTAAATGTTTAACGTGTCATTAAAAATATTTCAGCTTATAACTGTAATAATATATATTATAGCATTAAGAATAAATTTTGTAAACCAATTTCAAAATATTTTAGTTAAAATTTAGGGGTACAAAGTAAAACTAGAACAGAACCATTATTAGAAGACGTTTTAAAGTAATATTCCATAAAAGCGAGCTGTGAGCCAACCTTACAGATTTCCAGGCTTTAATTTTAATCGCGCCCTTTGTTCTCAGTAAAAAGCTCAGCACCACAAACATAGCCTTTGATCATTAGAATACAATCCTTCATTCCTTCTAAAGCCTGTTTTTTCAGCCACTATGGTAAATAAGACATTCGTATTCATACAAAAAGCGCAAGGCTTAAACGCCTAGGAGTAACCTTTTGAGTGTTACGTCGTAGCGAAGCGTAGCTGTGTGCTACATCACTAGACGGCTGAGGTTCAGTGTGCTACGTGTTCCGCTACGAAGCGGTTGTGTACGGCTTGATCGTGTAGTTCACGGCGAGAAATACGATGTGATTTATATATTTCTATTGATAATTGAAAAGCTTTTATCAGTGTCGGAAATTATTTGCAACTGTGTTTTCTTTGTGTTCGGACGAAACAACAGCGTAATGTGATTGATATATATTTATGTAATATAAAAATAAGTGAAGTAAAATTTAGGACAATATATTCGATTAGAAACAGCGGGTGAAATTTAGTAATCAATAAATATTTCAAATTCATAGTAACCTCTGCATTGATTATATATTCCTCGAATTTGTAAACAGCCTTTGTCGCGGCTTATATTTTAAAGTCGTCAATTGATTGAACGAAACAAAGAGATTCGTTTGAGTTCTTAGTTGCGATCTAATAAATGAAACATAAATTAATGAAGATATTCTGTGAAAGTCTATTGTGAATTTCCGTTTATTGGTATTCAAATTTGCTTATGGTTAGCTCAATTTGTAGTGAATTGAAATAGATTGGACGTTAGTTGATTTGTTAATTGGAGGTTTTAATAACAATTCCGTGGGTATTTATTTTAATTGAGAATATCAAAAAGGTGTATAATACTATAATAAGTATAACGATGGATACTGTATTTATTCGTCTAGTTCATGCTTTATGGTTTCTTTTTTGTTGGCTAATAAACCAACATCATCGAGCTAGCTAAGTATCTATTTTACTACAGGAAATGGTTAGGTTAAATAACAGTTACAACAACAATACCGTTTTAAACGTGTTATTATAATTGTATAATATAAGTTCTTAAGGTTAGGTGTAATATATTTCTTACAAAAAAAAATATCTTGTATGAGTACAAGTAGGCTATTTAAGGCTATAGTCTCAATTTTTTTAGCCCGATGCAACTTAAACTTACACTCTCCAGAGCGCAGTATGAGTACAAGTAATACATGAAGATAGGTTTTACTTCTTAAAATTTGTGTATCTTCATTCGTTATACCCGGAAATGTGAAGTCAAAAGAACTTCAAGGATTCGTCTTTAGTCAAAACGTTTGATACCAAGATGTTTTTAACGATCGTCAACAATATCAATGCAATTGGCACAAATATAAATGCATTTTTTTGTGATGTAATGTCATTTCTTAATAAAACTTATATATGTTTAGTTAAGTTTGAGAAAATAACAAAAAATAATTCTATTCAAAATGAATACTTTTAATACCTTTTTTAATGCAGACCTTTTATCTGTCTGGTCACGAATCTATGAATTTCCACACTGTTTCCATGTCAAATTCACTTCACATATTAAATTGCTTTGAAGTTTAATAGTAGGATTTAAGACAAACTCTTGATATAGTTTGGCTAAAATCTTGTCTCCTTGATAATACACCTCCCCCCAACCATGTGTGATGCAGGATGCTGACCACGTTCTACTTTCCTGACCACTTGTGAATCTTGTTTGGAGCTATGATCGTATAATTGGTCATTTTGCTTATTGTTGTGCACTACAATCACAAAATATTTTGATAAGTGAAAAGGATATTTCTGAAGTTTTCAACCGCGTAACGGAACAGCATGCATTTTGATCAACCCACTCTCTAAGTATAGGGATTGATTTAGGGCATGTCCTATACATGCATGATAAGTAGAAGCTTCAGAAATTCTAGGATGATACGGAAAGGAGTACTAGTGAGTATCTTTATTTTTCATGATACAAATTTTTGTTTCCTTATCGGAATTCGGCGAGCTCTGGCTGTAAAAGCAATAACAGCCTTTTTAGTTACAACAGTATGTTGCAGCTGTTCTGGTATTCGTTAGTACAGGTTGACTATAGTTACATAATAATAGCATTGGTTATAACAACAAATACACTACAAGTGACTCGACTCAGAGAGTTAGTTATTAGTTGACGTTACACTTAGAAAGGATGTGTGAGTATATCTGATTTTCTAAAGGGGTCAGTACAATAATATTTATTAATTATTCAAATTAACTTAATAAAATAGCTTTGTCTTTAATATATTTTTTTATATATATAGTCATCAACATTGAAAAACATTCTAATGGTGTTGGTATCTTAGATTAGATAAATAAAAATAACACATGATATCCTTCTTCCGCGTTTGACCCTTTTAAACATAAAAGTTAGTTATTAGCCAAAAGCCTACGAAAGGATCAAAATAATGAACTAATTAATTAATGTGTTTAGAATAATTCAGTTTTTACGTATGTTTTCAACTTAAAATAGTGTCTTTGCAATACATAAATACCCATTATCCATATCCACGTTCATCTTATATTAGTATTTACCCTGTCTGATTAAATTTGCATTCCAAACCAATTGCTTTCTCAAGAAGATACTTGTGTTATTGTTCCCGAAGTTGGATTCAAAGTTAGGTACAAACGTCAAGGAAGGTGGTTTATTACCTGTCTTCTCAAGCATAACTTCATTGTTGCGTTAAAATAGCTGTTCAACCTAATATTATTTTAATTCAAGAACCACAACAGTTTTTTCAAAGAACAATAAAAATTAAATAAGTGTTATTTTGTGAGGTACAGCGAAATTGAAAATGTAGGAACCCTTGCAAACAATTCATTATTTTAAGAAAGAGACGTAAATGCGGGTCATGTGATGAGTATGGGCTGTGGTCATCACATAGATTACCGCAGCCCGCACTCTCTTGTACACAAGAGGAATCACAAATGTATGAAATCCGAAAACCGAAAAAAACACTTCGTAGCGGGCCAGGATTGAATCGGAGGTAGCGTGGTGACAGTCAACCTTTACGGTTGGTCCTATTGTAAAGATAATTGTAAGAATAATTCAAAATGCCAATAGAAATCAAGCAAACACTGTGTTACCTCGTGAATACTTCAATACATCAGTAAAACAATATACAAATTGTCTAAATAAACATTAATTCTCAAATCGTAAAAGTAGGTCTCATAATATAATCTACTCATATTGCGCTCCGCTAATAATGCTCCGAAAACAGTTTTGTACTATACGGTTCGTTGCTCTTTGGTATTAAAAAAAAAGAATCAATTCAATAAGCAGTTATGGCATTATCAAAACAATAGTTTTTGAGGTACTCATAAAGTTGAAACATTATAGTCAAAGACAAAGTCAAATAAACTTTATTGAAATAGACTTAAACTAAGAGCTTTTGAATCGTCACTATAAATGTTTCTATTAAATTACTCAATCTACCATATGTTCGAAAAAAGTAGAGCACGTGAGAAGAACATACAAGAAACTCAACAGCCACTATTTTCAATCAAATAGAGTATTTTACAATGGCTTTAATATACATAACAAATTAGTTTGAAAAGTGCTCCAACCGATATTTTAACAAATATTTCTTAAAAAGTAATAAATAATAAACTGTATACATATAAATTAACGGACTTATTGGACGCATCAACTTTTAGAGCTTGAATTAATTGGTTGTGTTAGGATGCTTCTCGAACATGATGGTCGTGATAACGGTCATAATTAGTAGATAGTCGCATATATTTACAGAAACTGTAACAGCTAACAATTATTTTAAGTATTAAAAGTATGAAATGTAATCAATATATTACAGGCCATTCTACAAAGCAGAAAATATATTTAATAACATTGCTCATGCGCTAGTGAACCGTGTGTGTATATAAATAAAGACTATAATTGTAATGAGTGAATAGTACGTAATGAGGACTGAACGGTCGTGTTTTTGGACGATGTTGCAAGCAGTGGCTCTTCTACCAACCATGGCTCTGAAAGGTAATATACTCATATGATTAATTACGTACATATTTAATTATTTGTCACCGATATTATTATTGTACGATATAATTTATTGTAAAAAGTGATGAAATCAGTATATAAGACGTGACATCATATTTTTTATGGATTTATAAAGCTTATATACGTTGGGTACACTAAAAGTTTTGCGTAGCTTAAAATAACAACATGTTATAATCAAAATATTATTATCAAAATATTATTATATATTGCTTTTCAAAATACTCTTCTTTACATTTGAAGCATTTTTTCATGCGATTGAACCATTTTTTAAAACAGGAGGACAACTGCAGATCTGAACGCATGTTTCTACGTGCTGATTGAACGCTATCACTGCCTCTTCGGAATTGGTAAAAGTGAAACCCCTCATCAAATCTTTGATTTTGGAGAAAATACAGAAGTCACAGGAGGCTCGGTCGGGGCTATGTGCAGGATGGGTGACGAGTTGTACTCCTTCAGAAGCTAAAAATGACTTAGTTTTGTTGGCCGTGTGTGAAGAAGCGTTGTCACGATGTAGGGGAACTCGCATTTTGGTCGCCTTTCGCGTCTTAACAACCTGGGTAAAAAAATGGTAGAAAACCACTCGGCATTAACACTCTTTTGATCTTCAAGTGAAATTGTGCAGATGGGACCCGTAGCCAATAGCCCTTGAATTATCTCAGAGGTAATCCGTGGGTTTTCTTCAATTGGCTGCTTAACAGTAGCCACATTAAATTCGTTGACGGCAGTTGAAGGGCGGCTTCACGAAATTCGTCATGTAAAGAAACCAGGCCTCTCTCGAATTCAGCAAACCATCGCCTCACGGTGCTCAAGCAAGGTGCTACACTGCCGCTCGTCTTCAAAGCATTTTTAAGACGAGCGGCAGTGTTGCGGAGAGAGAGAACTTTTAAAATCATAAAAAATCATCGCCTTAAAATTTTTTCGACTTAATTCCATTTTTGTTGCGTACTTGATTGATGTGTGACAATTAATGATTTTCCAATGGTTTTTTTTATTACTAAGAAGGTTGCAACGTTTCAAAAATTATAACATTCCAAATTCAAATAGTTCTGATTAGCTAGAAGTGCAAAACTTTTAGTGTGCCCCATGTAAAATATATTTGAGAACACAATACACATACACACTCATACGAATTCAAACTTGGAACACGTTTACTGTGTTAGGAATTCTATTGTTTCCCACCAATAAACATACTTTTTTTGGTAAGTATTAAATTACAATTACAGAATGGGATATTAAAGCAGACATAATTGCGGTGCCTTGCACAAAGTGGATATGGAGGCTTCAGTCATTTTCAAGATACGTCAAAAGCTGGATATCGTTTGTTCCTTTATCGAACTATTGACAGTGTCAGATACTAGAGTTTCTGTAGAACAAACAGTGAATCAATTTCTCATGGAAACATTACACAAATCAAAAGGCCTGCATTCAGCAAAAGGTAGTCATTTTTAATAGAATTATATTTATTATTGCTGAGGATTTAACAAATAATAATAATAAAGCTTTCAAAAATTCAAAATAGGATTTAAATTACTTTATTTTTATATTGAACATCTTAAATACCATCCATTCGAAAAAGTATGTCTCAAACCTGAGAAGAACGGGCGCATTATAATGTAGTATCTTACAATAAAATTTAATGAAATTGCCTGAGGGCGTTCGCTCCATCCCCAGTCTCTGGTATAATTACGAAAATCAATTATGTTATAGTAACCTTTACCACACAAATGTTTTTAAGAATTCTTTTGAATTTGGTAACAAATTTGTTTTGCACATCTTCTGGGATCATGTTGTAAAAAGTACATAATAACATCACCTAGTAAAAGATTACAGAAGTCGACTTAACCGAGTAGTAGGCATAACAAGTTTATGGTTGTTTGGTGTTAATATTATGACTGTCACATTTTCTAGAAAATTCGTAAATGTGCTTGTGAATATAAAAGACATTATCTAGAATATATTGAGATGCAACAGTCATGTTTATTTTTTAGTTTTTCTCTAAATGATTCCTTATGTCTTAGATTCCTTGGGACTTCATTGTAGCACAAATATGTTATTAACATCGACTGTACTGCCCCACAACAATATACCATAGGACGTAATACTGTAAAAATAACTAAACTAGTCACGCCGTATCTATGTAAGTGCTATCTGATTTTTTCCAAAACCAACATTTACCAGCCATTTCTAGTGAAATGTTAAACGTTTATTAAAATTTATCCCTTTTGAAGTAAAAGCTTCTTTAGGCACACTGAGTACATTATCTTGTGAATAATAGTAAGCCGTTACGCTCAACTGTGGAACGCTGGTTCGCGTAAAGTCAGCTCAAGTCAACAAAGGTAGCGCGATCAGTCAAAACAAATTACCAGAGTATAATTCCACAAATGTAAAAAGTTTTATCTCATTAGATTAATCTCGCCTTAAAGTTGATGAAGTTTTTTCATAAGTCTTCACATTAACCAAATAAGACGGTATATCTTAATCTATAACGGTCAAACCTAACATTAAGGAATATACGAGCTTTAACAGTGACGTTAACACCTCAAACGAACTGCAGTACCTAGTCACCTAGTGTTTCATTCTGTAGAGAATGACGATTTACATGTGAGAAATATTTGCAATTGCACGATTTTTTTGACATACATTTTTAAGACTGTTGATAAAAAATCCTTACCCACATGAGCTCCCCGAAGTTTCAGCAAATTATGTCTAGTTCATCGTGGTTGTTAAAACATCTCATAAATACAATTCATTAAAGATTCGTTCGTCAGTTTCGTTTCAAAAAAGTAAAAAAAAACTCACTTGTGGTCCAATATGCGATGATAATATTTTAATAGTCTTAAGCATAATAATATAAAACTATCGATAGCTATTTATTTTTCAATAATATAGCCTCGGTTTCTTTGTACGTCTTTTTCGTCTCGTTTGTCTTTAGGGAACTTTTCTAAGTTTTTTTCATCACTGGACTTAAGAAACAAATATTACTTGACTAACTAAATAGAATTTTTCTAAAGCTGTGCTAAGATTCAAGTGACTTCACGCTGGACGTTTTGTAAAAGTTCAACTTTAATAATATTCTTTATTAAGGTTGTCTGACAAGATCTTTTGAATGCTAATTTTTTAAAACTTTAACACCTTCTTGAAATAAAATTCATATTGAGAATAGTTCAAGAAAAATTCGAATGCAAATACATTTTTTATAAATTATAATGTAATAATATATAACATGTATAAGGTATAAGTTACGAGTAATTCATAATATATATTTAGCAAAAAGCTGAATTATAATATATGCAGATATTTCAAATTAATTTTAATTGAAAAATGATAAAATTACGAATGAAATACTTTTAATAAGTTAATAATTGTTATGAGACGGATTATCTATATAATATTTATTTGTAAAAAGAAACACCTATTAATATAATATCTTATAAATATATTGATAAATATTAAATATAACACTAGCTAAAACAGTTTCTAACGGTACTGATTACACATTGAAGACTTAAGACAAAAGTTAAAAATTACATTTAAAGAGTAGCTCAAGTTACCGATACAAATATAGACTTTAGTTTTCCATTAATTTTGGTAACAGAAATTACAAAATTGTAAGCATTATTTCAAAAAAGTCTATGTAATTATAACAGTCATTGTGTGTTCTGCAAGCTCTGATCAGAAATCTATTGTCAGAATAATTTGTTCTAAAGAACTAAAGGTAATATTTGGCTGGTGTAGCGTTTTGTATGGATATTTAAAGCGAATTCGACTAAGAAGTGGATACCCAACAAAGATTATATCAATAGGGTCTATTAAATGAATTCAAAAGTAGTTGTTCAATGAAAACAAATAAGAGAATAGATTTAAGTAATTTGAACAGTTAAGAGATTAACGAAAACTAGAATAATTGACCTTATCCGATTAATTTTAAGAGCTGTTATTATGTGCACGGAAAATTTTCCGCTTACTTCTTTTACACATTTGGGTTGATATTTATTTAAAAATGTTATTATAATATTTTTGGGCTTATGGTAGGGTTCTGTACCTCAAAAGGAAAACGCAAAACCCTTATAGGATCACTTTGTTGGCCGTTCAACTTTCTGTCTGTCAAGACCTTTTATTTCCGGAATACATGGAGGTATCAAGTTGAAATAAAAACCTGATTATGATTATGAAATACATAATAATAATAATAATAGTCTACAGATTCTTTAAGCTGTGAAGAAATCAAACTTCTCAGTTAACATTAAAAAATTCTTACACTACTCAAGTGTAAAGGGAAAAATCAGAAAACTATACATTTGTAATCAAAACGCGCTTGTCTGGTGTCATTTGAATTAAATGCAGCCTTAGTATTACTAAGCAACAATATGATAGTATCTTTCTTCTATGTCTCTTTTCTAGCTGTAAAAAGCTTCTAAATGAACCCAAAAAGAACATACATCTATTTACGCCATTATAATTAAAAATTAAACCTACATTTTATGAAAGAGGAGGAGAGACGAGCATACTGGTCACCGTATGGCAGGTGGTCACCGTATGGCAGGTGGTCACCGCGAGCCCTACTATCTTAAAGCCTTCTACTACTATCTTGAAGTTCTGCGCTGAATTTCAACATGTTGAGCAACATGTTGCGCTCCAAATGTTGCCTAGTGGATGGAGGCTTAAGATACCAGAGCAATCACAAGGACGTAGCCGACCTTATAAAGCGTCGAATAAAATGTGAAACACATTGGTACGAGGCGGGTAAGGATCGAACCGGGGTCTCCGGGGCGAGAGCCAACAGATGTACTTATTTCGCCACGGACGCAAAAAATCAAACATTCATTATATTTGATTTAAAAAATTGTCACATGTAATACGAGTAGTAAAGAAAAAATGTGTGAGAATCTTAGCTCTAACATTAACCCCTCTGAAACATACAATAAAAATCGAATTGTAACTGTATAACACAAAAAAAGCGTCTTGAAACATAACCGAATAAAAATTGTGTTCCGAGTAATTTATACACTCTGCAGTAAATATAACATACGGAACCAGTCACTGTATAATGGACTCGTCGGTTCATTGTTTAACCAGCTGCACATATACACGATCTTTTTATTTGGCTTACCGCTAGAACGCATCTCCTGTGATTAAACTCTTAATATGTATACAAAATAATAAACACACTACGTACAATATCAGTACATTTGTTTTGGATTTTAACAAATAAAATCAAAATATTTTTATTATGAGTCACATTATTACCAAAGGACAAAATTTGTGACGCCCTGCAAGGGCACAGCAATTTTATATCCGAAATAAAAAAGTTTTAAATAAAATAATATTAAGAAGTAAGAGTACATAAATAAAATAAAATAGCCTTTACTATTACCAGTGACTTAATTTTTTTCTTATAAATAAAACTTAAATTATCTTAACTAGTAAATTGTCTCTCGACAAAGGCCTCCTCTAAAGACTTCCACCTTATTCGGTCTCTGGCTACTCTCATCCAGTCCGGTCCCGCTATCCTTTTAAAATCGTCCTCCCACCTTCTAATCTGTCTACCTTTCCTTCGTTTCTTTTCCCTCATTATGTGTCCAGTCCATTTCCACTTTTGCTTTTGACAGAGCTTGTGTGCGTTTTTGAATTTTGTCTTACTCTTAATGTTTTCTAACCTAACTTTGTCTCGTCTCCGCACTCCAATTACGCTTCATTCTATGGAGTTTTGGCACACTTTTACTTTTTCCGAGAGATGGTCTGTTAGAGCCCAAGTTTGACATCCATATGTTAGACATGGGAGTATACACGTTTTATAGACGTTTCTTTTTATTCCTATAGATATTTCGGGGTTTTTCATGATTTCACTCGTAAGAATACATATAATGCAACTATAATTATTAATATATCTACGCGTTTATTTCTGCAGATCAGTCAAATCATGAGGCAATCATTTTTCATATTTTTTTATTTTATTGATTTGATGCAAATGAGTCAGTATTGTTGGTAAGGCTAAACCATGCCGCTAATTCCTGGGTAGTTTGGCTCCACCATCTCTCTTGTTCGAGCTGATAGTATGGTGCGCCAGACCAGAGATATTGATACTCTATATATGTGTGAACCTGCGCTTTGTAGAGCGCTAGAATTTGGGCCAGCTTGAAGTGTTGCCGTGCTCTGTTTATGACGCCCAGCTCTTCGAAGCCAATTTGGCTTTGCCCTCCAGGACACTACAGAATTGGCAATTGTATTCCGATTGCCTGGCTTCAAAGGAGATGATGATGAAAAGCAGTGATACTTCTTATTTTGTTACTTATGTGTTTCAATTTTTTCAATATATCCTTCTTGATGTTTGCGGCCAACTGTATAACAATGCTATCGTATATTATATGAATAAGATATCTCGTGATACATTACCATAATATCTAGATAGTAGAAAATTTATTGAAGTAACGCCACTTTGCGCAAAACCATAAATATACAAATGATTTGAGTTTTCTTTAGTGTTAATTCCTCCAATATTTGTCCTTAAACGATTCGACACGTGTTTCGCCTCTACACGAGGCATCCTCAGGAGGTGTTGTCTCGCCAAAATCTGGCACGAGACTCCAGATAGTAGTTATATTTCAAGTGAATATCTGTAAGCTATATTTAACTTGATGCGATAAAGTTATATGTTAAAGCTTGAAATGAAATTTATTTAATGCATCGGATAGTGTATACATTATAGCTTAAATTTACTGTGGTGTCTTCTATTTAGCTAATTTAAATTATTATGCAAAAAAGTTTATTTATTATTATTATTTTTAATTATTAAAAAAAAACTTATTTTCCGTATTTGTATAATTGTATAACACTATAAATAATTTTATAAATAACATTAAACATTTAAACAGGAGTCCAGAAAATCATTTCTGTGGTAAGTTTTCAATTCTAGCGGTAGATGATCAAATAATTTTATGCACATTTAATATTTATTTAAAGGCGATGTGGCAGATATTATAAATTTAATATTGAATATTTTGAATTGTGCTGATTTCTGGTCAAAGCTAGGGTTATTTAAATTATGTTTTTAAAGTTTATAATAATTATGCACGGAAAAATATTAATTTAAAAATCCTAAGGACCGTGCGTATGTCAAGGAATGATTTGTATTTTAGGTATGGTTATGTGGCAGAAGTATTTTATATGGAATAGTGAAATACGCTGATTTCTGATCAGAGTATAGTATATTAAAAATCCTAAAAACTGCGTGTATGATTTAAAAAGCTTGATTTGTACTTAAAAGGAGTGTGACAGAAAAAGTAATTCATTCTAGTAACAAGAATGTTATAATGAGTTATGGTGACAGTAAGTGTACCATCAATTTTGTGTCCATCAATTTTAATCAAATAAAAATATTACACACTCATACAATAAACATAGGAAATAGAGTTTATTGTAACTGTAGACTAAATAGACAACGACAATAGAAATGAAAAACAATTGGAAACAAGAGTTGTTGAAATTGGTACATATAGGATGGAAACCTCGTGAACTCATGAGTGTTATTGCATTCAATAGGGCTTCAAATGTATAAGAAATTTGTATTTAAATTGATTCTAAGCTTGGTAGTTCAAAAAGTTAAAATGTAACGCCGTAATCTGCTAATATATCTCTTATATTTAAAAAAATATCATGATGTTGTAAAGTTTGTTAGTTACTAACAAAACATTTGTACAAATATTAAGAAAATCCTTTTCTTGATATGAATATAAGCAAGAGAGACAACTAAGATAGAGATAATGAGAGATAATGGTCTCTAAGAGTTATACTTATTTGTTTATTTATTTTTTACTTATATCAATAAATAATTATCATTTTACTGTAACGTACAATGACTTTTGTCCTTTGCAAACAATGTAATATTACAAACATCTTTGCATGAACTTATAAGATTGCTAAACAAAAGATATTATTAAATTTCGCCAAATACAATTTATGCTTGAACAAATTCGATTTGTGAACTCGTGCAAATCTACCATTTATCCGTTCCGTTTTCTTGCAATGTGTTTTACTGTTAGATCCACGTTTCAAAGTACTCCTTATGTAACATTACGTACAACCACGCCCTTAATTGAAGTTCATTCTTACAATAATTGGGTAGTTAAAAGAAATCTTTAATAATTTAATTTAATAGTTTATAGGTTTTGCCAAGTTATTCATAAATGTTTACATCTATTACGTTATATGCGTGGTAATTCATTTAAATGCAAAATATTGTATCGGTCTAGTAGTAATATCAGCACTAACTTCAAAAAGCTATTATAATACTAGCTGCCGGCCGCGACGTCGTCCGCCTGGATGTTATAAATAAGCGATAATATTTTGTCTGCATCTAGCGTGACAATATATTATAGCCTTTATGTTATCCCGACCTCTTGTTGTCTGTTGGACATACATATAGATAAACATATTGTATGTAGAACGTACATCAAGTATTCTGTTTAAACCACCACCAGAGGGAGGCTCCTTTGCACCGGATGCTGGCTAGATTATGAGTACCACAACGGCGCCTATTTCTGCCGTGAAGCAGTATTGTATAAGCATTACTGTGTTTCGGTCTGAAGAGTAGCTAGTGAAATTACTGGGCAAATGAGACTTGACGTCTAATGTCTCAAGGTGATGAGCGCAGTAATTGTAGTGCTTCTCAGAATTTGTGGGTTTTTCAATAATCCTGAGTGGCACTGCATTGTAATGGACAGGGCGTTCAATTACCATCAGCGGAACGTTCTGCTCGTCTCGTCCCTGATTTCCATAAAAAAACATACTCAATGTATTAATATAATAATATAATATAATATGTACAATAATATAAAATAATATAGATTTACTTTAAACTATCACTTAGTTACATTGTTTTAAATGATAAAGAAATGTATTTTTTAAAGGTTATCCGTAATAATAAAGTTAAACTTATGTTTAAATTAATTGCAGAAGCCGAAATCAATTAAATTTTGATCCGTAAATGACGGCGACTTATCGAGAGTAAAATTGATCAATTTTGAACATTTTACAAATTCAAATATTTTTATTCAAAATAGGATTTAAAATCACTTTTTGAACGTCAAAAACTACCACCCACTCAAAAGAGACTGCCTCAGACCTGAGAAGAATGGGCGCAAGAAACTCAGCGGGCTCTTTTTTTAATATAAAATATGGATTACAATGTAATATCGTACATGAAACATTTGTAATTAAAGAGCCTGAAGGTGTGTTCGCTTTATTCCCTGTCCGTGGTGTCATTAAGAAAATCGTTTCTGCTATAATAACCTACCCCACACAAACGTTTTTTAACAATTCTTTTAAATTTCGTTAACGATGACATCGTTTACAAACAGGAGCTCAGTAGCTCCACGTGTGACAATCCATGGGGGTCACCGATTCGCCATACTAAAAGATTTTTGTCTGGGCATTTGTAACATAGTTACGAAGAATAATTTCGGTATTTGAAAATTGAACACTACAAGAGTAATTTCCATTAAAGTTCGTATGATTGTCAATGTTTTCACTTAATGGTTTCATTTTCAAAATTGTGGTATGGCTGTGCAATGATTTTGACTCGAAAAAATATTTGCGCAATGACTTTTTACGATTTTCTCATTCAGTCAATAAGAAAGTTGCCAGAGACTTCATAAGCTTTGCATCTTTATGCATAAGTAGATTTTAAGCTACCTGCTAATACTGTTAAAAAAGGGCTGCAAAAGAACCTGGTTTACGGAAATAAAATTCCTTAAAACATAATTTAAAAACACGTGCAATGTACATAATCATTCCAAAAGTACATTTAACCAGAAATACATACTCGTGATATTATTTCGAATCATAACTGGTTCACGATAATACATTCAAACATTTTGATTAAATTTTCGTTTGTCGTTGAACATCTGTACATTTTTGGTTTTAGCATAAACATAATGCATTTTAATATTTTAACACAAAATTACAGCCCCATGTTTGTGTCCCTTTGCTTATTTTAATGTCATTGATTGTGGCGGTGTGTCATGTCCAATCTTTCCATAAAACATGGCAACGAGTCATCGTTGTAAGCATCAGTCTGTCAGCCAGAACGCTCAGTTAATGTTAATTGAAGTAATACTTTCATATACTTTCATAAGAAATTTCCTCCTCTCTCACTCTAATCAATTGTTACTTCTATAGAATAATCATACTAATAATGTAGATATACAAAATTCTATAATCAATAAAAAATATAAATATAAATTTAAGTATAACCTAAGCTTTTCTGAATTTAAACAATTTCAATGTTAAATAGTTCAATTTAGATGAGTTTATGTTATCACTTGTCATGTGACGGGCGTCCCGAAACACACGCTTTTTGACCGACTTCAAAATAGGGGGAGAAATAAAACTAAGAAATAAAAATGTACCGTAACAAACCTAAAATATTTACAATAATTGTGTTACGGTGGACAAATACGTAACATTTCGTTTGTAGAAGTAATCGATCGGTCGTTCTGTATAATGCCCTTGCAGAGGCGTCTACATTTCCATTTGGTGACAGGTGCGAATCGCCCCAAACAGGAATACAATTTCACTTAAGGTTATTTTAAAAGCAGAGAATTTTGATTTACTTCCGGCCTGTTTTGTGACTTCACTAATGATGATGGTTCATTGCTTAATGTGAAAGTTTGCCATATCATAGCAACTTTCTAGAACAAACTGTAGGGATTATTTTGTCTATTATTTTTTTTGTTAGTTCAAGTCATCCTTGAATAATATTTGAATACTGTATGATCAGGAATAGAGTATTTAAATAAAAACATATCTAACAATATTTCTCCGATTTTATGTTAATTTATATTAACAGCAATAAAATAAAAGTTTATATTTAGAGATTTATTGTATATTTGTGGATAAAACAACAGAAATAAATATGTTTGGCTTATCGTCTCGGATGCTATAAATAATTTATTCTCTCTTGTGTACAAGAATCAATTTAATCATCTTTGGCAAAAAAACTTTGCCTATTTTTATGCGAATTGATTTTAAGGTTGACGCCATTACCCACAGGTAGTAAAATAATTACAAATTGTATTTTGTCTAAATTAGAAATTTTAACTGTATTATTCCCAAATTTTAATGTACGAGTCAGTGCATACATATTTTTTGTTGTAAGAATAAGCTCGCTCGAATAATTATACTTCAAAATCTATAAATATAAAAATGAATTGCTGTTCGTTAGTCTCGCTAAAACTCGAAAACAGCCGGACCGATTTGGCTAATTTTGGTCTTGAATTATTCATGTAAGGCCAGAGAAGGTTTTAAAGGTTAATAAATATGAAAATGCTCGGAATTCAATAAAAACAACAAAAATTTTGTTTTTCCTTTGATGTGATGTGATACATAATTTCTATGAGAGAATTTATTGACGCACGGTTTGACAGTTCTGCTGTGAAACAATTTCATTATAACAACAGGCTGCATATTTTACGAAGTAATTCTTGATGTTATGATATATTATTGACAAATTCATAAAACACATTATTTTATTTATTATATACAGAACAACGTCTGTCGGGTCAGCTAGTATAAAATGATAATTTAACAGACATTTCCACCACAACACATGTTTTTTAGATAAAAATTCTCATATAAATCTCTTGAGCGTTTTCCGTACTGTAATTTTGCGGAAAACTTTCGTGATTATGTTAAGTTGACCCGTTTTCTGGGACGTGCTAAATTTTAAGTTGTCTGTCATCTTAGTTTGTTTAATTGAGTAAGGAGCAAAGTTTAGAGAATGTTCGTAATAACTTACCAGTATTAATGGAAAAAATAGCTAATATAGTATATAATAGTTAACTCTCTGCATCGTTGTATGATTAGTCTTGAAGACTTTATATGTTGACGTTCTTCAAAAAGTTTCACTCAAAACCACAAGCAATGAAGTCTTAACATATAGTCTGTTATATATCGCTCTAATGGTTGCCATCCCTCAGTTGAGCCGACTTTACCTGAATGGGCGTGACATATTCAAATTCAAATATTTTTATTCAAAATATGATAGGAAATCACGATTTGGCCTGACGGCTATCACGCCATTTCCTACCTGTGGCTTAGAAAGTTATTTATGTTATAGTTACCTTTACCACATAAACGTCTCTTAACAATTTCGTAATACATTTGTTTTGAACATTTTCTGGGATCATGTTGTAAAAGTATAATATACATCACCCCGCAAAAGACATACTAACTCGACTTAGCCGAGTAGTAGGCATAATACGTTTATGTTTGTTCTTGGTGTTAACATTATGATTATAGCCACGCGTCACAGGTCAGTGTCATTTTATATCTATATATAAGATAAAGTTCTCATGATTCTAAAGAGTTTTAACTTCAAACAGCGCAAACAGCGATTTCATTAGTATTTCTTCTCTCAAACATACCTCAGTATCTAAAGCTTTTGAACCAACGTATTGCAAACAATTTCTATGTAAGCGTGGAAGTTAAAACTTCCTTGTAATAACAGAGCAGGTTGAACCACAAACTATAACTTCGACAGCTCTTAAGTCGAAGTTTCAGAGTCTATTATTGATTGCAATTAATGTTATTATGAAGCAATATTGGTTCGCATTACTTTGATGATTTCGTTAGTGTATTATTATAGAATGTTGGGATAAAGACTATAACCAACAAATATTATACTTAGTCTGGCCATAAAACACTGTTACAATTTAAAATACACATAATATTACATTTGAAGTTGGAATCTGTCATTTTTATGTACATTTTTTTATTTTATTTTTGTCTATCATTTTACGTCTGTCAAGATTTTATAACTCCATCTGTGGTGAGGTAGATATTTTTAAAGATTCGTTACCTGCGTTTAAAAAAAATGTTACAAGATTGTTAGGCGCCAAATGACTGATGTTCTTCTTCTTTATTTTTCTTTTCAAATTCGCATGTATTTTGATTTTATACTTTTTGTTTTATTTTATATTATTGTGTTCTTGGTGTCACGGACGTAAAGACTGTGCATGTTGTGACATCTTCATTTGTTGTACATTCATCTCATATTTTGTTAATATTCGATATATTTTAAGCGTATATGAATGTAACAACTACTCGTTGTCCTATAAATAAATTTTTGATTCGCTATTATGGCGATAATGGCCTTAATATAAAAGATATATGTTTGCAGTACACGGCTGAATAGCTTTCAGATGGCAGAACTTTTCGTACTTCCTTGACATAATATAACATTATATTTTGGACAACTCAAACAATATCTTTATAAATTAATAGCTGATATGTTATTTTGATGTATCGGCTATGTTATGGTAAAGTTTTATTTAGATGCATTAGTTTTTGCGTGGAAAATTAACAAATATTAAACACTAACCCATACAAACATTCGCATTGTAAACCTTGTTTGATTGTCCAACCCGCATTTAGAATTTCTGTTCTGTTTTCTAATTTAGAATGTTCTAGTTGTCATGTATATAAAGTTTGACTCTGAAATCTCGTAACAAAGAGGTTTTCTTTTAATCCAAAGCAGCCAGTACGTCAAGATATAAAATTTCAGACGTAAAATCATATAATAATCTTATCTTTATAGACCATAGATTTAAAATATACTAGAGTAAATGTAGATGACCTGATAGCCCGATAACGCATGACCAACTTTGATTAGTCAATGTGTGCGTTAGTCAGTGGCTTAAAATACTAAGGAGCTACTGACAAGCGTGGCTGACTGTTAACGACTAGTCAATCAAAATCAGTTACGGTAACAATAGGTTCGCTTATCTTTTCTATCTTGCTGTATATGTATGTAAGAGATCTTCTTTCCTCTCGCACACTATATTTGTCTATAGCTAGTACATTATCTTTAGTCTATGGTACAGATATGACTTACGTTTATACAGAATGTAGTCGTAAAGTGTGACCACGCGATTATTCCGTAACTATTACAGATATCAAAAAACTTTAAACTGACATCGAAAGTACGTTACCTAATCATTAAAACGGCATCAATTACTTTTCAGAAATCAAACGAGAAGTATCCAAAACTTTAAAATTAAATTATCCCATACTATACATCACATAATACTGTTACATCCTGTATATTTATAGAATGTTGTTTGACGTAGAAATGGTGACAGCAGCTTAAGCTTACAAATATTGATATACGAACAACTACGCGTTTATTTTCTGTTTCAAACATGACTCAAGCCTAACGATCGCCCACTAGTCACGTATCTATAAATGTTATAGAGCCCTGTAATATGGACCTAAAGCTTCGGGTACAATTATTATATATAAAACCGAATGCTGTAACCATTTATTTCAATTTATCTATCGTAATTTTGCAGAACTGTGATGTTGTTTTTTTATAACTTCATCAGCAAAACTTTGCGAATAAGTTGTATCATGTTACAAGAGCTGTATTTGTGCTCAAGCCAAACTTCCGACAGTAACATGATTTTTTTTTATAAAAAACAGGCAGGCAGCCGTCCATGGACATCCACAAAACCAGTCAAGAGATCCGTTGCCGGCCTTTAACGTGGGAGTATGCTCTTTTCTTGAAAGTCCCATCGGTCCGGGACACCAGCAGCCGGCCGTGACTCCACACAGTGTCTGTACGATGCAAGTGCACGATAGCAGAAGAGAACGTGATGCGCTTGGTAGAATTTTGACGTAATATCCGGTGGTGAAACTCGGATGCTGGTATGGTAAACTCTTCTGAGCACTTACCAAAATATTAGATTAGATTGCTATTCCACCACTAAAGACCACGTAAGGTAAAGTTACTGTTTGCTATTCCATAACAGTATGTACAACTAGGATCTTCTTGTGTCTACCTAACTAATACGAACAAACAGTGCGCATCAGAGCCCTCTTCATATTTGCCGAGCACCTTCGCCTGCGCCGTGTATTTCTGGAAACCCAGCGTTTAAACGATATTTATGACCTTATTAACAAAGCAATACTATCAATTAAATAAACTATCTGGTTGCTCCAGTTACTATAATACTTCACACAAATACTCACACACATACAGCCATTTACACACAATCACAGACACACATAAACATACATACAGTACCGCACTCGCTGGCTAGTGCGAAGTTTCTTCAAACCTAGAGTCCATTGGACTAACAGATATATTAGATCGTTAGTGATCTTCTCTCCATCCAGCATAGCGAGCTGTCGGTCCGAGGTTCGAGTCTCCTTCCGAGACGCCTCGCGCCTGTGAGCTACATTTTCGCCCGGCTTCGCTGAAAAATCTTTTAGGACTGTCAGCACAGATGAGGTTTTAAGTCGGTAGGGGGTGCCTACACCCGAACACGTTAAAAAAAAGTTATCTCACCTCAAATTCTGTTCACTCAAATGTTCTGAATATAAGCAGTTATATTCTTGTACCATCATGTTATAAGAAAGCTGAAAATAATTTACCCAATCCAATTAAATTCCACCTAAATTACAATTATAATATAATGGATCCTTATTAAAATGAGACTTCTTAGAATTTGCTATGAAAATATTGTCATATCTCTAAGAATGTTTGGTATTCAATTATTAAATAATATTGCTTCAAAAGTATTCGCAGATGATAGACAGCTAAAAATCTTATAAATAACGAATCTATTATTATAATCCTTCTTCAAACTTCATTTTCAACGTTAGACATCAAAATATTTAATACACCTATCTCATATGGAAACCGAAAATCTTCTTTATGGGTACAATCCTTACAAATACACATATACACACACTTTGGTGTAGTTATTATTTTAAGTTTATTAATTTATTAATTGTTTAGTTAAGTTTTAGTAAATAGTTTGTTGCCACTAGCCACTTGTATATTATTATTTTCTGTTAATTTTAAGAACTATTTCCCCCATGAGATAGGCAATGTCTTGTGTCATAAAATGTTACTGTGTACATGTAAAATGCGAAATGAATTATTTTTGAAGGGAAACTTCTTTACAATAATTGTGATTTGAAACTCGATGAAACGAAAAAGCGAGGCGTTAGATACACAAACAGGTAAATGTATAATAGGATTCAGCCAGCATGAGAATAAGATAGAATACATTATTTTTAATATTTTTTATGGAATGATATTTTTGGAAATATATTTTTATGACAGTAAGGGCCGTTGTGGTGCCCATAATCTAGCCGGCATCCTGTGCAAAGGAGCCTCCCACTGGCAATCCCCTTCTTTGAAATATTGATGTAAAATATTGACGGGAAACTTTGAAATATTTATTTTTAAACTTTGCCAGTTGAAGTGTCACTTCTACGTGCTCTACTAAGTGTCCCAGCACACATTTAAATTTTCTTATTTTATTTTTTACATAATTACTATGTATCAAATATTTTACTGTGTGAAAAAAGTATGATAGCTAATCAATGGAATTCTGGGGTAGCAAATATAATATAGAAAACACAAGTTAAAACCCCATTTTTCTGAATTCGATTGAAAATACGATGCACAAATTTAATTAAAAATTTCATCTCTCGTCCTATAAAATTTGGATATCAAAAGAAACTCAAATACTTCATTACTTGCTAATGCTCAGTAACTGTTGATAAAATATTCATGTTTCTCCATTTAAGCGGCAAATACTTCCTGCCTCCCGTTCCCGTTGTAACATTATAAAAATATTTTTTTGCGAATGCTTCGAATATCTAGGTTGTTTTAGCCGTTCCCTAATAGAAACCCATTTTTTTAATGGAAGAGAGGAGAGACGAGCGTACGAGTCATCACCGCCGCTGACATTCACTTGCAGCACCAGAGGAATTACAGCAATGTTGCCGGCCTTTATTAATCACAGCAAGGTACCCATGTCGTATCGTCCTGGAAAAACCACACAAGTTCCTTGAAACTGTGGAGGAACGCCGCACATCCAGATAGTGGGATGGATGGAGATCTGAAGGGTATTTTTTCTTAAACGAATGCAGTTATGTAATTGTGATTAACATCAAATATCACGCGCATTTTCATAAGCATTTATAGGTTTATTAGGCTTTTAAATGAACCATTGATACGATAATTTAAGTCTTATATTTGGTAGATCAATTCCATTGCCCTCGATAAATTTTTGGTGATTAACAAATTCTCATAGTACATGTGAGGGAAAATACCCGTTATTTAAAATTAGTGTCCTACAAATTTGTTGGAGTTTGAACGTAAAAACAATTAGACGCGAACTACTCGGCTATATACTTTCAAAACATGCTTTTTGAAGAAGATCTCAGAAAATATTAAAAACAAATGAATTACGAAATTCAAGAGAATAAAGGCATAAAAGGCATTTATTTTCCCAAAATTGATTCCTTTAGAATTCTCTTTGGAGTCATTTCTAATATACTAGATACTTCACCGCTTCGGAAACAAATGGTGCTCTGAGAGAGAAGAAGCGGCGCAAGAAACTCTCCCAGCATTCTTTTTTTGCGCTCCCTCGAATTGTTAAAAAACGTTTGTGTGCTAAAGGTTACTATAACATAAATGACCTTCTTATTTATACCACAGATTGGCGATGGGGCATCCGCCCTCAGGCTATTAAATAATAAATTTTATTGTACGATATTAGATTGTATATGGTTACAATTCCCCGTTCTTTTCAGGTCTGAGGCATACTTTTTCGAATGAGTGGTAGTTTTTGACTTTCATAAGTTATATCATATCCTACATCTACGTTATCTGCCTGCGTCGCTTATAATTGTATTTTTAATTATTTAATCCATAATAATATAAAAAAAACAAGTTTAAACTGTTTGTTATTTTTAATTGATACTCTGGGATTAAAAATACAAATTTAAATTGTACCGTCCGGGAGGGTTGGCTGAAATGGTAAGAGCGCCGGGAGGTAATCCGAGAGCCACGGGTTCGAATTCCGCATCGTCCATTAATTTTGGTAGGAATTTATAAATATTATCTATTATATCTGTTTTAAATATAGCAATCTTTGAACGCAAGTCGGACAAGATCCTTTGCAACCTTGTTTAATTAAGTCAAATAAAAATCACTTTATTCATGGGTCAAGGAGATGAAGGTCACTTATGAATGTCAAAAGTTTTTTTATAACTACCGCCACTTCGGAAAGGGTTGAGCTTAAATGAGAACAAGTGGCAAGAAACTCATTGCCAATCTTTTAAATCAAGATTTACAGCTTCATCTTTTCACAAATCCTTTAAGTTACAATGTATGTAAAGTGATGTAACAAAACTACTCAAACGTCAAATACTCAACGCCTTACATAACTAAGTTAAAAAATATGTAAATTAATACATAAAAACAAGAGTTATTGAGTACAGTAGACGCATTAATCCACAATACCGTGAATAAATAAAGGTATTTTGCGACCATTTTATTAGCGATTAAAAAATAATATAATAACTTTAACTTTTAAGCCATGAAGCAGAGTTTCCGGCTACAGGATCACCCTGCCACCACAAATAGCGCCCGTTCACGAGCATGACGCATGGGCCAGCCACCGCCTCCCTCAACCATATTTTATGGAAGGGAACGACCCGTCCCACGTCGCCGCCAATAGTAGTGGCATATTTTAAGCGAGCATAATGAAACCTGGCACGGGAACTCAGCTCACTCAAATTATATACAACAACTACCAAAATTATTAAAAAGTTTTTGAATTTGTTGTTAATAATTATGGTAAATTGTATTGTTTCAGATTCACACACAACAAAGAAGTTTTCAGAAGAGCCTGAGTTCGAGAGGCCGATAGGGAACCACACATTCTTTCTTGGAAGAGAAGCTGTTCTTGGCTGCTCTGTTCTCAATCTTGGGAAGCACAAAGTATGTATTCATTTAAAAAAATTCCCTAAATTAATTAATTATATCATTAACATAATAATATTTTGAACTCTAAATTTGAATCTAGGATTTTATGCGTATTTCTAAATCTATTAAAAAAATGAGGATAGCATATATTTATATGTTTTATCAGCTTAGTATGTATGATCTATGTAACGAAATCTTTTTCACTGTAAAACATACCATATTATACCTCGCTATAAAAATAATCTCTTGTAAAATAAAAGCTATTTTTTTTATTTATAACCTTACCAGCACACTTAAAAGCGAAACAAATATTAAAAAATTTCATAAGCTCTTCCAAAAAGTTACCATTTGAAAAAAGTTACTGTTCTTGAATACTTAGAGGAAAAAACGTTTCGAATTTCTGTTCTGCTGTTCATTGCCGTTCAAAACAAAAAATTGTAACGTACCGTCGGTAAATTTACACTGATAATAAAAATATATTTAGTACGATCATATGTTTACAATAACTTTACTTAATATAATATTTACGTAATATATAAAAAACATTCAAGTGATAATTGTAAATGTACATAATAATGTATAATATTATATAATGTGTAATATCGTGCGATATCTTGTTCAGAATAATGCAACACAAACGTATAAATGTACTTATAAGTACTTATACGATGAAAATATTTTTTTTACTGAGATGTTCTTTGGTTCCAATTCTTTCTGTAAGTTTTTAAGTTATCCGAAGATTAAAAGCATTTATCACAGGCCATTAAACATTATGGCTGCTACAAACTTTGCCACTTGACTTGATATAGCGCCCGTAATATATGGTAACTATATTATTGTCTACAATATTATCGACTGTAATATCAACAGTTAATCATTAATAACCAAAGTTTAGAACAATGGCCACTTCATACAAATTCTGTGTCGTCTATAGGTTATTAGTTTCCGATCTTTTGTTAACCAGAGCTTTATCGGCGAGGTTTATTTTATAGGAACATTTTGTATACTTTTATAATAGAGCTCTGATGCAGGATTAAAAAACTAATAAAGCGATTGTTTGCTACTTTCTTGATCGCATTGATTCTATATTGTGAATGATATTGAGTGCTGTGACTTTTGTATATGTGAAAAGACTTTTCTTTTTCCATCCAGGGACCCAAAATTATAAGCACCTTAGTATTGTAGAACTACATTGTTTCAGAGAAACTATTTTTGTATATGCAAAAAATCTACAGTCACATCGTAAAGATAATATAAATACTAATTTCTCATGTAAATTAAAAATATTCCTTGGCATTACTTTTTTATGAAATTAAGGAAAGCAACGAGCACGACGTTCAGCTAATGGTAATTGATACGCCCTACCCATCACAATGCAGTGCCGCTCAGGATTCTTGAAAAACCCAAAAATTCTGAGCAGTACTTCAATTGCGCTCGTCACCTTGAGACTTAAGATGTTAAGTCTCATTTGCCCAGTAATTGCACTAGCTACGGCGCCCTTCCGACCGAAACACAGTAATGTTTACACATTACTGCTTCACGGTAGAAATAGGCGCCGTTGTAGTACCCATAATCTAGCCAGCTTCCTGTGCAAAGGAGCCTCCCACTGGTAGAGTTACTGTTTATATTTATTAAACAAATATTTTAAATTAAAAAAATTACACACTTTCTTATAATATTATATAAATACAATTATATTGATATTTAAGTAATGATTTGAAAATAGTTTGGCTTCATTTTCTCTTTTTTTTTTTATAACTTGCACGTCGTCAATTTGGCAGACATTTACTTTATAAATAATGTTTAAGTAACATCAATTAAGCATGTTTATGCAAATGTTGTTATTTTATAGAAATATTAATGGGCAAATAGATAATTTATATTTGAAGTCAATATTAATGAAAGTATATAAAAAAAACTATGGTTTTCAAAACATTACATCACATACTGAAGCACATGATGCACTTACAGTTAGGTTAGCTCGTCTTTTAAATTCTAATCATAAAATAAATTACATTATATTGTCTTAATAGTGTTCTATTATCACTGCTCTCGTCATTCCTCTGGTGTTGCAAAAGAGCCAGGGTTCTGGTGATCACTACCATCAGATTACGCGCACCGTCTTTCGTACTACATTTCTATAATTAATAATCTTCAACACTTCTACGTCCATTTGATATTGATAATACTTTATCAGAAACGTGCAATCAATTTCCAACCTAACCTCAGAGTCACACAGTCAATTTCTAGCTAACTTAACTAATTGACTTACTTCAAAATGTCTATGTACTTAAATAACAAAAGATACACCAGTACTTGGAAAAATATTTAATCGGGGAATGAACCCGTAACACATTACTCGATAGAAATTTGACTACATGATTAACCAACTGATTAATTATTTACAAAAGTATGTTTCAATTCGAAGGTTATTATGGAGTTAAGGGGAAATTATAAAGATATGATTTAATGTTAGCATGTGATGAAGACAAAATAATTGACTAAGAATGTATTAAGTCAATAATTACAAATAATTACATGGTTGTTCTGTTATTAATACACAACTTTTGTTTGTTCTTTCACTATCTTTTCATTGTGATAAATTATAACAATTTATCATTTATCATTGCTCTGTATTCCAGATATTATTAAGTAATTTATGTACGACAAAGTAAAGTAATTTAAGGAAAAAAGAAAATAATTGTAAGCCATGTATTTTTGATAGGTACAGATCTTATAAAATTAAAAAAAGAACAACGGACTTTAATAACAACTATTCCAAAACTATATATATATATATAATAAGCAACTAAAAAGTGTAAAATAATTGCGTATTTATATACAATCTAATTAATCTAATTCTAATTACGATTATTGTTAAATTCTATTAGGACAATATAATACTCATGGGATGAATAAGAACAAACACTTGTAACTAAGACGATGATATTATATTTAACAATTATAAAATAGTTGACGGTTTAGAGTTTCAGTAAACCGGCTTAAAATAACCACAGTACTTATAAATATTGGTTACAATAAGTAAACTACTTGTGTACTCTGTGGTTTAATTTGGGGGGTAACGAAAATGCACATATGTAACGTAACGTAAGCAAAATACAGAATGCCGAGATACTATCAGCTGTGATTAGGATGGATGTAACGTGCCGAATTTCGCTATTTGTTTTATAATATGAGGGCGGTCGCTCCACTCCCAATTAATGGTATATAATATACTTAAAATTTGCCAAACCTTTACACAATATGTTGAAAATGTAAAGTGTAACTGTATTGATAATACTCGTATGTTGATTGGTTATTATTTAAATAAAACTTTATAACTGTTCAAGCTAAGCTATAAAGTTGAAAATAATTGTAAAATAAAGTTCGTTTGGTGCGCTGCGCATTTTATTATGTAAATTTTATTTTGTAAAATTTTATTTCGAGTGTTAAATAAAATATAAGCTGTTATCTTCTGTTATGTAATAAAAAATTGTTCTATTTCGTATTGTCTTCGTCTTGACGAAGTTTCCACTTTTGTGGGAGGGTTTATTAATTAATAATGGAGATTTCGATCTTCTACTCGATCGAGTCCAATGTATATAGAACTAATCTCCATAATATTTAAAATCTATTATCTTCTTTCTTGTTTGGCTTGCTTGTAAATGCCTCTTGCCTCTATTTTTAAGGCACAACTTTACTTTTTATTATTCTAATAGTTTCAACACATGATTGGATTTGGTACGGCTGAACCATTGGGTGCAGTTTGGTAGCAGACCATAATGCGATGGTAAGTCGCATTGTCATCGTTCAAAATTATTATTATTGTTACCGTAGCGACCGTACCGAATGCGATACTGGATCAACTGGTGCGAGGGGCTCACCGGACCGAATGTACCAATCTCACCATATGTTTAGGCTATATGTGTTTAGAACGCAAACATTAAAACTAGATTACTCAAAACAAAGTATACGCTAAAAAAATCAATACATTACATGAAAATTGGCTGAGTGCCTACGATATAATGAAAATATAAAATACAACAGCGATTAACTCTCGAAACGTTTAAAATTTTAATAGAAAACACACATTAATTGCGATATTTTTATAAGTTATCGTATAACACTTCCATTAATGTTTAAAAGTAAATTGAATTCACAGCTTTAGTACAAGCTATTTTATGGTTATTAAAAGGCATAAAAGGCATTTATTTTCTCAAAATTGATTCCTTTGGAATTCTTTTTGATGTCATTTCTTATACTACTAGATACTATTACTTTGTGCTTTATGTTAACTTTCTATTTTTTTAACTATTAGCTTATAATTTTTTATCTAATTATACTTAGTCTGATCAATAATGTGACAATAAGAAATAAACAAAATATAACTCGTATTATTTTTCATTGAGTTTTCTCATTTTGGCACCAATACATTGTACAATATTTTGCGATATTAAAATGGAGTGGGGTGATAAAGAGAACCGAATCGCCGTGATTGAAGTACACAAAGTAGATATGGAGCCAAATGCAATTTTAAAAACTCTTCATACGCTTGGTATTAGTAAAGTGTAAATAGGTACAATGAGACCTCCTCTGTTTGTGACAGAAAAAGATCTGGCCGTCCACGTAGTGTTCGTACGAAAAAGGTGGTCAAAGCAGTAAAGGAAAGAATTCGAAGAAATCTTGTCCAAAAGCAATCGATGTTATCTCGGGAGATGAAGATAGCACCTACGTCTCATTTGCCCAGTAATTTTACTAGCTACGGTGCCCTTCAGACCGAAACACAGTAATGCTTACACATTACTGCTTCACTGCAGAAATAGGCACCGTTGTGGTACCCATAATCTAGCCGGCATCCGGTGCAAAGGAGCCTCCCACTGGTATACTTCTCGGTGTTTAATAATTTTTAATTTTAAAAGATATCCCCTCGCATCTGGGATTAAATATACAAATTTAATTTTGACCTAAATTTATGGACGGATTCAAACCTGCACCACTCGGAACCTGCTCCAGAGCTCTAAATCTTTCTTATTTATCTATTTTGTTTAATCTATATAATTTTTATATTTGTAAGAGCTACATCCCAAACCAACTTCCTAATATGCAATTATTAGGATTAAACAGGTTATCAACTGTAAAACAGAACACTAGTTCTATTTTACTAGTCTACTAAGCTGGGGTCACAACATGACAGTTGAAACCAGATATACCAAGGTAATGTGTCATTCGGTCGTTTGACTAATGGCCGTTTTCAATAACCTATCTATCCTTAGTTTAAGTTACTAGAGGTAGACAAATATATCCTTTTACGCTTAATTACATTTCAATAACCTATCGGCATAAAGCATTGAACTATAATTACTATATTGGACATAACATAAAAGATAAGATCTTATTATTAAACGGTAACAGCACGGTATCCGTATCTAGAGATACGTTATTGAAAACGGCCGTTAGTTGGTAAGAGTGTCCATAAATTTAGGTAAAAATATTTTTATCAGTTTCGTAAAAAGCATTTGTTACAATTTGTATATATATAGGAATCTTAATTGTTTTCAAATAAATACAACCCAAGTTACTAATTACATACAATGATAAATAATAATTGAATTTCATGAATTTTTAATATCTATTTTTGTGTTTAGGTTGTCATTACGAACTCTTTAAAAAAGTGATATAAATAATGAGAGAGAGATATACCCAATCGAAAGAAAGCAAAGACTTAAATAACCAACCACCTTTGTACATTTAAGTTCATTGCAAGTGTCAGAACACGTCAACGAAACTGATTTAGTGGACACGGAAGTTAAGTTGAAATTTTTAATAATATGATAGAGCTGAATCCAGTTCTATGTTACAACAAACATGCAGTGCCTCTGTTTGATATGATTTATATTACCCTATACTAAACCGTGAGTCAGGGCTAACATATTTTATAAAACAATCTCAAAATTCATAATTTTTTTCAAAATTTATTCCTGGGTACTTATTAATGTCGACTACAAGAAAATAAAAAAAGCTTCGACCTTAAATGATGCTCTGAGAGAGGAGAAATAGCAAACCATACCAGAATTATTTTTTATTAATATGTGACTATTTAGTCCCATCATGCCTTAGAATTTAGATAGTCCGTAAAATAGTTTGTTTGATAATCCGCAGCATAGTAATAAGATTTACGGCAACGGCATTTTAATAAAACATTTAAATTTATTTTTAATATAACGTATGAATCTTATCATACTAAAAGTGTATACATTTATATTTAAAACAATTGTCTATTCAATGGAACCTACTAGAAATTGCCATACGGCTGTACGTGAGGGCATGTAGATATTCATTGTCCATAACAGTGATATTATTATCTCACTATCAGAAAAAAAGTTAGGGCGTAACGTACAACGATATAATCACAATCAATATTGTGGTATTGCCCCAATAAAAAGAACCAAAGTTTTACTCGTTTTATAGCGATCACCGAATGCTCAATTCACCCTTTCTTAATGGTTTGACATCCAAGGCATTCCAAGTCACGATTCTTTGATGACCTAGCAGGGATTTATAACAATTTATGCATAAGAATAATATTATTATAGGCGTGTCCTGTGACTATATACAATTAAAGAAATGTGTTTCTAGACGCTTACCTCACAAACGGAAAATCCAACGGACGATCCGACAAAGTTGCGGGCGCCCACCAGTGATTAAATAACATACTTTTCAATTAATTGAAATGCAATTTAATTGTTAAATTTTATCATTTTTTTTTAATTGATATTATCTTCTAAACAACAAGGCTTCGCCCGCGTTGATATCCTTAAAAAGTGTCAAATATTACTGAAATAAAAATAGCTTAAATTGTTTACTACTAGCGTAACTCGAAAAAAATATTAATAACACTGTTATTTAATTGGTGACCAGGTTGGCTGGCTTCGTGCTGAAGATCAGACGGTACTGACGATGCACGAGCGAGCTGTTCTTGGGTCAAGGTACGCGGTCAACATGGATCCTCCACGGACTTGGCAGCTCCGGATCAGACCACTGCGAGCTGAAGATAGAGGCTGCTATATGTGCCAAATTAACACGCAGCCCACCATGACATGGCAGATTGGATGTATTGATGTCTTCGGTGAGTAAATCAATGTACAACTCTCATTAAATATTTATTTGAGCCTGTAATATTTAATTTTAAACAGTGTTAATTAATCTCAGTAACATTATATCCGCAGCTGGTCCAAAGCCTCCCCGTTCTTCTACCAATGGGGTTTTGTTGACGTTGAACTCGTACTATTTCTTCAAAAACTATTACTTTATAGTCATTTTTCTTCGTTGTTGGTCTTAGTTTTGCCACGTTATAATATCTTCCCAGTTTCTTTTCATTCTTTTCGTTATTCTTGTAGTTTACCCTTTGTATTACATCTTATAAGATAAAATACTCTTATTTTTCTTACAATCTTATGTGTAAATAAAATACTTTTCAAAGGATTAAAAGCGTGTAATTGAAAATTAGGTTTTTGTGTAAAAGTTACCCCTTAGTCCGCCTGAAAACGTGCTCTGAAAAGGACATGAAACGTCGGGTTAAATATAATAATAGTAAAAATATAATTTAAACGAAAAAACCCTAATGAAAAAAGTAGTTTGTACATTAGGTTAATTATTTATACTATATATGTAACACTCGCGTAATCAAAAGAAAATACTATGTGTAAACAATTTCTTAACATGTTTTATTTTCCTAATACTCACCCACCAGTTCCTTAGCTCCTTTGCACAGGAAGCCGGCTAGATTATGGGTACCACAACGGCGCCTATTTCTGCCGTGAAGCAGTAATGTGTAAACATTACTGTGTTTAGGTCTGAAGGGCGCTATAGCTAGAGAAATTACTGGCCAAATGAGACTTAACATGTCTCAAGGTGACGAGCGCAATTGTAGGGTCGCTCAGAATAATTGGGTTTTTCAAGAATCCTGAGTGGCACTGCATTGTAATGGGTTGGGTTAATTATATCATCAGCTGAACGTCCTGCTCGTCTCGTCCCTTATTTTCATAAAAAAAACTTATTCATTCGATGCCCATATTGGACAACCATACTCATGGGTGAGGTGATACATCAAGTGAAAGCCTTTCTATTTAAACTTTGTTTATTAAAAAATTAACAATAAGCAATAATATATATAGTACAACCTTATTACATTTATTTCTCAATTTCTATACTTTTCTAATTTTTGATCCAATATTAACTAAAGATGGAACTTATCATTAAATAAACAAGCTGAGTGTTCTATTGAAGTTGTATGGTGGATTGGTAAACAGTAACACAACAGTTAGTAGTATCTCAGAAGAGGTTGACTCAGAAAATAGACATTATATTTCCTTGGCTTACTGTCACTTGCATCAAACGTTCTATGCAAGCAATCTTAGTCTTAATCTAATGTCGAATGTACGCCTATATGCACATTTCCCAATATTTATTTCATGACCAACTAAATCACGTGGCCCTTGGAAATTAGTGTATTCGTGAATATTATGTAATTAATAGTCTTACTAGATTTAAAGGGTATGACAAGGTTTATAAAGTTCACCAGCTGAGTTAAAGAAACAATCGAGTTTGACTTTTGTGTCTTAGTCAGACGATGTTTTGATTAAATTGATATAATTGGTATTATTAAAACAGAACGGCATTTTTTTACTCTGTCTGCCGACGCCTAAGTCAGTTTGATAAATTTATTCCAATTTTTTTTCCAAGAATATGATGATTCGAACGCTTGGTTATGCTGGATGCTCTTTGATGTCTTTATTAAATAAAAAAAAAATACAACTAAAATCTCGACTTAAACTTTATAATTTAAAACAATTTAATCAAAATTTTAAGTAAATAGAGTTACTAATCGAAGTCTACTTTTTAAGAATCTTTAGATTACTCAGAAGAATAGAATGGGATAGGTTAATATTCCGTTGATATTTAAAAAAAACTCCATATTTAAAAAAATTGCACTGAATCTGTTGAACCAATTCTACTAAAATATATTTAAAGCCACAGTTAATTGCTTTGAATTCAAATGCTATCAGCTAAAATTTCATATTTAGTTATAAACATTTCAATTCACTTAGTTGACGCTAATTAGGTGTATGGACTGTTTCTGGTTTATCGCTTATACGGTGGCTATAGACTATTAATTAACCATATTTAAATGTTATTAAAATTATTAAGTGGAAGTATATATTATTATAGTTAGATCTGTGTTTTTATTCACTTTTATGTAAAATAAACGATTAATAAGTATTTGAGGAGCTTTGTTTATGTAAATTAATGAAAGTAAGTGGTTGACTCATAATAAGCTACGCGCAGCATATTCAAGAGCATTTAAGATATCGTTATGACATATAATATAAAGTTGATAGATAGTAAGTAGGGTTGGCATGAAAACCTGTTATTAAAAAGTAATTGAAAACAAATTAAGCAACGGTAGTCTCAGGTTCGATAGTCGCCAGCCACTTAGCAATACTTATGCTGTGTTATAAGTAAACGTGAAGTAATGTTACTCCAAATTTATTTTTTTTGTCTTTTTCTTTCCTTTTTCGCATTAATATTTACGTTTACTCGATGCTTAATAAGATTGGCAACGCTCTTGTGATTCCTCTGGTGTTATACGACAGTGTGAGTTGCGGTGATCGTACCATTTGATGACTCCTATCTATGCTTGTTACTTCTTCTCTTTTTATAAAAAATATATGATATAATAAATATAAACGAAATTAAAATATGCCAAATGGAAGCTCTTCTAGCGTGCGAGTAATACTTTCGCTTAGTAGAGATATATTATGTAGCAACGTTTTACGGAACTTTTCCATCTAAAATGATTTGATTAACTATGTCAAAATATAATCTACAGATAATTTAAATAAAGCACTTTTAAAGGATTAAAACGCTTGTAATTAACTGTAGTAACTGTGTAATTGTAATTGTAACATTAAATTTTTGCATAAAAGTTAAATTTTTATTATAATTTTAGTTAACCCGACGTTTCAAGACCTTTCCCCCCTTTTAAGGGGGACGTATTAATCCTTTAAAAGGGTTTTATTTAAATGTGTAACACTCGCGTTAACCAAAGACAATACTATCTACAGATTACTCAAAAAAATACAACACTTATAAGAAAATACAATAAAATTATCATGAAAGTAGAAAAAAAGGAAAGATTTGAAAAAAAGGTAACAAAAATAGATTTAATATTACTTCCCATCTTTCTGAGAGACAAGTGTCATGGTACTAGAGTGGGCTGATTTCCTGGTGATTTTATAAATAAATTTATACCTGTTCAATTACTTCTTTGTTCATTTCATTAGTAAATAACTCAATGAAATGCGTCAAGATTGGAACTTTTTAAACAAAATTATAATATCATCAATACAAGTGTTAGTTTATAATTTATAATTTTAAATAATTGATATTTTTAAATTCGGAGACAATTATTGAAGTGAAACTTCTTTATCGACGTATGAGAGAAATTTCATAGCAATCTCGTCACGATTTTCGGTTACGCGCCATTTTGTTTTGTATAAAATAATATATTAGTTTGATAGTGATAATATTAAAAGACTAACTCTTATCCATGTCTAAAATAATGAAATAGCTTTAATTTAATACGCATTGTTTTCTGAAGCCTTTTCTACCCAATTACTGTAAAGTTATAAATAATAGAAAAAATAATATATTTGATGAAGAAGTTTCACTTCTTACCCTGTACTTAGATACACGCATATTTTTCAACGTAAGTAAATAATGTAATATTTTCTAAGTTTATATCATCACATCGAAGACCAATAATTATTGTCTGTTCCGGCAGTTGTTCAATACAGATCACAGATATTTTTCTTCTACTACTGGAATAGATGAAACCAAGGAGGATGATGCTTATATTACAAATAACAATTGCAAGATTCATATATTAAAATATAACTATGTCGGAGAGAAAGAAAATGTTTACTCTCTAAAGTAACAGTGGCTTATTTTTAATTCAGAATCAGTAAAGTTAAGCGAACATTTAAAGTAAAATGAATCTAGGATTCAAGTCACTAGAGAATTTACCAGGAGCATTCTTGTTCAATAGTTACTTCAATGTTTACTGAACTTGGAGCTAGAATAAAATACACAATTTTGTAATTTTCTACATTGTTCAATCTGATTATAATCTTAAGTTTTGGTTTTACGTAGTTATTTACTGAAAACCTACTAACAGACTTAAATAAGTTTTTATTAACATTGTTTCAGGTTTTTTCAGACTTTATCTTGTTACAGAGTTTTAATCATTCGTTGTCAACCAATTGAGTTGAAATTTTACATGTTAGTTTAATTTTAATGACTATATTTTTTCGGAATTCATAAAATTGATAATGATTAAGTTATTATTATTAATTATATTCCTTAGAAAAACTTCACAATACTCGTGTCTTTATCGCTGCGAACCAACTAATTCCTGGTAAATAGTTCGCGTTCCGTTCTACGCATTAGTGGCTACATCAATAGTCCACTATCTCACTGAATATTTTTTCATATTTTAAGCAATACGCTTTTACATGGCGACAGTATTCCTCCAATCATTAGATAATTATTTTGTATTAAGTAATAACATGTAATTAGGTTTCTTTATTATCGCGGAATATATTGTCCTTTAGGATACCAATGATAATTGAATAAGAAATGCAACCAGTGGGAGGCTCCTTTGCACAGATGCCGGTTAAATTATAAGTACCACAACGGCGCCGTTTTCTGCCGTGAAGCAGAAATGTCTAAGCATTATTGTATTTCGTTTCGAAGGGCGCCGTAGTAAGTGAAAGTACTGGGCAAATGAGATTTAATATCCTATGTCTCAAGGTGACGAGCGCAATTGTAGTGCTTTATCAGAAATAAACCCAAAAACTCTGAGCATAATCCATAGCGGCACTGCATTGTAATGGGCAGGGCGTATCAATTACAATCAGCTGTACGTCCTGCTCGTCACGTCCCTTAATGTCATAAAAAATGAAATCTCCGTTCTTTTACGGAATGAACAACTAATATTTAATAAAAATGACCCTACTATTACCTGAATTATCATGTTACAAGTTGTACCAACAATTTGTATTGATCATGTAACACTTCAGCCAGTAATCACTTCACAAGGGGTATCACAAAGAGATTATCATTTAAACTGTATCATTGACCTAATTTCATTTTGTAACATAAACCTTTATCCGATACTAAGTTAATATTTGTACGACAAAAATATGAACGGGATTCATAATTCAGCGACGACTCCTCGGGTCAATTACTCCCCATTAAGGAGGGTGGGTTAGGGCATGTCCTGCCATATATTCACCTCTCCTGTTTTACTTTTATCGCTGAATTTTCCAGAATTTTCCACTTGAAAACGAACGTGAATTGTTATATATTAGGCAACCCCAAAAGGTTTTATTTATTAATTATTTAAGGGCTATTAATTAGTGACGTGAAATATAACTTTTTATTGAGTTCATGCAAAGACTTAAAATAATATTTACAAATGCTTTTGTAAAATCAGAACTACGAAACTATATTAGAATTGTATATAATTATTTTAATGATATAAATTATTACAAATTTGAGTGGTTTTTGGTGTGCTGAAATCTTTTTGTCCATCAAAAGAAGATCCCAGCATACCAATCAGAAAGCCTACAATTTGAAGAATATCATTGTAATGTACAATTATTTGTGTTTTAATATCTCTTAATTTATTATAAAGTTGTTATCATTATTCAAATTACTAAAAGTTTTTATCATTAACTTTGACTTTTACGTAGTAATATTTATACTAGATTAGGTGTAAAATATTTAACTGAAGGAAGTGAATTAGGAAATGACACCGTTTGTACTTAGTTCAAGAAAATCGATCGTTGAACCCCGGTTCAATCGGCCACGGGTCGAACACGCGAAGGATTTGTAATTCTTATTGATTTTGTATTAGCAACCACATTGTAGCTATAAATAATCCTATCATATAAGTCGTATATCTTAACATGAACACCTTAACTGAATTAAATGATATTTCTTTGAAAAACATATTGTAAAACTAATAAAAGTCATCGCTTTAGTTTTAATTCGTATTTTCAAATTGAACTTCAATAGAATGTTGGACTTTAATTTTTTAAATAATAATTTATAGTTCATTATTATTTATGAATTACGAATTATTTTTAACTTTGTTTTATTGATTCTAGCAATGTCCCTACAATGCACCTACCTATTTAATAATAAAAGGAGCGGGCTCACCATCAGATGTATTTAGCTTTGTGTCCCAATTTCCTTAAACTATCTGTTATCCTGGTAACTATTAACACACTTAGATAAAAGCTCCAAAATATATCCGTGCTTTAAAACATTTGAGTTCTATTCCTACGCTTTGTTCAAATGCAGACAAAGACGTAGACCTAAGCTTGTCATAGTTAAAAACATTTTCCTCAACTTCGAAGTACAAACAGTAACCGCAAAACTCGTGAATAGAACTAAAACGAATTTGATCATTCAAAAGCTAAACTACACAACTGACTTGACGTAGAAACGTATTAAAGCGACGTTCCTGAGAAGAAACATTTTCGGATAAAAATAAAGTTCGACAGCGGGCGTAGCTAAGAAAGGGATCGAGTTTAGCAATATTGTCGCATTTGCATGCGGCGTTTGCGATTTCTTTTCAATTTCAACTTGTTCTGTAGTTTATTGGAGAGGGTGGCAGGTTGTGCGATCCGATTATTCTTTTCCCATTTTCTAAGCGGAATTATAATAATATCTTTTCATTTGCAAAATAAAAAAACAAAAATAACTTGTTTATAAAGGTGGTTAAATTGGGCTAAATTTCATTAAGAGGTTCACCTTGAATTTCTAATCCAACCTTAAGATGAAGTTCATTAGTTAATTGAGAGTATTAAAACCCATTGGAATCAATTTAATATTTGATAGTGTTGACACCAGACTACAATGGCAGCGCCTTCACCTCATAGAGGTATTGGCTAGTTCTGTTCAGCAGCATAATTATGTGGTGCTAATCAATTATTTTTTATACGGACACGGCTTACTTAGATAACTTAAGTTATAGTATTTTCTTTGATCAATGTTAGTTCTTATACATATATTTAAACAAAACGTCGGATTAAATAAATAATAATAATAACAATGTTACTTTTATGCAAAAACCAAATCTAGAAATCACAGTTACACGTGTTTTTATCCCCTTAAAAAGTACTATAGTTATTTTCATAATGTTATTTGGTATGGTAGATTCATACAGTGCAATCGAAATTTGTACGATATTTGTGCCGCATAAAGGGGGCAATTGTGCAATCTATAACTTACTTTTAATATGATTAAAATACGTAGATTTAGATTTATTTTCTACATTTAGCACAAAATTATAAATAACCTTAACTAATAAGTTCGTCCAGTTCAAATAATTGTATTAAGATAGTTTTAAAGCGTATAATTAAATGATATCTATAAATCTACATAAATGTGGAAACTTTTAAGTAGCCTTCATTAGTTTTAATTATTTAATAAGTTATAATTGTAAGCTAGCTGTAAGTCTGCCAAATATTAATAAATAAAAAAATAAAATAAATATAAGCTTCTCATTTTAACTATAACTTGTCTAATTGAGCAAAGCCTATGTGTATACAATGGATCAAGGACTTTTTAAGCTTATATATAAGAAAAAATTTACAAATGATGCTATAGTGATTGAAGTAAAAGTCAACAGGGATTTATAAAATTATATCATTATAAAGACCCGCTTATTTTATTGCAGCATTCCTTTTCAGATCTGAGTCACTAATAAGTGATTCAATAATCTGACATTGAAAGAAAATTATTTAAATACGAAGTTTCTTTCACAATAAAACTAACTTTTATTTGGATGGAAGCCCCAAATAAGCTTTCACTGCAAATGGAAAATATACCAATCAAATACTAAACGGCCAACCTGAAGCAAGAAAAAATAGAAATTGCTTGATATTAAACATTTCCTCAGGAAGTTGCGGTTTAAGTTGTGATGCAAGTTTACGATTTCTTGAGTTTTAAAGAGCTTTAGATGGCACAAAATAAAGTTAAATGAAAATTGTTTTGCTGAAACGTATATTGAATGCATAAAAATATAAATTATTATGAAATACTTTGGAGAAATATTTTTTCTATAATTGAATACTAATTGCTGTCTTATTTGGTTATAGAAATGAAGAAAAACCATGTATTCGAAACTTAAATATCGACGCGTCTTAATCCGCAGAAGAAACTTAAGGTTTCCATAATTTGAATGTCCTTTTACAGAATACACTTCTGCATAATTTGTTGTAAGAATACTTTCGAATGACGGCAGTGACAACTATAAGCGTTTTTCAGTCTAAAAGCTAGAAATAAAACAAATTAATATATTTTTTTAAAAATTTGATTAGCGATATAATCCCATATATATATTTTGTTCTTTGATTATTTAAAAAAGTAGCATCGGTCACCGAGTGCAGCAATAATTGGTTATGTTACTATTTTGACAAAAAAAAATATTATGACTCATATAATATTATTATATTTACTCTATATATACGCTTATGTCGAAAAACATATCAATACATCGCGTGTAATGCTATTTTTAAACATTAAACCCGCATACAATAACGTAACCAATCAAAAAGCAGTTTATCGCCCGTCAAAGGGCTTACCCTCTCACTCGTATGTTATTGAACCGCCCGTAAACATCGATCATCTAGGATTTAACTATATGGAAAAGAAATTAAGCCTTAACTGACACTTTATTGACACTTGAGCTCCAATATGTATGGGACCTGAGTTTTGCAAAATGGACACCGAATTTTTGTATTCCACACCATTATTTCTTTTGATAATATTATCTACAATATCAGTTATTAAATGTTTGATGTTTTTAAATGTTAATTTATCCATTTGTCTAGCTGTAGGTATCACAATTCAATTTACTTAAAAGGCTATTACTATGTTCAATACTTAGTACATGTCATTTTTTCCTTAAGGTTATATCGGAAATTTGGAAATGTAATGCTGGAGGAAATTGCATCGCATAGCCTGGACTGCGCACCGTACAAATGTTTCTATCTTGCATGAAGTGAGGATCACCGCGAGATCATCGACCATCTGCCCCCGTAAGATCTTTGACTCTTTCGGTCACATCGCCAGAAAGAAAAGCGACAACCTAGAAAAGCTTCTGGGCTGTTCTTCGTATCACGAAAAATACAAGGAAACGCAAAGGACTGAGAGGCAGAAGTCCGATACATTGGAGTGATCAGATCCACGACGCCACCAATAGAAATGATCACGAATCTTCACACATTGCCGAAAACCGTAACAAATGGAAAGCGATCGTCCGGAAAATAATTTGAGGAGGTCACGACCCTCGGCAATGAGGAAAACGACACAAGAAGGGGATTTCAGAAGTTTTATAGGAATTTCACAAAAAAATTCCGATGAAAATATAGCTGTCAAATTACTACATATATAAAATAGTCGATATAAAAGAAGCCATGACAATTTCTTCAAATTAAGTAATAGGCCGCTCTTAACAATAACATCGTGTTTTTTGTATTATTTAATTTTATAATATATATAATAAAAAAATTCTATTGCAAATACCGTGTATTACTTTTACTGTGTAAGTTTAATACATAAATATAAAACAAATTAAAATATAAACACTATCCGAAGTGTCTCCATAGGCTGCAATACAGTCCTTTAAACGTTGAGGCCAGTTATCAATAAAAGCACGCACTCTTTCCATGGGAAAACTTCACTGCCGATCGTACGGATTGTTTTAGGGTCTCCGCGTTTAGAGCAAGCCGTATTATCTAAAACTGTTCTAATTTTTCTGTGACCTCCCTTTGCGTACCACTTCAGTAGTTATTTCGATATTTTTATTTGTTAAGTTTCGCCCGTTTTTCTCAGTTCTGAGGCAGTTTATTTTGAATAGGTGGTAGTTTTCGACGTTCACCAAGTGTTTTTTAATCCTATTTTGAATAAAAATATTTGAATTTGAATTTGGAAAATTCCCACATTATTTTTAAATTATCAGTTAAAAAATAACCAGTATGTCTTTTATAGGCTGCAAGTTCTACGTCATCTTTGAAAATATGCGACATGGTACTAGGTCCTATCGTCATCTCCCGAGATAAAAGGTGTCGCTTTTTATCTCACCGAGATAAAAATGTTGTAGTATGAAAAAGCACCTTTTTCGTACGAGCACTACGTGGACGGGCCAGATCTTTTTCTGTCACAAACAGAGGAGGTCTCATTGTATTTATTAATAGCCCGGTACACAAACATTTTACGAATATCAAGCGTATGGAGAGTTTTTAAAATTGCATTTGGCTATACAAACCTGGCAAACAGGCCTGGCAGAAATACTGTTGAAATTAGAGGCATCTCAGAACACCATCAGGGACCTGCAAGCTGAAGTTGCGACTTTGCGCAACAATACTGTTGTAAGTAGGTCAATAGAGGCCAATAACATCAACACACGACGTGGGGCTTGCATTGCTTCGCCAGCGAATTTTGAATCAGCGAAATTCGACTCGACACCAGCCGCTGTGCCTGCACGTGTAAGCGGTAATGTACTTGCCACCCGTCCCTCATCTCCTCTCCTCTCGGAGGTGTCGCCTGCTGTCGTTACGTCAACACCTCAACGTGACTATGCTGCTGCCATCCGCCAGCAACCCAGAAAGCGGACAGTGCTGAGGACAGAAACTGGAATCGGGCACGCTCGCAATGAACCCGCTTGTAGAACTGTGTCGAAGGGTCTGGCCGACAAGGATGGCTTCATTAAGGTGGAGTGGAAGAAGAGGAGACCTCCTAGTCACAACCAATGTGGCACAGCACCGATAGAACAGAACCAGCTCCTGCGTCCCGTAATCCTAGCGACGTATCTACGTGTCTCGCTTTCACCACACCACCAAGGCCTCTGACATTGTTCAGTACTTGGTGGAGAAGACAAGGTTCCGGTTGGGAGTCGAAAAGTTGGTGACGCGTCACGCAGTAGACTTCAACTCTTTTGTTGTTCGCGTCCCGACAGAACATATATCGATATCGACCTTCCTGGACGTGCAGCTGTAGCCGATGCGGGTCGTGTTCCGCAAGTATCGCGGACGTCGCCGACCGCGGGAAGCTACCGAACCCGCGCCTCACATCGCCGCGAAAATGTGACGTAGATTTAAGTTATATATCATATGTATGTTACGCTATAAGGTATTTATTTTATGGGCCTTGTAGGCTGAAATAAATGAATTATTATTATTATATACCTACTCAGTGTAATGCAATCACAGCGATTCGGTTGTCTTTATCACCCCACTCCATCTTAATATCGCAAAATAGTGTACAATGTATTGGCGCCAACAAGACAAACTCAATAAACAATCATATAAAAACAACAGATTCTAAATTCAAATGTAATATTTTGATTATTTTTAAGTGTGACAGTATTACTTTCAATAAGTGATTTTATGTCGTATTTTGAATAAAAATATTTCAATTTGAATTTAAGGCCAGACTAAGTATTGGTATATACTTAGTCTAGCCAAAAATTCAAATTCATATTAATGTTTTCTACTAAGTATTACATAAAGTCATAGGAAATTATTATATCATGAATTTCTATTACCTAATTATGTAACTAGGAAATTACAAATAAAGACATTAAACATATAAATTCCTTGAACCAAAAATCTAATTATTTGAAACGTACATCAATGACACTGACCGAGACGAAAGCATAAACTTAATCGAGTCACGAGTCACATTCAAATATGAAAGTTTGAAATTGGAAAAGGAATCACAGTTCCCGCGCATACAAATGTGGACACAAATAAAAGAAAATTGCAAAAGTTTTGTGCATATTTGAGACCAAGTTGATACAGTTCAAAACGTTTTTATTTTGATATGTTTATTCACTTTTTTATAGGTTATAATTGTAAAATCATAATAGACTTTAAGAAGAAAGTATGTTTCTGTAATTTGTGATTGAAAACTTTTTCTTTATATGTTTTATATATTATTATCACCGACTAATAAAAAAAGAAGGACTCCGCGCCCGTGATATTAGCAAGTGAAGCACCTTTATGCTAGTGTGCGTGTGTGCGGTTACGGGGTATACCGGATACAAAATTTTTTCTCCCTTAAATAATTATATATCCACAAATACATTTATAGTATTGTTTTTACACTTTTTCACAACGCACGACGGCATTTTTAAAATATTTTATTGCGACGCAAACTGATCTGTCACAGACGATGGCAAATCTCATAATGGCGGCCGATCGGCTTGTATTAGAGTAAGTGTATGCGTGGGGCTATGTATTTTCAGGTTTACCGACTTGTTTTGGTGCCTCACTGTTATGCAATGACACGTAGTCCTTCTTATTTTACTCGTCCGTGATTATTATATAACTGCAATTATCTCTCTGTTTTTCAATGTTTTTAAATATACAATAAACGTTAATTTAGCTTAATTTATAATATCTACTAGAAATCATAAATAAAATAAAATCGTAACAACAACTACAAAATTCACATTGGTTTATTTTCACTGTGCTTAAAAATGCCAACTACCTTAATAAGTGAAATAATCTGTCTTATTCTCACAAAGTAACATTTGAAAAAGGATGATTCATCGTTTGACAAAAGTATACAACGATGTAATAACATCTTAAGCGAAGACTTTAACATGAATATGTCGTTCAAAGGAATCTCAAAGAAGCTGACAATTCCAACTCTAAAACTTTTCCCGCCCAAGTCTAATATAGCAAAAAGTGATTTCTGTACCGAAAGCAGCGTGATTTATATCATGCCACCCGAGATAACACGGAATCTTTTTGTTGTTTTAAACGTCTTTGTGTAGAGATGCCATTTGCATTCAACGTTTTATTTTTGCTTGTCATTTGATTTGGATAAAGATTTCTTTTCATCTTGTTTTTCGTCTTTGGCATTGCTTACGTTTTTTCTTGCTCATAATGTATCAAAACTATTTTAGACATGTTATTTATTAAAGGATTGATGTTATTTTTTTACCAACTTTAAAAAAGGAGGAGAAGGAAAGGTTCTCAATTCGTTGATATTTTTTTTATGTTTGTTACCTCAGAACTTTCGACTGGGTGAACCGATTTTGATCATTCTTTTTTTATTTAAAGTCGGTGCCAGACATGGTAGGTTTGTAACTACATACATAGTTATAGGTGAGATGTGCTTGAATCGCACGCGCGAAGTGAGGAGGCGAGAGGCGAGAGCGGGGCGCCGGCGGGAGGACACCGATTCCAAAAATGGCAATAATCGTAAAAGAATCAGATTAATTAATTAGATTTTTTATGCTTTTTAGTGCATATTATATCTCTTGTTTTGGAATAGTGTTTTGATGTCGGTTTTTTTTCATTCACTAACTTTCACTAAAAAAACTGAACATTAAAAATAGAAATAAACATAATTTAATGGAACATCGAACAAATAGCAAATACCAATATTGAATGATTAAATATAGAAAGTTAATTCTAATCGTACATTAGAAAATACACTAATATTCATTAAAAATTGTAATTAGCTGATATTTTCTTCATTATATAAGTATTAGATTCACCTTAATATTTTGACATTTCGACTTATATAAATATGAGACATAGGTAAGAATGATAAACAGTTATTACATTAAGTCTTAATTATTAAATTACAATTGAATGAACTTTTATCCACAGCTAGGATGTTTTGTTTATAATATAAATGTCGTTGGTTATAAAATGTTAATTGTAGATTATGCTATAAAAAGTCAAGTAATATAAAGCTAGTAAGTCATAAATATGTTTGCTATATTTTATGAAGTTACTTGTTTTCAGTTCCTCCGGACATCATGAGTGACGATACTTCAGGGGATGTGTCGGTTCAGGAGTTGGAAAACGCTACCTTGACCTGCCGAGCCACTGGTCATCCCGCACCTAAGATCACATGGAGAAGAGAGGACCACGAACCTATATTGTTGAAAAAACCCATGTCCAGGGAGTTTGAGAAAGGTAGGTACCACTTTGTTAATTGTATCAAGCAGGGGTTGCCAACTATCTTAAGAATAAGTTAAGTTGATGCACGTCAAAGAGGTAATTAAAATTCAAGAGACATCATCATATCAGCCGGAAGATGTTCACTGCTAGACAAAGGCCTCCCCGGGGATCTCCTCGACTATCGGGTCTTCACTGTCCTCATCCAACCAATTCCGCCAATTTTGAGCAGACCAGTGGGGGGCTTATCAACGCTCATCTTCCAGTACGTGGTCGCCATTTGAGGTCTTTGCTGCCCTAATGGCCATCTGTCCGTCGAGCTATGTGCTCTGCTCACATCCACTTCAGTTTCAGGATCATCCAAGCTATAGATATGTATCGGTGTCTTTGTAGATCTATGTAAACAAAGATTTCAAAGATTTATTGAATTATTTAATAACATGTGAAGAATAATTCTATTTACTTGATCAGAAGAAAGCGTTGAGGAATTCCAGATAAATTCGAATTATAATCTGGATAATTGAAAATATGTTTCGGTAACACGCTTTATAAGAAACAAAGATATCTCAACCTGTGCATTTAGATTTTATTAAACATTATTGTGACTTCATAGCAAATAAAAAGTACCTAATGTTTCATAACATCACGCGTTACTGAAGCGTTTATCCTTCGGGAATCTTGATGGGGAATAAAATTTTATCCACATCGTATTCAAATAATCGAAGGTATAATAACACTAACGAAACGTTCTTTAACTTTACAGATGTAGGAATATGAGTGCAACAATATTCGTCATTCTGTTAGTTATATTATGTAAATGTTACATCAAAATTCGATGTGGTTCAAATTTATATTTATTGGAATGCACATAGAATGTTAGTTTGAATTGACTTATTGTCATTTTCAGCTATACAAATTTAATTTTAATTCGATAATTTATGGAACTTGGGGCTTAGAAGCCGTGTATCTTGGGGGAAACGCCTTAATTTCAACGCCGCAACCACTGAGCCAACTGTCCCGATAATTAACAAACACTCGATATATTTTTTTTTGCCATTAATATTTAGTTTTGAATAATTTATGTGTGTTTAATATTTTATTGAAGATAAGATGGGGCAGTAAAGTTTTAGTGGCGACCATGTACTGGAAGTCGCAGTGTTGGTAGATCTCCCACAAGATGGACCTATGATCTGGTCAAACTTGGCGGAATAGGTTGGATGAGAGCAGCACTGGACCAATAGTCGTGGAGAACTGTGGGGAGTTCTTTGTGGACGTCTTCCAGCTGAAATGATGATCTACGTATGATCTATTTGACCGTTGCTACACAAAGCTGCTTGTTTTGTCATAAGAAGATAAATGAGTGTAACCTGATGCTAAGGGATCACCGCTGTGCCTACTTCCTATCCTAAACCGATCATCTCATGCGTTCAAGCGGCAATTGACGACGTGCTTGCACAGATCTCCTCCGCTGAAATCGTAGTCTTGGGTGATTTCAACGGGCACAATGCCGAATGGCTTGGATCACGTACCACAGACTACGCAGGGCGATCTGTGCATAATTTTGCATTGGCGTATGGTCTGTCCCAATTGGTTGAGTCGCCAACGCGGCTCCCGGATGTGGATAGCCACATGCCGTCCTTATTAGATCTTCTGCTGACTACACATCCCGATAATTACCAGGTCTTTGTGGACGCCCCTCTCGGATCGTCCGACCGTTGCCTGGTCAAGAGTGTAGTGCCTATCCGACGCCAACGTCGCAGACCACCAGCGACCCGCCGCGTTTGGCACTACAAGTCAGCAGATTGGGATAGGATGCGTTCCTATTTTTTGCATCCTACCCTCGGGCCAAGGTTGGTTTCCTTTCGGGTGATCCTAGTGCCTGCGCCGTTGCAGTAGCCGATGTGATACTGCAGGGCATGGATTTTTTTATACCAAGCTCTGTAGTACCGATCGGTGGCAGATCACAGCCCTGGTTCGATGCGTCAGTTAAAGCAGCATCTGACTGCAAAAAACAGGCGCATCGAACTTGGGTTGCGGCGCTGGGCACAAAGGATCCAAACTGCAAAGTTCTTAAGAGGAAATATAACCGTGCCTCCAGATTTTTTAAGCGGCAAATTGCTCGTGCGAAGTCTAAGCACGTCGTCAAAATCGGCGAGCAGCTTTCTAGTTACCCGACCGGAACACGCAAGTTCTGGTCGTTGTCGAAAGCTGCTCTTGGTAACTTCAACCAGCCGTCCATGCCGCCGTTGCACATGAGGAATGACACCCTGGCCCATACGGCAAAAGAGAAAGCCGAGATCATTTAATATCCTAACACAGGACCTCCAGCTTCGTCACTGGGCGTAGCATACAGGTCGTTGTCGACGGATATTTCTCGAACCCGAAACCCGTGAATGCTGGAGTGCCCCAAGGCTGTGTGCTATCTCCTACGCTGTTTCTTCTGCATATCAATGATATGTTAGACACCTCCAACATGCATTGATGACAGCACTGGTGATGCCGTATACACGGGCCATGCAGGTCTCTCTCGGGAAATCGTCGACCAGTGCCGGAAGAAACTTGTGTCTTCTATTGAGTCCTCTCTCGAGAAGGTTGCGGAATGGGGTAAATTGAACCTTGTCCAATTTAACCCCCAGAAGACTCAAGTTTGCGCATTTACCACAAAAAAAAACCATTTGTCGTATAACCGCTCTTCGAGAACACTTCTCTTAAAGCCGCGCCTAGTATCGGAATACTGGGTCTCGAAATCTCGAGCGATTGCCAATTCCGTGGCCATCTGGAGGGCAAAGCCAAATTGGCTTCGAAGAAGCTGGGCGTAGAATAGAGCACGGCAATACTTCAAGCCGGCCCATATTCTAGCGCTCTACGAAGCGCAGGTCCGGCTACACATGGAGTATTGCTGTCATCTCTGGTCTGGTGCACCCCAGTATCAGCTCGATCCATTTGACCGCGTGCAACGTAGAGCAGCTCGAATTGTCGGGGACTCAGTGCACTGTGAACGGCTGGATCACTTGGCGTTGCGTAGAGACGTCGCTTCATTGTGTGTCTTCTACCGCATTTATCACGGGGAGTGTTCCGAAGAGCTGTTTAACCTGATTCCCGCCGCCGAATTTCACCTTCGCACGACACGCCACAAGTTAGGATATCATCCCCACCATCTGGATGTGTGGCGGTCCTCCACAGTGCGGTTTTCAAGAAGCTTTCTCCCTCGTACTACAAAGCTGTGGAATGAGCTTCCTTGTGCGGTGTTTCCGGGACGATACGACATGGGTACCTTCAAAAAAAGCGCGTACACCTTTCTTAAAGGCCGGCAACGCTCTTGTGATTCCTCTGGTGTTGCAAGAGAATGTGGGCGGCGGTGATCACTTAACACCAGGTGACCCGCTCGTTTGTCCTCCTATTCCATAAAAAAAAAGGAGTGTTCAATCATATTCCTGGGCAGCGCATTGTGTCCAAAATAACAGACAGTTGCCCCGCCTCGCTCCCTCTCAGTACTTTTTACTTCTCTCTTCTTTCATATAATTGTTGGCAGTCGATATTTTTTTTACATTAACACACGAACAACATATACTATTTCATATAGATGTATTCTGTATAATGTTTCACTGTGAGAAGAATTATTTACCCTAAGCTTTCCTGGGTTAAAGGGTACAGACAGAAGAACAAAACATTCAATTAACGATTCAAACTTTTCGCTTTTGACATCAGCGACCGCGCCCCTCAATCGTTACACCCTACAGTCAACACTCAAGATTAATCCAACGGTATTCGTGACACGAACGATTATCATAAAATTTCATTCACGTGAACAATTTCTGAACAGCTCTTTTATTACGCTTATGATAAGCATTATTTGAGTGTATTTGTACTGAACATCTAAAGCGTAAAATTATAATATGTATCGTTAGCTTTTATTTTATTTGAAATTGTCCTTTATATTATAAATAACAAGTCTTCAGCATCATTATATTAAATTTTTAAGTCAAGTTTTGGAAGATCTCTCCGTAATACCTCTGACCTCGTAAGTTTATATATAACTTGTGTGATTCAAAATTTTGAGAATATAAATGCTTTTTATGCCTTTTACGCCTTTATGCCTTGATAGTGTAGTAAATATATGTAAGAACATTTAAATCACTTAAAAATGTTTGTGTTAAACTAACTGTCGAACTCGTAAGTCTTTCGGTAAGATCACACACGAAATAATGCTTTTTTGTATGAAGAACCGGCGCTAGAAACTCTCCCAGCATTCTTTTTTTGCGCTCTTTTTAATGAAATATACAATGTTTTACTGTCATTGCTATTTTTTATAAAAAAGTAATAATAATCTAATCCCAGACTGTCCGATCACTTAGATATACAGCTGTAGAATTGAAGGATTTACGGCAGAGCCATTTTTTAATAAAATATTTTAATTTATCTGGGACTTTATTATAGTATACATTTGTAGAATACACTTACTGTATATTATAGTATACATTAAGTGTATACATTTACCCTTAAAGCTATTTTTGTATCTTCTGAAGCCTACTAGGATTAGTTTAGTAGTTTAATGCTTCAAGTACAAAGGTACGAAAATAATAGAATAAAGCAGGTGGCACTGGATTGACATTGTCATTACTTACTATTTCGGTGTGCTTAAAGATGTACAAAATACTTTTATGTTAATAATATGTGTTCCAAGCCTTATCTGGACCAAGTCTCAGGTGTGTTTGCAAATTGCTTGCAAGTTGAAGGAACATTTTTACTCCTTCCCTCACTTTTAAGTATTTTCAAACATTGTCGTGTTGAATGTAAGTTTTCCATTTTATCGCATAATCATAATATGAGAAAATATTATATTTCGTTGTATTTGAATTAAAACTGAAAATGGTAAATAGAAGACATAATTATTCTGCATGTAAAATACTTCATTGTAGTTACACCATTTATGGACCTTCCGGATATATTTACAAATTCAAACTTCATACTATATAATTAATTAACTTATCATTTGTGATAATATTGATTCAATAGTGAATATAACGTGAACTGATGATAAGTCAAATTTTCTAAAATGAAATTTATTTTCAAGGTAAATGTTAAATAAGTTAATAATATATAAATAATAATAAGCAAATTAGTGAAACTTTAATGTACGATGCAAAAGTACTTTAAACACAGTATAATCTCAGTACATCTTATTGGACTTTAAGACACAAGTTCTTGATTGGCTGTGTATCCTAAAAAACAGCCAAAAGTCGAGATAAAAATTTGTACTCTGTGAATGAATCAGTCCTTTAAAGTTGGGAAAGATAATGCTTTATTTTACATTTCCTAACGTTTCAATCGCAGGACTTGTTTTAGTCAGGCTCTTTGATTTGGTATCCTTCGCCGAATCCCTAAGTCAAAAACTAAACTTCAATCCTTTCTGGATTGGATGTGTAAAATTCTTCGACAGCGCGGTAATCAAGAAAAAAACTTATACATTACACTTGGCTCCGAGTAAAGCGTTTCTTAAAAAGCTGCAACGCTTTTGTGATTTCTATTGTTCAAGAGAGTTTGGGCGGCGGTTATCACTTATTATCAGACGACCCGCGTGTTAGTTTATCCTATTACAACCCATAACTATCTCAATGAAAAGACCCTGTTCAGGTCATTCCAGAAGAAATAAAGCTAAATATTTGACCAATTCACACACAATCAATACACTAAACTATTCCAAATTTCCAAAAATAAACGGCATGTATTTTAACATTTTTTTATCACTTTGACATCAAATTCGGATTCAACTATTTTTATTCAAAATAAAATTTAAAATCACTTATTGAACGTCAACAATGACCACCCATTCGAGAAAGTATGTGTCAGACCTGAGAAAAACTTCGCGGGATTCTTTTTTATTTTTCATAAAAATAACGTTACAATGAAATATCGTACAATAAAATTACGCTGAAGGCGGTCGTTCCATTTCCAATTTGTTATCATTTAGAAATAAGTAATTAATTTTATTACAATTTTTACTACACAATCGTTTTGTAACAATTGTTTTAAATTTCGTAACACAATTGTTTTGTACATTTTCTGGGATCATTTTGTTAAAGCACATACATCGCCCAACAAAAGACTTACAAACTCGTCACCAATATCAACGAACGATCATGGGGCTCACTTAATGGAAGGACGCGCGGAAAATATTATCATACAACCACCGCTCGTTTTATTTTAGGGCTTATTTTCGTAAACATGCTCTTATTTTATCATTATTTCTTAAACTGTGGTTAACATACTTTAATATATTGCTCGAACAGAAACACGATATAAATTCTCGATTGAAAAAATACAAAAGCAGACCTTTTTGCAGCGTTTTTACGCGTTTTATTACCAAATGAAGTTAAGATTACTTGTCTTGGACTTTATTCTAGTACAACTTTCCAATAAAATATTTATGCTTAATTTATTAATTATCACAATTGGAAATAACGTTATATGGCACTTATGCAAATTACTTTGTGAAAGGGATTAACCACGCTGTTAACCACGCCTATGCTATTTTAATCTATTGAGAATGTTTGCCCTTAAGTTCAAGTAATGGGAAGATTCACAAACGTGTAATCTATTTAACGGCTCTCACAATTATTGTAAATAACGGTTTATTGCCCTATCCAGAATTTACTCATTTAAGGCTTTATTACATGTCTGTGACCTTGCACATAGAGAGAGGGTGGGCGACCAGGCGCACGAGTTGTATTTAGAGCTTGAAATACTTATTAATTAATAATACTTGATGACTATAAAAAATTGAGTCAACCACTCCATGTAGTTTTCTTTTCGTTATTTATGGAAACAAAATTATGATATTTAGAGTAATATTAACCAAACGTTTAGGATTTATTTAATTATTTATACTATTAATCATTTACAGAAAGAATCTTAAAAACTAACATAGTCCCGCAAATCTGTTTGGACAGTTTGTCTGCAGGATCAAGTCTCTTGTAATACATTAGTGCTTATTAGAATATTGATTTTATATTATAATTTATAAGTATTAAGTTACAACATGTGATTTGACAAAATTAAAAGTACAATAGACATCTTTAGTTAGTTAGGTTAGTATATTATACACTATAATATTTATTATTTTATAGCTGCTAGTTATATAACATTAGAGAAAACTGGTTTAAGCGGGAGTGAATTTTCGGTATTCAAGGTCAATGCTATAACAGTTTAATATTATATTCACAGCGGCGTACAAACACGTTGCTCTACAAGCAGTCACCTATTCATGCAAATTCATAATTCAAAATAGGATTTTAAACCACTCAGTGAAAGTCAAATGAACATTCATTGGAAAAATTATGAACAGACATGAGAAGGACGGGCGCAACAAACTCAGCAGACCTCTCAGACTATTCTGGAGACAGGCCGTCGTTCCATTGCCAATATGTGCCCATCTTTAACAATATCGATTATTTTATACCTTTGTCAGACAAACGTATTTTAGTTATTTTTAAATTTTTTACAACACAATATTTATTGTGGACATTTTCTGACATCATAATATTAGCATAATAAAAGGATATACATAGATCAACAAAAGACTTGCTAACTCGGCTTAACCGAGTAGTAAGTATAACAAGTTTATCATAGTTTCTAGAAAATTCAATCGAAAATGAAAATATTTTTTTTTAATTTTTCTCTAAATAATTCTTTAAAAAAATGGTAAAAATATGGGGTCGTATTCAACTGCAGCTGATCAGCATTAAAAACATTAAAAGTTTAATTACTTTTACCAAATAAAACCTCGAACAAAATGTTATTTCATTTCAACTGTGATTTGTATTCATTCGCCTGTAAATCAATTCTACTTTGTTCTGGTAGACTATCATACGCACCAACTAACTTTTAAATTGAACTTTTATCTTGGAATGGAAAAATAAATTGATGCGACACGAAATTATTAAAAAGTTTCGGTTAAATAATAGAATTCGTTGCTAGAAAATCTATCAAATATCAATTCTGGTATTTTGTTGAAAACAGTTTTGTATTTACTTTTATCGAAATGAAAAACTAATAGCCCATTATCATCAAACTCGTAAGGTGAGGTTTTAATCTATAATTAAGTAAAAACTATATACGGAGCTATACAAAACATTATCAATAATTGAAAAAAGTAGTTTTATAAAATAAACTAAAAAGGTATACAAAGGCATAAAAGGCATTTCTTTCTCAAAATTGATTCCTTCAGAATTATTTTTGGTATTTCTAATATATTAGATAGTACTAAATAATTTACATTAGGGGTTAAAGTATGAAATTGCCGATTTGTACTAAAAAATTTAAATTCTTTTTTTTTTAATTTAACATATTTATTTAATCAAATTACTTTATTATCTATAAATTGCTGCCATCTAATAGGAAGGTAATTTATGCCTTTGCGATAGAACTCTGGTGATCTAAATTCGACAAACTGTGTGAAAGCATTTTGTACTGCCTCCTAAGAAGAAAACTTCTTAACACGTAGAGAATTGTCTAAATCACAAAAAAAATGGTTGTCCGTTGGAGCAAGGTCTGGCGGATACGGAGGGTGACGAATGGTTTCTAATTGCAGTTCCTGGGAGATAAAATGGTTTCTCGTGCTGTATTAGGTCTCGTGTTATCATGGAGCAATAATGGTGACGGTTATAGTAACATCCCATTTCACATTTAGATCAAATATTTCTTAATTTCTGTATCGATACAACAAGGCAGCTCAAGTAACAACATGCGTTCCTTTCTGCATATCAGTCAAATCATGAGGCACCCATTTTTCGTCTTTTTTATTTTATTGATTTGACGCAAATGAGTCAATATTGTTGGTAAGGTAACGTTTAACCATGCCGCTAATTCCTGGGTAGTTTGGCTCGGATTGGCTTCAAACATCTCTTCCAATTCATTTTTATTCACCTGTGTGGGCGGTCTTCCACGTGGTTCATTCTTCAAATCAAAGATGCCACCAGGAAAGCGTTTAAGCCAAAATCGCACGGTATGTTCATTAGCAATCCCCTCTCCAAACGCAACATTGATATTGCGAGCTGTTACTTCCGCGTTAGTTCCTAGTTGGAACTAATATTATAAAATCACTCGAATTTTCGAAGTATCTATCTTTCTTGTCTAAGCTGAATAAAAAAAACCACTGAAGTTGATAACAGAATGTTGCACAGTTTTAAAAGAAGACCTACATAGGTACCTAATGAAAATAGTTTTACTCAAAATCTCAAGCCATGAAGGTTGTATGTCAATTCAAAGTACCTTTTACAATAAAGCGGCAATTTCATACTTTAACCCCTATAATATTTTTTCTGTTATTTGATTTCTTAATACGGTCATTGAGCTTCTATGTTATATCTTACTCTTAAAGCATATCATAAATACATATAAACCGATATTGCTTAGTTTAAGTAAGCATATTTTTTATTATAATATTTAGAAGAATATTTTTTCTTGTCTGTATTTTGTGATTTATCCGTACATTGTCAACTAAGTTTAATGATACATTTTCTCAAACTCTCCAGTTTGTCAAGGCAATTGTATTAAGTTACCTTTTTTAAATACACATTTAAAATCAGTTTCTACTATATCAAAAAAATGTTAAGCACTAAGAAAATCTACCCTCAGATATTATACGGATATTACACTGGCCTGCAAAAGTAAGTATCATCACAATTTTCAAATTATTTTTTTTTCTAAACTATAGAAGTTATCTCTACCTTACCTTAAGATTAAAAACGTTTTGTTGCAAATTTTATAGGCTTTAATTCTTAGAAACTAAAATAATGCATTAGAAACATTTTTAACTTAAAAAAGATAAAACAATGAAAATAGACATTTTTAGTTTAGTGTAAAAAAATTCAACTAAAATGTATTACATATTATTTAATTTTTAATAACTGGTATTGCCTCCTCGAGCTCTGATTACAGCTTCGAACCGGTTTGGCGTACTGAACACTAGGTTTCGGAGCCGATGTTGGGGAATATTCTCCCATTCTTCTACCTGGGCCTGCTTTAGTGCCCTGAGGGTAGTAGGTGGTAGTCTGCGATTTCTGACTAGCCTCCCAAGCTCATCCCAGGCGTGTTCAATCGGGTTGAGATCAGGACTTCTTGATGGCCAAGCCATCACGCTGATACGCTGATCTTACTGTACTGTCACTAATGTAGTCCCTCCGGGTCTGAAGTAGCTGTTGCTGGACTTTAACTGCATTTTGGTGGCGATTTCTTAACACAGTGGAAATAATATAACGATCTTCTCGGGCACTGGTACAACTGGATCTGCCATTACAAGGTCTCCTCAGATGGTGTCCAGTCTCTTCGTACCTTCGCTTTACCTTCTGGACCGTTCGTACCGTCACACCCACCATTCTTGCAGTGCGACGCATACTGATGCCTAGTTCCAGAAAAGCCATGATCCTAGCACATTCTTCAACTGAAAAAGGCATGATAAATAAATGTTATGTGCTTTTTAGCATAAATTTTTAAAACAAGACCCATCGATCTTGAAAAAAATTTAAAACAGAAAGAAAAATGTGAATGGTAAAATTGTAATTCGGAAATGTCCACTTTGATAAAGGAATGGTTTTGTTTTTGAAGTTTTTTTTTCAGCCAATTCTTAAAAGAAGGTTACCGACTATAAAGTTTTTATGTACATAATTAAATTCTCTTTGGAGTCCTTTTTATTTCGAAAGTATATCTTGTGAACTTAAAACGTTATCCCAATTTTAAAAGTGTGATACTTACTTTTGAAGGCCAGTGTATATTATGTTACACCCGAAATAAGTCACAACCTTCTGACATTTCACCTTAAACGTCTTGATATAATCAATCGTTTATAAATAATTCCTCCATTCTTGAGGTGACCTCATATTACAATTTTGACGTTACAGTATCGTCTATGTGTTAATTATTTAATACCCTTTGGAAATTAGATTTGAACCAATGGAACCAATAACCATGTATAAAAGGCAAGCGGAATAAAACTGGCTGGTTTCACTTTTACAGCAAAATTCTTAAAACTTCTGCTCTTTACGAGATCGTACTCCCAACTGTGTCTCAAGGGTTGTCCACCAACCACCAATTATCATTGACAAATCATATGCAATATCACTTTTACAGCTAAATTCTTGTATGTGCTCCCATGTCTCAAAAAAATGTAAAGCTATTATTGTCGTCTATGCATCATGACGACATTATAGACGACGTAGAATTGAAGAAGCCGGAGATGATTTTATTTTATAATAAAATAAAGGGTGGCGTAGACACTCATGACAAGTTGTGTTCCACATATAACGTTACTCGGCGGACGAAGAGATGGTTATCTTTTTTCATTTATTCAATGCATTCGTTATTTATTACTTCAACAACAATGAGGCTACCATAAACAGACGAATTTATCTAAAATTATTACCAACAAAATTAGTAAAAGCACATAGATTAGCGCGAGCAATAGTTCCGTCCCTGCCTAGTGCTTTGAAAAAGTGATTGGCAGAACCTGAAGTTGCGACTCCTTCAAAGTCTAACACTGGATTGCATTCAATAAAAAGAGGAAGGTGCTTCATCTATCAACGAAAAGGCGACAGGAAAACGACCGCAAAGTGTAATAAGTGCAACAAATTTATCTGTGGCGATCATACAAAGAAAATTTGTGATAATTGTTGAATTATTATAGTACTAACGAAAAACATATTTCTATACTGTTTTAAACATCTTGTTGAGATTTTTTTTGTATTTTGCTAAAAGTTTAATAAGAAATAAGTAGAATAAAAGCAATTAAAGTTGATTACTAATTTAAATGTTTCTTATTTCATACCTATCAATTTGGGGTAACTGCAGACCCCGCGCGACTAACAATGTTAGTTTATTGGCGCGCCTAATTAAAGGTTAAAGACAATTCAATAGTGTGTGGTTTGAAAAATAAACTAACAATATGCTATCGTATACACTTATAAAGCATGCGAGATAAAAGAAAACCAATATATTTTATTATTAACCAATTACTGTAACTGATTTTGATTGACAGGTCGTAAGCAGTCAGCCATGCTTGGCTTTATCATTTATTCATTAGCTTATTATACATATACTTATATTAACATTAAGTCTCTATCTAAGTAAGGCACACCTTCACAAATCCAACTAGATCGCGCATTTTCGGGCTGTCAGGTAGTCTATACGTTAATATTATCGAAGTCTATGGATTTAACCATGAGCTGCGATCACCTTTTATGTTGAGCTAATAGTGCATAGTACACAGAATATATCACACACAAAAACACAATATATCGAATCTAGTAAAAATGTTTGAAACCGTTCGATAAATAGACAAATATTAAATACGTTAATAAATAATAATTTTAATTATAACTGATTGACATCGTATACAACCCCGCTGTTAGTAAATTGTCAGTTGAAATAGATAGCGGTTTAAATATTTATGTTGTCTTTGACCCGAATATATTTATAAAATTATTAGGTTTCAGAAACATTATTTATCATAAAAAGTATTACAAATTCGCTTACTAATAACTTTAACTTAATAAATAATATTCTAGTAATGAAAAAATAAGCAAATATTATGAGATATCAAAATTAAGAGATCAACATATATTTTTTTTATTTTTTTATATATTTCCCTCAGTTTGATTCATTATATTAATAACAGTAATACTTTGAAACAAATTCCTTCAACAGCACGACAAAGTCTTTACGGTGTATAAAGTTAGGGGTAAAATACTAAAAAAACGCCAATATACGTGCACATTTCATATTAGCTAGAAGCAGGCGCAAATTAAAGGAAAATAAAATTTAAGGAATAATCTAGAACTAGCAGATTTTCAGGATAAATAGGCAATATAACTAGGAAGTGGCGGTTGGGTCAAGGGAGGTTAGCGCGACTGACTAATAACTCAGAATAATCTATATATTTCTAATATATCTATATATATTAATATTAATAATAATCTATATATATATATAATATCTATGTATACATATATATTGAAAATGGTCTTTGTTTGAGGATCTTTCACGCCTAAACCACTGAACGTATCGACATGAAACTACTACCATTCGATACGAAATTTAGATAGATAGATGGTTTATGGTTATTAAAAGGCATTTATTTTCTCAAAATTGATTCCTTTAGAATTCTTTTTGATGTCATTTCTTATACTACTACCGCTTCGGAAACAAATGGCGCTCTGAGAGAGAAGAAGCGGCGCAAGAAACTCTCCCAGCATTCTTTTTTCTGCGCTCTTTTCATTAAAAAATTTTTCGAATTCTAACGTTCCTTCATTAATTTATTTCCTTTTCATTTAACGCCGAATGAGTCTGTATTTGCATAGTTAATCTATATAGAAGGCATGTTTATAACATTGTTTATGTCCGATAATACATAATTGATTGTTACAGTCGAGAGCTATGTGGGCAGTTCCATGCCACTGTGGCGGGTGGATCGACGACAGATGGGGGCGTTCTTATGCATCGCGTCCAACGACGTGCCGCCAGCAGTCAGCAAACGAATCACGCTCAATGTTAATTGTAAGATATTTTATATTTATTTATTTAACAGTAATAGAATTTGATACAGTACAGATACAGCAGATACAGTGCACCATCGAGCAGTTCTGCTACAACACCGATTTCTGTAATATGTATATTGTCTTATGCAAAATGTTTCAAAAATATATCACAATACAATCACAATCTCTTATCTATTTCTGACTTTTCTTGCCTAGCATATAAAACAGTGGGAGGCTCCTTTGCACAAGAGTGGTAGTGCCATGTTGGGTCCTCACGGACACAACCGAATTGGGCCGGCACGCCACTCCCCCACTCGAAACCGACGTGAAATAGCGGCTATGCCACTGTGTTTCGTCCGGTGAGTGGGGTATCCGGAGGCCTACACCCCCCCTCCCAAATACAAATGGCAGCACAGACTAAAACGAGACTACTCCAGGACGGTACCAGGCTATGAAGACCTGGAGAATCCGTGATTGCCCAGGCTGCCCCGCGTATTCTGGAGGGGGCAAATCTGCGCTGACTCGGGGCAAACTGAGCAGGAGGCTCAAACCACCCTCCTCCACACTCGCTGTGGACTTTTGCAACATCAGGGGGCTTCGCTCAAATTTAAATGCCGTCCACTTTCACCTGGAGACAGCGAAGCCGGCCCTGCTCTTTTTAACCGAGACACAGATATCCTCTCTGGCTGATTCATCTTACCTTTCCTACCCGGAGTATAATTTGGAACACTCCTTTATACCACGGGCTGGCGTGTGCGTTTACGTCAGGGAGGATGTCTGTTCTCGACGCCTGAGTATTCTTGAAGGACAGGACCTATCCATCATCTGGCTGCGTGTAGACTGCGATGACCATCCGCGAATCTACGCATGCCTGTATAGGTCCCATAGCGGTAACGCAGAGACTGACCGGCTCCTCGAACACATCCAAATGGCTACAGATTCCGTGTTGGAACAGATCCCCACTGCAGAGATCGTGTTTCTTGGCGATTTTAACGCCCACCACGCCGAATGGCTAGGCTCACGTACCACCGATCATGCAGGGAGATCAGTTCACGACTTTGCCTTAGCATATGGTCTGACGCAACTGGTTATTGCGCCAACGCGAATCCCAGATATGCAAGATCATACACCTTCACTGTTGGACCTTCTGTTGACCTCACATCCGGACGGCTACCTAGATTCCGTTGACCCTCCTCTGGGATCGTCGGACCACTGCCTGATTCGGAGCACCGTGCCGATCACGCGCCCAACACGGCCCCGCTTATTAGGCTGTCGCCGCGTGTGGCACTATAGGTCAGCAGAGTGGGACGAGATGCGGTGCTTTTTTGCATCCTACCCGTGGAGGCAGATCTGTTTTTCGCTGGGAGATCCAGATGCCGCTGTTGACGTTGTTGCTGATGTGGTACTGCAAGGTATGGAACTCTTCATTCCATCCTCCTCTGTGCCTATCGGTGGCAGGTCCCAACCATGGTTTGACCGCTCCTGCAAAATGGCCTCTCGCCGAAAGCAGGAGTGCTATCAGGCTTGGGTCAATGCGGTGGTATCTAAGGATGTGAATTCCAGCGAACTTAAAAAACACATCAATCATGCCTCCAGGTCCTTCAAAAGAGTTATTGCTGACGCGAAGTCGAAGCACATTGAGACTCACAGTCATTAAATCGGGACTCACTTTTGGCCCGAATAACTATCGTCCTGTTTTGGTTTTGCCGACCCTTAGTAAATTTTTTGAAAAAAATATTTTAAGCAAAGTGCTTACTCACTTTAACACTTATGAGGTACTTCATATAAAACAATTTGGCTTTACTAGGAGACGCTCGACTACGCATGCAGGTGTTGAACTGATCAGGAATATTTTTGAGACCTGAGAGGAATCAAAGAAGAGAAGAGAATCGAAGAAGATACCAAGTGCATTATCACTTGGTATCTTCTGTGATTTATCTAAAGCTTTTGATTATGTTCAACATTCAACGCTGGTCAGGAAGCTATGTAACTATGGTATAAGAGGATCTGCACTCGATCTTCTGATCTCCTATTAAATAGGATAATAGAATAAAATTGGATTGAGAGGATCGATGTGAATGGCGGGGGATCTCATGGGACTCCTTTCGGAATGGGGGTACCGTAAGTGTTATTTTTGGACCCTTCCTCTTCCTAATATATATAATTGATCTACCTAAACTTGCGAAAAAAAACCAAAGGGAGTATTCTTTGCGGATGACACTTCACTCATATTCAAAGTGAAAATAAGCCAAGTGTCATGATATGACGAAGTAAACAATGCTCTATCTGACATCGTGGACTGGTTTATCGCCAATAACTTTTTCTAAAATGGTCATAAAACTAAATATATTAAATTTATGATTTACTAGATTACTCGGCAAACTTTGTTATGCTATATAAATTATTTTTAGTGTTCGACCGATTTTCCAACTTACTTTTTAAAGCCGAATAATACCACGAAAAAGCCGTTTCATTCTTCTGGTTAATTTTTTTTGAACATATTCTTTCTACTTTAAAGCAGTCACGTGCAGGTGTTATTGTGTTTGGGCTTGAAAGTTGCCGTAGGTAGTGGAGTTATTGTTTCATTTGAGCAACATGTCCAGGCCAATACAAGCTCAAAAACCGTATGTTCTTCACGATATCGGGTTCGCCAAATATGTATTCAAACAAACAAATTTTGTAATAGTCTTGTATTGTCTTTATATCACCTTAAGATAAAACTATACCTTATGATTATTATTTTAGAAGAATTAGTCTGTAAGTAATATTTAGAGAATGTAATCAAATACATTTATACAAAACTATAAGTCCTTATTTTTACCACGCTCCAATTTATAGACAGGCCTGCTGTTTTAATACATAACAATAAATTTTATATAAATAATTGCACTTACTATTACCATTCTCTAAGTAATCCAAAACCCATCGCTCAGACTATAAATATTAACGTTTATTTTGTTTTAAATATTCATATTCAAATAGAAAACAGCATTTCCATTCAGAGTTGCACACGCCCGTAGCTGCCAATACCTACGAACAGGGTTAAGTCAGAATAACAATATAAGCCGGCGACTGTCACATCTGGAAGCAGTCCAGAATAAAATTTGTCTTCGACCGACCGTACACTTTCCTCATATATTATGCAATTTACGGACTACAAATTCGAGAGTAGCCTGATTGGTAAATCAGGTTATCTGGCATAAACGAATACTAGTTATAAAAACACGAAACTTCGTTTATCGCTAATTGTAACTGAATAAGTTTGGTATTCGTAATAGAATATTCTACGAGTTTTATACGTACAGTTCTCGAACCTACCTAGTATTCACTTAGATTACTGCACATTTTTTTTTATAAAAATAAGGGACGAGACGAGCAGGACGTACAGCTGATGGTAATGGATACGCCCTGCCTTTTTTTCTTTCATTCTTGTAAAACAACAAAAAATTCTGAGCGGCACTATAACTGCGCTCGTCACCTTGAGACATAAGATGTTAGGTCTCATTTGCCCAGTAATTTCACTAGCTACGGCGCCCTTCAGACTAAAACACAGTAATGCTAACACATTACTGCCTTACGGCAGAAATAGGTGCCGTTGTGGTACCCATAACCTAGCCGGCATCCTGTGCAAAGGAGCCTCCCACTCACATTCCAGGATTATGTGAATTATGGTTTTGTCCTTAGCAAGACATCCTCTCCACTTAGGGCTGTTATATTGATTGTGAAAATGTGCTTATTATTTAGTATAGTATATTTATATGTAAATTTCTTTCTTAGTTTTGCGTTTACAACTTTCTTTATGGCTACTCACGCATATTGGAAGATGGAGCCTTGTCTGCCCAAATTCAAATATTTTTATTCAAAATCACTTATTGACAGTATAAAACTACCATCTTTCAAAAAAGACTGCCTCAGACCTGAGAAGAACGGCCGAAAGAAACTCAGCGGGCTTTTTTATATAAAAATATGGATTACAATGTGATATCGTACAATAAACATTTATAATTAAAGAGCACCAAAGAGTACTTAAGTGTCATTAAGAAAATCGTTCGTGCTATAGTAACTTTTCCCACACAAACTTTATTTAATAATTCTTTTAAATTTCGTAACACATTTGTTTTGTACATTTTCTGGGATCATATTGTAGAAGCATATACATCGCCCAGTAAAAGACTTACTAACTTAACTTAACCGAGTAGTAGGCATAACAAGTTTATGTTTGTTCCAAAATTTTAGCATTTATATACCTATTAGTGAGATCATCATTAGAAATACGTAGTTCCGAGTTACAAACATTAGATAATATAGTTGTTTGAACACTTATAACTGGACAACGGCTGGACTGATTTTTATTGATTTTTAAGTTTGTTGGATTTGTCTCCGTCCCAAATAGCAAAATAAACAATGAAATATTGACGAAAAATAAAATACTTTTTAATATCTAATTTTAATATTGCTTTTACCAATAGAAAGTTACATTTTTTGTGAGACATCATATGTTATATTTCCTCTCACATATCTCTCACTTGACGCGGTGCATAATATTAATAGCACCCACGACTAGATTTAATTTAATAAGTATAGCGTGTAACATGACTTTAATACTACATACATCAACACATGTATTATAAAGTGAAATATCGATACTTGTCAGTTCTTATTTGTTCAGTTATATAATTATTGTCAAAGCCGTGATATTATTTCACTAGTGATATTACTAAACTGTCACTACAACCAGGCCGTTAAATTGTAAGAAATGAAGTTGATTGACAATCTATCGTATGATTATAATATTACAAGTGAAATTATAATATCACGGCTTTGACAATATACCTACGACATAATATACATTACTTCGTTAATACAAGTAGACATCACCACGTCTAAAGCCCTAACTTACCCAGACCGTAACATATTCATTTATGTCAGTATAATACCCATTGTCATACCAAACATTTAGCAATGTTCAACAGTGTGAGGTAAGTTTGAAATTTAAGTACAATTTAATGCTCTTAAGTTTCGATCCAAAAGCTGTATTTTTATTGCTTTCTGCGTTAGAAAATACATATCTACAATGATGCAAAGCCCCGCATTGTATACAAAGGAGTCAGGTGTTCATAACTTAAGAATTTTATTTCGTAATACAGTACGTCAAATATGAACGCCATTTCCTATTGTAGTGGTGAAAAATATAGTCAGGAAAGTTGGCCGACTGCCAGTACGTGGGCTGCATCACTCACTATGAACGACACTCGAGGGATGAAGTGCAGTCTATAATGTCGAATTATCGCTCTATACATGTGTCAAAAGGAGTCAAATAAATCTATTACTAGGATACACTTAACTTTAAAAAAATTTGATTTTTTAAATAAAATAAAATCGCGGGTTATTATAACTGGTTTTTTACATTAATTATTGTCTAAAAGTAAAAAAAAAAACAGTGATAGAATAAACTTATTTTAAAAGAAATAAGAATAAAAAAATTTTAACAAAAAACAACCGACATCAAAAACTCGATTGCGACGATTTAAAAAATGCCGTTTGTATGGCGTGGAGCAGATCATGTCATGACAATCATGTAAATCTAAAACTATCCAAAGATTGTTACGAAAGGCTATTATTATTATTGCCTAAAAGTTACATATTTATTTTGATTAAAGCTAATCCGACTTTTCGTGACCTTTTCAGGGGACTGCGGTTGACTTGAGTCGAGATAGTATTTGTCATAGTTGTAATAATGTAGTTTAGCGACATTTGTTTGTATGTAAAAAAATTACTCGACAACTTTGCATGTATAAATTATTTCAATGAGTAAGAAAATTTACGTCTAACACATTTTCATTATGTATTTTCTATTAGTTAGTCTGTAAATTATAAATTTTAAACAAAGAATTATACAGTTACATAAAATGCATTAACTGTAATGATCATCGTCCATACTAAAAGCTCTTTCAAAAAGGAAATCATTTTAAGTATACTGTAATCGAAGAGTTGAAAACGACTTAAGACATACGCACACACACTCATACGCCCATACACTCATACACACATACACTCATACACACCTTTATATTTATTAGTTAATTATTTTTTATTTTGATTTAATCATAGTTTAATTAGAGCGTTAAATGTTATACCATAAATAGTGTGAACCTGTAATTGGCAGTCGGCCATCGCATAATATTTTTGTTATTAGTTTAATTTTTGTGTGCTGTTGGTTCAATAATAAATAAAAAAAATAAAAAAAAAAAAATCATTCCATTGCAATGCATTAATCGATATTATTTTTTAAATTAAATGAATAAATTAATTTTAACACAATATCATTCTAACACACGCATTTAAGAGTTATATAGGAGAAAACTTGGCAATCCTACTAAAGGATATTTTTGTAGAAAATTAAATTTGCATGAAGATAAAATTACACACTTAAATATTTTGTTTTGGTGCAAACGTAGGTACCTATTCATTTTAGTTATATGCATTGAATATACAATCAAAGTATAACAGTCACGCTCCTATAATTGATGTGAGTCCAAACGTCTTCGCAATTATGTTTCTAAATGATTCCTTAACTGGGCTATCTTGTCTTATAACTAAACCTTCTAAATCATCTTTCACTTTCATCTAAGTCTTAAAGTGTCTCAAACATCACCTGTGACTTATGATTTCTATTTCCTATTTTGTTTTCTACTACTAATGTTGATTCTTATGGAAAAGGGCAAATAAGCTCATTGTGTGATGATAAGTGATCACCTATGCACATTAACTCTTGCAACACCAGAATTATCTCGGAAGCGTTGGCAGTCAGAAGTAAGTTTCCCTTTTTCCCTTTTCTGTAGCCCTGAGTACCGTGTCAGATTGGATAAGGTTTCATGGTGATCTAGAGTTAAGTCTGGGAAGTGTAACAAATAAACTGTATGTAATATGTAATATGCTTCAATATGTATTCAATTAATATTACCTACTAACTAACTAAGATCACTTAGATTATTTATAAATCTATATAGTCTCTGACAGCTGTGGAATCATTGACAAAAATCAAGGTTGACTGTTTACTTCCATTGAACCATGCACTACACTACACACACTAACACAAAATAACAATCAAATCGGGAGTGTAAGACGTAGCTTGTCACGCACACTAAAGTAATAAACCTGGCTTGTTTTCATCGGTTATCTAGCAGCAAGAGGTTCTATCTAGACGTACAAATTATATAAGATTATTATCTATACTAATATTACGAAAAGGTTATAGTTTGTGAGGTTGTAGGGATTTATCTCTGGATCTGGAACCTATTTTGAAAATTCTGTTACCAACAGGAAGCCTCATCATTTGTGAGTGTCCATAGGCTTTATACTAACACAAATAATGAAAAGACATGTTCGTGGTTGCCAGATTTGTAAAATATAGGAAAAACCGTAACTTAAGAACGCTGCCTAACCATGAGAGATATTCTATTGCTTTGTATAATAATATGAAAGTAGCAATGGAACACCAAACAAATTTAGTTGCACAGGTATATGCCGACGAAGTAGCGGATAACAGTTAGTCAATAATATGTTGCAATGTTAAGTTGTATTTATCTACAAATTAAATTTGTAACCAAAATTTATGAACGATAAGGAATTCAAACCCGCGCCTCTCGGGTTTCGTCCGAGCACTCTTACCAACTGAGGCAACCGTTCGAGTGACGCATGGATCGTATATGGTATGTCTATTTCAACTCTCAGGTTCTGTCTCCGTCTGCTGGATCTTCGGTTACAGTTGATAACTTGCTTCATAATTGTATATTATGAACATGACTTGAGTTGTCGCTCTTCAAATCTAAGTTAATTTTGTTTTTAAGTGATATCCCCACATTTGGAATTAATTATCCAAATTGAATTCGTAGGTAACCAAAATTCATAAATTTTGGTTATTAAAATAAATTAAAACACAACTTAAATCATATCAGTATAAAAAAATAGCAATATGTTCTATTTTCCTATCTTGTCAAACAGTTGCACCGACAGTGAAAGTGCCAAACCAGCTCCTGGGTGCACCGCTTGGTACGGACGTCAAACTGAAGTGCTACGTGGAAGCCTATCCCAACACCATCAACTACTGGATCAAGAACAGAGGAGAGATGTTGCTTGACGGGTACGTGTTGACGTAAACTTTGAGTAGAATCATAATATACTGAATTTATAGAAATATATTTATTTACCATAGGGACTGACATAACATATTGCAAAAACACTTGGTAAAAGTCATGACGATACGTCAGTTATCAAAGAGACTATGACATGGGGAGAAAAACTGAAAAGAAACTCCGAGCCTATATTTAAAATGATATAACAACTTAGCCTGCTTAATATAAGATTATACAATTTTAGGTGGTCATTTTTTGCTTTTGTATCGATTTTTATGTAGTGTAAAACTTTAAAGATCTGGTTTTAGTTGATATTTTTATGTTTTTCAAAAAATAAAAATGATTATAAATATTGGAATCTATTACTAACAGTTCAAAATGACAGTTATATTGTATTGTAGATGACCTTGATAAAATTTTCACTTTTAAGCACACACTGACTATTGAGACTGTTCTTAGGGTAGGCTTTATTCGAAGTATAAGCAGTATCACTTACTCAATAGTTTGGATCATATCGATTTCAGTTCAGTAAATATTAGGAGTGATTTATTTATTTATTAAATGCAACATCAACATCATAATATTATAATTAACAATTAATGAATTTTAAAGGAACAGACACTGACTGATACGTGTCTATAATACCTGTAGATGTACACATCACTCAGTTTGGTTATTTAGTAAAATTTAAATCCATACAGTGTTAATGATTATGAGATGAATTAATGTAATTAAAATGCTTCATTGAAAATATTATAGCAATAAGAATCTAGTCAGCAAATTACCAGTTTTTTTTTATATTTAAAAATAAAGTAATATATAAAATAATAAAAGTGCATATTATTATAATATTAACAATTAAAACGTCAGAAATTATCATTATAACATTTAAGAATACTAAACAATTTATTCACCTCTCTAGTCCTTCTCTTGTATATAATATTACTTTATTTTGTATTGTTGCCTGAATAAAAAATTTTTTAATCTTTACGATGTTATCAAACTCGTGAATATAAACAGAAACCCAAATGTTATTACGACACGAAAACTTTGTAACTGACATTAAAAACACATAATTTAGGGCGCGTCCGCACTGCCCTATGTTCAAAGTTCAAAGGGTAATGTACCGTCAAAACAACTCATCCCTTAATGATTGTATTAAAGAAACTTTGCACGAATCGCAACTTGATTATACTTTGTTGTGTGTTATTAACCATGATAAGTTTGTTTTTTTTAACATCCTAATAAGAAACAATGTAATTAAATTATGAAGGTGGTCAAAATACGTATTTCAATCAACATATTTTATAGTTGTAAGTGCTATCCAAATTAGATAGTCATTATTATTATTTTTTCCAGGCCTTTTCATTCAATATTTTATAAGACCTAGTGTCTTATGTCTTAATATTGAATGTAAAGGCTTAGCTGGCCTGGCCACTCTTCAATGTGGCTTAAGTATACTAGCACTCACTGAGCACAAATTTAAAAAATCTATATTAGAACTTTTTTGACAAATAAGGCTTACTATATATAGTTCTTATCAAATAGACCACCTGGAATTGTTATAGTATTAATAAGAATATTGTTTGATTAACGCGAGTGTAACAAATTAAAAAAAAAATCACTTTTAAAGGATTAAAATGCGTGTAACAATTGTAATTGGGGGACGCGCTTTTATCCTACATAAAGTGTTTTATTTAGTATTTATTATATTAAGTGAGATAAACAATTTTCTTATACTTTTTAAAAGGTTTACGAAATGATGTAGCTTCAAGACGTTCAAAAAGTATTGATGCAATATTAATTTATGTATTTATTTAAGGAAAACCAACAGCTAATACAACATTTATAGATACTAACATACAGTTATTACTTGCATCATACAGATAGCCAATAACAGGTTTTTACTAATGGAAATATTGTAAGTATGTAGGTACACTATTTTGGGACTAAAATTTACGCTAATAGGGATACAAAAAACACTATAAAAATGAAATAAAAAGAAATGATAACTAGTTATAAAAGTTATGGGCTATGTAAATATGTTATTGTCACTCCCTATTGTAAATAAACATATTTCTCTTTCTATTAGGGGTTCCGCACCCTAAGTGTAAGCAACGGAAACACTAACGGCCTTACAAATAAACTTGGTATAAAGTTATACCCGAGAATATACCAGGAATATGCAAAATATTTACAAGTATACAATTTACTTATGATTAGTTTATTCGGACGTATAACGTTTCCCGCGTTTATGTGCGAGGCTGCCTGCACAACTGTCATGTAACTAGATATAGTAAAATAACTAATTAAATCAATTATTTATTTTCTTTAAATTCTAGGCCAAAATATACAATACGAGAAGAAAAATCATCGTACAAAGTGTCAATGTGGTTGACAATACGACAGTTTTCCAAGAGTGACATTGGGACGTATAACTGTGTGAGCACCAACTCTCTTGGCAAGAGTGAAGGAACACTAAGGTTGTACGGTAAGTTATAAGGAATGATCAAGAGATCACCTTAGTTACAATTATTTGATCGTCTGAGAGCGATGCTGCTAAAATTGTCGAGGATCCAGACAGTGAAAAGCTTGATCAGTTGACATTACGTAGAGAAGTCGCTTTATTGTTTGTCTTTTCACAATTTACTTATTTATTCAAGTATTTATTTATCAATTCCACCAAAACTGTTATATCATATATTTACTATACTAGCGTATATACTAGCGCATATAGACAAAAAAACGTGCGAGAGAAAAGAACATCTCTATCGGAGATACAGCAAGATAGAAAATATAAGCGAATATGTTATTATTGTCAATGTAATCAATTTTAATTGACAAGTCGTAAACAGTCATATACGCTTGACATTAGCTCCTTAGTATATTCAATATTAAACTACTTGCTAACGTACACATTGACAAATCAAATTTGCATCACGCATTACCACGCTGTCAGGTAGTCTATACGTTAGGATATAAGTCTACACTGATAACATTAAAAATTAAACGTGTTGAAAGCAGACACATAGCGATACATTTGTTTTCCTTTTCATGAAAAATAAATTAAGCTCAAAGCTTAAAACAAATTACTCAACTTGTGGAATATTTTCTTCATAAGAATGTATCGAAATAATGAAAAAAATAACTTTACTGTGATATCACTTTTAATACAATCATTTCAACTTAAAAAGACAATTTTATTATATAAAAATTACTATAATTTAGTTTCAAAATCAAATAAAATTATTTTTATTCAAAAATTTTTAATCTCTTATTGCCTATTATACCAAACTCAGTGGGTATTTGTTTTAAAAATCAAAAAAATGCAATTTACAATTTATTTATATTACTGAAGTTATAATGAATTAATTATTGTATTTTGTTTAATTAACGCGAGTGTTACACATTTAAATAAAACACTTATTAAAAGGGTTAAACAGTGTGTAATTGAAACTGTTTTTACATATAATAATAATAAAAATCTAACTTTTACGTAAAATCTGATGTAAAAACAGTTACAATTGCTCGCGTTTAAATCCTTTAAAAAATGTTTTATTTAAATAATGAATTCAGAAGTCTAAACTGTAGAAAAGTACAATATATTTTAAATGGCAACCATAACGTTGTGATTGTACAATCTTGATATTATTTCCACGAGGTTCATAAATAAAGTATTTACTCCATTTCACGACCCCTCCAGAGAATACTTGTGCTACTAGGCCGACGCTAAATAAATAATACACTATCTAGGAATTGCGAATATTCTCCAATATAAGTATCGTTTCAAGGAAAAATCGTTGACAATTGGCAAAAGATCTTCATTTATTTTCCATTTCAAACCTTTACATTGGCAGTTTGCCCGCTACTTATTGCTTCTTGCTTCCGTATGTTATTTGAACTCTAATAGCGACCGCGTCCTATTTGGGAGTACCTCTTGCCAACCGAATGTTTTTTATAAATTGATCTTGGAATTCTGACAACAACTCTAATTGATATTCATAATAATTACTCTTATAATATTTAAGCAATATATAAGTGAAATACAAAACAAAGTAAAATTCTGGAGTGTTCTATATATTTCTTTTAAATATCAGCCATGACGAACATTGCGTCAATAATCCATGAAATCAGAACAAAAGCATTATATAATAATTATTGAGATATTCGAGCCTCCAGACAAAAAGTTCTTCTGTAAATTTATAACTAACGTATGTTTTATTTGTTTTATATCTATATAAAATAACCTTAGTAGTAATATACGAAATAGTTTTACTTCCAATCCCAAAGAAATATAATATGTTCTGCTAGTTTTAGAGTCTCCCTGAGTGTTGTACGGAGAGGTTGTATAATAAAATATTGAAGTGACATTTACTACTATTCCGAGCTACTCACCGGGGGCCTAATGCTTAACATTTGATGATTATAAATAAGAATTCTATGTTTCTTTCAGTTCTGTTTATGCGAATTTACAGTAAGTTTTACATTGAGTCTTAACAGACTAGAGTTCCGTGCTATATGATTTCAGACAATTCACAAGTCATTGTTATTGAAAAATGTTATCTATCAGTCCTTTTGTTCAGGTTACTCTCTTTTCGAAAAGCGTATGTTGTATGTGACGACACGAGCAAGACTTTCTGATGGTAAGTGATCCTCGCCACCATTACAATGCAACTTCGAGACTTCTACGTCACTTTGAGATATAAGATGTTAACTATTTGGCTGAGATCTGTACAGCGTACTTAGACTTTGCTCAGCCTTTACTTACGTTAAACTTAGCTGAGGCCAAGCTTCAAACAAACTCTGATGTGGTATTTGTAGTCATTTGACAGCATAAACTATTCTATTCAATTCGCGATTCATAAACAGTACATTGTCGTTTATTATTGTAACAGGATCCAAAACTTATTAGATTATTAGTTATAATGAAATAAGTGGAAGTAGATGAATGATTTATCCGAAATGCGGTCTTGTTGACGGTCGAACAAAATTTGTGATGATGTAAAAATTTTTGATCTCCTTTTTGTCCGGCTTATAGTCTTCGTGATGAATAAATGAATCTTCGTATGAGTCTTCCTAAGTCTTCGTTATGGTGGACTTAAGCTTTAGCTTAGCTCAAAGTTATGTTTATATATACGGTCTTCGAATTAAATACTACTACTAGATAAGTCTGAGCAAAGTCTATAGGTCTCAGACTTATAACCCGTGTGATTAAGGAAACGAATCTAAAATGAATCGCTCTCACTTGCACATGTAACATCGCCTATCTGCCATCCATCCATACATAACGCATCAAAATTTAATTAATAAGCTAATCTTTTCTCAAGTTAAAACAATGTCAATATTAATAAGTTTAACTTAGAATAGTTAACTTAGATAAGTTATCACTTCGGTTGGGCGTCCCTAAACGCACACTTTTTTACATTTATGTACTTAATTGATATTTAATGAGTATGATTTATTTCAGAAATCAAATTAAACTCACCAGAGGACTTCAGTAACCAAATAAGCATCGCTGGAGGTGAGTGTCCTTTAAAAGTTTTCAGTTACATTAATTATCACATAATCTAGAATGAGCGGTTTACACGTAGACTTACAATATCTAGTATATTACTGCGCCACTACTTTTTTTTGCGCCCAGACAAAGGAAAAAGGGCTACCCTTCGGCATAACAAAGAGAGGGAGGGGGTGAATGCTCATGCATACCAACGCAGCCAGCTGCGTTTGTTATGTGGTATATAAAAGCTAAGTGTGTACCCACTAAACAATACCTGAGGTTTGTTTGCGCTTGATAAGCCTTCATCGGAGGCGACCTTCTCTTGGGGAGGGAGAGATGTAGCACAGATGGAAGAATATTAAAACAAACACATTAACTAATGAACATTGGCCGTGAATCATCGGACCACTCGGACTGTCAGGTCGTCTGCTGGTATACTCTAGGTCTACGGGTTCACTTTGTGGCATTATTTTGCGGAAATTCATTGCTATTTAAAATGTGAATGATCTTAGAGTCAGAGGCGGTGGTCACCTTACATCAAGTGACCCGTTAAGGGTTATTATATAATATATTATTATTATAGTTTAAATTGTTATTCACAGGTCTAACAGAAGCTGCAAAGGGAAACTCAAATGAAACATTGTTTATAACGAGGACTTTAATATTGATATCATTATTTTGTGCCGTTTATCTCAATGTAACCTGTTAGTCATTGTTAGTGGGTACTTGATTGTAAGATTTTATTCTTATCATTCAGGAATGAAATGTTAAAGATGCTCTTAACAAAACATTTCTTCTTCTCTGGATGGATGGCATCACTGTTGTCATTCCTTGGATTTATTCTTGAACCAATAGTGGTGATAATTTACTTATGTGACATTTCCCACTTGAGATCTTTTGATCTACTATACGATAAATTAATTACATGCCTATTATTCGCCACATTTTCAAAACTCAAATAGATCACAAATTAAGAAAATCTGAATTACTCTTTTAAATTATCAAATGTTTTAATGTAATGTGTGTGTTAGATAGCAAGGAGAAAATAATAGAACATATTATTGTTAGATATTCTATATAATTATATTATTATTCTTTGTTGATATAATATTACGAGAAAACGTGATGCAAATACAATAATTCAATAAAAATATAAACATTAAAAATTACTGATGCAATTCTCACCAAAAGTAACACTTCAACTTTACAGCTAACCAATTTTATTCCAATACCGTACAGCTCATAAATATAAGTTTATTATTCATTTTGTACAGTCAAGTGCCCTATAAATGTAAATAGGCGAGGTTTATGCTTTAAAAGTAATTTAATTACATGTTCTGAATATGTACGGTAATGTATATTATATTATGTACTGTAAATATTATTTATAAGCTGTTTTTGTTATGTTATTTAATAGTACATAGAAGTTGGCAAGTTGGGTTTTTGATTTATTATTAATTTTTATATCATACAAAAAAAGCTAATGTAATATCGATAGCATATTTATTGAGATACAAGTTTAAAGAAATACAGCGTTTGAAATCTTCTTTTATGTAAAATGTTTTTACTCTTTGTGAATACTTTAAAACTATCGAATACCTAATAGAACGGATTGAAACAGTAAAATAAAAAAATCAAAAGTAATATAAAATATATCTATCATTTTCATTTACTCGGTCATTTGATATTACTTACGAAAACTTTTGTGAATTGAAAAAGAAAATCTATTTTACAGAAATATTATATAATATTTTTGGTTGTATTTGTTCATATACCTAACTTGCCAGTAACTTTAAGTAATAATAATATACTGGAACTTCGCTTGGATCCGCCAAAAATCAATAGTTTACATGTTAGTGTAAACTGATCGCTCTATCATAAGACTGTTTATAACAAATAAAGTAACGGATATTAACGTGTGTTTGATTTATTTTTTAATCACAAATATTATAATTGTTATTATAATGATAATAATATTTTATGTTAACTGGTTGGATTTCCGTTTCAGGTTTGTCATGCTTATTAAAATGTTATTACTTATGGTGATGTCGTGGACAGAGTCGTTCCGATTACAAATATACAATGGCGGAAGTGAATACTCGAATGGGCGCTGTCTCGGATGACCGGTCGATCTTTCCAACATGTATATATAATTATATGACATGTTGAATAAATTTTCGTATAATATTTTTATTTACTAACAATGTAGTTAGTAAATTAGTGCACTATACTACTCAGTGATCTTGAAAATCCCAACATCTGTGCGGCGCCGCGCTTATAGCTGGGTCCAGATATGGTCCTTGGCCCGTTCTCCCGACGAGTCCCAGATAATAACGTACCCTCCCTCGCCTTCTGTTCAATATTTTTATCTAAATAGTTTTTATTTACCACAGTACTTCCCTAGCCCTATATGCTTCAATAAATTTCACGATAGTGTCGTTATCACAACATTTTGATCAGACTGTCTTGTACATTATATCGTATCATCTATGAAAGGGTCGAAAAAACCGACTCGCGAGCGAACATGATACGTATTAAGGTGCCTTAGCACTGTATAACTGTTCCGAACGTGCGTCAACACGATCTTGGGTTGCAACGCCGCGCTGATACGTTACGGAGGTAGGGAACTGACGAACCAGCTTTATATGTTATTAAGTCTCATCAGCCCTGTAATTTCACCAGATACGGCGCCCTTCAGACCGAAACACAAATAGTACATTAAATATAACGAAAGCTGTGTTCGATTCTGTTGGGTGGCAGACAAAGGCAATGCTGTGGTGTCCGAGAAGAAGGAGATACATAAAAATTGAAAAGGGGAGCGAATCTATTGTGACTGTACCAATTTTTTAATGACAAGTCGTAAAAGGTCAGCCACGCTTGGCATTCGCAAATTAGTATTTTAAATATTAAACCACTGGACAAACGCACACATTGACAAATCAAACTTGATCTCACATTATCGGGCTGTCAGGGCTTTATTATAAGTATATGGTCGCATAAATATCCTGTGTACAGCATCCGGTACTAAGAAGCCTCCGACTGGTTTCTTGCCAATTCTTATTAAAGCACAACTTTTTCGAAATTTTGAGCTAAATTACTTTTATTTGATATAATGCGTGATAAATCTAATTAAATCAAACTCACTTTATTTCTCTGGGGTAACTCAGAGTAAGGAGGAGGTTCCTTGAGCAAATGACACTTATGCATGTCAAAAGTTTTCTTTTTGTTTTTAACCTCATTCCCACATTTACAACTGGATCGTTTTACAATTTCAATTACAATATATAAGTATGTAAAGTGATACAAAAATACTGAAGCGGCAAATATTTAATGCACTCGTTAGTCAAAAAATAAATGTAAATTAATAAGTTTAAAAAAACGACACTCATTGAGAACAGATGTAGTTACACACACTGTTAATAAATAAAGGTATTGAGCGGGCGTTTATACAATTATATACTAGTCGCTGCCCGTAACGTCGTTACGTGGACGATACATAAGAGAAAAAATAAATCAGCGTTCGTAACAAACGTTTTCGGGCGACAGTTTTTTCTCCGAATTACTTTGAAAATACGACTGTCATGAAAATGTCATTTCACTTTTCGGATTAATACCTAACTTATGACACTTACAAATAATGTGGCTTTCTATTGACAATATATTTTTTTTAATCGGTTCAGTAGATCCATAGATTACCCCCTACCACCTTATAAACGTTACCTCTATATAATATCAGATACGTAATAAAATAACGTCATGTAAATATCTAATACCAAACAGGTTCCCTTTCAGCACGTAGCGACAAAGTAGATAATATTATATTTCATACAGAGAGAGTATGCTTCAAGCCGATGAATGTTTACCTTCATACTTCAGAGCTCACTGTACTTTCATTTATTACGAAGGCTTGATATTTTCAAATCTAATTTATTACATGTTTATTGAAATATACCACTATACATAGACCCTTGTTTTATTATGTTTTTTTTGACTTGGAATTATATTTTCTTAGGTACTGTATACATCAATTTTGAAGGGTTAAAATAAGCCTGCAAATTAAACCTGCTTTTAAATTTAGCCGAGTACGAGATAAAAAAAGGTGATCGTTTATATGGCCACCGGTCCTCGACACTAACCTATGCGAAACATAGCGGCACTAGGCCGCTGCTTCACGCCGGTATTCTGTGCGAGTGTGGTAATTAACCCGGACGAGTCTGGCCCGATTGTGCTGACGTCAAAAGACGGCAGCGTGACTCTCCCACTTCTAAAAAGCCCTTAGTCGCCTCTTACGACACCCATGGGCCTGGGACTCCCCTATTCTTTTTACGCTCCGGGAAAAGTACAGGGCAAAGTACATAATATAATAAAGCTTAACAATCTTAATATTTCCTCGGTCAATACGCTCGTGGTATCGGTAAGCAGTCGTGGCAGTGATTATGAAGTAAATTAGTACGCCTCATAATGTATCGCCATCTGTCACTGTTGGAGGTCAGTCGAGTACACTCATTTACGGGGCCGCTCATAGCAGATTTAATATGGTCAGTCTATCTCACTCCACCCTGGACGAAATGGCGCTCAATGGACTTTTGAAGTTCCTTAAAATACAATATAGTTTCCGAGGTACACACTTTTACAATTGAGGACCAGTCGCTGATCAGGTGGAATCTATAAATAAATTTAAATATTTTATTAAAAAATATCTATGATATAAAACTAACTACTCAAGCGGAATATATACGGGACTACATTACGTAAGTAAAGTCTGAGCAAAGTGTAAGTACGCTCTATAGATCCTAGCCTCATATTGAACTTCACTCACAAGCGATGCTATCTAAATCATTTCTCGATTGAACTACTTTAATCTACCATGTTGACACCGCCGAGAATGCATTTTACGTGATGCCCGAAAAACATACAAATATACCAAAAAAGGGACAGAAATGAAAAAGAAATGTCCTTTTACGTTGTATTACTTATTTGTACGTGTCCTGTTAAATTTGGGGAATTCACTGATTTTATTATATTATGTTATTTAAATTGTTTTTTTTTTATGGAATAGGAGGACAAACGAGCGTACGGGTCACCTGGTATTAAGTGATCACCGCTGCCCACATTCTCTTGCAACACCAGAGGAATCACAAGAGCGTTGCCGGCCCTTAAGGAAGGTTTACGCGCTTTTTTTGAAGGTATCCATGTCGTATCGTCCCGGAAACACCGCACAAGGAAGCTCAATCCACAGCTTTGTAGTACGAAGGAGAAAGCTCCTTGAAAACCGCACTGTGGAGGACCGCCACACATCTAAATGGTGGGGATGATATCCTAACTTGTGGCGTGTCGTGCGAAGGTGGAATTCAGCGGCAGGAATCAGGTTAATCAGCTCTTCAACAAGGAAGCTTAATCCACAGCTTTGTAGTACGAAGGAGAAAGCTCCTTGAAAACCGCACTGTGGAGGACCGCCACACATCTAGTTGGTGGGGATGATATCCTAACTTGTGGCGTGTCGTGTCGAAGGTGGAATCCAGCGGCAGGAATCAGGTTAAACAGCTCTTCGGAACACTCCCCGTGATAAATGCGGTAGAAGACACAAAATGAAGCGACGTCTCTACGCAATGCCAAGAGATCCAGCCGTTTATAGAGCACTGAGTCCCCGACAATTCGAGCTGCTCTATGTTGCACGCGGTCAAATGGATCGAGCAGATACTGGGGTGCACCAGACCAGAGATGACAGCAATACTCCATGTGTGGCCGGACCTGCGCTTTGTAGAGCGCTAGAATGTGGGCCGGCTTGAAGTATTGCCGTGCTCTATTGATGACGCCCAGCTTCTTCGAAGCCAATTTGGCTTTGCCCTCCAGATGGCCACGGAATTGGCAATTGCTCGAGATTTCGAGACCCAGTATTCCGATACTAGGCGCGGCTTTAAGAGAAGTGTTCTCGAAGAGCGGTAATACGACAAATGTGGTTTTTTTAGTGGTAAACGCGCAAACTTGAGTCTTCTGGGGGTTAAATTGGACTCGATAGAAGACACGACTTTTAACTTAAATAAGGAGCTCGTATGGCAGTGCAGTATTAAAACAAGAAAAACATTCAATCAACCCAAAACACACTCAAATTATGGTTAGAATTCTGACAACTAAGGGCCGATTTTTCAATCCTAAGATGTATCACCAGATAACTATCGAGAGAATAAAATTAACACACTGTTTATCTAACGATTAAAAGTTTTGAATTTTTCAATCGCTTTTTATCCAAAGAATAGTTTTCTGTGGTATTGTCGAAGCAACTTCACACTTCATACGTGCAAGCGAGATGGACATATATATTATTTAACGCATACGACAGAGAAAGGTCAAAGGATGCTTGTTTGACATTAGACATTTATCACAACAATTAATAACAAAAAACCTCTAATACACTCGTCTATTTGTTCAGTTTATTTCAATTTAAAATTGTTTTCGTTGTTGTTGAGGAAATGGATTTCTTCTTCAATCGCGAAGTCGTCAATTGTCTCAAAAATATCCATTATATTATAATTTCTACTATATTAGATAGTTATATCATAAATTACGTGTGTAGTCGTCAAAAGATGACAGTTATTAGATCTTTTGACATAGACTTTTGGCATAGATAATACACTTATAACTAGAGAATGACTACTACAAATATAGCCTAAAAAACTTAAAAACATGTCCTAATCATCCCACCGATAGCTCTTAACCGGCTCCCAAAGGGGCCGATAAATATAATCACCCGATATAGTATTAATTCGTTCGATAACTTCTATCCGCCTGTTGAAAAATTCGAAATTGCGCTATCTGTCGAATTTCTTTTATCTAGTTGTTTAACTGAGGATTGAAAAATCGGCCCTAATACTTTTTAATAACGGATTCTTTTTGCGTGGGCACTGTGGGGTTGAATTACGTTTTATTTATTTATGTTACTGTTACTATGATATTATCTTTATTATAACAATTGTTTTTATTTTAGATTTTATAGAGCACATTAACAAGCATGCTGTGTTTACTTCCAGAAGGAGCTAGTCGGCTCTACATGGTAATGTGTATAATATAGTGAACCAAATAAAAAACTCGTTGAAGTTATTCACCAATGAACGTCTTAATACAGATTTGGCACAACAACAACATCCACGTCTTCAGATGTTAACCTGTGATCACGATAACCACAGAAGCGCTGCCAGATGTTGAAGTAGGTCTACTCTCTACTAGATTTTTGTTTATGGAAAAGGAAGATAAACGAGCATACGGGTCATCTGATGTTAAGTGATCACCGCGGCCCAAATTCTCCTGTAACACCAGAGGAATCACAGGAGCGTTACCGGCCCATAAGGAAGGTATGTATGCGCTTTTTTTGAAAGTACCCATGACGTATAGTTTTCGTATCGTAAGATTTTCGCACAATAATTTCTTTTCTGTAATTTATCGCACAAAAATGTTATAAACACATTTCATTAGTACTACAACCCCGGATCATCCTAAAATTTTGGTAGGGGCATGAAGACCATATGGCTGGGGAGGTTGCAGCGGGCGGGAATGTAAGAATACAGAGTACCGTGGAGGCTCTTAGAAGACAATCCAGATTATCGGTGGAGGCGCGGCAGGTTCAAACCATGCAGGATTCTGGCGTGGATATGGAGTGGCAGACCTTTATTTGTGAACTAAAAGATGGAAGTATAATTTTTTCATATTTCACTAACCAAAGTAGTAATACAATATCAAATCATATATTAAAATATCACAAAAACAGTTGATGCTTTCGTTATATCACACAGCAGAAGGAAACTGTAGGTAAATTACACATTTGCCACATGTCTAAATATGTGGCATTTTAATGCTTACAAATAATCTTTTCTATATACAGTTTATTATATAGTAGGTAAGTATTATGCCATCAAAAACATAACTTGTAAAAAAACAAGTCTCGCAACTCAGTTCTTGTACCGTAACAATTTGTGAGATCCATGTAATACCAAGTCGGTCAATTTATTTAGTCCCTACTTAAGGGTCCTTCTGTATTAAGTTATTAGATAATTAGCTAACTTAGCAACATCTTATAGTGACCATATCAATATTGAAATTTTTTTGTGTTTTAAATAAACAAAATTCAGGCGTCAGGTCTTATCCATAATGTAGTTATAGCGGGTCGAAAATGGCTTGAACTGCTTCGAGAAAAGATTGGTACGGCCTTGCCACTTTATTTATCTGGAATTGGCGGGGGACTGCCGTGCATCAGATTTTTTAACTCAAGTTTATGTATCTTTACTATGCATTGTGATATACACACTTATAGAAAATCAAATGAGCAACGTGCAATAAATAAATGTAAAATTTCAATTCATTTTATACTTTATAACTTTGACATCATTTGTAACAACCTCTTAAGTATCACTAATTACCAAAAAAAAATATTTTTTGTGTGATTTGAATTTTGTTGTAGAAGCGAGGCAATTACCCCTCACTAATCTTGATCTTTTAATCAAGAATATGGCTGACTTACTCTTTGGGTATTACTACGTCTTTATAATTTTTAAATCAACGAATAGCGCAATAATGAATATAAAAATAAAACACAACCATGCAATAATTACCTATCTTAAGAAGTGCACATTACATAAATATATTTAAAGTTAAGTTAAGAATAATAATGACCCTTAAATTCATATTATTTTAGAGATGGCGTTTATCAAATAACAGATACAACCAAAGAAAAACTATGAAAAAGGAATATCTTATATCATATGTTTGCGTAGGATAATAAATAGGAGATCCATTGAAATCTGCACGTTTAATATAACGAAACCTCTGCAACCAATATACTTGATTTCAGACTTTCTCTCTTTAAAAATGAATGGACGCTCGAACACAGATTATCAAATGTTTCGAAGTGCATTGCAACTGGTGCTCGTATTTCCAGAGTTCAAATACAGTGTTAGAAATACGTGGATGAAATTGGACTGAAATATTCTATGCTTTATAAGACTGATTTGAAATTCATTGCTTAGATTCATATAGTTTATCTTGAAGCACCGGTGAAACATTTTTATATAAAAGATCTGAACTAAAATAAAAAAAAAATATAATTTATTTTCTAAAATATTTTTATACAACATGACTCTTTTGTTGTAAGCCTAAGAGATATAAATCTGCTCGCAGCGTGTTTTATCGCGCTAAGCACTTTATTTTGTGGGTATTTAATGACATTAAGCTGTTCGCTCGACTATGATACGCTGATTCGGATAGAGTTGGCTGGAGTCGACTAAGGTAGAAAATATTTCAGAGTAATAATTTATCTCTTTAAATGTTTTCTTTAATACATAATATAGTTAGGGTGTTTACAATTAAATAGACACAGACGTTAATAAACTAAATAAAAATGGCCCAACAGAAGACCAGCGTTGGTTATAAACCATCAAACATGCTGAGTTGAGACTATTTTGATACGTAAAGGAACTCATAGTATAAATAATGTTTCAGTTTTTTTTTGTTTATCTCTATCATAAGTTTTTTTAAAGTTATTTGTATTTTTGTGTAAGATACATTTCAAATAAACATTAAAAAAATAAGTGAATTTTAACATTCTCCGTCTGTCAACACGACCATAATACTGATCGTCAACGGTGTTTGTCCGGTCGTGGCTCCTGCCGGTACACACACATAGACGTGCCGACGTATCACACGACACTTGCAATACTATGTCAAAATTGGTCTCATATTATGAACTAATTCTGCAAAGCTTAGATAATTAATACGTCTAGATAGAGGCTCTTGCTGTTAGATATCGGATGAAAACAGGCCAGGTGTGCGTGACAAGCTACGTCTAACACTTGCAATTTGTGTTAGTGTGCGTGCATTGCTCAAAATAGAGGTTAGTTCTAAACTCAATTTTTGATTGCCTGCGGAAGCGCACTTTAAGACAATGGAGCATTGTTAAGCCGGACTTCTTTTAAGAAAACGAATTGTATCATATTGGAAGTTCCTATACATTTGTTGATATTTTGATACCTTTTTCACAAAACTATGGCACAGTCACTCCTTCATAGCTAATACCCCACCAAACCATCACTGAAGTCGGATAGTGCCCACGTTGCACTCTGTCGACTAATTAGGAAGCTTCCTTGGAGCTTTGAGCATAAGTACCGTCATTTTGTTTGTTAAGATTAAGAAGATTTGGCCAGACTAAGTATATTTAAACAAATCAAAATAATATTGTTTATATCAGACATTCTTCTTGATCGTGTACTAAAAACTAAAACCATCTGTTATCAGAATACCATTATACGTCAAAATAGATTAACGACACGTACACACCGCATGAGATATGACGTGCCGAATTCACACAACACCAACAGACGTGGATTATGTCCAACACTCAGGTCCAACATTGATAATTGATGAACTAGCATTACCTGATTTATTGTTCAAGGGATATTTGTAGGAATAACACGATAATATAACATAGAGATGTGCTGAAATAGTTGATGAATGGCGTGTTGTGATAACTATATCGGAAGACTTATTATAGTTATATTCTTTTTTATTCAAAAATGTAAAATGAAAGTTTTTTATTTTATTTATTATATTCATCTGACCATAGATGGATTTACAACATAGCAAACCCATTCAAATTCAATTATTTTTATTCAAAATTTTTTTTTTCAAAATTCAATTTTCTTTTCAGATTTATAAATTTATTAAATTCTGAGCTTTGTTTATTAGATAGAGGATACGATAAATATTTAAATATTATAATTATTTGTTTCACTCATTACTGCCAAAATAGCTTTCACGGAAAAAAAATATAGGAAGTTCATAATATCAGTGTTAGGAAAATACGTCCAAACGTTTGCTGAGAACTTTCCTTTTTGCGAATCGCGCTGCTGCCTGGTTTGTTATCATTCTACATAGTTAGTTTTAAAGCATTAATATCTCTTTCTTTATTGTTTTTTAAACATTTGTATTGTTATTTTTCTTTTCTTTATACAATGTTAATTGTCATATCTATTGTACTTGTAAAAAATTTGGTGGCAGTTTTTCGCAAATAAAAAATTTATTATTATATTATTATTATTATTATTAAAATAGTATATGAAATCACTTATTTATAGTCATAAACTACCACCAACTCGGAAATAATGAACATAAAAAACTCAGCGGGCTTTTTTTTTAATAAAATATCGATATAATGAAATTTATAATTTAAATTGATTGATTATGAATAGACATAGGTTATTGAAAATGGAAAAGCAGGAAATGGATTGAAATCTAAATTCGATATTCACAGATCGACTATTTTAACTTAATGAAAAAGCTATTGTTGATCTGATTTGATAGAATAAAAACTTGAAAAAAAATCTTGAAAGGAAATTTTACACGGAAACAAAACGAAACAAAATAAACCGTCCATAACCAATTTTGCATTAAAAAAGATATATAACATTACTGCATTAATAAGATAACATTAATTAATTAAAAATTAGAAATTAGAAAATTAAAATTAAATTATTTAGCTGATTGAGACCACCAGGTAGTTGTAAAATTGGGATTAAGTAATTTCTTTCGTAGAATTATTTGCTTATAAATTTGTCAAAAAAGTTCTGAAACGTTCGCGCTATTATCGATAAGACTACTGTGCACCCAGAAACTTTAACTGAGTGGGTCAACGACATGACAGCGATAAGTATAGGTGTGGAGTCAGTATTGACCCGAGGAATAGCTATGGTTTATTTCCTGTTTCTGCAAGACTTCTTGAGATCCATTTTGCGTGCAGGATTGGTAAGTCCCTCTCACCAACCCAACTTATTTTAGAAGTAACTGACTGTAACGTTGGTAGACTACTCAGATTGACCCGATATTTTTAAGGATTTTTGATTCCTTAATTAGGTGACAGTTAAATTTTTCACCCGAGAGGCTTACACTTAGGGCTGGACAAACACTGTAAACTATCTAAAATTGGTATTAAAAGGTGTTATTTTGGAATTCAATTACTATTGAGTGGAATTAACACTAACGATCATCTGGTATAACAGTATAAACTTCACATACAGTTAGTCTGTTGATATTGTTGAAAAAATATGTGTGTACCAGAGTGTGAAGTTAAACTTCTATATTATGATATATCATTTTTCTACTATTTACAACTTCATAGAAATTGGGTAGCTATTGTAAGCTTGTTAAGTATTAAATCAAAGTTATTTTAATATTATAGACATTTATACAAACATATTAAATACACGCTCACGGTTTGGATTTATCAAAGGAAATAATATATAATGACTCTCACTTATATTATAATTAGCTTATAAATTGTAATTTGGATAAATCTTTTTATTTTATCACATTCAAACTAATATATTATTGTTAACGACACTGAATACTTTGATATAAAAACAACATGGCGCATAACCGAAAATCATGACGACATTGATATAAACATTCTCTGCTTTGTCAATAAAAAAGTTTCAAGTCAATATTTTAGTATAATCATTACAAAGGAAGATTTGAGGATGAAAAATGGTGTCTTTTTATTGAGTAGGTATCAGTTAAGAAAAGATTTTACTAAAAGGGTTCTAACGGGGTTAAATTGGGTTTTAAATGTTGGATTAAAGTCTTATGAAGTTCGACTGTAGTGGTATTGGTAGTGTTGTATAAGTACCTTTATAATTACGAGTAAAATACCTTTGACACCTACGCCTTTCGATGATAAAATTATGAAAAAAAAAATGTTATACTTAGTTATTTAGAACTGGGATTGCTTGATGGAGGCAAGACAGCTCATTCTGCTTTCAAATTATCTTTGAATATAGAATATTGAAAATAGAATTTGCCTATACCTCAAAGTTAGCGCTCCAATTATATCAATGCGGATTCTAAGCCCTCCAAAATTTTGCAATGGAACCAGACTTCAGGTTGCATAAACATGTGATCGAAGCCACCATTTTTACTGGCGTCAACCAAGGGAAAATAGTCTTTCTCGCTAGGATTCCCTTGATACCATCGGATTTCTAATTTGAATTGAAACGTATGCTATTTCCAGTTAAACTATGATATCCGATGACAATTAATAAAGCACAGGGCCAAACTTTGAAACTAGCCGGTATAGATCACAGAAATGATTGTTTCTTGCATGGCCAGTTGTATGGGGCGTGCTCCAGAGTCAGTGCACCAGATTTTTCTTCAACCCAACAGAAGAACAATAAATGTTGTTTACAGGGAAGTTTTAAAAAAATATGGCTGTCAATTCTTTTTTCCATACCATCGGATTGCCAATTGCAATTTAAACGTAGCAACGATTTCTTGTTAAGATAATATGCTTTTCGATAATCTTTAAATAATAATAAGGCAGAATCAAACTTTGAAAACAGCCGGTGTACATCTCAGAAATTGTTTCTTTCACGACCAGTACCTACGTAGAGGCTTATAACAATATTTGAATTGAAGTTTTGTTTACGGGGAAGATTGGAAAAAATGGAACTGTCAGCACTTTATTCAAAAATAAAAAAATGTAAACTGCGACCTCTTTAGGTATGGACTATGAAGTGCGGTTTTTACTAGCGGTAGGACTTCATTTGTCGATAAGTTTGATTGCCCTTCCAGCAAAAAAATCTGATATTTTGCGGGAACAAAGTCGCGGGCAACTGCAAGTTACTTATAAAAGGAATATCATTAAATGAAACAAATAATTCAAATTATTTATTTGTATATTTTCTTTCGAATTTAAAAATGATATTTTATTTGCTTCACAATGTAATCTTCTAGTTCCTTACTAGCTCTCAGTAGATGAATCATCCACAATAGGTTCTGCATCAGCTTTGCAAACGCCTTTGTGGGCAAATGTTGCACCGCGACAGTCACATCTGCAGTATGAAAAGTAAGCATAATTAAAATAGAAATAATTATTGTGACAATATAATATCGCTTAGAAATAGGCGCATTAAGGTATTTATTTATTAAATAATTAACAATCTCATCGATGTATCTTACCTATGTATAACCACGTATCGTAGCCATGTTAGGGCTATTACAATTATTTGTCATAAGACGTACTCTTCTTAATTATAAATTTCCTTTCTTGTAAAGGAAGTGTTCGACTTCTCAATGACTGCTTGTTCTGGTGTGCAGACGTTATATGTGTGGACCTGACTTTCCTCAGTCAGTTGACGTGTAAGATAACTTTAAAGTTACAGGATTTAGCAGCACCGATAGAGGAGGCGGTGCTCATTCAGAATGGCGATACACCTGCCCTTATATACGAGTATAATATACTAAGAATAGTGAAAAATACATAAAAGAGTTTCCTTCGATAAGTGATCACCGCCGGCCACACTCTCTCTTGTAATACAGCCACCTCAGGGGCGTTACTATGTTTTAAATTGATGGTACGCACTTCTTATCTTATTTATATTTTGTTCATAATATTTTAAAAATGATATAACTCTCCTTTACATATATATATATATATATATATATATATATATATATATATATATAATAGGCGTTATGTTTATCATAATTGATTATTCAGAATACTTACATGCATCTGTTTCTATATGTCTGTCCATTAGTGGCACAGACAGGAATGTATAAAGAATCGCACGCTAATTCACAGAAGAGTTTTGATTTAGCACTTGCCCAAGCAACGATTGATAAGATCGCTGTAATAACTGAAATAAATGTTTAGTTCTTTAAATATTAGCATGACATTTAAAATGAAGAAAACGGTCTATGAATAAAGTTGTAAGTTGTAATGCGATAGGTACCGTAGAGAGATGTGAAGCGATGCTACGCGGCGCCGCTCTAATGCGGTCAAACTTTTATAATCACTCTGGTAAATTGTGCACTGACTCTTGGTCATTTGGTCAATTATAAGAGTACATTAAATACGTACTATTATAAATACACTTATGTTTGAATAAAACAAAATATGTAATGAAGATTTTGATTGGAGATTTACTGAATATAAAATCTAAGAAAAGCTTTTACAGTTGCTGTTTCATATTACATTAAACTTTGTATTTTCAGTTGAAATACTAAAATACTTTCAAATTATATAAAATTAATAATTTGAAATACATAATAATGGTGATTATCAAAATCCAGTAACTTATTATGAAAAGCTCATAACGAAAAAATTAAAATTGAAATATTATTTATCACAGAGATGTTTATTTCCTTAAAAATTTTTTAAAATTTTTTATGAGATTACAAATAGCGCAAAAACCTCTAAAGCACAAAGATGTTATTAATATCAATTAAATATAAACAATAATAATTTTAAAGGTTAAGATCAAACGGTGGAAGCAAATAGATAATACTTACAAAGTAATAGTTTCATGGCTAGTGGTTTTATTTCCTTCTATCAACGTGTCACACAATGAAGAGACTTCGAGACGAGTAGTAGTATTATAAACCTACTTCGACTGTCTTATATAGGTATGGTATACAAGGAAATAATTACAATTATAATTAGTTTTTTTTGGAATTATTATATTTTATCATTAAAATTAATCGTTTACACATTAACTTAAATGATAAATATAATATTATGTTCAGCTTATCGCGCTATGAAAGTATAATTTATGTTCAATTAAAGTAAATACCACACAAGTCATAACCAGCCTAATAAGCAACAGGGCAGAGGGTGCTAAGAATCCACGGGTTCGGTAAAGTTTTAAACGAATACTATAGGCCCTGGCAACATATACTGTCAAGTGACTGCGGATCGACGAGAAGTTAGAGGAGCTGGAGGAAGCTTGATCAAACTACGATGGGACGTCGTTCTTATCTGAAGTCCGAAGACAGGGTCAAGTCTCGAATCTCTTAAATTCCGGACACCTGCTCTACTTCCGGGAGAGCGACCAACTGTCCCACGGTGGTGTCGGATTCCTCGTCCAAAGTCGGTAGTCAGCAACGTGAAGTTGAGGTGCGGAGCGTTGAAGGTCATTCAGGTTTATGCTTCTACTTCGACACACTCTGACGAGGAGGTGAAGACCATGTATGAGTGCCGGCGATGAGTTGTGAGTGGGGCAATTTGGTTATGGACATCGAAACGCCCGAGGCTTTATGCTGGCTGACTTCATGGAGATGAACTCCTTCAACAAGCCCGAGCAACGCATTTGGATTTGGATTAGACCCGATCATGCTGCATAAAATAAGATTGACTTCATCAAAAGTCAGATATTGATGTCTCTGTGATAAACTCAGTGAAAATTCGGAGTGATCACCGCATAGTAAGAGGCACATTGAATATCAATCCAAACCTGGATGGGTCTCGACTGGTGAAGTCTACACACCCATCCAGAACCTAAACCCGGTAAACTTTCAACTCTGTGGATGAGAACGAGTATAATAAAAGGTTCGTGGATGCTGTTCAAATGGCCGAGTCGAAGGTCTTCAAGGCCAGCCGTCCAAAAGAACCGGAAAAATAGTAGATTCTACCCATATTCTATAGATGGATGTAAGACGTCAAATGAACCTTAAGTCCCCGGACGATGCTTCCCAGTACGAAATAGACAGATCTTCAAGTCATTGACTCGCGATATACGCCGCTACAATACAGATTGTATGAAGGCGGCCATAGAGCTTAACAAATACTCCAAAGTATACGCATGAGATTTGTCTATTGGGCAAAGCCAACTGAACAAAGGTTATTATAGCATAAACGATTTTCTTAATGACACCACGGACTGGGAATAAAGCGAACACCCTCAGGCTCTTTAATTATAAATGTTTATTGTACGATATAACATTGTAATCCATATTTTATATTTAAAAAAAAAAGCCCACTGAGTTTCTTGCGCCCATTCTTCTCAGGTCTGAGGCAGTCTCTTTTGAATGGGTGGTAGTTTTTGACGTTCAATAAGTGATCTTAAATCCTATTTTGAATAAAAATATTTGAATTTGAATTTGACGAAGCTGAAGACCGGTGGCGATAAGCTCGTTGTGTCATAACTCGAACTTTTGAAGAATGTCGAGATATTGTACATTGATATTGTAATCTGTTACAGGACAAGTCAGTACTTAACTAAAAGAAACTATTTTATACAAACTGTAAATTTAATATATTGAAAGATTGTAAAGAGGTCTAGTATCTATATCTTCTATATATATACCTATATAAATAAGAGATTTCCACACATAATTGAATCACGAAATGACAGAAAATACAAAGCCTACAATTTTGGAATTTTAATGGTAGATTATTTTTAAGTGGTCGCTAAATACCTTTATTTATTTACATGTGTGTGGATTGATGCATCTACTGTGCCACTGCCTACTATATTGTTGATCCAGACTGTACTCAATAACTCTTGTTTATTACGTATTAATTTACATTTTTTTGAGTATTTGTAGTTTGAGTATTATTGCTGCATCACTTTACATATATTGTAACTGAAATGATTTGAGAGTGAGTGATTGTCACAATAAGTTTCTTGCCACTTCTTCTTATTCTCAACCCTCAAGGGCGGTGATTATTTTATTATTGTTTACTTGAGTGCTCGTACCAGGTTCCGTCATGCTCGCTTAAATGTCACTGCTTGTGGCGGTGACATGGTACGGGTCGCCCCCTTCCCTAAAATATGGGTGAGGGAGGCGATGGCTGGCTCATGCGTCATGCCCGTGAACGGGCGCTGCTTGTGGTGGCAGGATGATCCTGTTGCCGGAGACTCGGTTTCAGATTTTTAACTTATTTATATTATTTATAATCGCTTATAAAATGCTCTTAGAATACCATTATTTATTTAAGGTGTGTGTGGATGATGCAGCTACTGGACTCAATAACTATTGTATTAATTTACATTTCCTTTTTGGACTTACTCGTGTAAGGCATTGACTATTTGACGTTTGAGTATTATTGTTGTCATTTTACATATTATATTGTAATTTAAATGATTTGTAAATCGATGGAAACGTAAGTCTTGATATAAAGGAGTGGCAATGAATTTCTTGCTAGTTATTCTCATTAGCTCAACCCTTTACGAAGTAGCGGTAAATTAAATAAGAAATAGTCAATTTTACAACGAGAGCACAAAACGAACCATTTTTATCCGAGACTTTTAGCAAGCCGAGCCGAAGGCGAGGGCTGATAGTAATGTCGAGGATAAAATAGTTCGTTTTGTGGACGAGTTATAAGCTCTGCTTTTCATTTCGATTGCGAGAAAATATGGACATTTTATCAATTTTACCAAATTTGACGAAATTAATAAACGCACGAAAACACAAGACCCGCCGCATTTTTTTAAATTTACGACATTGATATTAGGCTTGGGCTCCAGACCTATACAGCCTACTATTAAACAATTTTTTTAATATATATATATATTTTTAATTAATTAAATAACCTACCGTATTTTAATTTAAATTTTAATATCTTTTATGTCTTAAAAAACACATGAGGCAAATAAATTAAAGTAAATATTATAAAATAACAAATTCTATCTCTGAAATTTTTATTATGTATGGCTGTATGGCTCATTTTCTTTGCCTTAATATATTTATGAGTAGAAACTTTAACACTTTTTTGCACTTGTGAAAAGTGCAGCCTATATCGTTCACAAATAAGCAATTTCAGAGCATGAGAAGTGAAAAATATTTTTTTTGCCATTGACATAAGTGTCATTTACGTGACCTACATGAATAAAGTGATTTTGATTTTGGTTTCTTTAGAGACGTGAAAATCGACTTTTAGCTGTAAATAACAAAACTCTGTATAATTCATTTTGGGAAATCCCCTTTTAAGGGACCACCCATTTTACCAATAATAGAGGGAGAAAGCTTGTATAGAAAAGTTGTAACTATAGTTATTTCAACATGAAATTAGAAATGTAGGTTCTTTACAGGGGGTAAGTGCAAGAAAAAAGGATGCTATGAAAATCCCCCACCCCAAACGGTGAAAGGGGGGTTCGAAGGTTGTATGAAAGTCCTTTTTTTTGAAGTTAGAGTGAATATGGACATTTAAGTTACTAGCTTTTAATAATAAAATCTGTGTAAGTCATTCTGGGATATACCCTTTTAAGGGTGATAGGTTTTAATTATTTAATTTGGATTAGGTGAAAATAGGGGGGTAAAGTAAGTATAGAAATGTAGCAACTATAGTTATTTCAGCATAAAATTGAAATTTGAAATGTAAGTTCTTCATAGGGAGCAAGTGCAAGAAAAAGTATGCTGTGAAAATCCCCCACCCCAGACGAGGTGAAATGGGGGTTGCAAAGTGGCATGGAAGTTCTATGGTTAGTTACCCGAAATATTTTACGAAAACCCTCCTAAGGGGATGAAATTGAGTTTGAAATGTTGGATGAAAGTCTTATGAAGTTCAGCTGTACTGGTATTTTTTGCAAAGGTACCTTTATAATTAAAACACCTTTGACACATACGCCAGGGATTGCTGGAGAAAGAGCTATTCTAAGAAACGACTCAACCAACAGTATTGATAATTTTTTAGTTAGTTCAAATAAGATATGAATATTTAGACACTGTATTGGAGGTCGATGATGCTGTGCACATCCTATATCCCAAAGTTGGCGCTCCAATTATTTTAATGCTCAACCTAAGCACTTCAAAGCTTTGCAATGGAACCAGACTTCAGGTTGCATAAACATGTGATCGAAGCCACCAGTTTTACTAGCGTCAACCATGGGGAAACAGTCTTTATCGCAAGGATTCCCTTGATACCATCTTGTTACCAATTGAAATTTAAACATAGCAACAACTTCTGGTTAAGAAATTATGCTACTCGATAATCTTAATATAATAATAAAGCCAGAATCAAACTTTGAAAACAACCGGTACACATCTCAACAATATGTAAATTGAAATTTCGTTTACGGGGTAGTTTGAAAAAATAGAACTGTCAGCTCTTTATTCCAAAAAAATGTAAATATCGACCTCTTTAGGTATGAAGTGCGGTTTTTACTAGCGGTAGGACTTTTGTCGATAACTTTAATTGCCCTTCCAACAGGAGAATAAAATCATTGAAAATCAGAAATTATGCGCGGAGGATGATTTCACTAGCCCTTAAGATTTTGATTACTTAAGTAAAAAGGTAAAATCGAATATACTAAAAATAAAATAAATACATAGCTTTTTAAGTTTAACTATTCCATGGAATCCAAATATAGCTGTGTAGATATTAGAACTGAAATAATAGTGTGTGTGTTTAATACCGCACGGCAGAAGTAATACGTCATTGGTAAATATATAATTAGTAATGCATTACCAGAATAAATGAGAAACATGTCATAAAAAAAAGTTATTATTTATTTAATTCTACACTTAAAATAAAATTGTTTCTCTTCGTTTTCGTATTCTACAAAGGATACACTAGGTTTTCAATACCTAAAAATAGAAATAAAAATATTATTTTTTTTTTGAATATTTAATGTTATACCATCAACTCACAACACACACTAACCCCATAATGTAAACAAAAAAGTTTTTTAAATAATTATTGTTACGTACCAATAACAACTATTAAATTAATAATGATTATTATTAAGTGTTTATATAATATCTAAACACAGCAACACAACAGCGAAGAGCAGCTGACTGTATCTTTCTCGCTCGGGTTCAATCGGCGGTCCCGAGTTCACCCGATCGAGCACCTGAGAGCGTGACGGATCAGGATTACCTACTTAACTTTAACCTTTTACTACGAAAAAACATGTATGCGGGGCGCCAAAAGAAAATTTCACTTCAAAAATTATTATGTAATACAATACCCACTTCTTAAATGGAATACAAACAAAATATGCTATGCAAGGATTTTTAAGATAACATAATATATAAATGTATGAGCCTAACATCTGCAAAATTCATATTATTGATTTTGTGTTTTACTTCTTGAATTACTGTTACCAATAACATTTTATTTTTCAAAACTCCAGGGTGAGATTCCAGAACTGAGTACAGGTATTTCTTTCAGTGTATAAATGCGGTTTTCCTTGTCACAACTTTTACTGACGAGCCTGTATACTCGCATATACTATAGACGCAGTGATTTGACAAACTGTATCTGAACATCTGTAGAAATTAAATGGTAATTTAATACTTGCAAATTTGAAACTAAGCCCATTAATTTCATTATTCTAATTCAATTTCATGATACTCGAATATTACTCATACAACTTCACAATAACGGTATTCATTACCATGTAAGCTCGTTGCATGTAAATTGCTAGTTCGTACTCACACTAAAGCGCATTAAACTTTTTCAATTTCGAGGTAATTATAAAAGTTGTGAATTAACAATAACCTTATTTTGTCGGGTTTGTACTAAAATTATGTTATTGGAACTAAATTAGGAGTATTGTTTATTGTGTCTGTAGCTTTTTACATATAATAATGACGTTTTATGTACATATGGAAATATCAGTAAACAGTGGTTAAAGACAATGTAAGCACCCTTTTCTCCTTGTCGTGTGTCAGCTGTGTGTGAAGCACCATGTCTAAGTGTGCTATAAAGAAAGTGCTCAAATAATACGTTATCGACGCAAAACACAGATGGTGTGACTTATCACCGGTAAGTTTATTTTATTTATATAAGATGGGCTGGCAATAAGCGTCAATAATTTATTAGAACGAATATTTTTTCATTAAAAATGGTACAATTTTTGATAAGTATTCACATCCCTTTCTCTCCCGCTAGTCAGAATCAGACAGATGAAAGGACGCAACCAGTACACAGTAAGAAATGAAAACTATAGACATATGATGTCACTGGCCCATAAATGTGAACGCCTTACAAGAATCTGAATAATTACAAACTAGTGCTATTTACACGGTATCACAGACGTGTGTATGTGTGCATCTTAAAATATCGCAAGAGTTCTGAACACTTCATTTACCAAAAACATACCCTGGAAAAGATATCTAAGTCGAAAAGACCAGTATACTGAATTATTATATGTAGATAATGATAATATATTAGAGTTTTGTTTCTCTCATCATCGGTAGCCTTAACTTATTAGACCCAATTCTATTTAGTTAATGCGTTAAGAAGTAACAAATATACAACAAATAATAAATGAACATAAAAACTTTCGCCTTTATAATATAAGTGTGATTTTTGATAAAAAAATAACGTAAAAAACCACCGACTGAACAGATTCTGATCAGAAAATAGGGACAAACTGACAAATAAAAAACTTATAGCAACCTTTTTTTTCGTCAGGGTTTAAAAAAATACTTAGCTGCTACTCCACTGATGTCACTGTCCAAATCGGCCTCTAAATTCAAAATACGCAGCTTACACTGAAAAAATGGTTGCATTGCTGCCTATTGACCAATAATATCTTAAGCAACTGGAGTAAACGCAGAAATGGCAGTCGAAGCTAATTATGGTGTCATTTGTGGCATGTGCCATATTTCGGGATTGCTTTTGTATGACGTGCATTGTCTATATGTATAGAACGTTATTGCATATATTACTTCTGTATGATTATAACTAAATTTAATCATAACGGCATAGCCGTTTTTAATAAAACTCTCGTCCTCGCATCTCTGGGTTATTTTAAAAACATTTCTTCAAGTATTGAGCATTTGATAGTGAAACGTTGTGTTTGTGCTGTTATTATATTTTTAATAAAATACTGTCAAAATAAAAGATCTTTAATTTCAATAAACCTGTAAGACTGAACGTCTTCATTTTCATCAAAGTTTCAGAAATTTAAGCATTATTAAGAGTGATGGCCCTTAACAACCATTAACAATAACTTAAAGCTAAGCACATGCTGTTGATTCATAATCTACATGTTTATTCATAATCTCCAAATACTACCAAAAGAAGCTGATAATCGTAATAAATTGGTAAATCAATCATGGTTCAGTCGTATTGATGACCGATCTAATGAAACAATAATATTTATTCAGCACTTGGGTTTTAGCATTCACTTATACTTGTCAAAAATTGTAAATAGAAAAATCTGTAGTGACGATTCAAATGCGCATAGTTTAAGCCTGATTGAATAAAGTTTTTTTGACTTTCACTTATTATGTCATTGTGACAGTATGTATTTCTCTTTGCGTTTCACTAAACAACCACGCGCTTTTGTCATTCAGGTCATTATTTACAATGTAATAAGAATTTTTAATTAAGATGTTCTTGATTACTGATATAATATATCTACAAAAGGGCAATTCTTGCAGGCAAATTGGTATTTTATTATAAATCACACCCACTCCCACAAAAGAAGAATGTACTTTTTGCAGACGATAATAATCATTAATGGCACTGCCAGTGGGTCTTAAATTTTTGAACAACAAAAAGATAATCCAAAATATCCATTTTTAACATCAGGCATACTCAGGGACTGTCAATGGAGGTGAAAACATTAAGCTTTACATATAAATCATTAACGTGTCACTATATGAAATTATGGGTGATAGTGATAAGCGATACAAGCTCTCCATTAAAATGCAGTGTCGCTCAGGATTCTTAAAAAATTAACGAAATTCTGAGAGGCACCGCGATCCTCACTTTGAGACAAAGTCTTACAAGCTCAATATTTTTTTTTAGGAATAGGAGGACAAACGAGCGTACGGGTCACCTGGTGTTAATTGATCACTGCCGCCCACAAACTCTTGCAACACGAGAGGAATCGCAGGAGCGTTGCCGGCCATTAAGGAAGGTATACGCGCTTTTTTTGAAGGTAGCAATGTCGTATCGTCCGCACAAGACAGCTCATTCCACAGCTTTGGAGTAAGTACGTGGAAGAAAGCTCCATGAAAACCGCACTGTGGAGGACCCCCACACATCCAGATGGTGGGGATGATTTCTTAACTTGTGGCGTGTCGTGCGAAGGTGGAATTCGGCGGCAGGAATCAGGTTAAACAGCTCTTCTTATAATTTCACTAGCTTTGACGACTTTCATACCGAAATTGTATTAATATTTGTTTGATGCGATTACTTAATTATGATAGAAATCACGACCATCATGTTTACAAGACATCCTTACACAAACAATAAATTCAGCCTCTAAAGTTTGATGCATCTATCTCTTTCTCTATCATCTTTGAACACGATTCATATGTTAGATGCATCACCCTACAAACTAATTTGTTTTATATATTACAGCCATTGTAAAATACTCTATTTTGATTGAAAACAGTGGCTGTTGCGTTTCTTGTATGTTCTTCTCACGAGGTCTACTTTTTTCGAACAATTGGTAGATTCAGTAATTTAAAATAAATATTTATAGTGACGATTCAAAAGCGCTTCCTTTAAGCCACATTGAATAAAGATTATTTGACTTTGAAATAAAATAGCCTAAAATTCTGGTTCAAGGCAGAAAAAGGCCGCTGTTGTACAAATACTTATAATCTTATAAGTCATCTATGCGCTCGGCGCCATGTGTGCGTGTGATTGCTCATAATTGCTCAGACGATGACTGCCTCGCTAGGATGACTTTAAGTATCTATACGCACTAACTCGGCGTCCTGTGTACAGCAGCCTTCCACTGGTCGCCTCTCATGTCTTCCTTGGCTAACTCGATCTGACTTCACCCGAACTCATTCACCCGAATTTTTCGTTTTAAAAGATTTTGGCCACCTTTTTCTGCTGCAAATCAATGTGCATGATCCATTGTCCTTCCTCACTTAAACCCGATTTTAAGTTTCATGGAAACGCAGAACAATGCGATGGGCTTCATATTGCATTACCTTACGCCTTAGCTCGTTTTGTGATGCGTTTTAACCAGATTATATTAACGCAAATAAAGCATTTGCTCGTACCGGTATATATCCAATACCATTAAAAAACAATGTTTTATTTTAATATTTTTGCCTTAGCAAAAGAAACAATAATTCATAATATTTCGTTGACCTGCATGTGCGGAATAAAGTAATTTATAACGTAGAACTGATTGACGAATGAGATTAACTGCTGCATGCGATCTGGCACGAATTAATGTGAACTGCCAAGTTTCATTATTATATTACTAGAATCACCTAAAAGGAATATAAATTTATAGACATATTGCCTAAAAATAACACTTTTCGAAATAACCTTTATTTCCATCCCAAATGCTTTTGAAGATGTCGGGTTCTATTGAACCCGACATTGTGCTATTCAACTATTTATTTTGTCATAGGATTAATAAATTCAGATTAAGGTAAAGAGACCTAGTCTCGGGTTCGAGTCCCGCGTCGTTCATAAAATTTCAAATTTTATTTGTGTTTTAATCCTAGAAGTGAGTGTTAGCACTTTAAAAACATAACAAATTGTTAAGTTTTACAAGAGCAGCATCTCAAGTCAATTTCATAATATGCAAATATTGGGCTTGAGCAGGTTGTCAACTGTAAAGTGGATCCTGTATATATGAAGCCACAACCTGAGAGTTGAAAAAACCATACCATAGATTTTATGACGATACGTCATTCGAACGGTCTGCTTAATTGGCAAAGCATTCGCACGGAACGCGAGAGGTCGCAGGTTCGAGTCCCGCATCGTTAATATTGTTTTCAAATTTTATTTGTAGTTTTATTTTCACTTCTTTTGCTGTAGCCACATTGATGAGATATGGCGAAGATTTGTGATTTTCGCGAGATGTCTGGACTAATTTTGATTTACTTTTCCAATTAAGTATAACTTCTGTCGTGCGTACATTAGTAATTAAGTAACTGTTCTTGTTATTAAATTATTAAAAATTTTGTTAGACATGACCGGTTGGTATCGACTAGTTTCGGACCATGTAGTTGACCAACCCACACCGTTAAATAGTGAGTAAAGCCGTATTACTAAATAAGTAATTATTACATACTTAAACGTGCGTGGTAACAGCAATAATTAAGCAAGCGATCGTGTAGCAACAATCAATGAATTCACTGATGAGTGTTATTTAAAATATATATAATATAAAAACATGTTATTAAAAATAAAATTTGACATGTAGCTCTAGATACCTAAGTCTAAATTGACTTTCTATATTATGATCAATTATAGCAGTCTACATATTGTCGTGAATTATATCATATTACGTGTATGTATGTCGCAGGCATACCGTCACAACCGTGTTATTATAATTTTACAAGTGATATTATAATAAAATGGTAGATTGTCAATCGACTGCAATTCTTACAATTTTTCGGCCTGGTTTTAAAGACTTTGTAATGTCACGGTTTCACTATAGTGATATTTTCAAGATATTTTAATAAATCTAGATATATTACAAATGAAGTTAGCAGTTTGAGACGTCGAGCGTTCTGATTGAGCAATTGTTTTACATACGCAATTTGCAAAACATTGAATGTAACAGAACATTGTTGCGTGTGTAGTAGTGAACAAAGGCCGATACGTTAAGATAACAGTTAGTTGATTACCCGTGTAATTACAATATCACTAAAACTAGGCCGTATAATTGTAAGAAATGAAGTCGATTGACAATCTAATTATAGTATCACTAGTGAAATTGTTAAGAAATTATTATAAAATAAAGAATAACTCGGGCAATTTGCCGCAGTTACTTTCATGTGTCAAGTATCAATATTTTTCAGTTTTATCTATCGAAGTCAAAGTTAAATAAATTTTATTCAATTAGGCTTAAGCTTAGCTTTGAATCGTCACTACAGATATTTCTTTAAAATTAATGAATCTATCTAATGTTCGGAAAATTAGAGCTCGTAAGAAGAACATACAAGGAACTCAACGGCATTCCAATCCAATCCTCAATTTCCATTAAATATAGTATTTTAAAATGGCTGTAATATACATAACAAATAAGTTTGTAAGGTACAGCCAATATATGAATCGTGTTTAAAAAATATCAATTATTTCATAAAAAGTAAGTAGTTTTTTATATGGTGATCACCCTTGTGACGTTTAACCAGATTTTCGTCTTATTTAATGAAGGGTTCGTACACAAATTTACATAGTGATATTTTGTTTTAGCAATAAATGTGATAATTGAACATTGTGTCACATTAAATTCGTAGACAGACATTATATTACATCATTTGGGGGCAAATAGTTCTAAAACTGTTTGCCCCCAAATGATGTAATAACGTGAGTCTGTTCATTATAAATTATTTGCATACAATTACTACTTTTAAAAGTTACACTTTACCACTATTAAAATGTCAATTCACTCTTAGCATAAATGTTGCAGTGACAGCCCTATCAATACAAACAAATATAAAGTGCACTCGTATCCTTCTACGTGAGTTCTACGTAATATTTATTCGCTTTACATATTTAAGATCAAGTACCGTCTTTGATGTATCACAAGGGATGAAAAGTTTCTTGAAATTATTGATTATTAAGAAACTTTCCCAATTCATTCAATCTTACATGGGGCACACTTTTAGTGTTTTGTACTTCTAACTAATCGGAACTATTTGTAATTCGAATGTTATATTTTTTGAAACTTTGCAACCTTCGTAGTAATAAAAAAATACAATTGGCAGGAAATCATTTGTCAATTGTTTTTATCACACATCAAAGTTCTACGTACGCAACGAAAATAGATATAGTTGAAAAGATTTTAGAGCGATGATTTTTTATGATTTTAAAAGTTCTCTCTCTCCGCATGACTGTGTCGCTCGTCTTCAAAATGCTTTTGGGAGAGAAGCATCTTGCTTAAGCACCGTGAGGCGATGGTTTGCTGAATTTTAGAGAGGTCGGTTTTCTTTACATGACGAATTTCGTGAAGGGCAGCCTTCAACTGCCGTCAACGAAAATAATGTGGCTACTGTTAAGCGGCTAATTGAAGAAAACCCGCGGATTACCTATGAAACAATTCGAGGACTATTGGCGATTTGTATGAGCCAAATTCAGATAATTTTACACGGAGATTGAAAGTTCGGAAACTTTGTTGTCGTTGGATACCTCATCTCCGCTGTCAGTTCAGTTCAGTCCTCGGTCTCGCGTGGCATGGTGCTCACAGACGCTAAAAAAGTACGATCACGGACATTCTAATGCTGTTTATGACATTGGAACAGGAGACAAAACGTGAATTTATTATTATGAACCCGAAAAAAAAAACAGCAATTTTGTGAATGGGTGTTTGAAAATGAGAATAGGCCAACAAAACGTGAAAATGAGAATAGGCAGGCGAGAAACGTTGGTAAAAAAATGATCGCATTTTTTTTCTCAGCTACGGGTCCCATCTGCACAATTCCACTTGAAGAACAAGAAGGAGTTTTAATGCATGGTATTGTACCATTTGCTTACCCAGGGTACTAAAAAAAAATTGCGAAAGACGAACAAAAAGCCGCGTTCTCCTACATCATGACAACGCTTCTTGACACACGGCCAACAAAACTAAGTCCTTTTTAGCTTCCGAAAAAGTACAACTCGTCACCCATCCTGCACATAGCCTCAACCTAGCACCCTAAGATTTCTGTATTTTCCCCAAAATCAAAGATTTGATGATAGGTTTCACTTTTACCAATTCCGAAGTGGCAGTGATAGCGTTCAATCAGCACGTAGAAAACATGCCTTCAGATCTGTGGTCCTTCTGTTCTAAAAAATGGTTCGATCGCATGAAAAAATGTTTAAAATGTAAAAGTGTGTATTTTGAAAAGTAATAAATATAATATTTTGGTTATAACATGTTGTTTTTTTAAGTTACACAAAAGTTTTAGTGCGACCTACGTATAACTGTGTTTGCTTACAATACATCCAGTCTAAAATCCCAATTTATAGCACGTTTTGTGTATTAAATAATATTAAAATTTAATTATTTCTCTTGTTATTAGTTTCTTTTTCAAAGCTTTACAGGTTTAAGCATAATGTTTAATTTCTTAACAACAATAAGTAGTTCTCAAATATTTTACAAATATATTTAAAAAACTTTCCTAGTTCTTTGATCCTAGACAGAAACTACCAACATATTCCAACGAAAATCAAGCACTAGTCCAATATAAATTAAATATTTTCACTCATATAAAATTTAAAATACTACTTTATCTATAAAGGAACATGACCCTGCTAACGTTGTTTTGTCATATAAATTAAGTACCCCGCGCCCGCTCAGTATAATATGAATTATGATATGTCATTGAATGTCGTTGGCTGAATTAATTGTATTGCGGACATACAAGTATTAAACATATAGATTCCGAATAAGTAATCTCAATGATATATTTATATATATATATATATATATATACTAAAACATTCTCCGAAACACGCTGCATTGTAGAAGTATAACTCCTATCGGTTCAGTAGTTTTCGTAGTATAATTGAAGGAAAACACCAGCCCTCCATTTATTAGCATAGATATGAAACATAACCTAAACGACAGACGTTAAATAAAGTTACTGTTCGTATTGTTTTCAATGTCGGAACATTAAATACAAAAACTACCCACAGCTACACTTTCGTTGAGAGCGGTGGAAATGTTTTCCTTCCATCCGTCTCCTGTTTGCTCAACAAAGGGAAAAAGTCAACTCGAAGCTAATTTCAGTTTGAATCAGAAGGTATGTGCAGTGTGTGAAAGCTCATTATATAAGGTCGGTGACCTTTAAAGATCGGTTTTCACTGCAAGCTATCTTTGCAAAGCTATATTAGCCGCGAGCGTATTGCTGAAAGTTCAATATATAAGTATGCAACAAATATGTATTACACATTATACTAGCTTTGGAAACTTTGTATTTTAAATATATAAACAACTAGCTAACGCACACATTGACAAATCAAAATTGTTCATGCATCTAAGTCTATGATGAGTACCTACACAAGAAAAACTGCACGGGATAAATAATGAGATAATTATTTAAATGTATTAATTTCTAAAGACAATTTTTCATCTTCAAGTGGACGACATGCACTTTGTTGAAAATGAAAACAGTCCAACGTTAATGCTACAAACATTTACAACTCATTTTGTTAAAAGAGCTAATTTAAAAATTGCCCAAATAATGAGTCTATTTGTTAGGCGCAGGTGTATTTTATATAAAGAAACGAGTAACTTGATGGAATGTTGAGTGAGAACTTGCAAAATACTTTATTGTTTGGTATTTTTAGTTTCTTGGAAGAGTATGCCTACAACATCGCTTACAGCTATACTTAATTACATAAATACTATATGATGTGCCGATGCCAATACGCTGTTTCTGTTTTATTTGGTATGCCGATTTGAATGCAGTTTTTACTGTTGCATTTTGTTTATTCAAATCCCAAACAAAACAACCGACGAAAAGTGTGTACCATCGACAACATAGTAAATAATATTATGTAATTGTAGCATTACTTACCTTATGTAAAAAATTAAGCTGGTTATATAGCTGTCTAATATACCGCATACTACCAACTGACTCTTACTTCAATACAAAAGACAGAAATACCCTTTCGTGAGTAAAAACTTGAATCGCAATGCAATTGTTTCTAGCCGGTTTCTTTATCCGGATAGTACATACGTGTTCACCCGGATATTGCAAACGTTCCAATGCTCGAATGCCATGAACAAACGAAGCCTCAAACACATGTAATTACAACTCGTATCAGTCGTTTTGGCAAATTTAATATAACTTGTGGTGAACGTTCAAAGCTTCGTGTCATTTGTAGAGATATTAAAAATTTATTTGGGATGACTTTTGATAATTATGGATATTGTAAGGATATTTTAGTACTTTTAATATAGCTTCTATTTTATTTATGTTGAAATTTTCTTAGAAACTGACTCTTTCGAAATCAATAACATTTTCAAAAAGGAAAATTATTTTAAGAATACTGTGATCGAGGAGTTGATAACGACTTAAGACATACGCACATATACTCGTACACACATACATTCATACACAAAAATCTTTATATTTATAACTTAAATTTATTATTTTGTATTAATCATAGTTTAATTAGAGCATTAAATGTTGTACCACAAACAGGTTCACAACCTGTAATTGGCAGTCGGCCATCGCATAAAATTTTTGTAATTAGTTTAATTTTTATGTGCTGTTGGTTCAAAAATAAAAAAAAGAAATAATATGAATTATGGATTAATTGTGACTACTTTTTATTAAGGCATTTAGTTCCCCATTCTTACACGTTGGTACAATGACTGTGTTTCCGGGACAGTACTTGTTTGCAAATTTTTGTTGCATAGTATTTTATTAAGTCTTTGCAGGCTCTGTTGCCCTGAAAGCATGAGTCTGCTCAACTTGAGATCACGAAACGTCGGATTCAATAAATTTTAGCTACAGTCATACGTGTTCTAGTCCATTAGAAGTATTTTATTTCAATTAATATTTATAGTCTATTCAGCTTACATAGATTAAATAATTATAATAAAAATAGAACAAGGTAGAACGATGAAGCTGTGGATGTTGATTTGAAAGAGTGTCATAAGTTTCTCGCCATTTCATCATATTAAAGCTCAACCTTTTCTGAAGTTGTATATAATATATTGAATAGATACTAACGTATAAAGTACTAGTACATGACCCGGCAAACGTTTTGCCATTTAAATTTAGCACCCGCTATTTGTATGAATTATCATAATTACGTAATGGAATTATGACATTGGCTGAATTATTGGTATTTCTAAGTATAATCAATAATATAGCTTCCGGATAAGCTATAACCATAAATTATATACCAAAATCCTCTCAGAAACACGTTACATCTTATGATATAAGTATTATTCCTATCGGTTTGGTAGTTTTCTAAGTACAATCGAAGGAAAAAATGGCTCTCAGTGGATAGCCTGATAAGTGTATTACTTATTAATTATTAATTCTAAATAATACATAAGTATGTATATATATATGTCAGTGTTATTGCTTTGACCATTATGAACAAAGTATATTTATTTATTCTGACACTCACGTCTATAAAATTGGATATTATAATGTTCTAATGCACAACTGCTGAGAGTAATAGAATAAAAATTGAAAAAATAATTATTGTATATGAAAATATTATAAAAATCAAGTTGTTTTGTCATGTTTCTTGTTTTTCTCTGTATCTGGTGGCTGATATGAAATGAACGACGAAGCGTTAAAAGGAGGTCGACCTGTTGGTAGCCGCTGGCAAAATACATTGCAAATGAGATTAAACTTATTTTTATTTACTAAAGATATATTTAGTCATTCGGCTAACGGCATGGCTATTCCAAGCTCAATTTTTAAATTAATTTAATGACTTTTTAAAGAATAGGAATGCCACTTAAGAGACTGGCAACAATTGCTTATGCTAGTTTTCATTCACATGCTACAAAAAAACTCATTTTAAAGAAAGAAAATTAATAATCTAATTAATTGTAAATACTCACAATCTATTACAGAACCTTATCAGGCGCCTCAGATGTTAAAAACAAATAAACAAATAGACAATTATTAATAAGGTATTATTTGTTTAATACCTCTGTTACAATAAACGTTTATAACCCATTCTATGTAGCTTTGTCTATTTCGTATTGTCCTATTATGCGTGAAATATGCCCATGGCACTATATCATTTGTATTTGAATACATTTACATATCGTCTATGTTCTCACAAATGGCTAACGTTATGTGATTTATTATTACTGTTTGTGATTATGGGTATTGGACAAATTGACTGCGAGAATGGGCACGTAAAATAGAGCATTTGAAGTGAACATTTTTATGGAAGGGCTTTGAAATTCTGTTCTGAAACCATTTTGTGTGATCTTCAAGTACTGACGGCTCAAGTTGAACGAGTGCGGAGTCTGAACGTAATTTCACAGAATTACGTATATTCTATCATAAATATATACAATATGTATAATCATATAATAAAATCCATAGTCCACTAAATTCCTTGAAATGATCCATTGATGGATCTTTTACCACGGTGATCCATTAACCAAGACTTTGTACATAATGTATTTTTGCACATGTGAGTGTCGAAAATTACATTATAAGATTATTGATACACCGAGTGAAATATAATATATATTTTTCTTCTTTTTAGCACAAACACGTTTGTAACTATGTAAAAACCGTACATTTTACATTTTTTTAAGAATACTAATTGCTGTGTGTTCTAACAATACCGAATTCAAATAAGGACTTTATAAAATATTTGTCGGTTTATCTGTATTTATGTCCTGGCAATAATTTTACCGCATTCTGTAAATTAAACCACCATTTTAAGACCGCTTAGCTATAATACTTGAAATAGTATAATTATTAAATTAATAATAATTATTTGGAGTCGATGTAAGATTACGAAATGACGCCACATAAAATGTAATTTTATATCTCATACATAATAATTCTGTTTGCATATAGTATTTGTATTAACAAAAATCGTTATTATGCTATAAATGTCCTTTACAACCAATATGTAAAATACGAATAGGCTACAATGAAATAGTCAAGATCATCCTACATGACCCTACATCAATTCAAAGAACTCATTGTTATAACTCAACATATACGTATCGTTGCACAACCTTTATAATTATATTTGAAATAAAAACTGCAGAAATGATGTGCTCCACGGACAAGGACATACTAATGAATATCGAAAGCCTTTCAGCTGTAGCTCCACACGGCACGCCCGCGCCGGTCAGCGGCAGACACTCAAGTAGCAAATTTCTGTAGTAGTAACTACCTGTCATAAAATAGGTGTTAATAATATATATTTACATACTTGTTAGATCACATAATTTAAGAAATATATTAGAGAATACTTGTACATATAATTTCATTTAAGTAAGCAATAATCCGTTTGTTTTTTTTTTCTTCAAAAGTTTTGTAAGTTTATTTTTGTTTATCCTCTTTTTTGACTGCTCGCATGATAAAACTATATTAGTGGAACCTTTATAAGTGTGTGTGCACAATTTTTATATGTATTTTTATAAATGTTTTAAATAAATGTCTCCCAAAAATAAATGAATAAAATAAAATTCAATAAAACGAATTCATGTCAACTGATGTCACTGTATTGACAAGCGACATCTTCCAGTACTTTAACACTATAGAAATGTAGTGTGGAGATTACTTTTGTATTATTTTTAAATCTGTACTTACGTACATTATTTCAATGTAACAAAGAGAATCTGATATTTGATCTGACAATAAGTAAAGCACCGAGATGATGTTCATGAGATGCTTGCTTTCACTTCTCATCCGTAACATCTGACTGTTTTCTCCCTCTGATAAAAAAATAAACTATAAGTTGAATAATGTCCACGCCCTACTGTATCGCAGTGTTCATCTGAAGCAGAAAGCTCACAATGTTACGCTGCAAATTATTAATGCAACGTGTATTTATAGAAGAAAAGATTTTATTAGTATTTCTTCTCCCCATTCCAAAGCAGTTTTACGAACTTATATAACAATTTGATACGTTATTGTCACTCCCTATAGTAAATGAATATATTTCTGTTTCTATCTCTATGCCAATTTCTCTTCTTTTACTTCACATCGTTCTCTTTTGTCATTTTTTCTTAAAAAAATATGTGTAAGAGTTAATCTGTCTCATCACACTTCTCTTAACACTTCATTTATTACGCAAAGGTTTCATTTCTGTTGTATTTACTCTACTTTTCTTCTTCTGCCGTACATTAAAAACCATTTCAAAGCGTAAGATATCTATAGGCCTTAATGTGCAAGCGGACGTGTCTTGTTGGAAATATTGTCGTTATGCATAAACTAAGTATAAGTAGCTAATCTTAAGGCTAATCCAAAAATTATTGTCCTGAAAAACATAAGAATTGATAATTTTCCATGTTTATCCATTATTTTGACGAAACGAAAACATCAGACTAATAATTAAGGCTAAGGATGTTTTCGTAAATAACAAAAATATTTAAAAGTGCTCTTATCAACGTAGTAAAATCACATAAACAATATTATTAATTATTAAAACGTGTAGTAGTTTAACTGAATGGTTACCTTGAATATTAAGTATTTTTTACAATATTTGGTTATATCTGAATAAAAAGGCAATAAAAATGTTGTACATGGTAAATCATTGTGAGACGAATGTCACCTACACACACACATACGTACGTTTGCAACGCTCAGAACTTGTGGAGACGTGTAGATAATAAAGGCAATAGGAATAAAATAACAATATAATTGTTAAAAATGATTGCCATGTAACTTATATAAAAAATATTAATTTAGTTATAAAAGAGTCTCAGTGAATTTTAATATTTTGCCGTTTTAATATACGTGCAAAGAGATGAAACTTAATTTTGACCAGAACTTTTTAAGAATATTGTAAATATAAATTCTCAAGGGATTAAACAGGCAAAGAGCAAGCCCTGGCCAATAGATGCCAGACAACAATATACAACATACATGAATATACATAATAAAACATCCAAGTACTTCATAAAAATGATTACAGCTACTAGGATTCGCACCCGGGACCTCTAGCTCAGTGGTCAGAGTCACTAAACACTATGCTATATGGGTTGTCTATTCTTATTTCCTTGGTTTTGAAGATAGACAATTTATGACAGCTTCAAGGGTCTTCAGACGTATGTTTGTGATGGTAATTTCAATTTTATACCTTTTATCTTTTTAACACAAGCAGACTCCTCCTCATTCATGACAAACGGTTTCGGACAATCCTTTTCCCTTATTAATAATTTTTTTAATGTTTCTTTATTATTTAAAACATATTGTATTAATTATGGTGCTATATTATGAAATCGCAATCTCAAAGGGAATAAAAGAACACATTATGCCAGACACGTTCATACATCTCGAAGGTAAGAAAAAACATTTCATGAAACGAGCTCCAATGGAACAGTACTAGATATTTTGTTCTCTATTATTTTCGCTTGTCTTACATTTTTAGTAAAATATGACTTATCTTTATATGATAGCAGCTATTCCATTTCTATTAAATTAATGTTGATAAGATTGTTGTTAAGATTGGATGAGTACAATAATCTCAATATAATTATTTTTAACTTAATTGTGGACGAGAAAATGCAATAATTATTTTTACAATTAACAAGTACATGTTTTGCAAAACTGGCGTTGTCAAAAAACCTGTCAGATACAGGTAATATTTTAATTCAATATATTAGAATTTCTAAAAATCTCATGTAGGTTTTAACTAACGAAGACTGTAAAGTAGAAGATTTCTGGCATCTGGGTATTGACACGATGGCGACGCTTCAAGTTATTAATCAATTTGCAAAAAATATTCTGAACGTAAAATTTTATTTAAACTAAAAGTTAAGGATAGAAATTAAGTCTACGATCTAAGAATTGCGCTCCATGACAGAATTATTAAGCGCGCGTACAATGTTTCATAATACACAGCTATTTAAATCTATAGAAGATACGGAACAACGTAGAAATATTGCAATGTTCGGGTAATTTATATGATTCATGGGCTATTACAGCGCGTTATTGGAGTTTTGAAAAATCCAACCTCACACAGAAGGACAAAGGTATGCGTCACTCGTTAGGTACAATCGCATTCAACTTTGATTTAAACTTTTTCAATATTTAATTATTCTATGAAATTTAATCTTTTTATATAAAATATAAAAGGTGATTTATTTATATTATTATTATGTTTCTTAGACTTTAATGTTGGCTTTATGAATCCGATCTTTCCTCTTAGTGGTAGCTTGCTTTATAACCGGTCATGATGCCATCAGACGTGGTCAATGGCCATCCCTCATTAATCTACAAAAGACCCCAGAGGCAGCCCATTCAACGTACTAATACCGTATTTGCCTTTTAATTAACATATTAAAATAGACGTTAGTACTACTAACTAATATTATTAATAGTTTTCCAGCTTGAATTATTCTGTGTAATACTTTTGCTTGGTCTTTTTTAAAAAGGAACACAGTTATTATAAATGCTAGTACTTTTATACTGATAAAGAAAGCAATTCGTGCGAAATTATTCAGTATCCTTTCCAAAAAATGTCATACTTTATGAATTGAATTATTGACACGGAATTGTTTTGTGTTAGCAAGGAGTTAATTGAATAGTAAAATTTTTCGATAAATCAATATTTATTTGCACTTGTTATTTCAAATATTTTTTACTTAAATTAAACCACATCTAAGGCTGGTCGTGCACTCTATAGCTTGTTCCTCTCTCTCGCTTGCACGCTCGTCTCATGCGGAACGTGACGCTTTTTCGTGCGCGCACTCAAGGACTTATAAGACGTTATCACGTCAAAATGTTTGCTGGAAATAACAAAGTAGTACTAAACTTAAAAATCCAGACTATCCTAGCTCTTTTTAAATATTTTCTCATAAATAGTTAGTAATGATATGTGTCGTAAAAATATAAAAAAAAATGTGTGAGTGTAATTGGTTTTTGCATTAAACCACTTGTGAACGCGTTTGTACTTTCTTGAATATAATATTTTAGGTAGTTTATCAGATAATTGAACAATTCTCCACAGAGAAACTGCATCATACTGCATAGCTAGAATATTCATGGAATAAATCAAAAAATACTTTATGAATATTTCAAGCGAGTAATTATCTTAATTTCACTCTTTTAATGTCTGCTTTTAAAGGAAGTTTGTCTCTGCAGATTAATTTGACTAACACCATGTTTGATATTTTTTAAGCACTTGATCAACTCAGATCGCATCGCTATTGATGACACATGATTCCTTATTGAGCGTTTCAATTAACGATTATTAAATATTTAGTGCTAATTGAGAGAAATCAAGCTTATCGTGAAATTAATTAAAGTCTAAGAAAAATATTAATATAATAATTTATTTATACACTGATTACACATTATAATTAGTACTATCTATTTAAAAGTAATAAATAATCATGTCTTTTATTAAATTATTTTAATTAATTATTAAGGAAAATGAACATTAGGTACTTTATATTCCGACATTCCTGTGTCCTGCTCTTTTAACTAATAAACCTCTAATAAACAGTGAACGTTTGCATATACCAGTTGCCATGAGGATCACAGATCATCTATATAAATATTATGATAGAGAGAGAGAGAGAGATTTTATTTGTGCACGCATCACTTAATCATCATTTAATAATAGTCACAGAAAAGCTACTAGATAGATTTAAATTATGAATTCTGAGTATAATTTCAAAGTTTAAAAATTTTAAAAAACAATATTTCAAAGTGGCTTGGCTCTTATCAAAAAAAATATTGCGATAGCTTCATTTTAATAAAGTTATTAAAATTTTAAGAAACACTGATTTCTATAAGCAATACAATGTCAGTCAAGTGTGTAACAGGAGTTTAATAACTGCAAGTATTTAATTTAATTACACACAAAAAATTAAGGCCCTTATTTATAAAATAACTTTTTACTAACTGATGTGTCAAAACAAAGCCAAAAGTTAATAAAGCCAAAATAGCTCGTCATTTATCTTTTAAATGTTATAACAATATCACCATTGTATATTTGGACATCAAAGGACTTTTTCGGGCTAATTGAACAAAGCTAATTAAGAATGACAATTTGTATTTGATTAAGGCAATGATTAAATAAGTTTTGATTGTTACCAACTTTAAATATAATAAATATTTTAACATAATTTATTTATTTATATTTATTACACGTAACGTAACGGTACATATACATATATTATTGCACGTGGTACTGTGTAGATCGGCGCGATTTTGGCGCTCGCGCAGCATTCTGTAAATGTGCACTGTTTTTTTGGCGCATTTAGATCTTAGATTATTTCTATTATCTATTATTATCAGATAATTTCATACTAAATGTATGGGAGTGTTTAGTATCAAAATAAAGTGTGCGCGTGTAATCGTTACGCGCGATTGAAGTAAATCTTAATAATAAATAACAGACGTATTAATATATTACATTAAATTTACATTGAATAAAGCCGTATTACCAATTAAGCACTCACGTGAAGAGCTAGAAGCGTAGTTAGATTTTTTGCCATTTTTTTTCTTGGAAAAGCTGACGATACAACTTCATATTTTGAGCAAAGGTGGCATTTTCGCTACTTAAAATAAAAAAATGCCTTTATTAATGTATAATATTCTTGGAAACACAAGAAAATTTTCAAGACGTGACGTCACCTCTCCCCACTTGCACGACACCCCCCCCCGGTCTGTGTCGGTCTGCCAGAGGCAAGCCCCGGGAACCAGGCTGGCGGGGTGCTGAAGTGCCAGCACCTTCACTTGGGCCAAAAAAAATATATAAATTTTAAACAGATACCAGCATGCCACCGCCAACTCCAAGCCTGTCACAGCGACGCGCGACTCGACCGCACCCGCTTCGCCGGAAGATTTTTGTGCGGTCGGCGATCTCAGGTCTTGAGGCCGGGCTGGATGCAATGATAGCGTCCGGCCAAGCCACCCTCGCTGCCTGCGCAACGAAGCAACCCGACCCTGATCAAGCGGGTCCATCGACGGAAGCCGGCGAGGAGATCTTTGCCGCGAGCCCGCTGACACAGTCGCCGGACTCTCCAATGGAGACCGCGACCAGTCCGACATACGCGGCTACCGCCGCGTCCAATAAGACACAAGCTCCCACCACTTCCACCGCGACCGCCACCGCTGCCGCCCCCACCTCGGCCACTCAGACTAACAAGACCAGTCGTTACCAACCGCTGATCGTGGAGGTGCTTCCAGACTGTCCAACGCACTTCCGGGAGCTGAAAAAGATCCTCGGCCACACCCCTAACGGACGCCCGTTTGAAAAAGGCGTCCGTTTTATCCCGATGTCGGACCAGGAGTTCCGCCACATCCAGCGCTACCTCACGCAGCTAAAAAGTGTCGCTGGAATCTTCTAGTTCTGCTACTCGCTTCCAGCGGAGAGGAGCGCTAAAGTAGCGATACGCGGTCTGCTGGTGAACACAGAGCCGGCACAAGTGGAGGCAGAGCTGCGCGAGCTAGGGTACGTCCCGGAGCACGTGCGTGCGATCCCCACTCGCCCAGATAGACCCGGATGCCTGATGTTCGCGCAACTCCAGCAAACACCGGGCCTCATCCCGGGTATATATGAGGTACGCGAGCTCCTTTGTAAGCCCGGGATCACAATCGAGGCGTGGCGTGGCAGGAGGGGACCAGCACAGTGCCACCGATGCCAACAGTTTCGGAACTCCTCCCACAACTGCCACCGGCCCATTGCCTGTGTGCGGTGTGGGGATAATCATCCCGCCCAGGAGTGGTAGCGCCCCAGGGAGAATCCGCCGACGTGCGCCAATTGTGGCGGTGCGAACACGGCGAACAACGCCAAATGCCCGGTGTTCCGCAAGGAGTCGCGCAACCGCCTCAACTGCACGCACTGTTATATATGCACATATGTATGCTTTAATGCAGACATAACAGCGTCAGCAAAGTATAAAAGCAAAGTGCAAGGTGTGAGGTCTAACAATACTTTATCCAAAGTTGATTGCATAAATATTATACTAAAGAGCGTTATTGTCATCTACATTCTAATTTAATTACATCATCTCAGGTTCCGAGAACATTTTGTCGAGTATCACACCGTAGTACATTTTAAGTTTTATAAGTGAATATTTTATTTAATTAAACATGTCGGTTAAACAATCTCAAATTAAACATGAAAAAAATGAGTTATATATTAGCACTTTATTCAAATTCATTAGTCCTTTTGATGGGACACGCGAAAAATTAAATCCTTTTATTAATAATTGCAATAATGCTATTGGACTAGCACCGGATTCTCAAAAATCGATTTTATTTAGGGCAAAGCGGAATTAGCTTGCTCTATTAAGGAATTCGACAATTGAGATCAACTAAGCGATTTTCTCAAAACACAATTTGGGGAAAGAAAGAATTATGCACACCTTTTACTTGAATTGCAGGAATGTCAACAAAATAATACAGAATCAGTGTCACAATTTTCTTTACGCGTAGAGACATGTCTTTCAAAACTTTTAACAGAAGTAACTATATCGAATAAGAAAAAATCAGAGTTAACCGGTCGAATGGCAGCCAGCGAAGACCTAGCTCTCCATACCTATTTATTGGGTCTTAAACTCAAAATTTCAAATTTAGTTTGTTGTAAAGATCCACTAAATCTCAATGAAGCAATTAATCTCAGCAGTCTCAGAAGATAAAATTTTAAATTTATTTCATAAAAGAAGTTCTCACCTATTATCATTACACCAATCAACTCCTAAACCCCAACAGCCATTTAAGGGTCCTACACATAATAATACCCAAAAATTTCAAACCACAAGGCACTTTGAAGCCCATTCTGTCGCTACTGTAAAAAACAAGGTCATTCAATAGAAAATTGTTTTAGACGATAATTTAATAACAACAGACTACAACCAACCAGACCCAGAGCAGATAATGTTAATTTTGTCATAAATGAAAACTTAAATAATGATAACTTAGAGCCACGACAACTATGCTCTAATGATAATAATGACCAACAGCTTACCCATTTAAACGCGTAGTGGGCTACCGAAGGTGTCACGCGAAGCCCTGCAATAAAAATCTCAAATCAAAAAATTATTTCGACACCATTCCCACTTTCAAGGCTACACGACAGGGTAACCAGCCCCAAAACGGAGGCCTAACGCTCAAGGCTACACGACAGGGTAACCAGCCCCAAAACGGAAGCCTAACCCTCAAGGCTACACGACAGGGTAACCAGCCCCAAAAGGGAAGCCTAACTCTCAAGGCTACACAACAGGGTAACCAGCCCCAAAATGGAAGCCTGAAGTTAAATCCTCAGCATCCAATATCTAAAAAAGAATAAAGAAAAAGTATTAAAATCTTACAACGTTAACACAAATCCATTAAAAATACTTACCTTATATTGAAATCCAAACATCTCTCTCCTCAAAACCCTTTCGACTCTTTGTCGACAGTGGAGCTATAATCAGTCTTATTAAAATGCATATAAAAGAAAATATGCCCGAGGTGATTAAAAACATTATAACATTCAGTGGCTTAGGAAATACCGACAATCCAATCAATTCGTTAGGTTGTATATTTATCGAAATTAATTCAATAGAACATGATTTCCACCTCATACCTAATTTCGACTTTCCATACGACGGTATTATCGGAAATGATTTCCTTTCTTTACATAAAAGTAAAATAGATTATACTTTGAAGGAACTTAGTATTGATGACGTAAAATTCAACTTAAAATTTAATAACCCCATTTATACAATTGCGCCTAGAACCGAGACGGTAATAGAATGCTCAGTACATAATCCCGAAATCAAAGAAGGTCTCATTCTAGATCAACATATGATGGATTCTCTATTAATCGCTAACTGTATTATTAAAGTAAAACCTAATTCTAGAATTAATATATCAGTGGTAAATACATCCGAAAATCAAATAGAGATAAATTCAGACCTCAAATTAATAATTAATCCTTTAGAGTACAATGAAAATAACTCTATATTTTATTCGAATATTAATGATCAAAATATTTCAGATAGAACTGATAAAGTTTTAGATCTTTTGAGAGTATCCCATTTAAATTGCGAAGAAAGAGACGCTCTGTTTAATTTATGTTCCACATTCTCTATATCATATATTTCATTTGCCTAGTGATAAGTTAACTTTTACAAAAGGTATTTAGCATGAAATTAAAACATCCTCCTCAATCCCGATACATACAAAATCCTATCGATTCCCTGACATTCACAATTCAATCACAAATTAACAAAATGTTAGAAGAAGGAATTATTAAACCTTCAACATCCCCTTGGTCATCTCCAATCTGGGTCGTCCCAAAAAAGATGGATGCATCCGGAATAAAGAAGTGGCGGGTAGTAATCGACTACCGCAAACTAAATGATATCACAATCGGCGATTCTTATCCTATCCCAAACATATCCGATGTATTAGACCAGTTGGGCAAATGTAAATATTTCAGTACTCTTGATCTCGCGTCGGGCTTCCATCAAATTAAAATGTCACCCTAGGATGCACCCAAAACAGCCTTCTCAGTTCCACAAGGTCATTTTGAATTCACTAGAATGCCCTTTGGACTAAAAAATGCACCTGAAACATTTCAAAGACATGAATTCTGCCCTATCTGGGTTACAAGGTATACAATGCTTTGTCTACTTGGATGACATTGTAATCTACTCCTTCGATCTTGATCAGCACATAAACAACCTCTCTAATGTATTTGACAGGCTCCGCACCTACGGATTAAAGTTGCAATCTGACGAGTGCGAATTTCTCCGCAAGGAAGTTTCCTACCTTGGACATATCATTACCGATGGACATAAAGTCCTTCCTATGATTAGTTTCCTACTATCGCAGGTTCATTCCTGATATGTCAAAACTAGCTAAACCTTTAACCAATCTCCTTAAGAAGGACGTCCCGTTTATATGGAATAATGAACAGGAATTATCTTTTAAAAAATTAAAAAATTCTCTTATTTCCGCACCTGTTCTAGCTTATCCTGATTTCACTAAACCCTTTTTACTTACATGTGACGCTTCAAATTTCGCGATATCTGCTATACTTTCACAAGGATCCATTGGCAAAGATCGCCCCATTGCATTTTCTTCAAGAACATTAAATAAGGCTGAATGCAATTACAGCGTCACTGAAAAAGAATGTCTAGAGATCATTTATGGTACTAAAGTTTTCCGTCCGTACCCTTATGGTAGACGATTCAAAATTATAACAGATCACCGTCCACTCAAGTGGCTCTTTAATTGCAAAGACCCGGGCTCCAAGCTCGTTAGATGGAGGCTCAAACTTGAAGAATTTGACTACGAGATTGAATATAAAAAGGGTAAAATAAACACTAATGCAGATGCATTGTCACGATACCCAATTAGTCCATTAATTTCTAAAGATCCAATTCATAATGCTGAAAATGAAGTCAGAGATCAAAGACCAAATTCACCCCATCTATCTAACCCTAGTTTGCCAGATCAAAACCTTGAAGATCTATTGTCAACAGATTTTGACCCAGCAAATTTAAGCCCTTTAAATTTATCGCCCTCTGTGATTCCATTCTTTACGTCAGACAATTTACCTCATGAAACTTATTCTGATCCACAACCTTCTACTAGTAACCAAAATCCTGAAAACTTACCTTTACATATTCCTAATGACACCGATCTCCTTCAATTTTTACCTGAAAACTTACCTGTATCCGCTAGTCCGTCAACTAGCGTCACTAGTCAGATAGCTGAAAATCAAACAAAGATTACTCCAACTATTTAAAATGTATCAAAGATAAAAACAAGATTTTTAATACATATATAAAAGAGCTCAACGAGAGCCTTCTTAAGAGTTCTGCAAATCTAATTCTTCTTCCAGTATCAATAGATTTTGATGAGTCAAATCCTTACCTTTCCGACTTAATCTCTGCCTCAGAGAATGTCAATGTTGTAGAAGGAGAACGTGAACTGCATTCGTTTAAAATATCTGAAATAAATGGTAAGATTTACTATTTCCTATTTACTAAAGTTTATTACTTTGATACTTGTACCTACCCTGATATATTTAAAGCATTAAAATCTGCTAGAGACAGTATTCTACTTGCCGGCACAATCAATGAGATAGCTATTTCCGACTTTAGGAATTCATTTGAACAACATTCATGTGTAAAAATATATAGTATGCTAATGTATCTTTTTGATGGTACAAATATAACAGTCAATATCCATCACAGTAGTATAATATATCCCGTGCCTACAGAAATTACAAAAATCTTGAAGGAGAACCACGATATACCAATAGCGGGGCATTTAGGGTCAAACAGAATGCTTAATCGCGTAAAAGAACGTTATTTTTGGAAAAATATGAGATCAGACATAGAAAACTATGTAAAAAATTGCAAGTTTTGCCAAACCAATAAAGCCTTAAGGAAAATTAATAAATCGCCAATGTAAATCACAACAACATCTTCTAGACCTTTCGATAGAATAAGTCTCGATATAGTGGGAAAATAAATTAAAATATATACTTACTTTACAAGATGACTTGACAAAATTTTCTAAAGCTTACCCAATATCTAATGCTACGGCTGAAGAATCATGTGAATGTCTCGTTCATTTCATATCTTTATTTGGAATGGAATACCTAAGTCAATTTTAACAGATCAAGGAACAAACTTTACAGCCGAACTTTTTAAGAAAACTTGTGAATTTTTGAAAATCAAGCAGATTTGGTCATCTCCCTATCACCCTCAGACGCAAGGTGCTCTGGAGAGAAGTCATTCCACTTTAAAAGTATATTTAAAATCTTATATTAACGAAAACCAAACTAATTGGCATAAATATGTATTTACTGCCATGCTCACATATAATAGTACCGTCCGTACAACTACCCAATTTACACCTTTTGAACTTATTTTCGGGCACAAGCCCTACATTCCCGATTCCGTTTTTGATTTACGATCTGACGTCACATAACCAGAATATATTAAGATGCTTCACCATCGCCTTAAACTGTCTAGAGAAAAGGCCATACAAAATATAAACTCTTCAAAAGAAAAGTCAAAACATTATTATGATAAACATACTCGTCCAGTACAATATAAAGTCGGTGAATATGTGTATATTAAAAATCATGTAAGACTTCGGAAGGCGCTATCTCCTATATGGAAAGGTCCATATAAGATCGTCAAAATCCATGGCAATAACACCTTATCTCTTCTTATAAACCGAAGATATGTAAAACATTATGATGAAGTAAAACCTGCATGCAACGCGGATACGTAACTAATTCTTCTTTTATTATTAAGTTAAGTTTATTAATACTTATTTCATTTTATACAGCTATATTTTACTATATTATATTTTTATAATATACAAAGTTATAGGTTTATTTACATAAGCATGATAGTTTAGTTTAGTTTTGTCATTACAGAATGGTTAATACATACTGCGCCATTGCCGCTAGCGAGAATGAGTATATTAAATACATCAAGGAAGGTCCTGGCTTGCTCTTCGACCCAGTGGGCACTCTGAAGCTCATAGACGATTATCTTCATATAGTTATTCCGATAGATGTTACTTCTTTTGATCAAAATATTAAGTACACCCAGGATGTTTTAAACATTGTTAAATTACAGTGTCAGGAAAGTATAGAGATAGATATTTCCGTCTGTCAAAATATAATGCAACCCTTGGATTTACTCTATAATGATATACTTCGTGACTATAATTTCATATCTCATATCATCTCTAGCGAAAGACCCAAAAGATCTGCATGGTTCTCTGGCGTCGGTGTAATCTTTAAGCATATATTCGGCACCCTTGATGAAGACGATGCGATAAATTACAATAGAGCAATGGAAACATTGTATGATAATGATAAACGGTTAGAGAATTCGATAAAGAAAACTATTCTAGTTTCGAAATCTGCTATTTCTAATATTAACCAATCTGTCAATGAAATATTGGAGAATCAATTTAAACTCAATGATGCCATTAATAATTTATCTACAAATGTGAGAAATATATCGAATTTAGTTGCTATAGATAGTTTCAAAGTAAAACTAATAAACATTTTAAATTGTCTTCAATCACATTTGTTTACTCTTGCGTTTAAAATTGAAGACTTATTGAATTCTATTTTATTCATAAAAAGCAATACTTTACATCCATCTGTCTTAACACCCAAGCAATTATATAACAATTTATTAAATGTCTATAAAAATATAGCTAAGTATAGGGACTTACCTATTAATTTAGATTTAAGTAATATTCATGTTTTGATTAATGTAGCAGATTTAATTTCATATTATTATAATGGTAAACTGATTTTTATTGTTAAGATACCATTAGTTAATGCCTTAGATTATAATGTTTATGATACTGTTCCTTTACCTATTCCGCATGAAGTTAATTCATCTTATTCATATGTTTGCATTATACCTACAGAACGATATCTGGTAATAAATACTGATAAGTCTACATTTACATTTTTAAAGGATTTTAATGAGTGTAAAGTTATTTCTCCCAAAGTACACATATGTCAAATAACTAACATATTCTCTGTTCCTGGTAATCCGTCTTGTGAAATAGAAATTATGACAAAAGCTGTATCCAGTATTTCAAATACCTGCCAAACTAAATTTATACATGGTCATATAGATATTTGGCATAAACTAAATAATGCTGACTGGATATTTGTAGAATCGAATTTAAATAAAATAACAATAGAATGTAATCAGGATGTATTATTTGAAACAAACATTTCAGTAACAGGAAAACTTACCATTCCACATAATTGTACAGCCTATTTTAAAAATATTAAATTTAATAAGATATTTAATCCAGAAATTAATATTCCACTCCTAAAACCTAGTTATAATATAATATCTGATAAATGTTGTAATCTTAGCCGCTTCAATATTTCCAAAATTAACTTTTCTGAAATTAGTAATAAATATCTACATCAATTGAAAGATCTTAAATTTAACATAAAAGATATCAGTCGAGTAGATGACCAATATATTGCAAATCCTGTTGATACCTTTAGTGATAATTCACACAGTTGTTCACACTTGAACACACAAACACAAACATACATGCACACAAACATTTACACTACGAGGGCGGCACTGAAAATTTCGGGAATCAAGGAAGTGACACAACATTACAATTTAAAAATGTATTTATTGCTTTTCGAAGTATTCTTCGCAAGATTTGACATATTTTTCCATACGATGGAACCAATCATTGAAGCAACCATTCTAATCGAAAGTTGGGGTCTCCAAAATGGCCGTTTTGTAGGCGTCCACAGCTTCTTCAGGTGATGAAAGTCTCTGACCACGCAATTTATTCTTTATTTTAGAAAAAGAATAGAAATCATTAGGGCTTAGGTCGGGGCTGTACGGCGGATGGTCTAATAATTCTATGTTTTCTTGCTCTAAAAACTCTTTTGTTCTGTGCGCGGTGTGAGAACTAGCATTTTGTGATGGAGGATGATGTGGTGGTTGCAGTTCTCTTTACGGAGTTCAGAAACGACCTGTGGCAAACAAATGCTAGCATACCATTCTACATTAACCGTTCTTTGTCACTCAAGAGGAATAGTCACAACATGGCCGGTTTTGGAGACAAACGTGGCCACAATTTTTTTGCGACACTCAGTGAACGAACAATTTTTGTTGGTTCATCACTGAGCTTGACACGTCCACGTTGAAATTCAGCAAACCAAAAGTCGTAATAATAAATCATCGCTCTAGAATTTTCTCGAGTCAATTCCATTTTCTCAACGACTAAACAAGTTTGACAAGACCGTGTTACAAGACCGAGAATATTTTTTAAATAAATAAATGGTATTCGATTTTTAAAACCAAGGAGTTTTCAATTAAAAAGATTTTAATATGACAGGAACAGTGGAAATATTCCATTCCCGATACTTTTAGTGTAGCCTATGTACTTACAAAACGTACAAACATACATACACACTTACATACATTACACAAAACATCACCACACTCGCCGGCGAGTGTGTTCTTCTCACCTTTTCATCTTTCATCTTCATTTTCATTATCTCTCCTTCCCACAGCCGGTCCGAGGTTCGAGTCTCCTTAGGAGACGCCCCGCGACTGTTGTTGCGTAGTCTTTGCGGCCTCCACGGCCCTTGTCCTATGTCGCTGTAAAAGCTTGGCTAACAGCATAGAGGAGGTTTTAGTCGGTATGGGGTGTCCGCTTACGCGGACACTTGAGTCCGACGAGTAACAGTATTTCCTCCTCTCAAAAAAAAAAAAAGCGTCGACACATTTTCGCTGTAACCCTTAACTAGGTAGGACGTTACTTTGCCCGATTTCTATTCGAATTTTAGTCATTGTGTTGTTTGAAATTTATTCTTGAAGCTTAAAAACCCTTTTGATCTTATTTCCTAATTATATAATTATTATTATTTTATCAAGTGAGATTTTATATATTTTACAAAGAATGATATAATGTATTTTTTTAAATTATTATTCATCAGAATATAAACACACATTTTACAGGTCAGGTCATTATCAGGTTCTTGATTTTCCCTTTTTTTTTCTTATTTATTGATGAAAGAGTACAATGTTCCTGGGAATCCGCCATTTTATTAAACTGATTATTATTTTCATTATATATTCTATTTATAATTCAGTTCGTAATAAAATAAGTGATAATAAGAATTTGAAGGTATATATTATTATTAGCACATTTAATTATGACGTTGTTATTGAATATTAACAAATATGGCTGTGTGGGCTCGAACCCTTTGCCTATCCTAATAATGGAAACTAAAAACAAAAACCAAGAACAAATTAACGAAACTCCCAAATTTTCTGAAAATTTATATATTATTTATTGCAATAGAAATAATAAAAACACTTGGAGATTTAAAAAAAAATTTAACCGAGCAATTAGAAATATTATGACTTTTGTACTGGCGTTACTTCCGTCAGAAAAAAATTCTAAGTTACCCCCAAGTTTTACTTCAATATTGGATACGATTTTAAAAAGTTTTTGATGTCATTTTACTAATTATGTAACGTCCTTTAAAATCAGTTTAAAGTGATTTGATATCTGTAATACTTACGGAATAATCGCCTGTTCAGACTTAACAAAATCTACAAGAAATCATGCCTGTCTTGGCAGGTTTTTGTTATATATCTATTATATTAGTATATTATCAATTAATTTTGAAAAAAATAACTTTATTCCAGCATGAAATAATATGTAATGCTAATTAATGTATTATATTACGCGGACACTTGAGTCCGACGAGTAACACTATTTCCTCCTCTCAAAAAAAAAAAAGCGTCGACACATTTTCGCTGTAACCCTTAACTAGGTAGGACGTTACTTTGCCCGATTTCTATTCGAATTTTAGTCATTGTGTTGTTTGAAATTTATTCTTGAAGCTTAAAAACCCTTTTGATCTTATTTCCTAATTATATAATTATTATTATTTTATCAAGTGAGATTTTATATATTTTACAAAGAATGATATAATGTATTTTTTTAAATTATTATTCATCAGAATATAAACACACATTTTACAGGTCAGGTCATTATCAGGTTCTTGATTTTCCCTTTTTTTTTCTTATTTATTGATGAAAGAGTACAATGTTCCTGGGAATCCGCCATTTTATTAAACTGATTATTATTTTCATTATATATTCTATTTATAATTCAGTTCGTAATAAAATAAGTGATAATAAGAATTTGAAGGTATATATTATTATTAGCACATTTAATTATGACGTTGTTATTGAATATTAACAAATATGGCTGTGTGGGCTCGAACCCTTTGCCTATCCTAATAATGGAAACTAAAAACAAAAACCAAGAACAAATTAACGAAACTCCCAAATTTTCTGAAAATTTATATATTATTTATTGCAATAGAAATAATAAAAACACTTGGAGATTTAAAAAAAAATTTAACCGAGCAATTAGAAATATTATGACTTTTGTACTGGCGTTACTTCCGTCAGAAAAAAATTCTAAGTTACCCCCAAGTTTTACTTCAATATTGGATACGATTTTAAAAAGTTTTTGATGTCATTTTACTAATTATGTAACGTCCTTTAAAATCAGTTTAAAGTGATTTGATATCTGTAATACTTACGGAATAATCGCCTGTTCAGACTTAACAAAATCTACAAGAAATCATGCCTGTCTTGGCAGGTTTTTGTTATATATCTATTATATTAGTATAATATCTAATAATTTTGAAAAAAGTAACTTTATTCCAGCATGAAATAATATGTAAATTAATGTATTTTTAATGAATCTACTTCGAATTACGTGCGAAACCAAGCGTACGTATCGTAGTGGCCGATTGTGTCGTAACTCCTCAAAAATCAATGATGACGCGTACTATCAATACCGAATTTCATTCGATGCAGCGATAATGATTGAGACGTGACGTCAATCATGTTTCCGTCCACATGGCCGTTTTGCCATATTTTATACTTTTATTTTATTGAATCCCTTATTAATCTCAATATTTAAACCAAAACCAAGTACCTAATTTTTATAAGAATTTTTTGTAAGAACCTGTTCAACAATTTTTTTTTCTTAACGATTTTAATTCTTTGATTGATCAATACTATCATCATGCCCATTTCTACGGTTCTGACATACTTGTCTAGTTCTTTCACAAGTATCAAACTGTGCGTTCGTGCTCTCTTATATATTCATGTTACATTTATGCCACTCTGAATATGAATCTTTTTAAATACGTCCCCGACTCAAGCATGCAATCTAATCTAAACCGACCTTTACCAATACTTCCGCGCAGCATTTGTGGATTCAAACTACTTTTATCCGCCTTCTCTACATGATCAGAGCACGCCAACATTGAATCTATTGGCGTGCTTTGATCAAGCCGTTCAGTTTGTCTACGGTTCATCCTACCGTAGGCTCTGCAATATTTTTATATTGACTGCAGAGCATGACTTATTCGTTATTCACCCCATACGTCAATGTCCTCCACACTTCACTCCTATCCACCTAATCGGCGTTCTCCAAGACTTTGAAAGCGTAATAGACCTTCGGTTTTTGGTCAGGAATTTTCTTAAAGTGCACCTTAAGGAGATTTAATCTACATATCCTAGTCCTATTCTGAATCCTGCTTGAATATCCCTTAAACTACATACAATACGAACAATATTTACGACCCTTTCCCTTTTTACAGTGGAACCAAAACTGCTTTAAACCAATTTAGTACTTTGCCTGTTCTCCAGAAGATTTTCAAAGGCAGTATAGCGGACTAGCCACTACTTCTTCTCCAACTTTACTAACTTTGCCCCTTTTCCCGCTCTCATAATTTTTAGTGCACTCATAATTTCTTCTATGCCTGTCCTATTTTCTTCGTTAACAAGTCATTGATAAACAGAATAATTTTCACTCCTTTTAATTTTAAGATTGGTTTCTAATAATAAGAATGTGACATCAGAATTATGAAAAGTAACACGTGTATCACCAAAATATAATGATAATTTGAGTGATAGACATATGTAAGGTCATTTCAGAATTCCAAAACGACTCATACCTGAGATCATTTCCACTAACTTATTGTTCTTCAACAGGGCGATTTTCAATTAACCATTCTAAACACACACACTGTAGAATGAACTCCATTGCTTGGTGTTTCCAGGTCAACTTAACATTGATTCGTTAACTCATTTGTTCTCCAATTACACCGATAGTTCCATGCTAAAAAATGAACTCGAAACAATAAAGCTGGACATGTTATGTCTTTAATTATTGTAAGTACGTTATATGTATTTTTAGTGTAATTTCAAGTAATAGTAATGTAATGCCTGTAATTAGTTTATAGAAGATACATCTATTACACAATTTGTTTATTATTGCTATGGAATATAAGAATGGCAGTTCCATGCCATGGCTGAGTAATCAGCACCATGTTGTATAAAATTTATAGTATATTTGTTTCAACCTGGTATTATATTTAAACTCAGGATGAGTGCATTGATATACACACGGGGTAATACTTGTATTCTTTGAGTTTATTACAAGGCTACATCTAAGTAAAATTATATAATATAACGTTTTGAAAACTATGAAATCTCACACGTTTTGGAACAGAGGCGTGATAGAAGCCATCTCTTAAGTTATTCATGCAAGCAGATGTTATCTGAAGTATACATTATGGAGCCGATGCATACTGACACTTTAGTATGTCTTATGGAAGTCGAATCGCAAATCTCGTGTGTGCGGTCTGGCAAAGAGCCATTTGCTGTCTACATACTGTTGGTACTTGTACCCTATCTCTAAGGGCATTCATCCAAAACCTCGACACAAACTAAGGAGCTACTATTAGTCATGGATGTACAATGTGAAGCAAGAAAATTAAGATTTAGTGGACCTCATGAAATGAGGGAAGATGTTGGAAATTTATCAAGAGATGATTTAATACTCTACCGTTTAGTTTTGCCTTGTATTCCAACTTTGTTTTTCCTCAACTGTGCGGATTTGAAGTGAATACCGAGTATTCACTTTGTTTTATAGAATGTCTACTTGATAGGGTGGCGTTGATATTTTGGCATCGGGTGATTTGTCATTCTGACTGTAAAAAAATAATTAAACCTTATGACAGAAGAAATTGCACCATCAGGATAATATTTTGACACTGAAATATAATTTAATAAATAAATTCAAAACTGTATTATAAAATATCTTTCTACATTGTAGCTATTGAAGGTAAGTACATTCAAAAATAATAATTCAATCGTATGTTCGACTTGATACTTCGTTAGTAAAACTGAGGTTCAATGAAATGCCTTCTAACACTTGTTAGTAAGTAAAGTACTTACTTAGAATACTTTATATTCAAGACTTATTCTTGTTTGAATAGCGTTAGTTATTTTAATTATATTATAAGTAGGTTATTTAACTAGTTTTCTTTATGCATCTTATTAAAATTATGTAATCTCTGTAGCGTAATACTCTCCTAACTCCTCTCTCTTCATTATCTATTTGCCATGTAGTCCGTATGCAAAAGAATATTTCGTTGTTTTTTTGAGATTTCTTAAAATCTACCGGTCTGAATCGGACCAAATTGTATTGAAAATCTAAGTTTGGTCAAGCCCTTTCGAATGGCGCTATCCGCGGTGAAATCAGTCCCAGCCGTTCAAAAGTCATGAGAGGCTTACGTACATACATACATACACACACACATACAGACGTACGTACACCATCGCGGAAATAGTCAGGGAAGCTTCCTAGGACCTTAAAACGTCGAGCTCTGATGAGAACTCGATTTTCGAAAAACTAGTTAAAACCAATAAATTCCCGAATGTTCGAAAATGTAAAATTTTCTTAGCGGGAAGTTAAAAATGTATGCATTTAAATAAACAGACTACTAGATTTAAATATGATGCCATTTAATACGTTTGTTTTTTGGACTTTCGTTTGCAGATAGCTGATGATATAAGCAATATCTCCTTAAAAAACCTTTGAAACGCTACTAAATCAAGCAGAATCAATATGCAGATAAATATCTCTTTAAGTAAATATGAAATGTGACATTCGCATTAAAGCAAAGTTGAAATAGGTTTATTTGAGTTCAGCAGTATATTAACTAGAGTATTAGCTAAACAACAGTGTTATCAAAATGTTTCAATGATAAATGATAGTTTGTAACGAGGGCGGCGCACATTAATTATTTCCTTTGATATTAGCGTTTGAGCGATGTATTCGTGAGTATCTGAATAAACAGATTAATTTTGGAGACGGGATATCTATACAGCGCCTGGTGGTATAATTGGGATGAATTGGATTTGGTTGAGGCCTTGTAATAGTTAGTGTTTGTCTTTTAGACCTACCTCAATGATAGCAAATAGTATGTATATACGTATACTTTATAAGTACATAATTATACCTATACTTATATTTTGAAAGAAAAAGTCTCTGGAGTTTTCATAAAAAATGCGAAGAAAATTGTTCTCGGACCTGTTTAATACCCCTTATTAAATCATTTTCTCCGATATGCTGCATTTTAGACATGCTGCAAATCAACATTTCTAATGAATATGTCCTGTAGACCCTTAATGTCTTGTGTGCTAAACAAATAACGACAGCAAACAGGAGATTAAGCTAGGATTATATGAATAAGAGAATGTACATCAGAAATATCTTCAGCTTTTCATGCCGCCAAATTACAACTTGGTAGGAATCGTACAATCACTATATTTCACTTTTACAGAAACACCAAAAAGGTTACCGTTAAACCCCTATGTATATTTGCTACACATGATGCCCTGGACGATGCCGACTCAATATATAGGATCGCAAAATGGGCCCCCTCGAGTTATACTTTGCAGGCGTTACATCTTAATCCATAAATATAAAAATATTATGGCTTTTTGTTCGTTCGCTAAATCTGAACTTCCTGTTTCTGTGCTTCTATTAAAAATATCCCTACCAAGGTTTCCAGTAAACAACAGGTTATATAACTTTAAAAATCTAATATGATTTTGATAACTATTCCATAGGTAACAAAACATAACACAGAAAATGACAAGAAAGAAGCAAGTCAAAGGCTCTTTATAGATCGATCAATTGATAGAATTTATATATACATTGCCCATTGAATAAGCCCATTTAAAAAGTAATCTGGAACAGTTCTCCCAATAGATTCACAATAAATGGGTGAACATAAGTTCGTCGACAGTTGTTAGTTTGAAAGCGCCACCGGCGCGGCCGAGGATAATACTTTTCTAAAAGCTTACAAGTTGTCTTGGAAAGATTTATGTTACGCTGTGAAACGAAGTCGACCGCTGTGACGGACGCGTACCGGAACGTACCGGAACATACCGACCCAAACCAGCTAACTAAAAGATCACTCTTCACTTTTTTGCTACTTTACCTTATAATGCTACATCACAGTGCATAAGCGAGGCTATGGGATAATATACAAGTAGAATTTTTACATTCACCACGCAAAACTATGATTAATACCAGCTGGGACTCAGTCAAGGAATCTCGGGTTCCTGTGGTGAAGTTATCCCATAACAGACTATCGGGAGTATACGTGATAATATACAGTGTGGCGCTACAATAGCGATATTAAATAAACACACGGGTAGACTATTTAACCGTAATCATAAAAAAAAAATCCAAAATTAAAATACATAATTCACCAAAATAATTAATTTGCCATGCTCTCATTTCGGAAAAACCTGTAAGAAATTTAGTAGCTGCGCGCTATCTTAATTCCGTCTTATGCAATCACTTAACCACTGGTTAAATGTTTGTTTCTTAAATATATAGTTTGTTTGTTTGAAAATTTCAAGTACCTTAGCTTAGGTAGGAAGGTAAGGTACTTCATTCACAGATATAAGTTTTAAACTGTTTACCTACGCTTGTCACAACCAGTTTTAATTGAAGTATTTGGGAAACTTGTATAATTTTGAGAAATAGTAACAATTAATTAATGTGATTAGAATTTTGATAAATATCCAAGAAAAACTGATCAATATTGACAATTTCTGGAGAGTCTTATTCAATAAAAAGTTGTTATATTTAATATATTATAGCATTTAGGAGGCGTAATACCTTATTGAGGGGAACCAAGACGAATTGCTCACAAAACTAAGTCAGGGAAGAGTTAGACAGGAAAAATATATGTTAATAGTACTTTCAACTACTTAAACTACTGTTGTGGAAGCACGTTAAGAGTTGGCTTAACCATATTTTAGAAGTTAACGGACTTTGTGCTTAAGAGCCTACGCCGTATGTGTACGACTTATTTGAACTTGTTATACTTGTAATTATGTCAAAGTCAAGAATACCTTGTGTTCTTTATAAGATAAAAAAACTGGTCCTGTTCCCACTGCACTGCATTGAATTGTAAGTAGGGTGCCAATTGTTTCACGGTTTTCAAGTAAAAAATTTAGAAATCAATCTATATGCACGGAGTAGTAATAGATATTTACGTCTCTTTGTTAATCTTTGCTTAATTTTCTGACTTGATAAAGCCTCAATAACTCGTACATTTTATATAATATCTGCATATAAAGCCGAAAAATAGTTTAAAGTGTATTTTTCTTGTTTACTTGAAAAATGTTTTAACCCACAATGGACTATCTAAAGCGTTTGTGTTGTTAAATGTGCTGAATATTGAAGAACAATAATCTAATCTTGTATCATGCATACTGCACTTTTAATTTGCATCAAATATTAGATTCTGCGATATGTTCTCACCTGAATGTAGGTAGCTGGAATGGTTTACATATAAAGCCAATATTCAAATTTTCCTATTTTAAAGCGGTTTACGACGTTATAAATAGTGAAATTTCTTTAATAAAATGGGATAGTATACTTAGTAGCTGTGCCACGGTTGATGATTGCGTTAAAATTCTGTATGGAAACATGTATGAAATAATCAAATGTCATGTGCCGACTATTTTTGTTAAGTCCTCAAACTTTCCTCAGTGTTTTAACCATGAACTTATAAAGCTATTTAAGCTGAAAGAAAAAGCGTGGACTGCACATAAAAAATCGCCCCATGATACAGCTCGGTACCAATTACTTTCCATGTATAGAGCTAATTTAAATAAATGTAAAGAGTTACACAAAAACTTCATGAAGATATCTGAAGAGAATATCTCTACTAATATTAAAGCCATCTGGAAGTTAATGAAAGGTATCAAAATGGTTAATTGTAGTTATCCAAAAAAGTTGAATTATATAAACAGGGACTCAAACGATCCCCAAGAGATTGCCAATATGTTTTCAGAATTCTTCAACTCTATATACGAGTCTAGTGACCTGGATATTAACACATGGCAGCCTTCTACAGTTACATCTGAAAATGCTGATATCATAAGCGACATTACATTCAAGAGATCTGATGTTATTAACCAATTGAAGTCTTTTGATATTATAAAAGGCGCTGTGCCTGAAGGTTTGCATCCCTATTTTCTAAAAAATGTGCTGAAAGCATAGCAGTTCCTATTCATTTTATTTACAACAGAAGTTTTAACTAGTGGTACATTTTCCTGCAAGATTGAATACAGCAAACATTACTCCTGCCCATAAAGATCAGACTAGGGACAACATTGAACACTATCGGCCCATATCAATAGGTAATATTAACATTAGCGAAGATTTTTGAAAAGTTGGTACCACAACAACATTGTTTTGTCAGAGACTGCTCAACTGTCAGCAACCTGGCGGTTTACACGGGTTTTATATATGAGGCAATGGACGCTGGTGAACAAGTTCACTCAGTCTATACAGATTTCATGAAAGCTTTTGATAAATAAGAAAAATTGGCATTTAACGGCATAAAGGGAACATTATTGAGATGGTTTATGTCTTACATCAACAATAGAACGCAAAGAGTAGTTATTAACGGCTATCAATCGTAACTCTTAAGTGTATCTTCTTGTGTTCCACAGGGCTCAATCTTAGGCCCTTTCCACTTTATTGTATAATATATTAATGACATTCGTAATATTATAAAAAATTCTGAATTCTTGATGTATGCTGATGACTTAAAAATTTACAAAATTATTAAGAATATTAATGACTGTTGTTTCTTGCAATCTGATTTAGATAGTCTGGCTAAATATTGTGAAGCTAATAAAATAAAATTTAGTATAAATAAATGCAAATCAATCACTTTTCCAAAAAAGAAAAAACCCATTAATTTTACATATAATACTAGCTGACCTGACAGACGTTTTTCTGTACATAATAAATAATAAACTGTTTTTATGAATTCGTCAATAATATTTAGAAACATCAAGAATTATTTCCTAAAATATGGTTGCTGTTGTTGAAACGAAATTTTATCACATCAGAACTGCCAAACCGTGCGTCAAAAACTTCTCTTGTAGAAAATATGTCCATACAAAACAAATATTGCAAATAAAAATGATTATGGGTCCCAAATCGAAATAAAAACTATCCTATCTCTCAAGTTGGACTAAACTGCAGTCCATGCAGTAACCCCAATTAAAATCCGTTTATTAGTTGAGGAGTCCATCGCGGACAAACAAAATGTCACGTAATTTATATATAATAAGAAGATATTATAAGATAAGATATATGTTTCAACTTACTCGTGCAACTCATGACGCTTAGCTATATTTGTTGCATTACTTTATATAGATAGGTTATAGGTTATAGGTTATCACGGGCTATTATCCGCAACTCGACGACTACAGCGCGCCTATTTTGCGTGGTGAGGAGGGCGGCTAATCCTGCCACCCTAGTTCCTCAAGGTAATGTATCAAACCTCTGATGTCACCCATGACCTCGGGGAGAGTCCTCGGTGACCCCAGGTGTTTGGCCCGGTATGAGGCCACACTCCTACACTCCAAAATGACGTGTGCGGCCGTTTCGTCCGCCTCCGTGCAGGCTCTGCACAGTGGGCTGTCGGTGACACCTATATTGAACAGATGCTTGTTAAAAGGGCCGTGACCCGTTAGTACATGAGTTATTTTCCGTAACCTAGGTCGTGGAAGTTTTACTAGCTTGCGAGAGAGCTTGGGGTCTATTTGTGGTAGAGCTTCTTTTGCTTGTCTACACCCACTTACGTTCATCCAGTACTTATTATGTAATTCCTTGGTGTGTTGGCGTATTACCTTCGTAGGCCAGCTAGGCGGGAGAGGGATAGTTGGTTCTGGTCCTTTTGCTGTCATCGCTGAGCCTCTCCTGGCCAATTCATCAGCGGCATCATTCCCTCGTGAGTTACTGTGTCCCTTTATCCATTGAAGAGTTACTTGGTTGTTATTTTCGCATAACTCCCTCAGACATTGGTGACAGTTGTATATTAGCTTAGAGGTGATAGTGTGGCTTTGTAGGGCTTGTAGTACTGATTTGCTATCTGAAAGGATGCGGATGGAGTAGTCTTTTACCTTTCGAGTCAAAGTAGCAGTGACTGCTTCTATGATACCCATACATTCTGCTTGGAAGACAGTGTTATGAGCTCCTAGTGATGCAGCTATTCTTATATTTAGGTCATCCGAGAACACTCCGTATCCCGTGCCCGACCTTGTCTTTGAGCCATCTGTGAAAATCCTGAGGTTTTTTGTACTGAGGTCCTCTTTCAGTTCTTCATGCAGCTGTATTTTGTATCTCTTATCGAATATGTATTCCTTTGGAGATCTATCACTTACTGCCAACAGCAGAGGCTCCTTTTCAATCACCTCATTTAGAACCTCTGGGTGTGGGGATTGAGTGGTTTTCCAAAGATTTAATGTCTTCAACCTTACTGCGGCGCAGGCCGCCTCTTGTTTTATATAGAGGTGTAGTGCCGGAAGATTCAGCATAGCTTCTACAGCCGCGGTAGGTGTAGTTCGCATACATCCTGTGATAGCCATACACGCTAGTCTTTGGAATCGTTGCAGTTTATTACAAGTAGTGATCAGCTTGGTGCGTGGCCACCATACAACTGCGCCGTAACATATCATAGGTCGTATCACAGCTGTGTAGAGCCATAGTACGATGTTCGGGGCAAGTCCCCATGTCTTTCCCAACATTCTACGGCATTGCCAGAAGGTTACGGTAGCTGTATTTATTTTTGTTTCCAAGTGGGCCGCCCAGTTTAACTTGCTGTCAAGTATAACTCCTAAGTATTTCACTTCGCTGTTTAGTTGGAGTTCGGTGTTAAACAGTTTTGGCAGTTTATAGTTACCCAGGACTCTTTTGTTTGTGAACATTACCAATTCTGTTTTATGTGGGTTGACTGATAGGTCGTTATCTATGCACCATCTTTCCACGATTTTCAATGCTGCATTTGTTACTTCACATATAGTACTGGCAAACTTTCCGCTTATTAATATAGTTAGGTCGTCTGCGTAGCCTACCGTAAAGTAGTGATTTTCGTTTAGAGTGGTAATTAGATCATTTACTACCAAGTTCCATAAAAGAGGTGAGATAACTCCTCCTTGGGGGCAGCCTTTAGCTACAAATGCTTTCTGTGTCTCACTTTCATTTAGTAAAATCACTCTGTGTTTGAGCATGTTTTCAATCCATGATGACAGAGTTGTACATACTCCATGGCGGTGTAATGCTTCTTTTATTTTTGTAAATTTTGTCTTATCGAAGGCTCCTTCAATGTCCACGAAAGTTCCTAGACAAAAGGTTTTTTCCGAAAGTGCGCCCTCTATAACGTTCACTACAGCGTGGAGTGCAGATTCGGTGCTTTTACCCTGACTGTATGCGTGTTGGTTGGGGTGTAGGGGTATGTTCTTAAGGTAATTCTCCCTCAGTTCTCTTTCACACAACCTTTCTAGGGTCTTTAGGGTAAAAGAGGTAAGGCTTATGGGTCTGTAAGATTTAGCGTTTGAATAGTCACTTTTACCTGGTTTAGGTATGAAGATCACTTTAACTTCCCTCCATATCCTAGGGATGTATCTATGCGCTAGACACGCCCTGAAAATGTTGATCAGCCGGTTGTGGAGACCTTCTCCTCCCCATTGCAACAAGGCGGGAAAGATCCCATCAGGTCCTGCTGACTTAAAGGGGTGAAAGGAATTTATAGCCCACTTTATTTTATCGGTTGTCACCAACTTGTGTGCTTGTTGCCAGTCAGCTTCCTCAGCGGTTATGTTTTCATTTACCCACTCGATATGCTGCATTATTTTGCATCCTGGAAAGTGAGTTTCCGTCAGGACTCGCTCTGTTTCCTCTGGTGAGTTGGTAAATGTACCGTCAGGTTTCAGCAGGGATCCAAGGATTTGCCTGGGTTGGTTAGAGATTAATTTCCTTGCCCTGTTGGCCTGGTTATGGCATTGGATGCTGCTGCAAAATTTACGCCAGCCTTCTGATCTTCTGTATCTGATGCGTTTCTTGTATTCAGACTTACACTCTTTGTAGATGTCCCAGTCGTATTGATCGCCTGTGTTCATTGCGCGGTTCAGATGTCTCCTCACTTTTTTCCTGAGCCTTTCTAATTCAGGTCCCCACCAGGTCTGGGGTCTTGGTCTGTCTGATTGAGGGCTGGTGAGGGGACATGTAGCATGATACTTTATATAGATTGTTATTAAAATAAATTGTAAAACGATAAAGCCTTAAATGTTTAAAATAGTGGCAGCTAGTTTCCTGCCACTTCTTCTCATAGAGCTCAACTTTTTCAAAGTGGTCATTATAACTTTTGACTCGCCTCTCGGGTTACTTTCCAGCGCTCTACCAACCAAGCTAACCGGCCGCATACCGCATAACCTTAAAATCTTGATATGTTTCTGTTCAACTCTCAAATTGGCTCCATCTACAGGATCTACTGATCCGTATGTAACGTATTACAACTGTAAAGTATAACAGTAATTGATTACGTGCTCAACCCCAATAATTGCATATTAGGAAATTAAATTGAGATGTCGCTCTTTCAAATCTAAACAATTTATGAGAGCCTGTTGTTTTATAAAAATATAGCTGACCCAGCAAACGTTGTATTGCCGATATTAAAATCGCGATACAAAAGTAACTGTTGATCGAAGATGGGTGAAAATTTGAAGTTGTATGTATTTTTTAATGCTGACTAAAAATCAAACAAATTTAAAAAAAATGTAAAAAAAAAATAAAAAAAAAAATCGTGTGGACCACCCTTAACATTTAGGGGGATGAAAAATATATGTTGTCCGATTCTCAGACCTACCCAATATGCACTCAAAATTTCATGAGAATCGGTCAATCCGTTTCGGAGGAGTTCGGTCCCGCACACCGTGACACGAGAATTTTATATGTTAGATTAATAACAACAAACTTAGTAAGATGGTCGATGTTGTGATTTAGGATGCGTGATTTAGGAGTCATTTTAGATTCAAAAATGTTAATGAATAAACATAATTATTGATAATATAGCAAATAAAGCATTTAAAATACTTGGTCTCGTTTCCCGAATAGGAAAAAACTTCCGTAACCTAAAAACTTTTATATATCTTTATTGTACTCTCATAAGGTCAACTATTGAATACGCTGTCATAGTTTGGGATTCTGTGTACAATATTTACACAGATGCCTGAAAAATGTTTTTGATTACAAATGCATACTAAAACAACTTAATATGACATTCATTCATCACTGTAGAATACAATTCGAATCACTATATATATACAAAATCATTCATAATAATATAAATTGCACTGACTTATCTAATAAAGTACATTACAAAACGACGAAGCACGCACGTGACACGACTAAAATAATCTTTTATATAACACCATCGCGTACAAATGCTGGAAAACGATCACCCGACTGTAGAATGTGCTATAGATCTAATGAACACTTCACTAATTTAGATATTTTTCATGACAAGCAGTCCACATTTAAATCCCAGGTTATAAGTATATTAAGAAAGAAGCAAGAAGACGAATACAAAATTTAAATATGAACTATACATAGAATACAGGCTCCTAAAATGGGTACAACTGCCTTGCTATATATAGGTAAATATGTATAATATAGATAGTAGATATAATATATATTTTAGTGTATTAATATAATATACATACGTATATATATTTGAAAATATTATTTTTAATCTTAATTTTTAAGCACTAGTAGTATTAAGCGTAGATAACGCATCTTGTTAAAAATCAGCGGAACACGTGACTTAGAATACATGTATTATAATTCTTAGAACTCATTGTCTACACATGTATTTGTATTTCTGTTTGTGTTCTTCTAATAAAATAAATAAGTTTTAGATAGGGTTTTGATTTGAGACAAGGTTGAAACCACGTAATACACTCAAACTATGCTCACATCTCTTTCAATACCCAAAAAACAAGTAGGCTCAGTACGCGTAAAGAAGTACAATTGAAAAAAAACAATGAAATCTTTTGTATATGTTAAAAATACGTATTTATATTTTCTAAATTTGTGTCGTTTCATAAAACAAACACCTTGAGAAATCCTAATCATTTTCCGTATAAGTGGTAAATTCTGGTCTCATCTTGATGCAAGGAGCGTGAGTACGACTCAAGCCGTCTTCAATCATCTCCGTATTTCGATTTGACATCTCATTTCCGCGCTGTCTATGCATTTCTGAAAATTCTGTCTTCGTCACATAACTATCCCTTAACTAACCGCATTCACCTTAACCCGTCTTCTTTGTACGAAAGAATTTATGAAGTCTTAAGTATTTGTTTTTATTACCTCAGAACTCCGCCGTACATAGACCGCTATTTCATTTGTTCTTCATTAAAAATGGCGTATACATCCAGATTAGTTCAATCGTTAAGAAAATCTAGAGCAATAGATAGATTCGAATAAATGGAATGTATTAGTAATTGAAATATATTTGATAAACCTTAAACGAAGCTATTTAGCGTTTTTCCAATAACCAGAGAAGTGGAACGGGTGAAGAAGTTTGCATATGAAAACTGGAAATTTTCACATAATTCATAAATCCTTGTTTGCGTCACGCGTTGTAAGTAAGTAGGTATAACATATAATAGCTCTGTTTCGTACATCTTTATCCAATTATTAGTAGTTATGTAGGTAAAATAGTGGTTTCTTACAAAAAATAAATACTGAAATAATAATATCAATGTATATTTAATAAATCAACAAATATTGTCAAAATATTAAGTGAACGAATATCGCATTCTTTTGAATAATTATGTTGTGAAAAAATTTTCATGTAAAGAAGTGTTTAGAATTGATGATACAATTGATACTTATACATAAAGTAATTATTCATTGATGTAATTAAAACTTTCTTTCTAGAGCCAATCATATAACTTAAGGCAATTATAGTTGAATAATTGAAGTAAAGTTATATTTCTTATTTTTTTAGAAGTCAATTTTTTTCTTCATACAAGCCTTTATGAGCCCCGCGCCCGCTGTGTTCTGTTATTTTGTTGTGCTTTTTTAAATAGATAATTGTTTTTATATGCAAACATGTAATGTATATTTCGTAAAGGTACAAAGATGGCAGCGGTAATACCCCCCCACGTTTATATAAAGGTTTGCGTATAATATGAGTGAGAATGAAAGACTAATTCATGTTTTCATCATATAATTCATGTTTATATCATTATTACCCCATGTATGATTGGTATGGTATATCATGGCTGTTTTGAGATTCGTAACTTTTGTATTTTGATGAATTGGATAAAAAACTTGTTAATTTTGTTACTTACAATATCCCAGATGATTACGATACTGAAGTAGTCGTGGTAAGGGCACATAGCACGACGCACAGATGTAACAGTGAAGTCGCTCGAATGACGACCACGTACCGGGAACGTGGTGTTGGTAGGCCCCTCACAATATAGATCGATAATCTGGTCAATATCGTCGGAGTACGTTGGATGAGGGCAGCGCAGGACCGACCGTCATGGAGATGTTTGCCTTTGTCCAGCAAAAGACGTCTTCCACTGAAATAATGATGATAAAAGGTACCCGCAACATAATATACATACACACTTTATAATAAATATTCTACGTACTAGGATAAGGCCTCTGGCATATTTACATCTTATGTCAAAATATGACGTGTCGATTAGAACTGAGTGGCACTGCATATGAGTGGGAAGGGCATTTTGTTTGAGTTTTAAATTCTTATCATAAAAGATATTACATATTTCATTAAGAAAAGCCATCGTCATTTAAAAAAAATACTATATTATTAATATATTCAGTAATACTAAATCAGTACTCATTTCAATTTCGTACGAGCCGGCCCCCTAGATTCTTGTCGACCGCTATTTAAAAAATTGAAAATTCTATCGCTGCCATGCCTATACATTTATGAAATAAGCCTATTTGTTCAAAAACATATGTGTGATTTCTATACAAAAAAAAGCCAGAAGGTTTTAAATACAAGGTATCCAAATAAACTCATAATGCCCTTCTGTAGAACTGCATCTTTAAGTAGAAATTGTTTCAGCATGTCTGTGAAAATATATAATAAATTGCCCAATGAATTGAAAGATTTACCGTTCAAAGTTTTTAAAAGAAGACTGCATCAGTGGTTAACAAATAAGTGCTTCTATAGTTTAAATGAATTTTTCAATACAAAATGAATTAGTCTATTTGATAATAAAATATGTAAATTAATATACTTTTATGACATTGAATTTGTTAATATTATACATAGGTACTAAATGAATTATTAAGTTATTTACGTCTCATATTATAATATTATATAAGTATTAAAATTTCATTTTATAAATATTATTGATATCATTGTGAAATCCGACATATTTCAATAAAACAGTGCGATTAGTGTTTAGACAATTTTGTAACATATTTTGCATGTCAATTGACGAAACATATTGGATTATCCATTATATTGTTAACACCTTAAGTACAATGTTTCCTGCAAATAAATTTCATTTCATTTCATTTCATTTCATTTCATTTCATTTCATTTCATTTCATTACGATGAGGTGCTTGTGAGAAGAATATTAATTGAGCTAATAAATAAGTTTAGATCAAGTTGATAAAAAAATTCATGTACTCTGATTTTGTAAGCTACCAAAAAAGTAGTTCAAAACCATTATTTATTGATCAAATTAATTATCACCATAAGACTTATAAAGTCCTGAGCCAAATTTTAAGTAGAACTTTCAAATGTAATTAGTATCCATCAGTGAATTTCGAAGTACTCCAGTTCGTTACAGCTTTAGTAAATAGAAATTAAATTAAACTTTACAGTAAAATGAAATCTTAACCAACTCGCTTTAACTTTTACCCCCAAAACTTATTTCATTAAGGTTGCGATGAAAATTTAAGTGTGTGAACTCTACGAACTCTCGATATTCGAAATTTTTAAAGTAAAGTTTTATACCGACGTTCGGGCAGCTCGCTGCGCGGGCCCTCCAATCGAGCTATGCGTCAGATTTTAGCGTTACACGAGAGCGTCAGATTTAGGACCGTTACACGATATGTATATGTATATGTATATAGGTATACAGAGTAGCATTTCGGTATGGAACAATGGTTTCGAAAACTATTACTTTTAAAAACTATGATTTTTTTTTATACACAGAGTAGAGAGTTCTTTTTATTTCGTCACATGACAGTTTTTACCACGCTTTTTTGTGTTATATTGTTAACTGTGAAAATTATTAATTATTATTATGTAAAAATTCGTAAGTACTCATGAAAATTATATTTTGTTGCCGGGTCCAAATTTATAATTTCAACATTCCTATCAAGATAAATCGTATGCGAATGATAACTCGTTGCCGCGACGGAATTAATTAGTTAAACTTTTCTATCACCCAAAATAATATAGGTAAGTTTATTTTTATGGCAGTGAATGAGTAGGAGAATAAGATCTGATAACTCTAAAACTCTTTCGGGCGTCCCTGGCAGCAGACGACACTTGTTTTTTTTTTGTTATTGTAGTATTTCAAATCAATTTTTGATTTCCTATTAAATTTCCTTTGATAGTTGTATTAAATAGTGCATCTTTGTTGATGCATTGTATGAAGTGCATACTTCCTACTCCACTAAGTAGATCTCGTAGTAGGTAAATCTTTTGATATGCGATGTGCGTGATTTTATAATATTATGATACTAGATAATATACAAACACCAGTGTTGCGTGATTCATAAAACTTGTAAATAAACATCATGTTGTTAAGATCATAGGTATAGTTTTAATTACGTTTGAAATTGGATTTTAAATGATAAACCCTCCATTATCTAGTGTAGGAAAGTATTGGTAAGGTTATTGTGTATTCCAATCACTATCAATATCCGTCTGAACACTATAAGTTTAAATTTATTACGAGTTGTAAAACAGCCATTTTACACCTTTCCTTACTCTTAAATTTTTACGCGCCGTAAAACGTAACCTATTCTTGCGATTCAAAATGATCATTTTATTGGCAATATTTAGATATAAACGAAATAAAAACACTATGAAATATTGTATTTCCTCGAAACAATGTATATTGTAACTATCAGCTTTATATTATTAAAACAGTTTTAAATGACTAAATATTTTAACATAAACATCCTTAAAAAAGGTTTGTAATATTTATTTTTGAACTAGCGCCTACGACAGTTGCTGAGTACATTTTATTTACAGCTTATGATTTCAACTAACTCAACTTTTTTGGATTAAAACAAACACTAACCGCATACAAACAAACTTGATATAAAGAAATGTATCTGACAATAAATTAAGAATTTACAAAATGTTTAATATAAAAATATAATGATAATTCTGAAGATTCCTGAATGTCAGGCCGCCCTGCAAATAAACGCGGAAACGTTTTACGTCACAATTAACTAATGCCAAGCAAAATGTCTGTTTGTAAATATTTTGCATATCATTGGTTTATTCTCAGGTATAACGTTATAATATAAATAAATAAATAAATACCCAGTCAAGTTACTTTGTAAGGCCTTAAATGTTTGGAAGACCTTGTCATAATACACAAGTGAAAAGTCGTATTTTAAATGTTGTAGGCGATTCTGGGAGTAGTGTGGTGATAATCTCAAGTCAACACACAGATGAACTTATTACATCAATGGAAATTATATTGTCAAACTTGGTCATGTGGTAAGGGTCCTATCACACATGAAAACATGGCATACATTTAAATACGGTATTAATATTTATAATAATCGTTTAGTTTATATCAAACTGATTGATTCCAATTACAACGCCGCCATTTTGAAGCTTTGGATCATAGTAGCAGTTCTGCAGCATATGCGATTAAAAAATTAGACAATCATCTGACATAGATACTCATAGTATAACGTCCTATGGTATATAGTTATGGGACAGTGCAGCTGATATTAATATTTTTTTTGTGCTGAAGAAGAGGACTATTCGCGCTTTCTATGACCTGAACTAAGGGATAAAAGAAAAAGTTGAAGAAATTAAACTTTTTAACTTAAATAAATAAATAAATGTCTTATTTGTTCACAAGCGAATTTACAAGAAATTGTTAATGTTAACACCAGGAACAAACATTTACTTGTTATGCCTACTACTCGGCTTATGTCGAGGTAGTAAGTCTTTTGTTGGGTGATGGATTGGTTTTTCGACATGATTCCAGAAAATATACAAAATAAATGTGTTACCAAAATCAAAAGAATTGTTAAGAAATGTTTCTTAATGATACCACAGAATGGGAATGGAGCGACCGCCCTCAGGCTAATTAATAATAAATTGAACGATATTAAATAGTAGCGAAATTTTATTAAATAAAAGAAACACGCTGAGATTCTTGTGTCTAATCTCTCAGGTCTGAGGCAAACTTTTTCAAAATCATAAAATCATAAGTCGTATACATTTGAAAAAAGAGGTTGACCCGGCACGTGGCACTGCTGCAAGCAATGGATATGTTAGTTAGCATGGCTGATGTTATGAGAGTAGTGTATATGCTTATTTCTTAAAAAAATCTTATAATCTCCACAGCAAACATGAAATTTTTGATGAGTCACGGAGCCTTTTAATAATTGAACAAACAGCAAGCTCAGACGTTTATTAATTTGTATTTGTGTCTCACAAATCCGATTACGTGGCGACCATTTTAATATTTTATGTTCCAAGTTGATTGGAAACAATTTATTTGTCCTCGTTCATCCGATTACGATTTTTGTTCACTTAGAATAATGAGAAGATTGTTGTTGATATTGTTTGTACACGAGATTATGTTTCATGATTTTATCAACGTAAAGTAACATCTCATTTATATGTGGAAGAGTCACCTGATGCTTTAAGACCTCTGAAGCCTTATAAAGCGTCCAATATACGCTGGTTTTTGTACACCCTTCATAAAAATATATTATAGATATTTTCACTGATTCGTGTTTCCTCTTTTAGAATAGAGGTACCAGTGGGAGGCTCCTTTGCACCGGATGCCGGCTAGATTATGGGTACCACAACGGCGCCTATTTCTGCCGTGAAGCAGTAATGTGTAAGCATTACTGTGTTTCAGTCTGAAGGGCGCCGTAGCTAGTGAAATTACTGGGCAAATGAGACTTAACATCTTATGTCTCAAGGTGACGAGCGCAATTGTGGTGCCGCTCAGAATTTTTGAGTTTTTCAAGAATCCTGAGCGGCACTGCATTGTAAAGGGCAGGGCGTATCAATTACCATCAGCTGAACGTCCTGCTCGTTTCGTCCCTTATTATCATAATAAAAAAGGGTAGTTGAACTCTTAAAAAAATATCTTGATTAAAAAGTTAATAACTTATCTTATATTATAAATAACTTAGGGATAATAATTATAAAAAATTAAGACACATATAATAATATAATGTAATATATAACATAAAATATAATTAACGCAGCAGTCTTAAGCTGCACAATGCTTTCTTATATAATAGTTTTTAAAAACAAAATTATATAGTTTTGTGTATTTATTTCTCTTGTATATATTTTCATCTGTGGCTTGCACTTGGTTTCACAATCTACTTTACAGTTGATAATCTGCTCAACCCTAATATTTTAATATTAGGAAATTTACTTGAGACGTCGCTCTTTCATGCCACATTGTTCATAAATTTATTGTAAAGTATATCCTGTAGGCTTCTGCAACCTAAGAGTTGAACAAAGACATATCAAGATTTATGAAATTTACGTCACTCGGATGGTTGACGCAGTGGAAGAGCGCTCGCACGGAACGCGAGAAGTAGCGGGTACGATTCCCGCATGGCTCATAAATTTTGTTTTCAAATTTAGTCTGTGTTTTAATTAGAGAAGAGCGGTCTGATGGAAGTACACAGTTTTAGATTAGATTGAATTCCCCTAATATTACGCAAGGCCACGGTCATCGGGAATAAGGGTGGTTTGAGTCTCTTACTATGTTTACTCTTAGTCAGGATAGATTTGCTTCCTCCAGATTGCAAGGGGTAGCCCATGGGAAAATGGCAAATCATGCATCCAGCACTAGGTACAAGTCCTAATTGTTGAAGTCAGGATACGAATTCTCCTGGACTGCTCAGTTTGGAGTAGTCATTTTAACAATTGCTTATTTGTCTGTTGGTGGAGGGGTAAGCTTCCGGATTACCTTCAGACCGACTAAAACTACCACTTATTAATTATTTCTCGAGGGTGGTCTTTTACCTATATAGAGTATAGACCACTGTTAGGGTACCATATTGAAGTTTTGTTTTCGAGAGGAGAGATAGACTAAAATATTTACAATTTAAACACACATGATTTTCAGCATACGTGGACACCGCCTACTGGCTGAAAACCTCATCTATACCGAAAATATGAGAGTGTGGAACTGTTTATGTAAATGTGGATATCAGTGTCTCACAGCGACAGCGACACACACTCGTGCAGCGTAGCGTAACTTAATGCAAGATGAGGGTGCCGAGGGCTCGTTACTTTAACCCTAACGCTAACCCTAACTCATACAGATCATCACGTGATTTTGAACCGAGATGAAGTAACCACTCACGGAGCCGTCCTTGCATGACAAAACGCTCACGTGAGTACTGCGAATTGTCGCTCAGGGAAAACGACGGGCTATCACCAATGATACGCTTCACCCGCGCGTCTGGTAGATATATTAAACAGACCAGTGGAACCGTACGCTCTCCAGATATCAGAACACATTGCTGGGACGTTACCATCCACACACCAATGTTTTTCGTTTTGTGTATAATAATGAAATTATTTTTAGAACAAGAATCATGGGATAATTTATCTAATTGAATTAACGTTTCTTTACTGACTGAACGACAGCTTATAACAACTATTTTAAATCATACTTTACGTGAACTTATATTAATTAATTATATGAAACAAAGGACCTCGGAATTATCGTGGATTCAAAATTAAATTTTAAGGCACTCGTAGATTCTGTAGTTTTAAAAGGTGCACAAATGCTCGCTTCTGTAAAACGAAACACTTAAGAACGAAAGACTTCAGACTAATCAATACTAAAATCACTTTATATAATACTCTAGTTAAAAGTATTTTAGAATATGCTTGCATAGTTTGGAGCCCAAGCTATAGCATTCACTTGCAAAGACTGGAAACCATACAAAGAATATTTATTAAATATTTAGCATACAGTGTTCAGGGTATATCCCACAGAAGCTCTTATAGTGACAGAAGTATTTTTTTTAAGTTGAACACCCTTTATGAGCGACGTAATAATTAAGGTTTAGTTTTGTTATATAAATTGTCCTAAATTATCAGAAGCTGTTAAAATATACGTCCCTCACAACATGCCTCGTAAAGCTAATTCGTGTATTTTTGATATACCACGCTATCGAACAAACTTAGGCTCATTTTCACCAGTACCACGACTGCTTAGGTAGTACAATTGTATAAATAAAGAAATAGTGAACATATACATATTTTCCAATAGTCTACAGGAATTTAACCGTAATCTTCGGAAACTCGGTATTTATAGAAATAAATATCTTTTATCCTTTTTACAAATATGTAACTTAAGGTCTAAAATCAACTTTGAATTGTTATTAAATTTTATTTTTTATTATATTGATAATTAGTTAATAGAAGTAAGCAATAATAAGTATGTAATAGTTAATAATTGTCACAGCAGCAACTGTGAATGTTGTGTACATCTGTTATTAGTACTCGCATCAGTAATGTAATTTCCTAGATAGTCTTATATGTAATTGTCATATGTGTGTACTGTTGATGTAACATTTAGTATAAATAAATAAATAAATTATTCTTTGTCATCATTTATGGTATTAAAAATTAATTTTGGTGGGCCTTAGTACCATATATGAAATGGGAGATCTTACCATTCAAATTCGTTCAATCAAGTTGGTAGACAAGGAATCTCTCAACAATTCTTTAATTGGGAATCTGAACTTTAGTGCTAATAGAAAATAATATAAAGTAAAAGGTGCTATAAATAAGGAAACAACAAACTTTCACGTTCCTAATCGTCACTTAAGCGCCGTACCTCCACCGTTTTCCTCTATTTAACAAATTGAAAAATAACTCAGGGTCTCTCACGAAACAAATTTACTCAGAACTTTTATTTTACCGTTTTATTGATGTTTCCAAATTGTTTCTTACGTAATTAATCAAAATTTTCGTGAAGGAAATTCTGTTGGTAAGCGGAAGAATTTGAGTACTTATCTTTGACAGTAATTAATGCTTAAGTGTGTTTACACTTGTTGATAAAAATAATGTTTGATTTAATAATTTAGTGAAATTATAAACACAAGACAATTTGCTTTATAGCTAATTATACTAGTGAAAGAAAAAAGGAAGTAGTTACAATATCATTGTTTCTGTACCAATTTGTATTTAGATTGTAAACAATTAATATCTAATTATGGAATTTTAGAGCAGTGAGGAGTTAGATATTATAGGTATATATATTCTATACATAAATCGGCTATTACATACAGAAATTATAATTTGGAATGAAATCATTTATTCTAGCCGTATTTGGACCTGTTAGAACAGGTATTAAAAGCACTACCCACATATTTTGTGACTTAAGTTTTTGATTATAAAACTCTTCACAAAATTCGTATCCACTGGACTTAATATGCTTTATGAAAAACTTACTACAACTTTAATAAAACATCCCCAACATTTTTGATTGTTGGAATGTACCAATGTATTGCGCAGTAGTCGCACATTATATAAGTGTATTTTATTACATAAATTGAATGTCGTAATTTGTAAAGTTTAAACTGACTTAACTTGCAGCTACTAATAAGGCGTTCAAAGGAAGCTCTACATTTGATACTGGAAGATAAAAAAATAACTGAATACAACCAAGAACGTATAACTAATTATGTAATTTTATTATGTAATTTATACCATTTATTTAATTGGCATGCTAAATTAAACCTGGCGAAAGATGTAAAACTGTTATATTCTACCATCGTAACATACCATGTTTATACGTAAATAAAGAATTTGATTGATTGATTGACGACCTATATAGCCACTTGGTTAGTGACCATACCTACTAAGCTAGGAGGTCCAGGGTTCAAATCCCGGTAGAAGCATAGATTTATATTTGTATTTATGTATGTAAATCGTATTAAATATACCGTTGTCTTGCAACCCATAGCACAGACTATGCCTAATTTGGGGCAAAATAAATAATTGTGTAAAAGTGTGTAAATATTATTATTATTGAACTTCTCAATGACCGACGATCAAATCTTCTCCAATCGGTACAGCACTGATACTTATATTTAAGGAGGTGCTTCGAATTACCACCTTACTACACATCAATGTTAACACCATGTTGAAGTCAGGCTCTTCACAACAGCGTGACTTACAAAAAACTTTTAACCTCGCCCAGCCACTTAGTGAAATGATTTATTGATAACTTTTTACCACCATATCACACACACTTTTACATTGGCATTTCTAGAGTTTTTATATTGTTCTGCTACGTGTAACATTACGGCGTACACAGCACTTAAAAATAAAATTTATTTATAATATGGTAGATTACACTAACCCTGATTATTTTAATATTCCTATATAGTCTGATTCATATAAATTTGATTAGTTGAAGAGGCTCTTATAATAATATTTTTTGTTTAAAACAAAGGAATCATGAAAGATATCCAGGGTTCGTTCTGTAAGCGAGTTTAACACATTATAATGTCTAACAATGATGACAACAGGCGACCTTTTGACAGTATTCGTGAAAGAAGATTGGACGGTGAAGATGCTTTTTATGCAGTATCTATGATATACCCTTGGCACTGCTATGCAAATATTTTCCAGCAAGAAATAATATGTTACGACACCGGAAATCATCTAGTATAGGCGTTTGTTTTCGCCGATTACTAATTGAACAACATTCTAAGGTAACGAATGATTTTTTGTACGCCGTTAATAATGAAATATCGACGAATCCACCACACAGTTTTGACTTTGCACTTCGTGATTATTTCTATTTATGAAGTGAAAACTTCTTTTGTATTATTGAGATTTGAAAGTAGATGAAATGGAAAAGCGATCCAGTAAAAAGAGACAGACACATACATTCATAAAATTTCGAGGGCGAAAATGAGATAGCAATCATTATATATTGTTTTTGTACCAGGCGATCATAGTTGAAGAAGAGATTGTTTTATGTATGACGTGAGTATACTGACGCGAACGTTATATTACTACATAGACACCGGGAGAACATAAGTATGGTAGCGGTCATTGCAGTGTCTTTTATAACGGTTGAAATACATGTGTAATCTTAGCAACATGTACCAGCACTTAAAATATGCAGTTTTCTAAACTGTCATGTCAATATTACATCGGTTACAGCGATTCCGTTGATTGAGTTTTTTGACGCCAAATTTTATTTGAAAATGTGCAGCAGTCGCACTGTATCAACAACAAGATCAAAAACAGTATTTGACGCTGTACTTCAAAGATTATATATTGAGCATATTAGTACCAAATTATTTATTTCATATTTTATTTACCATAAGCCTCATTTATCGAAAATGTAAGCTGTGTCTGGATAAATCTATGTTATATATACGAACAAAATAAGTATTAAACTTTGTATGACTATGATCATTATTAAAACCTACAATTATCCTCTTCCCGAAATTGCACAAATGTTTTGTTAATAAATTCTTTCATTTTTGTTTTCTTTCTTATTCAATTATAGAAAAACTAAAAAGCATAGAGGTATATAAACGGTTTTAACCACGAGTGAATTGCACAAATGTTTTGTTAATAAATTCTTTCATTTTTGTTTTCTTTCTTATTAAATTATAGAAAAACTAAAAAGCATAGAGGTATATAAACGGTTTTAACCACGAGTGAATTGCACAAATGTTTTGTTAATAAATTCTTTCATTTTTGTTTTCTTTCTTATTAAATTATAGAAAAACTAAAAAGCATAGAGGTATATAAACGGTTTAGAAGAGGCGGTGAATGCGTTGCTAAAAGACATTTGAGGTCTCTTGAAATCTAGATCAACTGGTTTAATCAATGCTTCTAAAGAATGCAAAAATGTATAAGTATTGAAGGAATACACATTGAAAACAATAAACGTATCATAAATATAATATGTGGCATTATTAATGTGATTGGTAACTCTTGCATAATCCATTGTATTCCTCAAACAGCTGTGAACAATAATAATCAACATAGATAGATAGTTATATACATTATATAATAGTTATTTATGCAACTGTTGTGTAATAAGGGGTATTAAAACACTCGTGTGATAATAGTATCACACGAGTGTTTTAATACCTAATTATCAACAGTTGCATACAACACTTTATCTACACCCAGAATATGAATCATTTAAAAGATTCTGAAACAGTAAGCTTACCGCTAACATTAAAACAGCCAGTCCTAGTAGTAACTTAATATCATCCATTACTGATTTTATACAAATAAACTAAGTGTTAATGAAATTCTTAATTATTTATTTTAGTAGTAATTTACATTTTGTATTGTGCAATTATTAAAATTCACTTGAATATTATGTTCTTTTGCAGCGTTTAAAATATCCGGCGGTGTGCTGTCAAAACGTCAATTGCAAATTTTTTTCAAGAAAAATGGAAGGGTTTCGAATAACCTCCTTTTTTTACGACGCGCCAGGTTCTGGTAGTGTGGAACGCGCGTAAACGAAAATGTTTTTTTTTAATTCATACAGATACCACGCATCGAGCAATAAGAATGTGGCTGTTTGTTGATACTCTTTGCGCATAAAGGGATCGAAAATCAAGGAGTGTTGTTATGAAATTCTGTACAACATTACAACACTCGTTTGGATGATGTAATGGTTATTACGACATTGGATGTTTTAATGTTGGTAATAAGCTAACTGTTTCAGAATCTTTAATAGAGGATTTAAAGCATGGGTCTAGATAAAGATTATAACGACATCAAAACATTATATCGGGTAACTAATTAGGAGAAAAGAAAACAACCCCAGGCATGGGGTCTCCACTCCGCTAACCCCCACTTCTATCTCTGAAAGGAAAACATAAGCAAAAGTCACCCATAATAAGGATCGTTTATTCCCCGTTAAGGGTCAAGGTACACCTGGAGTAAATTGAATTCCATGAATAAATTCTGCTCGAGGCGATTTTGAATTATAAGCGAAAGCGATTGTGAAATGATTTGAATTTGTTAACATTGTGAAGAAGAAACGAGCATACAAGGCACCTCATGTCAAGTGATCAACGTCGCAACATGTATATATATATATATACATACATGTTTTGCCTTTTACAAAATTTGACAGGTTAAATTATAATGAAATAATAACGCTAAAAATAATAATCAATAGATTGTTAATAATAGTATATATAATAGTATATACCAGTATATACCGTATATAATATATATAGTATATACCATAAGGTAATTATATAAAAAAGAAGAGGAAGTCCTGAATAATGTGTGCTTGTGATACATGATTATCAAATAGATATGCGTATAGTGTTCTGAGTATGTGAGAGTGTTATGAGTTGTGATTAGTGTTCAGTCTAATTGCATCGTTCTCAGCTTGCAATTGTGCTCGATCACTGAGTTAATAAATTTACTACGGTTGATGAAAAAAATGTCAATATCTTTAAAAATTTTATGACAGAAAGTTACAAAAATTATATGGGTACAGCGGCTTAGCGTGGGGTGGAGACAAGTCGGTTGGGTAAAGCTTGGCAAGATTTATCTTAATAATTATAATAGATAATATAATTCAATAATGTGCGCATAACAACCATTAGTCATTCAAATCATATCATAATATTGTGATTACAGCTAAAACCTTTATAACAGAGATTAAGCTTGGATTAACACAGGGTATTTTATCATCTTGGACCCAGAAAACAAAAGGTAGCGATTTGAAGATACTTAGTTTACTAATATAACTAGATATCTTCTAATCAATGTATACTTAGCTTTGGACTATAATTACAAAACAATATCACATACAAACTGTATAGATCCTTCGGTATTCTGTCAGCTCTGTTTCAATTTTATCGTTTGGACCACAAGCACTTTTGTCGGAAACATTTCATCGGAAACAAGAAGTTATTACCATTCGTACCGTAAATAACAATAATATTGCATTACTTTCGAAATATGCGAACAACGGTTGAGTAAAACTAATTTTTGGGTAATTAAATTAAGTTTTATTGATTCATTTATTGCAATATAATTTATAGTTTAAGTACTTAGAGATATCAGAGAGATACTTATGACTTTGAAGAAAGCATGATAAGGACTTATTTATTATGATAAAAATTTATTGTTAAAGGTTTGATTGATGTTGATTTCCCCCGACCTATTAAAGTGGCTAGTCAGTATGAGTCTCCTTGGTTTCTGTTTAATTGAAAATCTACTTCTGCTGTAAGAGAATTTTAATTGCCTGACGAGAGTATCAAATACATTTAACATATTATATACAAAATGATTATTTATATATATATTACTGTTGAAAATTTTTATGTTTAGTTATTGAGAAATTTTGCATTCTTTCCATCATGCATTATATATATAGGTACCTAAAAGAGGGATACATTTGGCGAATGCACTCATGGAGAATTTAGTGAATTTGACGAAGTAGCCCACCACCCTTCACAAAAATAAGGCTTGTTGTTTAAGTTCGGATAATAAACTTTATTAAAAACGCTATCGGGAATGCAACATTTATGAAGTTATGGTCAAGACTAATAATCAATCATTAGGTGATCGTCCATCGATGACGTAAAACACAGTTGAATGAAACATACTTCAAAAACGACGAGGTGTACATATTATGTTAAAGTGCACGATATGACATAATTAAGGATATTTTAATACTGAAATTTAAAAAAAGAATTGATTCAAACATTGAACAACTTGAAATCGAGTTAACTAAATATATCTAGCGAATAATGGAAGAAACATCGAAATGAAGAACTCGTGTAAGATACTTACTGCAGAGTACATCTAGTTCTGCTGCAGATTCAATGCATAAAAAGTGTGTATGTGCTTTTGTATTCACGAAAGAACTTATTCTTCTTAAGAGCAATAAAACAAAATCATTAAAAAATATACCTCTTGCTATTTTACGTTTGTAGAAAAAACTATATTGTTATAGAGAACGTATTAAATGCAACCAACGTAAATACATACCGCATAATTTAGTTAAATAAAATATAACAAACATATATAAATCGTCTGAAAGTGCTAGATTGTATGGCTTTGACATTCAAGAGTAATTCATTTTAAAGGGGTTATTTATTTTATTTTAATAATTGTTATGGACTTTGGATTTACTTTTTTAAAAGTTGTTTACAACTGAACTCGCAAATCGCACATAATTAACGAAAAATAAATAAAATAAGTAAAAAGTTCAAGTATAGCATTGTTTGAATACCTCGAAAAAGCGAATTCAGATTAGGTTCGAACGTTCATGACTGTCGCTCTGCCCCTCAGAGTTAGGAGGTCGTTAAAGTGTTCAAACTTTTCTAATTAGACTAGGGGCATTAATCTTGTTAACGTCCGCATCAGTGACTCGCCTTTCCAAATTATTGAAATGGCTAACATATATTTGTGTATCGCGATGTTAATAGAAAGAACAGGGAAATGGGAATCGGAATATAGTTGTGGTGAAAGAACAAGTACAGAGACAGTTTATGAAGTAGTATAGAATATGCAATGTTTATTTTGTATCGTAGTTGAGATAAGACAGTTGCAAAGTCTCTCGAATGCATAGTGCTTCTATTTAATAATAGAACAACCTTAGTATCCGTCACAACTCTGTGGTACAATTATGAGGAAAACTTAACGGTGAATGTTTGACTTTTTTCGAAACAATTAAAAAAAATGTCACATACTTTGTGTAAATCTTCTAACTAGCCAGTACTTTTTTACGTCTATATGAATATTCAACAGCCAAACATAAAAAAAACCAAAATGAATAACGTGTTAAAAATGAATTTTGATATAATTGTTCTACCCACCAAATCACCGTGGATATAGATTTTCATGCAATTTTTCAGTCTTTGGAGAAGATCTAATAAATAGATAATTAAGATTACAATATTATGTACCGCAGGACAATTACATGGCATCTATTTTTAAATTAAGGTTTGCGATAAATATTATTGTATGAGCAAAAGCTACGAACATGTTATAGAACAAGAAATATTTTTTTATTTTTTCTTTATAATATGTGCTGTGAGACCTAGTAGCTATCCACTACATTCAATGGCTCCAGGACACTAAACAAAGTGATAATATATTTGGCTTAAATTGCTGAATCTACAAAAAATTTACATCTTCAAGGCGTCGCAGACTTTAAAATGTTTGATGTAAATTGAATTATTTTGAACCTCTGCATTCGGATATGAAAATATCTTCACAGACTAGAAACAAAGTAAACCCATAAAGAATAATTTTTTTAGACATATGGAAGCCTAAAAGTAATTGAAAAGTACAATGGCGTTGTGCTTTTCTACGATCGCTACGCGTCTATTAGGCAGAGTTTTATATAAAATACACTTTGATAATCCTCCTGCACCTCTGAGCGGCATTCGAATTCGGCATTTTAATTTAATTGGACAAGACCTATAAACAATCAAATAAATGTATTTTAAGAGCCCACAAGCAAGTGCTTATATTTATTTACCACGGCTGCTCACTCGGTTAATTTATTAACATCTTATGTTTTTTTATTAAATTAAATTGAGATATTTCAAAAATTAACGTCCTTGAGCATTCCTCTAGTAGGAAACTAAGGAAATTATATTAACGTGCACTTAAATTCTTTATAAATGTTTAGATAATGTCTCTGTATCTCTATAAATGTATATTATATGTTTATGCACGAGGGGGAAAACTGGCCCTTGATGGGGGTGGTGAGGCAACTGCCCATAGACATGATCAACACCAGGGGTCAAGAGATACGTTTCTAGCCTTTAAGGTGAGATTGTGCTCTATGTAGGTCCCTAAGTCGTGTCTGACCTATTTGATCATTATAAAATAACTGTATTTCGTTAATAACTTTTTGAAGTGAAACTTCTTTGTGCGCATCAGGGTAAATTTTTTACGGATGAATAATAACAATAAAGTGACACGAATTAATGGGATGTTATTGTCCAAAAAGAGGGAGAAAGCTATTGAGACCAATTGAGAAAGAGTGAGAAAGGGCGAACGTAGCATAAAGTACATAGCGCTGCTAGTAAGTAGAACATCTTAATAACGAGTAAATTTTAATTTCAAAAAAAGAATTCATTAATAATTTATAATTTGCATTGGCAAAAAACATTAGATTTAGAGAACAGAGTAGTATTAATATAAATTAGATTTATAAATTATTTTGCCAAAGAAGTTTCACTTCTGACTTATTGTGTACTCTGTATGCACGCAATTTTTTATCCATTAATCTAAGTATAGAACCTAAAAGTAATTTATTATTTTTTAAAATGATACTCCAGTAGATAATTCGTTTATGATTTATATTATATTCAATGACACGCACAAACAAAAGCCGTTTCATTACATTGAACACCACTCTGTTATTTACGGTTTTGACAGGGCTGTCACCGCTATCATTAGTTAAGGGCCACAACAGCCCTCACACATTAGACATTATCCCTGTTTTTATCAAAGCTTGTTGTAAGATCATTGTTACTGTACATTATTGAAGCTTACGTTAACAAAATAGAATTACTGTGCAGGGTTTGTTAGAAAAAACTCTTGTTTTTCCATTTGGATTATTTATACTTCTTTTTCTTGGCTAGTTTTTATCATATCGAATATAAATATAGATTGTTCTAAGTAAGCCTAGTTTAGATGCAGCCTACTAGATGGCTCTCTATCTCCTTAATAGATTATTACCTTATAGGCCGGCAACACATCTCTTGACACCTGTTGTTACGGATATCTAAGGGCGGCTGCCTCACTTCTCCCCATCCCGTGAGTCTCTTGCCCGTTTGCCCCCTCTTATATAAAAAAAAAGATATAATAAGGGACAAAATAAATTTGATCACTTAACATCAATAATAAACACTAATACGCTAATATATAAATATATATATATTAAATACGTCGTAGCAAGAATGTCAAGCAAATAAAGCGAGTATGAAATTCATTCGGTATTCGTCTTAGCTCGGGTATAATGGGCGTGCAGTGCGAGTGCGTGCGAGAGTATCGAGCGAGGTGGTTGTGTCGCACGCGCATGACGGGAACACCACGTTTTTATTACACATTCATAAGGCTTTGTGAAGTGTAGCTACGATTGTATCGTTTGTTACAAATAATAATAATAATACCGTGTGTTTATAAGACGATGTTTTACATGTCGTCGTGTTCAAAGCTCACAACAATGGACAACCATGAAGATCCATGACCTGACCATGTGACCGGTCTTGCACCGTCATATAAAAAATATTAATGGTTATTGCTAAAAAATCTTTGCCAACAACAAATGTATGATTAAATGAAATTTTTTAAACATATTATTTCCTCCTTGCTTACTTACTAACAATTATTGTTCTTGATACATGTGTTTCATTACATTTGTGTGAATAAAAATAATTTATTTAACTAATATTATTTAAATAAAACTGTTATGAACTATGTAAATATTTTAAGAAACTTTATCTACAATATACAAAAACATATAATATTATTTACTCAGGTAGGTACCTCACTATATTAAAATCTTCATTATTTTGCGTGTATTCAAATATAGTTGCTAAACAAGAGTTTAGTTCAGCTTTTAAGAGAAGGAAGCTCTTGGAAGCAATTTGTATTAAAATATTTGGCAAACACATCGTGCAGTAAACATTTGTTTTGGGGGTAACATAAATCACAAGAATCTCACAATTTCCATTCGTTCGCGCAGACAGTGTATTCTATGGGTAGTAGACTTAATAAACCATTTGCAAACGGAACTTCTCCTTCCGAGGTGCAAAATGGAAGCCTGCAGCCAACTGCCACGACATTTGAATAATAAGCCAATTCGTTAATACAATACGGACTTAATTTAATTCAATTCAGGATGACTTTAGAACGTGAAATGCTTTGGCGTTTGCAAGGGAGCAAAAACAATATAGTTTTGTTGAAACATTTAGACAGAATGCAGTAGACAGGTGGAGTTACAGAGCTATTAAGGAAATTGTAAGGTATAAGAAGACAGTAGGTATTATATATATATAGCGCCATAATTATATAAGTATTATATTCCAATAAAAGAGATATTGCAAAAATGTCATGTTGAAGGTTACACATTATATTTGTTTTAAATTGTGGTAATAATGTTATCTAATTGAAAAACTACTTTTGTAAGGTTTTGTAGAGATAACTCTCTTCCAAAATTAAGTGCACAAATCTTAACCTTAATTAATATTGGTATTTTAATAATGTTTAATAGTTAAAAATGTGGTGCTAGAATATGTTTTTTTTGCTGGAAAAAAATGCTTCATTCCGGAATTTTATATTTTACTAGCAGATCACTGTTAAAATTGAGAAGACCAACGGATTTTTTGGAATTCAGAAATAGACTCATAGTGTGATAGAACTTTTTTTTATGGAAAAGGAGGACAAGTGAGTCTCCAAGGCTCTCAAAAGAATTTAGTTATATTTTTTGTAATTAATTTAAATTTGAAGTTGTTTAATTTTATTAAAAAATTAAAATCTAAATTTAATAGTATTATTATTCTTAAATTATGTAAACAATCAACATCAAAAATAATAAAAAAGCATAAAAACATTTAGCATTAAACGTTTTTAACAAATTCCAAAGGTACAGTGTTATATTATTATTTCTTAATTAATTTATATTCATAAATATAATTATGTTCTAGAAAAGATGCGACATTCAATTTAATATCAATATGTGAGTCATTGTTATCATCTTTTTGAAAAGCATTACTTAAAATCGCTCACGATTTAAATAAATGAAGTTTTTCATTAAATTTATCTCTAAGCTCCGCTTACACCGAGCACGTTGATACTCAAACAAATGTAACGTTATAAACTCTCAAAGACGTGATCAGAAGTTAAATAAACTACGTAGTTATTATCTTATTATATTCGTACCCTTGAATGTAAATTATTTCAAAGTTATAATCTTTCTTATTTTCTTTCATCAGGATAATATTTTAAGTAATTTACTTTAAAAATATAAGTCGTATAGGGCATACGACGGGCATAAGAACCCTTCTCTAACAGTTTGTGGAAGGCTTCTTACATACTTAAATACGCATACACCTTCACACACACACTCTTCATCACACACACGTTAACAGTTAATTGTTGTTAAATAGATACTTACTGAAAGAGTGAGATCTTCTGACACAGGTTTTGTTACCTACAAGAAGTTCTCAACCAATTATGTCATGTAATACTTTTGGTACCAATACATATATTTTTTCAATTTGAATTTAAATTCTGTACTTAGAATGGCTAAGTGGCTTCAACAGCGAGCCCTTATTATTGTGTGAAGCTGTTCTTGACAAGCATTTTTATGTTTTGGTAGGAAGGGCGCTGTATCTACCGACATTACTGGGCTGGTGAGACTTATCTCATATCTCAAAGTGACGCCGTTTGCCGGTCGAATCAGGGATCCTGAGCGGCAATGCATTGTAATGGGAAAAGTGTATCACTCTTTCACGATGGTAAGTCATCAACTGTCACTGTGCGAATCGAACTTAAACTGAATAAATGTTTTACATTACTGCTTATTGACCAAGAATATTTTAAACAACTGGAGTAAATGCGGCAATGTATATATTATATTGCAGTCAGATCTTCATGTGGTGTTATTTGTGGTACATTTCATATTCATATTTCGGTCTTGTTTGTATACCACGTGATGTAAACAACGTCATTACTAATAGGCTTCATTCTCTCTGTATCTTCTACCTCATTTATCATTGAAAGTGTTCGCAGATGTTTTAAAAAACGGTATGACTTAGAGCATACAGCATTTTGCCACCTTAAAGACATATCATTTGAATTCTGCTATTACAAATGTTCATCGGAGTATGATTTACGCGTTTTTGTTGACCACTTCCATAGCAATATAATACAAAAATTTTGATGACTATACTGTGGCAGCTGTAAACACGTCGAAACAAATAGCGGCGAACTCTTAACCTCTATTTTCAGAACACGCAGGCACACAAATATAAAGTGACTGACGTATCGCCAGTGTAATATGTAGTTGCATGCACACTAAAGTAATAACCCTGTACTGTTGTCATGCGTTGCCTAATAGTAAGAGGCCCTATCTAGACGTATAAATTATATAAGATATAAATGATATTTGACCCTTATTATTTATGGATATCAACGTGAGCGAACCCGCGCCAAGAGGAAGCTATTAAAATATTTGAAAATGTTACTGCCCTGAGTTAACTTTAATATTTATAATACAACTACGCCTGATTCGCTAAGATTTGATATCGGAACTTAAATTTAATAGAGAAACAATCATAAACTTTTTATGCCTACTACGTGGTTAAGTCGAGTTGGACGATGCATATGCTTTGACAACATGATCCCAGATAGTGAACAAATCAAATGTTTTACCAAATATACAAAAAATATAACGCCCACCACGCCGAATGGCTAACCTCACGTACCACCGATCATGCAGGGAGATTTGTTCACGACTTCGCCTTAGCATATGGTCTGACGCAACTGGTTATTGCGCCAACGCGAATACCAGATGTGGAAGATCATACACCTTCACTGTTGGACCTCACATCCAGTCGGCTACCTAGTTTCCGTTGACCCTCCTCTGGAGTCGTTGGACCACTGCCTGATCTGGAGCACCGTGCCGATCACGCGCCTAGCATGACCCCGCTTCTTAGGCTGTCGCCGTGTGGGCACTATAGGTCAGCAGAGTGGGATGAGATGCGGTATTCGGAAGATCTGTTTTTCGCTGGATGATCCAGATGCCACTGCTGACGCTGTTGCTGATATGGTACTGCAAGGTATTGAAGTCTTCACTCCATCCTCCTTTGTACCTATAGGTGGCAGGTCCCAACCCATGGTTTGACCGCTCCAGCATGGCCTCTTGCCAAAATGCACCGCATATAGGTGCACCACCACCACATATTCCGCGGTGCAAGTCATACATGCTGGAGGTAAAAATCTGGCATGGTGCCGTGCTTAAGGCGCCTTTCACCTTGGATATTCATAAATCGAGCAGGACCTCGGGCAATGGCATGCTCCGGAACTGGCGCTGGTCCTTACCCGTCTTTTCCGGCTCTCCTACTCATCAGGCGTAGTCCAGAAATTATGGAAGTACTTTAGTGCATCCGATTCCTAAGAATGTTGTACGGTCGGATCCGTCCAACTTCCACCCCATTGCCATTATCTCCATTTTCTCCAAAGTAATGAACTCGATCATCAACCGCCAGCTCTTGGGACACCTAGACGAGTATCTAGCCCCGATCTTATTTATGTTCAGTACGGCTTGCTCTAAGCGCTATGATAATTTGGAGTTCCTAAAACAATCCGTAACGCTGAAAGGACTGTATTGCAGCCAATGGAGACACTTCGAATAATCTTTTTATATTTTTATGTATAAAACTAACACACTGTAAAAGTAATAAATGTTATTTGCAATAGAAAATTTATTTTTTTCAGTATTTATGGCAAGACTAGGCAAAGTGTTTATTCCGCTACAAACAGACAAATGAATTAAAAAAAAAACTTATTTAACTTACTATTATATAATTTGTAACATTTATAATATCTCTTCATCTGTCGAAATTATATAACAGCGTTAAAAAGAAAACAATCAATAAATTTATTAATTAAATTCTACAACAAAAAGAGGTTGTATTTAATAATTGTCGGATTACAACTCAATGGGCCCACTATCCAAAAGCCATGAAATCCGATAAACCGAATATAATATCAGACTCATACATGGTAATGTTCCACAATGTAATTACATGGGATTAATATTTAAGCTTTTGTGTTTTTAATACTTTTCCACGCGAACGTCCGGATTCGATGAACATTTTCGATTAATTTTTGATCGTACACGTATTTTATTTTTGATTATTATTTCCTTTGAATACCGCCGCTATTAGCCGTAGGTCACGGAAATGACACTTACGAATGTCAAAAAAAAATTTTTCTTATTGAATCTACCGTGCTTACCGTACTTCGTAAAGGGTTGAGCTAATGAGAAGACGTAGCAAGAAACTCATTGCCACTCTTTTATATCAAGATAACATTTTCATCTATTTACAAATCATTTCAATTCCAATATAATATGCAAAATGATGCAACAAACATACTCAAACGTCAAATAGTCAATGCCTTACACGAGTAAGTCAAAAAATTAAATGTAAAGTAATACAAAACTTATTGAGTACAGTAGCTGCATCATCCACATACACCATAAATAAATAAAGGTATTCTGTGAGCATCTTATAAGCGATTATAAATAAAAATATATAAAAGTATAATAACTTTTAAGAATCTGAAACCAAGTCTCCGGATCATCCTGCCACCACAAGCAGCGCCCGTTCACAAGCAGTGACATTTAAGCGAGCATGACGAAACTTGTAACGAGAACTCAAGCAAACAACAATAAAAGAATCCAAATCTACATATCATGAAATACTCACCTTATACCCAAATAAAAACCTCTACTTACAATTTGACAATTCTGCTTAAATTTATATTTTATTTTTTAATATTATATTTTTAGTAACAGTATTCTAAAACTCAATCCTTTAGGGAAATCAAATCAAAATCACCTTAATCATGCAGGTCAAGGAAATGACTTTTCATTTTATTCCACCGCCTTTGAGGGTTGAGCTTTAATAAGAATAAGTGGCAAGAAACTCATTGTGACAATCATTCACTCACAAATCATTTCAGTTACAATATATGTAAAGTGATGCAGCAACAAAACTCAAACTACAAATACTCAAAAAAAAAAAATACGTAAAAACAAGAGTTATTGAGTACAGTCACGGCCGACTACTACTGTAATAATAGTAGGCCATGGTACAGTAGAAGCATCAATCCACACACACCGTAAATAAATAAAGTTATTTAGCGACCATTTTATTAGCAATTATAAAATATATAATTTTAAACAATGAAGCAGAGTTTCCGGCTACAGGATCATCCTGCCACCGCAAGTAGCGCCCGTTCACGAGCATGACGCATGGGCCAGCCATCGCCTCCCTCGACCATATTTTAGGGAAGGAAACAACCCGTCCCACGTCGCCGCCACAAGAAGTGACATTTAAGCGAGCATGACGAAAACTGTCACAAGAACTCAACCAAATAACAAAAAACAAGAATGTTCATCTACAATATATTCAACAACACTCACTAAACACCTCTATCTACAAATTTACCTTTTTGCTTATAGTATAATTATTTATAATTATAAATACTATTATATTTAATTAAGGGTAATTAAAGCTCTAATCTTTTAGAACAATTCATACCCAAGCTTTCTTATCATCTAAATAATCCTTTAAATTGTAGTACGATTTTTCCATAAGTTTATGTTTAATATAGGCTTTGAACTTGTTGAGGGACATTTTCATTATGTTCTCAAGAAGCTTATTATAAAATCTAACGCAATTACCGATACATATGGTCAACCAACACTGATACTATATTGATACTGCAAATGTAGGGCTGAGTATAAGGAATCACTCCCGCCCAATTTTATCAAATTATTATGGCAAACTTTTTTCTGAAATGTCATTTTTTTTTATCTTTACCAGCTGGAATAGTGCATTATTTAATAAGGGCAGAAGTGAGTCAACTGCTCTAGTAGCGAAATCGAAAATTCTCCCGAGAAAAGAAAAACGAAATGATTATAATTTTAGCAAATAAATTGCACATATCACGACAAATTATTTATACGTCTAGATACACTGTAACAGCTGTGAAAAACTCGAACAAAAGGTTCGGGGTTGACTGTTATGAGCAATACGCACATAGTAACAAAGAGACAAATCGCGAGTGTAAGTTGTAGCTTGTCACGCACAAGAAATAAACCTGGCCTGTTTTTGGAGTTTACTCCTTAAGAATCGATATTTATATAAGGCGCCCGGTATGAAAAAAATATGGAGAGTAAAATCTAGTCATCGAATATGTAACGGAATATGTAAGGGATAGTAACGTTTTCCTCATTTAAATAAAAACAACTTTGTCTGCTTACAAATAAGGCAGCAATTAGCATTGTATTTTCCAGTCGGGCACCTAGCGTTACTTTTGAAAATTATTTTATTTTGCAATAAGAAGTGTTGTGGCTAATGTACGTTAGTTTCCTAAAGTTTATTAGATGGCGTTGAACCACAGACACCCCATCTAAGTTCAAATTAAAAACAAATAATACTCGACTAGCTGACCCGGCAAACGTTGTTTTGCCATATAAATTGTATTGATCTTTTGCTTGCTAACTGATAAGAGATGGCGCTAGTTGTATTCATTAGTAACAATCACACTTCTTTTATATTTTGTATACTTCACACTATAGTTTTCTAAATTATAGCCTATTTGTTATTCTGGTGTGTAAGCTATATTATTGTAAAGTTTCATCAAAATCTATTCAGTAGATATTGCGTTAAAGAAGTTCTAACATACAAACTTTCACATTTATAATATTAGTAGGATTAAACGTCATCTAGTGTAACTTTCATAAACTATTTCATATTTCCAAATCGAAGACTGTATCTATCGATTAATACGACAACATAACGGTTTTCGATAGATGGCGCTGTTCACAGATTTTAATAATTAGGTGACCTGACCATAAGAAAAACCACTATTACTATGAATTTATTTTATTTTTTTAAATTATATTTATATCTATATTATAATTTCATTAATACGCTTTTATTAGCTTCTGCTGTATGTCTGTTTGTAACCGACTCCATTGGACTTGATTTTGTTCAAAGACCTTTTCAAAGACAATCGTTCTTGAGGAGTAAACTCTAATAGTGCGTCGGAACTGACACACACACTTTTTTTTTATCGGTTGTCTAGCAGCAAGACGCTCTATGTAGTACTAGACGTACCTATCAATTATCTAAGATAAATTGTAACTAGGCTATATTGCTTTAATTTATTTATTTAATTATGAACTACCAACAGAATTACATTAACATTAACATTTACATTAAACAAGTCATAGGTACTAAGGATACATACGAGTATAATTACATTCATAGGCAGTTACAGCATGTACATAAATACAAGTTGCTCAAAAATTTCAAATTTATATAATAAGTAAAGGCTAAATAATGTCATGTAAATGTTAAATGTATACAATGAAAGGTATATAAGAAAAAAAATTACAAGAATTATAAAAAATATATATTCACAATCTTAATATATATGTGATATCTACCGCTGCACAATCGAGTGTCTTAATTAATTCATCTTTAAATGTTGCTATATTATTATCGCTGAACAGATCAATGGACTTATCTCTACTAATAAATTCGTTGTATAGTCTACTGAATCGAGGTATTAGGGAATGAGATTGATCCTGTGGGTTGGGTGCGTTAAAAGCGAAATAGGATGCCGTGGAGTACGGGCATCTTGATGCATATTTGACTCAAAAGATCCGTGTTATTTGTGAGGCCGTTTAGGATCTTAAATAAAAATATCATATCATTTATTTTCCGTCTATCTATCAGTGAGTTTAATTTGATATTGATTGATTTATTTATTTATTTATTTTATTGATTTTGATTTGATGATATAACATGGTATTCGATTATCTTTTCCAATGCAATAAAATTTTGTGAATTTTACTTTGAATGCTTTCGATCCGATCCTTGTAGCCAGGGTTCTAAATTGCCGTAGCATATTCAAGTCTTCTTCCAACTAGTGTAGAAACAATATTTTTTTCGTTTTAAGCTATTTGAAAGGCTTCGCGTTCCTCAACAAAAATCCTAGTATCTTGCGCGCTGATCTGCAAGTGTTTTCGACATGATTATTAAATCGTAGTTTTGCGTCTAGTACAATTCCCAGATTTCGTATAGTTTCAAGTATTTGCAGTGGGCAGTTTCTAATTGTATATTTGTGATCAATTAGAGAGCGTGTACAAGTGAAGCTAATAATAGAACATTTTGCAGGATTCAGATCCATGCCCTTTATATTACACTAGTCAGCAATTCTATCGATATCTTCCTGCAAGGATAAAGCGACATGAATTATTTTGCAAGCTTTAGATCGTTTGCAAATATAAAGGATTTTGAATTTATTACACATTTGGTGATGACATTTATAAAAATAATGAATAAGAGTGGCTCCAAAATTGATCCCTGGGGAACACCCGATGTCAGGTTGAATTATTGAGATCTAGAGCCCTTTAAAGCCACACATGAACGTCTTTCCACAAGATATGATGAGAACCATGATAAAAGTGATCTACTAAAGGCAAAGGAGCATAGCATTGCAAGTGGCAATCTATGATTAACTTTGTCGAAAACCTTCGAGAAATCTGTATAAATAGTATCGACTTGTCTGCAAGAGTCAACGGAAGCGTGTAGCTTTTACAAACTAATAAAATTTTACAGGTTTGTCATAGTTGATCTAGCAGCGACGAATCTATGCTAGGCATCCGAGACCTCGTGTAGAGCATGGCGTGACAATATTGGGTGCAACAGAGACTTGAATACTTTTAACAAGGTTAATAGAATCAAGATTGGTCTGTAATTGGTAATATTCTTACGACCACCCTTTTTATAGATTGGGACAATTCTAGCTCGTTTCCATAAGTCTGGGAAAATACCAGTATGTAATGATTTGTTGTAGATCATGCAGATCGGTACTGAAAGGAGGACGGTGCATTTATTGATCAGTATATACGGAGGTATTGCATCAGGGCCAGCTGCCTTCTTCGTGTCAAGTTTAATGTCAGGATGACTTCCTTGACATCAACACAGCATAGGAAGTTATCAGATTTAGGTGGTACATTAATATTGACATTTGGGGGATCTACAGTATCGTAAACTGGTGCAAAAATTTTTGCAAACAAATTGCATACACTCGGACCATTGGTAGCTACCCTGTCATTATAGACCATTTTTGCTGGATATGTGTTTGGTGACTGTCTAAGCTTTTAGATGAGTCCAAAAATATTTTGGATTATTTGCTAAATAGTTTTCGATTGATTATATTATAATTGTTATAGCATTATTAAAATAGTTTTTATACTGGATTGTTGTAAATTTTTATCCTTGTCTTATTCACGATTTTCAATAATATTCAATAGCCCAAATACTGAAAAAAATAGAACACTTTATAAAGGAGTCTCATACAACATGTCAGCACGCATATTTTTGCAATTGAATTTCAGTACAGGCTACATCAGCACCTACAAGGCACATATCCAAAAAGTGAAATACACAAGATCCTATAGAATAACACGTAGTTTAAATGTATATAACGGATTTTATTGGATTTTTTCTGTTTGATACACTACATTACTATTAAATTTTTCTCCTCATATTTGTACGAAATAAATAATGCAGTTTTGCCCAGATATCTTCTTCTATCGAGTCTTCTCTTGAGAAGGTCGCGGAATGAGGTAAATTGAACCTTGTCCAATTTAACCCCCAGAAGACTCAAGTTTGCGCGTTTACCACTAAAAAAACCCCATTTGTCGCATCACCGCTCTTCGACCACACTTCCCTAAAAGGCTCGCCTAGTATCGGAATACTGGGTCTCGAAATTTCGAGCGATTGCCAATTCCGTGGCCATCTGGAGGGCAAAGCCAAATTGGCTTCAAAGAAACTGGGCGTCATTAATAGAGCACGGCAATACTTCAAGCCGGCCCACATTCTAGCGCTGTACAAAGCGCAAGTCCGGCCACACATGGAGTATTACTGTCATCTCTGGTCTGGCGCACCCCAGTATCAGCTCGATCCATTTGACCGCGTGCAACGCAGAGCAGCTCGAATTGTCGGGGACCCAGTACTCTGTGAACGGCTGGATCACTTGGCGTTGCGTAGAGAGGTCGCTTCATTGTGTGTCTTCTACCGCATTTATCACGGGGAGTGTTCCGAAGAGCTGTTTTACCTAATTCTTGCCGCCGAATTCCACCTCCGCACGACACGCCACAAGTTAGGATATCATCCTCACCATCTGGATGTGTGGCGGTCCTCCACAGTGCGGTTTACAAGGAGCTTCTTCCACGTACTACAAAGCTGTGGAATGAACTTCCTTGTGCAGTGTTTCCGGGACGATACGCCATGGGTACCTTCAAGAAAAGCGCGTACACCTTCCTTAAAGGCCGGCAACGCTCCTGTGATTCCTCTGGTGTTGCAAGGGAGTGTGGGCGGCGGTGATCACTTAATAACAGGAGACCCGTACGCTCGTTTGTCCTCCTATTCCATAAAAAAAAATATCACATCAATACAAGGCATATTCCAAGAAGCAATAAGATTATATACTAGTTGTTTTCATATGTTAAATAATTATAATTTCATCCTTAAATTCAATATTAACCTTAGACCTTTTCAAATATTTTTCCAATTAGATTAACTAATGGGTTCCAGCTTAACATACCGTCTTATTACAAAAATATACCGAATAATCTTAGAAGCCATTAATTTAAAAGGTTTTAAAAAACAGTATTAAAAAAGCCCCCACAGTATTTTCTAGGAAAAATAAACACCAGAAATTAATTAATATGAAACCAATCTTCTATAGCAACTCATGAAGCGGTAGGCTTTGACGGCAGTTTAAAATTAATCTGGATAATCTCCAATGGATTACAAACTTTTCCTCTATCGGTCCCGCTTATTGCCTACTTATGTGTTTTATTGTTCAGAAATTTGCGGATTTATTGTCGACCTAATATAATAATTATTCAAATATCTTTATTCTATTTGTACAGGCATCGAAAATAGTAGGAATTTCTCAATTTGTTCGTATTTTTTCTTTGTTTTTGATTTATGAACATTTTGATTTATGAAGTTGGTGGCAAATACCAATATGAGACTAATACATTATTTCGTATTAACAATAAATTAAGTACATACCTACGTATTATCAGTATTCGCTGTCGTAAATTTTGTATTTAACTTGGTACCAACTACAAATTGTTACCGATAAAATTTATTTTTATCTTGTTCTACAGTAAATTATATGCATGTTTGTTACTGCATTTTTTTAAATATTTTATTATATTTGTACCATACACAGTAATATCCCTTATAACATAGCTTCAAAGGTAGTTCATCTACACTATACCGTTATTGATGTTTAATATTTTTTATGAGTGTATTAGTTGATATAACTTATTATTTTCATATTGAATGAAAAAATTAAAAGTAAAGCCATATCATAGCATACCATACCTATGGAGATTTTCTTTACAAATACATTTCTATTCTACTATAATACATTATACATGGCAATCTGACGATTAATGGAATATACCCACTACACCATCACATACCATGGTCTTTAGCTAGATTTATTCCCATGTGTTCATATTAGCTAGGAAACCTAATTCATTTTCTGGAAAATTAAGTAGCGTACGTATCTTGAGCTACCACAGGAATGCTCTGGGGTAAGCTGGAACGAGCAGACGTACAGATGTTTTTTTTTTAAATTGTTCTCTTTATATTGAAAACCTGTTATTTCGGCTTTAAAAAAAGAAATCAATTGAAATTTATATGTATGGATTATATTCTAAATGACATAATTAATAGGTTTACATAATTATCAGAATGTTATAACAGTTACCGAACATTGTGCTAAATCGATTCTAAATGTCCAACTAAATAATTTGTGGTTATTTATTGCTTTGATATCCAATTTGTGGCCGTTAACAAGCTTACTGGTTTTCGATCTAGGAAGCTCCATTAAGACCGCTTCTAGACTATTTAGTATGCAAGATCTAGCTACTTAATATACCTATAACTTTGTGCTAACAATTTTAACGAGATACCAGTTTGATACCAGACAGTTACGCAAATATTGATGAATGAATTAATTCTCGGTACTTGAAAATCAGCTTTATCCAAATGGATATAAAATACACAAGATCGATGCCATCTCTTGTAATAGCCTAAACACATGGTCGCAATTGGTACGGTCGATCAATTAGACGTGGATTGGTACCGGTCCATATTCGATGGTATGTCGCATTGTCCCTCGAACAAAATTATTATTATTACCGTCTAGAACGTACCGAGTACGACGTCGGACCAATTGGTGCGAGGCGTTCACCGGACAGTCCGATGTTTCGGACGGGCCAAGTCCGATCATGTGCTTAGGCTATAAGAGGAGTTTCAATACCGCCGGCTGATAGAAAACTTGAAGATGTCCTTATGAAAAAGGTAAAAACAATTGAATGCTTCTGGGATTCAAGGGACGAATGCATGAGATACTGTAAAGGCACACAAGCTCAAGGTAAATCAACCAAGACATAGATTGAAAAAATTAAGTCAAAACGCTCATGAATAAAATTCTCATAATATATCAAACGAGTATGTTTCTACTCGGGATTTTTTAAGCATGGAATTTGTTTATATCGCGTTACTTAGGAAACTCTTCAAAAGATCCAGATATTGTGCAACCTTCATCCCACTCAACTACAAATTTCTTGAAAATACCTAGTATGGTCATATTATGTTCCTTTATAAATAAAACTTGCATTTGCTTTTTCTGACATGTTGTCCTAACAAAATTTATTTGTATTTATGTATTGAAATCAAAGCAATAAATAGAAATTAATTCCATATTTTGAAACCATTACTTTTTTCTTTAATGCAGGCTTTTAATCTGTCTGTCTGGTCACGAACCTATAGATTTACACATTGTGTCCATGGGAAATAAGTTACTGCTTGTTCTGGAGATTTCTTAAGCATCATTCATCATAGATCATTTATTGTATTAGACGTTACTTTGTGGAAATCCATAATTATTATCAAAATGTCGTGATTTTTATTGAGTGTAAATTCCGCTATGCTTGACGAGACATAAGTCTTGTGTCAGAATTTGGCGAGTCAATATCTCCTGCGGAAGCCTCGCTTAGAGGCGAAACTCGTGTCGAATTGACTAAAGACGAAGCGTAGCACAAATAACACTCAATAAAAATCACAACATTTGGAGATTCATCATAATTTGTAGTTAAGGAGGTTGAAATCGGGGATGAATATAATGATAATTATTTTATTTAACTAACAAAATATTATTTATTTTTTTAATAAATACAAGTAGTTTGAATCACACAAGACATTCAAGACTTGATTATTTTCTTTCAGTGGAAAAGCATTATATTCATCAATATTAAACAAACTTTCATTGTAATCTTTTCTTTTATACCTTAAACAATGTCTGATTAAAAAGTTCTTACTGTATTCAAACAAGTGTAGTGTTGCTTTTGTTTTCGAGCAAAAACCGTTTAAAGTTGATCCCGGACTAATATCAAGAAGGAACTGTTAGTGTTGGGAATAGACGCGCTGTATCTGAAAAAGCAATTTAAACTGTTCTAAAGTTAGCGTTTGGTACAACGGATAAGATGATCGCGATTAAGTCTGACTGCTTAATTTTTTTATATAATCTGTATCTATTACTTATTTTTATAAACTAGATTCCTTATTATGGAAATACAAGAATGTTAGGAGAATTTCTTGCGCCATTTAATCTCTTTCAGAGTGGCGTTTCTTTCGCAGATGTGCTAATGGTTTTATTGACTATAATAATAATATAATATTATAATATCGCTTCATTGTGTCTTCTACCACATTTATCAGTGCTCCGAAGAGCTGTTCATCTGCCACCTGCCGCCGAATTCCACCTTTTCACGACACTCCACAAGTTAGGATATTATCCCCACCATCTGGATGTGTGGCGCTCCTCCACAGTGCGGTTTTCAAGGAGCTTTCTTCCACGTACTAAAAAGGTGTGGAATGAACTTCATTGTGCGGTGTTTCCGGGACGATACGACATGGGTACCTTCAAAAAACTGCGTACACCTTCCTTAAAGGCCGCTCCTGTGATTCCTCTGGTGTTGCAAGAGAATGTGGGCGGCGGTGATCACTTAACACCAGGTAACCCGTACGCTCGTTTGTCCTCCTTTTCCATACAAAAAAAAATTGTATTTTTATACTTAAATAAGGTCTTAAATTAAAATGAAAACTGTTCATAGTAGAAATATTTTTTAACACTCAATCACTATTTTTATGAGCATGCCTTACAAAAGGTGTCCCAAAAGATATCTTGTAACTTATTTATATTGTAGTTGTTAGTTTTACATAGTTACTTACTGGATACCCTCTTTGATGTAGGCTTTTTTGATGAGGCATTTCAGCATTATTGCAAGTACCATATTTGCGGGTTGACTGGTGATGGCGTGTGAATCAAAACTTGAGGTTAATTAGTAAGGGCAAACATTTTTGTCTGCTCTCTTTTTTGTCTTTTGCTAAGTTGGAACTCGAACATGAATTGGAAGTCTTATGTATATGTATGGAAGTCAACAAACACTGAGTAAGAAATCATGACAGCTTAAATAGTACTAATTATATAACTGAAATGTGAATATTTTATTTTTAATATACTCTTAAAAATGTTCAGTATTTTATTTTAAAATACTGAAATATTTTTTTTCATGAGACGTTAAATGTTAGTCTTTCCCAATCTGTGAAAAGTAATACACCTTTAAAATAAATATCGTAGTTTATATTCAATATTTAAGAATGAATTGAATCGAATGAATCGCTTGTACTTGGAGCGTGGTAACATTAAAAACAGCGAACTACATTGTGTCACAAGGAAAGTCTTATTACTTTAACACAGTAAATCTTGCGAGTCAAAAGTAAAAAACTCACTCCATTTCATTAAGAAACTATCACATTGACATTTCAATTTTAGTATTCAAATAGCATAATTGATTTACAGCTACTTACATTTTCAATATTTATAGTGTGAGCTCTGGAATACTAAGCAACGAATATAAACCTATTCATAAGGTTTATATTTCGCAAATTTCCGTTTTACTTTCTCTTTATGCCTCAGATCTCACACCTCACAGATCTCGCCAACAACGTTCTTAGTTTCTTCCACGTATTACAAGCTGTGGAATGAGCTTTCTTGTGCGGTGTTTCCGAGACGATACGACATGGGTATCTTAAAAAAAACCTTCACTTTCCTTAAGCCTGGCAAGGCTGCTGTGATTCCTCTGGAGTTGCAAGAGAATGTGGGCGGCGGTGATCACTTAACGCCAGTTGAACCGTACGCTCGTTTGTCCTCCTTTTCCATAAAAAGAAATATTTTCGTATCAACATAAATATAAATTTTAATTTAAAAAGTTTATGAGACTTACAAATTCCAAATAAATGTTAATGTTAAAGTTAAAATAACAATATACCAAATTTTTAGACAACTATTGTTTTTCCGGGATTGGGAGAATTTTGTGCGTCGTTAGAAAATTTCTTGTCAAGAAGTATTACAAATTCCTTCTCACAGTTAGTTGCAGCCCAGCCTCCAGAGTTCACAAAATAAAATTTGTCCCTCTTCATTTTAACTCCTTACAATTAAAATCTTTAGGTACGAAATTCATATTTATCTACACCCATGCTTTAAATCCTCTATTAAAGATTCTAAAACAGTTAGCGTATTGCCAACATAAAAACACCCAATATCCTAATAACCATTACATCACCCAAGTGGATGATGTGATGTTGTGCGGAATTTCATAATAACACTCCTTTGTTTATTTTTCGACACCTTCATGCGCAAATAATATTATATATATTGTCATTATATTCGAAATATTGTCATTATTTTCGAAAAAAGAACATACGAAATATCGAATTTTTGGACAAAGAAAATCAAGGAGCAGGAGCTTTTTTTGAATTTGGAACATTACAACGCTCCTACAATGTTGTATGAAACGGCGTGCTGGGGTTATGAAATACTCTTTGATCGGATCTCTTTTGTCATTCTTGGCATAGTCTCTTTGCGTTTGCCTGTCGGCACAGATGATAAAAAAAATTGGCGGCAAAGCTGAAATTTCGTCTTGATTTATTATTTACATACCTACTTAATAAATATAAATTTAATAATTATTAAAATGAGTTCCAACGGTTCAGAGAGTGAAATGGAGATTGATTGTACTCCACCAGATTTAGATTAGAAGCCAAATTGGCAATGGAAAACCTGCTTCCAGCGAAGTCAAAAGAAAAATATATGAAAGGATATGAAAATTGTATGAGTTGGAAAAACGAGAAAAACGTGAACATTTTCTCCAAAACAATATGTTTGGCGTATTTTAATGAGATTGCTAAATCTAAATAGCCATTACGGGCAATTTATTCCATGCTAAAATGTACAGTTCATGTTAAAAACGGCATTAACCTCCTGTTTGCTGCCGTTGGCAACGACATGAGACCACCGTTTAGTACTCTGTTATTTGTTTAGCTCACAAGACATTAACTTGAAAAATTATGGGAATTTAACTACTTTAATGTATAATATAAAAAGTGTGTTTTATTTCCCTGCATTCTTTTGAGAAAAGTACTATATATGCCTCGGCGGGAAATGGCAAATGCCTGTCTCGTATTTAGTGAAGTCCTCGCCTACGGCTCGGTCTTCAAACTCGTACTCGACCTGCAATTGCTGATTTCCCGGCCTTTGCAATGTACTATTTCGTTTACGCGCGTTCCACACTACTAGAACGTCGCGAGCCGTAAAAAAAAGTAGGTTATTAGAATCCCCACCATTTTTCTTCGATATTTTTATTTTTTTGTTTAAAAAAATGAGCGATACACGTTTTGAAAGCACACCGTCACATATTTTAAACGCTGCAAAGAACATAATATTCAAGTGAATTTTAATAATTTCACTAAACAAAATGTAAATTACTACTCAAATAAATAACTATTACGTTCATTTTTGTACGACTGCCATAATGTTACCTTGAAAGATATTTCTAAACATGGAGTATTCCTTTGCTAATAAAACATTTGCGAAATATGAAAGATTAGATAACCCGAGAGAGCTCTGATTCAATCCAATCATGTAAAAGATTTTTTCATTAAATTAATTTTATGAAATAAGGCGATTACAATATAGACCTTAAGAAAATAATAATGTATAAGATGATTAATTTTAATGATGATAATATAAGTATTTCAATATACATTCACAGATTCAAGGATAATTATAATAGTCATATTCCCATCCTTTTTAAATATAAACTGGATGAACTAATGTGTGACTATAATGTACAAGTATTACATTATAGTCACACATTAGTATTACAAATCTCATATCTCGAAAATTTTAAGCTAAACAGTCCACAACTTTTATTTTCAAGTGCGGTTCTTGAGTATTCTTCTTCGTGTTTAAATCCTCAACACAATTTATATTAAAATGACTGAAACAATCAATTCCAAGTTCGTGCGTCACTTTAAGTATAATAATTCGTCCATAGACACATAGATATGATACCGTGGCGGTAAGTTTTTATTATGTATTCGATATCTGTGGAAACTTGGTTGGATTTAGAACCACTTTTATATTATATTTTATATTGTAAGTATTTATAGTACTGTTTGTTTCCATTGAAAAGCAAATAAATAAAAAATAAATTCACTCCTATAAGTTCAGCATCCAGAATTCTTCCTATCAAATCTGATGTCTATTATAATGGGAACTAGCGATTAAATTTCAAATATTTTTAACCAACTTCAAAATGGAGGAGGTTCTCAATTCGATCGATTTTTTTTATGTATGTTAAGATGACTGAGATTTATGATCAGTTTTACGTAATTCTTCTTTAGTTCGATGCGAAAAAGATGCCATTAGTTTTCATTTTGTGAGCATTTTTTATGATAATATTTGTTTACGTGGATGAATAATTATAGTTTGTGTACAGTTTTTAGGAGTTAGATTCGTTTAGGTTCGTCAGGTTGATTATATATATTATTATTATTATAATTAACTGACACTAAAAATTTAAAAATAACTACGTTTAAAAATTGATTAAAAAACTAAAAAGCATAAAATAGCATAATAAATTTTTTATTGTTTTACTACACATCTAATGCAAACCTTTACCTTAAACATTAATAAAATACTATTATTTGTATATGCTATAAATTGATAGGTTTGAAGTCGGTGCCAAGCTTAATGTAACAGTAGGTACCTACACTCGCCATGCATGACTTTGAGCGGGATAGCTTCGTCTAGAACATTTGTTCTAGACGAAGTGCTGACACGCCCGGTTAGATTCTTGCTAGCATCCTTAATAATTACAGTAAGCAAGCTGTTTATAATATTAAGATGGATTTTGCACCGAATTAAAACGTATCAATAGGTTGCACATATGACAAAAGATATTTTATTAATGTTAAAGGTAAAGGTTTGCGTAAGATGTGTGTTAAAATAAATTTTATTTATGTTATTTTATACTTTATACCTCTAGAGATCTTGTTTATGTGTCTTTGTAAGTACATAGATAACATAAAAAAATATATTGAGAGGCAACAGTTAAATGTTTTGTTTGTTCTTCTCAAATTCTTTTGTGAAGTGTCTTCCGAAAACAATCTACCTTATGATTTTTTTTCTATGAGGCTTGGGAAATCATTTATGTAGATAAGGAAGAGGAACGGTCCAAGAGTAGACCCTTGTGGTACCTCCATACTGGAAGGGGTTACAGTAAATCTCCTGCTATTCACATCTAACTTCCACTAAATTTTATTATTTAAATATAAAATCAAAAGATCATCGTTGTTCCTTTTTGCCAAAGTGAAATAGCGACTGACCAGAGTTGAATATCGAACACATTTAAAAGCCTTAAATAAATTACAGAAGATAAATATATTCCATGATTCCTCCCAGGCATCAAAAATTCATAATTAAGTAAACAGCTACATCCGTAGTTAAACGTCCCCTAGTAAAGCAAAACTGTTTCATATGAAGTAACTTTTGAGACCAAAAGTAAGGAAGCATCGACACAGGACTCATAATTATTCGGGTCAGTGCTTTCCAATTTATCTATTGGTGTAATTTTACTATATTGCAGATGGTCAGGAAACACGCCATGTTGAAGACAACCATTAAAAACTATGTTGTTGAAAGATTCGGTGCTGTGACATCTAATATTGAACATATTATTTTTATAAAAATGTTATATCAGCAGTTTTTTCATGTTTAGAGATCAAAAAATTGCAATTATTTTACTAACATTCAACAACATAAACGAATTCAGATGAACTTGAAAAATGCATACACACATAATATTGAAACCTTCCTTCTTTTTTTCAAGTCGGTTGCCTGTAAGGATTTTTTTCTACAAAAACATTGCAATTGTACTCATCATTTTGTGACACAAGATATTAAGTATCAGCCCAGTAATTACAACACTAGCTATGACATCTTTATTCCCGAACACAATTACATTACTGCTTAACGGCATAAAAGATTATTCATTACTCGCGATAAAATTTTAGATGTTCTAGCTATTGGTGTTTTCTGTCTTTTACAGCAATAATATCCTAAGTTAGTTAAACCTAGTTTTAAAAGCACGCATCTGCTCCGATTTTTATTGTTTTCAACAGATAACGTATTAGAACTTGCTTAGATAGTACGATATACGAACATACGACTGATATAATGATATATAGTATCTTGCAAACGACCTACGGCGCCAATCCCACTTTATGTTACAGAAATTTTCTTCAGACTAGATATTGTGGTTTGGGCAAGGTTGGTAGTAAATGATGTTATGTAATCATGTTATAATGACCTACTATCATTGCCTATCTCTTTATATTTGTAGTTGATTATACCAGAAAATAGCTAGTATTCCCTGACACACATAATCTGGTAACTACGAAACATGCATTTATAAAATAATATTATGTTTTTCAAATATTGGTAGATGGCGTTCAATGCACTCTTAATCTAAAATATGTATTTAAAAATAAATTCACATGTAATTTTATACTGGCTATCATTAATGTTTTCACATTCCATACCTCTTGTATTTGCTCTGCCAAGTAATATGTCGTGCATTCAATGAATCAATACAACCACATTTCGCAACTAAGTTTGAACATATATTTTGCTTGAAAACTTTCGAACCGGAAATACTTTAAAACAGACACCGCACCCTTTTAAATAAGAACCGACTAAAACTCACAAGTTGTATAGTTCTTTGCTGTTCTTGTTGCACGTTCGAATAAGTTTCGTTAGTTGAAAGAGTACGGGTGCAAGAGGACGACTATTACACCGAATTGTAAACGATATCACGAGAGGCCTCCAGCGATTTCATATCACGTGGTTTGTAGTAATGTAAAATTTATAGGAATCTTTACAACCATGTAACTCATTGATAATTAAGTTTTTATGTCTTAAAATCAGTTCAAATTTTTGAGTTTACGTGATCTAGCTATTTGGTAAATATTGAGGCATTTATAATGAATGATTATTGGATCATTATAAGTAGGTTACGTGAGGCGCAGGACAGTGTAAATATATTTTTTTAAATCCTCTGTTTTGTTTTTTGGGAGATAAATGGGCAAGTAGCTCACCTGATGAAAGCAAAATCCAAACATACATGGATTTTACAATATAAAAGATTCGTTGTCAACCCATTTTCGATTGAATGTGTGCAATTTGTTGGGGTAGTAGAGTCTTCGAATGGCAACTACGTACCTGCGAAGTCTCTGTGTTTGTAGTCCTTCCACAAGATGGACCGATGATCTGAAAAAGATCGCCGGTGTAGGTTAGGTGAGGGCAGCGCAGGACCGATCTTCGTGAAGACCTTTGGGGAAGGCCTCTGTCCAGCAGTGGAAGTCCTCCGGCTGAAATGATGATGGTGAAATAATTAAATTTTTTATGAGAATAAGTCACGAGATGAGCAATATGTTCAATTGATTTTAAGTGATATAATGCTTGCTCATTACAGTGCAGTGCCTCTCAGAATTCTTAAGCCTCAAAAACAATTTACCTCCACTCTTTAAGATATAAGATCTATAAGAAAGTCTTATTAGCCCTGTTATAGCACTACATAAAATAGCAAAAATGCTGTAATATCCAAATTACCAGCGTCCTGTGCAAGGAAGCCTCCCAAAGATAAATTTATATAAATTGTAATTTTTAAATTGTTAGTTATTTATAACAGCCGGCGTAACAGTCAAATATTCAAATTATATTAGCATAACATTGGTATATTTTAAACTATAATTAATTATAGTAGTCTTATGTAGTCTATTCCATTCGATACTGTAAAAATATTTCTATGAACATTTTTACATTTGCTGTAGATTGAAGGTTTTATGTTTCAATAACGATGGCTTTTATAAAAAGAGTTATTCCATGTTCCAGATAAAAGTTTAAATCTACGCTTCGGTTTAAAACAAAGCCTTCTTAAAAGATAAGCCTGCTTTTCACGTGTACCTTTCATTTGCTATTTTTGCTTTATTTATACTTTTTCATTTCTTTTAGGAAAACCTTTTCGGGAAATATTGCCTATGAAAATATACGGAATACTTAAGCTTGTAAAAGGTTTAGGACTGGAAAATTTAGATTATATTCTCGTCTGTTTAAAATACATTCTAGTTTTCTAAGCACGTTATATTATCGAATTTAAGTGCACACGTCAGCAACCAAGATAAACTTAAAATAAACATTACATCTTCAAATTATAATTATGTCTTCATGTAAGACTAGATCTCGATCGAATTCGATCAACCATGCTAAGATATATCGCAGGTGAGGTTATCGGAACAGGCCTTAGAGTAGAATACCGTATCGACCAAAAGTTAAAAAAAAATTGAGTATTTATAATAACCAAAAGTAAAATCGCTTAAAAATAAAAATATATGTATAGATTTCAAAGACAGATGCAATTAATTGTACCGAGTTGCTAATCTTTTAACTACTGAGATCCTGAAGATGAAGCGACGAACGGTACAAGCAAGATCAGGTATATATACATATGACTTTGGATAGCCTAGCGGTACAAGCTGCTAGTCTAGTTTTAACAAGGCATCATAATAAAAATAATAATAATAAAAAAAAACGCGCCTTAATGCGAGGCGAACTAAAAAATAGAAATAGAAAAAGGACTAAATAAAAGGAAAGGAAAAAATAATAAGGAATTTCACTGAGATTTTTTATTACAATAACTGTTTGTGGAGTTACTGGTTGTAAATAAAGCCGTACGAACGGGTAACACCGTTAAGCTTACTCTTCATGTCTTGAATTTTGGTTTTGCAGATATCCTTCGATGTCTGGATTTGAACTTTTAATCAGGTGAAGAAATTGCCCACTTGTCTACCGCAGACATAAAAGACACCGGCGGACTTTAAATCTCTATAATTTTTGGAGTTTACTCTTTAAGAATCGATTTTCATATAAGGCGCCCGGTATGAGAAAAATATGGATGGTAAAATCTACTCATCAAATCTCATAGTAACGATTTTGGTGCGCATCATTTCTCGCGCACCTTTCACTGTGTTCTATTTTGAAGCTTTATTATATTATTGAAATTGATTTATTACCATGCTTTCATTAATTATTAAGTGAAAATTCTATAAATTATGGAAGAATGTGGTGTAAATAATAGTGCCGGAAAATCTGATAAGCACGTAGGTACTAAGTAAGTTACAATTCATACATTACAACACTATGACATGTATTGTATATAAAAATAAACATGTGTACTTTGTATTTACTAAATACTAGCGTACCCGACAGACGTTGTTCTGTTAAAAAAAAACTCTCGCCGAAGGAATTTCGTAAAATCCGTTCTTAGCTGACCTCTTCTCGACGAAAGAGATATTATACATACAGGTCGTTGTCGTCGGACATTGCTCGAACCCGAATCCCGTGAATGCTGGAGTGACCCAAGGCTGTGTGCTATCTCCTACGCTGTTTCTTCTGCACATCAATGATATGTTGGACACCTCCAACATTCATTGCTACGCAGACGACAGCACTGGTGATGCCGTATACACGGGCCATGCAGGTCTCTCTCGGGAAATCGTCGACCAGTGCCGGGAGAAACTTGTGTCTTTTATCGAGTCCTCTCCTGAGAAGGTCCACCCCCTTTAACCCCCAGAAGACTCAAGTTTGCGCGTTTACCACTAAAAAAACCCCATTTATCGTATCACCGCTCTTCGACTACACTTCCCTAAAAGCCTCGCCTAGTATCAGAATACTGGGTCTCGAAATATCGAGCTATTGCCAATTCCGTGGCCATCTGGAGGGCAAAGCTAAATTGGCTTCAAAGAAACTGGGCGTCATTAATAGAGCACGGCAATACTTCAAGCCGGCCCACATTCTAGCGCTGTACAAAGCGCAGGTCCGGCCACACTTGGAGTATTGCTGTTATCTCTGGTCTGGCGCACCCCAGTATCAGCTCGATCCATTTGACCGCGTGCAACGCAGAGCAGCTCGAATTGTCGGGGACCCAGTGCTCTGTGAACGGCTGGATCACTTGGCGTTGCGTAGAGACATCGCTTCATTGTGTGTCTTCTACCGCATTTATCACGGGGAGTGTTCCGAAGAGCTGTTTACCTAATTCCTGCCGCCGAATTCCACCTTCGCACGACACGCCACAAGTTAGGATATCATCTTCACCATCTGGATGTGTGGCGGTCTTCCACAGCGCGGTTTACAAGGAGCTTTCTTTCACGTACTACAAAGCTGTGGAATGAACTTCCTTGTGCGGTGTTTCCGGGACGATACGACATGGGTACCTTCAAAAAAGCGCGTACACCTTCCTTAAAGGCCGGCAACGCTCCTGTGATTCCTCTGGTGTTGCAAGAGATTGTGGGCGGCGGTGATCATTTAACAACAGGTGATCCGTACGCTCGTTTGTCCTCCTATTCCATAATAAATAAAAATAAAAAACTTCATTGAATTCTTTCTGTTCTCGAGATGTCATGAAAATGTCAATCCATACAAAATGTATGAGAAAATAAATGTATTTATAATAATATATTTTTGTGATTTTTTCGATATTTTATTACTTTTATCCTATTCCGGACTAAGAGTAACCCAAAAAGTCAAACAAAAGAAATAATGGTCTAGCCGTTCTTGAGTTATAAATGGTGTAACTAACAAGACTTTCTTTTATATATATATAGATTGAATTATTCAATATAGGTCATACAAATTTATATGAGTTATGCACATAATTAAATGATTAATTTAATATGGAGAGTATATAACATATCGCATTTCACGCCAAATAGTCAATTTTTAACCTAACCTATCATTTTTTTTTAATGTTTATAATTTTATTAAAGTTATTATGATTTATTTCCTATTAACTATTTTTGTGGTTTCAGTTACGATACTTAATTATTCGATAGTATAATTATAATGATGTAATCATGTGAGATCTACTTAAATGTAAAATATTTGATATAATATATCGAATAGTCGTAAAATATGTAAATAAAATAAAAATATATATATTCTTTAAGAATTTTCATTAATGCGTTTATTTACCCTTACATATGATGTCGATCTTTTTTAATTAATACGCTTTTAATAGCTTCTGCTGTATGTCTGTTTCAGGGGCGTGCATTCAATATAGGCAAATAGGCAGATACAAATTAATATTACTTGAGATATCTGTGATGGTGAAAATTTTGATCGATCGCTATTACATTACAATTCCTTCAAGTAACAACACTAAGAACACCGCAAAAAGAGTGGTACTAAGAGAATTAATATCATTATTACCTACTAAATATTAGACCTACTCAATATATAGAAAAATATATTAGTTTTGAATCATAAGCAGACCGATTGTACTGTGTAATTTGTATTTTGGGTTTATAAGATTGAAAATTATATGGATTGAGATTAAAATTGTTTTTGAACAAATGTTTCAAATACATATTATAACAATAATTAGAGTTCACATTAGATCATGGATGAGTGACATCTACTGCCTCTACTGGTGACTTAAGAAATATGAAAGTACACAATACAATATCACGTCATTATAATAATATTATTAGTGATCGTGAAATCGATGTTAAATTTATGCAACATCATAAATCCATGGAAATTCTACACAGTGATTGCAATTTGTGTCTTTACCGCTAGAGGGCGGTAAAAATGAAAATATCTATATCATAGTTAATTTTAATTACAAAATCATTAAAAAAAACTACGCGTACCTATTATGGTTATGGAGCTAATCAAAAAGCGGACACTATGTAATTTTTGAAGAGTTTAATTTAAATTATACCAATATAAAATTATTTTGTAGAAAATATACGATGAATAATTAATTAAATTAAAATTCTGCTGTGCAATACCTAAATTTTAAACTACATAATTTCATTTTATTAGGTACTTGTACCTACCTAGAGTGATAAACACTTAGGTTAAAAAATATTAGGTTGACAAATTAATGGTCCCGAAACTATACGCGTAACACAAACTTCAATATTTTGACCTCAAAACCTTGTGCTGTCCGACTAAGCCCAACTACAACTAGTTTGATCTTCATGCCTACCTTGCTGGAAAACCAATGCACGACCCTGGTCTGTCTGTAACCGACTCCATTGGACTTGATTTTGTTTAGTACCTGTTCAAAGACAATCGTTCTTGAGGAGTAAACTCCAGTCGTGCGTCGGAGCTGACTGACACACACACTTTTTTTTTTGTTGTGTTTGTGCTTGTTGTTATATATTTTTGTTGATTCATACAACACAGTCATAATTTGCTTACCATGTGGCAGAGCTGAATATACAAAAACAGTGCTGATATTGGTTAACTTATCTAGTCTCCCAGACTCAGAGCTTGATATTTTTCGCCTTTTCATTTCAATCGTGTTTTCTTAATTACACTCTGTTTTTATACATTCTTTTCAAATATACATTAGTTATCATAGGTACATACTATAATAAACAAAGATATCAAATTCTGTACACATACTAAATGAACTGGTAATAAATATTTGGAGACTAATCTCGAAATGCAAAATGAATACATTTCAAATTATTATCACTCAACTGATGGTTAATGAATTTTAGGGCTTGCAAATTTAGTACAAATTCGTTTCCGAAAATGGGAATTGAAAATGATTCTGCAATTTCTCTTTATGAAGAGTAACATCATATATGCAATTACATTAAATGATATAGTTTGTTGAATTAAATACTTGTTTTCACAGCAAATTAATAGTTTTAACAGATTAAAATTTTATTTCGATGTAATTTTACATCGATGTTCTGTGATGCTAAACCTTCGAGTTGTTTACAAAAACTGATGCTGCTGATGGGAATAATTCTAAAATGATTCATTCAGTAATTATCTAATCAGTTATCATTCAGTATTATACGGTGATTTATGAACGCTGTAGTCCTGACTCCTAACAACATTATATTTCTAAATACATTCATAGACTAGCTGCTGCCCACGTCTTCGTCCACACCAAACATATTATATTGCTGCATCATATATTAGGGACACATACGATGTTGTCCCTAACTATTCATCTAACAGTTACGTTTATCCCGGGCATACATACAGATAAACAGAAATTCAATCTTTAAATTACTGTATTTTTTGAAGAATACACAGCAAGTATTCTTTAAAATATACTTTTAATGAAGTACAGTTATTACATTGTTACGATTTGATTATAGTAATTATATGCAATCTGTACCAAAATTCAAGGACGATACGGGACTCGAACCCGCGCCTCTCCGGTACCGTTCCAACGCTCTCACCAACTGAACCGTTCGGGTGACGGCGTCGTCGAACGCGAGAGTTCACGGATTCGAGTCCCGTATCGTTCATAAATTTTGTTTCCAAATTTTATTTGTGTACTTAACCCCAGAAGTGAGGGTGGTCACTTTAAAACATAACAAATTGTATAGACTTGCAAGAGCGACACCCTAATATGTAAATATTGGGGTTGAGCAGGTTATCAACTGTAAAGAAGATCCTGTAGATGAAGCCACAACCTGAAAATTGAACAAGACATTCAAGATTTATCAACGAGAAGTCACTCACACCGTTGGCTCAGTTGAAAGAGCGCTCGTACGGAATGCGAGAGGTCGCTAGTTCGAGACCCACATCGTTCATAAATTTTGTTTGCAAATATTTGTGAAATTAAACCCAGAAGTGAAGGTTGTCACTTTAAAAACATAACAAATTGTATATAATATTGTTGAACTAGAAATACCAAAATTTCAAGAAACAATTTCCTACAATAGTAATTTTTAATTTCATCGAGTATAATTTTAAATTCTACAAACAAAAGCGTCTAGAGCTCACCAAACCACTGTACACTCGATGCATAAAAATAAGACACAATAGCCCGGCCCCGGCCCGCACACACGCGGTCACACACCCTTTTTTGACTTGAATGAATACAGTGATTTTTATTTGAGCGGACCTAATATTTAACATAATTTATATGTTGTTTAATATTAATTCTCCATTCAATTCAATTTTATACTTAGCTGCTTCTTTGTACAGGATGCCGGCTAGATTATGGGTACCACAAAGGCACCATTTTCTGCCATGAAGCAGTAATGTATAAGCAATATTGACTAAGCGTAACTTGATAATATGAAATATATATTTCTTCAACTGACTTCTTACTAAATCTTATCAAATATTTTCCAAAGACTTAATATTTCTAAAGATTTCTATATTTCACGCCACTCATATTTTATCTAACTCGTTCTGAAAACAGTCACGACCTATTTCGGATAATATTAACACCTGTGGAGGCTTTCAGGGGAATTAAATGACGTAAACCGATAAACGCTTTTAGCGAGCGGTACACGCAATATTGTTAGCGGTGAAAGAACTCACATTTTTAGCATACGAATTTTAATGACAGTTTAGATATGCCTGACTTTAGTGCTTTTCTATTTTAAGCTCTTTCGCAATTCAAGTATTCTTGTAATTTTATTAAATAGTGTATATTTTTGTGAGTGTGACGTAGACATTGAAAAGTCCATTAGGAACAATAATGTTTTCACAATATCTTGATGTATTTGTTTATATTTTTATATTTATCTGTGTGAAGACACCACGATCTGTTTGTTTATAATATTTACGTGCTATTTTTTAACCGTTCCGAAGTTCATCTAATTTAATAATTTGCAATAATACTTTCTTTGTGTTGTTCAAACAAAACTGGTACCAAATAAGTAGTAGTACGAGAAAAACGCAAAAGCTACTGAATATATCTAAATCAAACTTTGCATGGTTATTAAGCAAAAGGTTGGGAGCAATAAATGGATTAGATATTTGATATAATCACACCAGATGTAATTTTGCGTTTTATGGCGTCCACGCAGACGATGTCGCTGGCAGCGGTTAGTGTATATGTTATAAAATAGTAATAAGTATTTCAAACTGTATTGCGTTGTTTGCTCTTCACTTTATTCGTATAACTCTATACTGATGTGTTTTAGTCTAAATGAAAGCACTGGAAATTGTTTATTAAATGTTATTATCAACAATTGCTTAAGTCATATCATTTTTCAAATAAAGATAAGTAATATTTACAAATAATCAGGTGTCATATAAAGATACTTTTTTTTTATTTAGATGTTATACCGAAATATTATACCAGAAATATGTCTCTATATCATTCTAGTCTGTGACAAAAGGGCAAATGCGTAATTTAATCACATTATTATAACTCCGAGTTACAATTTACATGCCTTATGTAACTCAAAGTCAATTAGATAAATAATGCTTGCAAAGGGTAAGGGAACGCTGTAAATTCTCTCGTTTTAGATGTTAGCACAAAGGTCTTTTTATTATTTTCAATTCCCTTTGTAGTTCTGTATACTGTTAAACATTATTTTATTACTTCAAAAGAAGTTCCGCTGCGATTCTGTTCCACAAAGTAAGCCGCTTTCAAACATACATTTTCATTCATACTCTTATCCTTTTTATATGCAATAATATAGTTATTACAGTGGCCTTGCTGGTCATACTATTAAAGTCAAAGTCAAAAATATTTTATTGACAGAATAACAAAATATTGCTCGTCAACGTCAAGCACCAAAAATACAACTCAAATACATGCTAATTACAAAAAACTCTAAACATTATATATTTTAAAAATAGTGCAGTCCAGTAAAACTATACATGGCTGATCGTTAAAATCCATAAAAAAAATCAACTGTAATTCTATTCAATTCCATATTGTAATATCGTTTATGTAACCTTCAATACTGTAATAAGCCTTCGACAAAAGTCTGCGTTTAATAAAAGATTAAAATTTATTTAGTGATAATTCAGATACACTTTGTGGTAATTTATTGTAAAATTTAATACCATTGCGTGCAAAACAATTGCTTATTTTACAGAGCCTCGTAGGGGGCACTATAAGCTCTATTGTATATAAATGTCCAACATAACATTGATATGCAGAAGAAACAGCGTGGGAGATAGCACACAGCCTTGGGGCACTCCAGCGTTCACGGGCTTGGGATTCGAGCAATAACCGTCGATAACGACCTGTATGCTGCGCCCAGTGAGAAAGCTGGAGGTCCACTTGCATAAGCTCTCGGGAAGCCCAAATGATGGAAGTTTTGCGAGGAGCGCCTTGTGCCATACACGACCAAAGGCCTTCGCTATATCCAGACCAACTGCCAGGCCTTCCCCCTTGCTTTCAATAGCCGCCGCCCATCTATGTGTTAGGTATACCAGGGGCACTATAGGCTTGTAGTTATTTCTAGTGTTTAAATTATGGTTGTCGCGTATTTTACTGCATAAATTATAATGTTTATGTACGTGCAGGAGATTGCTATAAATATATTGGCCGTACATGGTCATAATATGAATATCTTTGAATTTTTCCCTCAGAGATTCTCGTGGGCTCATTTGGCCCGTACAGCTCTTTTTTGAAGTATGAAAAGATATTATTTACTTCCGCTGCACTACTCCTACTGCATAGTATAATGCCATACTTTTTACAGCAAAAGCAGCTGAACTTAATTAACATAATCAAACTATATCATATGTCACGACAACACGTAATTGCGACAGTATGGCCGCAGCATAAAAAGTTAAACTATTTCTATAATAAACATCTAAAGTATGTTGTGATTTGTACTGAAAAGCTTTACATAATCTGTTAAAACGCTCAGATGCACAACGAGACAAAAACAATCTGACAAAGTTCCGTCACAACAATAAAGTAATATAGCTCTCATATACAGGATGTCCCAAAGTTATGGGACATGAAGGGAAAGTACCTTAAATATCGTAGATAGGGTATTTTACTGAAAGAAGACTTTATGCTATTTTTAAAAGTAAGTAATTCTGCATTTAAAGATTTTCTAAGAATTAATTGCCTCGTCTGGGACTCGAACCTACTTAAATGTAAAAAAAAACGCCCCTACTTTTATGATGCCAATCGAAAGAATGGCTTAAAACTAATAACTCTTCTTAAGTAACATAGTATTTTAAAAGAAAGGAGCAACGTAAAATGTTTGAGTCAAATTTCAAGAAAGTTATTTATTGCCGACGACGACGTTCTAAAAGTTAAATTATCATTCCATAGATAGCATTGATTAATTATTCGTAAATACGTGGGTACTTATACTTCATATTACTTCATAATTAAAATACTTTATAGCATCCTTTTTTTTAGTTTAAAACGGATACGAGAATGTGGGCGAGTTACAAACAGAATTGTGCCATATCATATAGAGTATTCACCATAAAATGATAAGAAAATCAAAAGGCAGCGGACTCAATAAAAGATTGGCGATTTGCGTAAGACAGGAGAGATCACATTTTGAGCATTTAATCAATTAATTTACAAAAAAATGCTCACTTAACTGACTACTTTCTCATATCTACATATCATAAAAGTAGGGGTGTTTTTCTTACATTTAAGTCGGTTCGATTCCCAGACGAGGTAAGTAATTTTTAGAAAATCTTTGAATGCAGAATAACTAACTTTCAAAAATAACATAAAGTCTTATTTCAGTAAAATACCCTATCTACGATATTTAAGGTTTCATGTCCCATAACTTTGGGACACCCTGTATATGATTTTTTTTTTTAAATAATATGTTACGTAGATTCCTGATGATATGTGATAATCCCTTGTCACACCAGAGTAATCTATTGCTACTGTTACTGATTTTTAACCGACTTCCAAAAGGAGGAGGTTATCAATTCGATCGGTATTTTTTTTATGTATGTACACCGATTACTGAGATATATGATCCGATTTACGTAATTATTTTTTTTGTTTGTGGCGAAATAGATGCCATTTGGTCCCATTAAAATTTTACATAGTTTGGCCCTGTAGTTTTCATTTTATGAACATTTATATGAAAATTTGGATGACATAATTGTTTTTTGGAGGAGGCTTTTTTTGAATTTTTCATTCAAGTTGATTATATATTATTATTAACTAACACAAAAACGTAAAAAATAAAAATAAACTACGTTTAAAAAACCGACTTCAAAAACTGAAAAGTATCAAATAAAGAAAAAAATTTAATACACCTCTTATGCAAACCTTTACCTTCAATATTAATAAAATACTATTACTTGTATGTGCTACATATTGATAGCGTCGGTGCCAAGCCAAATGTAATAAAGGTACCTACACTCGCCACGCGTGACTTTGAGCGGGATAGCTTCGTCTAGAAAAAAACAACCCAAGCGGACAGACACGCAAGGCTAGACAACCTAAATAAATACAGTAAGTAAGCTGTTTATTATATTAAGTTTTATTTGGTTAGGGCTTGAAACTGACTTAAAACCTTTAATTTAACCCATACCGACTAAAACCTCCTCTGTGCTGTTAGCAGCCCTGGCTTTCACAGCGAAGTAGGACGTGGTCCGTGGAGGCCGCAAAGACTACGCAACAACAGTCGCGGGGCGTCTCCTAAGGAGACTCGAACCTCAGACCGGCTGTGTGCTTGTGGGAAGGGGAACCTATCAATAGGTAGCACATATAAATAATAGTATTTTATTAATATTTAAGGTAAAGGTTTGGATTAGAGGTGTATTAAATTAAATTTTTGTTTAATAAAATAAATAAAGTGCTATAATTACATACAGCTAACTATCAAAAATGGAAAAAACTTCTATACGAATGGCTGAAGCACTTCGACAACACTGAAAGTGAAAACTTACTTAATATTATACGGTAAAAACTTTCTACAACACATACACCAAGTCATTACACACATAAACACAACACACACATAAACCACATAAACACTACACTCACATTAACACTACACTCACATACGAGTAAACACTACACACACATAAATAATACACACACATAGCCATCACCCACACTAACGCCAATTACTCTCTTTATCTAATTAAGTTATTTTTATTTATTTAAGTTTCACTACAATATATTCTTTATTTTTTGTATATTCTCTCCATCACTATAACCATGTGTTTTGGGTCCCGTTGACTTGTAGCACAGGTATTCATTACCCATTTCAAGCGTAGGTCTCTCACAATTAAAACAATTTGTAAATATCGATTTGAATAAACTGTGTATAACTATACTATGTGATTGTGAGAGAAAATAAATATATTTCGAATTGAATTTGAATCACGCTAAGAACGAGCTCCTTTGTATATCGAACACTGAATCTCTAGCTAACATTAACACATTAACAAATCACAATAATTGGTCACGTGTCATCGTCCTACCCTAGTTAGTACATTTTAAGTCGTTGGTTTCTGCCTTTTTATCCAAACCATTTTTTTTTAATTTTTTGAATAAAAATGTAAGAAGCATTTTCTCTTAACAAATTTGGTTAATAACCTCGCTTATAAAGGTCATCGGAAGATTTAAGTCGCCGCTTTATAATTCTCAAGAGCTAAGCGATAAGCTCAAGTTGATGTGTAAAGAAAGAAAAGCTCAGGCGAAATTTATGAAAGAATTTAAATTACTTTTGTTCCCTGAATAGAAATACAATGTGAAAAACGAGTTCACTTTCCTCAAGTCGCATTTGTTTTCTTGGCTTACAACTAAAGTTATTTGGTGAGATATTAAAATACATTTGATTTGTGCGTTACAATTTCAAATGTACCGCCAGCAACATAAATAGCCTACCACATCAATATGAGACGATTTTGTATAAGTGCGTGTATATTACTACTTTTTATATTTTAGAAACCTTAGAAAAGGGGTGCACTTAGGGATAGATATATATATTGGTTTTATGGTAAAAGTTTTTTTTTATTGCGTTTATTTAAGGTCGCTTTTTAACAACAAGGTCATTAGCGACCACGGAATTTTACAAATATTTCTATAAATCTATAATTTTTTAAAATTCTGGTGTTATACATCCATCTTGATTTAAACAATATTTTATTCTATTCGGAAGATTACATTTAATTTTTACATTAGAATAAGAATTACACTCAAGCAACAGGTGTAACACAGTTAAGTCTAGTCCACATTTGTTACATTTGTTCCTTTCAGATTTCGTAATTAAATGAATGTGAGTTAAAATTGTATGTCCAATACGGAGTCTAGGTGTACGAGTAGGTGGTTTTTCAAAAATAGAATTTCGTATCTGCATGAGATTGCTTGTCTTTTCTGAGTTTTTCCAATAAATATCCCAAAGTTTTCTAACTTCTAACTTGAAGAAACTTTTAATTTCAGATTGACTTGCTTTAACTGATTGATCAATTTGACTAATACTAGTTGCGATTTTAGCTTCACTATCTGCCTTCTCATTTCCGATTATCCCTCGGTGGCTAGGAATAACAAAACAATTCAACTTGAAAGTTATTTTTAATTAGGTTAAGCAGTTTTTGTTTAGTTTCTATGGTTCTATGTTATTAATATTTTGTAAAGCTGTTAAACATGATTTAGAATCAGTATAAATTACTATTTTATTACAATTTGCTTCATTTTGGATTAATTCTAAGGTTTTGAGTATAGCAATGGCTTCACAACTAAAGATCGTGTGACAGTCTAAAAGTCTGTATCGGTGACATTCATCTCCAGATACAATGGCACAGCTTGACCTGCCGTTTATGATTGAGCCATCTGTATAATAAATCTTACTATGTTTATATTTGTTGTCTAAAACTACTAGTCCTAAAAGCACCTATGCTAAGTTCAAGAGCTGTATTATGTATGCTTTCTAAAGAAATTAAGGTACGGTTTTAGCTGAATCATATACTGCCGACCCATAATCCTTTTAACTTTTGTCTTATTATTGCCCGATAGGTATTCAACAAACATTTACTATCGGCTCCCCATTTAGTTGATGATAATATTTTTATAATGTTTAACCTTTTATGACATTCAGTTTTTAACTTATTAATGTGTGAGATCGAAGATAATTTTGTATCAAATGTTAATCCCAAAATTTTAGCTGTTTTATCTTCTTTAATAGTACATTCGTTTAATTTTAATATGTAATTTTTGTGTTTCTTTCTTTTATTTGAGAATATAATAAACTCAGTTTTTGATTTTGAAAATTTTAATCCAGTTGTTTCTGACCAATTTTGAATTGTTTTTAAAGTATTTTGAATTAGTTTCATAGTAGGATTAAGATTTTTACCACTACATATTATTGTTAGATCATCCGCAAATAGTAGACCTTTTACTAGTTTTGAAATATTACAGAGGACGTCATTAATAGCTATAAGAAATAATATAACACTAAGAACCGAACCCTGAGGCAAACCATTTTCTATAAGGGTAGATTTAGATAATACATCATTTACTCTAACTTTAATTGTTCTTTCAGTCAAAAAGTTTTTAATAAATGCTAACGTGTTTCCTTTAATATCCATTTGTAGTAAAAGTATAAGAACTCTGTGCTTCCAGACCATCTCATAGGCTTTTTCAATATCTAATGCCACAGCTACCAAGATGTTATCATTTGCAAATGATTCCAATACTTCATTTTCGATACACATTAAATGATCGATGGTTGATCTAAACTGTCTGAAACTATATTGAAATGAAAAAATATAATTGTTTGTTTGTACATACCATCTAATTCGTCTGCTAATAATTTTTTTATAGGATTTTGCAAAGGTTACAAGTTAAGTATATAGGTCTATAACTTTTTTGTGAACTTGGTATTTTTCCGGGTTTTAATATTGAAATCACCACAACCTCTTTCCAACTGTCTGGGAATACTTGTTTCAGCCAAATAAAATTGTATATATCAAGCAAATAGTTGAGACCGCTGATCTGGTCCGGGACTAGTATTTCCTACTTGTGAGAGGACAAACAAAAGCTCATGCATTGATATTTCTTTATTGATTGGATTCGAGTTATTGTGTACTTCAAAGTTAGATTGACCTGTTTCTTGTGAGGATTTGTATTTAATAAAGTTTTCGTTATAGTTTTCCGAACTCGAATTTGAGGCAAATGTTTCAGCTAAAGTATCAATGGTTTCAAAAGGGTGGGATATAATAGTACCATCTGCTATTACAAGTATTATTTTATTAAAACGAGATCTGTTATTATTAATCTTGTGTATCTTCTTCCACATTTCACCAACTGGTGTTTTGTTAGTAATAGATGATACCCAGTCCTCCCAATTTTTTCGTATACTTTCTTTAAGTATTCGCCTACGATTAGCTCCCTTTTTTTATAGTCGATTTTTAAATTTGAACTTTGATCATTTCCTGCATATTTTCTGTACGTTCTAAGAGCTTTCTTTGTTTCTTTAATTGCTATCCTACATTCTTCATTCCACCATGGTAGGTTTTTCTTTTTATAATTACCGGGTGTTTTAGGTATTGAGCTATTGGCTGCTTGCGTAATAATTTCAGTAAATTGGTTTACAATATTAACGATAGAAATATCTTTGTTAGCTTTTAAATCTGCTAAACTACATATTTTTATATCAACCTCACTTTGATATCGTGCCCAGTCAGCGTTGTTAAACTTCCATTTCTGTGGGAACCTAATATCTTCTGAAGGGGATTCCAGAATTTGTGATTGAATCAAAATTGGAAAGCGATCACTGTCATATAAATCTTCTAGTGCGTTCCAATCAAAATAAGAAACTATATTTTGTGAAGCAATAGTTAGATCTATAGCACTTGTACGTCCCGTGTTGCTATTGAAATGTGTTGGTTGTCCGGAATTTAATAAAATCATGTCGTTGTTGTCATCCAACCAGTCTCCAACTAAGCTCCCTCTAGTGTCACATTTTTCGGAACCCCAATAGAAGTGATGACCATTAAAGTCTCCCATAATAATGAAAGGTGTCTGGAATTGAGAGATCAAGTCATTTAAATCTTTTATGTGTAAGGGACTACTATTAGGGAGATAAATATTGCATATTGTAATATTTATTGGGAATTTTAATTGAATTGCTACTGCCTCTAGTTGTGTGTTTAATTGTACTCGACATGGGATGGTACTTGGTTTTATAAAAATTGCTACTCCACCACTAGCTTTACTACTTAAAGTTCGATTTTTATAAAATACGTCATAACCCTTTAAGGATGCACAATGGCTAGAAGTGAAATTAGTTTCTTGTATACAAATGCAGACTGGACTTACCTGGTTAATCAATAATTTGATATTTTCTAATCTTTTGTAAAATCCGTTTACATTCCATTGTAAAAAATTCATAAGAATACAATCAAAAAAAATATGAGAAAATAAAAAAACAAATATATATATATATATAGAATCAGTTTGTCACTTAGTTAAGAGCTTACAGGGTCATTTGATATTTCATTAAGTTTTCTGGACAGTCGGGCATCTATTTTTCAGGCTTTTATTCATTTTAAGATACAACTTGTTGCACATAGCAATAAGATCTTTAATATTATTAGTGTATAAAGAAACCACTTCTTTCACATTTTGTTTTCCTTTTATGTTATCCATTAAACTTATGAACTGGTCCAAGTCTAAGGGAAAACTTTCCTTATCTAAATCTGTTAATTCCTTTTGTATATCTTTCGAGACCTCTTCTTCGTCTCTAGAATCAATTTTTTTTAATTTTTTCTTAGCTCTTGTTCTATTCTCTATATCTTCTAGTGAAATGTTGCTGGCTGACTCGTCTGTTTCAAAATCATCTATATCAAATTCGTCCTCCTTCAAGCACTGTTGTTTTGGTTTTATGAAGTTTACTGCTGAAGATTCAGTTGTAGTAGGTGCATTTGCATTAACTTTCTGTGGTTGTAATACGGTTTCCGGTACAGGAGTTGTTGATGTTTCTTGAGTAATAATTTTGTTTAAGTTATCGTTTCTTTGAAATGTATTATTAATCTCTTCCAATTGAGATTTTTCAAATTGAGAGTTAATTTCTAAGTTAGCAGTAACATTTTGTGGGCAATTTTTCGCCAAATGGCCCATATTATTGCAGGAAAAGCTTAACTTAAACCAATAACTTGTATCCTTGAAGGTTATTTGGAATGATTCTGACAGACGCTTTTCGTCTTCAGGTGATACATATAATTGTCTTCTGAATTTTAATATGTGAGAAAAGCCCGGGTCTGTTACTCCAATTTTTATAAAGGTAATTGAAGACATTATTTTAACAATAAGTTCTTCGAATTTCTTTTCAATTACATAATGTGGGATGACAGGGCAAACATTGGACAAAACAATTCTTTTATTTCTTGTAATTAATGATTTAATTTCTAGAACTTTACTTTGGATAGTAATAAACTTTTTACTTTCTATGAGGTCATCTGCCGTTTTTTTTTGTGTCCATATAGACACATATACGACCATTTGATATGCGAGATATAAAACGAATTGCTGTCGTAGGTATTACAGACGATAACGCAAGTAGGTACTCCCTGAGAGTAACTCCATCGATTGAATCTAAAATAATGGCTTGTTCTTTCTTTGGAAAACATGTTGTCGAAGTAATGTTGGCATAACTTGTAGTTTTAGACGTTGTTTGTTGTAAGTTAGAAATTTGTTGAGACGTTGGGTTTATTGGATACATTGGGTTGAGGTTCATTTTTGAAGAGGCTCCTGATTAACAGGAGTTCACCTTAACTTTACACAAATAGTCAAGATTGTAATTGTTTAATCACGCACAAACACAATAATACGATCTCTACTATTAATTGGTTAAAATTGTTAAATTGGTTACTCGGACCAGTCCTGTAATGGTTATAGACAAATGGTTAATGGTAACTAGGACCGGACCGATCAATGGTTACTCGCGTACTGCATCTCTACAATGCATTGGTAATAATAGTTAAAATAGTTACTCGGGACGGTCCTGTAATGGTTAATGGTAACTAGGACCGGCCCGATTAATGGTTACCCGCGTACTACCTTACTAAAGGCAACACATGGTTATAAGTAATTAATATTATCTACTAAGCAATATTTGTAATATAATGCTGTTCGATGGATTTACTTCGAACATACTCCCGAGCAAAAAAGAAAAAATAACAATAGCAGGTATAACCTGCTATTGTTGAAAATATCTTTAAATTATAAAACTATTGCTTATGCTAAATAACAATAATAGTAATAATGTAAGAAAAAACGAATGTGCAAAACATACTTAAATAAAACTAATAATACTAAAATTGCAATAAATTTAAAAATACAATTGTCACACTAAAATGTCCTCGTACAGAACGCTACTTCGATTGACTCTCGGCCATCTATTCGCGAAGTTTGGCAAAATCACTATAACTTATATTTGGTAATTCATTGACACTCAGCTGTCGGTCAGCTGTACTCTGCTTTCGCGTTTTCACGATATCACTTATCACTGGTTCACTAGACACCTGCAGCTGTGCCGAGGGACGAGCGCGCGCCGTCCCGCGGCCGCGGCAGCACCTTCTTCTCCTGCAGATCCATGCGGTTACTCCACATAAGCTGACAATTATCATCACATAACTTATGGTGTAGTGGTGAATGTCATGCAAAGATATATCATTCAATTCCGCTTTACTATTTTTTAAGATTTTTATTTCCTTTTGATATACCACTAATGCCATTATTGGTCTCATTAAGGTCATCATAAAATAATCTTTTCTAAGATATATTAAGGCTTATGATATAGTTTATTGGGTCGATTTCTGGAGGAGTATATAAATGTGGTGCAACACTGATTTTGTTGGATTGGTGTCGTAGTGAGTGCAATGTAAAATCTTTCCCTCTTATCGTCACTCATAAAGATTACACCGGCACGATGTTATTGATGTAAGGTAACATGTTCATCACAAATGATTCTAATTGTATATACATCTCAAGAGAAATATAGGTATTGGGTTTCCGAATGCAATTTAACCCACCTGTTGGAGCAAGTATTTCCATTTAATCTGGACATATGAGTTTCAGGGTTTATTTCGTAAATACTTTTATCATTTTCAATATTTATTACAGGCTTTAACAATGGGCATAAGTAAATCCCTTCTTGATGTAAACAATCATTTAATTCAGTCATTGTAACAGAGAAATATAAATTTTTTCTTAAATTAATTGCTACAAATATTACCAGTCCTGTAATGGTTATAGACAAATGGTTAATGGTAATTAGGACCGGACCGATCAATGGTTACTCGCGTACTGGCTTACTAAAAGCAACACATGGTTATAATAATAATATCTACTAAGCAATATTTGTAATATAATGCTGATCGATGGATTTACTTCGAACATCCCCTTACAAAAGTTGTTTTAAACAGAATACGCTTACAATGGGACAACTGAACTGAAATAAATAATTATTATTATTACTATTACTATTTTATCAATTACTGCCACTATTATCTTTTTACGAATCCCTCAACATATCATCGTTTTGATGAAATTGTTAAATTTGATTTGTCTTACATGATAAGCAAACGAAACATATATTTATTTATTGCATTATGAAAAATATGCATTCCCATAGCAATTTGATTCATTTAGTTACAGTAACATACTGCATATTGTTTCATTAGTGCATTTATAATTAGAATATAAACGGTAGAACAAAAGATGCAAGGTTAACATTATTATTCTGAAGATAAAGTATATTTTATTTAATGAAACTGTATTTAGGTGATGAATTAAACTTTTAAAAAGGTAGTTATGTTATTAAATTCATTTCGGTTCAAAATATTTATGGCGTTCTTCCAAAGTACGGTTTTTAGCGAACTTTATTATACGTATAACTAAACAGTACAATGAGGTTATTTACACGATATTTTTGTGTTCGACACCCGTCTTAAAAGGACAACAACACTCCTGTGATTCCTCTGGTAACATCAGATACAATATCATCTTATACACTCTGTTACAACAGAATCACACATACCATCAGTTGACCCCTATACTCTGACTTCCTCTTTCATTAAAGAAAAATGTGTGCACCGGATTGTCCGACAGAAATGATAATTAAAACTAATCTAAATTGATGTATTTAATATTACAATTTAAGTAATAAACTTAAATTTTATTTTAATTACCAAGATAATGTAAGGAAAGGTTATTTATTAAAAAAAACCTTTTATTAATTATAAAATATATTTTATTCTTAGTTACAATTCCTTCGTTATTAGTATCATTTTTTAATCCTTTAAAAGTAATAATTGGTGTGTCGTGAGAGAAAGGGAAGCCAGACAGACTGGCACCGTAACGCGTTACGTTTCGAAGCGGTTTACCCATGAGAAGTTATCGTTTCAACAATTATGGTCAAAATTAATAAAACATTGAGTCATATGAGGGAGGTATTCATATAATATGGTGCACTGATTGAAAAACATTATAGAGGTGTTTAATATAATAGAGTACAATAAATCCAAGGACACTTCTGAGTTATAATCAGCATTATAACATTATCTTAACAAATTTTGTTTAATAACCTTCTTTATAAAGGTCGTTGTAAGATTAATGTAAGTCAACGCTGGATAATTATAAATGCTAAGCGAAAACTTCAAGCAGATAAGTAAAGAAAGATTTCACGATTCAGTTCAGGTATTCGCTTTTATTAGAATCCTTATTACTTTTGTTATTTAAATTGAAATACAAAATAATAATTATTAATCTCAAGATTCGAAAATAACCACAACACGTTTCATATTCTTATAGAATTATCCTCAAATGTGTGATTTCATCTCGGGTGTTTCGTAGAAAAATACTAAAAAACTCAAAACAAATAAACTTATCTCCAAATTTGAAAAACCAGTTCACTTTCTATACTGACGTATATAAATACCACTGGACAGGCTGTTCCATATGTTTGACAGCACATTTTTTGTGCCTATTTGAAGCGCCACTCGCGAGCGTCCAGAGAACTATTTTTGACGTATAATACAAATGGCTGCGAAGGAATACTCTGAAATATTTTTGCATTTTGAGTTAATTTCGTTCATTTTCCGTGTTATTTATACTGCAAGAATCAACGCAATAAAGTAAACATTTTTTTTCGTAAATAGTTTCCCACCATATATCGATATTTGCTAAGGTTATCATCACTAGTTTTAGTACAGCAGACTCTCGCTACATGGCCAAAAGCGCCAAAATGACGAATATCAAACACTGACAGCCGTTGGTATAAAGTAGAGGTCAGTGACTTTCCACAAACTGCCTTTGCTTTCTTGGTTTTAAAATAATACCTCAAATCGTGAGTGTAAGACGTAGCTTGTCACGCACTGTAAAGTAATAAACCTGGCCTGATTTCATCGTTTGTCTAACAGCAAGAGTCTCTATCCAGATGTAGTTTATACATCGAAGGTTATTTATGTTTGATACCAATAATAATTGATAGTGAATTAAATATTCAACGTGATAGATAAAGAATAGAAAAACTTGCTTTATGTTTGTAATGCAATTCTTAATACAATATGTTTAACACGAAGATCCTTTCACTTCAATGAGTGTTACTTCGTCAAGAGTTGTTATGTGATCGTTAATTTAAATCGAAACTCATACAATACATCTCGTAACAAGTATTCTTATCCAATATGAGGGAGCACATTTTCAATCACATTCGCTTTGTAAGTGTTATGAAATCTACCATGCAACTTCTCTCTTTCTTCCTCTTCCATTTTTTCCATTTCTATTACTTTTTTAACGTTAAGAACTACAAAATAACTAATATGATGCAAATTAAGAATTTAATTGATAAGCAATAAGAAAAATATTCATTTATGAATAAGATACATATTAGTGTGTTATAAATATGATAAAAATTTCGACAGAGTACACCATCAAAATGACTGCAATGAATTACTTAATTAAAAACAATTTTATTTCAGAAAATGCACCAAAATGTCAATATCTTTTAGTCGTAAGGGAAATAACATACAATTTACATACACGCTTAATGAAATTCGTAATAATAAAGAAGTTGTTGTTAGAGATTTAGCTATACGTATGTGGACGACAAATTTACGAATAACTCAATATCGCGCCAACAGATTTCGATTATTGGTGACAGTTGGGTTGGGTTCCGATTACGGAATCCATGACAAAGTAACGAAACTCTTCAATTCTTAGGAGCAAATTAACGATACTCGGCCGAATCTTTTTTATGCTACTAGGATATTTGAGTCAGCTACCGTAACGTCATTATGGTCAAATAATTGTTGTAGTAAAATATGATGATCAATGGAACTCCTTAACGACTTACAGTAAGTAAAAACAATTGCGTATTTTTATACAATCTAATTAATTAATCTAATTCTAGTTACGATTATTGTAATTTTTGGAATCGGTGTCAGCTAAGATAGGTTTGCAAATACATATATCGTTATAGGTGAGATGTGCTTGAGTCGTGAGGAGGCGAGAGGTGAGAGCGGCGCCGCGGCGGGAGGATGCCGATTCAAAAAATAACAATAATCGTAACTAGAATTAGGTTAATTAATTCGATTGTATAAATATACGCAATTATTTATATCTATTATTTTGGAATAGTATTTTTGTAGTAGGTTGTTTTTTTGTAAATTTTTTTTTTCATTATCATTTTACACTACAAGTTATGGTAAAATTTATGAGAGAATATTTATGAGAATTACAACTACAAACACAAACTATACACATCTAACAAATAAACACAATAACCGATGATAATATAATATTATAATAGATGAATGTATTACATTCGCATTCATACGCATAATATAGTTCTAATATTGTTTTTAAACTACACATATTAATATATTAAAGTAAGATAAGTTGAATATTAAAACTAATAACTATAAAAAACTATTTATGCTTTTGATCTTTTCAATAAATAAATAAATATTTTTTATTTTATCTTCTCAATAATAAGTATTACATGGGTGGCTTTAATGTATTTAATTTACTACAAAACCATTTTAAATAAAGCTACCGTAGAGCTGATCTAGTGAAGGAAGTAAAATATGGGCACCCGGTACTCATTATACTTTATCCTAACTGTGTTTTTGGGTTTGATTTAGAAGTTTTTCATCAAATCAAAACATAGGTACTGATTAAATACTCTATGACAAAGTCATGTGAGACCAATGAAGTGGAAAATAATTCACTGTGACGATACCAATAATTACAAATTGCAGCAATTAATTCAGAATAAATTAATGCAGTTATCGTTAATATATATACTCGCACAAATCGTTAGTAAGAAACAAAATAGCTTATCCAAATGAAACCAAACGGAATAATGTCATTTGTTATCTTTTTTTGTTTATATTTAATAGAATCTGCGAATTCCCAATCAACTTACGTGGGTACTGTGGGTAATGTAACCTAATAATAAATCAATTCACGAATATTTTTTTGGTTAATATGTTACTAACTTTTCTTCTTAATTTAAAAAACATTTGTTTCCCATTAGCTTGATTTCTACACAGTTAGTTTGGCTTCTTGCGAGGCTACAACAGCATTTAAACCTACAAACAATTCAAAAATCAAGTCGCAATCCTCACTCTGTGTATTATATTTTTATTTTTTTAATAAAACGGTACTCGAGTACTACGGTGTGTAGAGCGTTGATATTTTTTTTACTGGCCCATCATATGAGGACGTCGAGTTATTATTACGTTCTGGGACACCTGTATATAATATATATATAATAATTTGACATACTTAAGTAAATTATTGCTTGTTTCAGGCAGAGTAACATCCGATAAGCGTTTCATATCCTGGACGCAAATGGCTCCAGGACAGAAGCACTTATCAGTTCATCTTACAGAAGTAATTAAATAAATTAATGATTTTCATATTATTAACAAGAACGTTTACGTAGCAGTATACATTTTCAGGATGCTAATAATTTGGCTTAAATTATAAGAACTCGGGAAATTATCAATTAATTTTAATACTAAAAATGTAATAATATTTACATCATAAATTGTTTATATAAAAATGATTGGATTCACATAACGTCAGTTGTAACAAACCTTTATTTTTCAGCCCGTGTTACCAAACTGCGTCCATGTGGGTACTGAAGTAGAAGCCAGAGATACTGTCCCATATTCCGAAGTTGTGGTAAGCCCATACGCATTATGTATTGTTGCTGTCGACCGTACAACACATAACAATGGCACTTGTTTTGTGAAAACTAGTGTATACTGCGCGGACAAGAAACCAATATATGACTAGGACAAGTGTTTCATTTAAATACACTCTGATACACTTACACACATAATTTGTCTCTCATAAAGTTTTTAATACCATATCTTTTTTCTAAAATTAATTTGGAAAAAAGATATATTAGTTGTGTGATGGAAATAATCATGTAATCAAGGCACTATAATGATATTATTTTAATTAAATATACATTCAAATTCTGTTTTTTATTTTAAACTAGCTGACCCGACAGACGTTGTTCTGTTCATAATAAAAACTCTTGCGGATGGAATTTTCGAAAATCCGTTCTTAGCTGACCTCTACTCGGTGAAAGGAATATTCCTACCAAATTTCAAATCTTTAGCTCCAGTGGTTCCAGAGATATAGTGATAAGTGGAAATACGTGGAAATCTCTTATATATATAGAATGAACTTCGGAAATGGATTGTCTTGATTCATACCACAAACTTTCAAGGATTGGCCTTAAGATTTGAATGGTCAGGGCGAATGCGAAACGGATCGGAAATTAAAGATTTGCGGGCTAACTCGTCATGCAAAATGTTCATTAAGTAGTTGCTGCAGATCTAAAGAATTGCTATTATCATTGCTGCATTGATCTCTTGACATCGATCAAGTTATTTGTCCATGTTGCCCATGAAGTATAATTGTAAAAATGTGTCCTTATATCTACAATATCAAAAGCAAATGCAAAAGCAAATGATTACTCGGAGCGGCCGTGTTAATGTCAAATGCTTGCTAAATCAATTAAAACGGTTACTGTTAGGGCAGCCTTATAAATTGTTAGACGTGCACTGCCTTACCGATTACAACACGTGGCTATATGTAAATAATTTAATATCTAATAAGCAATTTTCACTAACATTCTAGATGAGAAGGTCCCTCCTATATCATCATCATCTACCGGAAGACGTTCACTCCTGAACAAAGGCCCCCCCCAAATGTTTCCACGACGATCGGTCCTGCGCTGCCACAGAACAGAAAAAACTAGTAACTGTCTTGTAGTACTAGTAGATGTCATCAAACATTTATCTTCCGGTTTTATGATAGGCCTAAATTCACAATCACGAAAAGTCAAATTTATTTACAGCAATTTCGAACTTAATACCATTACGCTAATCCCATATTCTTAAAGTGATTATGACAACCTCAGAACTTTTTCTTAAATTGCGAAAAATAACATATAAAAACTTGAAGTAATAGGAACTCTATAACCATAGATTTCTAACTTCTGTCAAAATACCTAGTGTACAACACTAGGTATTTTAAAAATGAATGAACATATCGATAAGTTAGTGATAACTCGAAATGATGTTATCAGGGTTGATAAAGTATATTAACGATAAAGTATGTCGTAAGCTAAAATAATAATTGGCCAATATTTTTTCTTAGGTATCGTTTTTATTTTAAAAGGATGGACAATATTTTACTTAATTCAAATAAAATCAAGACAGCATACACGTATAGACTTGGAAAGTTACGATACCAATATTATATTTACCTGGGAATTAATATACGCATAAAACACAGTTTTTTTTTTATAAGTATTCATCGTTATTCTGTATAAACCCAGGGGCCAGTAAGACATGGGATTTTATAAACTGTACTGTTTCCATACATATTGCAATTGCCAAAAGAAAATTTCCAAAACAAGCATTAACGAATGATTAATAAAAAGTGAAGCTATATATATAAAGAGTATAAATAATGATGAAGTATTAATAATGTTGTTAGTCTTATGATATTTTATATTATGATGTACATTTTATGCTACAATGATGGCAAACATTCCCAGAATTCATGGTTTTCGATCTATTTTTTACAATTCTTAATTCCTCTACTCCATGATGTGATGAGGGTTTTCTTCTATTTCACCTCGACTTAACCTTATCGGTGGAACCTCAATTTATGCCAATTATTAAAATTTAATTAAAATAATTGTGTATATATAAAAATTAAGTCTTATTTAGTTTAACTGGAATCTTGTAAATACATAATAATTAGCTATAACTAAGAGACAATAGTTAAAACGATTAATTTGAATTAATCGTAGTCTCTCTTGTACATAATTACCACAACCATATTATAACATTTTTCTTACTTACACCCTTATCGCATGATGCATGGAAAAGAGCAATACTTGAATACAATTTATAAAGATTAAATTTATTTCGATAAAATTATATCGATATGTACATGCATGCACTTGTTGAGTAGAAAGATATTCTTATTGCTTACATTAATTATTCTTACATAAGTTACATCGATTAAACGTAAAGGTAAATGAATCATACGTCATAATATTATTAAGGTTCATTTTTAATTGTATATTTTGCACAACACATTAAAAATATTAATTGTATTTAAATCGGAAAATTATGATTACCGATGGTAGTTAATCCCTTCGTTGGACTTATTTTTATTGCGGCTATGATTTCTACAGTCCAAAATGGCACAATAAGGCATATTTATATTTTTTTTAAAGATAATTATGCTTCACTTGACATCAAATGACTTGTCTCACTTAAGCCTCGAGTAGGTACATTTGTACACAATAGTGGCGACAGGCTAACGCCCACATGCCACTTCCACTAGATTTTTCCGTTCCGTGTTCTCTGCCATCCAACGAATTCCGGCAATTATTACATGTCATATTATTTATATAATAAATAATAACCTTCGTAATATACTGTACGTAAACAAATACTGTTTTATTAATAAACGCATTGTAAAGTTACTCCAAGTTTAAATAATTTCTTCCCAGTCATGTAATTCTGTAGTGACAAAGGTTAGATAGAGACAGTTAATAACTTTAATTAGCGTTTATTTATGACACTGATAAAGTTTCGAATCTGAAATTGGAGTCGGTATTCTCTGGAAGTGTTAAACATTTAAGTTTATGTTATATTTCACTACCAGATCAGGGATTTATTGAAAGGTGAAGAAGTAATTTTTAACAAGGCAGGGTAGTATGTCAGGACTATAGCAAATAGAGGTCCATAATCTGTATCTTATACTCTAGAATAGAGGAATTGATGTTCGTATCAGCAATTTTGTTTTCCTAGTTATGTTCTTAATGTCGAATATCTGTGCGATGAGTCATTCCTACAAGAGTTGTGGAACAGGATAGACGTTGTGTTTGATTGTGACAAGTTATTGTAAGTCGGTCATTACTACATTAACCCAAGCCCTTTATAAGGTTATTGCACTCCCATCCTGTAGTCACTTTTATAGTGACATTGTCACAATGTCGGGTGTTTTTGTTGAGAGGAGGAAACTACATTTAATGTATTTAGACTCTGAAGCAGGGACCGCATTTCTTTCTAGGCGTGTCCGCTTAAGCGAATTCCACATACGGACAAAAATATCCCCTATACTGTTCCGAACTGGGTGTACACTCTATGATATTTAAAATATGTCAGAGGGTAGACGCCCATTTTTGTCATATCCAATTAAGCGAGGGTTCTGACACTCTGTGTAAGTATTTGTGTGAACTATGCTTTGTAAGACAATTATAAAGATGTCTGATAGTTGTGCTTTAAAGTTAATCGTTCCGAGCGGTATTGCCAACTCTCTCTCAATGACAATAATAAGTTTTGGTAGCGGTTCTTTAATTATTTAAACAGATTTAGATCACTATTATATATATTTTTTTATTTCACATTTCTTCAAGTATTTTTTGAATCACAGCGTTATAATTTGTTCGTATCGGTTAGGCGCAAAACACTTTAGTTTTTACAACACATGAGCCATCCTTACTTGAAAAGTAACGCTCGACAGTTCCATATGTCAACGTGTATGCTTTTACAATTAGTATAGATGATGTAGCCCAGTCTGTTGCCTCTATTTCCGTACCAACATGACTGCAGTTTGGTGGTAAGGGCTGAAAAAATATCAGTTAAAGTTCAATGCTAAATGGAAACATAAATTAATGATTTGTGAGTGCCTAAAATAGAGATATTGAAAGTTTGACAGACATGTTTGAAAAGTATTTAAGTACATATTTATTTATTAAGGTAAGTGATGGCAAAAACCAGATGAGGTTCGACATTACCTGAGCATAACAGTGATAAAATGATTTCCAGTTGTAAGATTTCTTAGTTTTATAATTGAGTTAGTCTTACAATTGAGTTAGTCTTATAGTTTAGTTAGTCTTATAGTTCTTAGTCTTGACGCACTTACGTGTACGCACAACACATTAAGTCTCATTGAGACTTTAAAGTGCGATTTAAAATTTTCTTGCCACAAATATGTTTAACATTTTTCTTAATGTACTGTTGTAAACATACAATAATAGAACTTAATAGTCTTATAAGGATACTACCAATTAATCCAATATGAATGTTGAGTTTGATGGGAGGTTTTTGCATTGATGTCTACTTAGCTGACAAAGGATAGATCTATAGATTATTCTGATATTTTAGTCCAAACAGCATAAACATACAATTAATTAACACCAAACAACCAAGTTAAGAAGGTTATTACAAAATCAAAAGCCAATGTGAGTTGTTTGAAAGCGTAACCAATAGATTTATCATACCGTATGAAATAATGAATAGTTTTCTTTACATCATTAAAGGTTTACCAATGGGAGGCTTCTTTGCACAGAATGCCGGCTAGATTATGGGTACCACAACGGCGCCTATTTCTGCCGTGAAGCAGTAATGTGTAAGCATTACTGTGTTTCGGTCAGAAGGGCGCTGTAGCTAGCGAAATTACTGAAAAAATACTTAACATCTTATGTTTCAAGGTGACGATCAAAATTGTAGTGCCGCTCAGTATTTTTGGGATTTTCGAGAATCCTTAGAGGCACTGCATTGTAATGGGCAGGGCGTGTCAATTACCATCAGCTCAACGTCCTGCTCGTCTCGTCTCTTACTGTCATAAAAAATACAAACAGAATTTCGAGATAATATTACAAAGTACACTATAGATACTGCAAAACATTACCTCTGTAAGTGGTATTTCTAAATGTTTTGTTTCGGGGGCCATGGTCTGCACAGAAACAATATGCTGATTGTTTGTTTTTCTGCCTAAAAAAGTAATTTAAGAAGGCTCATTAATAAATGAAATAGTACTAGACTAGACTAGTCTATTTTTTGACGTGACAACGTCTTATAATTCGATAGAGCCGGCTGCACGCACGAAAAAACATAAGTCATGCGGCGTTACCTCGCTCTGAGGCGTTCCATGTAAGGCTTGAAGTGCAAGCGAGAGCGCGGAACGAGCGACAAAGAAGCACAATCGGCCTTTGCGTTCGGCAGCGTTCGACATCAGAATAACACAGATTGTAAGAAATTAAATATTACACATGTTTAAAAGTTGTAAAATAATTGCTCGACGCACATTTATACTTGTAAAAACTATTAAATTGTAAAAAAAAATTGACATAATTGTATTTATGCGTACAAATAAATGTAACTTGATCAATTTCATTGTGATTTCCAATTACCTCCTTCTCTATATACATACAAATCTATTAAACAAATGAAATTAAAATTTTCTTTTGAAAAATGCTACCATTCCATCAGTATTTTCTTAAGACGTTGTCACGTTCAACTATCGTCAGTAAACCGACTTTACAGACAACCAATTTTTTTTCATAAGTGACATTGTAATGCCTTTTAAATACCACCAATACCTATAAGCTGACTTGTAACTACCTGGTGGGTACCTTCAAAAAAATAGTGTACACCTTTCTAAAAGGCCAGCAACGTTCCTGTGATTCCTCTGATGTTGAGAGAGAATGTAGACGGCGGTGATCACTTAACATCAGGTTACCCGTATGCTTAATTGTTCTCCTCTTTCATAAAAAAATACAAAGACATTGCTCTCACTTAATTGCACTTACTAAGAGCTTAGTTCACTTCAACACTCCAAGGCAGCATTCTTTAATTCTTACTGCCAGTACTATTTAAAAACAAACAATCACAAATGATAACTCAAGCTGGTGTTGTTATCTTTCCATAAATATACCATTTTTATTATGAACATTTCATGGAAACACAATATTTACATTTTACTGTTTCCAATAGGGCGCATGTTATAATAAAACAATTTCATATCAAATCTAAAAATTTCAAATGCACTATTTGAGTTAAAAGCTTGTAAAACTTATATAAAAAGCAATTGTAAAGAATTAATTTTCTACCCTATGAAGAAAGTTTTGATGGTTCTGGTGGTATGGGTGTAATTTCGTGATTTGACCTGGTGTCCTGAGGAGACATTTTTGAATGGTGCAATACATTACTCTGAATGTCAAAAATATCTAATTATTTATATTACCTACGCCACTCACTGCATGTGTGCGGCAGTTCGCAGAAATTATTAATGAAAACCATAGCGTCATATACCACAACATGTTTCTATCAAACAAGATTTAGTTACACAAATGTTAAAGAACGAACAATATATGGCATATTATATAGCCAACAATTACATGTTTTTATGGTAATTTTCTGCAATCACAGAAATACAATTACAGAATTCAAATTGATTTGAAGTATTCATTAGTCACAGATAATATCAGTAGTGCTTGTGTTATCATATGGGTTTGTTTAAATCTATTTGAGATAAGTGTGTGAATACATTATCACTTCAAAGTTTCGTTATTCATAGTTATTCAATAATATAAGACGTAGAAAATTCCAGGAAACTCCATTTTATACTAAACAATTAGGTTTTACCTTTATATGAAAATTTAAAAATATATATGATTGAGATAGTTTAGGTGTCTTTTATAAACGAAGAGCTGTTTAACCTGATTCCTGCCGCCGAATTCCACCTTCGCACGACACGCCACAAGTTAGGATTTCATCCCCACCATCTGGATGTGTGGCGGTCCTCCACAGTGCGGTTTTCAAGGAGCTTTCTCCCTCGTACTACAAAGCTATGGAATGAGCTTCCTTGTGCGGTGTTTCCGGGACAATACGACATGGGTACCTTCAAAAAAAGCGCGTACACCTTCCTTAAAGGCCGGCAACGCTCTTGTGATTCCTCTGGTGTTGCAAGAGAATGTGGGCGGCGGTGATCACTTAACACCAGGTGACCCGTACGCTCGTTTGTCCTCCTATTCAATAAGAAAAAAAAAATTTGATTGGTTTTGTTTACGTGGCGAACTGAAACCATTAAAGAAGCTTTCACTTCAAAAACATTTCATGGCTGAGATTCGATCCCTCGACCTCGCGGTGTTTCGGCTTCGCAATCACATTGATTCAACTACTGGTCCAATGACCGTATGATTATTAAGTTGAAATAGCCGAACTATAAATTAGTTAGAACTATAAGTCTTTCATCCATAGTTTCTACGACTGTCTTACGAATTTTCGATCAGGCCCCGTGTCCTAACGCGAGTTTAACATTTTATACCCATCCGAAGAAAAGTGTTCAACGCCGCTAAAGAAGTTTTCTCTTCAACAAGTAGATAAACGTGAACAAGTACCGCGTTTTTGGTCAAATTACGCGCAATATTTTAATGCATTTCATTTATTTGTATATTATTATCACCCCAGGAGCGAATCATTGTTAAGGAAAGTTTCTAGTTTTTAACGAATTATTGTTTTCGGCTATATGCGTCGTTGTTCTGGGAAGAAAAAATAAGTATTATCACTATTAAGACTTCTAATATTGTAACCTATAAGAAATTTGTTACTGATCTTTAATTTTAATTTCATAAGGTTACACAAATTATCATATTACCATTCCTACGTTTTATAACATAGAAGTTGTAATTGTTGTTTTCTTAACATACTTAGTTTTATGTAGTTGCCAGTTTTGAAACACATAATGTTGCAGTGAGAGTGATCGGGTCTTGGAGAGACAAGACGTGGCAGAGACTAATTTCTTATTACTAGTTTAAAACAAAAATCTTAGTTTCGAAAAGCAGAAAAGAAAGGTTATTCTTTTATCTAATTAACTCTTAAACAGTTATGTTAATGTAAACATCATCAATTATACCGATCACTAACCGACATCCTTGCTGCGTACACTTGTCCTTGACATTCTTATGAAAATAAGAAGAAGAGGCCAATAAGACTTATGGCGAAAAAGTTGCTTCATACATGCAAGCCAGCTAGAATAGTCGAGGACCTTCAGGCAAAAAGATTTAATATCACTGAAGCAGTGAATAAGCTTACATGGAAAACGAAAGAGCCACTAAATATTATGTTTTTACTAACATTCGCAACAAAGACATAAATAAAATGGACAATATTAAAAGTATAATATTAAGTTACAGCCATTAAAGAAGACTTAATTAATCCCACAGCGCAAAATATGTCTGGACATACCCAAAAATACTGCTCTAAAGAGCCTAAGTGTGTTAAGTGCACTGGAGAACATAATACCAAATACTGCAAGAAACCTAAAGATTAGAAACCAAAGTCACTGTTCAAGTTCACTGTAGAGCCCCACATCCCACTCATTACAGAGGATGTGTAATGAGTGGGGACACAGGAAACTAAGCTAAGGAAATCCAACAGTTAAGAAACAACAATACTATAAGACCTTCTATGGGTAGACAACAAAAGGACAGGAGTGATATGAAAAATATTGCAATTAAGTCTAATTATAATACTTCAATAAATACGGATACATTATATAATAATAAGACGTATGCCAAGGCTACTGCAAATATAAAAAAGCATGTTTTTGTTTGATGAAAGGCTGAAAAAAAATTGAAATAGCACTATGAAAGCTATACTCAAGCAAAACAAATGAATACACCGCTTAAAATAATGGCGTAAAATGTAAATGGATTATTTAAGCATAAAAATAAATTGCAGGTAATCCTCGATTTGGAAAATATTGATGTGTATCTAATATCCGAAACACATTTCACGACGCATTCATATATTGAATGTAAAGGCTACAAAATCTACCATTCCTTACATTTTACCAGGCTCCTTTGCACATGATGCCGGCTAGATTATGGGTACCACAACGACGCCTATTTCTGCCTTGAAGCAGTAATGTGTAAGCATTACTGTGTTTTTGTCTGAAGGGCGCCATAGCTAGTGAAATTACTGGGCAAATGAGACTTAACATCTTATGTTTCAAGGTGACGAGCGCAGTTGTAGTACCGCTTAGAATTTTGGGATTTTTCAAGAATCTTGAGCGGCCCTACATTGTAATGGGCAGGGCGTATCAACTATAACCAGCTGAATGTCCTGCTCATCTCGTCCCTTATTTTTAGAAAAGAAAAACATCCCAATAATACAGCAAGAGGTGGTAGTGACGTAATTGTAAAGGAAAAGGCATAATAGGCATTTATTTTCTCAAAATTGATTCCTTTAGAATTCTTTTTGATGTTATTTCTAATAACTAGTAGATACTACTACCGCTTCGGAAACAAATGGCGCTCTGAGAGAGAAGAAGCGGCGCAAGAAACTCTCCCAGCATTCTTTTTTTGCGCTCTTTTCAATAAAAATATACAATATTGTACAATCATTTCTATCGCTATAAAATAACCACAATCTAGTCCCAGGCAGTCCGATCATTTAAATATTCAGTAGTGGAGTAATAGGATTTACGACTGAGCCATTTTTTTTAAATAAAATATTTAAATTTATTTATAGATAATGCCTGAACAGTGGCTGGGACTTTATTATAGAAGTGTATACATTTACCCTTAAAGCTATTATGTATCTTATGAAGCCTACTAGAATTAGTTACAAGCAATCCCTTATTTCTAATGTTATAATAATGAAAATTACTATTAAGAGCAAAAGGGTGACGATTTTTGTGAACATATATTAAATTTTACACTAATCTAGCGGTCGCAACATTCGTGTACTCTCTAATCTTTCTAACTGCATATGCCGCAGAGCTGAGTCTATCTGCTAGATGGGCAATATGTGGACCCCACTGAAGCTTTTTATCTAACGTGATACCCAAGAAGACCGTAGTGTCCACAAGTTCCAATCTCTGGTCATTTATAAGTACGTTGGTTTGTACCTCCGCTGTGTTTGGTGTAATGAACCGTAAACACTTTATTTTTTTTACTGTTTAAGTGCAGATTATTCGTCCCAAACCAACGCACTATCTTTGAGAGTGCATTGTTTACCTCGTCATCAATATCGCGCGTCGCTTCACTTTAAAAATAAGTGAAGTATTATCAGCAAACAATACAATCTCATGGCTATCATCTACCACAAACGGTAGATCGTTAATATATATAAGAAACAAGAAAGGACCGAGAATAGAACCCTGTGGAACACCTATTCCCACAGGTTACCCGAAGACCGTTTGCCATTTACATCGACTATCTGAACTCTTTCGCTTAAGTAATTAAATAATAATAAACCATTCCACTACTTCCAACTACCAGGAAACCGTACATGAAGAAAAAGAAATTCAAACTGCTCTGTCCTCCTAGGTATGCGATAAAATAAAACATAAACTAACTTTCTAAAAAACCATGGTAATCAATTAATATTAGTAGGTGACTTCAATGCCAAAAATACAAATTGGAGCTCCATGTTGACGACAACAAAATGCAAAGAATTATTAAGTGCAATAAGAGAGATGAAATTTTTTTTTTTTTTTGAGAGGAGGAAATACGGTTACGTATTTACGCCCCGGAACGGGGCGTAATATGTCGGACTCGAGTGTCCGCGTAAGCGGACACCCCATACCGACTAAAACCTCCTCTGTGCTGTTAGCAGCCCTGGCTTTCACAGCGAAGTAGGACGTGGGCCGTGGAGGCCGCAAAGACTACGCAACAACAGTCGCGGGGCGTCTCCTAAGGAGACTCGAACCTCAGACCGGCTGTGTGCTTGTGGGAAGAAGATGAAATGTGAGGCAGCATATACTGGACAGCCAACATTTTGGCCAACATATCCGAATAAAGTACGAAGATAGTTTTGAGATAGATTCGGCCGTTCCCAATATACTATCTATACATAGAGATAAATTGCTTCTACTGTCAGTAATTAGCTGTCAATAATCTGAAGCTGTCCCAATATACCCGATAAGTCATTCTTATCGCCTTATATTGGGACGCGTGAATTTCAATTTCCATACAAACTTCTATCGCTGGTAAGCTATACGTCCGCGTCGTCCCATTGACAGACAGCGTGTACGGATAAGGTGAGTTACCATCAATAACTTTATTGGGACAGAAAATTCAACGATAGCTACGATTTTTATCTCAAGTAAGACATAGACTGAATATTGGGAACGGCCGTTAGACAATATAAATATAAAAATTCCAATATTGACAATAAAATATTTGTATGCCGATTCTATTCTATTCTATCATCTATCAATTGTTAAGAACTATGTTACCACGATTCATGCAAATAAATATATTTCATTCCATTTTAATAATATGAATTTTCCACTTAAGACACCTGAACAGCTAAATGTAGAGGTTGAAAAGTTTGTGAAACTGATTCAACGCATATCTTGGGACAATACTCCTAATTAAATTAAGAAAACAAAAACCAATTCTTATCCTATAGAGATTAGAGAACTCATTCCATAGAAAAGAAGGCAAAGAAATATTTGGCATCAGTCAAGATGCCCTTAACATTTTATGTAACTCAACAAAGAAAGTGAAACGCAAAATACAAATATTCAATGATATTTTCACCAACAAATATCTCCAAAAGTTAACAGGCGACTATTTAACAGACTACTCTCTATAGAAGGATGCTAAAATACTTAAACGCCCTATGACCCAAATACCCATAAAAGCTCAAATATTTGCCAATCACCTAGAAAAGAATCATTCGCCCAAATAAGTGTGATTGTAATGAGATGTTTACCAGACAATACAAATTATTATAATTTACAAACAGAGGAGCATTTTATTACGCTCTGCATTTCACCTAAGGAAGTTCCAAGAGAAATCAAATATAATGTAATAAATATTGATATTATAAAAGTACATGAACAAAGTGACTTCGCCTTTATAGAGACATTAAGAAATGTGTTATTGGACACATTCTTAGTTTATTCTATCTAACAGTTCAAGTTAATGTAGAATGACTTACTAGTCAAGCTAAGATTGTAACGTAAGTGGGGCAACATTATAATAATCATATTAGAGGAAAAATATTTTATAGAAGCGCTGATAATGTAAAATTTAAGTATTATATACGACCCTCAATAGAACTTCTGGAAACCCAAGCGCTGGCAGCTATTTCGGTCAATGGATCAGCCTGGCTATCCAACGTGGAAATGCTGCCAATGTTCTTGGTACACTTCCCCGTAGTGATAGTCTTATTTAATGTAATCGTAGTGTTGTTAATATAATAACAATCATTGATTTGTTTGAATAAATTCTCTATGTAAAAAACAGATAATATATCAATAAATGAAACTATTGGATAAATTAAGTCAATCCATACCAGAAGGTTTAAACTAGTTCAATATAATGATGTCATTACGAATCATCAATAATTATTAGCTCAATACAATTGAATCTCAGATGAGAGTCAGCAATTAAGATAATTAGTGATAACCAGGTTAATGAAGCAGAACTATTGATTTACTGAATAAAGACTAGAACAAGGATTTCTCGATAAGCCGGATTCAGCTTGATAGCGATAAAAATGTAGAAGTAAAAAATAAACAAGGGTTTGAACTTATTATTTGCACTTCTGAGATCTATAAGTAGTACTATTTATTTATTCAAAGTTATACTTTTTTTGGTGCGTAAGTATTATTTACGCGCGCAGACCGACAGCCCAATTGGACACGCTGACGTAAGCTGGTCAACTAGACCGTTTGTATCATACTTTAGCTACCATAAACCTCTTGTAAAATATACGTCAACCAAGCCACAACCAATACGCGAGAATTAACTAAATTTCAAAATGTAAAAGGTGTAAAATAAAAAAAACATTTCTAATTTTATAAGAATAATTAAATAGCTTAATAAATTTTAATAAAATAATTATGCGGTATAATATTACGATAAAAAAGTATATTGCTAAATTTAGTGACGCCTGTAAGCCTTCTAATGACCTTTATACGCAACACAATGTTATGTTTTAATTATCTAAAGTTAAGACAATCTAACACTGATCTTGTTTCAATACAGCTGATTCCAAACTGTTATATTAACCAAGCGTCGCTCTTTATGATATTTTAACTGACGAATAAAATGGTGAAGTTCTCAATTCGACGGTTATAGTTATTTATCTATGACCACTATGATATTTTTACGTAATAGCGAATACTTTACAGAATTTTGAAAATTCTGTTAAGGGTACCTCGAAGTTAGTCCCATAAAAAAGCCAACCACAAGAGTGGAAATATAGGAGTAATTTATTGTTCACACACAGATTTTAATGCCGAGATCTTTTTGCCACTTCTTATTATTAATGCTGAAAATTCCGATGGAAATGGTAAAATGTGACATTATCATAAGTGCCTTTTTTACTTACTAAACCAATTCATTGTGTTTGAGTTTAGTTCAATAATATTGAAAATGTGTTGGCTGAAGTAGATTAAATTAAGTGACCTGACATATTTTGGGACCACCAAACATCCAGATGGTAGGCATGGTATCGTAATTTATGCCGTGCCGTGGGAAGGTGGAATTCGGCGGCAGGAGAAACAGCTCTTCGGAACATTCACCGTGATGAATGCGGTTGAAGACAATAAGCGACATCTCTACGGAACGCCAAGTGATCTAGCCGTGTACAGCGCACTGGGGCCCCGAATACAGTATGTATATATTGTATACAATACAGTCTTTAGTCAAACCAAAATACGATGTTATGAAAAAACCAAAAAAGAAACTTGTAATAATATTCCTTGCTAATGGAACTTTAGGGTATGTATACAATATGACTGAATATTTTCCTTAACAGCGAATAAGGCTCTTCCTTTTAGTACAAAAAATATTTCGAAAGTATTTATTCAAAGCTCCTTCCTATAGTTCGGGTATCGAGAGGAATAAAAGAAATATTTCCTCTGGCAAGGGGAGTAACTTATTTGAGTAAGGCGTGTTTTGAAGGCCTCTTGGTAAACAAATTTCATGAATAAATTTTTCCTTTGTAAACAAATCGACGAGGGTCATATTAAATTAGGAACGGATCGGAGTAAAATACTTTAGTTTTCGATTACTTCGGAAACAGCTAAAGTGACAAACATCTTACTGTCCGGTGAGATTCTTATTTTTATTCTAGACTAGCCGGCAACCGCGTCTTTGCTCGCACTTTGCAAATTTTTGAAAACTTCTTAAGCTGCGTTGAGCACTTATTGGTAGGGGAAAAGCTTACAGGTTTGCGTCACCGACATACTTATAGCAGTATATCTGTAGCTAAACAACTGACGTATTGTGCAAAATTTGTTATGTGTTTAACTTATAAGTGAAATTGAATGGTTTTAGTGAAAAGTTCTATGTGCACATATTGAATATTGTTGAAATATTGTTTCTGTTTGATTAATTTATTGGAACGAAGTTCCTTATCGCGCGTTGTGAAAGGGGGCTAGACGGAAAAAATTCTTACGAAAAGTTGTCACGACACTTTTTGCTATAGTAAGCTATTGTAAGCTGTGCGGCGTGCGCATGTTTCTCTGTCTGTCTGTTATAAATGGATAATAAATAATAATAATATTTTTTATTATTATATTAATAATAATATTATTAATTTATTTAATATTAAATTAATAATTTTTAATTATTAATATATATATTAATTATTATAAGAAATGTTATAAAATAATATTATAAATATTGTATAATATAATATTAATAATTTTCTTATAATAATTAATATAAATAATATATAATATAAATATAAAAATTTAATAATTTAAAATTAAAATTTCATTTAATTTATTAATAATTATATATTAAAAAATTAAATTTAAAATTAATATATATAAAATTTTATAACAATTCCTTCACTAATTAATCGAAAGGAACTTCGTTCCATCCGGGTGTCCCTTGACACCTCTCAACTTTTTTATTATTAAAAATAAATTGATATTTATAATCTAATTGTTTTTAAAAATAACCAAATTTTTAATTTTAATACTAAAAGTTCTAAGTTTTCACTTCTATCGGCAGTCTCTACAACTGCCAGTTGTGGGTTTTTATTTTATGAATAAACCCAACTAAATAATCCCGAACTGTGATGGGGAGCTTACCTCTACACTTCATTCAAAACATGGCTACAAGGTGGTTAAACTGACTTGCAAAATTGATTGACTAGCACAAACAGACGACCGATCCGACAAAACAGATTAAATTACAAAAATTATTCTTGGACCCCGGTTTCAATGTGTACATATATCTAAATATATTAAATATATGCTTAATATACTGTCATCTCTGGTCTGGGTCACACCGGTATCAGCTTGAACCATTGGAACGCGTGCAACGCAGAGCTGCTCGAATTGTCGCGGATCCAATGCGTGGAGACGTCACACCATTGTGGGTATTTTACGTGATAAAGAACTCCCCAAAGAGATGTCCTAATTATTGCTGCCAAAATCCACCTTCGCACGACACCCTATAAATTATAAAGTTCCCACCATCTGGCTGTGTTGCGTTCCTCCACAGTGCGGTTTTATAGGAACTATCTTCCACCTGTGAGCATCCTTGCGCTGTGTTTCCAGAGCGATACGACAGAGGTACCATCAAAACAAGCGCGTACACCTTTCTAAAAGGTGAAAAACGCTTCAGTGGTTCCTAATGTGGAGTTATAATAGAATGAAAGCGGCGGTGATCACTTAGCATCAGGTTGACCTGTTTGACCTCCTCTTACATAAATAACTTCATTTAAGACTTTGTTCATGTAAGTCAGTGTATGTGAAAATAAAATAATTTTATTTGTTTTCAAAATTATTACGACTAAAGGTTTGCTAATCTTCTAGGTTAGCCAATGAGTCTAGACTCTTGACAATCTTAGAAATATACTGCCAACTATTCCGTAGTTGCGAAGGCAGTTTATACAGAAAATTATTAGGCAGTTTTTTTGTTCTCCCTCATGAGTGGAAGTTAAAAGAGTATGTGATGTATATGCAAGGGACGAGACGAGCAGTACGTTCAGATGATGCTAATTAATACGCCCTGCCTATTACAATGCAGTGCAGCTCAGGATTATTGAAAAACCCAAAAATTCTGAGCTGCACTGCAATTGCACTCGTCTCCTTGAGACATAAGATGCTAAATCTCGTTTGATCAGTATTATCACTTACATACTCACATTACTGCTTCACGGCAGAAATAGGCACCGTTGTGGTTCCCATAATCTATGCGGCATCCGGTGCAATGGAACCTCCTACTCGGGTGGGTGTGGGATATCCAACACAAACATCAAATATTATTAATCATTATTAATACAAATTGCGTAAATAGGCTTAGGGATTAGGTGGTCCATTTTTGATATTTTCGACCTCTGGGAAATCGATTTTTTGTACTCTGAAACATAATATATTTTTCTATCACCAAAACGGATAAAAGACATAATAAATATCAGATCTTAAATGAATTAAAAGAGTGTGTTAATTAATGAGGCTGTCAAAACCTCTTTATTACGAACTGATTAAATCGCAAAAGCAATCTTATTTACAATGTTTTGAAGTATAAAATGTAGACCGCTGCCACAAAGCTGCTGTTTTACGATACGTTTTGAACGACTTACAAGGTGTTACGATGTCTTACAGCTTGTTTACATTTTATTATGTACACGTTGCTGCTCGCCATATGGGATCTCACTTTACAATGTCTAGTTTTTAAAAACGGGCTTAATTTTATGGCTGTTTCAATCACATTTAATAAAAATCTTCAATTGTTTGTTATATGGGACCACAATCAAGAACATGACACAACACAAAATTGACATGTCAAACAATGTTTAACGTCAATCAGTACGCGTTATGACGTGTGCAATACTTGACATGACACAAACAAAACTAATTTGACCAAATGATCTGAAAACTATATTCTAAGACCACCGCTCATAATACCGAGCGGTGCGTACGTGTACAATAAACCTGTTACGCTGCGCCTGCGTGACTAAATTTATAAAACTACCTTCCGACATTGTTGACCACGCGTGTGTTTTTTAATAATGGAATGCCAAAAATGTAAAAAAGTGCTAGCCAAAAAAGAATCGCATATCATGTGTCAAGGGCCTTGCTAAGGGACTTTTCATAGGGGATGTATAAAGGGTTTAGCAGCAGACATTAAAAATGGTAAAAACCGCAATTACTGCAATAATTGTGAAGATGAAGGATCAGAAGATGAAGATCAGGATGAAGAGTTATAAGATTACTCAAAAATTCTCAAGGATATACAAAAAAAGGTTGGGGCTATCCCGATATTCAAAACACAACTGGATTCCATTCCATTCCATTGATTGTTGAACACGAACAATCAAAAGAAAAGCTTCATAAACTGGAAAAAGCAATCACAAATGTAATCAACAAATGTGTATATTTAGAAAAGCAAAACATTTCCTTCGAACAAAAAATTTAAGAATTTGAGCAGTCATCACGTAAACAAAATATTGAAATAGTGGGTATTGCACAGCTTCCCGGAGAGAGTGTGAAAGAAATAGTGTCTAAAATCGGTGATAAAATAAATGCGAGTAGCTCGGACATAGAATGGGCTAGACGCTCAAGACCATACAAAATAGGCACTAAACCACCACCTATAATTGTGGGCTTCAAGACCACTGGATCTACATCACGGGACAACTGGCTTACCCAGCGCCGCAAACTATCGGATATCACAGGTGGATCAGGTTACAGGTGGATCGGATACAAGAAAAATGTATATAAACGAAGATCTAACTTAATCAACTCGGACTCTGCTATGGAGTGCCAAGAAGCAATTACAAGGAATTTATAAGTATATTTGGGTAACAAATGGAAAAATCCTGGTCAAGAAATCTGAAGGTGAAAAAGTGATATGTGAAAGGGCCGAAAGTGATATAAGTAATCTAATTATTAGAAAGTGAACATTTATTTTTATTTTATTTAAAAGGTAACTTCCCAAAATGTACTAATATGTTTATTACTTACTGAAAAATTCACAGACTTATTAAACATGGACTACATAACTGACGGATCTATAAACTATAAGTGTGTTAATAACTTAAATACTTGGTTACAACAAATACACAATAACAGTGACTTAACCATTTTACATGTTAATATTTGATCATTGAAAAAACACTTTAATGAATTGTTAGTTATTATCGGCAATGATTTAAGTAAAATAGACATTATAGTATTAACATAACCAAACATAAATTATTCCTTAATGTCTTTCTATAACATTCCTGGGTTTCGTGTCAATGTTAGTACCCGTACGGGGCGCAGTGGGGGAGGGGTACTGGTCTACTCGCGACTGAAGCTCAACGTGTGTGTGAACGGGACTGCTGCGTGCGTGAGTACAACCATTATGCGATCTGCAGAGTGCGTTTCTATTACACTTGATGCTAATGGAGAACAATTCTATTTAATAGCTATGTATAGACCACCCAGATTTTATAAACAGGATAAAATACAAGATTTTATTGTTGAATTTAGAAATTTATTAAATAATCTACCAGAACGCTCAAAAGTCATATTTTGTGGGGATTTAAATATAAATCTTTTAAATAGCCGAGATAACCATGTTATATTATATGAAAATGTATTAGCGGAGTATGGCTTCACCAGATGTATATGTGATGTAACTAGGAGGGAAGCAGTTATGGGCATATTGGTAGAATCGTGTCTTGATCATATTTACATTAGAGCACCATTAGTATTAATTGACTCAGCAGTAATAAAACATAAGATATCCAATCACTATTATTGCAGCATCTATAAAATGGAAATGTACTCCTCACGCATCAGACCAACCAGCCTCAGCTCAGCCCATCACCCGCCGTGTTCTTAACAATCGTTTAGTGAGAGAAAAACTATTATTAACCAATTTTGATGAGTTATTGAATATTAAGTATCCAGTAGAATTATATAAAGCTTTTACTTGTCTTTTTATTAATATATACAATTAATGTTATGAAACGCACACCTGTAAAGTTAGTAAAAACAATAGGAATAATAAGAGTTGGATAACTTTACTTATACTTAACTTAACTTAACTTATACTTTAAAGAAAATGAAAAAAATATGGTAATAAGATTATACTATACTAAATTTAGAAATAAGTGTAATAAAGCTATTATTAAGTGTAAATTAGAGTATGATAAACAAACTATATTAAACTGTAATAAAAATATTAAAAAAATATGGGATAGGATAAATAGTTTATTGGGTAAACTTAGACATTCTTTAGATGATCTGATACTAAGAAATATGGTAAAACAAGGCAGTCAAAAAGAGATTTGTGACAAGTTTGCTTCAAATTTTTTAAATGAAATAAATCTAATTAAACATAAATGTAGTGGCAAATTTTTACAAAGGGAGAACTATGTGGTAAAGTGTGATGTGGGCATGAGATGGCAACCAGTCACTAGTAGTAAAAAAATTATTATAAATATGAATAAAAATAAATCACCTGGAAGCGATCTCCTACGCATGTCTGATATAAAGTCAGTTGTTGATAAAGTCTGTCCTGTCATAGCTAATTTAGTTAATTTATCTGTTAGACATCATAAATTTCCTTCTAAATTAAAAGAAGCTATAATTCGTCCCATACATAAGCACGGTGATCGTAAAGATTTTTCTAACTATAGACCTATAGCTATATTGTCTAGTATTAATAAAATTATTGAAAAGTGTATGTAACTTTCTACAAAAAAATAAAATACTAAATGTATGCCAACATGGATTACAAAAAGGTAAAAGCACTAACACACTATTATCTAAATTTACTAATGAAATAAATACACATTTAGAAAATAAAAAAATAGTTGTCGCTATATTTTACGATTTCAAAAAAGCTTTTGATACACTGGAAACGGACACCGTTTTGAATGGATTAGACGAGTGTGGTGTGGGACAGCCGCTGAACCAATGGTTCCGCGACTACCTAACCTCACGATCTTATCGTGTTAGAGTGGGTGACACGTTCAGCGAGGAGACCAAGGTGGGATGTGGAGTACCACAAGGGTCCGGATGTGGGCCCATCTGCTACCTAATGCAAGTAAATAGCTTATGTGAAGTAATTCGGCACTGTTCAGCTTACATGTTTGCCGATGATTTATGTACATTGCTAGCCGGCACCAACCTCGCTGAAACGTGTAGCTTAGTACAGTTAGACATAGATAACGTAGTTAAATGGTCTCAAGATAATGGTATAGTTCTGAATTTGGAAAAAATTAAACTAGTTATTATTCACTCACCATATTTACCCCTCACAGATTCACCCCCGAATATACATAGTCTACTGTGCCTTCATAATAATTTTACAAACTGTAAGTGTAAGCCAATTGAAAGAGTTAATTGTATAACTTATCTTGGTGTTAAAATAGATTCAAACTTTTCATGGTCCCACCATATAGATTTTATTTGTAATAAGTTAAGGATACTTTTAGGTAAATTCTATCACTTAAGTTTTAAAGTTCCCTTAGCTACATTAAAATGTTTGTATTATACATTAGTAGATTCAATTATGAGCTATGGTCTTGATAGTTATGGTCTTACATTTAAAACATATAATGATAAAATCGAAGCATTGCAAATAAGGTTTTTAAAATTACTTGTTAACAAAAAAACAAAAGCTAAATGTAAAGACAATAACTCAAAGTTATTTAAAATTTGTAATATACTCCCAATAAGTAAAAAGCACAAATACCTTTTAGCCTTAAATAACCATGACTCTCAAGATCATATCCCATCCTTAATTAGTCATAATCATGTCACAAATATTGTTAATGTTGAGTTAGGCACACAACTCTGTAAGCCCCTTATAACTTCAATGCTATAAAATCATAGTTTCCTACAAAACGATAATCTAATATTTCTTGTAAGGAATATATATTTTTTATTTTAAAACATTCTTTGATTCGTTCAGTCAGCAGCTGTATGGGGACTCTAAGTAAATAATTAATTGAATCAACCCCTAGATGTGAGGGGTTACAATTATTTTTCCATTTGTAAGACTTAGGGGAGAGGCGGGCGTAATACATAAATAAAACAAGTCATTTGTTTAATATTAGCTATTTTTCTTTCAGATATTTTCTTTCATTTTAAAACTGAATACTTCTGGTTTACTGGTATAAGTTCCCTTGTCGCGTATTTTTTCTACTAAGCTGAAGGTTTTGTATCCACTAAGATACTAACGTCAACTATTCTCGATCATTCGTCTTTGAAGTCGAGTGCTGGTAACTCAATAATCATCTCCCAAGTATTTCTCATTATATTTGTGACGTCACCGGTCAACCTTTTGTAGGTACATATTTCTTGACTTGATAACATCTTTTCCTTTTATCTGCAAAATTTATTGTGAGAAAATGTTACAAGGCAAGAAATACTTTCATCTGATGGATGGGAAGGGAAGGGAAAAGCACAGGATTCTTAAAAAAACCTAAAATTCTGAGTGGCAACGCAATAATTGTACTCATCACCTTGAGACACAAGATAATACCTAAATAATTTGTAATCCTTGATTATTAAGAAATCAACAATTTAATAAAAAAAAATGTATTTCTGAAAATTCTATTTAAATAGCGTGATTTTTTTAAGCTTGAAATCAACAGGTCATATTAATTCTAGAAGTGACATATCGAAACGTCGTATTTCTGAGTGCGAATAATTCTTATTTTTCAACTTTATTTAATTTTAAACAAGTTTAAGTAAATTTTATTAAGTGCATATAATAATGTTGTATTAATCTTCACATTAACCTACATTGAAATATATTTTAGCTTTTTTATAAAAGTTTTTCTGTTTATGTAAAGTACATAGAAGTACGACTTTATGAACATATGCTCCTCAGATGTAAGACATAATTTTTTGTTCTGTTGTTATCTTTTTAGATTAGTTATTTCACTCGCAAGGGCGCCCTTAAAATTATGAACAGAAAAACATAACTAGATGTCGCTGTGGTACCCACCTAGCCAGCATCTTGTGCAATGAAACAATCCACTCATAATATACTAAAATAATACTATAATATACGATTTGTTATGTTTTTTTAAAGTGATAACCCTCACTTCTGGAATTAATTACACAAATAAAACTGAAAAAAATATTTATGAACGATGCAGGACTCCAACCCGCGACCGCTCGCGTTCCTTGCGAGCGCTCTTTCCAACTGAGCCAACCGTTCGAGTGACGTATGGTTGATAAAATATTGTATGCTTTGTTCAATTCTCAGGTTGTGGCTTCATGAAATGAGCCCTCGCACGGAACGTGAAAGGTCGCTTGTTCGAGTTCCGCATTGTTCATTAAATTTTGTTTTCAGTTTTATTTGTGTATATATATAAATGAAATTATCCCAGACCTTTATTGATAACAAGCGCGTTATTATTGTGTGTGTGTAACTCCCATATTCATCCAAATAACGAGTGTGATAACGGGTCACGGCCCTTTTAATAAGCATCTGTCCCCTGTGCTGGCCCTGCATGGGGTAGAAAATACGGCCGCACACCTGGGGTCACCGAGGACTCTCCCCGAGGACATCGATGTCTTCAGAGCTTTGATAAATTACCTCGAGGATCTGGGATGGTAGGATTAGCCGCTCACTCCACCAAGCGAAAAGAAGCGCTGTAGTCGGCGACTTCTGGATAATGCCCATGATTACAATATTGTATGTTTGTGTGTTCCGTAAGAACATCAAAAATCAAGTACAAGACCATAGCGAACTTATTACAATAACAATATATCAATGCAAAGGATGGCAGGGTAAAGCTAGTTTATTCATATTACTGCAAACAGTGATCCAGACAGCACAATGCAATATACAGCTGAATATTGGTCAACAACACATCTGGCTCCATGAGATCATATTACGTAAGCAACGCACGGACATAGTCCACTGATTTAAATGCATTCGGCGAACTGTGATAGAATGGCAGTCGGAATATCTGAGGAACACTCGCTGGCGCATAGTACTTAGAAAATATGCAGTGTGGTTACAACAGCTGTTCTAAATTATGGAAAGAAAGTTGGCGCAAACAGGATTCAAACTCACAATCTATATAAAACTTTACCCTTCTTCTACCAGTTTGCTATCTTAAATCTAATCGCCTTCACAAGTCATGAATAAAAATAAATAAAAGTAAATAGAAATATATTGAATAAAATTCTTTACTCTTAAATAAAAATACTCTTATTGTCTTATTAATAAATGCAATGTAAAGTTACTCTAAGTTTAAAATTACTTGTCCCTGTCATGTAATTATGTAGTTACAAAGACAAGATAAAGACAAAAAGTTTTAAATCTGACATACATTTACTTCGTGCTTATAAATAACACAGTATTAGGTCAACTTCAAAATAGAAAAATGGTAAGTAATGATATTTTGCAGACTTGAAGAAGTAAATCGTAAAAAGTAAATCTTCAGTACTCATTTTCAGGCTCTACTCTACTCTACTGCTACTCCTTCGAATATTGAACTCTAGAAGTTAAAATAATTATGTTAGACGCTTAAATATTGAAATAGGTAAAAGCCGCAGTTTTAAACAAGTTATAAATAACTATTTGTTGAAGTTTACTCGGGGGAAAATTAAATTCTAATCCGACATTACAAAACAGCAATTTCATAAATAAGTTCAAAAGCGGTTTATTTAATCACAACTCAAATAATATAGCATTGCGTGAACCTCTACAAAAGTTATTTCAACGGTTGTGGGTGAAAATTCGGAAAAGGTTCTGTGTACGGATTTAATTTAATGAGTATTAAAAGTTTATTGAAATATTATGGTTAATCCTTTTATTTGATTTTTGTAACAGCAAAATATAACTGTAATTATATAATCGCATCCTTTACAATCGATCATATTGTGTAACGCTACTTTTACCAAATATATAGCATGGCGCTACAAGAGTGACCTTACTTACAGTATGTTACGTGGGCGCTACTCACAACCAGTTCTGAACGGCTACGGCTCGGCGTGGGACAAGTTAGTGTCAGTGTCTACACTAGCGCGCGGCTACTACATTACTTACAGGATGTTACGTGGGCGCTACTCACAACCAGTTCTGAACGGCTACGGCTCGGCGTGAGACAAGTTAGTGTCAGTGTCTACACTAGCGCGCGGCTACTATATTACTTACAGGATGTTACGTGGGCGCTACTCACAACCAGTTCTGAACGGCTACGGCTCGGCGTGAGACAAGTTAGTGTCAGTGTCTACACTAGCGCGCGGCTACTACATTACTTACAGGATGTTACGTGGGCGCTACTCACAACCAGTTCTGAACGGCTACGGCTCGGCGTGGGACAAGTTAGTGTCAGTGTCTACACTACTTAAAAGTTTTATTTTCTTTCACTAACGCGAGTGATACACATTAAAATAAAACACTTTTTAAAAGATTAAAACGTGTGTAATCGAAACTGTGTTCTTAAATTAGGTTTTTGCGTAAAGGTTACATTTTGAATATTATTTTAGTTCACCTGACGTTTCATATCTCGTTTTTGGAAGGACTGCGGATGAAATGAGTTGAGATATTTATTGACATATTTGTCATTATAAAGTTTAGCGCCATTTATTGCCTCGGTGGTAGTATTTTCTGTAGGCAGATGGTTTTTGGCAAAATTTACTGACGGTGTCCTCTTCTTTTTTAGTGTGTGTAATTTTTAATTAAGAGATTTTTGATATTTAGATTAATTGGATCCCAGGTGTTATGTAATTTTAGATCGTGTTCTCTATTGAAATTTGGATGTTTTTTTAATTTCAATTGTACCACGTCTTGGGAGAAATCTCTTGATACGCAAAAATGTTATGTAAAAACGCAGTTACAATTACACGCGTTTTAATCCTTTAAATATTGTTTTATTTAAATACTTACAGTTGCACCTAAAGGATATTACGGAAAATTAATTAATTTAGTTGAATTATGTATTTGTTTAGCAGCGCTAAACTATATACAAAAACTAAATACTTGGAATTATATCTGTAATATATCTCTAAGAGTGGTATTATAGACATATATACTTGTTTTCAAAATACTGAAAGTTCGTAATATAAGATGTACAAAAACAAGCAAGCCACAAAAATGCTAAACGCGTTTAACATGTTTTGAATAGGTACCTAGACCATAATATATTAAGCAAATATCAACAACAAATTTCATACAATTCATTTACCAAAAATGCCCAATAGAAGATCCTCAAACCCACAAGTACAACTAACAATACCGATTATCAAATGATCTGTCTCTCAATACAAAAGCATAAACATTGAACAATGGCTGACCTTTGTATACCAAATATTGTATTGTTGTTCATAACAAGCTCATTAATTTATTGTAAGCGATTTTTGGACAACATGTTATTGTATTTGAAGTTAATTAATTATTCGCCAAACTGTTATGGGTTATTTTATTTCTTTATGTTTTATTATTATCATCTGCTGTATAGCTTGTTATGTATTGCCTTACGATGTTATGTATTGCCTTACGATAGTTGTAGCCTTACTATAGTTATACATTGATCATTCCTATTATTTACTTTTAATACATAATATTGCTTCTACACTTATTATTTACTCTGAGTACTTAATTATATTCAACATTTATATCGTAATGACTCTGTTTATGTATTTTTCCCAAATCGTAATCAGTACGTAATTAGTAACGACCCTTAGCATTGTTTAATATATTGTTTACTGTTCCCATGTTTAGTTATCTTCAATACATTAGTTAAGTACACTCCTTAGCATAATATAAGCTCTTGCTAGAGCTATAGCAGTTAGTCGATACTTCAATGTCTTAGATATAAGTTGTAAATTGTGAATCATTATAATAAATATTTTTTATAACAAGTTTTCTTCTCGTCACGTAACAAATTTGGCGCAGTCGGTAGGATCTCGCGTGATCCACTTCGTGAAACACGGAAGACGAAACCAACGTACAAACGCAGCGGGACACACATCGCCCATCGCAGAAAACGTACGGTAGCCACAGGCTTTTAAACGTTTCGCCGGACCATGCAGCTCCTGATTTTACTGTTATTGTGGTGAGTGGCTTAACTTGTTGCTCTATTTTCTGATTCCATATCCTCTTGTTTCCTTTTCCTATTAATAATATTATCTACGTATATTATTGTTCAAGTCTAGGCATACTCTTACTTACTACTTCAAACTCAAACGATTTATTAATTTTTGTTATATTACTAACAAAAACATTTCAAAATGAGTAAACCAGAAGTCAAAATCAATGCAGAAGTAGATCTTAAGGTGCTACTACAACTAATTCCTGATTTCGACACGTCACAAAGTTCAGAAGTGTATCGATTCATTCGTTCTTGCGACGCCGCATTCTTGTTAGCCTCCATTCAGCAGCAACAACTTCTTTTAATTTACACATTAAATAAAATTATAGGTCCCGGTTCCTCTGACGTCCATGTTAAGCAATATGTTACTTGGGACGACTTAAAAGCATTTTTAATTCAAAAATATTTTCAAACAAAAACTTTAGGTCACTTGACCCTAGAACTACAATCCTTATTTCAAAAACCCAGTGAATCGGTAACGGATTATTTCCTTCGCGTAGACCTATGTAGAAGTAAAATAATTGAAAAACTAACAACAGAAATTTCAGATAATACCCTGGAGGGTCGTAAGACAACTACCGAAGAGATAGCCTTAAATGTGTTTGTAAATGGTCTTAGCTCCGATATAGGTATAATGCTTCGAACTAGGGCTTTTACCAACCTATCAGACGCGGGTAACTTCGCTACACAAGAAGACAAAATTCGGAAAATGAATCTTGCTAGACAGTCTTTATATAGAAATGTATCTAGGCCTGCTATTTCCATACCTTCACCTAACAAAAACTCACAATACAGTTATAACACACCCAAGTCTCAGTTCCAAATAAGTAATATAAAAATTTGCAATTATTGCAAAAAACCTGGCCATCTAATCGCTGAATGTCGAAAAAGAGCCTACAATAACAATTTAAAAAAGAACCACATACATCCCTCAACATTTAGTCACCGTACATTACCTACACAATCACAGGAAAATAACGAACATTCAAAACATATCAATCATTTAAACTCACGAGCGGCCGAGGAGAGGGGCTTATCCTTGGAAACCGCTTTAGTACCCTGCTCCAATGCCCAAACACAGTCTTGGAACCCTGTAATCCAACAGGAACTGAACAACAACCTGGAAAACCTACAACTTTAAAGAAGGTTCAATTATCAAACAAACTAAAATACCCTTCAAATCCAGTCCATCGGGGACAAACCAAAATCATCTTGACCGAAACAGATAAGTCACAAAGTAATGTATATTCACAAACAAATTCAGTCTATCGGAGACAGTTTCGTGATGCATGCACACAAACAGATGACTTGACTAGCCGGTTTCAAAATACTAAATCTGAATGCACTAAATCAACCCAATTCAATACCGAACTCACTAACTCTGAAACAAATTCTAAAAATAATATCTCTCATAACTTACTACCTCATGAAACTCCTAAATCCAATACATACAAATCTAAATCAAGTCAAAATCCCAAATCAAAGAGAATATCTAAATTAAAAATAAACAAAGAAGTTTCACCTGAATCATACAATATTTCCTCACTAAATGTTCCTCCAGAAAATCTTTTACATTGCAAATTTCATATCCATGGCGTACCAGTAACATTATTAGTTGATACCGGTGCCGCTATATCTATCATTAAGAGAGATAAGATAGGTAACAACACGATCAATCCTTCTAATAAAGTTTCAATTATTGGCATCTCTAACTCAAAATCTACAATACAAACTTACGGCACTTCCGAAATTTCTCTTGATGATTTCCCTAAACATAAATTTCACATAGCCGATCTCAATATAATTGCTGACGGTATCCTAGGGAACGACTTTATGTCTCAATTCAATGTTAACATCTATGTCCAATCAAAAACTATGCGAATACGTAATAAGTCTTTTAAACTCTTTTTCCTTGATGAAATACCAAAGAAGGAAGACACTAAACAATTTATAGAACAAAGATCAGAAACAGTTATCAATTGCTATGCTAATCATCTTCCAGACGGTCCTGCTATTGTTGAAAAACAAACAATTGGCGACGATTTGACTATCCCTAATGCACTAGTCAATATTAAAGATAACAAATTCCTAATTACTTGTGTAAACTCCAGCAATCAAAACAAATTCATTTCCGTTCCTTATATCAATGTCAGTTCATTTAATGAACAAACAAACCTAATTAGTTACTCTGTAAACTCCATGAACACAGGAAACAATAACAATTTCTCATCAAAAGAAAAGATTAATAAACTTATTAGACGTGATCACTTAAACGACGAAGAATGTGAATCATTAGATAAGATTGTTTCCAACTATGCAGACATATTTTACACTGAGGGCGACCCCCTAACATTCACGAATCACACCAAGCATTCAATTCCCACAACATCAGAGACACCCATTAATACAAAAACGTATAGATTTCCCTTTGTACACCAACAAGAAGTAAAATCACAGGTAGACAAAATGTTAGATCAAAACATAAATCGACTGAACGAGTACATAAATTCCACTGAAACTATTTTATTTGATATTAAATTGAGTGAAGATATCTCTTCAATCTCTCTACAAATTTTAGAATTAGTTACAAATTTAGATAGCGAAATTAATGATTGTCTCTCTAGTATACTATTTGCAAAATCTAATACGATCCACCCTTCAATAATATCTCTTCAAAAACTTTATACAGAACTTCTACTAACAAGCAACTTAAGAACTAACAGACGTCTAGTAGCCCCTGTAATCATAGAAAACATTCATACAATTTTAGATTCCTCCAGATTATCTGCATATGTCTATTCAAATCGGTTAGTTTATGTATTAGAATTTCCATTAGTCCAAAATGAACCTTATACATTATATCATATATACTCTATCCCAATCCAACATCCTCATTCCTCATACCATACCACCATCATCCCAGAGCATACATACCTAGCCACGAACCCTAATGGACAACAGTACATCTCTACGAGCTCACTGGACACATGCAAGACGTATGCTACAAGAAAAAGCGTCTGTACTAAGCTCGCCGTCTACGATTCAGCCGCAAGACCCTTATGTGAAGCACAAATTTTATACAGCGTTACAACCACAATTCCAAGTATATGCACCACAACGACATTCGCTGCCAACATCAATATTTTCCAAGCATTAAACAACAACAAATGGTTATACATATTGTCGAATGATAACTCAGTGTGTTCTGCAATGTGAGAAAGAACTCAGCCATCACAAGCTTCATGGAGCTGGAATCTTAACGCTACCTCATCGATGCAAATTGCATACTGGTTACAGCACTCTATCAGCATTCCATTCAACTGAAGAAAACATCACCAGCCCAATCATCATTCCTGATATTAGAACAGAAGACTGCTTCGAAGAAATGAAGAATCTAAAAACTCCAACTCTGCTTCCAATATCAATCAGTGATTTACCATTAGATTCACTAAAGCAAATTAAACACCATCTCGACAAGAACTCCGATGAATTAGAAAAAATAAGATCCCAAAATTTTCTACAAAAGCATCAATCGAGTTTCTCATGGATTTATTTCATTATCGGCATAATAATGCTAACATTTATAACTTTCAAATGCTGTCAACGATGGCCCAATGGTTTTATTAGAACAAATCTACGTCGCCGCCGCAACTCCAGCAATTGTATACAGATCTTCAATAACTGCTTCGACTCATCGTCCCGACGTCGTGCAACACATATAAACGCTGCAATCCCGTTGTCTACGCTAGCTCAACCAACAACATCATGCATCTCTGAAGACGAAGACGACATCCATATGACGACTCCATCGCAAAGATCAGGCGCTAACGCCCAATCTTTGTTCTAAGAGGGGAGGTGTTATGTATTGCCTTACGATGTTATGTATTGCCTTACGATAGTTGTAGCCTTACTATAGTTATACATTGATCATTCCTATTATTTACTTTTAATACATAATATTGCTTCTACACTTATTATTTACTCTGAGTACTTAATTATATTCAACATTTATATCGTAATGACTCTGTTTATGTATTTTTCCCAAATCGTAATCAGTACGTAATTAGTAACGACCCTTAGCATTGTTTAATATATTGTTTACTGTTCCCATGTTTAGTTATCTTCAATACATTAGTTAAGTACACTCCTTAGCATAATATAAGCTCTTGCTAGAGCTATAGCAGTTAGTCGATACTTCAATGTCTTAGATATAAGTTGTAAATTGTGAATCATTATAATAAATATTTTTTATAACAAGTTTTCTTCTCGTCACGTAACAAGCTGTAATTAAAAGTTGTTAAATGAGGAATCTGCATAAAAGTATTTTATTTCAGTGCTATTATTGTCAGAATAATGGTGTTATTGTAATCCCTCACTTTTAGGATATAGTTGTAACATATGCTGTATATTGATAGTATTTTATGCAACAGTTGTTATTGAGGGTCAAAAAACACGAGTGACGTGGTTTTGCATCATTGCTGTGAATGACGCCAAGAACTTTTTTAAAACTACTTATACAACTTGTAGCATACAAAAATTTTTTCTACAACAAGGTTATTTTAAATAAATATCACTTGTTCCGAGAACTGTATTCTTATCTCTGGTGAGTGGTTTAAGAATTACAAAATATACCTTTAACAATAGTAGCAAATTATACTAACAAGTTATTCTTTAAGTTGACATTAAAACGTTAAGTGTAATGATTTAAACATAAAATATTATTTATATTATATAATAGTATGCACTACGTATTACCTAATATATGTATGAACCTTGGCTTGTCTGTGGCGTCAAAACAAATGTACTTTTTTGGCTACACTGTACTATAATGTTAAAAAAGCCTTAAAAAAAACATTGTTTTTACAAAACAGACTTTTTGAAATACCCAATAAAGTATGTACTTATATTACTGATAGTGGCTGTATAAATGACAGTTAAAATAGAGGTGTAGAAAAAAAATATTGTCTGTCCATCAGACGATAATAACTCAGAAGTGGCTAGAGTCCAAGAGTGTTTTCTTACCGTACCTTAACATTTCTAAAATTTTTTGGCCCCCAAACATAACTGTTACCTTTAAAAATTGTTTTCTTCCCTTATAAATCACTATAAAATTGTTATCAAAACATCGTGCTTGTAAAGTATTTAACAAATTTTATACGTAATCTCAAATATCAGAAATGAACAATTTATATCTTAGGTAATATTTGATCGAATATACATGCAGATACAATAAAATTGATATACGGGATAAACAAAAATCTTAATCATTGTTATATTTTATTAGTTAAAACCTTACGAATTTCCGCAAATAGACCATTCAAACCGTGCTTTGACGTAAATAACCCTTCACGTTATGTTTGAGAAATTTGGTAAATTCATAATTCAATATCTTCCTTACATTCCAGATATAATCCAAAGAAAATTAGGAGTTTATCGATAACCACTAAATATTCGTGATGTATGAGGCTTCTCTATCAGGCTGGAGGATCGGCGTGCAATGACAGGGAAGAGTCAATTATACGCAAGGACGGCTTACAAGAGGGAGCTCAATTCAGCTTTATCACGAACTGCTTGTGTGGTCCAAAACACAGCGGTTGGCGTTATTTCACATTTCTTAGTACCTACACCAAACGTGTCTAGAAACTTTTAAGGAACTTTCAACAACGTACTTAAGAGTTTGGTACTCTGGAATGAACTCTTATAAACAGTGTTTCCAGGACGACATCATATTATAATATGTACCCAAAAGGCTGGTAACGCTTCTGTCGTTCCGCTGGTGTGAACACGAGAGAATGAGCGGCAGATGGTCAAACCACATTAGTCGATCCTTACCCTGGCTTATCTAGGATCTTGTCGTCCTACAAACAAAGAAAAAAGGATTGCGATTGAGGACGCCATTTGGTTCCTTCGTTGTGTATTGTGAATAAATACAACATAATTTTTTGAATGAGTACATTGTTTGTTTTCATTAATAATTAGTTTTATATTTACTTTATTACTTGGACCACACGAGCTACCCGGTGGTAGATAGCAGGAATAATTGTCTAATTGTGCCGGAGTTATATCCCACCTTAGCTCCTTCTACATCTTCAACTTATTATTTCCTTTTTGTTATATTTGGAGGCAAACATTTAAATTCTGATAAAACATCGTCAGTATTATCGATTAAGTACATGAATTCTCGAATTATATTATGACTGTTTCAGTTTTAACTATATTGAGCTAGACTTGAGATATTTTAAAAATAAATTTCTTTATAATATAATTACAGTACCTGTGCAGTGATATGACTGATGGTTTTAGTATTACCTAGCTAACGAAATAGGTCGACGACCTTCAGGCTTACTTGATGATTGGTGATTCTAACAAATTTTAGCACATTTAGATTTTCATTATGTTTTGATATAGATTTGCAACGTTTCGGTCGTTATACAGGTTTCAACACACTTTTGTGTTAGTATTGTGGTCTTGCGGATGAGTTTTGAGTAGGAAACTCTTGATTTCACGTGTGTTCAATTCAGAGACGAATGTTAGAGATAAAGTGTCACAAAACACCATTTAAGGAACGTCAGTGCTGCATCGAATCGGAAGGAGCCAGAGTGTCAACGCTCGTTACGGCTAAGAAGACATCCCCGTACCAACCTAATACCATCTGGTCGCTTACCATCGACGATCAATATCGCTAGGACAGCCGGTATTTAAATGCTGGTAAGCTGTACGTCGTCCGATTGGCAGGCAGCGTACACGGATAAGGTGAGTTACCGTCGATAAGTTTATTAGGACAAAAAAGTCAACGATAGTTACGATTTATATCTCAAGTAAGAGATAGACTGAATATTGGGAACGGCCGTGGCTGGATGATCCTGTTACCGGTAACTCTGCTTCATATTTTTTTTAAACTAATGTTATTGTATTTTATATAATCGCTTATAAAATGATTGCATATTGCCTTTATTTATTGACGGTGTGTGTTGATTGATGCATATTTTACTGTAACGCAATAACCCTTGTGTTTTTACTTATTAATAAACTTTCACTTATTTTTTACTTACTCGTGGAAGGCGTTTAGTACTTTACGATTGAGTAATTTTGATGCATAACTCTGTGTATTGTAATTGAAATGATTTGTAAAACGACGAAGTTGTAAATGTTGATTTAAAAGAGTGGCAATATGTTTCTTGACACCCCTTCTAAAAAAAGTTTAACCTTTTCCGAAGTGGTGGTAAATGTAAAAAAAAAAAATTGACATTAATACTGATGAATGATGACACTCGATATCACTATCATCCTTGACCTACATGAATAAATTGATTTTTATTTATTTAAGTGCGGATGAGTCAAATCGCAGGTTTGCACGACAAGATTCAAATTTTTGTATTTTATTTAATTCTTAGCTGTGGAACTCTTAGCAATTTAACAGTCTCAACACAGCGATACGGATTTCATTATCAACAGAGGTTGGTTTAATTTCTTACTATATTTACTAATAGAGAAAGCATGATGGTAAGTTAAAAGTAGAGTCCTATTATGCTCATACTATCATGTTGGAAAGTGCCATTCCATTGATATAGCAACTGCTACAGCCGTTCACACCTATGCAAAACATAGCGGCCCTAGGCCGCTACTTCACGCCGGTATTCTTTGCGAGTGTGGTAAGTAATCCGGACGAGTCTGGCCCGATTGTGCTGACGTCATAAGATGGCAGCGTGACTCTCCCACTTCTAAACAGCCCGAAGTCGCCTCTTACGACACCCATGGGCCTGGGACTTCCCTATTCTTTTTACGCCCCGGGGAAAGTACAGGGCAAAAGTACTTTTCATTAAAAAAAAATTAAGCCTATTGATTATTTGCCGATATTATTATTTTTTTTTTATATAAGAGAGGGCAAACGGGCAAGAGTCTCATGGGATGGGGAGAGGTGAGGCAACCGCCCATGGCCATCCGCAACATCAGGTGTGTCAGGAAATGCGTTGCCGGCCTTTAAGGTGGGAAGTATGCTTTTTTCTTGAAGGCCGCCGCAGCCGGTAATTGATTCCACAAAGTGGCTATGAGAGGCAAGAAATTTCTAACGAAACGCGGGGTTGTGGAATGCCAAACGTCTACGTGGTGCGGGCGGTACTTTGCACGTAATGTCCGGTGGTGAAATTCGGCCGCTCGAATCAACCCGAACAGCTCCTCTGAGCACTCCCCGTGATAAATACGGTAGAAGATACAGAGAGAACCCAAATCTCTACGCAATGCCAAAGAATCAAGCCGATCGGAGATGCCTAGATCGTCGATGATTCGAACCGATGTTTGTTGTATGCGGTCAAATGGAAGAAGCTGGTACTGGGGAGCACCCGCTCAGAGGTGAGAACAGTACTCCATGTGAGGCCAAATTTGCCCCTTATTGCAACGCCGCAACTTTATTGCACGAAGTGGCTTTTATTGATGTACTATCTCGCCTTACTGAGTAAACCAAACTTTTTAGAGGCCAGTTTGGCCTTCTCTTCCAAGTGACCACGAAACTGAACGTCGCTCGAATTAATCGACGCCAAGTATGCCAATACAGGCTGTGGAATTGTTAGAGGAGTGATCTTGAATCGAGGGCATACGACAGTTTTTAGTGGTGAACGCACAAAGTTGTGTCTTCTTGGGGTTGAATTGGACTAAACTTTGTCGGCCCCATTCTGAGACTTTGCAAAGTATAGTCTCCATTTCAGACACAAGTTTGTTCCGGTTCTCGTCAACGCTATCCCGGGACATGTTGGCTCGGCCGCTGTAGGAAGCATACCCTGTGCTGTCGTCTGCATAGCAATGAATACAGCTGATTTGCAGCATATCATTGATATGCAGAAGAAGCAGTTTAGGGGATAGCACGCAGCCTTGTGACACCTTGGGACACCAGCGCTTATGGGTTTTAAGTTGGAGCATGCACCATTGAAAACAACCTTGATGCTCCGATCGGCCAAAAAGCTAGCGAGCCATTTGCACATCTTTTCGGGAAGCCCATAGGATGGCAGTTTCGCTATAAGCGCTTTATGCCACACCCGATCGAAGGCCTTCGCTATGTCCAAACTCACCGCCAACACCTCTCCTTGCGACTCAACTGCTTGCGCCCATTTATGGGTGAGGTATGCAAGAAGATCATTACCTGAGCGATCCTGACAAAAACCGTACTGGCAGTCGCTGATCAGCTGGTGCTCCTCTAGGTATCCCAAGAGCTGGCGGTTGATGATCGACTCCATTACTTTGGAGAAAATGGTGGTAATGGCAATGGGGCTTTCTTTCTTAGGGATCGGGTGCACTAAGGCCACCTTCCATAATTTCGGGACTACTCCTGATAAGTAGGAGAGCCGGAAAAGACGAGTAAGGACCGACGCAGTTCCGGAGCACATGTCCGCAGCACTATCAGGGGAATGCCATCTTGCCCGCTCGATTTGTGAATGTCTAAGGTGAGAAGCGCCCTTAGCACGATGCCATGCCGGATTTTTACCTCCAGCATGTATGACTTACACCGAGGAATATGCGGTGGTGGTGCACTTTGGTCATCTAGAGTCGAGTTGGACGCGAAGAGGGAGCCCAGGAGATAAGCTTTCTCTTTCGCGTCATGGGCCAGCGAGTCATCATCCCTGTGCAGTGGCGAATAGTTGGCTGGAAGAAGTTTCCTTGGACAGCCGACAGCCTTGGTGAGCGACCAGAACGCACGAGTTCCCCAGAGAGGTCTCTCGCCAATTCTGCTAATGTGCTTCGACTTCGCGTCAACAATAACTCTTTTGAAGGACCTGGAGGCGTGAGTGAAGTGTTTTTTAAGTTCGCTGGAATTCACATCCTTAGATACCACCGCATTGACCCAAGCCTGATAGCACTTCTGCATTTGGCGAGAGGCCATTTTGCAGGAGTGGTCAAACCATGGTTGGGATCTGCGACCAATAGGCACAAAGGAGTACGTAATGAAGAGTTCCATACCTTGCAGTACCACACCAGCATCAGCGTCATCAGCGGCATCTGGATTACCTAGCGAAAAACAGATCTGTATCCACGGGTAGGATGCATAAAAAAACACCGCATCTCGTTCAACTTTGCTGACTTATAGTGCCACACGCGGCGACAGCCTAAGAAGGGGGCCCAGAGGAGGGTCAACGAAAACTAGGTAGCTGTCCGGATGTGAGGTCAACAGAAGGTCCAACGTGATCATGTATGATCTTCCACATCTGGGTTTCGCGTTGGCGTAATAACCAGTTGCGTCAGACCATATGCTTAGGCGAAGTCGTGAACAGATCTCCCTGCATGATCGGTGGTACATGAGCATGGCCATTCGGCGTGGTGGGCGTTAAAATCGCCAAGAAACAAGATCTCTGCAGTGGGGATCTGTTCCAACACGGCATCTGTAGCCATTTGGATGTGTTCGAGGAGCCGGTCAGTCTCTGCGTTACCACTATGGGACCTATACAGGCATTCGTAGATTCGCGGATGGTCATCGCAGTCTACACGCAGCCAGATGATGGATATGTCCTGTCCTGTCCTGCAAGCAAACTAAGGCGTCGAGAACAGACATCCTCCCTGACGTGAGCGCACATGCCAGCCCGTGGTATAAAGGTGTGTTCCAAATTATACCCTGGGTATGAAAGGAAAAATGAATCAGCCAGAGAGGATATCAGTGTCTCGGTTAATAGGAGCAAGGCCGGCTTCGCCGTATCCAGGAGAAAGTGTACGTCATTTACGAAGCCCCCTGATGTTGCAAAAGTCCACAGCGAGTGTGGAGGAGGGTGGTTTGAGCCTCCTGCTCTGTTTGCCCCGAGTCATCTAAGATTTGCCCCCTCCAGAATACGTGGGGCAGCCTGGGCAACCACTATTAGGTACAGACGCTAATTATGGATGCCCAAGGATGGATTCTCCAGGATTGCATAGCCTGGTACCGTACTAGAGTATTCTATTTTTTTTAGTCCGTGCTGCCATTTGTATTTGGGAGGAGATGGTATAGACCTCCGGATACCCCACTCACCGGACGAAACACACATGGCGTAGCCGCTATTTCACGCCGGTTTCGAGTGGGGGAGTGGTATTTCTCCGGGCGTGCCGGCCTAATTCGGTTGTATCCGTGAGGACCCAACATAGCACTACCACTCCTAAAATCCTAAATAAGATTATTAAACGGTACTGGATAATGATAAAATCAAACCATCATCATCATCAGCTGGAAGAAGTCCACTGCTGGACTAAGGGTTCCCAAAGATCTCCACGATGATCGGTCCTGCGCTGACCTCATACAACGTATTCCGGCGAACTTGAACGGATCGTCAGTCCATCTTGTTAGGTGCCTATCTACACTGAATCTTCCGGTACGTGGTGGCCATTTGAAAACTTTACTGCCCCAACGGCCACTGCCACTTCAGTTTCGCAATCATTGGAGCTATGTTTGTGACTATTCAAATAGGAGTATTTCAATTTTTATTTTCAAATATACAGTAATTATAGTAAAAAACTATAAATCAGAGTGAATCACTAGAGACAAAGTGTTATTTTTATATAATTATTGGGCGTATTGATAATCACGGCTTGTCCTCGTTCCTAGCAACGCCCTCGAATGAATCAATTATAATTATATCAACTTTGTTATCTGGAACAAGTCTGAAGTTAAACTGGAAGTAGTCGATGTTCATGACAATAACCCTTTGATATGGAGCACGAAGATGAAGTATATGGTAAAGGCTTGTAACGTTCTTTACTCATAGATCATTATTTAACAATCTTCTTTGTACTAATTGAGTATTAAGTGTTAATTTACCTGAACGAATTTTATTGAATTCCATTGCTAGTTTGGCCACCAAAAAATATCTTATAGAATCAATTATTATTGTCAACATTGTTTTAATAATAGTCAGGAGCACAAAAGTATTTGCTATTCAATTCTGCGCTTATTCTCAGCGACATTTACTTAACTTATCATAAGAAAATAAATGTAAAAATGTAAATAATTAATTTTTCAAATTATATATAAATTATTATTTTATAATATATTATATAAAAAACAAAAGTTTAATTACTCTTACGTGAGCGCTACTCACCTACGAGTTCTGAACAGCTACGGCCCCGCGTGGGGCAAGTAGGTGTCAGTGCCTACGTTAACGCTTGGCTACTGTCTAGATTGCTTACAGTTGTTCATATTTAATATCACCATTGTAGCTCCACGCTATAGTGTGCGTATAACCGCTCAGTTACTTCCTTCAGGAAAAAATCTGAGTTACCTACGACTTGACGGTCTAAGGAAGTTTTACTTCAATATAATGGTCTGTGATTATTGCATTGTGCTTGTGCATGTGTGTGGTGGGCGGTCACGTTGCAGTCAGTAAAGCTCGAGCTATCGTTCTGACTGTTCTATAAATATAATTACAGTTATATACAAATGTTGTTGAACGAGACGTATAATATTATGAAACGAAACAAATATTCGCAAATGTTGAGTTAAAACGAATTTTTCATTGAACTAATGTATTCATGGAAGTTACTTATACTATCACATTGTCGCCACTTCGTCAAACATTCAGAACACATTTTTGACATATTATTACATCACATGTTTTATTTTCTTTATGTTTTTACTCATTCAAAAAACGAACAACTTCCCCAATAATTTCCACCCGTAACTTCAAATAAAATATGTATAGAAACTCGAAAGTTAACGATAAACTTCGCAATTCTTATTGTTTCAAGTTCTACCTTCGGCGACATGGACGAAATTCAATATCGAAATCCATACTTCAAAACTTCAGTGGGAAAAAAGTCGAACTAATTTAAGCGGGCGTGCGATAAAAGTTGGCACTCACCTCCAATAGCGCGGAGAAATAAAGCAAACTTTACAAAAGTGATTTATTTCTCTGAGGAAATATTTTTATTGAAGACTTTTTATTGCTTCTTTGAAACTAATATTTTTTTATGTAACAGTGTTAGTTTGTACACTAAATTAACTTTTTTGTAGAGAATTCTGGCTACTGGAGCTGTTATAAGGTACCATAGAATTTACACCTTTAACCCTTCGCGATTCGATCCCTTTAAGTTTCAACTTCGTTGATTACCGAACGATTTTAATAAGCTAAATTTACGCGCGCGAAGTTGTTATTATGTGTTTTATTTTACGTTTAGCAAAAGAATGCTTATAGTTACTATTTTCAGTGAATGTATTTTTTTATGAAAATAGAGGACGAGACGAGCAGAACGTTCAGCTGATGGTAATTGATACGCCCTACCCAAAGCTGTGCCGCTCAGTATTCTTGAAAAACCCACTAAATCCGTGCGGCACCACAACTGCGCTCGTCACCCCGAGACATAAGATGTTAAGTCTCATTTGCCCAGTAATTTCACTAGCTACGTCGCCCTTCAGAATAATGCTTACACAACACTGCTTCACGGCGGAAACAGGCGCCGTTGTGGTACCCATAATCTAACCGGTTTCCTGTGGAAAGGAATCTCCCACTGGTGTCTGAAAGCTATCGAAACCAGTTACATATATACCGTCCATAAAATTATTCATATTGTCTTTATATTATTTTAAACACACGATATATTATTTAAAACAAAAGTAAATTATACATGCTTTCATAGTAATAATCCCTTGACCTCGACCTGATTCATTCCGAAAGACTAAGAAGAATCCCTTGACCTTGATTGACGTTGAAGTTCTAGATCGGTTGTGTTATATATAAAATGAAACTATGCTGTATTTGGACAAAATAACTACTGAAATACATTTTCAAATAAAGTAAACATTCTAAACATAATATTCGAAAATAAATAAATAAAAAAAAACAGACAAAGGAAACAAGACGCTTCAAAGTCCTTATAAAATATTGAATGGACGCTATTTCAAGTGGAATTTCAAAATATTATCGAAATATTATACATATTCTTATTTCTTGGAAAATAAGTCAAGACGTATTACAAAAATAGCAACTTACCAAATACTCGGTAATTTGAGTGAAACGTGGAAAAAAAAAACAAATTTCTGCGCTCTTCACTATCACGTCGGCGGCCGATAAAGACTGAAGTCCCCGCATGCTTCCTGCGTTAACTTTGCTTATGCCAACATCCCATTGTCTTTGTGCTTATTGGTAGAGAATTTAACAGACTTCTATTCTATTGTAATTCCATATATCATACAAAAAGTTTACACCTACCTACCATATGGATCGTCATTTTAAAGTAAGTAAATTTTAAAATAGTAAAGAATTTTAAGTAGTAATATTATTACAAAAGAACCACAAAAGAAAAGCTTGTTACATTAAATCTTGTTTGATTCTTAAGTACTTGAGGAGAGGAAAGAATTTTCCCCCTAATCAGCTCTCAACCCCTCTTACATACAACTCAATAGAAAATTTTTTAAATTTACGAGTGACCGAATCTTTTCAAACTTTTTGATTAAATCGTAAAACTCAAAGCACCATTTTATCAATTATTAACTGTAGCTAATTAATTTGAATTTTGTTTTACAAGTTATGTTCGGGAAAGGATATTTTTTTTCGGTAAGTTTTTTAACACCAAAAAAAGACGCATTGTTATCATACGGAAGTTATTAAACCTAATTAAGTATTCCTATGGAAGTGTCTATAAAACATTTTTTAATGAAAGACCGAACTAAAATTAAATGAAATTTATTTATTGTATCGAATTCATGAAGTATACATTCTATTCAAGTCTCTTCTATTCAGCTAATTTAAATAAGCATTCAAAAAAGTTTACTTTAAATTTAAAAAATCATTTTATTGTCAATTAACCATTTAACCAGGAGTCCATGGTAAGTTTTTTATTCTAGCGGTAGATGATTGTATAATTTAATACATATTGCATAGCTATTATTTAATTATTAAGTTATTCTGGGACAATTGTCATAAACTAGTCTATTCGATAATCGATTGGAACTAGAATTAAATTCTATGGCCTTTTTCAATGTTTGATTATTCTGTTTTACAAATACGACTGACAGACAACTTATAATGATAAAATCTATTCATAAACATAAGGGATGACATTTCTCTGTTTTTTTCAGCTATTTTATGTTAATTATTTACATTCCATTTTATGTTAATACTAGCTGACCCGGCAAACGTTGTTTTGCCATATAAAGTATGATTCACGCGATAGTTTTATAAGTAATAAAATATTGCCTATATTATAGCCTGTACATCATTTTGTTCTATTGTCAATAGTTTTTGCAGCGCACGCAAAAATAGGTTTTCTCTTTTACACCTTGTGTTACAAAATAGCAATTTTATTACGGATCCCTTATTTTGAAAAAAAAATAGCCTATAGCCTTCCTCGATAAATGGCCTACCCAACACTGAAAGAATCATTCAAATCGGACCAGTAGTACCAGAGATTAGCGCGTTCAAACAAACAAACAAACAAACAAACACTACAGCTTTATAATATTAGTATAGATAATATTTTACTGTACCATCCATTGACGTACACAATTAGATTCACAATCGGCTTATAAATGGACGTCGATAATGTCATAGCGGCGTAGTATACATATACATTATCTTATACAGATAATATTAAAATATTCATTCAAATTAACACCTTATTTGGTGTCAGTAATGTTCAAAGTCAATTGTATACGCATACACTGTCATGGAGTGGCGATGTTTTCAAAGCGCTGTCAAAACACAACTAAAAAACAAGTTTTGCTTCAGACAATTTTTGGAGCGTTGCCGATCTTTTAACTACGTGTAGACGCTTTTTTTGATGCTACATATCGAATCGTACTGGAAATATTTGAATCAGATAATTGAAATATTAATATACTTATAAACTTTGATAAACTTATATTTATTATATTTTCAACTAGCAATGCCACGTGGTTTCACTCGCTTGGATACCGATTTCGTGGTACTTTCCAAGTCTACTAAGTCGGACTATAGATTTATTTTTGTTAACATAAAAGTTTTATTTCACTTGGGTATTATTTCATTTCTTTCTTCAAATTGACAATTTTAAATACATTATATCTTTGATGTCCGATTTTAATAATTTAAAAAGTATTTCATGGGATAAGGATTCATACAGAGGTGTGAATATTAATGGTTTGTTAATTGTCAACTTTTAAAATGTAAAAAAGTAGTTAAATTGTTTAAATAGTGGCATAACTAAAGTAGTTAGAGATATGGTATCGCGGACTTTCTGTAAGATATTGATACGTTCTATAATACTATAGAACATTTTTTTTTTATTAAATTGATATTAGGGGATCCCTATTTTTTTGAAAATTGTAACATAGCCACACAGTGATTTGAGAGTATGATGCCTGTAAGCTCTATAAAATAAGATAACTAGTTTATAATTTTGATTGTTTTCTTTCTTTAGTATAATATCTTTGTAACGCATTAGATTTAATATGTAATGTTACATTGTATTTTTAATTGATAAGTAAATTAACAGTCAGTGAAGATGCAGCTTTCTAATGATGAAAGAATTTCTGAAATTGGCCCAGCAGTTTTTGTATGAAAACATTATAAACATACATACAAAAACACAAATGATTTCTCTTTATAATATAAGTTTAGATTTACTTTGAAGTTGATTATCGCAGTATGAAACCTGCTGGCTTCTCCTTTGAACGTTGAATGTCATGATCATTATATCATGATATCCTTACGTCTCATTGTTTCAGTTTGGTTACAATTACTACCAAAGAGCTTTTGTACCTTACAAACGAAGTGTCAGTTACTCCAACTTTTCAAATAAAATTGAGAATATTTTTCGAAATTTTATTGAGAGTATTTTGCGCTTTGATAGATTATTACTAAAACTTAAAATATATATATGTATATTAAAATGTATAATAATTTGTAAGGCCATTCTTAAAAACGATTTTGTCTGAAGACTTTCGTCAATGGACATTATAAATGTACCAAATAAATTCTGAAAATACAAAAAGCTTGAATAATGTACGATAATGATAGAATGAAAATAAAATTAAAGAAGGTATAATATAGTTGTTTTTACTAACAACTCAAAAACTATAAGTTTTTAGACATAAACATACTATAAAATTAGACTGTCTTCTGTAGCAACGTGCTTAAGAGATAAGTGGCTCGCAAAACGTTATTCTCGTCACATGATTATAATCAAAATTCCAATTTAATTAAAATTAAAAAAAGATAGTCGTCGTATTCAACCTTTGTATGCCACCCCACACATAAGCTATATAACTCTTCAACATCTTGATGCCTTGTGTTTACCTACAGTACGTTTTTCAAGGACCTTGCTTCTACGTATAAACGGACTTTTTAGTGGACTTCCTTGTACGGTGTTTCAATGAACATTCGACAACCACAAAAACAGCGCGTACACTTTTTGAAAAGGCCGGCAACGCTATTGATATTATTTTGGTGTTGCAAGAGAATGTTAACGGCGGAGATCACTTAATAGCTGGCGACTGTCAGATCGTTTGTCCTACTCTTCCATAATAAAATATTTTATTTTGAAGTAAGGCTTCTTTAGGCGCGACTTGGGGTAACTCAGAATTTTTGCTGACGGAAGTAACGCTCAGTAATTGCGTCGGCAAAAGTGAAGGTTACACAATTTTTTATGCGTTAAAATTGAACGGTTTTAAAAAAAAATGTTTTAATTTGCTCAGTAATGTTTTTTTGAAAATCTCCAAGTGTTTTTGTTAATTTATTAGTACTTTTGTAATAAAATATGATAAATAAATGTTTCAGAAATTTTGTAGTGTCTACGACAACCGGTAATTTTTCTTTGGTTAATATTTTAATAATTAATATTTTTGTTAGCTATGTTAATATTCGTTAATATTCAATAACATCGTTATATTGACATAATATTATGTGCAACTTACCTGAAATATTAGAAATTGTGAATAAAATCTCAATTATTTTTTTAATGAGTTTATATTATTAAAATTTGAAAGTGGTATTAATTTATTTTATGTATAATAATTATCAGTTTAATTAAATGGCGGAGTTAAGTGATCACCACTTATAAAATATTATGGCCTAAATTTATAATTATATTATATTTAATGATACTTTTTAAGCATAATTATTTACTAAATATATGTTTAACATGCTTATATATCTGTTAATAATTCATAAAGTTAATTATTTTTGAGATTTACTTCAATCGAGCGTAAAACTTACACGCAGACTATTTTTTAGACGACGACAAAGATTTCCACGACGATCGGTCCTGCGCTGCCCTCATCCAACGTATTCAATAACAGGGGTTAACAATAATGGGTTTTGGATCTGGATGTAGGAGCGTAGACTTCACCAGTCGAGACCACTGCAGTTATGGATTGACATTCAATGTGCCTCTTACTATGCGGTAATCCCTCCCAGTTTTAACCGAGTCGATCACGGAGATATCATATGTCTTTTGGTCGACTAAATGAACTCGATCTCATTTTTGGTGGCACCATTGGGGCTGATCCAAGTCCATTTGCGTTGTTTTGGCTTCATAAAGAAGGAGTTGATCATATAGAGATCCTCCTTCTCCATGAAGTCAGCCAGCATCTCGGGCGTTCCGATTTCCATAACGAAATTGTGCCACTCTCAACTCATCGCGGCTACGTTTGCCCAGTTTTGCATTGAAGTCTCCCATGACAACGTTGAACTGGGTCTTCGGAGTGTGAAATTACCATTACCATTGCAATGATTCTGGATTCCTGATTGAACTGAAAGCTCTGAGTGGCATAGCAATTGCCCACGTCCTTTCATATATTTTATTTTTTATTTATTATATATTAGGAGATTCAACAGCTTTCATAACATTACAAAACAATCTTAATAGTCATAGCCATTTACAGAATCCCACGTGTATATAATTGGATAGTAACATATGTGTGCGATACACCAGCCTATAATCCAACATACCTACAGCCAATATTATATATTAACTAGATACACTATAATACAATTAGCAAAATATATGTGAACATAATACACATATCAATTACAACTCATATAATATTACAATAAATTATCAACTAACTTGTATAACATTATCCAATACTAGCTTATCAAAAAAATCCCTGTTCAGTAGCCGTCTCGCCGTTGCCACACTTGTGTTGAATAGATCAATGTTTATGTGCTTACAGGTTTCATTGAACTTATTGCCTGCCCTTACTAAAAATTCATTTTGCCTATAGTTTGTTCTCACTTGCGGTATATTTATTAGAGGATTAAACCTAATAGGTTTGGGTACATATAGTTTTAGTTTTTCTAATAGTTCAGGACAGTCCACCCTATTGGAAGCTATTTGCAATAAATATGTAACGTCCGCAATATATATAAGATGTTAAGTCTAATTAGCCCAGTAATTTCACTAGAATCACATAAATGCTAGCAACTTACTACAGCAGACAAAAGCGCCGCTGTGGTACCCACTGAGCCAGCGTTCTATGAACCTCGAGAGAAAGTACTCATTAAAGCTTTAATTTCACATTCAATTTAACCAAAGCCTTATTGGAAATTGACCCTTCTTTACACATTTGTGCCGGTATTGAAACGTGAATGTAAAACAATGGCAGAATAGATAACTCATTGTAAAGCTTCATTTCCAGTCTATTCATAGTCAGCCAATCACAATTGTATCCTGTAATTTAATTCGTATCAGCAAATGACGAATGCACAATAGCATCGATAGATAGATATAGAATAATCTGTACCTAGACCAAGAGATGACAATGATATCTTAAAGGATATTAATTTGTTATAGCTATTTTTCTTTTTGAAAATTATCAAGGTTTGTCTAATGTTTGTGGTTTTTAAAAACTAAAGTGGAATTAATTTCGTTCCAAAGTGTTATTCCACATTTGACCCATTATAATATCAATTTTATATCTAATCAATAAATATAAAGATCATACCTCAAAAGTATACGCTCGAGAATTTTCTATTGGGCAGAGCCAACTAATGAAGCTGAAGACCGGTGACGGCAAGAATCGTTTATCGTCTAAGTCCGAACATTTAAGGGAAATCGAGAACTTCTATGGACAGTTAAACACGACCGCAACGGGCACCTGTTACCAACAAGTCTGAAGACCCATGAGCAAAAAATAACCCGACATATACCTAAGATAGATATCGAAGAAGACGTCTGGGATAGACGTCAGTTTGTACGAAACTAGTATGGCCCTACAACAACTAAAAAACAACAAGGCGCCGGGTGATGATGGAATTACAGCCGAGCTTCTGAGTGCTGGTAGTACTCCTGTGCTTCCTCACGAAGCTACTCAATTCCATCATTCTCCAGGGCAAAACGCCGCAAACATGGCACTGAAGTATAGTGTTGCTGTTCTTCAAAAAGGGAGATAAAACGCTTTTGAAGAGCTCTAGACCTATATAACTTCTGAGCCATGTATATAAGCTGTTTTCTAGGCTTTAATCACGAATCGTCTCGTGCGTAGGTCCATCGACTTCCTGCCTCTCTAACAAGCAGGATTCCGAAAAGGCTTTAGCACCATATACCACATAAAATCGCTTCGGCAGGTTATCCAGAAGACGGACTAGTGGACTATGAGAAAGCCTTTAATTCGATCGACACCTGGGAAGTGCTTCTGTCTCTCAAGCGGTGCCATATAGATTATCGATATATCAAAGAGTTGAAGTGTATATATGAAAACGTCACCATGTCAGTCCGTCTCCAGGTTAAAATCTCAGATCCGATCGCAGCGGGGAGTCAGACAAGGCGATAGCAACGACGAAGCTGTTCACCGCTGCGTTTATTATTATTATTATTATTTATGGAAAAGGAGGATTAACGTGGGGCGGTAGGAATCAGGTGAAACAGCTCTTCGGATACTCCCCGTGATAATTGCGGTAGAAGACATACAATGAAGCGACGTCTCTATCCAACGTCGTGTAATCTAGCTGTTCACAGAGTACTCGGTCGCCGACAATTCGAGCTGCTCTGCGTTGCACGTGGTCAAATGGATCAAGCTGATACTGGGGTGCTACAGACAAGAGATGACACCAATACTTTATGTGTAGCCGGACCTGCACTTTGTAGAGCGCCACTATGTGGGCCGGCTTGAAGTATTGCCGTGCTCTATTAGTGACGCCCAGCTTCTTCGAAGCCAATTCGTCTTTGCTCTCCAAATTACCGCGGAATTGGCAATCGCTCGAGATCTCGAGACCCAGTATTCCGATACTAGGCGAGGCCTTACGGGAAGTGCTGTCGAAGAGCGTTGATAAGCGTTGGAAGATGTCTTTAAGCTTCTGGACTGGAACGGACTGGGCATCAATATCAATGGCGAATATCATAACTCACCTTCGTTTCATAGATGATAATATCGTCAATAATATATCATTATATAGTATACATTATTTCAACTTGTACGACTAGGGAGACTTGCAACAAAAAAAAGATTAATAGGCAGAAACCCTCAGAGCATTAAAATACATAAATCTAGCAAACGGATGCTATGGGACATAAGAGGCAACATACCATATCTATAACATGTTGCCAGTCGAGTAAAATGTAATGGAGACCTTTAGCTGGTTTTCGCTCTTTGTTATTGTCTTTGTCATGAGTAAAGAAAACACCGAAACTTTGCTTATTGCTGATGTGATGAGTTTATCTTCTATATTATTAGTCATGACATTCGATGATCTGACGGTTATCTAATGATTTCACGACCAGCTGAAAACCGAGACCATTATTTATTCCATGCTAGTAATAAAAACGAATAGGAGAATTCAAATTAATTGTTAGTTTAATATAGCTCTTAGACCAATGTTTCGTGTACATTTTATTGCTACATTGTTGGCACCAGTGAAGGATGAGTGCTTTGTTAGATCCCAGTTTTGTATACTCTACGAATTCTGACAACTACCATTAATATGATTCGCGGTGAGGGCCAATTTCTTACAGTTGGAATAAATGTAGCTCTGCTCTTGATTAATAGATCCCATTTAGTATAAGTGCCATTGTTGTGTACGGATGTAATCTTTTACATAAAATTTAGCTTGATTGAAAGGATAAAGTTATTACAAACTTTCCTTTTAGTAGAATTAAGTGAAATTATATGGGGCTGTATTACACCAATAATGGCAATTTTATTACAATTTAAATCAATAAAAACATTCGTGTATACTAAAACAACGAAAAAAGAGTTTTCTATTGCAAATAACATTTATTATTTTTATAGTGAAATAAACATTGATATAAAAGAGTGGCAATGTGTTTCTTGCTACTTCTTCTCATTAGCTCAACCCTTTACGAAGTAGCGGTAGATTCAATAAGAAAAATATTTTTTTGACATTCATAAGTGTCATTTCCGTGACCTACATGAATAAAGTTATTTTCATTTGATTTGAGTGTGTTATTTTAATACTTAAATATAAAAGAGTTCAAAAATATAAAAAGCTTATTGGGAGTAGTCTCATATTGGCTGCAATACAGTCCTTTGTACGTTGAGGCTAGTTATCAATAGAAGCACACACTCTTTACATGGGTAAATTCTTCACTGCCAATCGTACGGATTGTTTTACGGACTCCAAATCCATATCATGGCGTTTAGAGCAAGCCGTACTCTCAGAAACTGACCATAAATCAAAATCCAGCGGATTAGTATCGGGACTAGAAGACAGCCAGTTTTCAGCTCTGATGAAGTCCGAAACGTTCGTTTCCAACCAAGACTGCGTAGACCGATTTTGGCGAAGTTTTGGCGACAGCTTTATGAGCCGGCGCCAAAACTTGATGGAAGGACCATCCTTAGTTATTGAACATGGTGTTGTTAAGGGATTTCACTATCTTCTCAAGAATGGTGTCTTCATACACTTGTGCCGATTATTTGATACCATTTTTACAAAAGTTTGGTTCAGTTACTCTTTCATAATTCCCCACCAAACCATCACTGAAGTCGGATAGTGACCCCGTTGCCCTCCGTCGACTGATTGGAAAGATTCCTTCGAGCTTTGAACATAAATACGATCATTTTGTTTGTTTAAATGTTGCTTAATTGCAATAAAATTCTCATCCGTAAACAAAAATTTTCTGTGACCTTGCTTTGCGTACCGTTTCAGTGGTTGTTTCGATTTTTCCACCCTATTCTTTTTTAAATTATCATTTAAGAAATTACCAGTACGTCTCTTATAGGCTGCAAGTCATCTTTTAAAATACGCGACATGGTTCTAGGTGCTATCTTCATTTCCTGAGATAAAATCTTTTGCTTTCGGATAGGATTTCTTCGAATTCTTTTCCATACTGCTTTGACCACCTTTTTCGTATGAACACTACGTGGACGGCTAGATGTATTTATTAATAGCCCGGTACACAAACATTTTTCTAATACCAAGCGTATTGAGAGTTTTGAACATTGTATTTGGCTCCATACCTACTTTGTATAATACAATCACAGCGATTTGTTTCTAGTTATCTCTATTTTTATATCGCAAAATATTGTAACATATATTGACGCCAAAATGAGAAAACTCAATGAACAATCATATAAAAGTAACAGATTCCAAATTCAAATGTAATATTTTGTTTATTTTGAATTGTAACCGTTTTTATGGCCAGACAAAGTATATCTTTCATATTGAAGGTGTTTCATAATAACAAACATACATTGAAGAATCCTAATCGATTTTCCGTATAAGTGGTAAATTCTGGTCTCATCTTGATGCAAGGAGCGTGAGTACGACTGAAGCCGTCTTCAATCATCTCCATTCATATTTCGATTTGACATCTCATTTCCGCGCTGTCTATGCATTTCTGAATCTTCTGTTACATTACTATCCCTAAAACTAGCCACATTTACTTAAGCCGGTTTCAATACACTGAACAGTTTATCAAGTCGTAGGTATTTGTTTTTAAAACATAATATTTAATATTGATTCAGATTATAAAAAGCCACAAGAAACTCAGTCTATTTTTGTTACTTCAAAACTCGATGATATTATCTAGATTTTTTAATGGTGTGCCTAATCTGGAAGTACATTTCTGATGGAAAACACTATTGGGATGAAAGTGAATAGATGGAATCTATAAATGATTTAATGAACTCTTTATTTTGATAGGCATAAATAAATAAAAGTGATTTTGTATTTTTTCAAAAGCAAAAGAAGTGAAACGCGCGAAGAAGACTGCTAATGGCTGCCGAAAACACAGTGATGATGAGATATTTAACAGGCGAATTTAAAGGTATACTTAATACTACAGCAACTAACTGATCTATACTAAGGCCAACGAGAGGAAATAAAGAAAGTAAACAAACGGACATCATTCCATTTCATTCGTTTAATACAGACAGACAGCAATCAGAATATAATATAACTATACAGAATATAATAATTATATAATGAGAGATCATCATGTAATCATGATGTATCTTTTCTTGTATATGTGAAAATATATTCAAAATTATTTAAGAAAGTATGTACTATTGTTAAGTCAATGCATATTAGAGAAATAATTAAAAATGCTTCAAATAAAATAAAAAAGACTTGGAAAGTTATTAACTGGGAATCTGGAAGCGCGAAAGACTGCAAGTTTGAATATAATCTAATAATAAACAATACTAAAATCCACTCTGAGCAGGAAGTAGCTTCTGCTTTTGAGAAATTTTTTTCTGACATTCCAGTTTCTATCTCAAGCACCCTTGTCTTCTCCATCAGTGTTGCTGAGTCACTTCTTTTGGAAAATGTTAAGGAATGTAAACAAAATTTCAAATTCAGTGTTGTTAGCCCAGCAGAAATAATTAAAACTTTCAGATCTGTAGAAATGAAAAAATCTGCTGATATATGGGGCATATCTGTAAAAATAATAAGTTCAGTTATTGACGGCATAGCACCATATCTAGCACTAGTTTTTAATAGCTGTATTGAACATGGCGTGTTTCCTGACCTTCTGAAATAAAGTAAAATTACACCAATATTTAAATCGGGACTCACTTCTGACCCGAATAGCTATCGCCCTGTTTCAGTGTTGCCTACCCTATGTAATATTAAAAAAAAAAATATTTTAAGCCAAATGCTTACTCACTTTAACACTTATAAGTTACTTCATATAAAACAATTTGGCTTTGCGCTCCACTACGGATGCAGGTGTCGAACTAATCAGGAATATTTTTGAGGCCTGGGAGGAATCACAAAATGCACTTGGTATCTTATGTGATTTACCTAAGGCTTTTGTGTTCAACATTGATTGTGTTCAACATTCAACGCTGGTCAGGAAACTATGTCACTATTGTATAAGAGGATCTGCGCTCGATCTTCTGATCTTATATGTTAATAATAGGATTCAGAGGGTCGATGTCAATGGTAGGAGATCTCCTGGGACTCCTCTCTGTATGGGGGTACCACAAGGGTCTATTCTTGGAACCTTCCTCTTCCTAATTTATATAAATGATCTACCTACCTTGTAGAAAAAAAACACAAGGTGATATTGTTTGCGGATGACACTTCACTTATATTCTAAGGTAAACAAAGCCAAGTTTTAAATGACGAAGAAAACAATGCTCTATCTGACATCGTGTACTGGTTTAGCGCCAATTACTTATTGTTAAATAGTCATAAAACCAATTATATTAAATTTACCGCGCCAACTGTCAAAATTGTAGATGCGAATATTTTATTAAACGGAGAGGTGGTAAAGCCAGTGGAATCTGCTGTATTTCTTGGCATTACTCTTGATTCCAAATTGCAATGCCCCATATTGAAGGATTTGCGCATAGGCTTAGTTCTGCAGCATATGCGGTTAGGAAAATTAAACGGTTAACTGACATAGATACGGCATGCCTAGTATACTTTAGTTATTTTCATAGTCCTATGGTATATTGTTATGGGGCAGTGCGGCCGATATTAATACCATCTTTGTGCTGCAGAAGAGGGCTTGCCGCGCGATTTTTAACCTAGGTCCTAAAAAATCATTAAGAGAAATTGAAAGAAATAAACATTTTGACTGTTGCTTCTCAATACATTTTTGATAATGTTCTGTATGTTCATAAGCACATTGAAGAATTTTCTAGAAACTCTGATATTCATAATGTTAACACAAAGTACAAACATGAACTTGTTATGCCGGTTGGGTGAGTTAGTAAGTCTTTTATTGGGCGATGTATATGCCAGAAAATGTATAAAACAAATGTGTTACGAAATTTAAAAGAATTTTTAAAAAACGTATGTGTGGGAAAGGTCACTATAGCATAAACGATTTTCTTAATGACACCACGGACTGGGAATAAAATAGAACACCCTCAGGCTCTTTAATTATAAATGTTTATTGTACGATATTATATTGTAACCCATATTTTTATATTTAAAAAAGACCGCTGAGTTTCTTGCGCCCATTCTTCTCAGATCTTAGGCAGTCTCTTTTGAATGGGTGGTTTTTGAAGTTCAATAAGTGATTTTGAACCCTATTTTGAATAAAAATATTTGAATTTGAATCTGAATAGGCAATCCATAATTTTTATATAATCTATTCAAATAAAATTGTATTGAAGCCCTGAAACTTTGTTTGTATTCTTTATATCATCTCGTTGGCCTTACTAAAACCTGAAGGTAGTCATCGGAACTCCTCAATGAAACCATACGTTCCAGCCTGTTTTTGATCTGATTGAAATTGCCTTGAGTTGAACTACCCATATTAATAAGCAAAAAAGTACAGTTAGTATAAAGTTCTTTTCAAATAACAAATACTGACCATATAATATCTTAAGATAAAATATCTAAAAATATGATTTACCGCGGAAGAATACAATAAAAAGGTTTGTTTTAGTTGCTACTGAAGGTTTGACTTGAAAATATATTTTTAATAGTATTATTTTATCCTTAATAACCTTATTATCGTTTATCAGGTCAAATTTTGTGACTAACATAAACTCGACTAGCATTGTCATTGGAAGTTATAATAGTGCCTTATTTAAATGCTTTCTTTAATATTATCTTTTAATCTTGCCCTTAATCGTAAGTAAATAAATTTTCGTGCTGTCAAAATACGGTAGAGTTATAAAGCAATTTAAATGAAAAATCCCATTCATTAATTCCTATTTTAACCTAATCTTCCTAAGTGACTTTTGTACTACAATTTATCGGGTTCAGCTCACAGAGATAACCCGAAAATGAATAGTGCCCTCATAAAATCCGCAAGCTTGACGCTAAATGTACTTCATTATTAGGGTCCTATGTAAATATTTATAATCAGTTATAATTTTTGTTTGAGATTTCTTTTTCTACGATGAAGCGTTAGAACCTGAACACCTTATTATTATTTTCTAACTCAGTTTTTCTTTTTGAAATAATCAATAAAAAAGAATAAAAAGGATAATTTAACACTGAGTCATTATCCTTTTTACATTTGAAAATACATTTGATTAATTGTAATCCATATTTTTGCTACTACGAAATAACAGGTATGAATTCTTTATGAAATGCATTTTATGGGCTTTAATTTTCCGAAACAATAACCTCCCTGTCCTCCAAAATCATGGAGAGCATAATTAACCGTCAGCTCTTGGTATACCTAGAGGGTCATCAGTTGATTCACGACTCGGCAGTACGGCTTTCGCCATGGTCGGTCGGCAGGTGATCTTCTGGTAAACCTAACATATAGATGGGCTGCGGCTATTGAAAGCAAGGGGGAAGGCCTGGCAGTTAGCCTGGATATAGCGAAGGCCTTTGATCGTGTATGGCACAAGGCGCTCCTCTCAAAACTTCTATCATTTAGGCTTCCCGAGAGCCTGCGCAAGTGGACCTCCAGCTTCCTCACTGGGCGCAGCATACAGGTCGTTGTCGACGGACATTGCTTGAACCCGAAGCCCGTGAATGCTGGAGTGCCCCAAGGCTGTGTGCTATCTCCTACGCTGTTTCTTCTGCATATCAATGATATGTTGGACACCTCCAACATTCATTGCTATGCAGACGACAGCATTGGTGATGCCGTATACACGGGCCATGCAGGTCTCTCTCGCGAAATCGTCGACCAGTGCCGGGAGAAACTTGTGTCTTCTATCGAGTCCTCTCTTGAGAAGGTCGCGGAATGGGGTAAATTGAACCTTGTCCAATTTAACCCCCAGAAGACTCAAGTTTGCGCGTTTACCTCTAAAAAAACCCCATTTGTCGTATCACCGCTCTTCGACAACACTTCCCTAAAAGCCTCGCCTAGTATCGGAATACTGGGTCTCGAAATCTCGAGCGATTGCCAATTCCGTGGCCATCTGGAGGGCAAAGCCAAATTGGCTTCAAAGAAACTGGGCGTCATTAATAGAGCACGGCAATACTTCAAGCCGGCCCACATTCTAGCGCTGTACAAAGCGCAGGTCCGGCCACGCATGGAGTATTGCTGTCATCTCTGGTCTGGCGCACCCCAGTATCAGCTCGATCCATTTGACCACGTGCAACGCAGAGCAGCTCGAATTGTCGGGGACCCAGTGCTCTATGAACGGCTGGATCACTTGGCGTTGCGTAGAGACGTCGCTTCATTGTGTGTCTTCTACCGCATTTATCACGGGGAGTGTTCCGAAGAGCTGTTTAACCTAATTCCTGCCGCCGAATTCCACCTTCACCCGACACGCCACAAGTTAGGATATCATCCTCACCATCTGGATGTGTGGCGGTCCTCCACAGTGCGGTTTACAAGGAGCTTTCTTCCACGTACTACAAAGCTGTGGAATGAACTTCCTTGTGCGGTGTTTCCGGGACGATACGACATGGGTACCTGCAAAAAAAGCGCGTACACCTTCCTTAAAGGCCGGCAACGCTCCTATGATTCCTCTGGTGTTGCAAGAGATTGTGGGCGGCAGTGATCACTTAACAACAGGTGACCCGTTCGCACGTTTGTCCTCCTATTCCATTAAAAAAAACGCGTACACCTTTATTAAAGGACGGCAACGCTCCCATGAATCCTCTGGTGTTGCAATAGAATGTGGGCGGCGGTGATCACTTAACACCAGGTGACCCGTACGCTCGCTTTTCCTACTTTCCCATAAAAAAAAGAACATTTACCATTGTAATATATATATTTTTACATCATCGGAAAGTAAAGATTTCAACGAATAGAAAGCACACACACACTTTTTGAAAAAGATGATATTTTGACGGATTCGATTGAAAATAAGGATTCTTTTCCGATATTTGAGTCAAAATAAGGTGAAAAAATAAATATTGAAATTCAAATAATATCCACTGTATTTGGGACATATAAAGGTAACTTTTTACAATATTTCGTGATAAAAAAAATATTTTGCAAAAGACAAAAATAATAAATCAAAATCTTGCTTTTTTGTGTTTTTACATAAACTTTGATGTTATGTGAAAAAATTATGAAATCAAAAGTTGTAGATCTTTTTATTACCTACAACTTAGCCATTTAACTTTTTGCCATAGGAGTTGAAGTTTTGCCGGGAATCGAGATAAACCGTTTTTTATCCTGAAATACCCCCCCTTTTCCACTTCCCGACATCAAATCGCCCGTAATTTATTTTTCTGTTCATTTTTGTTATATTATCGTCCTTTTTCAATGTGTTTCATCCTACTATTATTTTTTTTGGTTTAAAAACTTATCGACCCTGGTCTATTTATAACCATAAATACTCATAATACCCATACTCATGGGTGCCACTATCAGATCTGGACCAAATCGCAATGGAACCACGTGGGAATCACCAGCATTCAAATAAAAATCTTGTTCATGGGCTTATTCAGTCTGAGTAGTTGTATAAGGTCCTTATAGAAGGTCAATATTTATGTTGCCTAGAATAATACAATTCTGTGATGCGAGTTAGATTCAAGGCATGAATTAAACTTAATTATTAATTAAAGTCTTGTGGTTTTATCTAATATGATTTATTTACTTTTTCTTCTCTTTTTAAGTTATTCAAGTAAGAGTTATTTTGCTACACCACATTATATTGTAGAACGTGTGACGGTGATTTAGAAGATGATGAAGGTGAACATTGATTTAGAAGAGCGGTAATGAGTTTCTTAACACTTATTCTCGTAAAAGGTCAAATTTGCCTAAGTGTTGGTAAGTGGAAAGACTAATTTTGTGAAATAATTATTGACATTCATAAATCATATTTTGTAACTTTATAGAATACGTTGTTTATATAAATTTATTTTTTCTGAATGAATTATTATTATAATGAGATGCTAACTTTGTTAGTAACTTAGATTTCGTTACTAGCTAAATTTTCTCGTCAGACTACTAAAGCTAATGACACAAAAAATTAAAAAACTTAATTTGCTTCATTACAACGCTTTTTACCTAGAAAGTCCAATATTGTAATAATCAGCTTAATTGACCGAATATACGAACTCAATCGACTGTCTAACCGGAATTATGAAATAGGGGTTCATTGTCGAATTTATTCAAGCAGCGGTGAGAGGGAATATTGACGACAATAGTTTTATGGATCAGTTCACCGACGTAATGAAAATGATTTGTTTATAATATTATATATAATTAATACCCTTTAATTAATGTATGTGTGTGTATAATAAGAAAGATTTCCTATGTGTGTATAATAAGAAAGATTTCATATTACGGCTGATGAAAAAAATGTCAATATCTTTAAAAAAAATTTCGTATAAATTTACTATCATGTGCAGAACAGAAATCAAAGTAACAAATTAGACGCCACGTGGACAGATGTCCACGTGTGATGTACTAATAAGTGTCAAGTGTCAATGTGTCAAGAGTTCCTCGCCGCCTCCGCAGTTCTGCCGTGACCACGATTCATGCAATTGAATCGAAATATTGCCTTCAAATAAATACAATATAATATCGTGAGTACCCGTTATAATAATTTCTATGTAAGTCCTTATATTGAATTCAATTTAGCGCTTCCTGTTAGAGGTTGTGTAGAGTTAGTATGGTTGGTATTACGATTATAAATTAAAAAGCTACGAATAAATATTAAGTTCAGACCGGTTATACATTTGTTTGTCATGTTGAAATTTAATAACATTGAAACTTAAACGCGTTGAAATTGAAATTATAAAAACCTTTGCTGACAAAGTAAAATTAAATGTTTATAATTAAAGACACATTTCGTTGTTTTTCCGGATCAATGTTTTATTTTAATTGTATGTGATATTAGCCTTATTTAAACAAAATACTTGTCCCCTCTACGTATTTAAAGTAAGTTTTAAGTAAGTCCCCTTCTCGGTTGAAAAAGATAAGTATTCTTTTCATAACGCACGAAAAAATGGTACAAAGTTATTAAAGATAGAAAGAGAACAAAATGGCCAAACCGCTTCAGTGATAGTTTCGTTGTACCACCCTATTATTTTTTAAATTATCAGTTAAGAAATGAACAGTACGTCTCTTATAGGCTGCAAGTCCTAAGTCATCTTTTAAAATACGCGACATGGTTCTAGGTGCTATCTTCATCTCCTGAGAAAAAATATTTTGCTTTCGGATAGGATTTTTTCGAATTTTTGCCCTACTGCTTTACTACCACCTTTTTCGTACCAACACTACGTGTACGGCCAGATCTCTTTCTATCACAAACACAGCAGAACACATTGTAACTATTAATAGCCACACGGTACACAAATATTTTACTCATACCAAGTGTATGAGTAATAACAAATTCAAATGTAATATTTTGTTTATCTTTAGCTGTAACAGTATACATTTAAAATGTTTCATAAGCACACATTGAAGAATTCAAATCGATTTTCCACATAAGTGGTAAATACTGGTCTCATCAGAATAAGTATAGAACATCATTGTTTCCAGACTATATTTTCTACTACTTATTACATTTACGGACAAACGAGAAAAATTTTCAACAAGATCCCAAACTCCAGATCATTTCCATTCTAAAACTTCACTATTGATACAATTACGCTCAATTTAGTAAAGAATTTTCATATCCCTCAAATGTTGTCTGAGCAATTCAGCTTTAATTGAGTCCGGACTTAGTTTGTGTCTTATTGTTTAAGTTAGATAATTACTACACCCTTTGAATGTAGACATTACTCCCAGATTGCGGGTTTATTTGATGAATAGCATGTATGATTTCTACTGAAATGAACGGATATTATTTCGGCAGATTCTTGATAATATCATCCTTAATCTTTATAGATTAAACTTAATGAATGTCCGTTTGCGAGCCTTTCTATTTAGAATCCAGTCAAGGAAACGCAATATACTTAAGATTAAGATGGTAGGTGCTTATTTCTCGCGACAACACCCTAATTCCAAGCTGTTAAAAGTCCAGGTGTGTGTAGTATTCATGAAGATGTTTACTTCTAACTAATAGCGTCGTTTTAACGGACATATGAATTCGGAAAATCGATAACACATTACTCAGTCGCAGGTGGGTCAAACTGGCGCCTCCCAAAAGAGAAGAAATTAGGCACTAGGCCTTGCACCGCCAAGACACTACTACGAGTAAGCAAAATTCCCGAAAGGCGCTTGGTAACATATGGTAGGTCAAATTTTTCACCCTCCTACCCCCCACCTCCCATTATTTCAGTTTTCCAGTAAGGACAACGGCATTCTGCTATGTCTTGAGCTGTGGAACATTTCTCGTCGACAAAGATCGAACAACTGCTATTCGTACTACACAATCAAAAGAAGCTACATAACAATGCATATGGAAGAATACCTTCACTTGCGAGACGCTATCAACAATTGCAACACCGCCAGAGTTAGTCCATCCATTATAATTGGGTTTCCACGGAAGACTCGCGTTGTGGATTCTTTCGAAACCACAACTATGCTGAGTTGAGGGCCCATTGGCGTCATTAGATCATAATTTGAATAGTATAACTTTAAGAACTATAATCAGAATGTATAACGTCGTCAATAAACATTTTTTTCTTTTTTTCATAATCGTACGTCCCCGTTATTTGCATGACTAAATACACGATGCTATGCCTTTCGTGCGCAAATGCGTACGACCATAATATCAATTTTTAAAATTTACGTGTAATCCAAAGTAGCAGGAGATTAAATATTTGTTATTGCCAGGCAAAATACTAAGCATCGTTAAGACATTACAACAAGTGTGTTCAAACAAAATTAAAGTCTTTCATAAGCTTTATTACAAAATTACACGTATTCCCTCCCACGTGCTGGATGTATTCGGTTGAATAGCAAAATCGAGGTTTACCTCACACACACATTTTGAATTGGTAAGTTGAAAAAAAACGCCCTGAGGAAATCGATAGTGTGATTTCCGCGTAAATCAACTACTCTTCGACATTGTTACCACAAACATGATTAATGGTCCATGTGAAGATTACTCTATTGGAGTTTCCTAAAGATTTCTCTAACGACACGATTACAAACGTCGACTGGATATCCAAAATGTCGTCGAAGACTTGCTGATGATTGTGGCGAATCATTAAATATAAATGTTGACAACGCAGACACTGTATATATATTAACAATCGTCTGGTGGTATTATATTCACCTCCGCAGAGCAAAACATTGTGTACTGCACTTACATGTGCCTTTATTCAAATAAAGAATTCATAATACCGGTATAAATACTCCTCGTTTGAATGACAACTACCAGTTTGTACATAGACAATACTCATGACATGTCATAGACGATACATTTATTGCTTATTTTATTGTTTTAAAACTTAAATCTCTGATTTCTTATACTTGTCGAAGCGTCAACGCACACTAACGCCATCTATCCTTTAGCCGTTCGTTTAGGAACTTCAAGTTGTTGTGTGACTTGGGGATGGTTAGTGCGGTGTGATGGCAACACTCAAGTAGCAAACGATCCCGCTACGACATACTTAACAATAATTAGGCCATTTATACACAATCTTAACCATATTCTATCTGCTGTGGTATTTCAACCCATCTTCTCCTGGTCCCACCTGGTATCCTTCGGTTGTTCCTCTTATTCCAGTATATTGTCTCAGTTTCTCATTCCACCTTGGTACCAGGCCTTAATTTACAGGCTATAATGAAATACAATGCATACAAAGAAAACCACGGTATAGCTTATAAAAGAGACAGAATCATTGGATATTATTAGGATGAAACATCTTAAACATAGTCCCCACAATTTTCGTTTCCTTCACAAAAAGTATTGAATATTTCACATTTTCACTGTCATTAAATTAATGATATCGCTTTCTCCTCGCACATAGGGCTTGATCCGGAACACACTTTGTCATAACATGGCCTGAGCTCCGTCATGTGGTAAATAAATAGGTCCTGTCAAATATTCTCTTGATGGGGCACTTTGTTTCAAGATAAAGGTATTCTTACAGATGTTTGGAAGGCGCCGATTGTTGATAATATTTATTTTACGAGGAGATTCTTGAATTTATCTTATAAATGCTCGTAAGTGTATGACGACTTCTAAATAGTAACTAAAATTTTAAATCTCGAAATTATCTTACAAAAATACATGTCCTTGATGTTTAGACAAGACCAAGACATACCAAGATTAACGAACCATGCGTCACTTGAACGGTTACTTCAGTTAGTAAGAGCGCTCGGCTCGAGTCCCGCATCGTTCATAAATTTTGATTACAATTTTAATTTGTATAATTAATTCCAGAAGTAAGGGATATCACTTTCAAAATAAAAAAATTGTTTCGATTAAATATAAAAAATAAAAGATCAACATCTCAAATCGATTTCCTAATGCAATTATTGGTGTTGAGCAGGTAATCAACTGTAAAGTAGATCCGGTAGATGAAGCCGCAACTTGAGTGTTGAACAAGACATACCAAAATTTACGAACTGTGCGTCACTCGAACGATTGGTTCAGTTGCTAAGACGGATCCTAATTTAAATTTGGATACAAATTTAATTTGTAACCAAAATGAAATCTCTTTCATGTAACATGAAAAGGTTATTAATAAAAATGTAGAATATTGCAATACGTCTGGATTATCCTTTAACTTTAATTTTCAGTGTTCTGTATTCTCAGCTTCCATTTTAAAATTTGTCTAAGAACTTATCATTACTGTTATACTCATTTTACAAATATTTTTCCTTGCCTTACTTATACAAACTTGTATTCTCAAACGCTAATTAGTTATATCCTCAATTAATAATTGTACATACCTAACATTTAGGCGAGATTATAAATTGTGTCTAATAATTTCAAAATGTCCGCTTTCAATTCGAATTTATTGTATTCTGTGATTAATATCACGACGTTGAAAAGGTGAATTGTTTATATTTTAATGAATGGGATACGGGAATGAAGGATGAAGCTACGGTTTGATTTCTTGTTTCGGACAGCTCTGAATGAAGCGGTTGTTTACGAAGAAAATATAATAAATAGTAACTCACAGTATATAATGAAAAAATATATTTCGTTCGCTGTTTATATATATAAGTAAACATTACAAGGTATGCTTCAAAGTATTTTCTCTTGTTTCTAATATTGTGCGGTGTTTCCTGGACGATCTGACATGGGTGCAGTCAATAAAAGCGCGTTCACTTTTCCTTTAAGGTCTGTGATTCCTCTGGTGTTGAAAGAGAATGTGGGCGGCGGTGATCACCTTAATATGACCCGTACGCTCGTTTGTCCTCCTGTTCCATAAAAAAAATAGGAAAACGATTGACCCGAAAGGCCATCCCTGCAACTTCACGCTAATCCCATACCTAAACGCTTCAAATTGTACTTATGTCGATTTTGGTGTGTATTTTTGAGCTCTTCAACTTAAAAGTCTGTAATTTGCAAGAAACATTCTGAAAATCAATGTGACAATGTCTTTTGAATGAATGAACCGATTTTCACACAGTTGGTGGCGTTAGACGCAGTTTTTTGAGTTTCATAAAGAATCTTGTTGAAGAAGAAGAAGAAGTGTCTCAATTAATCAAACTCGGAATATCGAAGTAATTCTCAAAAAAAAACTTTTTTCGGTTTTCTTTCATGAAAGATAATTTGGGAATGAATGAATTGATTTTGACCAGCTTGGTGGGGATGTTGGTGGTTTTTTGATGTTAAGAGCTGATTGGTTTTTGGAATTGATCAGTAAAGCAGTTTAAAAGTTTTTCCAAAAAAAAACATATATGAAATAAAACATTTTCGTAGTTTTTTTAGATTTCTTAAAATCTACCGGTCAGAATCGGTCTAAATTGTACTCAAAATCTAAGTTTGGAATGGTTTTCGAATGGCGCCAACCGCGATGAAATCTTATAACATATTTTTATAAATAATGCTACTCTCGTGAATTCACCCTGAGTGCAACAAAACAGATCCGTCTGTGAGGCTATTTATTTGAGGCACTAATTGTACGAAGGGCACGCGTACGTTATATAAATTAATAATTGCCTTAATATTCGAAAAATAAACCCCATACGTTATATAAACCCCAGATTCCTAAAAGCTTTCTTACAAACCTTAGTGACATGATCACGAAACATCAAGTTGGCATCAAAAATCACTCCAACATCCTTGACTTCAGATACGCTGGTCATCTGCGCCCCGTCTACGTGAGATTTGGAGAAAGTAATAACTAAACATTTTGAGGTGTTAAACTGCAATAAATTGTTTTACTCCAGGCTACAACCCTATCTTTGTAATTTCTCACAGTCATTCTTTTCTTACATTGGTAATGAAAGTTTAAGATCATCGGCGAAGAGCAAGCAATTCGCATACTGAACTACCTTAGGAAGATCATTAACCATCATAATAACTAACTAATGGACCCATATTACTGCCTTGAATTACACCGGATCTGGTAAAATAAGGTTTTGATGTATGTCCAGCATAATTTACGTACTGCTGACTATCAGCCATATAGCTGGCCATAAAGTTTAATAGTTGCGGCGTGAATCCAAATCCAGCTAACTTTTTTATCAGCACATCGTTATGGACTAGATCAAGAGCTTTTTTTAAATCAAAGTAGGCTGCATCGACCTGTTCGCCACTATCAACTACTGGAATAATATTTACCATGTGAAAATAATAGATTGCTTGTGGTGTTTCTTTGCGGTGTAAACTCATATTTACATACATCCACACACAAACACACGCACACACATACATATATACAGACGTACGTACACCATCGCGGGAATAGTCAGGGAAGCTTCCTAGGACCTTAAAACGTCGAAATCTGATGAAAACTTGATTTTCGAAAAACCGGGTACAACAATTTAACTTCCCGGAATTTGAACATTTTCAATTTTCTCAGCAGGAAGTTAAGAAATTTTACAGGATTTTCGGAGTTCACATTATGTTCGTATTAATTTTGCATACACTTGATTTATACATATTTTCTAGTAAAATAACCTAAAATTATGGACACTAGAATTACAAAGAAAATAAAAATACCTCTTGCCATTATATAAATGAAAGTGTAACAATGTAAGAAACGGGCAGTCGATCTGAAGTAACGTGTACCACTGACGTGACCATGATTTCTTATTTTCGAGCATAATTTTTGACATTCTTTTTATTTTTTGTTTATGATACGATGTTATAATGTATTCTTCGTTTTAAGGGTGAAAGTATTTTTAATATTAAAATAAATAAAAATTTGGTCTGATTTAGATACCTATTGATATCCGATAAGACTATGTAACTGTATACGTCATAGTTGTAGGAAGGTTGTAGGTGAGATGCGCTTGTGTCTCACACGCCACGTGATAAGGCGGGAGCGAGGGTGGGACCGCGACTGGAGAACACCGATTACAAAAATAACAATAATTGTAACTAGAATTAGATTAATTCTAGTTACAATTATTGTTTAATTTACTAAATAAATACATATTTTTATACTTTATAATGCATATTATATTTATTGTTTTGGAATAGGGTTTTTGAAGTCGGTAGTTGAATCTCATATATATCTATAGATATAATCTCGGCATAAAAACATTTTTAAATTATTAAAACTTTCGTGAGACATTATTTACTTATTTATAAACACGGCTTTACTTACGTTTTATCGGTGTCGGTACTGTACCGACTAGTTTCGGACCATTCGGAGGTCCTTCATCAGGGTGAGTGTGGTAGGTTCGCGATAACGTCCCGTCTCTTACTGCGGACTTGTGCTCGTAGTGCGCGGCTGGACAGGGCGGGGCGCGGGGTGCGCCGGTGGTGATGACGAGTACGGTATCACTGACACAATGTCACTATTGGTGTCCACGTGTGTACAAAATGTACTCACAATGTCCACTACGTGATCAACGTCACAATGGGTCTAATTGCGAGATGCGTTTAGTAACTGGTTTGCGCACTACAAGCACAAGTCCGCAGTAAGAGATGGGATCTTATTGCGAACCCAATTCATAAAGAAATTAAAAAAAAAAACATTTTTAATTAATATTGTGTTTTGTTTAAATTTTTGTTAAAATTTAAAATAACATAATATCAAAAGAAAATAATAAGCTACTTAGGATTATTGTAAAGTGATTTATTACAGTTTTGGTTAGCGAAATTTCTTGAAATAGGAAAGGAAACGTCTTACATCTTGGCTGTGGCTTGGCCAGCGGTCAACTCATTATCAGGCTGTCCCAGCGACGTGGCTTACGTAACAGTGTGCGCTGACCCTTATGTAATATGATTCAACATTATAAAGATTTTTATTTCAGAGCTTCTCGATGAAACCAAGTCTGATGCTATGAAATTTCGAAAAATATGTCAAATAACATTTTTACAAATACAGAATGGACAGTATAGATTTGAATTATTATATACATAACATTATTATGTGTTATAATGGAGATAAGTATAGAAACTCCAGATATAATTGAATTTGGTATACATATTATAAACATTTTTCAATACAACTAGCTGGCCCAGCAAACGTTGTATTGCCATATAAAGTAATAAAAAATTCAATAATTAATATTTTTAGGGTATAAAAATAGATGACGACCGATTCTCAGACCTACCAAATATATCGTACATAAAATTTATGGTACTACAATAATCATTATATTCGATTGCCATATTGCAACTCTATTGCGTGTCTGTGGATGGATTAGAATAATATTAAAATCGCGATACAAAAGTAAGTGTTGATCGTAGATGGGTGAAAATTTGAAATTGTATGTATTTTTTAATGCTGTTTAAAAAAATGTCAAAACAATTTAAAAAAATCGTGTAGACCACCCTTAACATTTAGGGGGATGAAAAATAGATGTTCTCCGGTTCTCAGACTTACCCAATATGCACTCAAAATTTCATGAGAATCGGTCAAGCCGTTTCGGAGGAGTTCGGTTCCGCACACCGTGACACGAGAATTTTATATATTTGATTAGATGAAGACGTTTTAGGTTCGTTAATAATATATATTATAACAGCACATTTTTAAATTTTGTAAAAATAAGGGGATACTTAATTAAGCAATTGACATCAAAAAGAATTCATTTCCTTACTTCACTTTCAAGCAATTTTTCCGACAGACAAAGCTACGAATTTGCATTGCACTTTTGATTTGAGTGACAATGCAAGTTGAGCAATCATAATACATAATCGTACCCACTGATAATTAGCAAGTAATAAAAAGAATTAACGACACAATAATAACTAATAATAGTGACTATTATACTTCATCAGTAGGAGTCTCATATAGCATCCTGCACAAAGCCTACAACTTTGTAATTCTTATTTGAAATAAGAAGTTTAAAAAAACAAGCAAATTATAAAATTAGTTATTACGAGATAATTCTAATGTTTTCATTTATATTTATAAACGGACGCGGGTTGATGAAACAAAAACTATTTCAAATTACAATTAGAATTAGACTGAAACTTCTTGCAGTTTTGTCTGGTTGTGTTACATAAAAGTGATACGATAGCTTTTGTTTTTATTGATTTTTCGTTTTCGTTTTATTGCCAGAAGTTTTACATCGACAAAGGTTTTTTTTTTCTATCAACAAAATGAAATAGAAATAATCAAAGTAAATAATGCACTCAAATAAAACCCTTTTACGTTATGAAAATATGAAAGCTAAATGAAAGTGATATAAAATACTCAAATATTAACAATACAAGCGTCGTAAGTACTACAGAGGCTCGTTCGTCCACTGAAAACCCAATTAACTGATGATCAATTACACCGGAAACTTACTGACATCGCGTGACTTATCAATTGAGACACAGTATATTGATAACCGTAGGACAATACAATAACCAGTATTAGCAATATTTTTTATACGCCTTACAATTTGTTATTTGTAAAGTGATATCCCTCACTTCTGGAATAATTAAGTTAAATAGATTTTTATTTGCATTGCACATGCTGTCTAAAGTAGTAAACCAGTCCGCAGTGTTAGTAGCTTTTAACGCATAAGTCTCATCAAATATTCGGTACGGGATCATATTTTGGGGAAATTCCACGGATAAGGATAGAGTATTTTAATGTCAGAAAAAATGTATAAGAACTATATTTCATTTAAGCCCCACTGATTCCTGTAAAGCATATTTTGATAAATTTAAAATACTTTCCCATGCTTGTATATATATGAAGTGCTAGTATTCATTATAACAAATGATCAACTATTAAGTTACTCTGATAGTAAACGCAGAAAAAAACACGCAGCATACAACGGCACTTTTTGGTAATAGTATATTGAATATATTCAAATTCAAATATTTTTATTCAAAATAGGATTTAAAATCACTTATTGAACGTCAAAAACTACCACCCATTCAAAAGAGACTGCCTCAGACCTGAGAAGAATGGGCGCAAGAAACTCAGCGGGCTTTTTTTTAATATAAAATATGTATTACAATGTGATATCGTACAATAAACATTTATAATAATAATATATAAGAGCCTGAGGGTGTTCCCTTTATTCCCAGTCCGTGGTGTCATTAAGAAAATCGTTTATGCTATAGTAACCTTTCCCACACAAATGTTTTTTAACAATTCTTTCTAATTTCATAACACATTTGTTTTGTACATTTTCTGGGATCATATTGTAGAAGTATATACATCGCCCAACAAAAGACTTACTAACTCGACCCAACCGTGTAGTAGGCATAACAAGTTTATATTTGTTCCTCGTGTTAACATTATGAATGTCACAATTTCTAGAAAATTATTCAATGTGCTTAAGAACATACAGAACATTATCAAAAATGTATTGAGGAGCAACAGTGAAAATATTTATTTCTTTAAATTTTTCTCTTAATGATTCTTTAGGACCTAGGTTATAAATCGTGCGAATAGCCCTCTTCTGCAGCACAAAGATGGTATTAATATCGACCGCACTGCCCCATAACAATATACTGTTGCGTAGCAACCCTTCGAAGTATATGACGAGAGTTGTCAAACTTCAAGACATTGTTAATTTCAACAGCTCCGTCAGCAATACTCGTAGCTCAGCGGAAAAGTGTTTACTTTAGACGCTGTAGACCCGGGTTCGATACACCTACCAGTGTATGGATTTTTTTAGGTTTTGTAAAGTTAAGGAAATTTCTAGTAAGTTCAGGATCAAATCGAACAGAAAAAAAAGGATGGAAAATGTGTAAGCAGGATAAAAATAGTAAAAGAATTTTCTAGTACAATTTTAATTTAAAGATGGAATGGGAGAATCATTTTGAAAATAGAACGGATCCGGGGGTATATAAGCCGTACTAAGCGTGGCCTACGGCAGTTCTAGTTCTGACTCGAAAGTGTAAAGAAGAAGAAGAAGAAAAGAAGAAGTAGTGAAAAGTGGAAGTGTTCTAAGAAGAAGAAGACAGAAGAGAAGTAGTGTTCGGTGCAGTGTGACGCGTTGAAGGTACCGCCGCCCACAAGAGGAACAGCGGCAGACAGGCGAAATGCAAGTTCAGAAAAAGTGAACGCAAAAAAAGACTCGTTCCTATAAGCGGAGTATTATTTCCAATCCCTGACCCACTCCCGTGTCAATACCATAGGACATAATACTATGAAAATAACTATAGCTCCTCAACTGCATAATAAACTACCAGCATCATAAGCGGACCAAAACTTAAATATTAACTCTTTTAAAAATAAAATTAAGGAATTTTTAATGGCGAAGAAATATTATTCAGTTAAAGAGTATTTTACAGACATGAATCTATAGTAATTAGAATATGTTAATTTAGATATTTCAAATTAGCATTTTTAGTAAACAATTTTTATTTTTCACATTTTAATAATATTATGATGGACTTTTATGAATAGTGGTGGTGGTAGTTTTTTGACGTTCAGTAAGTGATTTTAAATCCTATTTTGTTTTTTTTTATTATACGAGAGGGGGCAAACGAGCAAAAGGCTCACGGGATGGGGAGTGGTGAGGCAACCGCCCAAGGACGATAGCAATTGCCAATTCCGTGGCCATCTGGAGGGCAAAGCCAAACTGGCTTCAAAGAAACTGGGCGTCATAAATAGAGCACGGCAATACTTCAAGCCGGCCCACATTCTAGCGCTCTACAAGTCCTGTAGCCCTGTACTTTTCCAGGGGCGTAAAAAGAATAGGGGAGTCCCAGGCCCATGGGTGTCGTAAGAGGCGGCTAAGGGCTTTTTAGAAGTGGGAGAGTCACGCTGCCGACTTTTGACGCCACTCGCACAGAATACCGGCGTGAAGAAGCGGCCTAGTGCCGCTATGTTTCGCATTGGTTAGTGTCGAGGACCGGTGGCCATTCCCCCCCCCCCCTCCACCCGAATATGACAGCGGTACTAAAAAAGATTTTACCCCAGGAGGGTACCGGCTCTTCCAGAGTTGGAGAATCCCCCCCGGGCACTCTAGCTCGGGCTGCCCTTCGTATTCTGGGAAGGGCACAGAATCGCGCATGACCAAGGACAAACGAGGCAGTATCACCACGGCACCCCGCTCCACACTCAACGTGGAATTTGCAATATCAGGGGAATTGACTCCAATTTAAACGCCGTCCACCACCACCTTGAGACGGCGCAGCCGGCCTTGTGTTTCCTTACTGAGACGCAGATATCTCGACCTAGCGATACGTCTATTTACTCATTCTGACTCATAGAAGTCTGCCCTTGTCCATCCGATCCAAAAAAAAGGAGACAGTTCGGATCTGGCAAACTACAGGCCTATTGCTATTACCTCCCTGCTCTCCAAAATCATTGAGAGCATAATTAGCCGTCAGCTCTTGGTATACCTAGAGGATCACCAGTTGATCAACGACCAAAAATACGGGTTTCGCCATGGTCGGTCGGCAGGTGATCTTCTGGTATACCTGACACATAGATGGGCTGCGGCTATTGAAAGCAAGGGAGAAGGCCTGGCAGTAAGCCTGGATATAGCGAAGGCCTTTGATCGTGTATGGCACAAGGCGCTCCTCTCCAAACTTCCATCATTTGGGCTTCCCGAGAGCTTGTGCAAGTGGACCTCCAGCTTCCTCACTGGGCGTAGCATACAGGTCGTTGTCGACGGATATTGCTCGAACCCGAAGCCCGTGAATGCTGGAGTGCCCCAAGGCTGTGTGCTGTCTCCCACGCTGTTTCTTCTGCATATCAATGATATGTTGGACACCTCCAACATTCATTGCTATGCATACGACAGCACTGGTGATGCCATATACACGGGCCATGCAGGTCCCTCTCGGGAAATCGTCGACCAGTGCCGGGAGAAACTTGTGTCTTCTATCGAGTCCTCTCTTGAGAAGGTCGCGGAATGGGGAAAATTGAACCTTGTCCAATTTAACCCCCAGAAGACTCAAGTTTGCGCGTTTACCACTAAAAAAACCCCATTTGTCGTATCACCGCTCTTCGACAACACTTCCCTCAAAGCCCCGCCTAGTATCGGAATACTGGGTCTCGAAATCTCGAGCGATTGCCAATTTCGTGGTCACCTGGAAGGCAAAGCCAAATTGGCTTCAAAGAAACTGGGCGTCATTAATAGAGCACGGCAATACTTCAAGCCGGCCCACATACTAGCGCTCTACAAAGCGCAGGTCCGGCCACACATGGAGTATTGCTGTCATCTCTGGTCTGGCGCACCCCAGTATCAGCTCGATCCATTTGACCGCGTGCAACGCAGAGCAGCTCGAATTGTCGGGGACCCAGTGCTCTGTGAACGGCTGGATCACCTGGCGTTGCGTAGAGACGTCGCTTCATTGTGTGTCTTCTACCGCATTTATCACGGGGAGTGTTCCGAAGAGCTGTTTAACCTGATTCCTGCCGCCGAATTCCACCTTCGCACGACACGCCACAAGTTAGGATATCATCCTCACCATCTGGATGTGTGGCGGTCCTCCACAGTGCGGTTTTCAAGGAGCTTTCTTCCACGTACTACAAAGCTGTGGAATGAGCTTCCTTGTGCGGTGTTTCAGGGACGATACGACATGGATACCTTCAAAAAAAGCGCGTACACCTTCCTTAAGGGCCGGCATCGCTCCTGTGATTCCTCTGGTATTGCAAGAGATTGTGGGCGGCGGTGATCACTTAACAACAGGTGACCCGTACGCTCGTTTGTCCTCCTATTCCATAAAAAAAAAAATACAAAGCGCAGGTCCGGCCTCACATGGAGTATTGCTGTCATCCCTGGTCTGGCGCACCCCAGTATCAGCTCGATCCATTTGACCGCGTGCAACGCAGAGCAGCTCGAATTGTCGGGGACCCAGTACTCTGTGAACGGCTGGATCACTGGCGTTGCGTAGAGACGTCGCTTCATTGTGTGTCTTCTACCGCATTTATCACGGGGAGTGTTCCGAAGAGCTGTTCAACCTGATTCCTTCCGCCGAATTTCACCTTCGCACGACACGCCACAAGTTACGATATCATCCCCACCATCTGGATGTGTGGCGGTCCTCCACAGTGCGGTTTTCAAGGAGCTTTCTTCCTCGTACTACGAAGCTGTGGAATGAGCTTCCTTGTGCGGTGTTTCCGGGACGATACGACATGGGTACCTTCAAGAAAAGCGCGTACACCTTCCTTAAAGGCCGGCAACGCTCTTGTGATTCCTCTGGTGTTGCAGGAGTGTGGGCGGCGGTGATCACTTAACACCAGGTGACCCGTACGCTCATTTGTCCTCCTATTCCATAAAAAAAAAAAAATTGGACATCCGCAACAACAAGTGTGTCAAGAAATGCGTTGCCGGCCTTTAAAGTGGGAGTATGCTTTTTTCTTGAAGGTCCCTAAGTCGTATCTGTTCGGGAAGACCGCTGCCAGTATTTTATTCCACAAAGTGTCTGTGCGAGGCAGGAAATTTCGAACAAAACGCGCGGTTCTGGAATGCCAGACGTCTACGTGATGCGGATGATACTTTGCACGTAATGTCCGGTGTTGGAATTCGGCCGCTGGAATCAACCCGAACAGCTCCTCTTAGCACTCCCCGTGATAAATGCGGTAGAAGATACAGAGAGAACCCACATCTCTAGGGAATGCTAGAGAATCAAGCCGATCGGAGATGACTTGATCGTCGATGATTCGTGCCGCTCTTCGTTATATGCGGTCAAATGGAAGAAGCTGGTACTGGGAAGCACCCGCCCAGAGGTGAGAACAGTACTCCATGTAAGGCCAAATTTGCGCCTTATAAAGTTGCAGGCTTTTAGTGAAGTACTGTCTCGCCTTACTGAGTACACCAAGCTTTTTAGAGGACAGTTTGGCCTTCTCTTCCAAGTGACCACGGAACTGAACGTCGCTCGATATATCAACGCCAAGTATGTCAATACAGGCTGTGGCAATTAGAGGAGTGATCTCGAATCGAGGGGAAAAAACAAAGGGAGACTTTTTAGTGGTGAACGCACAAACTTGTGTCTTCTTGGGGTTGAATTGGACTAAATTTTGTCGGACGGATTCTCCAGGGCTGCATAGCCTGATACCGTCCTGGAGTAGTCTATTTTTAGTCCGTGCTGCCATTTGTATTTGGGAGGGGGGGTGTAGGCCTCCGGATACCCTACTCACCGGACGAAACACAGCGGCATAGCCGCTATTTCACGCCGGTTTCGAGTGGGGGAGTGGTATTTCTCCGGGCGTGCCGACCCAATTCGGTTGTGTCCGTGGGGACCCCCCACATTGAACATGGCACTACCACTCCAAAATGAAAAAAAATGAATAAAAATATTTGAATTTGAATTTGAATGTGGTTTTTATGTTGTATGTTTTTTCACTGTAAACTTGAGTAAGAATTGTAAAATATTATTTTTGCATGCCTACCCGGCAGATTGTTAGCACCTATGATTATAATGTAACACCAATGTACCCACTCATTCTATGCAAATAAATGACTTGATTTGATTTGATTTAAATTTGTAACCAAAATTTATAAGCGATGCTTGAACGGCTGATTCAGTGGAAGAGCGCTCAGATGGAAACCAAGAGATCGGGTTCGAGTCCCGCATCATTCACATATTTTTTTACAAATTTAATTTATACGCTTCATAGCTTCAACTATATAACAGTATGAATGGTGATAATTTCGTTAATTAAGCGCAAGCGCCCACAGTTCCGTGTCAACTCTCGCTTCCTACTTCCGCACCCGAGGTTTAACCCGTAATTCGTGCATCTACACGGTGTCCATGCGTTTTGTAAATAAACAAATAATTTTTGGTTTATTTATCTTAGTAATCAACTAATATTATTTATTATGTAATATTTTCTCAACATCCTCGAGCATGCTGTAAAATCTATAAGCGCCTGCTTCCCTTGTTTATTATATCACGAATATATAACTATAATATGTGAAATTTACAATGACGTAACTGTACATGCTTTTAATGGTAAATTCTTCTCAAAAGCAATAGTTAGTATCTACTATTACTTCTTACTTCAAAAAATACTAAAACTTAATACGATATCCATCCTTACTTTGTGCTAATACCTAAAAGTCAGTACAGTAATGGTAGCTAAAATGAATGAAAGTATGCAAAAATCATAGTGATTGCATCTTGGGTGTTTGACGCTAGAAGACTGTTAATTTACTTATAGCTATTTTACAGTTTTCTGAAAGTATAGCAAAATATCATTCTAATTATTGCAATATTTGGTCGTATAATGATAAAAATTCGATAAACATTTAAATCTGAATGGCAAAGACAAATTGGCTTTAAAGAAAATAGGCGTCATAAATACAGCACGGCAATACTTCAAGCCAGCCCACATTCTAGCGCTCTACAAAGCGCAGGTCCAGCCACATATGGAGTTTTGCTGTCATTTCTGGTCTGGCGCTCATTTGCCTGCGTGCAACTCAGTGCTGCTTGACTTATCGGTACCCAGTGCTCTGTGAACTGCCAGATCACTTGGCATTGTGTAGAGCCATCGCTTTATTTTGTGTTTTCTACCACATTTATTACGGGGAGTATTCCGAAGAGTTGTTTCACGTGGTTCCTGCCACCGAATACCACCATCGTATGACACGACACTAATTGAAGGGCGTTGTTCCACAGTGCGGTTTTCATGGAACTTTCTTCCACGTATTACAAAGCTGTGGAATGAGCTTTCTTGTGCAGTGTTTCCGGATATTACAAAAAAAGCGCGTGCACTATCCTTAAAGGCCGCCAAAGCTCCTATAATTACTCTTGTGTTGCAAGAAAATGCGGTGGTGATCACTTAACATCAAGTGACACGTACGCTCGTTTGTCCTCTTCTTCCAATAAACGCTCATTTTTAATAGAATAATGGGAATTAAATTTTTACAAAAAATTGCTTCAGTCACCGCTTGGTAGCTACCAAACCATGGCTTAAGTGGGATATTGCTCTAACTGTACTCTGCTGACTAATTGAAAAGCATTTAAATACCTTTGAGCATAAACTCACACAATCTGCTTGACACGTTGCTCGATAGTAAACATTTTCTCGTAATCTCAACTTGCGTATCGCTTACGAATCTGTTTTGTTTTCATCATCCTATTAATTTTAAAAATGATTTTTCTTTCTTCTTTTAAAATGTGCGAAATCGTTCGAGGTGCTTTATTCATGTTCCCAGATTATTTTTCAGTATCGGAAAGGATTCTTCGAATTCTTTCCCTAACTATTACTACCGTCTTAGTACGAATAATATATTTTGATGACCAGCTCATTTCATCATCAGATTTCTATTAAAATTCATTCAATCATACCTACTTGTGACAACGATGGCATCACAGCAATTCGGTCCTCTTTATTACTCCAGTTTGTTTTTATAAAATTTTATACAGAAATATTATATTCTAAACATAAATCTAAATATAATTGTTTTTTTTATTGCAACTGTATTTATGACCAGCCTAGTATATTATTACATTATAAGACTTATAACTGTACTATGGTCTGAGTCATGCTTTAAAGTATTTTATAGGTTCATAATAATTGTAGTTTACATTTTGATATTTGTGATAGCAAATGTTTTAAATAACTATTAAAATCAAATAGGCTGTGTTGTATTAACGTTGGTCGCGGTTTAAATGATTCAAATGTGTTTCTATGATTAATTAATAGATATTGCTTAGTGACTTGCTCCATGAAAAGTGGAACGGCGGATCAAAAAAATACAGCTTGCTTAGAGAAGATAAATGTGATAGGATATTGACCTAGAGCACAGAAATTGTTAGATGTGGCAATAAAACTCTAACTTGAATTTGTCGATATATTAAGTCGGATCAAATTCAAATTCAAATATTTTTATTCAAAATAGGATTTAAAATCACTTATTGAACGTCAAAATCTACCACCCATTCAAAAGAGACTGCCTGAGACCTGAGAAGAATGTGCGCAAGAAACTCAGCGGGCTTTTTTTTAAATATAAAATATGGATTACAATGTAATATCGTCCAATAAACATTTATAATTAAAGAGCCTGAGGGTGTTCGCTTCATTCCCAGTCCGTGGTGTCATTAAGAAAATCGTTTATGCTATAATAACCTTTCCCACACAAACGTTTTTTAACAATTCTTTTAAATTTCGTAACACAATATATAACATATCCACCTCTTAATCGACCGCCACGTACCAATGTGTTTTCAGTATTCGAATTCATAATATTAAGTACATTTAAAGACGTTTTTAAGGTCGACAACTTTTCAACAACGTCTTGGGATACTTTTGGAATTAGAAGCGAGCATTATCACTCCACATACCATCAGGTGACCCTTATTTTACGCTCATTTGACTTCATGTAAGACAATAAATGTGTATGTATTGTACTTAATTGTTTATGATAGAGGCCACTTGACTGTTATGGAAAGTAAACATTAACGTACACACAAAGCTGATTCAAAATTTTTTCGAAATGTTACTTGTATATTCACTCATAACAATGATTTGCCATTAAATAATAACCGTAAAGTGTTAATTCCGCCAATATTTGTCTTTAAACAACTAGACAGGTGTTTCGCCTCTACACGAGGCATCCTCAGGACGTGTTGTCTCGGCAAAATCTGGCACGATACTGAATTAACACTAAAGAAAACTCAAATCATTTGGATAATTATGGATTTCCGCAAAGCCTACTTCAATAAATAAGGAATACATTTAATTAACTTCACATTGCAAAACATTTTATTATAGTCAAAAATCATTCAACAAAACTTGGCCCACATTTGGGAATATCTTATATAGATGGAATATGGTTTTATACAGGATCGTTAAGTGTGATCAGGCGATTATTTAGTAACTATGTATATCAAAAAACTTTATACTGATACGGAAAGTGCATAAACTAATTATTAAAATGTAGTGTATGTTATGCAAAACTTTGTTACTAAATGCTCCCATACATTTAGTATGAGATTAGTAGAAAGGTTTAAGTATCCCTATTTTAAAAGGTTATATTAGCTTAGTACTGATATTAAAGGAAACTAAATAAAAATCTCTTAATTAAATCATATTATTTATTTCTTAGTAACTACAAAATATTCAGATTCAAAGCAGATGTTCGAAGTGGGGAATTTTTAAAAAGTTGGTGATGTTATTTTACTGATTAGGTAACGAATTTATGATATCAGTTTAAAGTTTTTTTTATATATGTAATAGTAACTTTTTAACCGAATTAATTATATTTGAAATTTTATGACAGATATTTCGGATAAAAGGCCATATAACAAGAAGCTGCTAAACTTACAACATTTCACAAAACAGATACGGTAATAATTGTGTAGGGTGGTAATTACCCGTTGTTTATTGCCAGGCTACTCGAATTACGACCGCCATTAGCTTTGACGTTACATTTTACCTCAACTACAGCCAGAGACGTACAAAATTACAGGACCACTTTACCTACACAGATAAAGTAAACTCATTATACATGAACTTTCAATTAAAACGTAGTCCTTAGTGAGATATTATTTTACTCAAATAACGAAAAACTTCACATACATTTGATAAAAATACTTAATATATTTTCTTGTTCAGTCTCGTTAGATCGATTCAGAAATGAGGAGATCCATAGTAGGACCAAAGTCACTGACACACAAGACATACCCAAGATGGTTGCAAAACTGAAGTGGCAGTGGGCAGGGCACATACCTCGACGGACAGATGGCCGTTGCGGCAGTAACGTCTTCGAATGCTGACCACATACCGGAAGACGTAGTGTTGGTAGGCCCCCCACAAGATGGACCGACGATCTATGATGATGAATGACGCTGAATGATTGTTCGTTTTCAAATGGTTCAGATATTTGTAACCAGTTTGGTATTCATTTTTCTAGTGTGTATACATGACCCCAAAGATCTGTGTTGCAAACAACTACAAACATTAATTATTTTCCCATTTGTTATTTGGATAGTATAGCTATAAAGGAAGAAGATGTAAAAATAACTGAGCAGCCTCGACATTAATAAAGGGCCGGGCCCTGATGATATACCAGCTTTATTTATTAAGCAATGCGTGGCTCTGTTAGCAAGGCCATTAACGTTGATATTTAATAAATCATTAGCAGAAGGCGAGTTTCCTAAAATATGGAAAAAGGCCTTCAAAGGCCTTAAAGAAAAATATGGAAAGAGTAGTCCCTGTGTTTAAGAGTGGTGACAGAAAAGATATTACTTAGTATAGACCCATTTGTATATTATCAGTATTTTCAAAAGTATTCGAATCATTAATCTGTCCCATATTATCATGGCACTTAAGATCAATACTGATACAGAACCAGCATGGCTTTCTTAAAAAGAGGTCTACTATATCTAATTTAGCATTGTATGTCGATGCTTTATCAGTTGCCATAGATAGTTCTATTCAAATTGACTGTGTTTACACAGATTTAGCAAAAGCATTTGATGTCGTTGATCACCGCATTTTGTTGGCAAAACTTGGGGCGTACGGTGTTTGTGGGAATCTTATTCAATGGATGGGCTCATTTTTAAAAAACCTTTTATTGCGACATCTGGTGTTCCGCAGGGTTCCAATCTTGGCCCCACGTTGTTTGGTATTTTCATTAATGATATAGTCAAATGTATCAAGTTTTGTCAATTCCATCTTTATGCAGATGACCGCAAAATGTATAGTGAAATAAATAATATTGAAGACTCAAGGAATATGCAACAGGATTTAGATAGACTTTCGGTTTGGTGCAATGAAAATAATCTAAAATTAAATAATTTGAAATGTTACAGTATCAACTTCAGCAGAAAAATAAGAAATATTAATTTTGATTACAGTATAAATTGCAACATATTAGAAACCGTCCATCAAATAAATGATCTCGGGATCATTCTAGATTGTAAGTTGAGTTTTATACCACATATTGATAATCTCGTGAGTTTTCATAATAAGAAGTACAAAATAATTTATAAGATCATCCACAAAATTAACGCTGTTTAATTCAATGATTAGAAGTAAACTTGAATATTGCTCTGTTGTATGGAATCCTAACTATCAAGTGCATAAAGACAGAATAGAAAGAGTACATAAAAAATTCTAACGACACTTAGCCTACAAGGACAATATATTAAAAGAAATTAATAATACCAACGATCTCTTAAAACTTTATAAAACCATATCACTATGCAATCGTAAAAACTCAATAGATCTCTGTTTTTTGCATAAAATTGTAAATGGAGCTATTGATAGCCCGAACTTATTAAACAGAATAAGGTAAGCAGTTCCAAGACAAAATGCACGGTCATTTGCTGCTAACATTACGCATATTAAAAATAAAATTACTTTTATGCCAATAATTACAAAGAGTAACCTAGGTAGGACCGCTCCTATTAACAGAATTGTAATGTCCTATAACAACATATTTAAAATAGCCGAATTACAGGACATCTTTTGGAACTCTGCACCGATTTTCAAGCGCAAAATTAAAAATCATTTAATTGAATAATATCATTATTTTTTTCGTATTTAATAATAGTTGCTATATTTTAAATTTAGATTATATAAAATTTAGTTTTTATTATTTTTGTTTAGAGTTATAAGTTTTTTATATTTTTGTGTGGGTTGCTAGTTTATAGAGTAATTTAGATAGTAAGTAAACGAGGAAATTGTCATATGTTAATAATGTTTTTAAGTACTTGTAATTTAATTAAGTAATTAATTGCATGTCGAGTTAGCCCGTAAATGGGTTACACCATGTTAAATAATATAAGTAATTAATGTGTAAATATACCATAAGGTAATACATTGTATACAACGTGGGCTTCCTATTAAATAAATAAATAAAAATCTGATCAAGATCGCCGAAATACGTTGGATGGGGGTGCGCTGGACCGATACTCATTTGGGAAGACCCTTGTCCGGCGTCGATGGATGTCTTCCGCGTGAAATGATGATGATGAAGAATTAAAATAATTGATATATTGCGAATAACATATAATATTTATATGTTATTCGTAAAAATCAGTAATTATTGGTGTAAAATTAATTGCCAACAAAATAAAATAGTCGTTAAATTAAGATTAAAACAGGATCAATGAGAACCCGATTAGAATATTTATTATTTTATCTACAATTAAATAATTATTGGTGACCATATCAATATAATATGAATATAATGGTAATATTTTAATTCTTTATAATGTATTAAAACAAATTCTGTAATGTATCAAGAAGATAAAAAAATAATATGATATTTAAGAATTCGTAACATAAAAAAACATTCACAATTCACCTTTTCAATTGGACCATTATATTTGAAACAGTTAGAATAACACGATATTTCAAAATGAAATCACATATTAGCACATAAAATACCTAAATACGAACATTTCAGTGATACTGATCTATATTGATTGAACTATTATTTACAATTATATATTTTATAGGATGATTTAATTAATTTGCTCTTGGGATGTCAAGTTTACATTGTGAGTCAATTCATTAGTTTATGTTAATATTGAATGATTCATTGATGACATAACAATATGATTTCGAGTGTCGAGTCTATTTTTATGGACGTCTTTACTCCTACAATATTATGTGAATTTTCAATAAAAATAATGCATCGTAGTTAATTATTATTTAATGTTCATGAAAAAGAGACAAGTGAACGAACTAAATTAATAAGAACGTTGTGTATGTTATATTAGTTTTGAAGAATAAAATCGGCAATTCACAAACCTGAAATTTATCGACGGATTTGTTATGTTCCTCCTACGGTATTTATTATTTAAGTATAAATATTTAAAAAACCATTGGTTCTTCTCACCACGTCGCTCGCTGATCCTCGCCCGATACGTAACAATGTTTATTAGGATTTCGAAATTTGCAACCTACGCAACGCCAAGTTTCGATGATCGTTTTTTCAAAAATTCCATCTTAATAAGGTCGGCAATCCTCTTTTGATACCGCTGACACCAGGTGACCCACCAGTATGTATGCTCATCCATAAAAAAGCATTTGTACCATACGGAAAATACTCAGATAACTCCTCTGATGGGGTAGACATTCCATTGTTTCCAAATAATATAACTGTTGCTCTAACCAAAATGTTTTTTTAAATACATAATATCAATAATATATTGAATGTCTCCAACATGCATTGTTAAGCAGTACTGGGGAATTGGGGTATATGCACGGGCCAAGCAGTTTTCGAGGGGTTCGCAGAGTTCGAGTCCCGCATCGTTAATAAAAAATTATTTTCAAAAATTTTATTTATTATATTTTATTTGTGTAGTTAAATATGATTCAAGAAAATCAGAAAGAAAAAATAGGAATTAATTAAATATTAAACAAGCAGTGAAAAAGAGCGCACTGACGTCAAATATTTTTCTAACGCAGAGAGCAAAGCTATAATATGTACTATATAATTTGTCGACGCTTAAGCAGCTCGTTATGAATAGGCCTTTAAGAAGTGTTTCTTTTCATAGCCTTGTAGTTGTATGGAACAGGTTTATTTTCACTCGCTTCGACGTTCAACGCATATACATATTAAATTAAGTCACTGTGCCTTTCGTATTCACGATTCGATGCGCAGTCTTAATTAACAAGAATTGTGCTTTCATTGTCGCAAAGAATCATTTGATTCAAAGCATTCTTGATAAAGTGTACATGAATACTGTGTTTTCTAAGGCATTTTTGTATTGGACTAAATGAAAGAAGGAGAAGATGAGACATCTGATAACGCGGGCGAGACAATCATGAGTGAGATTAGGACAGGTGCAGCTCCAACTAAGAATACTGAGTGATAAACTCCAATAGCAGGGTTTGGTTCTCGGCATTTACATCCTCCAAAAGTTAAGCAACCGTTACAAAATTTTGTAAAATCTATGGACTATGGATGGAAATCTGTATCGGACTGTTTCTCATTTTTAGTTTATTGTTGTTAGATTTGTAAACAATTCTTTCAGTTTGCGGCTTTATGAAGTACTGATATATTTACAAAAACAACATTAAAAAACGCAAACCACAAAGACACAGATAATGTTTTTTTTTATGGAATTTTGAAGGTACCCATGTCGTATCGTCCCGGAAACACCACACAAGGAAGCTCATTCCACAGCTTCGTAGTACGAGGAAGAAAGCTCCTTGAAAACCGCACTGTGGAGGACCGCCACACATCCAGATGGTGGGGATGATATCCTAAGTTGTGGCGTGTCGTGCGAAGGTCGTGTATATGGCATCACCAGCGCTGTCGTCTGCATAGAAATGTGTGTTGGAGGTGTCCAACATATCATTGATATGCAGAAGAAACAGCGTGGAAGGTAGCACACAGCCTTGGGGCACTCCAGCGTTCACGGGCTTAGGATTCGAGCAAAAACCGTCAACAACGACTTGTATGCTGCACCCAGTGAGGAAGCTGGAGGTCCACTTGCATAGGCACTCGGGAAGCCCAAATAATGGAAGTTTTGAGAGGAGCGCCTTGTGCCATACACGATCAAAGGCCTTCGCTATATCCAGGCTAACTGCCAGGCCATTCCCCCTTGCCGCCGCCCATCTATGTGTTAGGTATACCAGAAGATCGCCAGTCGACCGACCATGACGAAAGCCGTACTGCCGTTCGTTGATCAACTGGTGACCCTCAAGGTATACTGAGAGCTGGCGGTTAATTATGCTCTCCATGATTTTGGAAAGCAAGGAGGTAATCGCTATAGGCCTGTAGTTTGCCGGATCCGAACTGTCTCCCTTTTTTTGGATCGGATGTACAAGGGCTGACTTCCATGAGTCAGGGACTACGCCTTTTGAATAAGAGTGCCGGAATAAACGCATTAGCATCGGCATCTACTCAGGGGCACACGTTCTAAGCACGATTGGAGAAATGCCATCCGGCCCGCTCGACTTCCTGACGTTCAACGAAAACAGAGCTCGCCGAACAGTTTTTTGTCTGAACTGTACTTCAGGCATGTAGCTCTGAAACCGCGGGATGGTCGGCGGTGTTTTTCCGTTGTCGTCAAGAGTTGAGTTGGAGGCAAAAAGAGTGCACAGGAGATCGGCTTTCTCTTTTGCCGTATGGGCCAGGGTGTCATTCCTCATGTGCAACGGCGGCATGGATGGCTGGTTGAAGTTACCAAGAGCAGCTTTCGACAACGACCAGAACTTGCGTGTTCCGGTCGGGTAACTGGAAAGCTGCTCGTCAATTTTTACGACGTGCTTCGATTTCGCACGGGCGATTTGCCGCTTAATAAATCTGGAGGCACGGTAATATTTCCTCTTCAGAACTTTGCAGTTCGGATCCTTTGAGCCCAGCGCCGCAACCCAAGTTCGATACGCCAGTTTTTTGCAGTCAGATGCTGATTTAACTGACGCATCGAACCAGCGCTGTGATCTGCCACCGATCGGTACTACAGAGCTTGGTATAAAAATATCCATGCCCTGCAGTATCACATTGGCTACTGCAACGGCGCAGGCACTAGGATCATCCGAAGGGATGAAATTTGATCTTATTTGGGAATAATCTTGATCTAGCGTTAAAAACCAAGGAAAAAAGAGCCGATGTTTGTATAGAAATGTCCACATATGTTACAGTTAAAATAATACCTTATGTTACTCCAAATCTTCCAAAATATATTAGAAAGTTGCCTAAAGCCTTAATGCATACAAAATAAAAATTATGGCTGAAAGATCTTGATAAAGCTTCTACAGTTTTAAAAATATTCCATGCTTTTTAACCGACTTCAAAAAGAAGGAGGATCTCAATTCGATCGGTATTTTTTTTATGTATGTAGACCGATTACGCTGAGATTTATGATCCGATTTACATATTTCGTTTACATGAAGTTCGATGCAGTATAGATGCCATTTTGGTCCCATAAATATTTGAGTTTGAGAGTTTGGTCAGTAGTTTTCATTTTATGGACATTTTTTATGAAAATTTTGGTTACGTGGATGATGTAATTGTCTTTGTGTATGATTTTTTTAGGAGTTATCATTCAGGTTGATTATATATTACACTTAGTGACACTTAAAATAAAAACTACGTTGAAAAAACCGACTTCAAAAACTGAAATGTATAAAATAACTTAATAAAAATTTAATTTAATACACATCTTATGCACACCTTTAATATTAATAAAATCCTATTAATTGGATGTGCTACATATTGATAGTTTTGAAGTCGACTAATTGGGAAGCTTCCTTAGAGCTTTGAGCATAAATACGGTCATTTTGTTTGTTTAACTGTTGCTCAATTATAAAAAAAATCTCATCCGTAAACAAAAATTTTCTGTGACTCCCTTTGCGTACCGCTTTAGTAGTTGTTTCGATTTTACCAGACTATTATTTTTTAAATTTTCAGTTATGGTCCTTCCAGCAAGACTCGGCGCCGGGTCATATAGCTCGGTCTACGCAGTCTTGGTTGGAAACGAACGTTTCGGCCTTCAGGCCCCAGAGCTGAAGACTGGCCAACGTCTAGTCCCGATCTAAATCCACTGAATTATGATTTATGGTCAGTATTAGAGAGTACGGCTTGCTCGAAACGCCATGATAATTTGGAGTCCCTAAAACAAACCGTTCGATTGGCAGTGAAGATTTTCCCATGGAAAGAGTGTGTGCTAGTATTGATAAAAAGGCATAATAGGCATTTATTTTCTCAAAATTGATTCCTTTAGATTTCTTTTTGATGTTATTTTTAACATACTAGTTACTACTTCTGCTTCTGAAACAAATGGCGATCTGAGAGAGAAGAAGCGGCGCAAGAAACTCTCCCAGCATTCTTTTTTTGCGCTCTTTTCAATAAAAATATACAATATTATACAGTCATTTCTATCGCTATAAAATAATCATAATCTAGTTCCAGGCTGTCCGATCACTTAGATATTCAGCTGTGGAGTAATAGGATTTACGACAGAGCCATTTTCTTTATAAAACATTTAAATTTATTTATAGATAATGCCTGAATAGTGGCTGGGACTTTATTATAAAAGTGTATACATTTACCCTTAAAGCTACTATGTATCTAATAGTAATTATGATAACTGGAGTCAACGTTTAAAGGACTGTATTGCAGCCAGTAGAGACCACTTCAAACAAGCTTTTTATATTTAAAATTGTTTTATATTTATGTATTAAACTAACATACTGTAAATAGCTAGCAATATCTACATTTCTATTTTTTTCTTTAGAGAATGTATTTGTTTCTTGATTTAACCCTTTTGATGTTTTAGGGAAGAAATAGATTTTCTAAAACAAACAACTTTCAATAAGCTGTCGACTCTATGATCATTCTTTACATCGTTGACTTTGGTCAATAATCTGAATGTTGTGAATAATCTGAATTTAATTTCGACAATGAACCCCTGTCTATAATCTTATAGTTTCGTCTACATAGCTCATTAATTCAGTCAATTGTCATGAAAATTATATTTGTGTCTCGATATTTCTAGGTGCAAAGCATTTTATCACGATGTTGTGAAATCTCTTCAAATCCATCACCATAGGAAAATATTTTTTCTTAAATTGATTATTAATTAACTGAAAAAGTCCAGTGCAAATATGATTTAATAACATAAGTTATAGATTTACATAACCACGTACAATTGAAACGTTTCGACATCTTTTACTATTATTATGAGTCGTCCGTCTCACGTAATAAATTCTACTATCTCGCTTGCACAACATCAATGTTGGCAATGCGGGAGAAAGATAACTACAAAAGAGATTTGCGGTGAATACCAACCATAGACGATAATTACCTAACTTTATTTATGATTGTGCAATACCCCCGAATATTTTAATTAAGTGCATACTACGATGTAATATCCACAACTTAATGTTATTTAGGTAAATAATAATATCTGTTTCAATAAATCAATAATTATCTAAAATACAAGGTGTCATCTAAATTTATGTATAATTGTTGTATTCATATGAAACCAATCAGCTAATTTAAATTTCCTTTTATTCCTCATAATGTTTCTAAAACTCCGAAGAAATAACTTAGATATTCGTAATTTGCCATGCACACTTCTATTCCCAGAACTAATAACTGTTATATACGCAAATATATTATATTAATCATTATAACACGAAATGAAGTACTATTAAATATATAATGCTGTGATAATAATTTAATATACCCCGTGGCTTATTATGGCTCATAAAAATATATAAGACGATATAGAGAAGTATTTTATTATCCCATATTTACCTTTCGTTATTAAGGTTTCAGCTTTGCGGTTAATATGGGGGATGTTGTCTTTCATATTTACTCTATCGTAAAACCACAAATTTAATTAGTTCGTTACAACTTTTCTTAAATAATAAAATGGAAACAAGCAAAATGCTCACGTATGGAAAGTCGTGAGGCAATCGTGCATGGATATCAGCAATGGATTTTTTCCATTATACGTTGTAAATAAAATAATTAAAATATTTTTAAGAAAAAGCTATGAATATACTTATAACTATAGTGACAAAATATAAGGCGTCAAGTGAAAAGTTTAGAATTTGAATTTTTAAGAAAACCTTTTCAATTCCTTATTCAAAGCTTCAATATCAATTGTTACCTTCGAACTCGATAAAATAATTATGTGACTGAAACCTTTACTTCATTTGAAAGAAAATCGAGCTTACTTCTCCTCCTTCTTTCTTAGTTTCTGTTAAGTTAAGAACGCGTATTTGTTTTGCGACCAAATATTGTTGCATAAGAAACAGTACTATTTATATTACGAGTTTAGAAAACTATAATCTTATTATAATTATCAGAAATGGGTTTTAAATTTGTGTAATCATAGAAGAACATGTTTTGGTGAAGTTAACAAAAATTTAAGAGCATTATTTTTAGGACAATAATATATGGATATATTATATTATTCAATACGACGGTTTGCTTTACATTAACGTTGGTGAACTCAAAACTATCCGGGCGTAACAAACACCATACCAAATGAAGTCTCAAACAATTACCGGTGACAAATATTTACATAGGACCGTCATTTTAACCGGATTTTATAAGGGCACTGGTAATTTTTGGGTTATCTCTGTAAACCCGACTCGATAAATTGTGTTACAAAAGTCACTTAAGATTTAGGTTAAAACGGGATTTAATGAAGAGCTTTTTCATCTCAAATTCTAAATAATCTCTCCGTTCTTTGTAAGCGTGAAAGGGATTGGTAATTGTCATCCCAAATTTATGTCTGTTACGTGGTTTTAGATATATTAAGAATTATTAGCTTCCCAACAGTGAAAGAATTATACAAACCGGTTCAGTAGTTGCGGAGCCTATTCAATGCAAACAAACAAACAATCAAATCTTTCCTCTTTATAATATTAGTATAGATATTAAAACCCGTCTTGTTTAGTTTGTGTTTGACCTTGAGATAGAGAAAAGTACTGAATGGATATTAATGAACAATTACAAAAGCATAGCTTACACATCAGAATAACACATAAAGTAAGTAAGTAGGAAATGAACCCGCCATCTGCGAGCTATTCTGGCGTCCGTCGCAAAAACCGTAGGAGTAGCACGTATTTGTATGGAAAACTGAAAATGGAAATATTTACCTTAAATAGTCCTACAAAAAACCCCGGACAGCAAATATCTCTATTTTATATGTTAGCCATTATCGCATTTCGCATATTCGCGTTAGCATTATCAAATAGTAAACCATAAATACAATAAAATTTGATAATTTATTTCTGACGCACATATTTTGGTAGTAACAAATTGATCCTTATATCAAAGAATTTATTCTTTTATCGTATCTGTTATTTAAAGTAAATAATCTTTGTCTATTATACTACATTATTTGAACAAATATTTGACTAGTTATGACGATGACGATACACAACCGAGTGTGCGATGTTATGGTGCGGTCCGGAGGCGGGCGAATGGACGGACTAGCGGGCGACCGGATGACTGCGGGGGAGCTATTGATTTTAATCGCATGTAATTCCAATTAAAATTTGCATTTTCAAAGACTATTAACAAATTGCAGGGTCAAACCGTAAAAGAAGCAGGCATACATTTGGGCATGCCGTGTTTTTCCCATGGCCAACTCTACGTGGCTTGCTCACGCGTTTCTAAATTGCAGAATCTGCATGTTTGTGCTGACTGAAATAAATCTAGGAGGATATTGCAGTAGCTACCTATAACTTTTGCATTTTCATCAATCATCATAAAATACATGAGTACCTATCTATCCTTACAAACGATAACGTTTATAATACTTAGTTAGGTCATCATAAAAATACTTAGTTCAATGTATGTTACATTACATAATCTGGAGAACGGCTGCACCGGTTTTCATGATTTTTTATTTGTCGGATTTGTCCCGAATAGCAGAATAATTTAAAAACATTGACGAAAAAACAAAATACTTTCATCTAAAATCATTATCACAATTTTTTTGACGCTAATCTTTTTTATTTTATGGAAAAGAAGGACGAACAAGCGTACGGGCCACTTGGTGCTAAGTCATGATCGCCACCCACATTCTGTTATAACACCAGAGGAATCACAGGAATGTTGCCGGCATTTCTCTATGGATCTGCTGAACCGATTTTGAAAATTCTGTTACCAATTATAGAAAGCCACATTTTATGTGAGTGTCATATAATATATGCTATATTTATCCGAAAAATAAAAAGACTTTTTTGTGGTAGTCGAATTTGTAAAATAGATACGTCTATAATTAATTTTTATTACCTCGTCTTCGTGAAAATCAACAAGTTTTTTTGTATTTTTAATCCCTTAACTCTAAATTTCTACAAAAATGGGAGAGAGTTTAACTTAAAGCCTAAGTACTCTTAAATATTTCATTAAACAACTTTTATACCAACGAAAAATTACTAGACATCTTTCCAGCCTTTTAATTTAAAAGAAAAACTGTAATAAAATATGGCTGTAATTATTTCAAGTTGGACAGTTAAAGATACGACGCGCGGTATTACAAAGGGTACAGTGAAAGCAGATGAAGGGTTCGAATATTTTTGTATTTTTAATTTGAACGTTATGCAGGGAGATTTATGTAGGAGAAAAGCCTAGGAAGAAATGTTTTATAGAGCTTTATGGAGTGTAATTCTTAAAATTTGATTCAGAATTGTGTGGCAATTGGTAAAATAATTCTTGCTAATATTATAAATGCTTAGTGTGGATTTGATTGTTGTTCTTTCACACCTTAAATACTCAACCGATTATAAAGATTATGAAAATTAGAAAGTTTGGTCACACGTGTACAACACACACACGGATACAAAAATGGGAATAGAATCGGAAAAACAGGGACATCGAGCGCGATTCTAATAATTCTATGAAATAAGGTTAAGTAAAAGGAATAAGAATTATTTCCAAGGTTCTTTGATTGGCGTAAAATGAATTTCAGGTTATTTGTGAAATAAAAGTTGGCTGGCACACGTAATTCTGGCTCATATTATAGTGATCAATGATACAATACGGATATCGCTTCCAAGATTCTAGGAGAAGTAAGGAACGAATTTGATATTATTTATGAAACCTAAGTTGGGCGCCGCAAAAAGTTTATCGTTTCAACAATATGACGTACACTTCTTCCAAGGCTGTTGGTATAGAAGAAAAGGATTTAGGATTATTTTGAAATCCAAGGCTGCCTCTACCTCGCAAAATTATGACATGATATGGATATTCCATCCAAAAGACAATGTTCTTTTAATTCCTGAAACTTTCCCTATGGACATAAGCGGCGATGATGATATAAGATTTGCCAGGTCGTACAGCATACTCTAAAAAAGGTGCTTGTTATCAAGGCAGACACCAGGTGAGAGTCGACGATTCGAGTCGAGTGAACGGTTCCTGATGTCGTCCAATTATACACTTATCTTGTTGTATTAGGACTACCTGTTACCCTTGACTTCTACTTCATTTACCAGTGTAACCATATCGGTTGGTGTTCCTATGATGCCACATCTCTCATCCTTAAGTCAGCGTTTCGTTAAAGCCTCTCGTTTTTTGGGTTAATTTATGGGCCTATGACACTCAAATATAATGTGGCTTTCTGTTGATAACAGAATTTTCCAAATCAGTTCCTACCTCACTAACTACCTCTTTATAATATTTGTATAGATTATTATTATAAAAATATTATCACATTTTTCTTTTCTTTCATATTCAGTATAGAATATTTCACACACTTATTGTCATTAAATTAATGATATCGTTTTCTCCTCGCACACAGGGGCTTGATCCGGAACATACTTTGTCATAACATGGGCCGAAAATAAATGAGACTTGTCAAATTTCCCCTTGATGGGGCACTTTGTTGCAAGATAAAGGTATTCTTACAAATGTTTGGAAGGCGCCGTTGTTTGCTAACATTTACTTTATGAAGGATTCCTTGAATTTATCTTGAACATAATCCCCGAACACGTGAGTATAAGATCGGATTCAGATATTATGACCAACGACGGTGAATGAATGCAAAAGACTAAAGAGAAAAACTAATAAATAATAAAAAATGTATTAGCACGCGAAATAATCTTTCGCACAAAGACAATACCGAGTATTGGTAAATAAAAAGGTTCATAAAAAAATCGCTTATCCGGAAGATCCTGGTAAGAAAAATGGGACAGACTATATAAATTATTAAATAGTGTTTGTCATAACAAACACTATTGTCAACTAACTATAACAAATTGTGTAGATTTACAAGAGCGACATCTCATATCAATTTCCTAATATGTAAATATTGGGGTTGAGAAGGTTATCAGTCTGTAAAGTAGATCCTGTAGATGAAGCCACAACCTGAGAGTTGAACAAAGCATGCAAGATTTTATAGTGAGACGTCACTCGAACGGTTAGCTCAGTTGGTTAGAGCACCGGCACGGAATGCCGGAGGTCGTGGGTTCGAGTCCTGCATCGTTCATAAAATTTTGTTGTTTGTCAAATTTTATTTGTGTAGATCATCATTATATTGTTGTTTTTTGTTATTGTAAGTTCTAGAGTAAGTACTTAAGAAGTGCTTCAAATAGCTTAATCATTAAAGTCGCAAACAGAGGCTCAAAATCACAGTTCAATACAGAGTATTTCCTTTTAATTTCCTTTCCCATTAATTTCCTAAACTTCATTTCATTTTGATCGGTTAATAATTGTAGGTGGAAATTGCCGAGAAAGAATCCCTGGTTTTTCATTCACAGTTCTTAGTCGGAACCGTGGTTGCTCTTATCGTACTGATGATGGTGTTGTCCACGTTATCATACGGTGTGTTGTTTTACAATTCTTAAATCTAAAAAACACCTCAGCTAATGTTTCCTCTGTCAATGTGACGAGCTAACGCAATTGAGATGCCGCAATTAGTAAGGAATCCTGAGTGGCACTGCATTATAATGAACAGGGCGTGACTTACCATCAAATGAACGTCATGGTCGTCAGACGCCGACTAAAGTGATGTCTTTAGCTCATAAAATAATTGGTTGTCTTTAAAGTCGGTTTACGAACGATAATTTTACGCGAGAACGACATAAGATAACATCTTTTTATATGAACTTTTATATGAGTCATAATAATTATTTAGTCATTCGTTAAAGGACTTAAAGTACGTTTTACAAGTCTGTAATTTTGTACTTCTCGTACTGTTCAGGTAAATGTAGCCTCAGCTAATGGCTGTTGGAATTTGAGTAGCCAGGCATTATCAATAGATTATCAGCGCATCAATTATATTAAGTATTGTAAGTTTTGCAGGTTTTCGCTTTAAGTTGTGGTTCTCTTAATGTACAGTTTTGTTGTTACCAATTTATTAATAAAATTATTAAAAATGATTTCATGATTTACATAGTCTTATGTATTTGAAGGTGACTGAACTGGTTATTCAGCAATCATATATAAATATGACTTACTAGATTATAACAATAAAAATAATCAAATTATTACTTCCTATGGCGCGACGCGTTAGGGAATAACATAAGTGAATTTAAATATGAATGCATTTTGACATAATTCTTCATGAAGTTAATGATTTTATCTCCCATAAGTATAGTGTAAAGTGGTAGCTATGTTGTATATTTATATTCCGGTTGTTCTATTTTGATGGGTGATTTATAAATATGTTTATCTTTTTTTCATCACAAAATAATATGTAGTGTGTGTCATCAAATACTTACTGTTCATGTAATCAAAAAGTTATCCTTATGATTTTACGATACGCGCGCTGTCACATATTTTGGATACAACACCAGGAAATGCGTCGTTTACCTTCCTTTAGTTATGGTGTGAAGTAATATATGAATATTCACCATATTATATTATTCTTGTATTTTTTTAAATCCGTGTTTCATATGAATCAAAACTATTTTTGTTCTTTTAATAAACGAATTCAGAATTAATTGTAAACATCTTAAGAAACACTGATTTCTCAAAATTTAATCTATTAATCTCATTGTGTTTTATGGAATAGAAGGACCGAAGAACATTCGTGTCATCTGTTGGTATGTGATCAAGATAGCTCATGCCACTCTTGCTAAACCAAATAAATCAGAAGTAAGTGTTCTATTTTAGAGTTCCGTACCAAAACTTTTGGTTACCGCAAAGGCAACCCTACAAGACTCCACTGTCCGACAGTTCGTCCATCTATCATCCACAAATAGACTAGACATAAGCCTAGACAAGCAAAATTTTAACCTCCTTCATAGTCATGTAATTGTGGAGTAGTATTGCTACAAATATAAATAACCAAGATTGTAAATTCAGAAATAGCAAGTACAAGCTAAAGGTTCTATTACAAAAATTTTTTTAATGGAAGAGAGGGACATACGATCGTACCTAGGATCGTACGTAGGGTCACCTGCTCACTGCTGCAGACATTCTCTTGCAACACCAGAAGAATCACTGGAGCATTGCCGAGCTTTTAGAAAAGTGAACGCGCATTTTTAAAGGTACCCATATCGTATCGTCCTGAAAACACCACACAAGAAAGATCATTCCATTATTTGGTTGTACGTGGAAGATAGTTGGTTGAAACCCGCATCGCAGACGAAAGCTACACATCCAGATGGTGGGAATGATATCCTAATTCGTGGCGTGTAATTCAGCAGCAGGAATCAGGTCAAACACACAAGGTCGGACACACAATGAAGCGACGTCTTTATGCAACGCCAGGTGATCTAGCCATATCTAATTAAAAGTAAATGTTATTGTTAATGTAATATGTTGAACAATGGTACGGACCCTTCGCATCGGAGTTTCACTCACAATGGCCCGGGTTGTACTTTGTTTGATTCACATTATAATACTTAACCAGCTGCAGCAGGCTCCTTCATAGTTAATCATAAACTTTTAGTTAAAAAATGGTGGGCGCTGTTGACAACATGACATAATTGAAAACCTCAGAGTTTCCCTTAGTCAATTTGAGCCAACTTTATACCAGCGATTGTTACATATCCGAGGATAACGGCTCAGTCTTATTCAATACCCATAAACTAAAGAGACTAAAGAATTTTTAACTTTTTACAAAAAATAAGCGTAGACTTTCGGTTTTCTAATAACCATGAAATTATTAACACACAAAGTAGTTTTATTTTATTTCTGAATGCGATACAGCGAAAGCTAAAAGAAAACTAACAATACACCGCTTCTATAAAAAGTCAGACAAAAGTGTAAAAAGCGTTGCGCTTCATTCTAATTGCAAATTTGAACAGAGATTTTTCCGTCGATCTGCATTCGTTTATGAAAATTTTATAGAGCTTTCTCACGTAAGAGCTCATTTTATCAGTGCTGTGGGTTGCTTTAAATAGCAGTTGGTTTAAATTCGCTTTTTTGAAACAGACAATAGCTAACTAAATTTGAGTATTAGCAAATTCAATATATTTATTTTTATTTGAATTAAATAGACCTTAAATTTACTGCACCAAAAAATAAAAAACATAAAATCAAATTTAATAAAAAATTTAAAAATATAAATAAATGAAAAATAAAACTCATAAAATGTTATGAATAACTATCGAGTGACCTACTGCCTTACACTTAAAGTGGCTGTAGATTTTATGTAATATCAGGGCGCATCGTTCTGACGTTATTTTATATTCGTTCTATATTATGACGACCACTTCCATCTTGGCACAGCTTTGCTCTTATTCACTAATACTCAAATATTCAGACTGGCTGATGCTCTCTACCTTCTCCCACCTATAAAATGGAGCACCTTGTACCATAGTCCTTTATATATATTTTCTCGACTGCTGACTGACCTGATTGATGAATTCTTCATGTGGTACTGTAGAGAATGAAGCTATTTATTCGATTATCTTCGGTGTCAATGAGTGGCAAGTCTAAACCTTAGTTTAATCGCTCCTTTAAAATGGCCTTGCGCTAACTACAAGGGGTGGTTAAGCAGGAGGTTGATGCCTCCAGGTCCATCAAAAGAGTCATAATTGCTGAAATGAATTCGAAGTATTGTTAGAAAGAAAGATTGGTAGAATTGGCGAGGGACTTATGCGTCTTCATTTGTAGATCCGTGCGATCTTGTTACTCGCCAAGGCTGTCCAACTATATTTCTGTCAGCCTGCCATGACTTGCTGGCCCACGGCACGCGAGAGAAAATCAAGGTTTCTCTTGATTCTGTTGCCTCAACTCGACTCTATGCATCGACAATATGCTAAACCACCTTATAATACAGCATGGCTCATCCGTGCCGGTGGTAATATTCTGGCATAACGCCAGGCTAAAGGTGATTTTCATGTAGGACATTCAGTATTGAGCTGGCCCGATAGCATACTCCCGATCGTGCTGGGGACATATTATCACCCTAACTTTAGTTGTATTACTTAATAAAGTATCGCATAACAATCCCATTATTAGAATTTGTAAAGAATTTAATGAAGTGTGTGATGATATTGATATTTTCCTTAGAAATACATTTGTTTAAAATTTCAATTTATACAATTAGTTAATTTACGTTCTATAATGTTATTTTAAACTTAAATCTCATTATTATGTAATATATGATGTGTCCGCTATTCTTTTCTTACTGTATTTGATGAATACAAGTATACACAACCTTTTTCAACACTTTTCATAACCCAATATAAATTTGTGAAGTAAATTAACTTCGTATCTAACCTAACATAACGATTCCCGCTAAAATAGCTGTCATATTTCTGAATGCCGAATTTCTCTTGACAAATAATTTTCTGAAAACCTGTAAAAAGACAGCAAAAGGATTACACGAGTAAATAATGTCACACTTTCTATCTGTTCGTACGGTCAAGCTGAAGTTATTACAACATCACTTTTAATTATATTTCTACCAAGACTTTAAGACTCAGTATTTTCCAGTCTTCCAAGTTTGCAACCTTCATTGCCGTAAGCAAGTAAGTACCTTAAGTATTTAATTAAATATTTTTCTACAAGTAAAAATTATGTGTTAAATTTGGGGTATAAAGTTTGACTTTGTGTTCTAACCACAAATTATGGAATGAACTTTCTTGGATGATCATTACCGGCATGATGGGGGTTGGCAAAAAGTGCGAACAAAAACTATAAAGCCCGGCACCGCTGTGATTGTTTTGGTTAAAAATAAAGAGAGATGGCACCTAGTTTACCGTTCCATTTCCATGAAATAATAAATATACCATACTTATTGACAGTTTGTTGCTCTTAATGAAAACTCCGTCGTAGAGCCAATCGCATTATTCTTGACGATTTGAAGCTACAACAGGAAATAGCTTCTGACTGACCTACCTACTCTGGAACCTCCAGCCGGCTGAGTAACACTGATTGGTGTCGACACATGAACCTTGGTGTCCCCTGCAGCGAGAATGTGTCATATTAATTAACCTGTGATTTCTCTGGTGTTGTAAGAGAACGTGGGCGCGAGTAATCAATTTACATCTGGTGACTCGTACGCTCATTTGTCCTCGTCTTCCACAAAAAAAAAGAGATACTATCAAATTGTTGGGTATCGAGACACCTGGAACTACCAGCTAGCCGTACTACGGATGAGCTGACAGCTCTAATACTTATGTGCTGCTGCCGTTAAACTTTGTACATACCGCGTAGTTCAGGATATGTGTAATTTATTAAGGATTTCTTATTGTGAATATTTGAATGAATATGGATGAAATGAACTGTGAATATTTTACAATATACACAAGTATCTTAACGTGGAGCTAACAAGTTTCACACATTAAGATAGGAGCTTTTGAATAAAAATCTTTAAAACGTTGTGTCACATTACATTAGGGTCAGCGCACACTGTTACGTAAGCCACGTCGCTCGGACAGCAATAATGAGTTGACCGCTGGCCAAGCCGCAGCTAAGATGCAAGCTTCCCTATTTCAAGCCCATTGCACTTGCGGGAATTTTCACTAAACAAAAGCTGAGCAAATTATTTTACAAGCAACATAATATAATGAATGAACGTTCAATATTATTTTAACTGAACTATTTAAATGAAATGCTCACAATGTTGCTATATCTTTATAAATTAAATACTGCCACCTGTTCTATATACATAGTATAGCTTATATATTCTTTTTTGTAGATAATTATATATCTATTTGAAAATTGAACTGTATGTACGATTTGTTATTTTAAGTGATTTCCCTTAGTTTTCGGATAAAATAAACAAATTCATTTGAAATACCAAGGTTTATGGACGTTGTGAGATTCGAGCTCGCGCCTAACCGTTTAATATTTCTTTACCAACGATTATGGATGGAGAGGGCTGTGATCGGAGTTTTACAGAGAGATCGATTTAGAAATGATGATGATGATACAATAATAAAACTATTTTTTTTTACTTTTCATATCTGGGAGTTGTTTTATATGAAAACTAGCTCGACACTCGCATGATATTCAGGTTGGAAGGTTTAGAGTGCCCGGAACGTGTCGCATTAAATAAACCTCTCAATATAACTTTATGGGAAATGTTTGAACCTGAAGAGCTTTTGCCAACCAACAATCCCAACTTCCTAAAAAGTTAAAAACCTAAAATAAATAAAAAAACATATTTGCGAATTCCAACACACATTTATTTAAAAACATATACTAATTAGCTTATTTAACTTACTTGCGGGTCACGGTGTCACAGCAGGTGTCGTGTAGAACTATTGACTCTCACCACTGAACCCCGGTTTGACTCTCACCTGCCATGTACCAATGGGTTATCGGGTTTCGAATTTATATTATAGACGTTAATTAGACGTTTTTGTAAGTTTGGCAACTAGCTTGTGATTACTTTAGAGAGTTAGGACCGCGTCGATTACATGACATCAGTTAACCCAAATGTATGCTCGTTACTCGTATGTAAGGACAAACAAACATACCCTTCAATAGAAAAATACAAAATATAGTAATACATCATTATCTCTACTTTATTGATACTTATTTTACATCATGTTAGTTACTAACGTTAGTAACGCCATGAGTCACCCATAGTAAATATGTCTCAACGACGAGATCCACACGACATTATCCGATTTCTCGCCTTATTTTAAAGAAATAAGATACACTATCACGAGCAGGAAAATTTGTGCGCAAAAATCTTTCGGAAATCAACGGATTTGAATCTAAGAGTGTTCGATTTGCGAAGTGTTAAAACTACACTAGCGATATTATTGTTAAATCATTATGATTCAATATATATTCGTTATACAATAATAGTAAACAGCTCTCACAGACAAATCGTGCATACTCTCACCTTGTCTTACCCGGGATCAGGCCGTGATTGATGTTCGGGATGTCTACGACTAATGCTTCACAAGATTGATCTGCACGTCTTCTCTGTATGTTTCATCTTCCCACATTAAATGTGAATTGATCTGTTCAATGTTGCTGAACGCGAACTTAAATATAATACTCAATAGAATTCGATGTCCCATATAGCCAAATGGTTAATAACCCGCCTGCCAAGCTGGAGGTCCCGAGTTCGAATCCCGGTAGGTGGAAACATTTATATTATGATGAAAATGTATGTTTCTTTCAAATGGATGTTTATTTATGTACGTTTATATAAGTATATTCTATTAAATATATCGTTTCCTTGCACCCATACCACAGGCTTTGCCTAACTTGAGGCAAGATAATTTAATAATAATAGTCTTTTCGGTTCACATTTGGAGCAAAAATAAAATACACAATTAAATACAAAACAAGGGTTGTATATTTTTTTCGAATTGATTGAATGAGTCCAAGCTTTGGGCTCTTAAAAGACTTATAACAATATATTACATGTTCTTAAATACTATCTGAGTACTTACACACACACACACACACACACACACACACACACACACACACACACCTATTCGGAGGGGCCTTTCTACGCCTGGATGTAATAAAGAGTCATTACAATAACATATATGAGCATAAAAACCATTACACCTTATTATTAGCTACACTGAAACATTTGGTTCGTCGAATGTCACATGTAAACATCCCATGGGAAGCACCCGCTATGGCGACGTAACTCACGACGGAAAAACGATGGAAAACTTCATCGAGGACAGATGATACTTCGAACAACAACTATTTTTTGTTTTATACTCATAAAGTAAAAATATTTGCAATATACAAAAACACAGCATAAGTTGGGGTTTGAAGAAATAAAGTGCGGAAATTCCTCGTCGTACCCATGGGTCCTAACAAAGTTTTTAAGATCATAAAAATCTTTTTTGAGAACAGAGAATATAAAAAAACATTGAAAGTAAAAGTTTCTGAATTCGAAGTTTATTTTTTAAAAAAACGGTCATTTTTATTTATAATATTAGCACAGACGAATATTTTAGATCATAACATAATATACGAAAAGGTTCCTCATACTTTTGAAGTTATATTAATAATAATAAAATAGAATTATTACGATGCGCGCGCACACCGTCACGTAAATTCCACTGCCTGACGTTAACTGGTGAAATAGACCATTTGTATACACACGGTATTAAAACTATTCCTTACAATAGTACTTTACTAAATAAGAGAATGAAACACATTGTTGCTCATGTACCTCACATCAAAACAACGTTTGCAATTATACAGTGTGAAAAACGTGCGGCCTTACTGTATAATAAAATAAATAAACTCAACAATGTATATGTAAAATCATACTATGAATGCAAGAAAATAATAGTCTTATAATTATAAGGATACAGGAATTATGCAATTATGAAGAACCAAGAAATTGTTAGTAGTTTTCTTTCTATTAGTCTATAATATTTATGTTTAGGTAAACATGTTTATTATTAAATCATAAATGTTTTTCCTATGTTCCTCCTACTACAGGCAACTCATGTAATAAAAAAATATTATTATACTCTTTTTTATAATTTCATCTTATTTTCTACATTTACATATATAACGTCATATTCATAAAAATAACAAAATTATAAATATAAATATAAAAAATAGAGTCCCGCCGGCGTTGGTTCACAACAATTCCAATATTATTAATAATTAATTCCAATACAATATTATTATTATTATTATGTATTATTTTCACTCATATTATGTCTACTGAACCACAACCACGAGAATTAAATAAATTTCAATACATAATTTCAATTTATATACTAGTTTCATTTTAATTGTGCACCTTCTTTTGTTAAACATTGTTTTTTCTACAAACATATATATCACGAGGAATATTTTCTAACGATGTTTTATTACGTCAAAGAAAAATAACTTCTTGCATGCGTACATAACTAACACACACAATATTTTTAAGGATCACCTAAGATCCTAAGAAATCGCCATTTTAAGAGTTAAACATGAAATGCCTGTTACTACAACAAGCCCCGTTTATTCATACCAAAAAGAAAGACATATTATTAACAAGCTTATCTCTATCCTATAATATATATCCTGTCAATGGGCGGAGGAGAGTCATTGTTTTGACATCACGCACACCAAGACGTGTAACAATGTCTCTCATCTATTTTGCTCCTCTATCCCGGCAGGAGGAGCAATCTGGCAAATGGTCATGGGTGGAGTACAAGTTGCAAAGATACTCATGGCAAGTCTACTTAGTTCCCTTCCCGTGGTTGCCGCCTGTTATTGATCTGGTTCCCTATGAAACAGATATAACAAAAACCGAGAAGACGCACTTGACCCTTCTCTCCACAACAATCTCTTCCGTCTCCAATAATTTTTCCCATCCCTCCTCTCGGCCGATCTCAAGGCCAGCGGCTCCCCCAGTTTTTGTAGGTTGGGAGACTATCAACGACCTACCTGCGTTTTTGGCCTACGCAGTCGATCGCCGTAAGCTGGGACGGGGAATCCTGGAGGATTGAGCTGTAGATGAGCAACACGCCCTCTTTGGTCTTGACTTCCATGCGAAACGGTAGCCCCCCTAGCCTAGCCAACGTGGGGAAATGGTCTTCGGTAGCCTGCCTTCTGCAGATAAAAGGCGAGTTATAGAGCGATAGAGGCGATTATACCGCAGGATAAGGCGACATTTGTGGTGGTGAGTATCCCCAACGATATCGTGCAAAGTGTATTGGAGAGGAAGCGCCGCCTCGGCTATCGGCTGGGTGCGGTGTACCTAAAATTCCAGGATGCCAAGGGGAGGATGCGGGTCGCGGCAGCTGCCGTAAAACCTGTAGTCCCACCGTCCTCAAACAAGGAGACCTCACAGGCTGGGTCGAGTCGAGCCGTCGAAGCATCAAGCAACGATGAGCTCCTTAACCTGACCAAACTTGGACTGGGGGAGGAAGAGGATCCCAATGGAGCCCCTTTCCCCCAATAAGCAAATACGGATTTTACAATGCAACCTCCATCATAGCATTACTGCGACGGCTTGACTTCGAAGATGGTTGGAGGTTGCATCTACTACTCCAGCCATTGCACTGATCCAAGAGCCGTGGATTAGGGGCGGCAACGTATGCGGACTCTCCAATATTGGTGGTAAGCTCTTCCAAAACAATTTCGAAGAGGTGAGAGCCTGCATTTATGTTAAAGGGAATATAAATATACAGCCTCTTGTGGATTTCTGTTCCAGAGATCTGTGTGCCATAAGGCTGAATTCCAACCAAGACATAAACAACCTCAACATCGTTATTGCATCAGCCTACATGCATGAGGCGGATGCGGTACCACCTGAAGGACTCAACACACTTATCAGATTCTGCGAACAAAATGGATGGGAACTGATTGTGTCAACGGACTCCAATGCCCATCATCCGCTATGGGAAATGGAAGCAAGCAACAATAGAGGTAATGATCTAGTTGATTTTCTTTTTACTACTAATTTAGATATATTAAACAAAGGTAACGAGCCCACATTTGTGGGTAGGCGGTGCAAAACAATAATTGACTTGACACTGGCAACCCCAGAGCCGCTGATCTAATAGCGGGCTGGCATGTCTCATCAGAGGCATCATGCTTTGATCACAGACGGATTTGCTACGATTTAAAAATTACCAGTAACCCCGAACAACCTGCAAGGTACCCGAGGAAGACTGACCAGAGGCTCTATAGATCTCTAGTAGAACTAGAGCTGGGAAAACAGCCGCCTACCACTAGGTTAGACAGCATAGAAACAATTGATCAACAGGTAAGTAACTTAAACAGCACCTTAATAAACTGCTTCCATAAAGCCTGTCCTCTAGTAACACCGGTTACTGCGGTCATATCCAAGGGCTGGTGGGGCACAGAACTTAAAAAGCTACGAACAAAAGTAAGGAAAGCCTTCAACAGAGCAATGAATACAGGCGCTGATGTAGACTGGGATGCCTACAAGGAGAACAAAAGTCTATATAAAAAACGCATTAGATTTTGGAAGTCTCACTCATGGAGAAAATTCTGTGAAGACATTAATTCCACTCCACAAGCAAACCGCATTAGGAAGGTACTGGCCAAACAGGGTCCTTGCGTTGTCGGAAATCTGAGGAAAGCCGATGGCACAATGACCCTGAGCCAGGAGGAGACTAACACGATACTGCTAGAAACACACTTTCCAGACTGTAAAATAATACAAGAACCAATTTGGACGATACCTAACAGCTTGGCAGCGGGCACAGATGGCGTCTTTCCTGCACTGCTACAGTGGGGAGGAGGAAAGTTGATGTACATACTGACTTATATCTATCAGGCCTGTCTGGCCTTTAAATACACTCCCCTTGCCTGGCGGGAAGTTAGGGTCATCTTCATACCCAAGCAAGGTAAGAGTAATTACACTAATCCTAAATCGTTTAGACCTATCAGTCTGTCGTCTTTTCTCCTCAAGACTTTAGAGAGAATATGCGACAGACACTTGAGAGATAATGCGTTACGTAACACACCTATACACAGGCATCAGCATGCCTACAGTCAAGACAGATCAACGGAATCCGCTCTTCACCAGGTAGTAGGAAAAATTGAACATGCCTTACAAAATGAATTAGTCTGTCTAGGTTGCTTCATAGATATAGAGGGAGCCTTTGACAAGGCCAAATTCACCAGTATCAACATAGCACTTCGCAGACACGGAGTACAGACCCTGCTTATTGACTGGATAATTAATATGTTAAGCAATAGAATTATAAGGGTAACAGGGGAAGACACGAAAGGCGCCCTTGTAGCCCGCGGTTGTCCACAGGGAGGTGTTCTCTCTCCGCTTCTGTGGAACTTAGTAGTGAACGACCTGATCTCCAAACTGAACAACCAATCATTTTACACAATAGGGTATGCCGATGACATCACCATTTTAAACACAGGCAATAATGCCAGCATGGTATGTGATAGGTTACAAGCAGCTCTTCGACTCGTCGAGGAATGGTGTAAAGACCATGAGCTCTCTGTAAACCCACAGAAAACACAGGTAGTACTCTTCTCTAAAGAGGTCAAATACCTAGGTGTGATTCTAGACAGCAAACTGAACTGGAGCAGCCACCTTGAATACAAAATCAACTCCGCGAGTATCACCTTATGGCAATGCCGCAAGATGATTGGCAAGAGATGGGGTCTCCAACCAAAGCTCACCTTATGGCTTTACACAGCAGTGGTGAGACCAATGCTCACTTATAGCTGTGTAGTGTGGTGGACCAGGACCAGACTTTAAAAAAATTTCAAAGGCAAGCATGCTGTGCGGTGACGGGATGCATGAGGACAACCCCTACCGCCGGATTAGAAATAGCCCTGGGCATCCCTCCGCTACACTTATTCATATATCAAGAAGCGGCAATGGCTGCGCCAAGATTAAAACATCTGAAAACACAGAGAAATGACAAAGTAAGACATGTGAGCATACTTTCAGAAGCATGGTCAGCTATGCCACTTGTGGAAGGAGCTAGTGATAAAATAGAGCGGACTTTCATTTTTGACAAAAAATACAGAATAGAGCTCGAGGAAAGGAACGACAGTGTCCTTACACATTATGAGCTCGACCTCTACACAGATGGTTTGAAGACGTATTCAGGCACGGGTACGGGAGTCTTCTCGGAAGATGAGAGAGAGAAGCACTTGGGTAAGCTTAACACTGTATACCAGGCTGAATGTATGGGGATTTTGCTAGCTGCCAATGCTATCTTGGCCAGAGAGGTTCAAGATCACTCCATTAGAATACTCTCTGATAGCAAATCGGTATTACAATCCCTTCAAGGTAAAATAATCAATTCCAGCCTATTACTTGAATGCCACTCAGAATTAAATAAGGTGGCTGGTAAAAACAACAACCTAACACTTCAGTGGATCAAAGGTCACAGTGAGGTCAGGGGCAACGAGGCGGCAGACCAAATAGCTAGAAGGGGTTCTGAGACCCAACCGGTTGGAACAGAGCCTTTCCTGCCTCTGCCACATAGTTGGTTCAGGAACCACTTAAATCAAAAGATAAAAGCACTACATCAACAATACTGGGATAGCCTTGAGGAGTGCAGGCAAGCCAAAGCAGCTTTACCTTGCGCCGACTTGCGTTTTACCAGGGAAATCTTACAACTTAATCGGTGTCGACTAAGATTAATAATATGTGCGGCCACAGGTCACGGCAATTTTAACAGGCATCTCTTTAATATAGGTGTCACGGACAGCCCTCTATGCAGAGGTTGCCTGGGGGCAGAGGAAACAGCCGCTCACGTTCTGCTGGAATGTAGTGAGGTGGCAAACTAAAGGGCGAAGCACCTGGGGTCACCAGGCGCTCTTCGGGAAGTCTTCCGCTGGGTGACTTCTTGGAGGAGCTTGACTGGTTGGAGTAGCCTCTACCACCCTCGCACGCAAAATAGGCGCATATGACGTCGAGTTGCGGAAAGCGCCCGTATGAAGAAGAAGAAGAAGATATCCTGTCAATCACAGTCGGATTAAAAAATAAATTATAAAAATGTCACTTTTACCCAATTACTATATTAAATAAAAAATACAATTACAATAAATTTTAATTATAGTTACTATGCTTCTTTCTTAATTAGCTTGACAGGTGAATGTGATCCAACTCCCATAAAACAAAACGCTTAGCCAACTTCAATAATGTCTGTAATAATTTATTAACATCGCATCGATAAACCATCAATAAGCAAATGTAAAAATAATCTCCAATTCCCTCTCGACCAATCACAATCAACGCGATGGAAGCTCAATTTGATCGAAAGCCTTAATCTAATCCGGTTCGGTTTCACATTAAATTAGGTTAATACCTACAGTAGCTCGCCTCAACACCACACTTTTAAAGAATCATTTTATTATTCTGGATATGGCATTACTTTGGTGATTCACCGAATTATAATATTTTTACACATTAGAATGTGAGAATTGTATTGTTATAATTCAGTATATTAGGTAAGTAAATAGCTTAATAATATTTTATCTGTTAATTGCAATGTAAAATAAAAAGGAAAACATACATATAAATAATACATATAAACATATAATACATACCTTCAAGCTTTGAAGAAGAGCATTCTCCTGAAAGTCCGGCAACGCACTTCTTGATCCCTGGTGTTGCGGTCGTCCGTGGGCGGCTGCCTCACCACCTCCAATGACGTGGGTCTCCTGCCCAATTGCCCCCTCTTATATAAAAAGGGGGAAACTAATTACACATCAAACCCAGCGTGATATTTGAAATAGATATTTCTCACTTAATTGAAGTTCATTATATGGACACAATTTTAATTATTGAACGTTTGCACTTTATGAACATAAAAATATGAAGAATATTTAGTAAGTGAAGAGATAAGGGGACACTTTTAATAGATTTAACAGATAGCCGACTGAACTAACCAGTTTGTTTATTAAACCTTCTTGGGTTTCATTGATTAATTTCAATGATTATTTTCAACATAAGCCGATTTAAGAATCGTTGATGATAATAAATGTAATAGATATATCTTGAATAAAGACTAATGCAAATATAACACGAAGGCCGTGAACGCAGTGCCCCAAGGCTATGAATCTCATACACTGTTTCTTCTGCATACCAATTTGCTATTGATTAATTGCTATGCAGACGACAGCACTGGTGATGCTTTATACACGGGCCAGCAGGTCTCTCTCGGGAAACCGTCGACCAGGCTGGGAGAAACTTGTGTCTTCTATCAAGTCCTCTTTTGAGGTCGCGGAATGGGGTCAATTAAACCTTGTACAATTTAAACCCCAGAAGATTATAGTTTGCGGGTTTACCACCGTAAAAAACCCATTTGTAATATCACCGCTCTTCGACAAAACCTCCTTTAAAGCCTCGCCTAGTGTCGGAACACTGGGTCTCAAAATATCAAGCAATTCCGAGGTCATCTGGAGGGCAAAGCCAAATTGGCTTCAAAGAAGCTGGGCGCTTTAATTAGAACTGGCATTTATCACGGCAAGTGTTCCGAAGAGCTGTTTCACCTGATTCCAACCGCCGAGTTCAAACTTCGTACGACACGCCACAAATTAGGATATCATCGCATCACATCTGGATGTGTGGATATCCGCATATATATATGTACTATACAAAGTGGTATTTAAGGAATTTTCTTCCACGTACAACAAAGCTGTGGAATGAGCTTTCCTTGTGCGATATTTCCGGAACGATACGATATAGGTACCTTTAAAAAAAATCGCGTACACGTTCATTAAACGCTGGTAACGCATTTGTGAATCCTGTGGTGTTGTAAGAGAATGTGGGCGGCGGTGGTGATCAATTAACACCAGCTGACCGGTACGCTCATTTGTTCTCCCTTTCCTTAAAAAAGCTAGTAAAGCTAGTAGTAAGTGTAGCTATAAAATAAATAAAACTAATAATAATAAAATAACATAATATAAAACAAATAATAAAAATTAGAGAGCCGTTGAAAAAGTTTTGAACATGACATAGTTAAAAATTTTGTACGACGCGATGGTACAGAGCTGATTCACAACTGCTTTCATTAGAACCCACTGATCATGTAAAAGAGATCTTCTGTTCTGTGATCGAAAAACCATGGCAACTAATTGTTAATAATACAATCGACTATTGAATGTAGCCATTTCCGTTTCCATGGGATATCTGATGCTTTTATAATATGATGTGGTTATTAGCTGCATTATGTATCCTAATTAGTTCAGCACACATCTTCACCGGAAATATAATATATTATAAGTAATTACTAATCAGACTATAACGATAAGAATAATCACGGCTCGGCCTTTCAATGGTTTCATTTAGACACCCCTAATCCAATCCTAACTCAATATTCATGGGCTTGAGTATTCTATGTGATTGGTGCAAGAAACAAGAAATAAAGCTATTTTTAAAATAATTTTTCGGTGAACTTATTATACGTTATAATAACAATGACAAAATTTATTCAAAAAAGATTTATAAACAAGCCCCGAATTTAATTTAAAAAATCAAGCAATGTAGAATTAGTTAGCTGTCTGGGCAGTTAGAGATCATCATTAATCATTTCAAAAATCCTGCCTAAAATTATGGATTGAAATACTTACAAAACAAATATCAGTGTGGTATCATTTAGGAAACAGAAAAACAGGAAAAAGGTTCCCTTATCATATCTGTCAGGTATATACTTAGTATGATTGTTCAATGAGTTTTCTCATTTTGGCGCCAATACATTGTACAATATTTTGTGATATTAAAATGGAGTGGGGTGATAAAGAGAACCGAATCACTGTGATTGTATTACACAAAGTAGGTATGGAGCCAAATGCAATTTTTAAAACTCTCCATACGCTTGGTATTAGTACAATGTTTTTGTACCGGGCTATTAATAGGTACAATGTGACCTCCTCTGTTTGTGACAGAAAAAGATCTGGCCGTCCACGTAGTGTTCGTACGAAAAAAGTGGTCAAAGCAGTTATAAGAGACGTGCTGGTCATTTCATAACCGATAATTTAAAAAATAATAGACAAAGGGAGATTACAGAAAAATTTTGTTTACGCATGAGCAACATTCCAACAACAACCCAAAACTCTATTGAAGCTTACCAATTAGTCGACAGAGTGCACCGTGGGCACTATCCGAATTCTTAAAGGAAATAATTGTGTAGGAAAAAAAAGACCGCCTGGGATCTTTCAACGAAAACGCTGTCTAAATTTATTACTTTATTTATTATAAATAATATTTACCCATGAAAACAGCATTATAACACGCCATTTTCTGATAACTTGTGACCCTATATTTATTATTTACTTTTCATTTATTCGGTGGTTGATTTGAAAATGAACCCTCATTCTATTCTTACCGAGTACAAAACATTTCGCTTGTAATCGCTAATGTAAGGGAACCTTCATCATGGTATTTGAAATGGAAATATATTTTGATGGAGATATATAAATTATATTGTGTAACAATCGGAATGACGATAGTCACAATATATCAGTGAGCTCAATTATTCCAATAGAAAAAAAAGTTAATAAAGTTACATCAAAAATTTATTTTTGGAGTAATTAATACACAAATATATTATCATGTTTTATTATTACTCTATTAAGATAAATAAAAATAAAAATAGTTTGATACTATAACTTTAAAAAAAGTAGGTACCTACAAAGTGTTGTCGTGTATGACGGCCTTCGTATGCGAATCGTACTTGACCGGATCATGGATCTACTTTCTCAACCCTTGCATCCAAATACGTTTAATAATAAGAATGTATGTTTGTAATAGATTTAGCCCAAGTAGGCATGGTCCAATATATGTGTGTACATCCTTTTTCTTCCATTATTTAGTGTAAACATATAATACATTTATTCGTTTAATGATATGATATTATATGATGTGAAGTTATTGTAACAATAGATGAACAATTGTCGTCACAACCCAGTAAAGTTGCGTGGAGGAAATACAAACAGTGGCATGCCCGCGACCCGGTTCAGAACTTACGCGATCACGAACACGGAAATGGAATTTTAAATTCACATTGTGCTTAACGCCCAGCCGCGACACTTTTCCGTTGTTATAGGTTGAAGATGCACTGGGCTCAGAGTATCATAAATATAACATTATTATACTGATCTACTTCTTAATAGTTTTGAAACAAATGGGTACTAGGCTAGATTCTAAAGAAAGTTTATTTCTAATCCTATGATGGTTCTTTCGCAATAATAACAATTCCAATACATATTGAAAAAAAAATAACAAAAAAACAACTGATTTGAAAAACACTATTCCAAAACAATAGATCCATATGCACTAAAAGTATAAAAAAAATAATTATTTTATATTACAAACACAATTATACTTTCAACTAATTCAAGTTACGGTTGTAAGTTACAATCGGTGCCCTCCCGCCCCGCTCTCGCCTTTCGCCTCCTCAAGTCGCGCGAGCTTTCTAGCACATTTTACGTATGTACGTATGTAGTTACAAACCTACCTGGGCTGATACCGACGAGCAGCCAGGAAGTCTCAGATATTACTTTTGCTATCAACAATATTGCCAGGCGTAGTGAGTGATGGAATTTCGTTATCACATCACCGACATATAGCATTCTATTATGACTTATGATTTTCTGGCTTGCATTGAAAACCAAAAACACACGTTTAGAGATCCAAATATATTGTGTAGCTTGTCTTGCTCAGTGTATATTTAACGAAAAAATATATCCGCGCGCCCCCGCGAGTAGACATAATATGTCTGCTTGCCACTCAACGGTAGTTTTGTATACAGACATAATACGAGTATGTCTGCTTGCCACCTCGGGAGCAAGCAGACATAGCAATTGTAGATTATTAGGTATAACCCCACAAAGAACAATACAAGAAAGGCAAATGCTAAGAAATTCAGAATTCTCAAGCAGCGCGAAGTTAGAGCACCCGTGTAAATACACGTAAGCATTTGTATAAGCATGTGTGTGTGTGTTTAACGGTTTTGTGTCCACGAAAGCCACTTTCATTTACCTTTTTTGAATAGTTTTTGTTTTATGGTGTACATGTTTTATATATTGCTGAAAAGGTCACACCACGTGAACCGTACGCACGTTTGTCCTCCTTTTCGATAAAAAAAGAGCTATACCAATTTATATTAAAAATATTATAAAGAAATATGTATGTATTTAAATTACACTAATAATTTTATAAAAGACATTAAGTCTATGAAAACAGTTTATTGCTTTTTGATTTTGCATTTGCAAACGGGAGAGAATATCTTTATGTGTATAATAATGATGATAATATTAAGAATAATTTCAACTGCAATAAATAATTTTCTATAACTCACTTTGACAGAAGAAGCAGTGCCATTTTTAACTTTTTAAAAGGAATTAACTAAGATTGATTTAATGTGCATAGCATCTCAGTGTACCACTGCCCTTAATATCTTTCTACCTTGAATGAGATAGAGTTGCGCACTTTTATATTGTATTCTATTGTAGATATGTAAAACTGAATATGAAATGAAAGTAAACTCTACATACCTAAAATGTTTACTATTTGTAAATCCCTGCGAACATTTACATAATACTGTACGCAGTCTTGAGTGGATGTCTGATGGAAGGTCATATATTATTCAAGAACAAGATGGGAATAAAAATACCCAGTAAAGTTGGAAGTGAAACCAAAAATCATAATAATAATAATAATAATAATAATAATAATAATAATAATAATTCTTTATTTGCATAATGTGTGTATACAAGTTAACTAAATAATTCTATACGAATACATTATGGCTAATTTGGCAAAAGGGCATGCAAATTACATTACCTCCATGTCATACAATATATGGAGCGATTTCGAGCTTGAATTATTTACCTCAAACTTTGAGGTGGTATTGGTCATATAAATTGGGAGAATGATATGCGTTAAAATAAACTATTTTCTTCAGAACAAACATGTTTGCGCGGTGCTTGCAGGGACGGACGGATCACGGATCCTGTGGTGATTCAAGATAGCACTGGCGATGGTGATATAAATAAAGACTTTAAATTTGTTCTATATTCATAACATATATAAGACTTTTGCAATATTATATTATAATAAAATGTAACAAATAACTGAACATAAAATAGATTTAAAAGTAATAGTTAATGTGTGTTCTACAAACAATAGCGAATCCAAAGTAGTTTGTAGAACTTTTTTATGTTGGTCTATTACTGCGTCTGTCGGTTTGACTTTATTTATGTCCCAAGTATAAATTTAATTCTAACTTGAATGAATGAATGAAGAGGTCGGGACGGCTACATTGTGTCAGGTGCAGGCATATTATATTATTATTACTTGCGGTGACTTTTAATTACCCTGACTGATAGTGTGACCATAACGAGTGTTACAATATGGCCGTATATAGGCAATAATCACTACAGCCTACAATCTTTTTCAACACCACAGGAATCACAGGAGCATTGCCTATCTTGAAGGAGTACCTTTTTTGAAGCTATTACCTTCTTATTTAGTATTTGTACTACTCAATTGACTATATTTTATATCAACTTCTCGTAAATCTAACTTATCGGTTATTAACCGACTTCAAAAGAGGAGGAGATTCTGAAGTCGTCGGTATATTTTTATGTTTGTTACCTCAGAACTTTCTACTATATAAAACGATTTTGATAATTCTTTTCTTATTTGAAAGCTGGTGCTTCCCATGCCTGGCGTCCTTGAGAAAAACATGATAGTCTTTAATTAGCTAAAAGTATGTGTGCGACAAATAGACGGCATAGCCTAATATCGCGATAAACCCAACAACCCAACCGATTTCGATGACTTTTTATTGAAAAGAATATACTGCAAAGGCAGTTTGATGAGAGTTTTGTTAGGTTCTGATGATGGGGTTCATAACAAAGTGACGGAACTCTGAATAACGATACTTAATAACAAAGTGACGAACTCTGAATAAATTAACGATATTCGGACGAATATTTTTTATGCTATCCGGATGTTTGAGCCACCTACCGTAACGTCGTTATGGTCAAGTATTTGTCGTAGTCGAATATGATGATCAATGGAACTCCTTAACGATTTACACTAAGGGTGCGATCTGTGGTAGAATTTATAACTGTCTGTAATCAAATTGCAATGCGTTCATTACTGCATTGCAATTTTTAGTAGATCTATACATATTTAAATAAATTATAAGTAAGTGTACTTCAGATTAACTAAAACTCAAAATTAAAAACAAAATTTAACAAAAAGACAACGTACTTAAATACTATTCCAGAACAACAGATATAATATACACTAAAAACTAAAAAACAATATTTCGTATTTTATCCAACCTCATTAATCTTCCTTATTAATATGATTCTATTTACAATTATTGTTATTTTCGGAGTCAGTGTCAGCTTAGGTAGGTTTGTAACTACATACATAGTTATAGGTGAGATGTGCTTGTGTCACACACGCGATGTGAGGAGACGAGAGGCAAGGGCGGGGCTGCTAACAATAAATGTAAAAATAATTAGATTAATTAGATTGGATAAAAATACGAAATTATTTTTTTAATTTTTTACTGCATATTAGGTTATTGTTTGGAATAGTTTTTTTGAAGATGGTTATTTTTTTTCTAGTTTTTTATAAGCTTGAATTTAAATGTATTATTTATAACTTAGTCTGGCCATAAATAGTGTTACGATTAAAAATAAACATAATATTACATTTGTATATGGAATCTGTAATTTTTATATGATTGTTCATTGAGTTTTCCAATATATTGTACAATATTAAAATGGAGTGGGGTGATAAAGAGAACCGAATCGCTGTGATTGCATTACACAAAGTAGGTATGGTATACGCTTTGTATTAGTAAAATGTTTATGTACCGGGCTATTAATAGGTACAATGAGATCTCCTCAATTTGTGACAGAAAAAGATCTGGCCGTGCACGTACTGTTCGTACGAAAAGGGTGGTCAAAGCAGTAAGGGAAAGAATTCGAAAAAATTCTGTCCGAAACCAAAAGATTTTATCTTGGGAGATGAAGATAGCACCGTTTCTAGGTGCTTGTCGCGTATTTTAAAAGATGACTTAGGACTTGCAGCATATAAGAAACGTACTAGTCATTTCTTAAATAATAATTTAAAAAAGAATAGGGTGGTAAATTCGAAACAACTATCTGCTGAAGCGGTACGCAAAGGGATGAGATTTTTTTACAATGGAGCAACATTTTAACAAACAGAAAACCGTATTTATGCTTTAAGCTCTGAGGAAGCTTTCCAAGTAATCGACAGAGTGAAACGTGGGCATTATCCGACTTCAGTGATGGTTTGGTATTGGATATTAGCTGTGAAGGAGTGACTGGGCCATACTCTTGTGAAAAAAATATCAAAACAAAAAAGAAGTGAAGCCCCTTAACATCGCCATGTTCAATAAACAAGAATGATCCCTCCAGAAAAGTCTCGGCGCCGGTTAATAAAGCTTGGTCTACACAGTCTTGGTTGGAAACGAACGTTTCTGAATTCATCAAAAGTTTTCCCATGGAAAGAGTGCGTGCTTCTATTGGTAACTGGCCTCAACGTTTGAAGGACTGTATTGGTTGCCAATGGAGATCACTTCGAATATGCTTTATATATTTTAAATTGTTTTATATTTATGTATTAAACTAACACACTGTAAACGTAATAAATGTTATTTGCAATAGATTTTTTTTATCTTTGTCTCAGTATTTATGGCATGACTAAGTATATATGGTCGTTTGGATTTTTCGATCAATTTTTACATTAAGTTTTATAATTAACATAAGTAATCATATTTGGTAAGACTTGATAAGTTTAATATTAAAGAAATTATCATATAAATAGATTAGTTTTAAGTAAAACAAAACCTTGCATACTTGAGAATATTCCAAGAAAAGACGTTAATTTAAAATACACAGCTTAAGTTTTGTCGGCGTCACCTAAACTCCCGTTGTAATTAAGAGTACAGTGGCAATTAATTCATTACGCCATTTTAGGTAATCACAGTGAAAACTCTAGAGGGCGCCATTTTCGCGTTCTAAGGAGTTGTCAGGTAAATTACCTTTTAACAGCAAAGATTTGGCCATTGATAAACGAAAGAATTAACCTTTTTCTTAGCTTAGGAAGATTTATTAGGAAAAAGATTTATGTGTTAAATCTCACATGATTGCCACAAAATCTGTTTATCTTTCGTGCTGTTTCTTTAAATTATGTTTAAGTTGTTATATACAATATGTAAACGAAGGATGTATGTTAAATTGATGGGCTCAATGTTGAAGGTCCTGTCCACTGCCACTTCAGTTTCGCAACCATCTTTCTGATTCGATCTCGCAGGAAAAGTCCGAGCTTAGTGACCATGAGCTCTCCTCATGGGCAACTACTACACATACAGGTTGAAAACCATCTTCAGACATCGGTGGTATTTGGGACGAAAACATTTTACGTAGCTACCCGAACGCTGACCATTCGATTGCGTAAAATGCCTTATAAATACATTAAATTAATTAAATGACACACAACACACACATACATAATAGAGATATAGTCTTTGACAAATAATAAAGACTTATAAAGTTCAAACTATAAAATAAAATGAATTATAGTCGAATTTCGAATTTTGGCCTACCACTACTAATAATAAAATAATAATAAACTTAAAACTGTATGTTTAATATTTTTAAACGAAACTTTCTGTTTTTCTACAAACAATACCTGAGACAAAAATAGTTTATAGATATTTTGTCTGTTTGTCTGTATATAATATGTTCTGGAAAGACACAAAAACTACTGAATTGAATTAATTGAAATTTACAAGGTTTCAACCACTATTTATCACTTAGCAATATCAAATCCACTTACTTTTAGCTGTATTGGTCAACAGATCAGCCTATCTATTGATCGCTTATACTAAGTGATCACCGGCCGCTATATTCACCTGCATCAGGAGCCTTGCCAGCCTTTTAGAAGGGTGTTCTCGCTTTGTTTGAAAGTACCGATGTATCGTACAACACGCAAGGAAGCTCATTCCATAGATTAGTTATCCTACTTTTATGGCGTGTCGTGCGAAGGTTGAATTCGACGGCAGGAATCACGTCAATAATCTCTTCGGAACACTCCCCGTGATGAATGCAGTAAAATACCACAATGAAACAACGTCTCTACGTAACGCTAAGTGACCTCTACCGTTCACATAGCACTGGATCTCCGACAGTTCGGGCAGCCCTCTGCAGCAGTGTTGCACGCGGTCGAATTGTTCCAACTAATACGGGGGTATTTTTTATATTTACTCTTGGTACACTTCTATATATTTATTAATATTATTGACTTCATATAATCATATATAGAGGAAATATGTAATCAGTAAATATATTTACACTTTTCTGATAAAAATCATATACTAATTCGATTCATATTCCCGTATACCAGAGTATACAATAATGGCGAAGTGGAGCAATATCCTATTTAATATTATAAATGTGAAAGTTTGTATGTCTGGATGTATGTTTGAACTTCTTTAACGCAAAGACTACTGAATGAATTTTGATGAAACTTTGCAGTAATATAGCTTACACACCAGAATAACATATAGGCTATAATTTATAAAAATATTGTGTGAATTATCTATATATTGAAATAAAATTGGAGTGTATGTTTGTAATATTGAAATAACCGGTTTTTTACTAAATGTATATTATGAATACATATTATACGTACCGTATATGCACAAAAATAACATTTTTTACAATTTTTGTCTGTCTGTCTGTTTGTTCCGTCTAATCCGGCGACTTTTATTGGCAGGTAGCTGATGTAATAAGGAGTAACTTAGGCTATACTTATTTTAGAAAAATAAAGCAATGTCCAAAAAACGGTCTACTTCTAAAAATAATTTAAATGGCAAAACAACGTTTGCCGGGTCAGCTAGTAATAAAATATTTCAATATATCTATGTAAACAAGAGATCAACAATCACAAGTTCCTATAATATAATAAGTAAACGATATTAATATCAATAAATTCAGTATTGGAATGTATTTATTTAAGCCATAAATCTGCTTATGTAGCGTGTTTCTAAAAATTAGTTTTGCCTCTATCACAGAATAGGGATGGACACTTACATATAATTCTACTGTTACCGCTGATCTGTAATTACTAAACAAAATTTCTCTAGTATTGAATTGGCTGACTTCTTAAATGTAAATTTCAAATAATGGATTATTATTTGTAAAACGTTACGCTAAAGTCTAAGGTGACATCTCTGAAATGCCAACAACATCTCTGTGCAGTCTGTCTCAGAATTGGACTTTATTTCTAACCATCAAATTAGTGACGTCGTGGATGTGCCGCTGTTAAAATAACGCATTTGTGTTGATCAATATGAATGGGCATGTTTGGTCCAGAAGACCAACGTTCCAACTTCCTCTTGGTTGCGAAACGATATCTGAAATGATAATGTTGAATGTGGAATAAGCACTCGCACACAATATGTATTCGTACACAGGCCTGTGTCTACAGATTTAATGAAATTTAAAAGTGAACGAAACTCAATTGTCATGTTTGTATTATTAAAATCTCAGATATCTAATGAGTTATGAGAGTTCATATTATAATCATCGTATTAATAAAAAAGATGGAACAAATAATATTTTTTTCGTAAAACATAGCGTGTCTAAGCATTGTTTTACATCGAGCTGGGAAATAACGAATTGATTTATTAAATTCCGTCGAAAATCCCCGTGCCGAGGCATTGTCGTGAAACAAACATAATAAATGTCCGTTCTGGGAATTGAATTTAGGATATTTTATGAATTTTGCAAAGGTTTGATAAACGTTGGCTGTTACGTGGAATATTGCTTTACTAAGATATTTTTAATAATTGAGAACATTGAGAAATAAAACAATTTTCATCATGAACAACATTTAGTTTTCATGCATGTGTGTTTCTAATTTGAAACTCAATTAATTATGAAGTTATTGTACATAAGGACAGTAGAGGAAGTCTAAAAATATTTGCACCAAATAAAAAAATATTTACGTCGCAGCCATCTTGAATTTTAATTTTATTAGGTATTTGTTATTAAAGTGACAATATTAATGTCATCATCAAAAGACGAGGTTAAAAACTATTGATACTTGAAAATATAGCCGTTGGGGCAGTACATTCTTCGAATGGCGACCAAGTGCTGGATGATGATCTGGTGAAGATCACCAAAATAGGTTGCATGAGGGCCCAGGACCAATCGGCTTGAAGATCGTTGGTCTTTGTCCAGCAGGGGACGTCTTTCGAATAAAATTATCATGACGATGATTGTGGCTTAGGATATAGATACAGCCTCCTGATTGACATACAAATCCTTAGCATTAGTAAAACTTAGCTTACCTTCCGACACGGAGCTCTTAAAAAGGCGTCATAATATCTAAATTGCCACACATAATTACCACCGCATAAGCGCCGCGGTTTAGTGCATTAATATATCATTAAGGAATATTTAATGGCCGAGTATGGTTCGGGCATGATTCTGTGTTTTACTGCTAATCAACATTCAAATATGCTAATTGACCAAGTGGTTACTATTAAGCCCACTCTCTGCAACTCGTTGGATTAATTATTAACTAAGTTTCAGTGAATAAATTAGTGTTATCTTACTTACCGCTCTGAGCTGTTGTTTAGAAGTTTGGAATATTTTAAACAATATCTTTTGCTCGGCGAATTTGCGGAAAATTTAATGTTTTCATAGTTATTATTCGTAGCTGCAATAAATTAAGATGTTGATTTTAAGACCTGATATTTCAAAGGCCATCACATACCTAAAGATTAAGGTGGTAGTATCCAGGTTGTAAAAGGTAAACGCTAAACTGAGACTTGAGCCCGAGGCTATAAATTAAAACTTTCGTTCGTAACCTACATTGCTTCAAGGCGTAATCATATGGTATTTTCTAAATAGATTTTGAGATATTTTATAAAGCGTAGGTTCGGTCACGTATTGAGTATTGCTGTCATCTCTGGTCTGTTGCAACCTAGAAACAGCTCGAACCATTTGACCCCGTGCAACACAAATCTTCTCGAATTTTCGGGAACGCAGTGCTCTGTGAACGCTCGACATGCCACAAATTAGAATATCATCCGCACCATCTGGGTGTTGTCACGCACAATCAAACTGTGGAATGCATTTTTGTTGGAGTTTCCAGGGCGATACGACACGGGTACCATTTATAAAAGCTACTACACCTTTCTATAAGGACGGCAACGCACCTGTTATTCCTATGATGTTGCCAGAAAACGTTAATGTGGTAAAGGTTTCATTCTTAATGATGCCACAGATAGGGAATGGAGCAACGCTTAGGCTATTAATTATTAATTATAGGCACATGACCCCAGAGGAGAGTCATATAAGCGCGCCCTAATGCTATCGGAGCGGGATGAGAGAAGAAGCAACAGACTCAGTCAATGTCAATCGTAACTCGCAGTGCTCCGCTCGGGACGAGCGCCCGTATCGAGACTCGCAATTGAAAATTGTTCAAGAAAAAAAAGACGAAATTGTATAAGAAGTTACACAAATAAAATTTGAAAAACAAAATTTTATGAATGATGCGGGATTCGAACCCACAACCTCCGGCGTTCCGTGCCGGTGCTCTAAGCAACTAAGCCAACCGTTCGAGTACCGCCTCGTTTTAAAATTCTGTTTGCTTTGTTCAACTGGCTAGCCAAATTTTATAATAAAAAATCATCAAAACGTCAATATCAGAGGCTTTAATTAAAGTTCTTGAGCGTGGTTCACTCTGGTTAGCTCAACAGTACTGTACTTAAAGGAATTATTTTTGCGAAAACCGAACTTTAATGAACAGTTTTTGAAAGTTTCATCATTTAAATCTATCACACCAACATCCATCACACAGAAAACACATTTCGGTCATTTCTTTAAAAAATAAACAGCAGTACGTTTTTTCAAATGTACAAAACTACAGCAATAATGTACTGCAAAATGATGTCCAGCATGTACGAGTCTCTCACACTCTCTTTCTCTTCTGTATCCTCTTGTAACGCATGGGATGGTCGGTAGGGACCTCTCAGTCGCACATTATCACTAAGAGCAGTATTTAATCTTTAAAAATTCGGCAACCGGTATTCAGGACTGATTTTTGCAGACAACCCTATATCACCGTGTTTTTAATGAAATAAACTTTATTTTTATTTAAGTTTCATTAAATAACCAGACCGCTGCAAGTTATTGTTATCGATTTACCTGTTCATATCTTACCAGGTACCTGTCATAAAATAAAATAGGCAACCTAACATTTGTATATACTATGGACTGCATAATTTCGATTTGTATAGAATTTGTCCATTTAACAAACCGGTGAAAAATTAATTAATATTTAATGGTATCCTGGACTGAAATTTGCTAGGCATATAGGTTATATGCAATATATTTATTGACATATTAAATTTCATAAAAAATATGTTTCATCCAATAACCAGCTCGGTGAAGGTCGTATCAAATCGGGATCCTAATAAATACTATCCACTATAACTAATGTGAGATATATTGTTATGTAAAAACTACGACTAAAACAATATAGTCTCGGATTTTTTTATCTGCCCCCATGTTAGCAAGTGTTCACAAAATATAATGTTGGAAGGTAACACGGACGTAACACGCTCGTGGCTTGAGGCCAACGGGTAACGTCAGCTGGTGAACTCGTATTTATTTATTATTAATAAAGACCACTTCATATTATTTACTGTGTGAGTTTACATGTGGGCTTTCTGAAAGGAAATCTAGGAGAACAAATTCATAACGCTATTTCGAGGTAAAATGTTTTTAGATTATATAGACATGTGAATAGAAAATGTATTGAATAAAGCGTTATTTTGGTGGAAATCGATAATTATCCTGATGTTGTGAGTTTTATTGAGTATAAATTCTGATAAGTTTTGTTTTTAAGCAATTCGACACGTCTAGACGAGGCATCAGACGCGCTGTGATTGGTCAGCTGTTGTGACGTGTTACTCGCGGAAGAGATACGTAACAATTTGTTCATTCAACAATGTAAACATGTTATATTTCTGTTTTATTATTTCTAATTGTTCCAATACATTTAAACGGAATCCTTTTTGACAATTAATATGTAAAATATTAAAATTATTATTGTTTCCGAGTGAATGTGAATAGAGTTGATGTGCCTGTTTTTTGATGACTTACATTGGAATCACAATTTATTTTCATTTTTATCTATTTATCTCCAATATTGAGATTACCTGAATTGATTTTGAAGGGACTTTCAAAGAGTTTTTTTATAGGAGGTAAGCTACTTTTGGGATTTCAATCTTCAACTTCAGATTCCGCGCAAAAAAACAATTTCCACAAAATTGTGACTGAAATCTGATTCAATATCAAGATGGCCGCTCGTTTATAAATTAGATTTAGAGAGTTTTTGATGAGAATAAGAAAATATTTCCTACAATATTTTATATAAAGTAGAGGGCAAATTAGTTTACTGGTTGATCAATAATAGATATTTTGTGGATTCGGGGATGTAGCGAAATATTGGATATGGAAGATAAGTAGTATATTGAGTGGTAATAGTATCTGAATATTAAGTAATGGATTCCGAGTTCAAACCCCGCGGGGTATTATATATAGTATAACACGTTCTGGTGTATTTGTTTCTATTTGAGTCAAATTATCGTTCATAGTTAATATATACGCTGCGAAGTGACGAATGAACGATCCGGTCTAAGCTATTCGATTGGCCACCCATCGCAAGTGAGTCTGAGGTTATTTGTTGGTAACTGACATAATATAAGGGAGACGGTAGGGCCACCCTACGGTATCAAGTAATCCTACTTCTACTACTCATGTGAAAGTTTGTATGTCTGGATGTATGTTTGTACCACTTTAATGCAAAAACTACTGAATAGATTTTGATGAAACTGTAATTAATAAAACTATAATGTGAATTATCCAAATTATAAAAGAAGTGTGAAGTAAGTAGAAAAGAAATTCGCTATTTATAACCTAGGTCCTAGAGAATCATTGAGAGCAAAATTCAAAGAAATTAACATCTTGACTGTTGCTTCTCAATATATTCTTTATAATGTAATGTATGTTCATAGGCACATAAGTGAATTTGCCAGAAACTGTCATAACCATAATGTTAACACCAGGAACAGACATAAACTGATGATGCCTACTACTCGGCTTAGTCGAGTTAGTAAGTCTTTTGTGGGGCGATGTATATGCTTTTACAACAAGATCCCAGAAAATGTTCAAAACAAAGGTGTTACGTTATTCAAAAGAATTGTTAAAAAACGTTTGTGTGGTAAAGGTTACTATGACATAAATGACTTTCTTAATGATACCACAGATTGGGAATGGAGCGACCGCCCTCAGGCTATTAAATAATAAGTTTAATTGTACAATGTTACTTTAATTGTAAAACATATTTTTGATGAAAAAAAAAAGCCCGCTGAGTTTGTTGCGCCCATTCTTCTCAGGCCTGAGGCATTCACTTTGGAGGGCAATTTTTTGAAAATGCGCATATTGCCTCATGTTAGGAGATTGCATAAAAGTTGTGACAAAACGCATTCTTTGAGTAAATTTTACATTGCAGCAAACATACACTTAAAGAAACTGTACAAGGGAACTATTTTAGTCTTTTACTTTTTAACTGACCGGCGTTTAACATTTTCAGTGAACGGTAATGATATTTATAGTAAATGGTAATTAGAAAATGGTAAAGGTAATGAGAAATGGTAATTATAAATCAAATAACAAGAAGATAAAAGTATAAACTTTTATTTAAAAATATATTAAATAATTTTTTTCAACAAACTACTAGCCATAGTTCTCACTAAAGTCAATGTGAACTATGGCTTCACATTTCTTCAAGTTAGATTTTAGATCTTTCAAAGCAGTATATTGCCATCTTCTTGTTCCTTCATGCTTCAAAAATTCTGGAATCAGACTTTCAAATATTGCAACAGCTTCTTTTCGATGGGCAGTTACTTTTACCTTTGCGATAACTCTTTTTTTTTCTTTTCCACACCCCTTGTGACGTATGTCTCTTTCTTATGTTCCTATTTACTGTATGTTATTGCTTCATCTTTATCTAACAAGTATTCAAGCTTTTTATCCTTACAGGTACCGCATCTACTCAACAAGCATAATGTATTGGAACAACATAGTCTATTGATAGCTTCTGCAGAGTCCTTTTCTTTGATTATTTTACGAGAATGTAATACTACCAACAATAGTTCTATGTTCGCATGAGTTTTACACAAATATGTTTCTCTATCACTGACATCTGGTATGAGTACCCAAAATGGCCTTTGCTTGCAAAAATATGAATAACTAACTTTAGTATTTTCTGCTTCAAAAATTTTATGAAGATTTTTCATAGAATCTAATAAATATATTCGTTGTTTTTTAGTCTTGTCCCGGGATATACATTCTTTTTTTCCAGCAGTTATTCTTGAAATGTAGTCTCTGTCAAAAAAGGTTACAATATCCTGTTTTAACTTTTGATAATATTTTTTTTTATTGTTTCCTCGTTTCTTTCTCTAACAGAAAAGTGTTTAGTTTCAGACAAGACCTTATGCTCTTTTAGTATTGATGTTTGTTGAAGTATGTGGTCACTAAATATATTTTTTTTCTTTTTTTGATTTCAGCGCCTGATAATTAGTCTCCAACCTTTTTTCATAGCTTCACCAAACAAAACCTTTTTCTTGACTTCATTTATCTTTGACTTGTCATTTATTAGTCTCAGAGCTTTAGAATTTGGACTTTCTACTCGTTTTTTCAGTCTCTGACAAAGTTTTCTGTAGTTATTTAGTTTTCTCTGAAATTCTTGTTTTTGTAATGTATACATCTTTTCTTTTTTCTGCATCATGTACTTTAGTTTTGTTATCTTCTTATTTAAATTCTGAAAAATCGGATTGGCCTCGTCATTTCTATGTTCTCGTTCTGGGTTTGTATCGTGGTCTCGTATATCATGCTGTTCATGTTCCTCATCATTATCATTTCTTAAGGGGTCAGTTTCACTATCATTCGGAGTATTAACATCCATAAGTTGTTATCCTCGTTTCAGTAATAGTTTCCTTTAATAAAATTTATTGAAATTTTCTCTCCATTTTTTCCTTTGTAACTTTTTAGCTTTTGGTGTCAAATGTTTAATACTTAAAATTTTCTTACTTTCTTTTCTTTTTAAGTACCTCTGCCTTCCTTCTCTTTTTCTCGAGCGTATTTTTCTGGATCAGACTTAATTTTAGCGTATCTTTCTCTCCGAGCTAATTTAGCCTTCTCTAGTATCTATTCTTTAGTGCGCGGCATTGTGAAATTCCTGTCAAAAAATAACTAATTTCTTTAAAATTTTCGCGGCTAAAACACATTGAAATATAAGAAATCATACGGTTTTAACGATTAAACGGATTCGATAGTGCACAACACAGGAATCACAATTAAAAATTATTATAATTACCATTTCCAAAATTTACTCATTACCATTTAATTTAGAGTAATGGAAAATATGGTAATTATGCAACTGGTAATTAGGATTTCAAACATTTTGTTGAATAAAGAGTTCTTTATAAGGATTATGAAATTTTTACCTACTTTGCCTAAAAACGGATCTTATAACAACTTAAATAAACGTTTCAGTTTAAAGAAATAATCATCTACTAACCATAAAAATTGAAAATGGCGATTAGACTATATTTCGACAAAAGCAAACCACGACGAGAAATTTTAATATGGCGCCAAAAAATGCGGTCTATGATGCGTGTAGTTTGGTCGGGCGCCGAGCGCAAACTGGCGCAAACTTGTTAAGGCAGTTAAGGGTATGAATCCTCAAATTTTTAGGTAGTAAATTAAGGCGAATATTTTTTAAACGGTAATTATAAAGTTACCCGAAGACATACTTTAAGAGCATTCTTTCTACTTAATTTATGTTATTTATGTAAAACAACTTGTGTATAGGGCTAAGGAAACTATTGCTATTTAAGAATATTGATCTATAATTACATTCTTCAAAAGGGATTTAGCTATATTGAACAAAAACTTAATCAAAATGTAAAATGGGACACGAATGGTAATTAGAATCTGGATGCTTGGAACCAAATTTCTCTAAATTAAATAAACAAAATATGGTTTCTAATAGTCTAGTTTAGATCTGTAGTACTTATATTCATATGTAGTTTTATCAAAATTCAAATATTTGCACTGTAGAAGATTATTTACCATCCGCCGCGTAATATGCACATTCTTAAAGAAATGCCCTGGAATGGGTGGTAGTTTTTTTTTTTGACTTTCAATAAGTGATTTCACATCCTATTTTGAATAAAAATATTTGAATTTGAATTTGCAATCTGCAAGATATTCATGCTTGCTCCGCAAAAATCACAGGAATTACAAATATACATAATAATGTTTAATGAAAATGTTTATCTTAAATAATTTTACAAAAAATTGAACCGTAAATACAATAAAAATTATTAATTTATTTCTAACGAACATATCAAATGTTTATATTTATAAGATTACATCGGTAGTTTACTTTACTTAATACTTAACAGTTCCTTACAATAATTCGACGACATCTTAAGTGTTTGTGGTTGTTACTTATAAGGAATTAGAGTATTTATTTTAATTACTTAAGTTGGTATTTGATTTTTATGGGTTATAAAAACGAAAATAATAAAATTCATAATTTTACTTTAAAATTAATTTGTTAATAAAAAAAAACTTTTAACAAAAAAACAACCGACTTCAAAAACACTATTCCAAAACAATTAATATAATATGCACTAAAAAGTATAAAATTAATTGCGTACTTTTTACAATATAATTCTTGTTACGATTATTGTAATATTTGGAATCGGTGTCCCGCCGCGGCTCCGCTCTCGCCTCCTCACGTCGCGCGTGCGACTCAAGCACATCTCACCTATAACTATGTATGTAGTTACAAACTTGGCTGACACCAACTCGAAAAGTTACAATAATCTTAACTAGAATTAGATTAATTAATAAGATTGTATAAAAATACGCAATTATTTTTATGCTATTTAGTACATATTATATCAATTATTTTGGAATAGTGTTTTTGAAGTCGGTTGTTTTTTTATTTTTTGATTTTTAGTGAATTTGAATCGTTACTTTGCTCCTAAGAATTGAAGAGTTCCGTTACTTTGTCATGGATTCCATAATTGGAACGCGACCAAACTCTCACCAAACTACCTTTGAAGTATATCCTTTCCAATTAGAAAAGAATCATCGAAATTGGTTGGTGCGTGCGATATTGAGTAAATCGTAAATTTGACAATTGTGACGTCACACCTTCAAAAAACAATACGGAGGCTCTTTTTTCGTCATCAAAGGTGGAATAAAGGATTCGAGTTTACTTAATTTGGTAAGACTTTAATTTACTGATTTTTCGATGTTATTTTTGAAGGTAGTTTTAAAACAAAAAAAAGTTTCGTAGCTACTGTTTACAAAGGCGTCTGATAGCGAAAAAATATTTTTCGCCACACTCAATACGTACCAATTTAATTACGTATTTGAATTTATATGAAATTCATTTTCGTGAAAATAAGTTCACTTTACCGTCAATATGGAAGACTTAGCTTTTGCGTTAGTAATTAAAAAGATACCGTGTCCAATGTGTGTTGAGCACTTATTTGTAGCAACACCTATTAGAATTAAATTCTTCAGTGAGTTGCTATTTTGTGATTGTATTTTCTTTTAATCATAATAGTAAATTTACTAATGCGTTAAGCTACTGATATTGCCTTAAGACATGTCATTACCTGTAAGTTTTCCGAAAGTGACGAGTAATAAGTCTTGTTATGCTGAGCATGAGAGAAACTTTTATAATCATATTTTTACAGTTGTAATTTGTAATTAATTTTGGTTACATACAGGAACGAGTGTACTGCAACGCGTAGTGCAGAACAGCTGTGTGTGATGTCATGTGATGCATTGCAAAGTATTCGCATGATACAATCAGGCTCAAGCGATTGAAGACCACTGCAGCATGTGACTTGGCTATGAATCTGTGTATGGGTGACATAGTTTGTGAGAACTCTACATTTACAAGACAGGGATGAGACATTTGGTCAGGTTCGACCGAAAGAGGACTTAGCGGAACATGATAGGATGATAAACTACATAGTGTTTACGGTTTAGTTGCTTTTAATGAAATAAGTTTTAGTGATTTTTTTTATAATTTCATGTTTAATAGATCCAACGGTGTACTGGCTCGGATTGCTACAAAGTGGAAACTGCTTTTGCTTAGCCTGACGTGATGCATAGCGTCTACGGAAGAGGCGTGGAGTTCCAATTTATATACATTCCAAAGTTGTTCGAACAGTTCTGGAGAACGGCTTGTTGGATTTGTCTCCGTTCCGAAGAGCAAAATTATATAAAAACATTGTAATGTTGACGAATAAATGAAATACTTTCTAATAATGATAAGCTCTGGATCTAACTGAAACGATTTAAAAAAAATTCTCACTAATAGAAAGCCATTTTTTTTTGTGAGTGTCTTGTCTATATTATAAATATATACTTTTTCGTGGTCGTGGTTTTCGGCTTTAAAAAGTAAGATTGAGAAAAATGGTCGAACACTAAAAATCATTTATATGGCAATACAAAGTTTGCCGGGTCAGCTAGTATTATATAATATCTATTAGGTGGGGTTGCATGAACTAACTTGAGCAATAACAAACATGTTAAAGTTCTAGTTAAGCAATGATTGTGTTTTAACATTTGAAAATTTTTAGATGACGTCATAACTTTAACTGTAACCGTCCAACCTTCGCCGGTTAAAGTGGTTATAGCTAAATCGATATTCAATATTGATTCATCAAACATTCCGCAGTCTGTGTTAAGGACATTGTTACTGTTAACGTTAAGCAACCAAGCCTAAATGTATCAATATGATTGTGTGAATAGAGGGACAGCTGTTGGCTTACTTTACATCTATCAAATAATGTTCTTTTTGTAGGAAACCTGTACTATCAGGAAGTCAGAGTACACAGTACGTAGATTTGATCTTGAGGACGCGTATAGTGAAGTCCCCTTTCTTAAACCTTCAACAATTTTCGAATGTGGCAAAGGTTAATTAACGTTTATTATAAATAGCTCCTAATATATGGCATATTAGGGGCTGCTCTTTTTTTTATTTTATGGAATAGGAGGACAAACGAGCGTACGGGTCACCTGTTGTTAAGTGATCACCGCCGCCCACAATCTCTTGCAACACCAGAGGAATCAGAGGAGCGTTGCCGGCCTTTAAGGAAGGTGTACGCGCTTTTTTTGAAGGTACCCATATCGTATCGTCCCGGAAACACCGCACAAGGAAGCTCATTCCACAGCTTTGATGGTTTGATATGGTTTATATATATGGTCTATCTTGCTTGATATGGTTTCCTCATATTCAAATCAAATTATTTATTAATAACACCACTGTTAAAAGTAAAAAAAAAAAAACAGAATATAAAATAATTGTAATTATCATTTTAGATAGGTAGGTAAGTATCTAACTCATATACAATATAATATAATTATTATTATGTTACAAAAATTATTTACGTATTGTAAATTAAATAAATGAGTATTACCTAATCAAATAGGTAATCTTGTAAATATCCTCCTCTGAGTAAATGTGTGTTCGAGAAGCCATTTACAACATCATCATCATCACTCGGAAGATGTCCACTGAAGGACAAAGGCCTCCCCCAAAGATTTCCTAGACGATCGGTCCTGCGCTGCCCTCATCCAACGTATTCCGGCGATTTGGACCAGATCGTCGGTCCATCTTGTGGGGGGCCTACCAACACTTCCGGTACGTGGTCGCCATTCGAGGACTTTGCTGCCCCAGCGGCTATCTGTCCGTCGAACTATGTGCCCTACCCACTGCCACTTCAGTTTCGCAATCGTTTGGACTATGTCGGTTACTTTGGTCTCCTCATTTCTAATTCGATCTCGCAGGGATACTCCGAGCATAGCATGGTCACTCAGAAGGCAATGGAGAGATTGCCTTCTGAGCGACCATGAGATTTTTCATAAGGCCCATAGTTAGCGATCACGTCTGCGTACCGTAAGTCATCGCTAACAACACACTGGTTGAAAACGTTGTCGACAATTTCGAGAGTACAGTTCCCAATTATTATGGGAGTGGGTGCGACATGGACATTTGACATGATCTTCGCCTTGTCCATGTTCATTTTAAGACCTACTCCTTGGGAAGCTGTATTGAGGCCATCGAGCATATGGCTTAAGTCTTCCATGATCTCTGCCATGATAACGATATCGTCTGCGAATCGAAGGTGAGTGATGTATTCGCCGTTAATGTTGATGCCCAGTCTATTCCAGTCCAGAAGCTTAAAGACATCTTCCAACGCAGCGGTGAACAGCTTGGGCGATATGACATCGCCTTGTCTGACTCCCGCTGCAGTCGGATAGGATCTGTACTTTTGCCCTGTACTTTTCCCGGGGCGTAAAAAGAATAGGGGAGTCCCAAATCCATGGGTGTCGTAAGAGGCGACTAAGGGCTTTTTAGAAGTGGGAGAGTCACGCTGCCGTCTTTTGACGTCAGCACAATCGGGCCAGACTAGTCCGGGTTAATTACCACAGTTGCACAGAATACCGGCGTGAAGTAGCGGCCTAGTGCCGCTATGTTTCGCATAGGTTAGTGTCGAGGACCGGAGGCCAATCCCCCTCCCCTCCCTTCCCCCCAACAAAAAATATGAGAGGAGGGTACCGAAACCTGTAGAGCCGGAGAATCCCTCCCCGAGCATTCGCGCTCAGGCTGCCCCTCGTATTCTGTGGAGGGCACAGTACCGCGCATGACCAAGAGGCAGTAACACCACAGCACCCCGCTCCACGCTTAATGTGAACTTTTGTAACATCAGGGGAATTCACTCCAACATAAACGCCGTCCACCACCACCTTGAGACGGCACAGCCGACTCAATCTCGACCTAGCGATACGTCATATTTAACGTACCCGGGTACAAAATTGAGCACAATTTTTTGCCTCATGCCGGGGTATGTGTGTACGTTAGGGAGGATTTCTGCTGTCGCCGTCTCGGCAATTTTAAGAGGAAGGGACCTGTCCACTCTCTGGCTCCACGTAGATTTAGAGGACCGCGTCCGCATCTATGCGTGTGTCTACAGATCCCATAGTGGTAACGCAGAAACCGATCATCTCATGGGCTGCGTTCAAGCGGCAATTGACGACGTGCTTGCACAGATCCCTTCCTCTGAAATCGTAGTCTTGGGTGATTTCAACGGGCACAATGCCGAATGGCTTGGATCACGTACCACAGACTACGCAGGGCGATCTGCGCATAATTTTGCATTGGCGTATGGTCTGTCCCAATTGGTTGAGTCGCCAACGCGGCTCCCGGATGTGGATAGCCACATGCCGTCCTTATTGGATCTTCTGCTGACTACACATCCCGATGGTTACCAGGTCTTTGTCGACGCCCCTCTCCGAACGGCCGACCATTGCCTGGTCAGGAGTGTAGTGCCTATCCGACGCCAACGTCGCAGACCACCAGTGACCCGCCGCGTATGGCACTACAAGTCAGCAGGTTGGGATAGAATGCGTTCCTTTTTTGCATTCTACCCTTGGGGCAGGATTTGTTTCCCTTCGGATGATCCTAGTGCCTGCGCCGTTGCAGTAGCCGATGTGATACTACAGGGTATGGATATTTTTATATCAAACTCTGTAGTACCCGTGGGTGGCAGATCACAGCCCTGGTTCGATGCATCAGTTAAAGCAGCATCTGACTGCAAAAAACAGGCGTATCGAGCTTGGGTTGCGGCGCTGGGCACAAAGGATCCGAACTGCATAGTTCTGAAGAGGAAATACAACCGTGCCTCCAGATTTTTTAAGCGGCAAATCGCCCGTGCAATGTCAAAACACGTCGCCGAAATCGGCGAGCAGCTTTCCAGTTACCCGACCTTAACACGCAAGTTCTGGTCGTTAATGACACCCTGGCCCATACGGCAAAAGAGAAAGCCGATCTCTTGTGCACTCTTTTCACCTCCAACTCGACTCTTGACGACAACGGAAAAACATCGCCGACCATCCCGCGGTGTCAGAGCTCTATGCCTGAAGTACAGTTCAGACAGAAAACTGTTAGGCGAGCTCTGTTTTCATTGGACGTCAGGAAGTCGAGCGGGCCGGATGGCATTTCTCTAATCGTGCTTAGAACGTGTGCCCCTGAGTTGACGCCGGTGCTAACGCGTTTATTACGGCACTCTTATTCTAAAGGCGTAGTCCCTGACTCATGGAAGTCAGCCCTTGCCCATCCGATCCAAAAAAAAGGAGACAGTTCGGATCCGGCAAACTACAGGCCTATTGCTATTACCTCCCTGTTCTCCAAAATCATGGAGAGCATAATTAGCCGTCAGCTCTTGGTATACCTAGAGGGTCACCAGTTGCTCAATGACCGACAATACGGGTTTCGCCATGGTCGGTCGGCAGGTGATGTTCTTGTATACGAGTGCCGGGAGAAACTTGTGTCTTCTATCGAGTCCTCTCTTGGGAAGATCGTGGAATGGGGAAAATTGAACCTTGTCCAATTTAACCCCCAGAAAACTCAAGTTTGCGCGTTTACCACTTAAAAAAACCCCATTTGTCGTATCACCGCTCTTCGACAACACTTCCCTCAAAGCCTCGCCTAGTATCGGAATACTGGGTCTCGAAATCTCGAGCGATTGCCAATTTCGTGGTTATCTGGAAGGCAAAGCCAAATTCGCTTCAAAGAAACTGGGCGTCATTAATAGAGCACGGCAATACTTCAAGCCGGCCCACATACTAGCGCTCTACAAAGCGCAGGTCCGGCCACACATGGATTATTGCTGTCATCTCTGGTCTGGCGCACCCCAGTATCAGCTCGATCCATTTGACCGCGTGCAACGCTGAGCAACTCGAATTGTCGGGGTCCCAGTGCTCTGTGAACGAATGGATCACTTGGCGTTGCGTAGAGACGTCGCTTCATTTTGTGTCTTCTACCATATTTATCACGGGGAGTGTTCCGAAGAGCCGTTTAACCTGATTCCTGCCACCTAAGTCCACCTTCGCACGACACGCCACAAGTTAGGATATCATCCTCACCATCTGGATGTGTGGCGGTCCTCTACAGTGCGGTTTTCAAGGAGCTTTCTTCCACGTACTACAAAGCTGTGAAATGAGCTTCCTTGTCCGGTGTTTGCGGGACGATACGACATGGGTACCTTCAAAAAAAGCGCGTACACCTTCCTTAAAGGCCGGCAACACTCCTGCGATTCCTCTGGTGTTGCAAGAGATTGTGGGCGGCGGTGATCACTTAACAACAGGTGACCCGTACGATCGAATCAAAGGCTTTCTCATAGTCCACGAACGCTAAGCATAGTGGCTGGTTATACTCCTCTGTCTTCTGTTAAACCTGCCGCAGCGTGTGTAAGTGGTTTATGGTGCTAAAGCCTTTTCGCCAGCTCACAGATGCTCAGCTGTAATTCCATCATCACCCGGCGCCTTGTTGTTTTTAGGCTGTTTTAGGGCCATACTAATCTCGTACAGGCTGACGTCTGGGATATTTTCGGTATAGTGTCGGGTTAATTTGGCTCTTGGGTCTTCAGCCTTGTTGGTAACAGGTGCCCGTGCGGTCGACCATTTACAAAGTTCTATCTTTTTCTCTTTTTTCCACAGCTTAAGCTGTGACACATGATCGGATTTGGTCCGGCCGAACCATCGGACTCGGTCCATTAGCAGACCTTATTCTATGGTATGTCTCATTATCCATCGCACTAAATTATTAGTATTACCGTCCAGACCGTACAGAGTGCGACGCCGGGCAAAATGGTGCGAGGCGCCCACCGGATATTCCGACGTAGAAAATCTATGTGTTTAGGCTATAATGGTCTGGCGCGACTATATATGATATGATATAGTGATATATTACATTTGGTAATTTATCAACGTATTAACTCCTTATCTGATTTCTTAAAACATTAATTATTATTTTATTAGTATAATACTTCTTACTACGTAAAATCCTTGGCTCTTATTTTTTTTTAAATATCATAAGTGGAAATGATTCTGATATTTCTACCGTTTCGTCAGACAATGAAGAAGACGATTTAATTGAAAGCCTTGATGTCGATAGTGCTAATTTGTAGAAAATTAATGAGCAAGAGATTTTCAGATGTAGATAGCAAACTAGCTAATATTAACAAAAAATTTACTGGATGCATCAATAGATTAGATTCTTTAGAGGATTGAGTTGTGACACTCGAGGCAAAGCAAGAAAATATAACTGAAAATATATACAACGAAATTAAAACTCGTCAATTCAAGGAGAGAACTTTTTTTGTTTTCAATTTCGAAGACTCAAATGCAAAAAATACTGATTTGAACATGATCAAAGATATGTTTAATGATGTCAAAAATATGTAAAGGTTTCTTTCTCTATTGAAAGTATCAAAGTGATGAGAATTGTGAAAACTTTTGTTGACACTAAAACAAAACCTCTTACGGTTATTCTTCATTCACCTGATGATTGTCACTGGGTATTTAACAATAAAAAATACCTTTTAAATTGTAAGTTGGCAATTAGAGGAGATATGACAAAAATGCAACTCAGAAAGTATAAAACCATTGCTGTTTCCATGAACGATAGAATCAAGAAAGATGAGAAGAACCTAGTTATCAAGTATAGAAATGGTATTCCTGAAATTGTCACAAAAAACGATACTACATAGCTAAAAGTCAATGTAATGACCGAATTCAGGATCCATTATCAGAATATCAGAAGCATCGTAGGAAGAATTGCTGTTTTTAGGTCAAAAGCTTCCCTCATGGATGAATTTGGCATCATTGCTCTTTCAGAAACCTCTCTTAAAGGTGATATCAGAGACACTCATCTTGCACTTAAAAATTATAAAATAGTAGGATGTGATAGATCTATTTTTACTAGTTACAAGTCAGGCGGAGGTGGTGTCTTACTTGCTATCAATAAAAGTCTCAAATACACAATTATACCAATTGCTGATAATTCATATGAGCATTTATTAGTCAAAATGAATACTGGGTTCTCTCAGGTATTGATTTCACTTGCTCATGTCCCACCAAATTCAGATTCAGACTACTTTGAAAAGCTTACGGACATCACTATCAAGTTTTTCCAATCTTGGTTCAATTGATAAATTTATGTTCTTAGGAGATTTTAATATACCAGGATATAGATGGTTAAATGTAAATAATACATCTAAGGCAGTTGGAACTCAAACAGCTCATAATATAAGATCTGCTGCGAAGATATTCTCGTGTTTTTGTATGAACTATAAACATATATAATGCAATAACTATGCAAATTCGAGCGGTAATATTTTGAACCTGGTGATCACTAACTTGTATAATTCTAAAGTTTCCACTTACGATAATCCTATTTTTGATTGTGATTCATTTCATCATGCTCCTTACATTACTTTCTCACTTAGTCAACATATAAAGCTATCATTCAATATTTCTATGATTTTAAAAGAGCAAATTTTACTGAATTGAATAGGTATGTACAAAATTTTTTCCTTCCTGAATGTTCCTCAGTTCATTTTGACATTGATGATTATGTTGATTCATTTAATAAGGTTCTTTTGGAGTCAGCTGTGAAATATGTACCTAAAACTGTAGTTAAAGATTATAAATTCCCGTCGTGGTTCTCGAACTAATTAATAAAGGCTATATTTAAGAAAAAATAGTTACATGCTCTGTATTAAAAACATCGGTCTCAATATTATTTTAACTTATTTAGATCACAAAGTTCTCTGTGTAAATCTCTCCATGAAAGAGACGATAAGACTTTTATTGAAGAAAATGAAAATTCGCTTCTTAGTGATGGCTCAAATTTTTATAAATATGTTAATTCGATTAATACCTTCGTATTTTTACTTTAATGATATTATTGCCGGTAATGGTCAAGATATAGTTGATTTATTAGCCAATAAATTTGGAAGTGTTTATATGAATGTCAATCTTAGCAATACTGAATTACAATTTGATTTCAATAATTGCTACAGAAACTTAACACTCACCAGAGGTGAAATTATGAAGGAAATCTGTAAGCTTCTTAAATTCATGTCCAGGTCCAGATTATATTCACCCGTTGATGGTTAGAAAATGCTCAAGTTTTTTTGCCAACCTATTGACTAAGCTTTTCAATAGCTCTCTTAAGATTGGCAAGTTTCCTACTACCTGGAAACTTTCGTACGTTACTCCTTTATATAAAAGCGGGGGTAGGTCAGATGTAAATCAGTATACTTTAGTTACTTCCATAGTATTATGTCCTATGATATATTGCTGTGGGGCAGCGCTTGCGACATTAATACAATATTTGTGCTGCAGAAGAGGGCTATTCGCGCTATTTATAACCTAGACCCTAAGGAATCATTGAGAGCAAAGTCATGAATTGAATGAACTCTTTATTTGGCTCGGCTGAGAGGTGATTATATTTTTACATTTAAAATTTTATCAAGTAATGTTGATTGTAGTCAACTTTTAGCTTTAATTAATTTTTCTGTTCCTAGTAGAATCTTGAGAAAGAACGACACTTACTTTTCTCCTCAATTGTTGAAAACAGGTTTGTATCATCACTCTCCTATTTTTAGGCTCAGCGAAGCTATCTACTAACAACCAGATAAACTGGATTGATTTATATAATACTAGTTTACTATCTGTGGCAAGACACACTAAAACCATGTTTGTTTATAATTAGAAAGTAAGATGTGTTGATTCGTTAGTAAAATATTATTTTTAGTTAGTTAAGTTTTATTATGGTAAAAAGGGTTCGCCCGTATATGTATATAAATGAATAAATGAACAAATAAATAAAAGTCACAATAAGTTTTACTCAGAAGTATATCCTTTGTTTAACTACGCTCTAGAGTGGCTGTGACTTGGATCCTTCTGACGCTTTCAGTATGCGCTTGACGAAAATTGTAGTGTTTATTTAAGGCTTAATACACATAGTGCGATTATGATGATAGTTCATATTTGTATAATTGGTGTGAATTTAAGGGTTTTTCCTTGATCATCTACGTGCGTACGTACCTTAATTGAACGAATAGACAAGTAATAGATAATAGAATAGCAATACTTTTTTATCAGATACTGGAATATGTTTCTATTTACCTGGTTCACCTATAACTGGCTCATTCTAAAAGAATATCAGAATGCTTAACTGTAAATGACCATTATAATCTTTTTTTTATGGAAAAGGAAGACGAAATGACACTTAACGCCCAAGAACACTATCATATTCATTTGGAAAATGATTAATGATAAGAGTGTTAATAACGCAAGTACATAATACAATTATTATCATTATGAACGCAATAATTTTGGTGAAAGTAATGGTTAATAAGTTCACCCTAACAGAGATCTGCCATCACCAGGCTTCTAGGACTACAATTCCCTAATTCATAATTTTTGTGATTAATTTTTATCTTATGAAATATTGTTTCTTTCTACTATCTATCTTATTGTGTCTAAAGCAAGATGTAGAGACAAAAGATGGACCTTAGAGGCAACTATGGAGGAAGGGCCAATGGGAAAAAGGAGAAAAAGACTTCCTAGGAAAAGACATGAAACGATAGCAGGAAACTTATAGAAAAAGAAAGCAAGGACAGAGAGGAAGAAGACAGTACATAACAACAGTTATTGATACCATAAAAATTATATTTTTTCATATTGAACTATGTAAAATGTAGATAATAGAAAATAATTGTGACAATATTATACATATCGGCGCAAATACTACAACACACCTATTATAAAAACGAGAATTATTTAGTTTAACTAATTTTAGTTAAAATTAGTTCATAAATTACATTGTGATGTGAAATTATTGTAAAAAAACAACATGAATATAAAACACGAGCACGTGCGCCGGGTCCTATAAATACAGCCCGCACAACTGACACTAAAGTCAGTCGTGCTCGGGCTGTCGTACGGTACGGACCTCTCTGGGACGTCGTAACACTGCCCGTTGAATAAACGAAAGTAATAAAATACTTACTCGTGTAGTTTTTTTTGGAAGAACCAATGAGTGATCTTCAGCAAGATAGCAATTGTGATGTCAGCAGTAATGACGTCACACCTTTTAAAAACAATACAGAGGTTCTTTCCTCGTCATCAGAAGTGGGATACGACCTGATCAACTGCGACCAACCAACATCCAGCAGAAGGGACCGTTGGTAGATAACAATACGCCATTGGAAGCAGGGTCACAAGGACTGCAAGCCTACCCATATTATGGAAAAAATGGGAGGGATACCAAGTCATTTCTTGATGCAAATGATGGAGACGATGCAGAAAATGTCGGTGCACTTATTTGCTTTATCTAGCGAAGCGAAGATAAAGAATTCAAGTCTACTTAATTTGACTGGAACGAGTGCACTGCACAGACGAATATCTTTTATAAATTCTCGAGGGAGTCCTACGAGAAAAGTGCCTGAAACGTGGTACCTCTGGCGGTGGTAGCTCAGGCTAACAACGTCACACATTTGTGATAGTCACGTATGCTTGATGTATCCATCAGAGATACCGTTGGGACACCTTGTGGAATCGTGAGTAGAGACGCCACAGATCCATATGAATATCTGGAGAGTGGTACCTCTGAGCTAATCATGTCATAAACTTGGATAACCACGGACTCATGATGTATCCATAAGAGAACCATGGAGATACCGTTGGGAAGCCTTGTGGAATTGTGATTAGACACGTACACACCACAGATCCGTATGAATATCTGGAGAGTGGTACCTCTGAGCTAATCATGTCATAAACTTGGATAACCACGGACCCATGATGTATCCATAAGAGAACCATGGAGATACCGTTGGGAAGCCTTGTGGAATTGTGATTAGACACGTACACACCACAGATCCATACGAGTGTCTGGAGCGTGTTACCTCTGACCTTCTCACGTTACACACTTGTGCTAACCACGGACTCTTGATGGATACACAATGTGAACAGTTTTATATTATATTTCAAAACATCCTGATGAAAACCTTTTATGAATCTACGAGAACTCTACGAGACCCTACGAGAACTCTACGAGACCATCCGAGAACTCTACAAGATCCTCCGAAAAGCCTCATAAAACTTTATATTTTTGCAGTTCAACGATAACTCTACGAGACCCTCCAAGAACTCTACAAGACCCTCCGAGAACTCTTCGATAACTTCCGAAAAGCCTCAAAAAACTTTATATTTTTGCAGATCAACGAGAACTCTACAAGAACCTATGTGAATCTCCAAGAACTCTACGAGAACCACTGAGAACCCTTAGTTATAATTATAGCATTTGTGTTTATGTAACTACAACAAAGCAAATCAAGTTGATAACAGATGCACTACTCAGAAAAACTTTCTTTACTTGCAGGTCAACAAGAACCTACGAGAATCTGCGAGGACTCTGCGAGAACCTCCAAAGCCTCTACGAGAACCTCCGAGAACTCTGCGAATAACTACCAATCCTCTACAAGAATATCCGAGAACCTCCCAATTCTCTAAGAACATCTTTTGAGAAATCTACGAGAACATTCAATCCTCTACGAGAATCTTCGAGAACTCTACAACCTACGGTTATAATAACAGTCGATGAGAACTAACGAGAATCTATAAGAAACCACTACAACTTATAAATACCAACCAGACTGGTGCAGAGCGCGCACCGCCTGTCAGAACGGCCGTATCGGCGCAAATACTACAACACACCTATTATAAAAACGAGAATAATTTTAGTTAAAATTAGTTCATAAATTACATTGTGATGTGAAATTATTGTAAAAAACAACATGAATGTAAAACACGAGCACGTGCTCGTGTTTTACATTCATTATAGGACCCGGCGCACGTGCGCCGGGTCCTATAAATACAGCCCGCACGACCGACAGTAATAAAATACTTACTCGTGTAGTTTTCTTTGGAAAAACCAATAAGTGATCTTCAGCAAGATAGCAATTGTGATGTCAACAGTAATGACGTCACACCTTTTAAAAACAATACAGAGGTTCTTTCCTCGTCATACATAAGTAATATTTAATATAATGTAGATGTAATCATAGATGATAACTATAACATAACTCTATGAATGTAATTTAAAAAGTAAAAATATAATTATTATTAAAAGTATTTATTATGATTATCTAATAGTGAAATCCGCACCCATTGGAGTGTTTTAGGATTACCCAGCGGATATAAAGACGGGCAGGGGAAGTTTGTTTTATACCGTGTCAAGATAAATTAAAACGCACTAGTAAAACAAGTAACATTAAAATACCATTAAACCAACGGTAGAAAGTTAGCGCCCGGGTCTATCATGTGAACTAAGCTTAACGAGATTGTAGTGCTCTCAGCTGGCACCCGTGTCATTTTGTGGCGGAAAAAGTATTCCGAGATTTTAAAGGAAAAGTTGCGCTTTTTGCAACTTTTTATGTCAGATATAAGAAAACTGTGTTTATTATATATAGTACTAACTGACCCGGCAAACGTTGTTTTGCCATATAAAGTATAATTCACGCGATAGTTTTATAAGTAATAAAATATTGCCTATATATATATTGTACATCATTTTGTTCCATTGTCAATAGTTTTTGCAGCGCACGCAAAAATAGGTTTTCGATTTTACACCTTGTGTTACAAAATAGCAATTTTATTACGGATCCCTAATTTTCCCTTCCTCGATAAATGGACTACCCAACACTGAAAGAATCATTCAAATCGGACCAGTAGTACCAGAGATTAGCGCGTTCAAACAAACAAACAAACACTGTAGCTTTATAATATTATATATATATATATATATATATATAATATATATAGTATTAAAGATGACTGGCACATAATCCTATAATGTAATAAAGTCAAGCGGAGTATTTTTAGGATTCCATGTTTCTTTAACGAAACAATTTACTTTGTTGTCATTATGTCCAACTATATGTCTGCCAAGACTCTTTTCCGAAATACGATATGGAATCAAATTGAAGTTTTCAACAACTACTAACAATTAGGAACTCTCTTAGGGCTGTAAAAAGATTCATATGTGGTTATACCACTTGTCTGAATTTAGTTATCTAAATTCAGAAGCAAATTTAGAAACACATTAGAATTTTGTGATCACAATGTCCTAAATTTTGTTACTGAATCAGTCACCTCTTAAATCGCGACTAATTCTGACTTTTCGTAAAAGTACGAGGATGGCTCCAGTGTTGTCCAGGCACCAAAATTTGGCTTTGCCTAGCCCTGGCCATTGGCTCAATTAAAATTGAAAATTATTAATAATTATTATTACGATTATCTTTGTATATAAAATTCCCGTGTCACAATGTTAGTTACCTTACTCCTCCGAAACGGCTTTACTGATTTTTACCAAATCTTATATGAATATTCAGTGGGTCTGAGAATCGACTACTATTTATTTTTCATTACCCTAAATGTTAAAGGTAGCCCACCCCATATAATTTTTTTTCCTACGAGAGAGAGTCCTACGAGAAAAGTGCCTGAAACGTGGTACCTGTGGCGGTGGTAGCTCAAGCTAACAACGTCATACATTTGTGATTGTCACGTATGCTTGATGTATCTATCAGAGATACCGTTGGGACGCCTTGTGGAATCGTGAGTAGACACGTAGACGCCACAGATCCGTATGAATATCTGGAGAGTGGTACCTCTGAGCTAATCATATCATAAACTTGGATAACCACGGACCCATGATGTATCCATAAGAGAACCATGGAGATACCGTTGGGAAGCCTCGTGGAATTGTGATTAGACACGTACACACCACAGATCCGTATGAATATCTGGAGAGTGGTACCTCTGAGATAATCATGTCATAAACTTGGATAACCACGGACCCATGATGTATCCATAAGAGAACCATGGAGATACCGTTGGGAAGCCTTGTGGAATTGTGATTAGACACGTACACACCACAGATCCATACGAGTGTCTGGAGCGTGTTACCTCTGACCTACTCACGTTACACACTTATGCTAACCACGGACTCTTGATGGATACACAATGTGAACAGTTTTATTTTATATTTCAAAACATCCTGATGAAAACCTTTTATGAATCTACGAGAACTCTACGAGACCCTACGAGAACTCTACGAGACCCTCCGAGAACTCTACGAGACCCTCCAAGAACTCTACGAGATCCTCCGAAAAGCCGCATAAAACTTTATATTTTTGCAGTTCAACGAGAACTCTACGAGACCCTCCGAGAACTCTACTAGATCCTCCGAGAACTCTACAAGACCCTCCGAGAACTCTTTGATAACTTCCGAAAAGCCTCAAAAAACTTTATATTTTTGCAGATCAACGAGAACTCTACAAAAACCTATGTGAATCTCTAAGAACTCTACGAGAACCACTGAGAACCCTTAGTTATAATTATAGCATTTGTGTTTATGTAACTTCAACAAAGCAAATCAAGTTGATTAGAGATGCACTACTCAGAAAAACTTTCTTTACTTGCAGGTCAACAAGAACCTACGAGAATCTGCGAGGACTCTGCGAGAACCTCCAAAGCCTCTACGAGAACCTCCGAGAACTCTGCGAATAACTACCAATCCTCTACAAGAATATCCGAGAACCTCCCAATTCTCTAAGAACATCTTTTGAGAAATCTACGAGAACATTAAATCCTCTACGAGAATCTTCGAGAACTCTACAACCTACGGTTATAATAACAGTCGATGAGAACTAACGAGAATCTATAAGAAACCACTACAACTTATAAATACCAACCAGACTGGTGCAGAGCGCGCACCGCCTGTCAGAACGGCCGTATCGGCGCAAATACTACAACACACCTATTATAAAAACGAGAATAATTTTAGTTAAAATAAGTTCATAAATTACATTGTGATGTGAAATTATTGTAAAAAACAACATGAATGTAAAACCCGGCGCACGTGCGCCGGGTCCTATACATACAGCCCGCACGACCGACAGTAATAAAATACTTACTCGTGTAGTTTTCTTTGGAAAAACCAATAAGTGATCTTCAGCAAGATAGCAATTGTGATGTCAACAGTAATGACGTCACACCTTTTAAAAACAATACAGAGGTTCTTTCCTCGTCATACATAAGTAATATTTAATATAATGTAGATGTAATCATAGATGATAACTATAACATAACTCTATGAATGTAATTTAAAAAGTAAAAATAGAATTATTATTAGAAGTATTTATTATAATTAGCTAATAGTGAAATCCGCACCCATTGGAGTGTTTTAGGATTACCCAGCGGATATAAAGACGGGCAGGGGAAGTTTGTTTTATACCGTGTCAAGATAAATTAAAACGCACTAGTAAAACAAGTAACATTAAAATACCATTAAACCAACGGTAGAAAGTTAGCGCCCGGGTCTATCATGTGAACTAAGCTTAACGAGATTGTAGTGCTCTCAGCTGGCACCCGTGTCATTTTGTGGCTGAAAAAGTATTCCGAGATTTTAAAGGAAAAGTTGCGCTTTTTATGTCAGATATAAGAAAACTGTGTTTAATATATATAGTACTAGCTGACCCGGCAAACGTTGTTTTGCCATATAAAGTATAATTCACGCGATAGTTTTATAAGTAATAAAATATTGCCTATATATATATTGTACATCATTTTGTTCCATTGTCAATAGTTTTTGCAGCGCACGCAAAAATAGGCTTTCGATTTTACACCTTGTGTTACAAAATAGCAATTTTATTACGGATTCCTAATTTTTAAAAAAAAAACATAGCCTATAGCCTTCCTCGATAAATGGACTACTCAACACTGAAAGAATCATTCAAATCGGACCAGTAGTACCAGAGATTAGCGCGTTCAAACAAACAAACAAACACTGCAGCTTTATAATATTATATATATATATATAATATATATAGTATTAAAGATGACTGGCACATAATCCTATAATGTAATAAAGTCAAGCGGAGTATTTTTAGGATTCCATGTTTCTTTAACAAAACAATTTACTTTGTTGTCATTATGTCCAACTATATGTCTGCCAAGATTCTTTTCCGAAATACGATATGGAATCAAATTGAAGTTTTCAACAACTACTAACAATTAGGAACTCTCTCAGGGCTGTAAAAAGCTTCCTATGTGGTTATACCACTTGTCTGAATTTAGTTATCTAAATTCAGAAGCAAATTTAGAAACACATTAGAATTTTGTGATCACAATGTCCTAAATTTTGTTACTGAATCAGTCACCTCTTAAAGCGCGACTAATTCTGACTTTTCGTAAAAGTACGAGGATGGTTCCAGTGTTGTCCAGGCACCAAAAATTGGCTTTGCCTAGCCGTGGCCATTGGCTCAATTAAAATTGAAAATTATTAATAATGATTATTGCGATTATCTTTGTATATAAAATTCCCGTGTCACAATGTTAGTTACCTTACTCCTCCGAAACGGCTTTACTGATTTTTACCAAATCTTATATGAATATTCAGTGGGTCTGAGAATCGACTACTATTTATTTTTCATTACCCTAAATGTTAAAGGTAGTCCTCCCCATATATTTTTTTTTTAATTTTTGACAGTTTTTTTTTATTCTTATTTTATTATAATTCAGCATTGAAAAATACATACAAATTTAAATTTTCGCCTTTCTACGATCTACAACTATTTTTATATCACGATTTCGATATTATTCTGTTCCATCCACCAAACCGATATAGGGTTGCAAGATGGCAATCGAATACAATAATTGTAGTATAGTACAAATATATCGTATATTTGGTAGGTCTGAGAATCGGTTGCATCAAAATTTACATAATTGATTTTTTTAAATATATTAAATGGCAATAGGACGTTTTCTTGGTCAGCTAGTATTTGTCTAAATTCAGTAACGACTAAATTTTGCTGACTAAATTCAGTTAAGTGTAATAAGCGCTTTAATCCTATATTATGCGTTATATCTTGATATTACAATTGCAACAAATATTCTTGGAAATCTGTCAGGATAGATGTTAAAATATTCACCATATCAATAAAAATCCCGTCTCAAGTGAGCTGTTTTTCAGACCCGATATTCTAATAGTTGGTACAATTAATCGAACCTGTGGTAGCTTGTTCATATCCACAGAGGCATGGCACACCGTTAACACACGCTGTGATTATAATATCTTATATCTAATTCTAAGAAATTATTATGAAGTCTATTATAAGTAGCCACGATGTACTTATAAACAGCACCAGCATCCTCGGCCAACGATGACCACGATCCTCGGTCATGAGAGCGATCGCAAACAGAATCAATCATAGTACATTGTACATTAATCGATCTGATTACTGTACCATCTGACACCGAACATAATGTCAGCAAATAATATGAACCATTTGATGTCGTACATCACAGAGCTTGGCTTTGTCTTAAAGATGTCTACAATACTGCATTTATTTATTTATTTATTTATTTATTAAAGTAATCAACAGCGTACACAACAATTATTTTTACAAAATTAACCTAGGTTTTACATAAAGCCACTAAGGATTACATAAATTTTAAATTATAAAAAGAAATCATATATTAACAGAATAGACTTAAAAATGTACTGTATATACTAACAAATAAAAGATTACAATAGCGCGCGCGTGTCTGTGTGTGCGTGTGCGTGTGGTGTGTGTGTGTGCGTGTGTGTTTGTGTGTGTTGCGTTACCTATTATTATTATTTTTTACGATGATGTTTTATTATTTCTGTTTTTAACTTAATTTTTGATAAGTGAAATACGTCAAACTCAGCGTACTGTTTATTATAAATTCGTGACAGACGCGGAATTATGGAATTTTGGGCATAATTTGTATTAGGTTTGGGAACATGTAAAAGGCGCGTGTGACGCGATCTTAAAGATTGAGCGTTTAATGAAAAGGCTGACAGTAGACTAGGACAGTCGATGGAGCAGCTCAAAATTGCTTGCAGAAGTAACATGTCACTTTGATTCCTTCTTTGTTCCAGTGTGTCGATACCATAGTGAGAACACGCTTCCTCATAACTGTTGAATTCTTTAAAATCTTTAAAAGTTAAGTATTTAATAAACTGTTTCTGTATGGTTTCAAGCCTTTCGATATGTATAATATATTGGGGTGTCCAGACATTACATGCGTATTCAAGAATACTCCGGACGTACGCAAAGTAAAGTGCCTTTATACATTCCAGATTACTGAAGGAACGGGTCACTCGTTTTATGAAACCTAGTTGTTTGAAAGCTCTATTTGCTACATTATCAACGTGCTCATTCATTGAAAACTTAGCATCGATTTGGATACCCAGGTCTCTAACCGCAGTCACTCTGGGTATACATGTGCCATTAATTTTGAAGTTAAATTCAATTATATTTTTTTTACGAGTCAGAGTAATATGATGGCACGTTTTAACATTAACTATAATTCTGTTCCTTGCGTAGTATTCTGTCAATGCATTTAGGTCATGTTGTAGTTTATGACAATCGTCAAGTGAACGTATTTTGACAAATATTTTTGTGTCATCAGCGAACATTAAATACTGTGCAAGGTGGAAGCAACTTCCAATATCAAATAGGTAAGCGTTATATAAAAGCGGACCTAGGATGGACCCCTGTGGTACTCCTGAGGGTATTATTACAAAGTTACTTCTAGCACTACCCGTCACAACTGCTTGCATACGGTTCTCAATGTATGAAGTAAACCACCGAAGTAAGCTCCCATTTACGCCTAGCACGCTTAGTTTTTGCAGTAGAATTACGTGATCTACTCGGTCAAATGCTTTTTCGAAATCCGTGTAGATCACATCCACTTGATATTTCTCGTCCATGCTCTGTACTACGTAATCCGTAAAAACAGCTAAATTTGTAACGGTAGAACGGTTCTTCATAAATCCGTGCTGCTCGTAGGGAATAGATCTAGTTAAAATGGGGCATATGTATCTATAGACAACTGTTTCGAATAACTTACTCATTGCGTTCAGAATCGATATGGGCCGGTAATTCTCTATTTGGGCTCTTGATCCGCTTTTATGTAACGGTACTATAAGTGCTTCTTTCCACACATCAGGGAAACTACTGAAGACGTTAATGGAGAGATTAAATATTATGGATAGCGGTAAGGCTAAATTGTTAGCACACTTATTTAAAAAAATCGGTGGGATTCCATCACTGCCAGCTCCCTTATTAGTTTTTAAAGCTTTAAGCAATTTACGAACCTCATATACACTTATAGTAATTTTGCAAATGGTTTCATTATGATTCAAGTTTAGAGAACTTGGTTCAACGTACGAGTTTGCTGGTTTTACAAAGATGCTCTCAAAGTATTGACTGAATCCATTACAAACTGAAGTTTCACCTGTGTAAGTACTATTACCAAGTGTAAGCTTAGTGGGGTATCCTTGTTCGCTGTTTCTAAGGGATTTAGTATAAGAGAAGAGAAGCTTAGGATCTTTACGAATGAAGCATTGCATACGCTCAGTGTAGTTTTTGTAACACCTGCTCTGTACGAGTTTTTGGCGAGCCCTGAGCATAACAAACTCGTCGTAATCACGAGGATTTTTATCTTTTTTCCATTGTCTATGCTTTTGAAGCTTCTCTTGCACTATATGAATTAGAGACTTAGAATACCACACAGGGAAATTAGTTTTATGTTTAACTTTAACTGGTATAAATTTATTTATTGTTTCGTTTAGAATGGAATAAAAAAGTTTAATTGTTTCATTAATTGATTCAGCTACTAGTAATTCGTGCCAATTGATTTGTGATAAGTATTCATTAATTTTGATTATAGAAATTGGGCCTACTGACGGGTTTCTGACGAATATTACGAATTAGTGAGTTCGAGAGATTAAATTCTAGACATGGGTGATATACATCTTCTGTAACGAGGGGAGTAAGGCAGTGGTGAACTTCAAAGTCAATGTTGCTAAATAATAGATCTAAGGTGTTTCGCTTACTGTTCGAGATAGTGTTTTGTTGTTTCAAACCAGAGAGGTTACAAATATCTAAAATATTTACAAAAGCATTTTGCAATTCCACTGGGCCACGTTTTTGCAGTGTAGGTCCGGAGTCAGTCCACGTGACATTTGGTAAGTTAAAATCGCCACATAAAATGAAATAGTCATTGGGATGGGTTGCCAAAACTTCTGCGAGTCGAGAATAGATTTATTCGAGTCTTATAGGTAACTGTGAGTCAGGTGGTGCATATACTAATCCGATATGGATGTTGCGGTTCCCCGAAATTTTGAGAGTTTCAGCTGGTATAGTTGCCCACAAGGATTCAACGCCAGGACAGGCCCACTTGCGTTGATGTTGGACATGCATCTTCTTAGAAGCACATAGTAGGACTCCCCCTCCCATTTTTTTAGTAGATATTCCCTGTTTTCTGTCACAACGTAAAATGTCATATCTATTGTCACAGATCTCACTATCATAGATACCGTTAGTCAGCCATGATTCTGTTATTAAAATTATGTCATAATCGTGGTTAAGTATGTTTTGTCTAAATTCATTTGTTTTAGTGCGTAAGCCACGCACATTTTGGTATAGTATTTGGTATAGTATGGTTTCTATTGTATTAGCGCCCTTGTGTGTGCAATAAGTACCAAAATATAGAAAAATTATATATGTATAATATGGACAGTAATGTAAGTAAGTTAAGATAAGCTAAATTGTGCGGATACTTAAGGTAACATTTGCTTGATGTTCGAAACGGAATAATTTTGATGTTTCTTTTAAAAGTAGAATGGGTGTGGTAACAATATTGTTTAATGTCTGATTTGTGAAGTTGGGTGCGAGTTAAAAAAGAAATATATTTTGTGTAAGAGATAATAAAGTGTGTATGTGTTAATTTATGAATGTAAGTGTTAGTGTATTGAGTGTGATTAAGTAGGAGTTTATGATGTTGTGGAATTTTACAAAAAACGCTAGTAATCTTGAGCAACAAGAAAATACAAATAACCAAATTAACTGTAAAAAGATAACTCAAAAATAGTTTAACGCACAGAGTCACTTTATCTTGGCTAAATCCTTTTCGAGACGAATGTAAAGGGCCGGCGATTCTTCGTTTTTTCTTAAAAAAATGTGACAATTCCTAACCCAAACAAACTTGTAAGCTTTCTCCTTTGCAAAATTTTTAGTTGTTTTAAATAACTGTTTGTTTTCAGGGGTTAGGTGCTCATTTACGAAAAATTTTTTCTCAGTTCCACCGATGCCTATATCTCTGGTGCAGATGCCCTTTTTGTTTTTCAGGCCAGAGAGTATTTTATCTTTGTAAAGACGGTCCGCTAACTTGGCTACAATGGGTTTAGGTCTACCAGCTATGGCTTTCTGAGGCTGGACGCGATGTGCAAAGTCAATATCCCCACGGTTAAGCACCACGCCAGCGTATTCAGCAATTTTCAGTACTAAGTCGACAGGCGATTCACTACTGGTTTGTGGCAACCCTACAATTTCCAGGTTATTCATTCTCGCCTGTTGCTGCTGTCTACAAAACTGTGAACGCAGTTTCAATAGTTGATCCTCCGACACGCTGATACGTTCCTGCAGTGTACGTACGTCACTCTTAAGATGGTCGTTTTCATCCTGAAGTTGACTATAGGAAGTCTGCAACTGAGACATTTGGGAAGATAACGAAGCTATTTCATTTTTTAATTCGGTGAAGATAGTAGCTTTTAATTCTTCAACAATTTCATATTTAATCGACTGCAGCTTGGCGTCTAGAATATTTTCCAAACGATTAATTATTAGGTTTGCATCCTTATCTATCGAGGCTGCAGGGACATCGCATACAGACACTGAGATGTCGGAATTGGCGGCTACAGTTCGCGCAGTTTTGTTTATTTTTTCTACTCGTACTGGTGTGTTACTGTTATCTCCACCTTTTCGCTCATTTGCCACGCATTTAGGGCACTTCCACTGCGTTCGTGCGGATGTTGAGTCGCCAGTAAATCGTACACATTCAGAGTGGTATATGTGGTTACAATTGATACATTTTATGCGTTTCATCGTCACACTAATGTGTGCTTGGCACGCTTCACAAGTTGCAACCATTGCAAATTTCGTTCACAATTATTTCCAAAGAAATATAAATTGAAATAAAAAAATGTGCAACGCGCGGCGAGATTCGAACCAGGTTCCGCGTTGAGCTAGTCGTTGTAGTTACCAACCGGCCGCGAAACGTATTACTATAGCGACGAATTAATGGAGGCGTATTAAGTTTTGAGCGATATTGCGTGACAGCATTAGCAGATTATTTTATAGGTACCATTTATTTATTAATGCTACCAAATTCGTCACTGGACCATGAAGTTTTTACACTGATTTTAGTACTTTTTCAAGATACTTTGATCAAAAAACACTGATCACCACACTATTTAAATGGTTAACTTTGAGCACTTAACACTTTTAATGTAATTATAGCAGTAAGTTCGTTGATTTAAAATTTTAAATACAGGAGCTATCGATATACGTCTACTCTGTTAAATGTTGTTTGACATTTATCACGATGAAATTGTCCGAGTTGCTGTACGAAACGTTCTTTGAACGTGAATTCTTATCTCTTCGCCCAAATTTCATCACCGCTTCATATCTCACTAGCTCACTTAACATCCTCACCTCTTATGTTGGCGTCGTCTGAGGTGCGGTTATCTCCTACTCCAGAAAAAAAGTGAAAGTAACATTGTTATTTTTTGAAAATACTCAAATAACAATCTATATAATTTATTAACTAATAATACAAAGTATCAAAAGCAGCACAAATTAAATTTAAATTAAAAACTAGACCAGAATTATAGACCCTATTTATATCTGCACTGAAACCGACAATAAGCAAGTCAAAAACAGTTAATATGAAATTGTTTATGCTTCATACATCTTAATAAATAACTTAATTAGTCAGCTCTAGTTTAGTTCTGGATTTCAGCCAAATGGCACTCGTAATTAAATAAATTAAACAATTATATATCGTACTGTTTCGCTTGAAGACTCCAGCTTGAAACGATTTCACTTAATTATTAGTGAAAATTGAAGTGACAATCATTTGGAGTACTCTTGGGAAATTCGTCTGGGAAATGATATGTGTTACCATTGTTAAAAGATAATGCAATGTTAGAAAAATAGGTAGAGTGCTCTACATGAAGTATTAAAAAAAAACAACATTATAATCATATTATAAACGAGGTTTTTTTCAGTTTATCTGTTTGTCCACGCCGATCTCTGAAATGGCTATTTGAATGCACATCACCGCTTGAAGTAATTGAAAATCAAATGCATAAAAAATATTCCAAACAGGTTTAGTATGTTATTAGATTATTTATTGTACAGTTTTTTACCGGTAGATGGCACCTTTTCTTTCCATTAGGTCGGTGTTCTCAACTTGAGGAATAACACAAAATCAGTCACAATAACTAAATACGATATTATTAATTCAAGCGATTTTGTCAAAAAGGGAACGTTAATCGAGTCTTCAGTGATTACAAATTAAAACAACGATGGTTTGAAGCAGTCAACATCAAGGCGCGTCAACTCCGACCCTTTTAATTACTCTAGCAAAGAGCTAGATTACAAAATAAATTTATATCCACCTTCCTAACGAATTGTTCAAAGTAACAAATCGCCGGAAGGCATTCGCGTGCGTCCGACAAACGATAAATTCCACATTTTACACCCTTAGAGCTAAATATAACATAGACAGTGCAAGCGATGCTCTGACGTCATCTTGATATCTTTGTCATGGTTATTACAAAGATACCTACATGACCAGTAATTCCATAATGAATTAATATCATGTTTACACTTCTGTAGTGTGGTCTTACACAAACTTTTTATTGTTTATTGTTAAATTATATGTGCCTATTACAAAAAAAAAACATTCGTAAGGAAAGACTCAGGTAACTTTATTTAATACATATTAATAATAATAAAAATAAAATATTCGAACGCGTGTGTAAAAATCCTTTTGAAGATCATTTATTTAACATTATTATTATTATTATTAACGGAATACGTCATTAATTAACAAAACAAAGTTATTTAATTTTTATTCATCTGTTATTGCCCACTTTATAATCCGTAAACACTATTCTTTGTGCCAAATAAATGCCAATATAAAAAAATAAGTAGGTAAATACTTATATTTCGTGAGTGCGATATTTAAGGGGAGGCCTTTGTCCAGCAGTGGACGTCTTCCAGCTGAAATTATGATGATGATGGTAACATTACACACGAAATTAAGTTTTTCTAAATAGTCGTAATAGCCGAACTCCGTCTAAATCATTCTTGAACTATAAGTTTCAACCTTATACATTTATTGATAGGATTTATTTTTAATTAAAACGAGGGTTTAAGTTGAAACATTGTCCAATTTGCCTTTATCTCCGTGTTTACAAACGCAACAAGATTATCAAGTGCTTTCATGAATAACCTTTAACGTCGCTTTGCCTGCTCTTGTTACCGGATATCATAGATACACTACGAGGAATTTTGACTTAAACGGATTGTTCTACTTTAAATTTGACATCGTTTGTTTCGATATGATACTCGTAGGTTGTTTATTATTGGTTTCAAATATTTTCGATTAACCTAACCATAGTCTTCTAATATACTATCGTATACACACACAGAGCGTGCTAGAGATAAGATATACATAAAATACTATATATCTTGACAATTATATAAAATAAAATATAAAAGGAAAGTGAATCTATCGTTAATGTAGCCAATGCTGATGGAAAATGTATTTAGTGATCGACCGATGCGCGGATCATGTTGCATTTGATGCTCAGATGACAGCAAACTTGATTTCACGCGTAAAATTGCGAAGAAAATGAATTCATTTATAAACTCCTTAATATGTACGTACTACTTACGCAAACGATAACGGAACTAAACTCGGAGAAAATATCATGTTTACCTTATTATTATAGAGCGCCTAATTGAAGGAGAAATTTCTACAATATATTCTTAATTGCCAGAACACGATTTTTTTTAACGATTTTTGATGGCGATGTTACACACGGGCGTACGGTCGGTTGCTCGGTCAGCACAGCACGGAGAACACTCATTTAAGGTCATAGTGCGTCAGCGGACGTACATCGGACCGACAAGCTCGACCGACGATTCTCGTCAGTGCGACGTAGCTATACGCGCGTACAATTCATTCGGCGCTGGACTGAACGCGTTCATATTATCATATTTACGCATGTACTAGTCGGTCGAGCGCTGAACGCAGCCTTAGGCTAGACGACTCGAGACGAGATTGAACTTTAATGTGTAAAAATATAAATTATGTATTGTTATTGAAGTTTATGAATATAAATAATTTTTACTTAAGAAAACACTTTTTTTTTAATAAAATAGTTTTTAATGACATTTCATCTTCTGGAGACCAAATCAGGGTACGGGTCACCTGGTGGTAAGTAATCACCGCTACCCACACTCTGTTGCAACATTGGAGGATTGCAACATTGGAGGAATCACTAGAGCGTTGCCAGCCTTTTATGAAAGTGATATTTATAGATAACGCATTAACTCATGCGTTTCTCATACAATGTTCATAAGTGGCTTTGTAAAACTATCCTACCTATTTATATTATGTTCTATAACTGCTGGGAACAAAATACGCGTACGAATCCATTAGCCGTCATAGCTTAATAGGTATATGCAGCTCTATTTCGCGTGTTCGTAATTGGCTTTCAGAATCTCTTTACGCGTGACTTATGGAGTATACTCGCTTGTTTCATGTTAATAAATTCCGCAACCTTAACCGAATGTCTACCTTTAATAGTCCATTTACTAATTAAGTACCAACATACAAACTCAATTAGAACTTAATCTACGTGCTACTTTGAATCAGCTAATACATTATTGACGGTGCCGGTATAAAAAGTAACCTTGTCCTAACTGAAGAATCCTTCTGTGAATTTTTAAAAATTTCATAATAATTCACCAACCTAATTGTATAACATGAACACCTTATAATATATATAGTATATAAGGTCCCATATATAGTTCAGAACACTATCGAACGCATTGGCATACAGGATGTATGTTACATTTTGTTTACATTAAAATTTCAATCAGATTGCAACGAATGTTAAATTGTTAACATTAAACAGTTACTCTATAAATGATTGTCGCCATTTACATCCACCAACGAGTGCAAAGAGGCGGCGACAGCGGGAAGGGTCAGCCACGTGGTCATGTTTTACTTATATTTGCAATAACACCAAATGTAAAGTGATGATGTGTACATTCCCATACTCCTCGGATTTGACACAGGAGCATAATAGAAAAATATTTAAATTAAATACAACTTTGTATAATGCGACATTCCACAATAATGGAATTAAATTTTATTTGACACAAATAAATTCATTAATTATGATCTAAAAATAACCAATGGTAACCTATACCTACCATTTAGAGTTAAGCGAAAACTGGCTACTTTAGTAACTTATAGCAATGATATTTAAAAGTATAGATAGGTTACCTAGAAAACATTCGGTGTTTGTAAATGATACACAAACGCACACATGAATAATTTAACATTGCAATAGCACACTACATTACGATTACACGTCAAAGAAGGATAGTTAATGCAATTATCGCGAGTGAAAAAGAGATAAGCCTAATTTGCTAATTGCTTCGTATTTGCATAGCAAAAACACAAAATCATTCACTACATATGATTTTTTACCGTACACCGTGATTTATGCCTAAATGTACGATTAATTAATGAGTTCATGTAATAAAAGTTATATAGTAGTAAAACTACATTTAAATTAGGTGTTATTGATTAAAAAAAAATATTAATATTGATTATACTATATAGCCATATTGATGATATAAATTAGTTGTACATAAAATACAAAAAACATACAGACATATTAACAAAACCGAAATTTATTAACAATAAGGGTTCCATTTTTACAATTTTACTAACGACGGCTCCCAAAAAGTTTTAAGTTTACAATTATTATTTCTTGTATATTATTTTATTTATGAATGTATTTTTGTTGAGGGTTTATTACAATAAGATAGTGGGAGAAACAAAAAATGATCCATTGATTGGAAAGGGCAGTGTTTACTGAAAAAACTCCTACGCAAGCAGATAGCACTTACTGTCTACGTCTGCTAGGGTGGGTACCCTAAAACTTGTTTTTGTAGTTTGATAGTTCAGCTATACGCACTTGTTTATTAAAAAATATTAAATTTCGTATTACATTCACTGCAACAACGCCTTTTTTACATCATTTCCTAAATTGTCTTAAAATATACTACCTCGATCAACCCGCAGGGTACCTCGATCCGTAAACACTTAGTTTTGTTACTGTTTAAGTGCAGATTATTCGTCCCAAACCAACGCACTATCTTTGAGAGTGCATTGTTTACCTCGTCATCAATATCTGCACGTCGCTTCACTTTAAAAATAAGTGAAGTATCATCAGCAAACAATACAATCTCATGGCTATCATCTACCACAAACGGTAGATCGTTAATATATATAAGAAACAAGAAAGGACCGAGAATAGAAGCCTGTGGAGCACCTATTCCCATAGGTTTACCCGAAGGCCGTTTGCCATTTACATCGACTATTTGAACTCTTTCGCTTAAATATGATTTTAACAGATGTAGGGCTCTATTTTTCACTCCATAATGCTTTAGTTTTAGGAGTAAAGTTTCATGGTGGACGCAGTCAAATGCTTTGGACAAATCACAAAAAATGCCCAATGCATCCTGTGACTTTTCCCAGGCGTCAAAGATGTGCTCAATGAGTCTAGTACCCGAATTAATTGTTGATAAACCCCTAGTGAAACCAAATTGATTTTTGTTCATTATTTTACAAAAGTGCATTTGTAGCTGTTGCAGCAAAAGTTTTTCAAAAAACAGGCAGCACAGAAATAGATCTGAAATTAGCAGGGTCAAAAGAACTGCCCGATTTAAACAAAGGTATAACTTTGCTGTATTTCATGAGGTCAGGGAACACACCCTCATTTATGCATTCATTAAATATTATTGCTAATTTAGGTGCTATAATGTTAAGTATGTATTTGACAATATTAGTCGAATGGCCCCTTAGGACTTTTGTATTTTTAAGGTTAATTAATTTAAAGATTTTTAGTATATCGCTACATACCTAAATTTCAAATCAGTGGAAGATACTGGTACGTGTAATTTAATCATATCATGTGCTGCTTTTGGTGAAGAGTTAAGGTCTTTGGTCGTGACAATCGGGATTTCAGAGAAGTATTTATCAAATTCATTTGCAATTTCTATTTCCGAATTTATAACGCGATTATTAATATTAAAACGTGGTTAGAGGTGTTACGGCAATTCGATCTACCAGTGTCATTGTTAATTACACTCCAAGTCGCTTTTACTTTATTATTACTGTTTTTAATTTTATCTGCAATGAAACGTGTTTTCGCTTCATGACAAACTACTTTAAAGAGGTTGGAGTATATTTTTACATATATTTTAAATTCTTCACGATTATTGTAATGTTTCTCATAATAAAGGTCATATAAGCGTTCACGACTTTTGTGGATACCCACTGTTGCCCAATCATTAAAACAATGTTTGTTGTTTACTGTCACCGTTGCTGGAGTAAAAATCCTGTCAAATTCCTCACAGAAGGAATTGAAGACTAAGTTGTAGTGAAAATTAGCAGTTTCACCACAGTGTAAAAATGGTATCGTATTTTCCAAATTATTTCTAAACCTCTCAAGACTGGTATAATCGTCACTGGTATAATAACCCGTAACTGGTATAATCGTCACCTTTTTTTCGTCTGACATTGTCCAATCTTGTATTGACTTTTATAAGTTGCCCACTATGGTCGGACTGAAGATTATTAATTATGAGCTTACTAGTAATAGTAACATTTGTAAAAATATTATCTAAACAGATTGCTGTTGTAGAAGTAATTGTAGTAGGTTGCCAAAACACATTAAACAAATTAAAACTTTGAAATAAATTTTTAAGGCTAGTATAATTGGCCGAAGGTACAAGCAAGTGTATGTTAAAATCTCCACACACTATAATTGACTTGCTGGTTTTGCTAAATTTCGTATTGTACCTTGATCAACCCGCAGACAGGGTAGTTGCGGTATATTCGGAGTATTATCGTATCGTTCCAAATGTGTCGTTGTCGATTTTGCGAGTAGACCTCGTTACATACATTCCAAGATTAAGTACTAATAAAATATCAAATAGCCAGCTATCTGCTATCTCATTCTATACCACCTTTATTATAAGACTTTGAAAGCCAGAACTTATTATAATCATAATATTTTATTATACAAGGGAGGACAACTCTTGCAATATCATACAAAATAGGCAACATTTACCTAATATAAATGTTACTTCTAGGGATAGTCATAATATAAAGCTCATAAATATTGTTCACCAGAATATACAAGGTATCTCAAGTAAGGAATTAGAAATTCAACAATTTTTGAGCAGCTGAAATATAGATATATTATGTATTACAGAACATTGGCGTAAGAGTCATCAGCTCCAGTTTAGTTTTAGAGAACATAAAGTAATCAGTTTGTTTTTAAAAGTAAGGCAATACATGGAGGTTCCCTAATTATTAATAATAATAAATTAAAATGTAAAAATAGAAGAGATATTGTTAATCTCTCTATAGAACAAATAATTGAGGTAGCTTGTATAGAACTAGAGCAATTTATTATTGTAAGTGTATACCGCCGCCCCCCCACTGCATCATATGAACAATTCCAACATAGAATGGAGGAGGTACTATCAAAATTTAGCAAAACCAGCAAGTCAATTATAGTGTGTGGAGATTTTAACATACACTTGCTTGTACCTTCGGCCAATTATACTAGCCTTAAAAATTTATTTCAAAGTTTTAATTTGTTTAATGTGTTTTGGCAACCTACTACAATTACTTCTACAACAGCAATCTGTTTAGATAATATTTTTACAAATGTTACTATTACTAGTAAGCTCATAATTAATAATCTTCAGTCCGACCATAGTGGGCAACTTATAAAAGTCAATACAAGATTGGACAATGTCAGACGAAAAAAAGGTGACGATTATACCAGTTACGGGTTATTATACCAGTGACGATTATACCAGTCTTGAGAGGTTTAGAAATAATTTGGAAAATACGATACCATTTTTACACTGTGGTGAAACTGCTAATTTTCACTACAACTTAGTCTTCAATTCCTTCTGTGAGGAATTTGACAGGATTTTTACTCCAGCAACGGTGACAGTAAACAACAAACATTGTTTTAATGATTGGGCAACAGTGGGTATCCACAAAAGTCGTGAACGCTTATATGACCTTTATTATGAGAAACATTACAATAATCGTGAAGAATTTAAAATATATGTAAAAATATACTCCAACCTCTTTAAAGTAGTTTGTCATGAAGCGAAAACACGTTTCATTGCAGATAAAATTAAAAACAGTAATAATAAAGTAAAAGCGACTTGGAGTGTAATTAACAATGACACTGGTAGATCGAATTGCCGTAACACCTCTAACCACGTTTTAATATTAATAATCGCGTTATAAATTCGGAAATAGAAATTGCAAATGAATTTGATAAATACTTCTCTGAAATCCCGATTGTCACGACCAAAGACCTTAACTCTTCACCAAAAGCAGCACATGATATGATTAAATTACACGTACCAGTATCTTCCACTGATTTGAAATTTAGGTATGTAGCGATATACTAAAAATCTTTAAATTAATTAACCTTAAAAATACAAAAGTCCTAAGGGGCCATTCGACTAATATTGTCAAATACATACTTAACATTATAGCACCTAAATTAGCAATAATATTTAATGAATGCATAAATGAGGGTGTGTTCCCTGACCTCATGAAATACAGCAAAGTTATACCTTTGTTTAAATCGGGCAGTTCTTTTGACCCTGCTAATTTCAGATCTATTTCTGTGCTGCCTGTTTTTTGAAAAACTTTTGCTGCAACAGCTACAAATGCACTTTTGTAAAATAATGAACAAAAATCAATTTGGTTTCACTAGGGGTTTATCAACAATTAATTCGGGTACTAGACTCATTGAGCACATCTTTGACGCCTGGGAAAAGTCACAGGATGCATTGGGCATTTTTTGTGATTTGTCCAAAGCATTTGACTGCGTCCACCATGAAACTTTACTCCTAAAACTAAAGCATTATGGAGTGAAAAATAGAGCCCTACATCTGTTAAAATCATATTTAAGCGAAAGAGTTCAAATAGTCGATGTAAATGGCAAACGGCCTTCGGGTAAACCTATGGGAATAGGTGCTCCACAGGCTTCTATTCTCGGTCCTTTCTTGTTTCTTATATATATTAACGATCTACCGTTTGTGGTAGATGATAGCCATGAGATTGTATTGTTTGCTGATGATACTTCACTTATTTTTAAAGTGAAGCGACGTGCAGATATTGATGACGAGGTAAACAATGCACTCTCAAAGATAGTGCGTTGGTTTGGGACGAATAATCTGCACTTAAACAGTAACAAAACTAAGTGTTTACGGTTCGTTACACCAAACACAGTGGAGGTACAAACCAACGTACTTACCAGAGATTGGTACTTGTGGAAACTACGGTCTTCTTGGGTAACACGTTAGATAAAAATCTTTAGTGGGGTCCACATATTTCCCATCTAGCAGATAGACTCAGCTCTGCGGCATATGCAGTTAGAAAGATTAGAGAGTACACTAATTTTGCGACTGCTAGATTAGTGTACTTCAGTTATTTTCACAGCATCATGACGTACGGTATTTTACTATGGGGTCATGCTGCAGACATTGATATAGTGTTTGCTCTGCAAAAGAGAGCTGTTCGTGCTATAGTATATAGTTATCAGATGTATAAAAGGAAAATAACTTGAAATAGAATTGTTTTTAAATAACTTTAATATTGATATAATATGTTTCACAGAACACTGGTTAATAAGTTTTGAATGTATTTTTAATTTAAACAATTGCCAGGTTGGTAGATTGTTCACTAGCTGCAATTCATGGAGGTTCATTAATTTTACTGAAGAAAATGTTAAAGTATAAGAATCGAAATGATATTGTCTGCCTGTCTATTGAGCGGATAATTGAGCTAGCCTCAATTGAATTAGAGCAATTCATTGTTGTGTCTGTTTATAGATCACCCTGTGCCAACTTTGAACTTTTTGAGAAAGTTATAGATGAAGTTTTATTCAAAACATAATATTAATACTAGAAACAAAAATAAACTGTTAATGCCCACTTCTAGGTCTAGTAAACTCGACAATTGCGTTAGATTTTATAATAAGCTTCCTGAGAACATAATGGAAATGTCTCTCAACAAGTTCAAAGCCTATATTAAACATAAACTTATGGAAAAATCATATTACAATTTAAAGGATTATTTAGATGATAAGAAAGCATGGGTATGAATTGCTCTAAACGATTTGAGCTTTAGTTACCCTCAATTAAATATAATAGTATTTATAATTATGAATAATTTTTGAAAAATTGATAATTTATACTAAAAGCAAAATGGTCAAATTATAGGTAGAGGTGTTTAGTGAGTGTTGTTGAATATAGTTTAGATGAACATTCTTGTTTATAGTTATTTGGTTGAGTTCCTGTGACAGTTTTCATCATGCTCGCTTAAATGTCACTGCTTGTGGCGGCGACGTGGGACAGGTCGTTCCCTTCCCTAAAATATGGTCGAAGGAGGCGATGGCTGGCCCATGCGTCATGCTCGTGAACGGGCGCTGCTTGCGGTGGCAGGATGATTCTGTAGCCGGAAACTCTGCCTCATGGTTTTAAAATTAAAATATTTATATTTTTTATAATTGCTAATAAAATGGTCGCTAAATACCTTTATTTATTTACGGTGTGTGTGAATTGATGCATCTACTGTACCATGACCTGGTATTATTGTTGATACAGTAGTAGTCGGCCGTGAATTTACTCAATAGCTCTTGTTTTTTACGTATTAATTTACATTTTTTTTTTTTGAGTATTTGTTGTTTGAGTATTATTGCTGCATCACTTTACTTATATTGTAACTGAAATGATTTGTGAGTGATTGCCACAAAGAGTTTCTTGCCACTTCTTATTAAAGCTCAACCCTCAAAGGATATAAAAATATAAGTCATTTCCTTGACCTGCCTGAATAAGGTGATTTTGATAAGTTTACCCTAAAGAATTGAGCTTTTGATTACTGTTAGTAAAAATATAATATTAATTACAAGTTTAAGCAGAATTGTCAAATTGTAAGTAGAGGTATTTGGTGAGTATTGTATGATATGTAGGATTATATGGATGTATTAGGATTATTTTATTGTTGTTTGTTGAGTTCTCGTAACAGGTTTCATCATGCTCGCTTAAATGTCACTGCTTGTGGCGGCGACATGGGACGGGTCGTCCCCTTCCCTAAAATATGGTTGAGGGAGGCGATGGCTGGCTCATGCGTCATGCTCGTGAACGGGCGCTGCTTGTGGTGGCGGGATGATCCTGTTGCCGGGGACTCGGTTTCAGATTCTTTAAGGTTATTGTGTATACATATATATGTATGGATATATACATGTTTATTTATTTATAATCGCTTATAAAATGCTCACAGAATACCTTTATTGATTTATGGTGTATGTGGATGATGCAGCTACTGTACTCAATAACTTTTGTATTAATTTACATTTTTTTTTTTGACTTACTCGTGTAAGACATTGACTATTTGACGTTTGAGTGTATTTGTTGCATCATTTTACATATATTGTGATTGAAATGATCTGTAAATCTTGATATAAAAGAGTGGCAATGAGTTTCTTGCTACTTCTTCTCATTAGCTCAACCCTTTACGAAGTAGCGGTAGATTCAATAAGAAAAATATTTTATTTCTTTTGACAGTCATAAGTGTCATTTTCGTGACCTACTTGAATAAACTGATTTTGATTTGATTTGATTTGATATATATCAGCTTGGTTATAGACAGTCTCTCAAAGAAAAATTTAAAGTAATAAATATAATGACTGTTCATTGTCAGTACATTTATGAAAATTTAATATACGTTCACAAAAATCGTCACCTTTTTGCTCTTAATAGTGATTTTAATTATTATAACACTAGAAATAATTGATTGCTTATAACTTATTCTAGTAGGCTTCATAAGATACACAATAGCTTTAAGGGTAAATGTATACACTGCTATAATAAAGTCCCAGCCACTATTCAAGCATTATCTATAAATAAATTTAAATGTTTTATAAAAAAAATGGCTCTATCGTAAATCCTATTACTCCACTGCTGAATATCTTAATGATCGGACAGCCTGGGACTAGATTGTGATTATTTTATAGCGATAGAAATGATTGTACAATATTGTATATTTTTATTGAAAAGAGCGCAAAAAAAGAATGCTGGGAGAGTTTCTTGCGCCGCTTCTTCTCTCTCAGAGCGCCATTTGTTTCCAAAGCAGTAGTAGTACCTAGTAGTTATTAGAAATGACATCAAAAAGAATTCTAAAGGAATCAATTTTGAGAAAATAAAAGCCTTTTATGCCTTTCACATAGCTTTATTTTACAGCTATAATATATTACGTAATAAACCGTAGTGTTCCTAACATGCGCGAGTAACACAACCGCCTCACTATTTATAGTTATTCCTGACTGACAGCAGACTGCTCGGCGCTCGGCGCTCGCCCGACACCCGCTCTCGCCCGCAATTTACACCCAAGCAAGACAAATAAATACCAAATCATTTTTGTACTCGCTTCATGATGGATTTTTTTGAGTACGACATACAATTTATAATAATGATAAAATTAGTTTATAATTATGAGTTACTAACTACTCACGATCATCTTGTTCACTAAGTTTATAATATTATATCCTTACACAAACAATGAGTTCAAGCTCTAAAGGCTGATGATAATTTATATATATACGAGTACAGTTTATACTTTATTACTTTTTATGAAATATTTAAGATTTAAAACGCTTCTAACTTTGAACACGATTCATATGTTAGATGCAGCACCTTACAAACTAATTTGTTTTATATATTACAGCCATTGTAAAATACTCTATTTTGATTGAAAACAGCGGCTGTTGCGATTCTTTTATTTTCTTCTCACGAGGTCTACTTTTTACACGCTTTATATTAGCTTCACTTGTATGTTTGTAACCGACTACTTTGGGCGCGATTTTGACCCACTTTAAACGGCTAGATTTCGTTCAAACTTTGTAGATTTATCGAGGACCGATGACATTACACTAATTTGATAAAATTATTCAATTTTTCAATTGCAAAATATGATTTTTGTTAAATTATATAATTTTTAAATACATAAATTACTAATAAGCGCCATCTAGTTATTGTAAACTACAAAGGAAACGCGCGACATGTCAAGACAGTTCCACAAAATTAAAGTATCTAATTCGTTTAGAAGCGAATAGATGGCGGTGAATTTATATTTCCATCATAAATTATTAATGCGTGATTTAACTGAGCTATTATTATAAGAGCTAGTTCGGGGATCTCGGGCTAGCTGAATTAAGTGATCATTCAATATAACTAAAATATTTTTATTCGCAAATATTAAAATCCCTTCATTCAATCTAAAAAAATTAACTAAAAAATAGAAAATAAATTTAAATTGAAAATATTATATATTTCATTATAAAAAAAGCGTGGGGTGCTTTTTAAGATATTATTAAAATAATAATTCTTCTACATCCCACGCTTTTTTTATAATGAAATATATAATATTTTTTACACTATTTTCAATTTAAATTTATTTTCTATTTTTTAGTTGAATTTTATTTAAAGCGTGTTCTTTAGTTTTTTTTTAAACTATAATTTCGAACAATTGGTAGATTCAGTAATTTAAAATAAATATTTATAGTGACGATTCATAAGCGTTTAGTTTAAGCCTCATTGAAAGTTTATATTTTGAGTTTGTCTTCAACTCGAGGTGCTAGCCCTGGGTGCTCTGCGGTCACTCACATGACCCGCAAGCGTCAAAATTAGCCCTATCCTAACTTACTCTCTTTTGTCTATTGATCGGTGTGACTTTGGTACTTCAAAAAAAACAAACCAAACAAGTGTGTTCTATTTCAATTGTACCCTATTTCATGTAATAATTGTACTTTACAATAGTATATCCAAGTGCCTGGGCAGCTGCAGGTGCATTAGTGGGGATCAAGTGGATTGGTACAGTTGTAGGTCGTCATTGTTATCCCTAGGACAAACAGCGATGTGGAAGGCAAAGGGAAAACCACAGAATTCATTTTTCATTATGGCTAGTACAATACGGCCCTCAGTCCCCGGCAGGCCTTAAATGGTCTCTTAAATGGCTAAGAAGCCCCGGGTGTACGGTACAGATTGCAATATGGAACGTGAGGAGTTTGTACAAATGTGAAAAGAATAAAAATGTTATACAGGAGATGCGGAGATTAGACATTGATGTCCTAGGAATCAGTGATTAGATCAGACTTAGAAGCACTGGATTACAAACATAGGATCCCTTGCTTATTAAAGCGGAAATGATGACAACGAACACAGAAATGGAGTCACTGTTATGATTAAGAAACATCTTAAGACCTTTGTTCTGAATTTTCAGCCAGTATCGGATCGAGCTATGCTGCTACAACTAAGAGCCAAACATCAATATAATACAGGATGATTGAACCCTTTTAAGAAGACGTCAAGCAAGTTCTCGAAAAATGGAAAGCTCACGAATGTAACATAGTTATGGGTGACTTTAACTCTAACATTGGCGCGGGTGCTGTCGATGACACGGTTGGTAGTTTTGGGTAGGGGGAAAGAAATGAACGTGGTGGTCGTTCGTTTCGATTTTAAGAATAGTTTGAATTCTCCTAAAACATATTCTAATAAAACATAATATCATCCAGGTGCTGATGTTAATTTCGATCACAATCCGGTGGTAACATTCATACCAAAATGAAGAAGTTGTTGCCCCCTGTGAGGAAGCCGAGAAAAGATGTTTCTAAATTAAAGAAACAGGATACAAGACTGAAACTACACGCTCAACTTAACTGCCGAGTGAATGAGTTACAACAACAGGAGTAGGTTTCTGATGAAACAATAAGAACTTGTGAAAATCTCAAAGCAGTATTAGTTGATACTTCAAGTGAAATGCTAGCTGCTAGTCAAGTCATCATACTTGAATTTATGATTAAAAGACGTGAAATGAAGAGTGTTGACATTGAGAACTACAAAGCATTAAATAAGGAGATTGGGCAAAGATGTGCTGAGGCCAAGGATAAATTATGAATGCCAGGAAATAGAGATCATGCAAGATAAACATTAGTATGTTTAAGAAAATAAAAGAAGTAGTGGGCATGAAAAGAGCGTGTGTGGAGGTAGATGTGTCTCTACCTCTCATTGATGAGGATGGTTAAGTCGCTATGACTATTGATTAAAAGTTAAGAACTTTGGGAAAAATACGTAAGGATCTTATTTGATGATACTCGCAGACAACAGCAGTTGAATAGCTCAGACGACAATGGACCGGACATAACGAAGGAAGAAGTCATGCATGGAATAAAATCTGCTAAAATAGGAAAAACCGTTGGAACTGATGAAATTCCTAGTGAGATCTTACAGCTGTTGATGGAAGAAAATATGCCGATATTACCTCGCTTATTCAATGGAATTTTTAGAAGTGGCATCATACCTAAAGACTGGCTCCCACCTACAGACGCCCTTCGTAACTCTTCCGAAAACCAGCAACGCTAAGAAGTACAACTAGTATAGGAGCATATCTCTGATGAGTCATATTTTTTAAATTTTCCTGAAAATAATCCACAACCGTATTTACAAAACGTGGAAGAAAACATTTCAAATATACAATTTGGTTTCAAAAATGGGTTTGGAAATCGAGATGTACTTTTTGGTTACCAGGTGTTACTTGTAGTAACGCTATTGGGATATGAATCGATGCGCATAGATCTGTTTCATTGACTATGAGAAAGCTTTCGATAGGATTCATCATGATAAGCTTATTAAAGTTCTCAATGACATAGGACTTCATCCCAAAGATTTGGCAATCATTAAGAATCTACATTGGCAACAGAGGGCACGAGTACGAGTGGACCAATAACTGACAGAGGAAATTGGAATCAATTGCGGGGAGTCAGACAAGGATACATTCTGTCCCCACAGTTATTCAATATATATGCTGAGACTATATCTGCCGAATCTTTAGAGAACGCTGAGGAGGGGCATCATAGTAAATGGTCATGCGTTGAATAACATACTATATGCTGACGATACGATATTATTGGCGTCCAATTTCAACGATTTACAAAGTTTGCTCCAACGCGTAGACAGCATTAGTGTAATTAACGGTCTTAATATAAATTTGAAAAACACAAAAAATCATGATTGTTGGCAAATATCAACACGTTACAACGACTGATCTGATTGTAAGGAACAAGGTAGTCCAAAGTGTCCACTCATACAGGATGCATCGTAAACGACTAGTGTGACCACAGCGTTGAAATCAAGAGCCGGATAGAGTAAGCGCGTAATGCTTTTCTGAAGCTTAGCCATATTCTCTGCAAACGATCGTTGAAGATATCTACCAGAATGCGGTTAGCAAGTTGCTATGTGTTTTCGGTTCTTTTGTACGGTGTGGAATCATGGACCTTAACCCAAAATATGAGCAACCGCTTAGAGGCCTTTGAAATGTGGGTGTACAGAAAAATTCTGAACATATCGTGGGCGGATACAATATCGAATGAAAGCGTTTTGCAGATGATGAACAAAAAAGGTAGAGATCTTGAAAACTGTCAAGAAACGCAAGCTGCAGTACTTTGGTCACATAATGCGTAATGTTAAATACGACCTGCTCCAACTCATCATGCAAGGAAAAATCCAGGGAAAGCATCCACCCGGAAGAAGGCGTACTTCGGGGCTTAAGAATCTCCGGACATGGTTCAACCTTAGTACAGGATTCCTGTTCAGAGTTACTGCGTCAAAAATAAAAATAGCGAACCTCCGGTAGGAGATGGCACCTTAAAAAGAAGAATTGTATAACCCTTTTTAGAATTTATAATATACTAAAATACAATTTTTACAACACTGGCTTTTCAGTACTTACCATTATCAAACTAAAATAATCTAATTAAAATTCAACTATTTTTATTCAAAATAGGATATAAAATCACTTGATGAAAGTTAAAAACTACCACGCCTTCCAAAAGAATGCCTCAGACCTGAGAAGAACAGGTGCAACAAACTCAGCGGGCTTTTTTTTTCATAGAAATTGTTACATGGTTACAAAGTAAAAGTAAAATATCGTACAATTAAACTTATTATGTATTTAATAACCTGAGGGCGACCGCTCCATTCCCAATCTGTGTTATCATTAAGAAAGTCATTATTTCTTTACCACACAAACGTTTTTTAACAATTCTTTTGAATATCGTAATACTTTTGGTTTGAACATTTTCTGGAGTACTTCGAAAAGTGCTTAATCATACAGGTTGCAGACGCCTAGGACTAGTAGATAAGTATATAATATGATAACAAATCCAACAAAAAGAAGCTCAACATCAATCAAACAGTTGAACACAGAACATTTCCTTCACATTCACTTTCCAATATTTCATTATGATTGTTATCATTTGGTTAATATTTGTAGGAGGAAATTGCCGAGAATAGAACTCTGATTTTTCAGTTTTTTGCTCACAATTTTTAGGCGGAGAAATCACGATTATCTCGCCCGCGTTATCACGACCGTATGTTTTTTATAATTCTTAAATGTGAGAAAGACTTCACCTTGTGTCTCTTAATAAAAGTAAGTGATTAAGATTTAAAAAAAATTTCGACTAGTAGTAGTAGTAGTATTTAGAAAAAAATAATATTTAAAAAGTGTAGTACTTAGTTTTGCAGTGTAGATACCCGTTTGTAAATCTAAAAATGTCTTCGTAAAATAAATTGAGTGTTTCTAGAAATTGCATATATTAAGTTATAGCTGTGGTTGTATATCCCTACCTGAAATGTTGATTTGAAAAAAAATTTGTGTATCCCAGAGTGTGAAGTTAAACTTCTATATGATAAATCATTTTTCTACTATTAACAACTTCACAGAAATTTGGTAGATAAAGCCTATTGTAAGCTGTTAAGTATTAAATCAAAGTTATTTAAATATTATAGAAATGCATGTAAAAATATTAAATACACGCTCACGTGTTGGATTTCAAACGAAATAATATATAATGACTCTCACTTATATTATAAATTCATTATAAATTTTAATTTGGATAAATCTTTTTATTTTATCACATTCAAACTAATATATTATTCTTTACGCCACTGAATACTTTGATAAAAAAACAACATGGACATTGATATAAACATTCTCTCCTACGTGGATTAAAAAGTTTCAATTTAATATTTTAGTTACTATATTTTCTATAATCATTACAAAGAAAGATTTAATCCAGTATTAGGCTTAGTTGTACTAATAATTCGCACTAGAAAATACGAAATAACATTTATAAGATTTAATATAGTGACAGTAATGTAAAAGTCACATTTATGACTTCGAAACATAAGCTCCTTGAGTGCTTTATTTGTCACTTACAGTCACAATGTTCAATATTATTTTAGAGTAATATTTACACAATCACTTTTTCCGTTATGAGTATTCAGTTGCAGCTTAAGTCGATAGGTCATTATTCATTCATTATTAATTATAATAACAGAATTCAAATTCAAATACTGTTATTCAAATAAGATTCAAAATAATTATTGAACGTCAAAAACTACCACCCATTCAAAATAGACTACCTTAGACCTGAGAAGAACGGGCATATATTTTCTATATATAATAATATGGATTACAGTGTAATATCGTACAATAAACATTTTAATTAAAGAGCCTGAGGATGTCCGCTTCATTGCCAGTCTGTGGTATCTTTAAGAAAATCTTTTATGTTTTAATAACCTCTCCCACACAAAGGTTATTTTTATCAAATTCTATTAAATTTCGTAACGCATTTGTCAGGTACATTTTCTGGGATCATATTGTAGAAGCATAAAACTATTAAAAATTATTAAATAATAAAATTGTTATACTCAGTTATTTAGAAGAGGGATTGCTTGATGGAGTGATGAATTGCAGTGGGGCCCCCATATTGAAGGATTGGCGAATAGGCTTAGATCTGCAGCATATGCGGTTAAGAAAATTAGACGGTTAACTGACATAGATACGGCGAGATTGGTATACTTTAGTTATTTTCATAGTATTATGTCCTATGGTATATTGTTATGGGGCAGTGCGGCCGATATTAATACTATCTTTGTGCTGCAGAAGAGGGCTATTCGCGCGATTTATAATCTAGGTCCTAAAGAATCATTAAGAGAAAAATTTAAAGAAATAAACATTTTGACTGTTGCTTCTCAATACAACAAAATAATGTTCTGTATGTTCATAAGCACATTGAGGAATTTTCTAGAAACTGTGACATTCATAATGTTAACACGAGGAACAAACATAAACTTGTTATGCCTACTACTCGGTTGGGTCGAGTAAGTAAGTCTTTTGTTGGGCGATGTATAGGCTTCTACAATTTGATCCCAGAAAATGTACAAAACAAATGTGTTACGAAACCTAAAAGAATTGTTAAAAAACGTTTGTGTGGGAAAGGTTATTATAGCATAAACGATTTTCTTAATGACACCACGGACTGGGAATAAAGCAAACACCTTCAGGCTCTTTAATAATAAATGTTTATTGTACGATATCACATTGTAATCCATATCTTATATTTAAAAAAAAAAGCCCACTGAGTTTCTTGCGCCCATTCTTCTCAGGTCTGAGGCAGTCTCTTTTGAATGGGTGGTAGTTTTTGACGTTCAATAAGTGATTATGAATCCTATTTTGAATAAAAATATTTGAATTTGAATTTGGAGGGAAGACGGCTCATTCTGCTTGAAAATTACCTTTGAACCTGAACAAGGCACAAATACTTCCAGAAGCCAAAACTATTGAATGGAATGAGTGTACTATGGCCCATAAGAAAGTAATTGAAGCTCTAAATCGGACTCTCTAAGATATAAGGAATTGTAATAGACTTACGGGCGCAGTCACGGTACTATTGACTCGTGACTTCAGACACACGTTGCCTGTTGTCTCACGAGGGACACACGCAGATGAAGTGAAGGCTTGCCCTAAGACATGAGTTCTATGGCCTAAAGTTAATATTTTGTCTTTAAAATTAAATTAACAAGACGATTTATAAAAAGTTACAAACATATACACACACTCACAAACTTTCGCATTTATAATATTAGTAGGATAATGTTTAAGGTCATATAAAGTTAATGCTGATTATTCAATGATAGTAATAGGTTACGGCTTATTCTAGCATATTATACATCTTAGATAATTTATTCGTCTGGATAACCTCTTGCTCCTAGATATCCGATGACAACAGGCAAGGTTTATCACTTTGGTGTGCGTGACAAGCTACGTGTTACACTCGCGATTTGTCGCGAGATGGCACTTTGTGTTAGTGTGCGTGCATTGCTCAAATTAGAAGTTGAACGTCAACCTCTATTTTCCTCAACGTTTTCACAGCTGTCACAGAATACCTAGACATATAAATGAACCAAGTTATATAAGTATATTATAACATAATGTGTTTTCATATAATTGTATTTATCTCTTTGGATTTTTAATTTAGCTGTGTGCATGATAGATTCACAAGGATATAATATAAGTCACTTCCATGTAAGACTTCGATAGCTCTTATGCTATTTTATAAGCTGGTTTTGGGCACCCTTGACAAAATAGTTCGTACATTGTATACAAAGTTATAGGGCTGTAGTGGACATAAAAAAAGTGAAACGAATTCTTTTAAATAGAAATTGGAAACTCAAATTTCAAAAAAAAAAATAAGTATGGTCACTTTTAGTTATGTATCAAGTGAATGTGTTGTAGGACTACTATAAGCTGCCACTGACAATCTGTGTTGGAATTGGGCTTAATCTCAGTTCGAAATTATAATATACTGAATGTGTGGTCATTATTGGATATATCACCTCTCTCTCATAATAAATTAGCTCATATATTATTATTTAATTAAAGTTATATCAATGTCTTCGGGGAGCCTGTCATAATATATCAGTGAGAACTTTGCTTTCAAATCGATACGGCCGTTTTAGAGATTAGTGTGCACAAACATATTTTTCAAATTCAAATATTTTTTTTTAAATAGGATTTCCAAAAATAATGCATCACACCTGAGAAGATCGGGCGCAACAAACTCAGCTGGCCTTGCTTTCATAAAAAATATGGTTACAAATGTAATATCGTACCTGCAATAAAATTTATTATTTAATAGCCTGAGGGCGGTCGCTGCATTCCCAATCTGTGGTATTATTAAAAAGTCATTTATGTTATAGTAACCTTTACCACACAAACGTTTTTTAACAATTCTTTTGAATATTGTAATACTTTTGTTTTGAACATTTTATGGGATCTTGTTGTAAAAGCATATACATTGCCCCACAAAAGTCTTACTAACTCGACTTAGCCGAGTAGTAAACGTTACAAGTTTAATTCCTGATGTGAACATACATTACATTATTAAGAATATATTATAGAGATGCAACAGTCCTTATGACAACAGTTACCTATTAAGAAATTCACCAAAAAAGAAGTATAAAATGCAATAAATAAACTGAGTATTCGCAAGGATCCTGGGTATGATCCTTACTCAATTTTTTAACGCATGTTTGGATCGAGTTTGGCATGATGGACTGTAATTAAAAATTGGGAAAAACTTGCCACTGAATTATTATATTTTCATTAAGTCTTACCTAACTGAAAGATATTTTTACGTCAGGTACGGTGACAGCTCCTCACATCTTTGTACGATTTAAATCCCACAAGGCAGTTTGATGGGTCCAATGCTGCACGTAATATGCACAAATGATCTACCAAATACGCAAGATGTAATTACTGGTACTTTTGCAGACGATACCGCCGTGCTTGCAGTTGACTAAACAGCTAATGGTGCTTCTACAAAACTGCAAAAAAATCTTTGTCGAATTTCAGAATGATTAAGACATTAGTGCATAAAAGTTAATGAAACCAAGTCAGTCCAGGTCACTTTTACCTTAAAATGGGATACATGTCCAGAAGTCGACCTAAATCAGATTAAAATTCCCAGTCAGACGATGTCCGGTATTTAAGATTTTACTTAGACAGAAGACGTAACTAGAATTAGATTTATTAATTAGATTATATAAAAATACACAATTATTTTAATACTTTTTAGTGCAAATTATATCTATTGTTTTGGCATAGTGTTTTTAAAGTCGGTGGTTTTTTTTTTGTTAATTTTATTTTTATTTTTTGATTTTTAGTGAATTTGAAGTACACTAACTAAGAATTTGTCTAAATATGTGTAGATATACTAAATTAGCAGCAATGAACGTAAGTGCTTAATTGAAGAGTTCCGTTACTTTCTCATGGATTGAATAATCAGAATCTAACCAAACTCTCACAAAACTATCTTTGAAGTATATACTTTCCAATAAAAAAAGAATCATCGAAATCATTTGGCGCGATATTGAGATATTCGTAAATTTATCTTATTACTTTGCTATATGTATAGCAAATTTAAGACTTTTATGGTTTTCTTATGGATGGCATTGTCAGATCTGGACCAAATTACGATGGGACCACACGGGAAGCACCAGCTTTCAAATAAAAATTATTAAAATCAGTTAACCCAGTCGAAAGTTTTGAGGTAACAAACATAAAAAAAAATATTGACGAATTGAGAACCTTCAACTTTTTTGAAGTCGGCTAAAAAAGAATCTGTCAAGATGTTATTTTTTTTAAATTTTGCTCTCAATGGTTCTTTAGGACCTAGGTATATCTTAATACATACCTTTTGTGCGTCTGTCGTAACTGAACTCCTCCTAAACGGCTGGACCGATTTTAATGAAACTTTCTGTGTGTTTTCAGGTGTTGAATTGTTCAGAATGGTTTAGATTCACAATTAAACTACCTCCTAAACGGCTGGACTGATTTTGATGATTTTTTTGTGTCTTCCAGTGAATTTGATATTGGTGTGTATCTTCAGGTGGATTCGAGAATGGTGTAGATTCCCAATTGAACTACCTCCTAAGCGACTCGACCGATTTTGATGATTTTTTGTGTGTTCCAGTGAATTTGAGATTGGTTTAGATTCTCAATTCCGTCGATATAATATAATTCTCCTGCTCATGTGTATGTTAGTGAACTCCTCCTAACGGCTGGACCGTTTTTTTTAAGACGTGTGTACAAGACAACGTCTGTCGGGTCCACTACATATAGTATTATATTATATATATATCTAGGTAGACTAAAAGTACAGAAAAACTTATAAAAAGTATTTTAACAATTTTTGGCCCCGATTACGAAAATAAAATGGTTATAAATTGTTAAATAACTATAATATACAGAGACGGCACGATTTTAATTTATTATGTTATATGTGGATCGAAATTAGCTTGAACATATATTACCTTAGTAACTGTTATTATTTTATTAGACACTGACAGTCCACCAATTGTCATACAATCTTTTTCGTGCAAATATAAACCAACTGCACGGCCACATTATCTCTGGACTTCGCTGGAACTTCAAACCCCCTCCTGTTCCTCTTTCACCTGTCGCGCTCGTCCTGTTGCGTCAGTACTACTATGATTTTGTGTTTTGCAATAGAGCAAAAATTATGCAAAATACACATATTACTTTGCACTGGTCTTACTTTATTCCCCGTACTTTCGTTGCTTTACCCATTGACTTTAACTTCGTGAAAATATTATTATTTCCTTCATGTATTTACTCAAAGATAAATCACCGCCAAATTACAGGCCCTTTATAATGCATAATGAGGTCTAAACAATAAACAAATATTTGTAGAGAATGTTAACGATGTTCGACTAACTATTTAGATCAGATTAAGTAAATAGTATTTTAATTAAGCAATAATTTCTATTCAAATATCATCAGTTATCTAATGAACTATTTGGGAATGTTTAACTGGCATCCGCTTAGAAACATTTAAACGAGACGTACATTTAAAGTTTCCATTTCGATCAGATACTCCAAACATGGCAGACATAGTGGCAGTAGTAACTGGTGCTAATAAAGGCATAGGATTGGCTATAGTTAAAGAACTCTGCAGGCGTAGTGTAAATGTAGTGTATTTAACAGCAAGAAATAATCAACGAGGTAATGAAGCTATTGAAAGCTTAAGAAACATTGGGTTTCATCCTAAATTCCATCAACTGGATATTACAGACAAGAACAGTTGTAAAATATTTGCTGATTTTATGAAAGAAGCCCATGGTGGTATCGATATTATTATCAACAATGCAGCAATCACTACTTCAGATTTTTACAAGACAACCTTTGAAGATGCGAAGAGTGTTATTGATGTAAATTATTACGGACTTATAAACGTGCAAGAATTTATATTTCCGATACTCAATAGCAACGCTCGAGTTATAAATGTATCCAGTAGTTGTGGTATTATATCAAATTTAACGGATTGCTATTGGATTGAACAACTCACTAAAGATGATATGAAATTGGACGATATTAATGATTTTATAAAGTGGTATCTGGAATCTGTACAGAACGAAAGCATACAAGAAGAAGATCATTTTATTGAAACTACAGCTGTCGCGTACAGGGTTTCTAAAATAGCTATTACAGCATTAACAGTACTGCAGCAAAAAGAAGTGGGAAGAGGTATATCAGTAAATTGCATTCACCCTGGCTATGTTAAAACAGACTTGACAAAACGTACAGGCTACATGACAGCAGACGATGCTGCGATAGCTCCAGTATTTTTGGCCCTGGACATAGACCAATCTGTAAAAGGAAAGTTTTTTTGGTTTGATAAAACAGAAAAGGACTGGAGGGACCCCAAACTGAACTTATACTGTGCTTTTGCTGAGGTCGAAAAATGTTTTAGAGAACAGTTAAATATGGACTAAGTACTTTTAATTAGTTTAATATTTTAAGAAGATTTGTATAACATTTGATTTTATTATGATTTTGAAAGATATTAAATAAATAATTAATAAAATTATCTACGGTGATGTTGAAATCGAAACACAATACCAAATGCTTGCAAATTAATACGTTACGACAGAAAAAGGTGTCGCTGCGGTAGTGGTAACTTATGTTAACCTAGTAAGTTAAAAATAACTGATAAAGTCATACATATATAACTATAATAGCTCAGATGGGAGATTGGGTGATCCGGAAAGCAGAAGACCCTGGTTCGAATCCAGATATCCTATTAGATTTTTTTTGTTCAAGTTTTGTATATTCTTGAAAATCCGAGCAATAACAGTATATAATAAATGTGCTGGAAAATTCAAAAGAATTACAACGAAAGTATATTTTGGTAAAGTTTAAACTTACCTTTAAACGCCTTGTCGCTCACCCCTACTTGAATCACTGTGAATTTATTAGTATGAGATGTAAATTGTATAACGGCTCGCTCTTTCATTGCAATAACGTAGAAATCACATATTATATTAAGTTAAAATACAAGTAATGCTCAATAATAATATTCTACTTGGGTTTAAGATAAAATCTAAACATAGAAAGATATTATAAAAAATAAAAAAACCATACCGACGAATTGTGAACCTCCTAACTTATTATTTCAAAATTTCTATATAAGATGTAAACCGCAATACCATTTACGTTGACATAAAAACAATAAAATATGAGATAGTCAAAGTATACAGGTACATAATATCAAATTTCGTTGAGATGTCTTCAGCCTTTGTGGCGTGATTAAGTAAAATACATACTAACATTTACGACAAACGCGCAAACATAATAATGTGTTGGTATACCTAATGGGAAGTGATCACCACGCCACCTACACTCTTGTAACACCAAAGGATTAGCAGGAGCGGGGCCAAGCTTCTATAGCGTCTAATATACATATTACATAGATACATAATAACATAGAAAGGACTGCTAAAAGTCAAAACACATTAGTATCAGGCGCGCCGGGATCGAACCGCGGCATCGAGGCCAGAGTCAAATTTACTACGCTTACCTATTACGTCATCGATTATTATTAATTAGTAATTACTACAGGTATCAAACCCTATCCTACTAATATTATAAACACGAAAGTTGGTACGCTTTCACGCAAAAACTACTGAATGGATTCTGATGACACTTTACAATAATATAGCTTACATATACGACACGACACAAGTTAGGATTTCATCCCCACCATCTGGATGTGTGGCGCTCCTCCAGAGTGCGGTTTTCAAGGAGCTTTCTCCCTCGTACTACAAAGCTATGGAATGAGCTTTCTTGTGCGGTGTTTCCGGGACAATACGACATGGGTACCTTCAAAAAAAGTGCGTACACCTTCCTTAAAGGCCGGCAACGCTCTTGTGATTTCTCTGGTGTTGCAAGAGAATGTGGGCGGCGGTGATCACTTAACACCAGGTGACCCGTACGCTCGTTTGTCCTCCTATTCCATAAAAAAAAAAATAATACATAGGCTATAACTTATATGGGTATAGTGTGAATCATTCAAAATATAATGATAAGTGTCAAGCAAGTAGGAAAAAACTCTACCGTCTGCGAGCTGCGTGCGCCGTAAAAACCGTTGGAGTTACACGTATATAAGGTATAATGGAAATGTTTATCTTAATTAGTCCTACAAAAAATCGCTTAAATAGTAAACTTGATAATTTGTTTCAATCGCACATTTGATAGTAGCAAATTCACATATAAATAGTTTTTCGCATTTAAATTAGATAAACTTTTTTATGTACATCATTTGGAGAAACATTTAAATTTTTTTTTTTGAATATTAACAAGAGGTCGGGATAACACAATATATGCTTACATATTATTACGGTATGCAGCCATAATTCATTATATATTTTAACTAAAACACAATAAAACAAATAAAACTTAAATCACATCTTTTCGCTGAATAAACGATTCTTCAGTACAATAAATGTTCAGGCGAACAAAATTGGCTGTCTTGTGAGTGAAATAGATTGGGCCACTTGCAATTTGCCTACAAAGCTTTTTGATACTTATTCCAAAGTGGAAAGTGCTAATTTCGCATATCGAACAACGTAATGGTCAAGTTTATAGTTGCAAATGCATAATGGCATGCAACTAAACGGGTCGTTTCATACTGATTGTAGAAACTAAGAGCTTGAAGTATTTGCTCATGATACTACAGTATTTCTGTGAGAAACATTTTGAATTCTTATTGCAATTTAATTTGTGTATGATTCTAATATAGCAGCTGAGTCCGTCCATATATAACGTATCTACGACATTACTGTATGTTTTGTTTATATTTAGTGTTGTGTGCTTGTTGTTAATTGTTATTTAAATTACAAAGGTGTTTGAGTTATTATATTATAGTCTTTTGTATAGCTTTTCAATAGCTTCATAATTTGTACAGTTTTTTAGAGTAATTATAATGTATAAGAACTCAGTAAGATATTGAGAAAGTATTACAACCATATATTATTATATGCCAACACATTCTATGTAGATAGTCATTATGCCTTCAGTCACTCTGTGATCATCACACTAAATGTAAGACCATCGTTATATTGAGAACCTTAAAACACCTCGAATGGCGGTTAATATTATAAGCAAATTGATAGGTATGTAGCCAGCTATATTAACCAATGTTTTTATATGTATAACATAACTTTATCTATAATTTAAAAATTTTGTATTATTATTATTATCCAATAAATAAATAGAATTAATTGAAGATAATAGAATTAATTGACAAAAAGTCTCAGTCTAAGCAAAGCCATTAGCAGGTTACGGGTCCTTAACAACGGTTTTATATCAAGCAGGTACTATGAGACCGTTTATGAATAAGAAACTCCGAAACATAAAGTCGAGGTATGACCAGCCAGACCTTACAGAGATCGGGTGGAAGGTTTTTTTGATTTTTTGCCTGTACAGTGTTCACCTGATGCGAAGGGAGTAAGTGTCGCTTCAGATTCTTGGAACACCCGAAACACTGATCGGCATCACAATAATTGTGATCGTCACTTCAGACCAGTAGTTTACTTGCGTCTGTCAGAATTCCTCGTCGCTTAGAAACAGATTCCTAGCGCATTACATATTTACGTTTGACTACTGCTGGGTTACTGCATGACATACATGGTAGTTGATACCACAGAAATAACCATTCAATGATAACAATAGCTCAATGATAGACATCTCTGTTCTGGCGCACCTCAGTATCAACTCGAATCAATTGTCTTCAGTCAATCTGTGATCATCACACTAAATGTAGGACCATCGTTATATTGGGAACCTTAAAACACCTCGAATGGCGGTTAATATTATAAGCAAATTGATAGGTGGGTATATTTATGTAGCCAGCTATATTAACCAGTGTTTTTATATATATAACATAACATAACTTTATCTATAATTTAAAAAATTTGTATTATTATAATTATCCAATAAATAAATAGAATTAATTGAAGAAAAATTCAATTATCAAATTTTTAGTATTAATTCGTTTGAAATATAATAAAAAATATATGAAACGGTTTAAATTTGATCAATTGAATGAAAGGAACGGCTACTGTACAAGCTTTACTTACAATTATCTTTTAAATTTTAATATTTACTAATTATATTATAGACAAAAATATTAGTAAACAATATCTAAATAGATATTAAACCACTAAGTATACGAGTAACTAGTATTTGAAGTTTAAACCAATTTTTCAAAATTGAAAGCAAACAAAAGTCATTACGGCCAGCCTGTCCCTTCACGAGTTGGTAGTCGGATAATTGTCGCTCAGACAGGAAGACATATTGAATCAATTTGTTTGTCCAATTCTAACCCGGGACAGTCTGCGAATAAATCACACATCACAGTGAAATATGGCCTTCATAAACCAGTCTAGAATGACCCTTCCTTTCTATCACACTAACATAAAATATGATTCCAAGTTTGGTGGTCTGAATACAATAATTTACAGTATTATGCCTAGGACCTCATCTAAGTCGAGTAAGTCTTTCCAAGAAAACTATGGTGAAGCATATGCTTTTACAACAGTATCCAGTAGACCTTAAGTATTTTCGAACAAAAGCAAAAACTATTGGATAGAGATAATTCAAATTTGAAATGAATATCATAACAATATATAATGTACAGAATTTTTGTCTGTACGTATATACATATAATCGAACCAAATGCAAGAACTTCTGAATGGATTTAATTTAAATTTTACTTGATATTAGCAATGGTGATAAAGCTGGAGTTAATCATCTCAGTGACGAGTGTAGTGACCGACTTTCATGACACGAAAATATTGATGACATTCTGCAACTGATTGGAAGAATGAGCAATCGATAGATACCACGCAATTTAACAGATGACTACACTTGAATGTTAAAGATTTACTTACGAAAATAAAGACTGATTAGAAAATGTTTTCTTCTTTATCCGTAATAACACTACAGTTATGACTGTAGTGTAATTAAAACAAAAAGCACTTATAACAGACAGAGATTCGAGTAACCAAACAAGTAATACAATTGAAAAGATATTTATATTATTCAAACACCACAAATTGAAATGCGTATTGAATATTTAGTAAAACAAAAGCCATGAAACTCGGAGATACAAAAAGTATAAGAAAACAGAGGAGATCTTATCACGAGGGTTTGAGCCCGTTTCTCGAAAAATGTAACGATTTTCTTTGAATGCTTGATTTCTCGACGTCCAACATTTATAAAATTCAATTTTAACATGTTTTATGCAAAGATACTGTGGATTAAAGTACTGATGTTGCTAAATATAATATTAATATGTAGAATATTATTAATTTATAGTGTAATGTTAAGCTTTGGGAAACTGAAAACTGCTAATACGTTATCCTTAAATAAGCAATAAAAAAAAACAACTTCAGTAACCTTTTAACTTTTATTGATATAAGTATGTATTTATTATGTTGTAGTCAAACTTCATAGCTGACAATAAGTCTTAGTCAAAACAAAGCCAATAGCGTGTTCCAGGTCCTTAACAACGGTTTTATGTCAAGTAGGTACTATGAGACCGTTTATGAATAACAAACTCCGAAACATAAAGTCGAGGTATGACCAGCCAGACCTTACAGAGATCGGGTGGAAGGTTTTTTGGTTTTTCGCCTGTACAGTGTTCACCTGATGCTAAGCGAGTAAGTGTTGCTTAAGATTCTTGGAACACCCGAGACACTGATCGGCATCACAATAATTGTGATCGTCACTTCAGACCAGTAGTTTACTTGCGTCTGTCAGAATTCCTCGTCGCTTGGAAACAGATTCCTAGCGCATTACATATTTACGTTTCACTACTGCTGGGTTACTGCATGACATACATGGTAGTTGATACCACAGAAATAACCATTCAATGATAACAATAGCTCAATGATAGACATCTCTGTTCTAGCGCACCCCAGTATCCACTCGAATCAATTGACCGCGTGCAACGCAGAGCTGCTCCAACTGTCGGATTCAGTCCTCTGTGAACGGCTAGATGACTTGGAGTGTCTTTTACCACATATATTACAGGGAGGGTTCCGAAGAGCTGCCACCAAATTCCACCTTCGCACGACAGGCCACAAATTAGGATATCATCCTCACCATCTGAATTTGTGGCGTTCCTTCACAGTGCGGTTTTCAAGGAACTTTCTTCCACGTTCAACAAAGCTGTGGAATGAGCTTCCGTGTGCGGTGTTTCCCAGACTATACGACATGGGTTTGACCTTCAAAAAGCGCGTACACTTTCCTCTAGAGGCCGGCAACGCTCCTATGGTTCCGCTGGTGTTGCAAGAGACTGCGGGCGGCGGTGATCACTTGCCGTCAGGTGACCCGAAAGCTCGTTTATTCGCTTCTTCCAAAAATAAAACAACTACCCTAAACGACACAATTTTAACTTGACTGATTACATCGCTTTTGATGCTTTCTGGTTATAGGTTTACCTAAGTAAATATCAGTTAAAGGCATATATAGAAATTTATTTCGCCAAAAGGCGTTAAATATCTCAATATTTTAATAATGTTGGAGATCATTCAATATCAAGTACAGATATCATTTGTTTAGTTGCCTGGGAAATGAGACTTAAGAAAAAATTTGTTTGGTGCAGATAAATTAATTAATCTGAGACATTTTTATTATTTATACAACTCTAACATAGAATACTATAAAAGGCCCGCTACCGTTGGCGACTCACCGTCTGTGCTCTGTGGTTCGTCCATACTGAATACTACGGACTTACAAATAAACTTGGTATAAAACTAAGAATGAAATTTATAATTTTACCATCATACATTTTGCTTATATTATATGGGGCACACTAAAACTTTTGCACCTCAAGCTAATCGGAACTATTTGAATTTCGATTGTTATATTTTTTGAAACGTTGCAACCTTCTTAGTAATAAAAATTGCCGGGAAATCATTTGTCAATTGCTTTTTTACGCAACGAAAATGGAATTAAGTCGAAAAGATTTTAGAGCGATGATTTTTTATGATTTTAAAAGTTCTCTCTCTCCGCAAGACTATGCCGCTCGCCTTCAAAATGCTTTTGGGAGAGAAGCACCTTGCTTGAGCACAGTGAGGCGATGATTTGTTGAATTTGAGAGAGGTTGGCCTTCAACTGCCGTCAACGAAAATAATGTGGCTACTGTTAAGCGGCTAATTGAAGAAAACCCGCAGATCATCTATAAAATAACCTATAAAATTTTACTCGAAGAATTGAAAGTTCGGAAACTTAGTTGACGTTGGATCAATGGTATTCACTTATGCTCATGAAGCACGACCACGGACATTCTAATGCTGTTTATGACATTGTCACAGTAGACGAAACGTGGATTTATTGTTTTGAACCCGAAAAAAAAAACAGTAATCTTGTGAATAGGTGTTGGCGTGAGTTGGAGTGAGGCAGGCGAGAAATGTTGGTAAAAAATGATCGCATTTATTTTCTCAGCTACGGATGCAATCTGCACAATTCCACTTGAAGATCAAAAGAGTGTTAATGCCGAGTGGTATTCTACCATTTGCTTACCCAGGGTGTTAAAAAAAGTCCGCGGAAGACGACCAAAAAGCTGCGTTCTCCTACATCATGATAACGCTTCTTCACACACGGCCAACAAACTCGTCACACATCCTGCACATAGCCCCGACCTGTGATTTCTGTATTTTCCCCAAAATCAAAGATTTGATGAGTGGTTTCACTTTTTCCAACTCCGAAGAGGCGGTGATGAAAAAATATTTAAAATGTAAGGGAGATTATTTTGAAAACCAATAAATATAATATTATGGTTATTACATGTTTTTTTAAGTTACGCAAAACTTTTAGTGTGACCTACGTATTATATTTGCAAGGCTGCTTGACATTCGGAGAACTTCAGATTTATCAATGTATTGACTTAACAGTGTTTTCAACGATATAGTCAATATTTTGCATATTATAGGTTTATTCTCAGTTATAACCTTATCCCAAGTTTATTGTTAAGGCCGCAAAGAATTAATTTTGTCACAAGTTTATTTGTGATTTATGTTAATATTACTCTAGCTATTTGTAAGGTATCAGGTAATCAGATACCTAACTTAAGCATAGCTTGATTTATTTTAATAAAATTAAATACAGTTATAACAACATTAATTTTAAATAAAATTTTCATGTATCTATTTGGTATGAATAAACAAAATATTATTATTTTCAAAATGTTTTTTGAATTACATTATAATTGTTGAAGGATTGCTATCGCACTCCAAATTCTGCCCTATCACGATTAAACAATTTATCTCGGTACCCACAAATGCAGAATTATATCTCATGATCGAAAATCATAATTATAGATAGATAAATTATTGTTTGTATTTACTGTGTTATAATTTATATCTGTTCACAATAAAAACAGCTGTTTTATTGACTTGTCAAAAGCCATCTTGAACAGCGAACCAATGAAAGAAGTAAAGATAAAAATGTATTTCTGATTGATTCATATTATATTATTTATTAATTTGCTAAATTTAATTTCAGTATTTTTAGCAATCGTCTGAAACCTACTTTATATATTTTATTATAAAAAATCCCGCTGACTGTTTTCCGCCAGTTCTCTACAGGTCTGAGGCATACTTTTTGGAATGGGTGGTAGTTTTTGAAATTCAATAAATGATATCATATCCAATTTTGAATAAAAATAATTGAATTTGAATTTGTAAAGCGTTTACATTCTGTAATAATATAGGTGAAGCCCTCGACCACGTTACACATCTTCTCTCAATGTGGTCCTTTAATACGTAAACGTAGCATCTCTTTGGGTAGAATAATTCTATCTCTGCAAAAGATGTAAAGAGATTCATTAAAAGAATCAATCTTAGCAGTGAGCTATATTTAACAGTGGCTAGTACAATAGATCACATTGGTCTCAGTGAAACAGACCTGTACTGAACTGTACTAAGGCCGATTTATAAACACTTATTAATAAGAACATTTCAAGATGACAACGTTATGTGTGCGTTTACCTGGCTTATACTGTTTATACTTGGTTTATACTGAAGTTTGAACAAATATTGTTATTACTTACATTTCCAATCACACAAAACATAGTTTTCATATGACGTGCGTACCTTCACCAAAAGCGCAAAACCACATAAAAACGCCGGTAACGCTCCTGTGATTCCTATGTCATTATTTATCACCCTACACTCGGTTGTCCTCCTCTTCCACAGACCCTTGTTGTTTATTATCGATTGACTTATTGTGCGTCGTCCTAAATTGACGATAATTCTATCTACAAACTTCTGTTCTGTCAACAATTAATCACCTTCAAATAAGCGCGTGCACCAATGACCAAGAGAATGTGAGCGTTGTGTGTTGTAGCACCCGGAGATGGTGATCATATCCATAAAGAAAATTTTATATTCTACCAATATTGTAGCATTTACGGAGAAAGTAAATTTAAATTTTAAACAAACATAAATAAGTTCAAATTATATTGAAAGCAAACATCAACAAAATCGATATGACGACATCAAAACTCAAGGGAAAGCCTTTAGCCGTTACTAAAAGCGTATTACCTCTTATCACTAACATCACAAAGCTCACGAAACCTCAAAGGAGTATTTGTTGTGAAACAGATAGCTATCAGTTTTAACTTTCCCTAGTAACGTTACGCTGAGTGATTTTACGTAATAATTTATGGATTAACTTTGAAACTATTTCTATTTATCAACTTGATTTATATTTATTATATTATTTTATAGACAATTGACAATGTTTTTATTACCAGCAGCCGATGAATGTTCAGCGTCAACGTATGATTTATATGACGTTACATTCTCTTTAAGATGGTTTTTTTCTCTTGAATTGCAAGAGATTTCAATAAACAATAGAAATTATGCCTTTTCTTTCTCTAAGTTAATTTGTAGTCGAAGTAATTGTCGCTCAGACAGGAAGACATAATTATTGAATAAATTTGCTTGTCCAATTCTAGCCCGCGACAGTCTGCGAATAAATCACACATCACAGTAAAATACGGCCTTCATAAACCAGTCTAAAACGACCTGTATTTTCTATAACACTAGCAAAGTAGGTCGTAAACTCGGGTGGTCAGGAATGTGTCCTGTTTAATTGTTTTATTAAATGAAGCGTATTTTTGCTGTCTTACAATAAACATATACAATGAGTAATTTGTAAGGACTCAATTGTTTAATTAGCTGTTAGGTGTTAAATGGATAAAATACAATTATTGATACTACTTATTTAAAATAACAATATTAATTTGGCAAAATTAAGTTACAAAGATTTCCTTGCGATTCCAATGGTTGATAGAGAGCGGTTATGTAAAGTTTTACATTTAATAGTTATAGCCTATTTACGGCCGTTCCCAATATTCAGTCTATCTCTTACTTGAGATAAAAATCGTAACTATCGTTGACTTTTCTGTCCCAATAAATTTATCGACGGTAACTCACCTTATCCGTACACGCTGTCTGTTAATGGGACGACGTATAGCTTACCAGCGATAGAAGTTTGTATGAAAATTTCAATTCACGCGCCCAATATAAGGCGGTAAGAATGACTTATCGGATATATTGGGACAGGTTCAGATTATTGACAGCTAATTACTGACAGTAGAAGGTAGTAATTTATCTCTATCTGTAGATAGTATATTGGGAACGGCCTTTAATCGCAATGTCGCAGCCTGTCTAACAGTTCCATAATTATAAAACAACAATGTTCGAGAAGTAACACTGGCTGTTCTTTTTTAACACTTTCTCAAGTTTATAAAAGAATTCTAAATCAATATATTTTTCGCGCTTACGCGGGAAAGACAAATGGTGCAGTATGAACAACTGCAGCTCCTTCTAAAATTCATTGGTAAAATTCGTAAAAACAGGGTTTAGTTCTAGAGTATTTCCTCCTCGAAAACCTAACAAATTGAAACGAATTTTGGATATTGTAGGAAAATAATCGGTGTCAGACAGTTGGACTCGTATACATACTAGTTACCATTTAATGATTGTATGGTTAACCCGTTAACACTGATTAAGGTAGGTAATCAATCTAGCACTATCAAAAACGGAAATATCAAGAAAAGCAAAACAGAGAGACATACATAATGGTGATTTTGAACTGAAGAAGATCATCAGATCAGAAACCGTCTTCGAACTCTAGGCATCCGATAAACGAAACGCAGTGGCTAAGCCGCTACTCCACGTCAGTTATAATGGGATAGTGGTCCTTCACTGGGCTAGCCAGATAAATTCGGTTGTCTTCAGCGGTAGTGACATATAATGGTACTTAACTAAATTTAGTTCTAATAGGACTTTCAGATACAATAATAATGTAGCTTTAAGGGGAAATATTTTATACACTTTTATAATAGAATCCCAGACGATATTCAAGCGTTACTAAGCGTACTAAGATTTACATCAGAGCTATTCTTTAGAATCTCTAAGCGATCGGGCAGCTTTGGACTAGATTATAATTTTATTATTTTATAGTTATTGCAATGACACATTACAATAAAGTTACATTGTAAATACTGTGAAAGATTATTGTACCGTTATTTCTCTCTCAACTCTTGTAAAGGGTTCTTTTTTAATTTGAAAAAAATCGGCAGTTGTTTTGAAACGGCGGAATCGATTTGTATGAAATTTTGTGTGCATATTGGATAGGTCTGAGAACCAGCCAACATCAGCTATTTTATATACCCCAAAAAAATTATTTTCAAATTTTTATATATTATTTTAAATGGAAATACAACGTTTGCCGGGTCAGCTAGTATGCTTATACAATACTTTGTTCCAAGCAATTGCCAAAATATGCCTATTTTACTACCTACAGGTTTTATTGTAGAAATTAATTAGGTACCTACTCAATGTTCATTTGCGTGTGGCGCCGCCGCGTCATCAGGTAAATATCGCAAGAGGCAGTAACGACTTACGTGGGTAGGTAGTAGGTGGTAGGTCCATAAATGTAGTTTTAACTTTTAAATATTATTCTGTCTTAACATGAGCCCCTCCCCACCTCAAATGTTCCCCACCCTCGAAGTTCGAACGAGTGTACCCTTTCTCCTTAGTACACAAATAATAATGGTTGAGAGAGACGTATTTAACGAATTATTATAAAACAAAACTGCTAGTATATACCAAGTACATTTGTATATTTATGATACCAGTGTTAATAATTGCTGTTCAGTGATAATAATATGTGATTTAGATAACAAGCGTCAACAAAATTACGATCTAATGTTTCTACATTAATATCATAAGAGTGATCAAGTTGTGAAATCGATTAGTGAGCAGTCGTTAACTTCTAGTTCTAGTGTAAACCATAAGTAAGTACCTACCTACCACTAAAACATGACTGATAAAATAGCAATCGTTACTGGTGCAAACAAAGGTATTGGCTTCGGTATTGTTAAAGAACTGTGCAAACGCTCAATAAAGACTGTCTACCTGACCTCGAGAGATGTAAAACGAGGCACGGACGCTCTCGATAAATTGAAAAGCGAAGGATTCAACCCTTTGTTTCATCAACTCGATGTAACTGATCCTATAAGTGTACAAGCATTTGCAGCGCACATTGGAAAATCTAGAGGAGGTATTGATATTCTTTTTAATAACGCTGGTGTGATTTGTAAGGAGTTTAGAGCAACGTCATACGATGACGCAAAACATGTTATAGATGTTAACTTCAAGAGCATACTTATTGTTGAAAAATACTTGTATCCGCTTTTGAGAGATAATGCAAGAGTCATCAACATGTCTAGTGATTGTGGTCACATATCGCATTTAAGTAATCAAAATTGGATTAAAAAACTTACGAATCAAGACTGCAAGCTCAATGATGTGAATGAATTCGTTGATTGGTTTATAGAATCAATCAAGAATGATGCATTGCTCGAAAACGACTTTAACGATAACTATTTTCTATCTTACAAAGTTTCGAAAATTGCATTGTCTGCATATACAAGAGTTCAACAGAGAGAAATTGGAAGAAACATATCTATAAATTTGCTACACCCTGGATTCGTTAAGACATCGATGACTAAAGAAAGTGGAGTTATGACGGTTGAGGAGGCGAGTCATACTCCAGTATATTTGGCTTTAGATGCTGATCAGTCGCTGAAAGGAAAATATATTTGGTTCGATAGAAGTGAAAAAGATTGGGCTAACCCTAACGAAAAAACCGACTATTACATTGATCCAGAGGTTATAGAAGACTTTTTGAATAAAATGTCCTAGGTTAATACTTTTTCCTTAACACACGCTGTGCTTTTTTGTATTGCTTTTGTTATAAATATTGATGTCATTTAGTCAACAAAGTAATATATTTTTTATTCTGGCTAATACTGTTCTTTATATCCCATTACAAACTTTGCTTTTGTTAGACAAAAAAGTCACTTACATGAGAGTTATACTCTCAAAAACAAAAAAAAGTTATATTAATTAATAATCCGGTGTAAACAAGTGGTAATTGCTATGAATTAGTGGTGGTTAATTATACAAAAATCTGGTTGAGGATACAGTAGACGAGCTTTATATCAGTATATACTAGGTATATGCATTGTTTATTGTACGTCAATGGTGTATATATAATACGAAAACACTTTTTTCCAAGCTATACACAGGTTTATGTTAGGTACCAATGCATACAGCTGTATTCCACATCTGTTTACTATCATCTAAAAATGGAAATTTAAGAGGTCTCATTATTTTATTTATTTGACAGAATTCACCATTATCATAAACTGCTGACAAAAGGCCCGTAAACCACGCATAAAGGGTATTGCGACTCCTTGAAATATATTAAAACTTCAACAAAACCACAGCACACGCATAACAGCTTACAAACCAGTTATTTATATCAATATTATGATATTAAACATGCTCAGCATATAATAATTATTTATAGGTATCATGTTTAGCTATAAAGTTTATAACATGGTGGTATTAATAACTTAATTAGTGTCATTTCCTTTGATTTGAATTTGTTTAACTATAATGTTCAAATAGATAGATACATATTATTATCATCTGCCTATCTACCTACTCTAGTAGGTATTAATCTGTCGAGTTAAAATTTAATCTAGAATACATTTTGATTATATATAAATCTAACACATACCGTATTTAGCTGCTATAATTTTTATGAACATATTAGAAGTAAATTAGTTTTAAGTTTGTTATTTGGTAAGTTTGTAATTTTTAATGAGGTATCTATCCTAGAAGGTTAACTGAAAGTAAAGCTTGGAGCTACCCAAAATTAAGTAAACAACATGCTTGGTCGTTACAATAAGACTCCCATCTCAATCCTAAGTCATCAATCCTATCTCAGATATTGCAGAGCGTGTAGATTCTGTAGTAGTGCAGATGAAACCCTCTTACACATCTTCTCTCAATGTGGTCCTTTAATGCGTAAACGTAGCATCTCTTTCGGAAGTCCAATTCATCAACCACTTGTTATACGTCAGCTCACTGCAAGAGATATAATAAGATTAATGAAAAGAATCAATGTTAGCAGTGAACTATAGTTAATACGTAAGTATCCATCCCTGCTCTGTGGTTACAGTTAACAGTAGCTATCACAATAGATCACATTGGTCGCAGTTAAACAGAGCTGTACTGAATTGTACTAAAGCCGCTTTATAAGCCAACCATAACCATACTATAAGACTGTCATAACACAATTAGCTAACGAAAATCTTAAGCAAATTTATTTCAGGTTGGCCTTTAATTGTCCAACTTATAAATGTCAACTATGTGCGGTAAGCCCGATGTGTTTTGAGAGGGTAATTTTAAAACTGCAAATTTTCACATGCAATTTAATGCTTGTGAATATATGATGCTCGCTTAACTCAATTGTAAAACGAGTGCACATTAAGCAAAGTGTTTTATGTGCCATGATTCGGATAATGCAGCTATTTAAGGTTGGCTGTTCATTGTGCATTTTTCTGCGTTACTGAATAACTTCTGCTTGCTTATGATTTATTAATTCACAACTAGGGACGTAATAAACAGAGATAATTATAAAATAACTATTACTACTATATGAACAGTATTATAATTTTCATCAATCTTTCTTGTTTATCCTCCTCACACCTCCTTTGAACAACTATCGGTCGACACGGACTCTGCTCTCATCGAGATTTGCGTAAGCACAATCATAAAGCCGCTCAAAATTTGGCCTTTTCATCATTAATTCATAAGAGTAAAGTCTTTCGGCTGCTGTCATTAGTTCTTCTCATAAAAAAGACCTTAGACGTAGTGTAGTGGTGTACAATTATTCTGATAACGCTTACTGCACTTGTCGTCCTGAAACAAGACCACTTTAAAGGGGACCACGGGGAAGTACGCCGTACTGTAAATATAGGAGACCACTTTAATACAGAGGAAATAAAGCATTACTGTCACCAGACTATCCTTTTTTTTAATTTAATTTACATCACAAAATATATTGATAAACCTGGACTGTACCCGTATCTGGAACGTTTTCTGGAACGATCAGTCAGGCCTGTCGGAAATCATCTTCTGGATGCTGTTACCGTTACCGCTTTTGGCGCATGCTGGCATGGAAGTCGTACACAGATGTATCAACATACATTGCAGAAGAACTTCAGAACTATGACAACGCTAACAGTCTCCTAAGGCTTTATTAATGTAATAATATAAACAAACACTGCATTATCTTCGGTCAAATAAAGTCAACTTTTTCTAAAATTATCTGGACAGCACACAAAAATCTTAATATTACAAACAGACATTAATTTAATTTATAGATATCTTTCAGTATTGCAAATAACGATTCAGTGTAAATAATTCAAAAAAATATATTCTAGCAGAATGAAATTCATTTCCCTGCTAATCGAGAGTTCAAACTCTTCGAATTACGATTGTAAGGAAGGCCCTGTGATATTAAGAAATTTGTATAATCAATCACGTTTATTATTACTGTCTTCTCTGTCATAACAAAGATTTAGATTAAACGGTAATATTTAAATGATAAATTTACGGTATTTACAATGTAATTTTTGGAATTTTGTACAACTATACACCTACAATACACGAACACTTTTTAAGTACCAAAAAAGGGACTCAATAAATTTAAGAATATAAAGAAATTATTTAGTAAAAATTGTAAATATATTGTAGCTAGTTTTTTACTGAGAATTATACCCAGGTAACACTGAAAATGTTTAGAAAATGAAAAACATTCGTTTTAAACAATTTACATTAATTACGTTTATAACTTTTACATTACGTTTTTTTTTGTTGTTTTTTTAAATTACGTTTGTAACTTTTATTGTTTTTCGAAGTAATCTCCGTTCCTCTCTATACATCGTTCAATGCTACATTCGATGGAAGCACTGAGAAAAGCAGTGGGCCCATTCTTCCTTAGGGATCTCTTCTATGGCATTTTCGTACGCTTTCACGCGTTGTAAAGCGAATACCTTGAATTTTATCTTTAGTTCTTGGGAATAAATAAAAGTCGCAGGGCGCCAGGTCAGGACTGTATGGCGGATGACTCATTACACCTGCCACTGTCAAATATTCAAAAGTCCGTTTTGCGGAATGCGCTGAAGCATTGTCGTGGTGAAGGAGGATCCTGCTTCGAGGGCACTGCTGTCCAATTTTTTCCAAGACAACAGGCAAACAGCGATATTGACATACCAGTCTGCAGTAACTTCTAGCACAACTGTCGCGAAAAGACCTTTCCGACCAAAAGAATGAGCGAACATCTTTTTTCCTTGACTTCTTCCTTTCTTTACCTTAGTTGACCGATCCTCGAAAGGAAGGAAGAAACACGCACCGATCTGATTGTCTTTTGGTTTCGGGTTCGTAGCAATTTCCATCTGGTACAAAGCTTCCTGGCGCCTAAATGTGTAATATTTTTTGAACTTGACTCATACCAATGCCTAGGCTTGCCCGTATCTGCTGATAGGTCGCACAGCACTGATGTTATCTTCAGTAGTCGCTGTTAAAGGACGTCCCTCACGCGGATCATCATTAAGATTGCTACATCCACGCTTAAACTCGTTTAACCAATTGTAAATAGTGACACGAGATGGCGCTTCATTAAGAAATGCTAATCGCAGCCTATCATAGCTTTGTTGTTGAGTAAGCCCACAACGAAAGTCATAATAAATCATTGACCGAAAATTTTCTCGCGTTAGATTCATTTTCACGTGTAACAAGAGTTTTAAAATTGCCGCCAATTCAAAAAAACAAATGATAAATGAATGCAATATACTACATTTTACAGATACATACAGTTCTAAAACTTAAATTCAAAAATAGTTGGCCAGTTCTAAACTTTTTCAGTGTTACTACTTATAATAAAATCGTAATTAACTTAAAATTGTATATTTAATATTTTTTAAATGAAAAATTCTGTTTATTCTACAATACCTGAGACAAAAATAATTTATAGATATTTTGTCCGTTTGTCTGTATATAATATGTTCCGGAAAGATACAAAAACGACTGAATTTAATTAATACAAATTTACAAGGTTTTAACCACTATTTATCACTTAAAAATATCAAATCTACTTACTTTTAGCTGTACTGTGCTGTAGGTCAACAGATCAGCCTAGCTATTGAACTCGCAGGCGCTATAGTCCTAAAAAGTAACATTTTTGAAAATCTACTTAAAATACTTCTACGGTTCAAATTTTTTGACATGTTTATCTTCATTTCTTTATCAAAATTATTGCAGTTTCAAAAACACGATTACGAAAAAATATCTCGATAGATTTATTTTTTGAAAAATAGGCTTATTTATAGGAATTGTTTTATATTATCATAAAACTATAACGGCTATAAACACAAAACTTATTTTATTCGATAGTTTATTAGTATTTATAAATATTCCTCGTGGGTTTTATAAATTCGCTTTGTGAATTATTTTATATTAATTTTTTTCGTAATAAACCAAACGCGACGCCTTGGTTGCATGCTAGCTCATGCCAATAGTACGCCCATAGATAATACACTATATACTAGTGATAGATGTGCAACTAATGTTTTTATCTTGTAAAATCAGTGTACCCAGGCCAAGAGATGGCGCTGCGTTATTTTTACATTCTTAGTGTACCGTCACTAGATGGCGCTAATTATGTTTATAGTTTTTACTATTGTTGTAGACCGTATTGAATATTGATGTTTGTTTTGTGTACAGGTGTTCGTTATATGAGATAGCTGATAAAATAACGTATTTTATGTAATTATAATTATTTATTTTATCTATTATTTATTGAAACTGGCAAGCGTTATTTAATATTTATTCGATACGCGTTTTTTGTCACATGCCAAATTCTGCTCTAAAAGGACTGCATAAGAACTAAATTCAAATGAAATTCATTTAATATTTATTTAAACGCGATTTTTGTCACATGCCAAATTCTGCTCTAAAAGGACTGCATAAGAACTAAATTCAAATGAAAGTCCAGTTTTAATAAGAAATATATATCAGTGCGGTTATAACCAAAGAATATATTTATATTTGGTTGCCGCTTACGGCTCGCTTGACTTCGTATGACGTATTTTGATTATTAGGTATTAGTAGTATGTATTTGGTATTTTATCGTGCGTTTATGAGTGATTTTGAATTGGTGATTGATTTTTTGTAAATAAAAGTTATTTTTATAATAGTTTAGTGAAATGAATTTAAGTTTTAAAAAAGATCATAAACTGGAACAATTTATTAATTATATTGCATAAATAAAATCTATAGGTAAAATATATATTAAAAGACATAATAATTTTAGTCAATCCTAAACGTGTAAAATGTAGGTATGAAAGAAAGTTCAATTTTCCTACTTGAGTAATTATAATTACGATTACAAAGCAATAATGTGTAGAATAATATTTATTTTAACAGCGCACGACACAACTTCATTTTGCAGCGATAATCAAGACGCGTCGTTCTACGAAGCGAACTATCAACTAATATATTATAGCGTAAAAAATAATAGGCGTTTTAAAAGTAGCGTATCGCTATAACGTGATTTTAATATATAGCCGTTGCGAACACCTCTAGTTTTGTGTGGGTGGAAATTATTATTCGTTTATACAGTTCAGCAGTCACCTTTCAATAAGGAGAGGCATTGAATTATTACAACTGATTCATTAAAAATTCGAATTACCTTTTGTTTGCAGATGATTTGAAAATTTTTGGTATAGCAAATAATAAGACAGATGCATTACGCATTCAAGAAGATTTGTATAGACTGGATGACTATTGTACCGTGTACAAATTAGACCTAAATGTATCCAAATGTTTCTACATGCATTACACTACTAAGCCTACCCCTTTCCCTCATACGTATATTTTAAAACAGGAACCTCTATCTGTGGTAAACGAAACAAATGATCTAGGTGTTTTCCATGATAGCAAAATAACTTTCGTACCACATATTGATCAGGCTATCATTAAAGCGTCTTAAGCACTAGGTTTCATAATACGTACAGCCAAACCTTTCAAAAGTATGAAAACATTAAAAATTCTCTACTGTTCTTTCGTTCGCAGCCATCTTGAATATGGTTCACAAATTTGGAACCCAATGTATGCTGAACACATTAATCGAATTGAAAGGGTTCAGCGGAAGTTTACACGATATCTAGGCTTTAAGTTTAAAATACCTAATGTAAGCTATGAAGAACGCTGCAAGCGCTTCCACCTTCTACCACTAAGAAGTATGATTGACTGTTCTATATTACTGACCAAAGTCTGTCTGGCAGCCCCTAGTAGAATTTTAAGACAACAGCATATCTTTGCTGTACCATTGTGTCGCACAAATTATAGAAGGAACACATTTATTTTAAGAGCTATGCAGTCATTCAATCATTTTTGTGACACGGATAATATTGATCTCTTTAACTCCAGTATTAATTCAATTAGAGCCCATTTGGTAAAACAATTTAGCAGTGATTAACAAATTAACATTAGGAATGAAATTACTCTTTTTTGATCATGCTCTCAACTGGCGATAGGAGTGCGAGAAGATTTTATTTAATAATTTTATGAAGTTTTATTTAATAATTTTTAATTATACTTGTGTTGTTTGTTTGTAATTAATATGATACATTTAATAATATTATACTTGTTCCTATGTACATGTGGAAGCCTATTATTAGCTCGAACGAATTATGTTTGTTAATTATTTTAATGTATGTAAAACCAGCTGTTGGCTCTATTAAAAATATTAAATAAAATATTAAATAAATAAAATAACCTCCACGCATACGTATGAATCCAAAAATAGTATTGCGCGGCGGCCATCTTGAATTTCAAAAATGATCCCAAATTCGTTCTCTGCACCCTCGAGAACCTCGGATACGATACCCATACTGTTGAAATCATAATTTTGCGCGGCGGCTATCTTGGATTTCAAAAATGATCCCAAATTCGTTCTCTGCACCTTCGAGAACCTCGTATACGATACCCATATTGTTGAAAAAATAATTTTGCGCGGCGGCCATCTTGGATTCCAAAAATGATCCCAAATTCGTTCTCTGCAGCCTCGAGAACCTCTGATACGATATCTATAATGTTGAAATCATAATTTTGCGCGTAATATAACCTTTCTCTCATGCGTCGATAAAAGGTTTTACTTCAAAAATCCATAAAAAGTGTCACAGTTATTCGTACTGAAAATTTAAAAAAAAATACGATACGTTAGTCGTTGACCCGCATCGCTCGGTTCGTTCTCAGCCATGCCCATGTCCATGCGTACCTATCGCATCTTATAGATATACATCCGTTCGAGCGATTTTTGCCTAAAGTGTTGGCAAAACCTCGCCTTAAGTGATCAGCGACCGCTACATTCACCTGAATCAGGAGCCTTGTTATTTAATTCTAAAATTTATATTTCCATAGATTCGTCTGAAATACTAATGGAACTATCATCCTGCACACCACTTATGATCAATGGTTCTAGCTCTTCTATTACTCCATCCCTCATTTTGTTCTGAACTTCAACATGAAAAATATGCTGTGTCATTGTCCTTCAATGTTCTGGTGTTATATTTTCAAAAGTATCTTTAATGGCTGTTTCCATTTGAGCTGCTGAAATGTATGTTTCGTCTACTAATTAAAATAAGGGGGAGTCAACATGGTTATGTATTATTTTATAAAGCAACATTTGATATCAGACACCACGTCTTTTTTCCAAGCTAATTTTAACAGCGGGGATATTATGATCAGAAATTAAATTGCGATGGGCTATGTAACGTTTTTTAATTTACTATTAATCCTTTCGATTGCGTTATTATACACGTTATATTGCGGATTCCAGCATGTTGGACGGTACTCTAGAATAGATTGTATTGAGGCATTTAATAATAGAACCAGAGTTGAAGTCGTTTTAAAATGATTAGTAACTCGCATGATTAAACCAAGCATTCTTTATACTTATATGTGAATCAAACAAAAGCTTGTATATCCAGCTGGACTCCAAGGTCGCTCAGCTCGTCCACCACATCGAGCAGGTTATTGCTCACATATTAATCCCTGATTATAGGAGTTCTCTTTCTGGTGAAAGTGATAACTTTGCACTTTTTAACATTAATATTAAGAAGATAACTTTGACAATATGTGTTCAATCTAAGATCTTCTTGTAATAATTCGCAATATATGAAATTCCTGGGCAAATGAGACTTAACATCGTATGTCTCAAGGTGACGAGCGCAGTTGTAGTGCCACTCACAATTTTTGTTTTTTTTCAAAAATCCTGAGCTGCACTGCATTGTAATGGGCAGGGCGTAACAATTACCATCAACTGAACGTCATGCTGGTCTAGTCGACTCGAGCCGAGTTAGCCTGAGCGTATAGCGCATCCCATAGTCTAGCGTGACGGCTTAATGTCCTTCATTCCCCATAAAATAAAGAGCAGAGGGGAATCCGAAGGGGGTTGTCCGAGTGAGTCTACCACTTACCAGTCGATCCAAGCTGAATTTGCTGTTACAAGCGTTACATTAGCGACGAGACAGCTGTTTCTCATTCAATACCCACAAGTAACAGGACCAGTGCGCTTAAAGTTGTTTATGAAATTTTAAATATATAAAAATTAGATCATTCTATACGTTTAAACGATAAATAAGATATAATAACAACTATTCATACGACTGTTCATAAACAGGAAAAGTCTGAATAAAATGCTTATATTAAATATTTCTTGTCGGTTATTTCTTTGATATAAATAAGGGTTTTCTCCGAGTTCCGAGGCGAAAAGAATTCCTGTCGTACCCAAATTTGATCGCACAGGAAATACAAAAGGGCAGGTACTAACAGTCTTTTGGAACAGAATTTACATTGAACTTATAATGAACAAATTATTATATTATTTAGAGCTCATTGTGTTTAATATTAATTTATCGAATGAAGTTCCAAGTCAATTAGGATGTAGGACTTCTAATTATTACGTGATTTACAAAGACCTATCAAACTTTTGAAAGTGATAAACTCAGTAGTCGATGTAACCATACTTTAATTATATTGAAAAATATTTATAAAAGGAAAGTTAAAACAGATTATAAGATTTAATTGACGAACTGCTAATAATTCGTACAAACAAAACAAATAAAGGTGCGTACACATTACGCGTGGCAAACCTTTGAACATGGGCTCGCGCGGGTGATACGAATAGTTTGTACGTACCCTAAAGGCGAGCATTTGTTGAAATAAATAATTTAGCACGCTAACATGTGCTAACATATTCCGCTACGTGGTCGAACCCATGCGTATCGTGCGTGCGTGCGTGGGGTATCCTATATCGTTTAAAATTTGACTACAATTACTTTTATACTATTTAAACTTTAAATAGTTAAAAAGGAGTGGAGCGATGAAATATTGTTGCCATTCCTCTATAATTATAATAATTTCTTAAGTAAATCTTAGCACACGTCATGTAGACGTTAAGAGAGTCGTCGTCTATAGTTGAACGTCTGAAAATAATTTTAACCACTTACGACTATTGCACGATAATGATAAATTTATAGAAAATATAGAAGCCGCTAACATGAGGACAGGCTCTGTCTCGATAACTTTTTATTATGAAAACGCACGAAGCTTTGACACGCACATTACTTTAGGGCGCAGATACGGCCGAAGCAAGAGGAATAACTGCACAAGGCAGACTGAGCCGTCACAATGTGGTGGTGGAGACCGTTTAAACTTTAGAGGGTGCAGAGTGGAATGACGCGGTGTTGTTGTCTCGTTTGTCGTCAGTGAGAAGCCGATATGTGGTTCTGTGCTCTCCCTAGAATACGAAACTTGACTTAAACTCTTTTGTTTAGTTCACACTTATTTCAAAGAGAATTTCACACATTGAAGCGAAGAGGTTGAAATAAATAAAACAGCCTGATAAAAGACTATCAAAGTTAATTCATAAATTATTACGCGTAGTGTCTCAAGCGTGCCATGAAAAGGAAAGGTTTAAACAGAGATATTCATTTTATTACAAAATACTCCAATAAATACAAAATAATTGAGTTTTCTTTGCGATATTGCTGAAAAGCATAAATTCTCCTTCAGATCAAGAGTTTCCTGTCAACTTTTATGTTATGTTAATTCCCATGAGTACTTATTTCCATTCTGCTTTTATAAAAATAAAAAATTATTGAATTTAATCCTGACGTGTCGTGCTATTGTTTTTATTCTAGGACTAAAAAAAACATATACCGAGTTTTACGGTCAATGCGTCACTCGGACGTTGGCTCAGTTGGAAAGAGCGCTCGGAGGGAACCCGAGCAGCTCGGTTTCGAATCCCGCATCGTTCGTTTATTTTGGTACACATTAAATTTATATACTTAATCCTAGAAGTAAGGGATGACACTTAAGTATCTTCATCATCAAAGGTTGTCATCCGTTGACCTTCTTCCGTCGTATTCATCACCAACAAATTGCCCGAACAGCTGTTTTACCTGATGTTTCATGAACTCTCATGAGAGTGTGACCCTCTTACATAAAAAATAACTTACCAATAATACTAAATTTAACTTCTGATCTGAAATAAATAAAATAAACTGGTGGGTAGTTTTATAATAATAATATTCTTCATAAATTATAATAATACTTAGATGATTAAATCAGCTTAAGTGAATCAAATATAAATAGTATGTATATATTACCATAGGTTCCTTTATTATTATAGGTAGGTGAGGAGATAAATTGTTTCAAGATGATGGGGCACAAAACTGTATCGCCCGCGCAAATTAAAGAGACGCTTGAAAAATTATCCATTTTAAAAATAACATTGATTTGACATAGATACGGCGCGACTAGTATACTTTAGTTATTTCCATAGTATTATGTCCTATGGTATATTGCTGTAGGGCAGCGCTGCCTATATTTAAAACAATATTTGTGCTGCAGAAGAGGGCTATTCGCGCTTTTTATAACCTAGGTCATAAAGAATCATTGAGAGCAAAATTCAAAGAAATTAACATCTTGACTGTTGCTTCTCCATATATTTATGTTATTGTAATGTATGTTCATAGGCACATAAGTGAATTTGCTAGAAACTGTCATAACCATAATGTTAACACCAGGAATAGACATAAGCTTATAATGCCTACTACTCGCCTAAGTCGAGTTAGTAAGTCTTTTATGGGGCGATGTATATGCTTTTACAACAAGATCCCAGAAAATGTTCAAACCAAAAATAAATAATAAAATATTAATAATAAAACTTTTATTTGGAACAATTTAACAAAGATAATACAAACAAGTAAAAACGATGATATCTGCAAAAGTATAAACTGCAGCGCAGCTAACAACGCCCTTCTGCGAATACAATAACGAATGATGTTCCATGCACAAAGATCTAAATAGTAAACAGAGTACGGTTATTAATAAAAGACATTAAAAAATAGAACAAGACATGTGATTTGAAATATATACATCATTATTATTATATAATGTGTTCAGTTTTGGGTGAAGTGTGTGGGTGAGTGTTAGAGATACGCATATAGTAAGTGAAGTTTGTTACATTTGTGCTGTGTGTGGTTTTCTTAGGTGTGTGAGGGAGTGATGAATATTTTACACATCCACAAGTTTCTCTGTATCTTCATAATCTAATGTTTTTAACCAGGAGTCAAGTTTCGCTTTACATTTCCTCTTGGTCAGTGGGTAGATGTTTAAGCTTTTGTTGATTTTGTTATAAATTTTAGAGCTTATGTGATTGTAATGGCGACTTGCAGCTATGGTTCTACGTGAATCAATATTACATACCCTATTTGAGCGGCGTGTGGTACAGCATTTAGGGTCAAAGGTAATTTCAAAAAGCATTGAGGGTAAAAGTATTAAGTTATTCAAAAGATTTGTTAAAAAACGTTTGTATAGTAAAGGTTACTATAATATAAATGACTTTCTTAATGATACCACAATTTGGGAATGGAGCGACCACCCTCAGGCTATTAAATAATAAGTTTAATTGTACAATGTAACTTTGTTAAAATATTTTTTGATGAAAAAAATAAGTCCGCTGAGTTTGTTGCGCCGTTCTCCTCAGGCCTGAGGCATTCATTTTGAAATGGGTGGTTGTTTTTTTGAATTTCAATAAGTGATGTCACATCCTATTTTGAATAAAAATATTTGATTTTGAATAACTTTTGAAATGAGTATTTGAAATGGTGAAGTTTGTTTTAGATTATTTTATGATTGGGTTAATCTGATAACTGTAGCCAAGGTTTAAGAGGACGATTGAAAACTTAAATTTAATATTATAGAAATTAACTAATTTTCATGTTTCCATGCCCATATTATAATTACCTATAGTCCGTTATACAAACATATTATGTAAGTATTAGGTACCATTTATAAGTATTAAATTAATTACAACTGATTTTTATGTATTATTTCGTTATTTTAATTTAACTGATTCATGACAAGAGCTGTTCTTAAGATATAAAGGATCAGTTCAATAAGTAATTGTGATAATAAGAAATATAAAAAAGCCCTTTTGGCGTCGTGGGACTCCGGATAGGAACGAAGTTCCTTATTATAAAAATATAAATTTTACTGATTTACTTCAAAAACATTAGCAGTTTCCACTGAATTTTACTGTCTAAAATAAAAAAGTGTGTGTATACTTATGTATCCACGCAAGAATTTATACTTCTATGGCGTAACAAAACAAATCCTTAAAATTATTTATTCGTCGTGCTATTCTACGTTTGTAGAAAGAAAAAAATTGTAAAAATCGTGAAATAAATTATTGAATATTAACGAATACGGCTGTATTGGCCTGAACCCTTTGCCTGTCGTAATAATGCACGAAGAAACCAAAAAAAATAACGTCAGAAAATTTCTGAACACTTTTATTTTTAGATGTCGTTGTGCGCGTGCAACGTAATAGTCAAAGAAATTTATCTTAAATAACATCGAAAAGATTTACATAATATACATGTTTTACTTTTATATCAATGTAATTTTGCAGTTATAAACCGATTTAATTATGATTTAAATTCTTCGTTTATTCTATTTTGGTTTAATTTGGCCTTGTTACCAATACTCTAAATAAATAAAATAATCAATCAATGTAATTTGTCAGAAATGTTTTTTCCCGGTTTGGGTACGCCTCCGCATCCCATAAGGAACTTCGTTCCAAAACTGTTAATATTATCTGTACGTTACCGGCAAAGTAGATGACATCAAAAACTTAATCTATATATATAAAAGAAAGTCGTGTTAGTTACACTATTCATAACTCAAGAACGGCTTTACCGATATGGCTGAAAATTGGTGAGGAGGTAGCTTAGAGCCAGGAGACGGACATAGGATACTATTTATTCCGTTCGACAGCGTTCCCGTGTGACTTGACATAAAACATCAGTCACTATAAAACGTGGTATAACAAAAAAGAATCAGACTTGGAATAACAAAACACAAATGACAGCTATGTAATGGACGTATGGATGACAATTTTATTTTGTAAGAAATCAATATTAAAACTATTTCTATTAAATAAATAACAATCATAATGTAATAATGGAGCCATTGCCTATGTCAAAAAGCTAAGTAATTTTGTCTATGAATGAATGGTTGAAAATTTGAGTTTTGAAATAAATATTTAGGTGAATTTGAATTGAATTGAAGTGAAGTGAAGTTTAATTACTAATGCCGCGACCAAGATGATCAAATCTTTCCCGACAAAGCCGTAATGCAAGAAGGATACGAAACACTGCAAATAAAAGGACTGAAGAAGAACAAGAAATTGCACGTGACCAGCGCCACGTTAGTATGGCTCGACTTCGTGCTTCTCAATCACAAGAGCAAAGTGAGGCAGCCCGTGAAACGGCTCGGTCATCAATGCAAAATCGTCGAGCGAACAGCAGAGGGCAACAAAAAGATAATTTTCGACGCAGAACAAGAGACTTATCAAGTGCTGATTTGAATCGAGCAGCGTTTCGAAACGATTGCAGCAAAAATATAATAAGGGTGTTTTTTTTTATGGAATAGGAGAACAAACGAGCGTACGGGTCACCTGTTGTTAAGTGATCACCGCCGCCCACAATCTCTTGCAACACCAGAGGAATCACAGGAGCGTTGCCGGCCTTTAAGGAAGGTGTACGCGCTTTTTTTGAAGGTACCCATGTCGAATCGTCCCTGAAACACCGCACAAGGAAGCTCACTTCACAGCTTTGTAGTACGTGGAAGAAAGCTCCTTGAAAACCGCACTGTAGAGGACCGCCACACATCCAGATGGTGAGGATGATATCCTAACTTGTGGCGTGTCGTGCGAAGGTGGAATTCGGCGGCAGGAATCAGGTTAAACAGCTCTTCGGAACACTCCCGTGATAAATGTGGTAGAAGACACACAATGAAGCGACGTCTCTACGCAACGCCAAGTGATCCAACCGTTCACAGAGCACTGGGTCCCCGACAATTCGAGCTGCTCTGCGTTGCACGCGGTCAAATGGATCGAGCTGATACTGGGGTGCGCCAGACCAGAGATGACAGCAATACTCCATGTGTGGCCGGACCTGCGCTTTGTGGAACGCTAGTATGTGGGCCGGGGTCTTCTGGGGCTTAAATTGGACAAGGTTCAATTTTCCCCATTCCGCGACCTTCTCAAGAGAGGATTCGATAGAAGACACAAGTTTCTCCCGGCACTGGTCGACGATTTCCCGAGAGAGACCTGCATGGCCCGTGTATATGGCATCACCAGTGCTGTCGTCTGCATAGCAATGAATGTTGGAGGTGTCCAACATATCATTGATATGCAGAAGAAACAGCGTGGGAGACAGCACACAGCCTTGGGGCACTCCAGCATTCACGGGCTTCGGGTTCGAGCAATATCCGTCGACAGCGACCTGTATGCTGCGCCCAGTGAGGAAGCTGGAGGTCCACTTGCACAAGCTCTCGGGAAGGGCAAATGATGGAAGTTTGGAGAGGAGCGCCTTGTGCCATACACGATCAAAGGCCTTCGCTATATCCAGGCTAACTGCCAGGCCTTCCCCCTTGCTTTCAATAGCCGCAGCCCATCTATGTGTCAGGTATACCAGAAGATCACCTGCCGACCGACCATGGCGAAACCCGTATTGACGGTCGTTAATCAACTGGTGACCCTCTAGGTATACCAAGAGCTGACGGCTAATTATGCTCTCCATGATTTTGGAGAGCAGGGAGGTAATAGCAGGCCTGTAGTTTGCCGGATCCGAACTGTCTCCTTTTTTTTGGATCGGATGGACAAGGGCAGACTTCCATGAGTCAGGGACTACGTCCTTAGAATAAGAGTGCCGGAATATACGCGTTAGCACCGGCGTCAACTCAGGGGCACACGTTCTAAGCACGATTGGAAAAATGCCATCCGGCCCGCTCAACTTCCTGACGTTCAACGAAAACAGAGCTCGCCTAACAGTTTTCTGTCTGAACTGTACTTCAGGCATAGAGCTCTGACGCCGCGGGATGGTCGGCGGTGTGTTTCCGTTGTCGTCAAGAGTCGAGTTGGAGGCGAAAAGAGTGCACAAGAGATCGGTTTTCTCTTTTGCCGTATGGGCCAGGGTGTCATTCCTCATGTGCAACGGCGGCATGGACGGCTGGCTGAAGTTACCAAGAGCAGCTTTCGACAACGATCAGAACTTGCGTGTTCCGGTCGGGTAACTGGAAAGCTGCTCGCCAATTTTGACGACGTGTTTTGACTTTGCACGGGCGATTTGCCGCTTAAAAATCTGGAGGCACGGTTGTATTTCCTCTTAAGAACTGTGCAGTTTGATCCTTTGTGCCCAGCGCCGCATCCCAAGTTCGATACGCTTGTTTTTTGCAGTCAGATGCTGCTTTAACTGACGCATCGAACCAGGGCTGTGATCTCCCACCGATCGGTACTACAGAGCTTGGTATAAAAATATCCATGCCCTGAAGTATCACATCGGCTACTCCAACGGCGCAGGCACTAGGATCATCCGAAGGGAAACAAACCCTGATTGACTTGGCCATCGAGTGACAACACAATATATCTTTTTTTAATAAAAATACAAAGTATCTCATAAGTAATACATATTATATTCATTTAGATAATTTAGTGCGTCATTTTTAATGTAATCCGTCATCTTAATTATTATTGATCTTCTTTTACCGATACATCTGTTAGGAGTATAAAATATAAAGTATTTGAGATGTAGAAATTATGTTTGATAGTTGCATATCGCACAATATAAGAATTATATATAATATGCGTTAATATTGTTATAAGTTGAGTTATCAGTAATAATGTAAAGACTGTTTCAAAGATGGGCAGACGAGATAAATGCCCGGTTTCCACCAAAGCGGAGAGGAGAGGAGATGACAGGATATTAGCCGCGAAGCGGTCAGGTTATTCCCATCAAAGTGGAGAGGAGATGTGAGTTGTGAGAGCTCGAAATGGATCAACCGATGTCTACGAAAGGAAGACGTCATGTCGTTTCAAAAGTTATATTTTAATTTCCTTGAGGAAGAAGAATTAGAGGTTGAAGAAACACAATTATTTCTTTAATATTTAAACTATCGGCGGAAACATGTACGTCATTCATTTTGCAAACTTAACTGAAACAATTAAATAAAAACCGCCCTCAATAACAACAAACACTAAAAGTGAAAATTTTTTGGAGCCTCCTCCTTTTTTGAGTTAAAATACGTCGCTTAAGTAAGTAGTTTATACTAGTCGGTTAAAAATACCGAAGGAACGCCTTTTGTATTCAAGATTAGTCAATCGAATAAATAACGCTTTCGTGTGTGCTGGGCGCGGGGAGAAGGTGCGGGGAAAGGGGCTTCAGACATCTTACATCTCCGCTCTGCCGCGCCGCTTGCTCGCTCGCGGCACAAAGTTGTGAACACTCTATAGAAAAATGAGACATCTCCTCTCTTCTCCGCTTGATCCATTTCCACAGAAGCTAAGCGGAGAGGAGATGTGGAAATAACGAAATCTGATTGGTTATCAAAACGCATCTCCCCTCCTCTCCACTTTGGTGGACACCGAGCTTTAAGAAGGCAGTAGGCAATACAAATATTTGGATAAGGACAGCGAAAGACCGGAAAGGTAGAAATAGTTGGAGGTGGCCATTACCGAAAGACAAACAGAAATGGAAACGGATGAAGAATTATTATAGATTATGAGTTAATATGAAAATAAAAGGTGATTAGTTAAGCATTGTCCAAATAAAAGCTTTTTGATTCATTTATTAATATTAGAATGAATTCAGAAACTTTTTTTAATTTTCTTAAAAGAGTTAAACACTCTGTCCAAATTATAGTTACATAATAGTTTTTTAATTTATTTTAGTTTTTTTAAAAGAGTTAAATGGCACAATTCGGATCGAGAGTCGCGCAAGGAAGGACTTTGGGTCGTTATTAATTCTTCTAAACTACCTAACTAACACACTTAATATAATTTGATGATAAATAATTATTAAAATAGAGGATACTTTATTATTTTGCAATAATAAGTTGAACTTCAGTTTATAACATATACATATTAAAAGAAGTTTTCTAAAAAACAACAAACTTTTGATTAAATTATTATTAACACTGTACACATTGCCTGTGGGACAGTACCAACGTGTTCTATACAATCTCTAGGAATCATTTAATTAAAACCTCTATGTGAGCAACCTATAAAAAGGATAATACAATTACAAATTGTGTGCTTTTATGAAACCACAACGAAATGCACCTTTTTTTCAATTAATAATCAGCATAATAATCCAGAGAAAAAAAAAACTAATGTATATAAAATATTATGGTTTCACCATCATCAGCCGGTTGACGTCCAGTGCTGAACAAAAGTCTCCCCCAAAGATCTCCACGACGAAAGGTCCTTCACTGCCCTCATCTAATATATTCATATTATCGTTTAGCTATTAATGAAATAAAAATATAATGCAATAAAAACGCCCGTAAAGTGTGAGGTTCGAACCCACGCTCCCTCTCGTCAAACAGAGCTTCATTCTGGTGCATTAGACCACTCGGCCACCCTACTTTGAAAGCAGTAGTTAAAATTATGATTTAACTTCACCCCTACTTCGCGACCGGCTGTAAAGCGACAAGAGATACATAAACGAAATTCAAATTTCTCAAGGCAAAGTAATAAAAGTTTCACATTAACAATGTTCCATACATTGCCTGGATACCCCAGCTCAGTGACTCCGTATACTGTAAGCAATACCTGACTTTTACATTATTGCCCGTAACTTATTAAATGGTAAATAAATTCTAGTTGATAGCAGGTAATAAGCTTTTAAATTACACGCGCGAGTGAGCTCACGCGAAATTATCATGTGCGAATATTAAATGGATTCTGTTATCGTTATTAACATGATAATTTTATACCTGTAATTATTACTTCGTGAAGCGTAATACAGTATAGTAATTAAGTAGCCTTATTAAGAAGGTTTTTATGACAAAAAGTGACGAAATAGGCGAGATGTTCACCTTATAGTAAGTGGCAAGTCCTGCCGATTACAATACGGTGCCAACATATGAGGGGTACTGCGATGGCCCTCACTACACGTCACTTTGAGACATGAGGTGTTGCAAAGTAGATTCACAAGCTACAGAGCCCTGTAAATCGAAACGCAAATAATTCCTGCACACTAGTTGACTATCCACCTGTGGGATCCAGTAACGAACCCTCCCTGCTCCTGTGTATTGTAACAAAATCTATGAAGCTGAAAACATAATCAATATTCCTAGATAATTTATACGTCTAGATAGAGCTTCTTGCTATCAGTCATGACAACAGGCCAGGCTTATAACTTCATTGTGCATGACGTCAGTCGTTTTATTTTAGTGAGCGTGCATTTGCTGAAAATAGAGTATAACAGTTCACCGCAGTCTATCTGCACATATATTATAAAAGTCAATATTATATAATTTTTATTCTAATTCGTCAAATAAAAACATGTTTCTCAAATACTTGAATAAAGGAAAGTTACAATAGTTGGACCTACAGAAAATATTAAAAAACAGAGGAGATGTTATCACGAGGCCAGGGTTCAAACCCGTCACTCGTTTAAATGTAACAAGTTTGTTTTGAACGCTTCATTTGTCAAAGCCCGATATTAATACCATTTAATATCTGCACATTTTATGATTTAAAATTAGAGAAAGAAGAAAAGAAGGAAGAAAAATGTTTATTTTGAAACGTATATGTAGCAGGGTACACATAAAATATAAAAGATGTAAAATATAATGTAAAACTATTGAGACAAACAATAAACAAACAAAAACTGAAACATTAATACTACTAATAATACTCGTACATTGCAAAATGGTCCCAACTCAGCATGTTTGTTCGTTTGAAAACAAACGATGGTCTTCAGTTAGGCCTTTATTGGTGACGTCACGCTAAATATATTATTATTGAAAGCAAAACTAATTTTTAGGAAGCAAACTAGTTACGTTATATAAAAACTTACATGTAAACTAATTTAATTTAATTTGATTCTTAATTTAATGAAATTGCTTCTAGCTTTAAATAAACTCAATAAAATTTGCAGAAAGTTTAAATTTGTTTCAAATATTTTTCCTAGATTATTTATTCTCTTATCATTATACTTCAAATGTATTTTTCTTATTTAGTTATTATTAAGGCCTAGAAATTATTATATAGAGAGTGTTAAAATAATTTAACTAGGAAACATTAACTTATAAAACGTTTTTGTGTTTCTTAGTTCTTTGCAGCTATACTGTTTCACTTACTAAAAACACATGAAAAGTGAAAAGTGAAATTAATTACAAAATTAAATTTAGTTCTTTATTTACTGATACTAACATTTTAGAATATATATTACCTTATCTAATAATATTTCAATAATTGTATACTTTATTGACATATTAGTATTTGGTTATATAATATTTTCCTCCTAGAGAGTAAAATAATAACACACATCCTATTAAAAACAAACCAAAGTAACTGAACAATACAAATGAATTCAAAATGCACACAGCCAAGAAATAGCTACGAGGGGCGGTCAAAAAGTTCGCGGAATGGCGGGGTTGGCGGGGGTGAGGTCGCTCCTCCAGGTAGCCGCTACTTGAGTAACTCATAATTACTATATATGCCAATTTCTAGCCTAATTGGGTCATTAGCTTTCGAGTTACAAACGAGTGAACAAGTAAATCGGGAACAAACTAGCCACTATGGAGAAAATTGAACATCGCGCCGTCGTAAAGTTCCTCACCAAACAAGGAAAAACGCCTCAAACTATTTTGCAAGAGATGTTAGCTGTTTACGGAGACTCTGCTCCTGGTAAAACCATGATTTACAAATGGCACGGCCTTTTCAAGCAAGGAAGGGAGTCAATTGAAGATGATCCTCGACCTGGACGGCCCATTGAGGCCACTACGCCGGAAATCATTGAAAAAGTTGAAAAACTTGTATTGGAAGACGGAAGGTTGAAGAAGAAACAACTTGCAGCATCAGTTGGAGTATCAGAAACCACAATTTTAAATATTCTTCATCAACATCTTGGCATGAGTAAAGTGTGTTCAAGGTGGGTCCCGAGAATGCTCACGCCGCTGCAAAAACGTGAGCGCGTCAACTGTTCCCGCGAGTATTTGGACCGCTGTGGAGAAGTTAGGGAAGAAATTATGGCCCGAATTGTAACCGGTGATGAAACTTGGGTTCACCACTATGAGCCTGAGTCAAAGCAGGAGTCGATGCAGTGGCTTTTGCACGACAACGCGCCCGTTCACACGAGTCATGTTGCGACGGCTGCCATTCATCGATGCGGTTTTGAACAACTACGCCATCCACCCTACAGTCCAGACCTGGCCCCTAGCGATTTTTATTTATTCCCAAAGATGAAGAAAGAGCTGCGTGGAAAAAAATTTAGAGACGATGATGAAGTCAAGTCGGCGATTTCGGCGTATTTTGACGCCCAAGACAAAACCTATTTTTTCGACGGTATTAATAAGTTATATGCCAGATCCCAAAAATGTATTCGTGTTAAGGGGGAATATATTGAAAAGGAAAAATAACATAATGTATCATTTCATCTTTTTTCCCAGTCATTCCGCGAACTTTTTGACCTCCCCTCGTACATTATGCGAATCATGGCACATAAAACACTTTGTTCAAAGTGTACGCGTTACAATTGACTTAAGCGAACATCATATATTCACAAGCATTAAATTGCATGTGAAAATGTGCAGTTTTAAAATTACCCTCTCAAAACACATCGGGCTTACCGCACACAGTTGACATGTATAAGTTGGAAGTTTTGCAAATGTGCGTAACTTTTATTAAGTAACTAAACAAGATTTTTTATTATCCTGTGTAGTAAACAAGGCTTAATTATTGCTTCGTATCCTTTTTGCTCTGTGAAAAGAATTTTTTTTTATGGAATAGTAGGATAAACGAGCGTACGGGTCACCTGTTGTTAAGTGATCACCGCCGCCCATACTCTCTTGCAACACCAGAGGAATCACAGGAGCGTTGCTGGCCTTTAAGGAAGGTGTACGCGCTTTTTTTGAAGGTACCCATGTCGTATCGTCCCGGAAACACCGCACAAGGAAGCTCATTCCACAGCTTTGTAGTACGTGGAAGAAAGCTCCTTGTAAACCGCACTGTGGAGGACCGCCACACATCCAGATGGTGAGGATGATATCCTAACTTGTGGCGTGTCGTGCGAAGGTGGAATTCGGCGGCAGGAATTAGGTAAAACAGCTCTTCGGAACACTCCCCGTGATAAATGCGGTAGAAGACACAAATGATGTATCTACGTTACGCGAAGTGATCCAGCCGTTCACAGAGTACTGGGTCCCCGACAATTCGCGCTGCTCTGCGTTAAACGTGGTCAAATGGATCGAGCTGATACTGGGGTGCGCCAGACCGGAGATGACAGCAATACTCCATGTGTGGCCGGACCTGCGCTTTGTACAGCGCTAGAATATGGGCCGGCTTGAAGTATTGCCGTGCTCTATTAATGACGCCCAGTTTCTTTGAAGCCAATTTGGCTTTGCCCTCCAGATGGCCACGGAATTGGCAATCGCTCGAGATTTCGAGACCCAGTATTCCGATACTAGGCGAGGCTTTTAGGGAAGTGTTGTCGAAGAGCGGTGATGCGACAAATGGGTTTTTTTAGTGGTAAACGCGCAAACTTAAGTCTTCTGGGGGTTAAATTGGACAAGGTTCAATTTACCCCATTCCGCGACCTTCTCAAGAGAGGACTCGATAGAAGACACAAGTTTCTCCCGGCAATGGTCGACGATTTCCCGAGAGAAACGTGCATGGCTTTGTATACGGCATCACCAGTGCTGTCATCTGCATAGCAATGATTGTTGGAGGTGTCCAACATATCATTGATATGCAGAAGAAACAGCGTAGGAGATAGCACACAGCCTTGGGGCACTCCAGCATTCACGGGCTTCGGGTTCGAGCAATGTCCGTCGACAGCGACCTGTATGCTGCGCCCAGTGAGGAAGCTGGAGGTCCACTTGCACAAGCTCTCGGGAAGCCCAAATGATGGAAGTTTAGAGAGGAGCGCCTTATGCCATACACGATCAAAGGCCTTCGCTATATCCAGGCTAACTGCCAGGCCTTCCCCCTTGCTTTCAATAGCCGCAGCCCATCTATGTGTCAGGTGTACCAGAAGATCACCTGCCGACCGACCATGGCGAAACCCGTATTGTCGGTCGTTGATCAACTGGTGACCCTCTAGGTATACCAAGAGCTGACGGCTAATTATGCTCTCCATGATTTTGGAGAGCAGGGAGGTAATACCAATAGGCCTGTAGTTTGCCGGATCCGAACTGTCTCCTTTTTTTTGGATCGGATGGACAAGGGCTGACTTCCATGAGTCAGGGACTACTCCTTTGGAATAAGAGTGCCGGAATAAACGCGTTAGCACCGGCGTCAACTCAGGGGTACACGTTCTAAGCACGATTGGAGAAATGCCATCCGGCCCGCTCGACTTCCTGACGTCCAACGAAAACAGAGCTCGCCTAACAGTTTTCTGTCTGAACTGTACTTCAGGCATAGAGCTCTGACACCGCGGGATGGTCGGCGGTGTTTTTCCGTTGTCGTCAAGAGTCGAGTTGGAGGCGAAAAGAGCGCACAGGAGATCGGCTTTCTCTTTTGCCGTATGGGCCAGGGTGTCATTCCTCATGTGCAACGGCGGCATGGACGGCTGGCTGAAGTTACCAAGAGCAGCTTTCGACAACGACTAGAACTTGCGTGTTCCGGTCGGGTAACTGGAAAGCTGCTCGCCGATTTTGACGACGTGTTTTGACTTTGCACAGGCGATTTGCCGCTTAAAAAATCTGGAGGCACGGTTGTATTTCCTCTTTAGAACTATGCAGTTCAGATATTTTGTGCCCAGCGCCGCAACCCAAGTTCGATACGCCTGTTTTTTGCAGTCAGATGCTGCTTTAACTGACGCATCGAACCAGGGCTGTGATCTGCCACCGATCGGTACTTGGTATAAAAATATCCATGCCCAGTAACACATCGGCTACTGCAACGGCGCAGGCACTAGGACCATCTGAAGGGAAACAAACCCTGCTCTAAGGGTAGGATGCAAAAAAGGAACGCATCCTATCCCAATCTGCTGACTTGTAGTGGCAAACGCGGCGGGTCGCTGGTGGTTCGCGACGTGGGCGTCGTATAGGCACTACACTCCTGACCAGGCAATGGTCGGACGTTCCGAGAGGGGCGTCGACAATGACCTGGTAACCATCGGGATGTGTAGTCAGCAGAAGATCTAATAAGGACGGCATGTGGCTATCCTCATCCGGGAGCCGCGTTGGCGACTCAACCAATTGGGACAGATCGTATGCCAATGCAAAATTATGCACAGATCGCCCTGCGTAGTCTGTGGTACGTGATCCAAGCCATTCGGCATTGTGCCCGTTGAAATCACCCAAGACTACGATTTCAGCGGAGGGGATCTGTGCAAGCACGTCATCAATTGCTGCTTGAACGCAGCCCATGAGATGATCGGTTTCTGCGTTACCACTATGGGACCTGTAGACACACGCATAGATGCGGACGCGGTCCTCTAAATCTACGCGGAGCCAGAGAGTGGACAGGTCCCTACCCTCAAAATTGCAGAGACGGCGACAGCAGATACCCTCCCTAACGAACACACATACCCCGGCATGAGGCAAAAAATTGTGCTCAATTTTGTACCCGGGGTACGTTAAATATGACGTATCGCTAGGTCGAGATATCTGCGTCTCCGTAAGGAAACACAAGGCCGGCTTCGCCGTCTCAAGGTGGTGGTGGACAGCGTTTAAGTTGGCGTGAATTCCCCTGATATTGCAAAAGTCCACGTTGAGTGTGGAGCGGGGTGCCGTGGTGTTACTGCCTCGTTTGTCCTTGGTCATGCGCGGTACTGTGCCCTCCCCAGAATACTCGGGGAGGGATTCTCCGACTCTGGTAGAGCCGGTACCCTCCTGGGGTACTATCTCTTTAGGGACCTCATTCATAATCTTTGTTGGGGATATGGGGGGGGGGAATGGCCTCTGGTCCTCGACACTAACCTATGTGAAACATAGCGGCACTAGGCCGCTACTTCACGCCGGTATTCTGTGCGAGTGTGGTAATTAACCCGGACGAGTCTGGCCCGATTGTGCTGACGTCAAAAGACGGCGGCGTGACTCTCCCACTTCTAAAAATAATAATAAGAATAGCGGAGTCCCAGGCCCAAGGGTGTCGTAAGTGGCGACAAAGGCCTTTTTAGAAGTGGGAGAGTCACGCTTCCGTCTTATGACGTCAGCACAATCGGGCAAGATTCGTCCGGGTTAACTAACACACTCGCACAGAATACTGGCGTGAAATAACGGCCGAGTGCCGCTATGTCTAGCATAGGTTGGTGTTGAGGAAGACTGCACTCCTGACCATTGCCTGGTCAGGAGTGTAGTGCCTATCCGACGCCCACGTCTCAGACCACCAGTGACTCGCCGCATTTGGAACTACATATCAGCAGATTGGGATATGATGCGTTCCTTTTTTGCATCCTACCAGTGCCTGCGCCGTTGCAGTAGCCGATGTGATACTACAATCGGAGGACACTTGTGTCTTCTAACGAGTCCTCTCTTGAGAAGTTCGCGGGATGGCTAAATTTAATCTTGTCCAATTTAACCCCCAGAAGACTCAAGTTTAGATTATTGTATTTTATGTAAGTTCGATTCGTTGATGAGATTTCTAGATTAATGACGTATTAAATATAATATGAGGTGTGGTAAGTTGTGAATATTTTACATTTTAGGTTCCGTGTGACTTTATTTCGTTTCCATTGTTCTGTTCTTTGTTAATATTATTATGGCAGCATTTGCACTCAATCTGGAAATAAGAAAAATAATTTTTAATAAGATTTTTTTAACATCTGCTATAGTATAATAATAAATTTGTAAAATTCTTAACTTTATTGAAAAATGTTTTTTATAATTAATAGATATATCAATAACGTACATAACGTCGTTCATGATTTAGTCTGGGAAGTCTATAAACATTGTCAATATACGTTCTCGATTATTGCAGCTAAAGATAATATTATTATTATACCTACTTATTTTAATATTATAATTATTATCTATATCTAATTCCAAAATGTGACTTGTAAAAAATGGTCATTAAGTATGTATTGAATGAACAATAATATCTTACGCTGTTAAACTAGCTCTGTGGTTCACTTGAAGTATGAAATATCTTTCAAGAAGTCGCAATACCCTTTTGGAATGGTTTACGAGCATTTGTCAGCAACTATGACGATATTATATTTTACAAAGTAAACAAAATAATGATATGTTTTAAGATTCTATTATGTAAATCGATTACAGTAAGCATATGTGAAGTAAGAGTCGTGTATATTTGAATACAATAAATAGTAAGGATACAAAAATGAGAAGTTAAGAACAGATCCATAAAATATGTACAAATAAATTATTTTTCAGCTTAGAATGAACAATAATAAAAAAAAAATAAGGATATTTCAAAACCAAAAGTGAAAATACAAAATGAAATTTTTATCAGCTATAAGAGTAAAGTTAAGAGCGACACACAACAACAATTATTTTATTATTAAGAGTTAATAATTATCATATTGAGTATATATAGCATCGCCCACTATTTCCTTACATTTTTGTATATTTAATGAAAATATACCAATTTCACTAAGATATAAATTGTAAAAACTACAAAAGCGCCTCAGAGAAAGTATTTCCTGCATAATTCATTTTATGAGTAAGTTAAAACATATTTAATATCCTGTCAAGGTCATGTGAGTATAGCCGGTCTGAATTAGCTTTCCTAAAACATATCTGTATTGCATCTTTAGTTTTCCACCATTTTCTTGAAAAAATACTTTCATAAAGTACTGTCCCCAAAATCAGGTTCAGACAGAGAATAGAAAGGTTCCTACTCACAAAATTGTCGAGACGACGACAGCAGATAGAACTTAATGAACATGCATACCCCTGGCATGAAGCTCTAAATTATGCTCAATTTTGTCCCCGGGGTATGTTTACTACGCTTTATTGGTCGGTCGAGACATCTGCGTCGCTGTAAGTAATAACATATCTTAGCTGTCTACTTAGCTGTCTCAAGGTGGTGGTGAATTTCCCTTTTGTTGGAGAAGTACACATCAAGCGAGCAGCGGGTTGCCAATGTGCTTTTGCCTCATTTGTACTCGGAAACACAGATAGATGGGTGGCCCGCGTGAGAATGCTCGAACCTTTTTAAGGACTGCTGACATATGACGGTGGAAAGAAGAGGGATATGGGCGCTGTTTCTCGGCACTAACCTATGATAGACATAACATCTCTAGGCCGCTACTTCTCACCAATTTTATGTCCAAGTGTGGTATATAATCCGGACGAGTCTAGCCCGTTACGACAGCATGACTCTCCCACATTGAAAAACCCTTAGTGACCTCTTATGAGACCCCAGGGTAACTATATGTAGTTTCTGTAGAGTTAAAACAGATTCTGGTCTTGCGAGGTCATACCAATGGGAGGCTTCTTTGGACAGGATGCCGGCTAGATTATGGGTACCACAACGGTGCCTATTCCTGCCGTGAAGTAATGTGTAAGCATTTCTGTGTTTCGGTCTGAAGGGCGCCGTAGCATTGATATTTGACATTGTTTCTGCTGCGTAAGTCGCATGCTAGAACTGCGAGTTCCGATCCGTTCCAAAGATGGCACTGTTTTTTAATTAATCTTTACTTTTAAAGCCTATTCTAACTGAAAGTTAAAAAAAATTCAATGATGTTAATTTTTAAATCCCAGAACACCAGTCTTTTTTCACAAAAAAATCAATAATATTCATTCTTAAATCTCACAGCAAGTACGCCAAAACGGAAATTTCACATTTTTGCATACGAAATTCAATTCTACTAAAGCAATATTACCAGCTGATATTTTAAAACTAGAAATCGCTTGTATCTGATACTGATGCCATTCATTTATTTGCCTGGTAAATGGGAGATAGGATTCAAGAAATAATTGGTTCAGCAACGAATAGACATTGAGATCTCATTGAAGCTCTCTTATTGTAAATGTTTGAATGGTTTAACATTTCGTTGTTACAATGTCGTATTTGCAGCTTTGTTTTACAATTATCTTAGGTTTTCGATATCGAACAAAAATGTACAAAATACGGGACTTACAGTTTCAAGTATAATTTATTTATTTATTTGTTTAATGTTCACCGTCAGAATTATATAAAAACAATAATTGAGCATACAAACATTTTAATATAGAATAATGATAAAACAATAGTAATTTAAGTAGTAATTTACATTTTCTTAAAGCAAAACGTAGCCTGTACTTAATATTTCAATCAAATCAAATCAAAATCCCCTTATTCGTATAGATCAAAGAAATGACACTTTTTAATTCGGAAAGATTAAGCTTTATTGAGAAGAAGTGTCAAGAAACTCATTATTACTCTTTAACATCAACATCTACAGCTTCATGTTTTTACAAATTATGTTAATTATTACAATTTATAATAAGCGATGCAACAAAAATCATTTATTGTAAGTCAAAAACTTCTACCCATTCGAAAATTAATGCTTCAGACCTGAGAAGAACGAACGCAACATACTCAGCGGAATATTACTTTTATTTTTAAATTTTGATACAATTAAATTTATAAATAAAATAGCCTGACGGCTATCGCTCCAGCCCCAGTCTGTGGTATCATTAAGAAAGTCATGAATAACTTAATAGGAACCTTAACCACATAAAAGTCTTTTAACGATTTTATTGAATTTCGTAATACATTTTGTCTTGAATATTTTGTAGGATTTGCAAAAAAAATATTTATTTATTGAATCTACAGAATCACTTTATTCAGGTCAAGGAAATGGCACAAGGAAATGTCAAGTTTAATTTTTAAATTTACCGCCACTTCGCAAAAGGTTGAGCTTTAAGGACGCGTTTACGAATCCGACAAAAATAAGATATTTTTCGGTAGATATTGTGATGAAATTAAACTAAATCTAAGAAAACTAAAATTGCCACAAATAGACTACTTCTTTATCTCCAATTAGCGGGAAATTTTTGCTTTGAAATTTTGATATTTTCAGAACCAGTTTTCTGCTACTACTTACATAATTTTGTCTCTTAAAAATTACGTAAGGAAAGCAGATATAATATGTTAAAAAACACGGGAAATAAATAAATAAATATGTTATAAATAATCTCAGAAAAAAAATTTAATGAATCGTCTAAAATTCATATATTTTTCTGATAAGCATGAGCTTTAAAGTGTGGTATTACAGTATTAACAGACGATTGAACTTGGTACGGGCCCGACAGCGGATTCCGTACGCTCCATACCATATCCGTTCGACTGGAGAGTTGTCTGCCGAACATTATTATTATTATTTCGTGTTCGCTCGGTCCGATGGTTTGCACATCGAAATTGGTCCGCTCCGTACCAAATCCGCGAGTCTGTACGCTCGGACCGGACAAACGCACGGTAGTCACGTTTGAAACATTCTGGAGGTAGCACGTGCGTCAGCGCATGTTCGCACTATGGCGGAGATTTTAACAGAACGCGAAGTCCTTGTCGATGTTTTGGCACTGCATAAAGACTTTCCGTGCTTGTGGGATACATCACATGAATTGTATTGCAACAGAGATGCTCGTAATCAAACTCTACATATTCTTCGGGTTGTCATTCAAGATTTGATAGAAGTATCACTGTAAATGATGTGAAAAAGAAAATAGAGAATATGAGAGCCGCGTACAGACGAGAGAGGAAAAAGGTTAGTTAAAATCAGTCTTACATTTTAGTATTTTTCATTTATTATTTATATTATGACAGTAGGTACAAAAATTAAGATTTGTGTTTTTTTAATTGCAGGTAGAGAAGAGTAAATCTAGTGGTGCCGGGACAGAAGACATTTACACACCATCCTTGTGGTATTATCAATATTTTACGTTTTTACACGAAAAACAGAATCCAGCGGTACAAGGAGTAGACAATTATGACGACTGTGACAGCGGCAGCGAGAGAATTGTAAGTTTTTAAATATTCAACACATTTATCATCCTTTCTTGAAAATCAACACGACCTTCGCCATTAAAGTGATCAGTAAATATTTGCCGAACTTGTCTCCCAACTTCTGTGCCCTCCCTTTCACTACGAAGACCGATGGAGATATCGTTTTGTCGCCAATCTCCTGGTCGGAAGGTGTGTTGTTCGACATCTTCAAAATCAACACAATTTCTAGTCATATAGGGGCGACTCTTTTTTCTTAGAAAGTTGTGCAGGGCACACGAAGCCACTACGATTTTTTGCACATTGTTTACGCTAATCGTAATTGGCTTTTTGAATACTCTAAATCGTTCAGCTAAAATACCAAATGCATTTTCGACAATTCGTCTGGCCCGAGAAAGCCTGTAATTGAAAATTCTCCTGTCATGTGTCAAATTTCTCTGTGGGTATGGCTTTAAAAGATGTTCACTCATCGCAAAAGCACTGTCTCCAACAAAACAATACGGAGCCATGGTATTCGATCTTGAAAAATTTGATGATGGTGGTATATGCAGCTCATTGGATAGTAGATTATCATAAAATTGTGTATGTTTAAGTGCTCCACCGTCGGAAATACTACCATTTATGCCTGCATGTACGTACAAGAATTCATAATTTGTATTGACAATTGCAAGCAAAACTATACTGAAAGATCCCTTGTAATTATAATACAAAGATCCACTATGGGCCGGTTTCTCAATAATAATGTGTTTACCATCAATAGCACCCAAACAATGATCAAATTGCCATTTTTGTTCAAATAATCTCACTGTATCCAACCATTCATCTTCTGTTGCAGGAAACTGAAAAAAAAACAAGAAACTCAAACAAACGACAAGCAAATGAAATCCTTCAAAAACAAGTACAAGTGCTTGATGCGGCAAAAACTTTACTAAATGATTCTGGTGAAGAAAGATCAGCTGATACTTTTGGAAGTTCTGTTAGCTCTCAACTAAAAGAGATCCCAAATACATTGCAGCGCTGTTTAGCAGAGAAATTAATAGGGGAAATTTTATTTTATGCCAAATTAAGTGAGCTAAATATAAATACTGTAATTAATTTAGATTTACGTCCAGGTCAGTCTCAAACAGGTTTTCTACGTTCATCATCTCTGTACCCATCTTCACATTCGATGATTCAGCCATACTCACAATCACGTCGGGACGTAGTCCAATATACACATTCATTCTCACACTCGCTGTCACCTCTACAACAAGATCAGTCTCCAAACTCACATTGGCAGCCACCTCGCCAATCCCAAATCCAATCTCCACACTCAAACTCAAACTCGCCGTCACCTCTCTACCAAGTTCAAGCTCCACACTCACACTCACAGTCACCTCTTCACCAAGTTCAGTCTCCAAACTCACACTCGCAGTCACCTCTTCACCAAGTTTAGTCTCCAAACTCACATTCGCAGTCACCTCTTCACCAAGTTCAGTCTCCAAACTCACACTCGCAGTCACCTCTTCACCAAGTTCAGTCTCCAAACTCACACTCGCAGTCACCTCTTCACCAAGCTCAAACTACACACGCGCTCTCACACTCGCGGTCATCTCAGAATCAGTCCCTTGATTTTAATTTAGATTTGACTAATGCGTCAATTGATACTACTGATAATTATGTTGTAAGAGGCGAAAGTAAAGAACTCAAAGATATTTTGATTTTTAAGAAACCGCTTTAGTTATAACTAATATGTTTTTAATAAAGATAAATATTTTATTATTTTTTTTTATTCAACCTCTTTAACGAAAATTGTAAGTTGATGTGTAGGTACATACCTTAATGTAATCTTTATGTACGTTGTAGATTGCATCGCAAGTTTCTGGTATTATTTCGGAGAGTAATTGTGACGATATCCCTGCGTCGTAATCCTCAGTACTGAGGGTCGTGACCACCCCTCTGTATCACTTTCTCACGTATGATCGCTCTCCATCTATTCCTGTCTCTGGCGGTGTGAAAGGCATTGTGAACCGTAGAGTCGAGGGCGGAGCGGATCTGATCGGACCATCGTGTTGGACTGCGTCCACGAGGCCTCTTCCCATCTATTTTGCTGACCACAATGAGCCTCTCAAGGTTTCCATCGTCCTTCCTTACGATGTGACCGAAGTATTCTAAAACTCTGCGCAGACATTCGGAAGACAATCGCGAGGAGATCCTGAGTTCACGCAGTATGGAGAGGGGATGCGGAGCATCATTCTACAGCACCATATCTCAAAGGCGTCAATGCGTTTGCGGTCTGCAGTGTCCAAGTCTCAGCGCCGTACGAAAATATTGAGAAGACTAGGGTCCGTACCAGTTTGGTCTTAGTTTTTACGGAAATGTTGCGATCTGTCCAGATTCTTCCAAGCTGAGACATAGCGCTCTTAGCCATGCCAATTCTCCTGCGTACTTCCCTCTCGCACGAACCATCGTTACTTATGTTGGAACCCAGGTAGATAAAGTTGTTCACCATTTCTAGGCCCAGCGCACCAGTTAGTTCCAACTTCCCAGATGTATCCACCACCATGACTTTGGTCTTGGACCTGTTTATGGGAAGTCCCATCTCTCCACTAGTCCGCTCCATACGTTCAAGAAGTGCAGCCATTTCTGACTCATTTGCTGCAAGAAGAGTATTGTCATCGGCGTAGCGCAAGTTGGTGATTTTCACGCCTCCCTCCCAGTTCTCGCAGGTACGTCTCATAATGTGCTCTCCATAGGCGTTGAAGAGAATGGGCGACAAAATGCATCCCTGGCGCACTCCTTGATGAAACTTAAAGGGTTTCGAGGTTGTTTTATCAACTCTTACAACTCCTTGGCTTGAGCCATACAGGGTGCGAAGCAAAGCGATGAGATGATTCGTTACACCAAGCTCTTGCAGAACCCTCCATAAGCAACTCCAATTGACACAGTCGAAAGCCTTACTGTAGTCGACGAAGCACATTAGCACTGGCGTATCGAACTCGTATGCCTTCTCAATGAGCTGCCTGACATTGAGAATCTGCTCCCGAGTGCCCTTGCCCTTCACAAAACCAGCTTGCTCCTGCGGAATTTGCCAATCCAGATAGTAGTGGATGCGATTATTGAGAATATGAAGCAAAATTTTGCTGGCATGCGAGATGAGGGATAAGGTTCGATAATTGCTGCAGCTCTTGGTTGACCCTTTCTTATGCAGCGGAAGAATTACGGATTCCGACCAATCCCGCGGCCAATCACCGTTTTGCTAGACGTGTGAACAAATATTGTAAAGTGTCTCTTCACCCAGGTCACCCATAGCTTTAAGCACTTCTGCTGTTATTTGGTCGCTTCCTGGTGCCTTCATAGGAAGGTCAAGGACAAGGACAGTCTCTCAAGAATAGTCTTGAGAGACTGTAGAGCATTAGATATCTCGGAACCAAGAATCATGGGCTCCAGTGCCAGGTCCCTCCAAACCGGGGTAACTTCGGGCGTTGAGTGGGGATCTGTGTATAACTGCTCACAGTAGGTATGCCATCTTTCAGCAATGTAGTCGAGCTCGTGTAGTACAATGCCGTCGGCATCTTCGATAATCCACGATTTAGCTTTGAACTGCTTGGAAAGGACTCTAACCTTCCTGAAAAGGTCTGCAGTTTGTAGCTTGTTCGAATGTTTCTCAATGTCGCTGCAGATGCCCTCAATGAAGTTGTTCTTGTCGCGGCGACAACTGGCCTGGATAGCTCTGCTAAGCCCGGAGTATTCGGTCATTACTTCATGATCTTGCAGACCCCTGGTTTTTAAATGTTTCCTGCGTTGAATGAGCTCCCATGAACAATCGGAGATCCAGCATCCTCTCTTCCGCTCCGGCATTTTGCGCTTTGAGATCTGGTCCAATGCATCGTTGATATGACCTTTCAAATGTTTCCACTGAGTATCGGCGTTAGCGTGTTCATGCGCTGGGTCATCCCTTAGTTTGGCCTCTAACGCCACCCGGAAGAAAGGTCGCTCAAAAGGATGCAGGCTTCTGGGTTTTGGCGATTGGCGTCTAGGCGCCTTTAAGCGGAGCGAGAAATTGGTCACGAGTAGGTTATGGTCAGAGCCGCACTCTGCGCCGGGATAGGTTTTCACATTCGAAACTGAGGATCTCCAGCGGGTATCTAGAATGATATAGTCGATTTGATTTCTGTGCCTATCGCCTGGTGATTTCCATGTGTATAAACGTCTTGGATGATGTTGAAAATACGTGTTCATAATATTTTAATTTCCCGACCAGGAATTGAATTCAGCGTTTCCTCCAGTTTCCCATAAAAGTCGTCAATTACCTCATCTTGAGCTTGAGCCGTCGGCCCGTATATTTGTATAATATTCAGCACACACGGTTTGGTGTTCAGCTTCATTGTCAGGATTCTATCCGACACCGGGTTATAACCGAGGACATACTTATTCATGTGTGGCGGCAATATGATTCCGACCCCGTTGCTACTTGAATCTTCACAGCCCGAGAAGTACATAGTGTTCCCCGCCGTAGTGTTGTAGTGGCCATTACCACGCATTTGAGTTTCAGCAATACCCAGTATGGAGATGTTAAGTGATTCCATTTCCTTTTCCACGATGGCCAGTTTGCCCGCCATTAGCAGACCTCGGACGTTCCAAGTGCCAATGCGACGATGGGTTCGAATTGAGGTCTTCTCGATATTATATGTTTTGACACCGACAGTAGCATTTCCCTCCTCTGAAGCCTGTCGACTCACCCCAGGGGAAGCTTCGGTCGTCAATTTCACACCATCCAGCCCGGGTACTGGGTGGCGCCGATGGTTAGTCGGGTCGCCAAACATACTCACTTTTTCTGTTTCTGATTCCATAAGGGGGGTTTTCATGGGAAAATAAGCGCGGTGGGCTCCCACATCCTTCCACGTCAGTCTTTTAGAGGGTATTTAGATCTTGGTGACGATATACCAGTACTGAATTTCAGCTCTCTAAATTCTCTTCCTGATGCAAGATATTTTAACGTTGCAATAATTCGCTCTTCAGCAGTAACAGCTTTCCTCATCACAGTATGAGTTTTCGTGATTAGAGGTTTAACCAAATTTAAGAGTTCCTCAAAGGTTTCGTGATCTAGTCGCAAGTATATACGGAAGTCTTCGCAATCGAGCGATTGGATTAACTTCATGTGACTAAATTCATCACGGTTTTTTAAATATGTTTTTTCCCACTCCTTTCTTTTTTTTCGTGATATTTGTGGCGGCATTACTGTTGCCGCAACAACAATCGCAATTTTAGCGCGCTTGGATAACGTCGGAGGCATGACGTCTGAACTGTGTACACGCCACGCGGTTACTGCGAGATCCGGCCGTGTTTTGTGAGTAGCGGATTTGGTACGCCATACCAATCCGCTATCCGGCCCGTACCAAGTTCGATCGTCTATTAATACTATTAAGGGTTATTTTATTTTGTCACTCCGTACGCATTGCACAGCAAGATCTATCGAAACAACGTCAGTCCGCGCTCAGCTGCCGTCGTGTGTAGACACTGTGTCGGTTGTAAGCAGCAGCTCGTGCTCGATCGCTGTACGAACATGAATATTTTTTATACGCTCTACAATACTGTCTTTGAAACTTTACATATTTTGTACGCAGTCAGATTTTAAAAAAATTATGTTTCTGTATTTTTTTGAAGAATTAGTGATTTATAAGTTCATCTCTAAATATAAGGTGAAAGGTCTATCAACATCCAAGATGGCGCCTATGAAATTTACCAACTTCTCTGCATGGGTGTCATTTTCATGGTTTTCGGGGTCAACAATAACAAATATCGGGTCAAAATCCAAATCCAAGATGGTGCCCATGAAATTTACCAACTTCTCTTAATGGGTGTCATTTTATTGGCTTTCGGGGTCAACAATAACGAATATCGGGTCAAAAACGAAATCCAAGATGGCGCCTATGAAATTTACCAACTTCTCTTCATGGGTGTCATTTTCATGGTTTTCGAGGACAACAATAACGAATTTCGGGTCAAAATCGAATTTCATGATGGCGCCTATGAAATTCACCAACTTCTCTTCATGGGTGTCATTTTCATGGTTTTCAGGGTCAACAATAACGAATATCGGGTCAAAATCGAAATCCAAGATGGCGCCTATGAAATTTACTAACTTCTCTTCATGGGTGTCATTCTCATGGTTTTCGGGGTCAAGAATAACGAATATCGGGTCAAAATCGAAATCCAAGATGGCGCCTATGAAATTTACCAACTTCTCTTCATGGGTGTCATTTTCATGGTTTTCAGGGTCAACAATATCGAATATCGGGTCAAAATCGAAATTGAAGAGTGCAACTATGAAATTTACCAACTTCTCTTCATGGGTATCATTTTCATGGTTTTCGGGGTCAACAATACCGAATTTCAGGTCAAAATCGAATTTCAAGATGGCGCCTATGAAATTCATCAATTTCTCTTCATGGGTGTCATTTTCATGGTTTTCAGGGTCAACAATAACGAATATCGGGTCAAAATCCAAATCCAAGATGGTGCCCATGAAATTTACCAACTTCTCTTAATGGGTGTCATTTTATTAGTTTTCGGGGTCAACAATAACGAATTTCGGGTCAAAATCGAAATCCAAGATGGCGCCTATGAAATTTACCAACTTCTCTTCATGGGTGTCATTTTCATGGTTTTCGGGGACAACAATAACGAATATCGGGTCAAAATCGAAATTGAAGAGTGCGACTATGAAATTTACCAACTTCTCTTCATGGGTATCATTTTCATGGTTTTCGGGGTCAACAATACCGAATTTCAGGTCAAAATCGAATTTCAAGATGGCGCCTATGAAATTCACCAACTTCTCATCATGGGTGTCATTTTCATGGTTTTTCGGGTCAACGGCCAGCACGGAAAATGTAAAAATAACAGAATATAGGTACCAGCATCGTGGCAAATTATATTAAGAAGTTTTGTTATTCAGTTTCAATAAATTGTTTATAAGCTTTTTTGATTCAAACGTGGAAGTATTGTGTATGTAATATAGTATGTACTAAAATAATTTACAATAATCAGAATTATTAAGAATTGAGTGATTAACAAAAATATTGAATTTTACTATAAAGAAGCGTAGGGTACATCTTAAGATATTAATATTTTAATAATAACTCTACTTTTACCAATATCTGTCAATTTATTAAAATATTGAATTATTATAAAATTGTTAAGCCTGTCGATGCTGGTCAGAAAATTAAACAGCCTATAAAGTTCTTATAATTTATTGAATTGTCATCGTTCCTTGAATTTGAAATTATTACAATGGCTTGACATAAATAATTTAAAAATTTAATCTTAATAAATCCGTGTATATCAAATTCAATAAATGTTATAATCCTAAATACAATATACAACTAAGAATAACAACAACACTTAAAGAAGTAGCACATACAAAGTTTCTAGGAGTAATAATAGATGAGAATATCAATTGTAAAGTGCAAATAATATATCTAAAATTATAAATATAAAGTAACTAGTTGTACTAAGTTCGTATATGCGCTTAAGCAAGTCAAAAACGTAACAAGCTTAAAAACTGCTATCATGACTTAACACGCACATACTACTAGGTATTAGAAGAATCGCTACTGCGCTACGAGCTTATATTGTGGGGACACAGCACAGATATAAACGGAGCATTTATTGCTCAAAAAAATGTTTTAGGACAATGTACGGAATACATCCTGAGCAATCATGTCAACCCATATTTAAGAAACTAGGCTTGTTACCTTTGCGTCGCTTTATAGTTTCGAGATATGTATGTTTGTAAAAAAAATAAAGCATCGTTTTAATCAACTAATTATCTAAATCCGCGGAACTGGCGTGATCCACAAAGACTCGTTCTACATGATGTTCCCAAAATTACTAAAAATAATATGAATGAATGAATGAATGAATGAATGAAAACTTTATTAATAACAAACACAAACCACACAGAATAATACAACTAAGAAAGACTTAGAGGTAAAAATAATAATAATTAAAAACTTATACTTAGCATAAAAATATACAAATGATAAAAAAAAATGAAACAAATGTATGCATAATATTATAGTGATTATCTTAATTTAAAAGTACTGTGTAGCAGTCATTGTTATCAAAAGGAACTGACTCAGCGTCATGCTGCATTGGAATAATACCAACACAGCGCTGATTTTCAGCAGCCCCCAGGTGACCCATTGAGTAACTATTAATGTTAAAAAATAAATTTAGTTTTATTAAAGGTTCCATCATATTATTTTTAAAGATGATAATTTGAAATTAGCTTCTACTTGTTCAGAATATTACATAAATATACATACATACATAAATATTAAAATAACAGCAATTTTAGAAACATTTGCAGAAACAAACTAAAATTTCGATCCCATTATGTATTATTAATAAGATAAATCTTATAATGTAGGACTTATGCACATAATTTGTAAGCAGATACTTAATAATTTAAATAGACGTAAGGATGAGATTTTTAACTTTTTTCTGGAAAGTTCCAACAGTCTTCAGATTGCGAAACGGTGGTGGTATATCATTCCAGCACTTGGTGGCACTGTACCTAAAACTTCCTCTAAAAGAGGCGGAATTATGGAGTGGGACTGACAGAACATTGAATGCGAACCATGTTTCAAATTTAACTGGCTGCGCTGACCTAGCCATTCCAATTTACTATATAAATATTTTGGCGTTTTTGTCTTAATAATACCAAAAAGAAGCGTGGCTAAATGAAGTCGTCTACGAGCATCCATATTTAAAATATTTGCTTCTTTGAAGTATGGAGAAATGTGTTGTCGGGCCGGTATGTCCCAGCAAAAACGAGCACATGCATTTTGTACTCTTTGTATTGACTTTCTTGTTCTGCCAAGCAGCCTCGGACCATACACTGTATCGGTATAGTTAAACTTGGATAGAACAAAAGCCTCATAAAGACGTATGCGCAATTCTGTGGTTATAAATGGTCTAATTTGGTACAAAACTTTTAATCTATAAAAACTGTTGGAAATGACTTTATTTATATGCTTCTCAAATCTTAAGGATTCATCCATTATCAACCCAAGATTGCGAACTTCTTGTACGCGTTCGATATCCCTATCATTAATGAGTAGTCTTACATTGAATTCATTAATTAACTCTAAGCCGTTACAATTGCCGAAGATCATAAATTTTGTTTTATTCGGGTTTAAAATCAGTGAGTTTTTTTCAGACCATATGAATATTTCATGAAGATCAGCATTTATAATATCTATTGCCTGTTGGGCTTCGTGTGGCGAAAAAGAAAAATATAGCTGTATATCATCAGCGTAGATTTGATAATTGCAGTGTTTAATTTTTTTAATTATGTCTGCAATATATATAATAAAAATAAAGGGCCCTAAAATAGAGCCCTGAGGAACTCCCCTCGTTATAGTGTCACGTTCTGAAAATTTTGTGTTACCCTGCTCATCTATCACTGAAACCGTCTGTGTTCTATTAGTGAGATAGCTTTCAAACCACTTAATACTATTTTCACTAAAACCATAGTACGCTAGCTTGGAAAGTAGGAGATTTATATTTAAAGTTTCAAAAGCACGTGAAGAATCAAGAAGTATTAAAATTGTTACTTTTTTCTCCTCTTGCGCTGCCAAAATATTATCTACTACGTCAATGAGGGCCGTAGTTGTGCTTCGCTGTTTTCTGAAACCGGATTGGTGATCCGGTAGTATATTTTGAGATTCTAAGTAACTCATCAATTGCTTATGCACAATTTTTTCTATAATTTTTGAAGGACAGGGAAGTATACTAATTGGTCTTAGGTCGGAAAAATTGCGTGGTAGGTCATTTTTTGGCAGAGGACGAAATCAAGGCATGTCGCCAAAGGTCGGGAAAAGTATTAGTTTTGAAAGAAGTGTTAATAATGTGTGTTAGTATGGTTAAAGTCTGTGATAGCGTGTATAATAAAGTTATTTATGTAATTATGGTCCTGTTTATAAAAAGTTACCGAGTAGCATTATAAATATAATTCTAGATTATTTAACAATAAGCTATATAGTTGGCTAAATGCTTATAATTTTTATAGTGTAAAGGAATTCATGGATACTAAATTCTGATATTAATTGAACTTAGTTAAATATTTGCATGCTAGGAATAGTGCTAGCAAAACATATAAGCTCATTATTGTAAAATTTTAACATCATTGTATACTATGTTTTTTATGGTAAATAAATATATCGTAATTACTTTTAATAGATACTCACCAAGCTAATAAAAAAGTGTACAAAAAACTTCAAATTCTTCAACTTTTTTTTTCTAAATTATACCAACTAAGTAGTGAAAGGGCGTATTATTTTATAAATTTCATTTAAGATCACTTTATAGAAATTGTATAGAAATTACTTTATTACAGTAGCAGGAAAACTAAACTCCTCGAACAAGTTGCCTATTATAACCGGGTAACTCTGCAATGGATCAAGGGACACAGCGGTTCGTTAAGTTGTGATGCAGCGGATGGCGGTAGGCGGGCCTCGGCAACCCAGCGGCTGGTCCATTGTCACTCCTGCCACTACGCTTCAGCCAAGTGCGCTCATGGATACGTTCTCTTACCAACAACTTACACAACACCCGATGTGATGATGATGATGATGCCCTGTGCTGCCTCGGGGCGTAAAAAGAATAGGGTAGTCCCAGGTCCAAGGGTGTCGTAAGAGGCGACTACGGGCTTTTTGAAAGTGGGAGAGTCACGCTGCTGCCTTATGACGTCAGCACAATCGGGCCAGACTCGTCCGGGTTACTTACCACACTCGCACAGAATACCGGCGTGAAGTAGCGGCCTAGTGCCGCTATGTTTCGCATAGGTTAGTGTCGAGGACCGGAGGCCATTCCCCCCCGTCCTTTCCCCCCCCCCCCCCCAACATAATATGAGAGCGGTCCTAAAAAATAAATTACCCCAGGAGGGTACCGGCTCTTGTAGAGCCGGAGAATCCCTCCCCGAGCATTCGCGCTCGGGCTGCCCCTCGTATTCTGGGGAGGGCACAGTACCGCGTATGTCACAGGACAAACAGGGCAGCAACACCACGGCACCCCGCTCCACGCTTAATGTGGACTTTTGTAACATCCGGGGAATTCACTCCAACTTAAACGCCGTCCACCACCACCTTGAGACGGCGCAGCCGGCCTTGTGTTTCCTAACGGAGACGCAGATATCTCGACCTAGCGATACGTCATATTTAACGTACCTTTTTCATATTATTATCATATATTTCATGCTTCATGCCGGGGTATGTGTGTACGTTAGGGAGGATATCTGCTGTCGCCGTCTCGGCAATTTTGAGGGTAGGGGCCTGTCTACTCTCTGGCTCCGCGTAGATTTAGAGGACCGCGTCCGCATCTATGCGTGTGTCTACAGGTCCCATAGTGGTAACGCAGAAACGGATCACCTCATGGGCTGCGTTCAAGCGGCATTTGATGACGTGCTTGCTCAGATCCCCTCCGCTGAAATCGTAGTCTTGGGTGATTTCAACGGGCACAATGCCGAATGGCTTGGATCACGTACCACAGACTACGCAGGGCGATCTGTGCATAATTATGCATTGGCGTATGGTCTGTCCCAATTGGTTGAGTCGCCGACGCGGCTCCCGGATGTGGATAGCCACATGCCGTCCTTATTAGATCTTCTGCTGACTACACATCCCGATGGTTACCAGGTCTCTGTCGACGCCCCTCTCGAAACGTCCGACCATTGCCTGGTCAGGAGTGTAGTGCCTATCCGACGCCAACGTCGCAGACCACCAGCGACCCGCCGCGTTTGGCACTACAAGTCAGCAGATTGGGATAGGATGCGTTCCTTTTTTGCATCCTACCCTTGGGGCAGTGGTAACTTCAACCAGCAGTCCATGCCGCCGTTGCACATGAGGAATGACACCCTGGCCCATACGGCAAAAGAGAAAGCCGATCTCCTGTGCACTCTTTTTTCCTCCAACTCGACTCTTCGTCGAAAAACACCGCCGACCATCCCGCGGTGTCAGAGCTCTATGCCTGAAGTACAGTTCCGACAGAAAACTGTTAGGCGAGCTCTGTTTTCGTTGGACGTCAGGAAGTCGAGCGGGCCGGATGGCATTTCTCCAATCGTGCTTAGAACGTGTGCCCCTGAGTTGACGCCGGTGCTAACGCGTTTATTCCGGCACTCTTATTCAAAAGGCGTAGTCCCTGATTCATGGAAGTTAGCCCTTGTCCATCCGATCCCAAAAAAAGGAGACAGTTCGGATCCGGCAAACTAAAGGCCTATTGCTATTACCTCCCTACTCTCCAAAATTATGGAGAGCATAATTAACCGCCAGCTCTTGGTATACCTTGAGGGTCACCAGTTGATCAACGACCGGCAGTACGGCTTTCGCCATGGTCGGTCGACTGGCGATCTTCTGGTATACCTAACACACAGATGGGCGGCGGCTATTGAAAGCAAGGGAGAAGGCCTGGCAGTTGGTCTGGATATAGCGAAGGCCTTTGATCGTGTATGGCACAAGGCGCTCCTCGCAAAACTTCCATCATTTGGGCTTCCCGAGAGCTTATGCAAGTGGACCTCCAGCTTCCTCACTGGGCGCAGCATACAGGTCGTTATCGACGGTTATTGCTCGAATCCCAAGCCCGTGAACGCTGGAGTGCCCCAAGGCTGTGTGCTATCTCCCACGCTGTTTCTTCTGCATATCAATGATATGTTGGACACCGCCAACATGCATTGCTATGCAGACGACAGCACTGGTGATGCCGTATACACGGGCCATGCAGGTCTCTCTCGGGAAAACGTCGACCAGTGCCGGGTGAAACTTGTGTCTTCTATCGAGTCCTCTCTCGAGAAGGTCGCGGAATGGGGTAAGTTGAACCTTGTCCAATTTAACCCCTAGAAGACTCAAGTTTGCGCGTTTACCACTAAAAAAACCCCATTTGCCGTATCACCGCTCTTCGAGAACACTTCCCTTAAAGCCTCGCCTAGTATCGGAATACTGGGTCTCGAAATCTCGAGCAATTGCCAATTCCGTGGCCATCTGGAGGGCAAAGCCAAACTGGCTTCAAAGAAACTGGGCGTCATAAATAGAGCACGGCAATACTTCAAGCCGGCCCACATTCTAGCGCTCTACAAAGCGCAGGTCCGGCCTCACATGGAGTATTGCTGTCATCTGTGGTCTGGCGCACCCCAGTATCAGCTCGATCCATTTGACCGCGTGCAACGCAGAGCAGCTCGAATTGTCGGGGACCCAGTACTCTGTGAACGGCCGGCAACGCTCTTGTGATTCCTCTGGTGTTGCAGGAGAGTGTGGGCGGCGGTGATCACTTAACGCCGGGTGACCCGTGCGCTCGTTTGTCCTCCTATTCCATAAAAAAAAAAAAAGATGGATAAATGTCTCAAGCTGTAGATGAATTTGCAAGGTGGGCCTCGGCAACCCAAGACAGTCCGCCGCCAGGTTTCCATTGGACGGCCACGTTTCCGTTTTCCTTGAGGGTTCCAGTCTAGGGCTTGCCTCGGTATATGGTTGGGATCCCTCCGGAGTGTGTGACCTATCCAGCTCCATTAGCGGCGTTTTATCTGTGTTTTAATTAAACAGATATTAATACTTAGCAAGCTTCAAATAATTTTACGACTTGCAACTAATAAGGAATTATTAGATCTTGGCATCTCTTTATGAAAGTAGTTGTAAAAAATAATTTTAACAATAATCCTAAATAAATCCTATATGTATCAATCGGTAGCTCATAATCTATCGATTGCGTATATAAAATATGAGTATAACTGTTCTAGAGACAATATGGTTAAAACTATTGCAAATCTTTGGTAATTGAAAGAGCTGCTCATAAACATGATGGACCCTTTTTGCGATACTGGGTGGGTGGACATGTGCGTAGTGGTATTTGGCCCTTATGGTAGGGATAAGCGCCTTTAGTTTTAATTATTGTTATATAAGTGTATACAAACATAAATGTAAGTTATTTTTCTAACATATTATGTTGTATTTTGTATGGATCTGGGAAAACACTATAAATAAGTTATTGGAGTACTATCTCAGACGAGTCAGTAACTGAAACTTTTATCAGACATCTTGATGTATCTTCACGGTCATTTACTGCGTTCTTCTTAACAAAATAATATACAGGGCCATTAGACACACAGTCTCATAACGGTGTTTTGTCTTTTCCGTCTGATGTAAGAAGAGATTGTTTAACCTTAATTTTTTTATCGTAATTCTTTTTGATGTCATTATTTACGTTAACGTAACGTTAGGTATTTTATCCTTATAGCTTTGCTTGTTGCTAATTTCAAGAATTGTTCATTCAATTATATTATGGAAGCACCACGTTGAAGCAGTGATGTCTCGTAAAAGGAAACTTTTCTTTGTTTTTAAAAAATTGAGGTCAAGTATAATAGATGCTAATTACTATAGAGTGTCACGCTGTACGCCGCCAAAGTAGATTCACTATTTTAAAAGAAATATTTATAGTGAAGATTCAAAATCCTAAAATCCTTAGTTTAAGCCTAATTGAATAAAGTTTATTTGCTTTGACTTTACAGGAACTCACTACAAGAGCGCTTGCTTCCGGCACGCTGCTGCGCATGTCTTGTCACCACCGCTGCGACCTGACCCGTCCACCCCTGAAGTCATTCTCCAAGCTCTAGCTGAGTATGTGTCTTTGTCTTTAGAATTAAATTAAATTTTGTATAATTAAATTTAGTATTTTAAAAAATAGACCAAATTTAACTTAAATGAAATTAAATTTGGTAAGAAAACTGGTAAGACCTTGATGCTGCGCCTTGAAAGAACGCAAAGAGCAGTGCTTAAGGTCATCATAGCCAATAAGACTAGTAGATTCCCTTCGGTTGACTTCTACGCTCTTTTGAAAGTATATTCAATTAGAAAACTTTTTGTTCTTGGTACTATTTTACGTAAGCACAGTCAAATCTCTTATGATCCTGCTCTTCACATAGGAAAAAGAAGAACTGACAAAGTCTGCAAGACGGAACAATCAAGATTGATATAGTACGCAGTCATTTTGACTATCTTAGTCCGATGATATATAATAAAATAAATAAAATCCTTAATTTATATCGTTTGGCATACAATGACTGTAAAAACAAACTTTGTAAATGGCTTCTTGATCTTACATTCGACGAAGTTGAAGAATTGATCTAGTTCATACACTGCGAGTAAACCCACATACATACACACACTCACATACACACACACTTAGTTTTAGTATTCTTGTTTTGTATTCCATTTATTATTGTAAGCATAAGCATAATCAAAGTTGTTTGTAGTCTGGGCGCTGTGCGATATGTAAATTATGTAGTATGCTTGTTACCTTAAGTATATATTATAATACCTTTATAAAGAAAAAAAAATCATTCTCTCAGTACTGCTTCTATTCATCGATTTGGTTTTGTTGAACGAAAATGTTTTTTTAGTACCCGTCGTAAAGTAAAGACGAAAAATAATGTATATATTCTATATATAACAGTCAGAAAGAAGTCATAAGCACCTTGAGTTAAGCATTATCTTTGTGGTGAAGCTCTTATACCGTTATAAGTGTATAATATTGTAACAGGGACACAATAAATACTACGTCATAACAGTGTAATACTAAACAATTCGTAATCCAATAATAAGACAGTCTCAGATTAATATCTCTTCTGTACGGAACCAATTACTTCTAAAGTCTCATTTCCCAGACAAATAAACGAATGATATCTGTACTTGATATTGAATAATCTCCAACATGATAATTAAAATGTCGTCTGAAGTATGATTGAGCTTTTTCAGATCTATTCTCGTTTATCTCGTTTGGAATTATTAAGGTCGGAGTTCATTAGATCAACCTGATGATGGGCATCTGACTCGCACCGCATTGTTGTTCGACGTTCACTTATAGTTCACGGTAGGTATGTGATCAATGGATTGACGACTAACACACTCCATCAATATTCAATTCATTAGTCGTTTATTCTAACTTCTAGGTCTTTCGTTCCTATTACGCACGATGAAAAAAAAGATGGAACAAAGAAAATGACCATCATGTTGGAAAGAAATTCTGTGAATTGTGGGTTTGTTGTTTTGAAGAGTGCACCACTTGCAGTCCACTCAGACCCGAACGGAGTAATGCGCGGTCAAGGGTGAACATAATATTGCAATAGGAGCAGCGGGTTGTGATCGAGTGGTGCACTTGTCGACAACTTTTATCTTGATAGCGAGCCGTTCCGATGACGCGCGTTATCCATACAACATCAAATAAAGCTTAGCAACCATCCGAGGCGATGCAGTACGAATAAGGTTGCTCTAATGAGCTACAACCTTTATAAAATTTTAACTTCGTAAGAATATTTAAGAGTCGATGGCCCTATACGTATAACCATTGCTGATGATACTTCACTTATTTTTAAAGTGAAGCGACGTGCGGATATTGATGACGAGGTAAGCAATGCACTCTCAAAGATAGTACGTTGGTTTGAGACGAATAATCTGCACTTAAACAGTAAAAAAACAAAGTGTTTACGGTTCATTACACCAAACACAGCGGAGGTACAAACCAACGTACTTATAAATGACCAGAGATTGGAACTTGTGGACACTACGGTCTTCTTGGGTATCACGTTAGATAAAAAGCTTCAGTGGGGTCCACATATTACCCATCTAGCAGATAGACTCAGCTCTGCGGCATATGCAGTTAGAAAGATTAGAGAGTACACGAATGTTGCGACCGCTAGATTAGTGTACTTTAGTTATTTTCACAGCATCATGACGTACGGTATATTACTATGGGGTCATGCTGCTGACATTGATATAGTGTTTGCACTGCAAAAAAGAGCTGTTCGTGCTATATATCAGCTTGGTTATAGACAGTCTCTCAAAGAAAAATTTAAAGAAATAAATATTATGACTGTTTATTGTCAGTACATTTATGAAAATTTAATATATGTTCACAAAAATCGTCACCTTTTTGCTCTTAATAGTGATTTTCATTATTATAACACTAGAAATAAGGGATTGCTTGTAACTAATTCTAGTAGGCTTCATAAGATACATAATAGCTTTAAGGGTAAATGTATACACTTCTACAATAAAGTCCCAGCCACTGTTCAGGCATTATCTATAAATAAATTTAAATGTTTTATAAAGAAATGGCTCTGTCGTAAATCCTATTACTCCACTGCTGAATATCTAAATGATCGGACAGCCTGGGACTAGATTGTGATTATTTTATAGCGACTGTACAATATTGTATATTTTTATTGAAAAGAGCGCAGAAAAAAAAATGCTGGGAGAGTTTCTTGCGCCGCTTCTTCTCTCTCAGAGCGCCATTTGTTTCCGAAGCGGTAGTAGTATCTAGTAGTATAAGAAATGACATCAAAAAGAATTCATAAGGAATCAATTTTGAGAAAATAAATGCCTTTTATGCCTTTATGCCTTTTATTGACTACGATGCACTAAGTTCGATCCTCGCCCGCCACGTACCAACGTGTTTATAGTTTTCATTAGAATAAGCCAAATTGGCTTTGAAGAATCTGAGGGTTATAAATAGAGAACGGCAGTACTTCAAGCCGGCCCACATTCTAGCACACTTCTAGCCTCATATGGAGTATTTCTCTCATCTCCAGTCTGCTGCACTCCTGTAGTCTGAGATATCGTCCCTTGGATATATGGCGTTCCTCTACCATGCTATCTTCAAGGAACTTCCTTCCACTTACAAGCAAAGTATACAAAGAGTTTCCTTTAATTACGGTGTTTCCAGGATGATAAGACCTCCTTAATTACCCTCAAAAATAGTGCGTGTACTTTTCTTGACGTGTGGTCTTTTGACCACTCCTGTGATTCCTTTGGTGTGTGCAATCACTTAACATAATATTCAGGTGACCCGTACGATTGTTAGTTTTCATCTTCCATAAAAAAAATTGTGATTCTATAATTTTTATATTAAAAAGGAAAATCTTGTTTGAATCTGTATTTCCATCGATGTCTGTTTTTTATTTGAACTGTGGTAATCCAATGTGCTTTGAGAGAATTATTTAAAAACTTCTCATTTTCTCGTGCAATTTAATGCTTGTGAATATATTAAGTCTGTTTAACTCAATTGTAAAACTGAGTGCACATTTAACAAAGTGTTTTATGTTCCATGATTCGGATAACGCAGCTATTTAAAGTTAGCTATTATTTAATTTATTTTAAGTTAGTTTCAATGATACTTTATGAGATAAATAATAAGAAATCCGTAGGAGAACCAAAGTCACCCATATAGCCGAATCTAGATGATATCGAAACTGAATTGACAGAGACAGGGCACATAGCTTGACGGACAGAGATAGGGCACATAGCAGCAAAGTCCTCGAATAGCGACCACGTACCGGAAGACGTAGTGTTGGTAGGTTGCCCCCCATTAGACCGCCGATATGGTCAAGATCGCCGGAATTGGTTCGATCAGGGCAGCGCAGAACCGATCGTCGAGGTGATATTATGGGGAGTCCTTTGTCCAGGAGTGGACGCACCATAACATCTTTCGGCTGAAATAATGATGAAGTAAATGAATTAGTAACCGCTTGTTACATTTATTATTATTACTCAGTAAAGCTTCTTCATAACCCACTTAAAATGCAATGTGTGCTGCAGCTATTGTTTAACATTCAAGATACTGAGAAGCCAATGCCAAGCGTGGCTGACTGTTTACGATTTGTCACTCAATATCGGTTAAAGTAACAACAGATTTGCTGTGCTTGCTCTAAATTCGTTAGAGATGTTCGTCTCTCTTGAACGTTTAGTTCGTCTATACGCTAGTATTATTAAGTCTATGTGTGATACAGAAGATACAAATTAGGATATCATCCCCACCATCTGGATGTGTGTCGTTCCTTCACAGTGCGGTTTTAAAGGAACTTTCTTCCACATACACCAAAGCTGTGGAATAAGCTAACTTGTGCGGTGTTTCCAGGACGCTACCTTCAAAAAACCGCATACAATTTTCTAAACGGCCGGCAACGCTCCTGTGGTTCCTCTGGTGTTGCAGAAGAATTTGGGTGGTGGTGATCACTTAACATCAGCAGAACCGTGCGCTCGTTTGTCCTAATATACGAATATTTATGAAACTTGATAACAATACAATTATTGTTCGCAGAATAAAAATAACTTTGAACCATCAATATTAAATTATTTATTTTAATCTAACCTTAGGATAAAATTCAAATAATATTTGTTGATACCCGTTGGTGAGATTCTTTATTATTATAGGAAGGTGAAGAGAAAAATTGTTTCAACATGATAAGGCAGAAAAGTGTAGCGCTGAAGTGACGCTTGAAAAATTATCCATTTTAAAATAACAATTTGAAATGTTGAATATTTTTAAAATTATTCATTTCTTTAGTATAATCTCTGTTGGTCACTTTATATTTAACATACCAAATTTAATTGTTCCATAATTTATGCCGTAAGATAAAACTAAAATAAATATCTTAGTGTACGATGTGCTTGAATATTATAAAATGTAGGCTTATTAGCAGCACACATTATTACACTTCTATATTGTCTTCTGATGATCAAATTAATTTACTAAACATTATGTATATGTATGAATAATATTTTATACTGTTTATTTACCTTAAATGAAATATTTCTCAAAGCAGCATTACAACAAAATTGACTTAGTCATAAGTTTTAAAATACATAACAACATAAACAAACAGTTTTATGAACCAAACAAGATTTCCTACATAGTTGATTCCAAAAAATGGTAATTTTCGTAACAGCCAGTCTATAACCGGATTCAGGAGTAACCCAGGAGGGCGCACACTGCGAAAATTGAACGGATTTTTACAACATGACTATCATGATAATTTCAAATTCGATTCTTGATATTAATAACCTTTTTCACAAATCCGCTATATTAATTAAGCTGGATCGTATTCGATTCAAATTCAAAAAAATTTGTTCAAAATCACTTATTGAACGTCAAAAACTACCATTCACAATAGACTGTCTCAGACCTGAAAAGAACGGGAGCAAGAATCTCATCGGGCTTTTTTTAAATAAAAATATGGATTACAATGTAATATCGTACAATAAACATTTATGATTAAATATTAATATAATATTATTTAGAGCCTGAGGGTGTTCGCTTCATTCCCAGTCATAAAATAATATTGACAAGTGCCCCCGTGCCGCGGTATGCCTGCAACCGCAGCGGCCTGTCCATGTGTATTATTTTACGTGTATTAATAGTTTGCTTATAATTATAATGATATGAGTAAGTGTATAAGAAATATATTGAAACAAGCTATAATACCATGCAACATAAACCATCTTATGAACAAAGAAAAACAACACCGACTCCAAAAGTTACAATAATCGTAACTAGAATAAGATTAATTAATTAGATTGTATAAAAATACGCAATTATTTTTATACTTTCTAGTGTACATTATATCTATTGTTTTGGAATAGTTTTTTTGAAGGCGGTTGTTTTTTTGTTTAGAAATTTTTTATTTTATGATTTTTAGTGAATTTGAAGTACACTAAGAAACAATTTGTCTGAATATGTGTAGATATACTAAATTTTTCAATGCAGCAATGAACGTAAGTGCTCTACAATTTGATTACAGACAGTGTTCCGTTACTTTGTCATGGATTCCGTAATCAGAACCTAACCAAACTCTCACCAAACTTTCCAATAAAAAAAGAATCATCGAAATCGGTTGGCGCGATATTGAGTTATTCGTAAATTTGTCATCCACTTTGCTATACATATTAATAGCAAATTTAAGACTTTTATGGTTTTCTCATGGATGCCATTATCAGATCTGGACCAAATTACAATGGGACCACACGGGAAGCACTAGCTTTCAAATAAAAAAAGAATCTTGTATGACAAACGAATAACAGAGTACTAAACGGTGGTCTCATGCGGTTGCCATATGGCAATGTAATAAAATGAGTAATCAATTAAAAATTGGTTTATTCATTTAGGTCACAATTTATAGTACAGTACAATATATAGTACATATTTTACCGTTTACCACCATTTCGAAAAAGGGTGAGCTTTAATGGGTAGAAATGGCAAGAAACTCATTACCACGCTTTTACTTAAATATTCACAACCTCATCATTTCACATAGAATATTAATTACAATGTATGTAAAGTGATGCAATAAAAGTACTCAAACGTCACATGCACATACTCGAGTAATTTACAAAAAATGTAAAACAATAAAACACAGCTACTGAGTACAGTAGTTGAATTAATTTACACATAGGTATAGGATATAATAAATGTATAAGGATTATATATTAGTGAAGTAAAATCAAAATGAATACATTTCATATAATTTCAGAAATTTATTATTATCGGTGCCACCGAGGTTTAAGTTCATCATTATATTCAGCTTTACGTGGTAAATAGCTTTCGTAGACAGCTTTGAATGTGTCTGTCTCTAATAACATTGACATTTTGACGCTTTATAGATATTATTTATCATGTAAACATATATTATACGATCAAAGAAATCTTAAAATAAATATAAGTTCAAAGTGTATCAATTTCACAGAAGCTACTACCAGTGGGAGGCTTCTTTGCACCGGATGGCGGCTAGATTATGGGTACCACAACGGCGCCTATTTCTGCCGTGAAGCAGTAATGTGTAAGCATTACTGTGTTTTGGTCTGAAGGGCGCCGTAGCTAGTGAAATTACTGGGCAAATGAGACTTAACATCTTAGTCTCAAGGTGACGAGCGCAATTGTGGTGCCGCTCAGAATTTTTGAGTTTTTCAAGAATCCTGAGCGGCACTGCATTGTAATGGGCAGGGCGTATCAATTACCATCAGCTGAACGTCCTGCTCGTCTCGTCCCTTATTATCAGAAAAAAAAAACTTATTAACAAGGTACTAAATCAAAAAATGAACTTCTGTATTTGATTAAATTAAGATAACTTTGATATAATATTTAGAATTTGCAAGTAAAGTAAAATTATAATTTTAAACCGGAAAAAATTAAAAAATAAATTCATTCATAAATTGGAATAATAATTGGAAACTGGCAAATACAAAATCCACTTCTGCCTAACAATATTCATGTATGGCATAATAACAAGTTTTGTATTCGTTTTCTATAATGTAGGTGTGTGTGTGTGTGTGTGTGTACTATTTGAACAAAATGTGAAAAAATTTCTTTATTTCAACAATAAGATAAGCTGTAAGAAATGCTGTTCCAATTTTATCAATATACTTTGGTATCATGGTGGGAAATTATAACGTAATATAACAATATAATAAAAATAAAATAAAATATTACCGAGATGGACTCTTGTTTTATTTAATACGTTCACTGTATCAAGTATTTAATGAATGTAATTTTTAAATGTCATATAATTTGTTTATTATTTCATTCGTTAATGTTCTTATCATTTGATACGACATGGGTACATTCAAAAAAAGCGCGTACACCTTTCTAAACTGTCAGCAACGCTCCTGTGATTCCTCTGGTGTTGCAAGAATATGTGCGCCCACATTCTCGCGGTGATCACTTAACAACAGGTAACCCAAATACTCGTTTAAAAAAAAATATTCACCGAGATATAAGAAGTACACAGAGTTACTTGAATAAAAAAAGAAACGTTGAAACTTCGTTTGGTGAGCAATGATATTTAAAAGTAAGTAATATTTATAATAATGTAATTGTTGGTGAATACCGAATTCAGTAGATATATTATCATTTTTGAAACCATTACCTTGCTTAAACTTGAATAATACAAAATAATTATTAGCTACTTAATATGTAGCTTGTAGAAGGTAAGGATTATTTTCGTAGAAAACAATAAATGAGAATCAGAAATTCTTTCTACAACCAAATTAACTTATTAGTACTTATACTGTAGGTATAAAGATAACCTAATAATAAGATAATTGGGATAGACCAAACATGGCTGCGTTTTGTATCTAATTGAAACTGGTACTTATCAAAAAATTAAGTCTGGCACGAGACATTGGCGAGATGAGAATTTGACGAGTCAACATCTCCTGAGGATGCCTCGTGTAGAGGCGAAACACGTGTCGAATAGATTGAAGATGGAACTTAGCGGACTCTACATTCAAGAAGGCTCACAATATTTGGACAATTTGCGACAAACCTATTTATAAATTCACCGGCGCCATTTCGAAACTTTGCTTTTTAAATCATGCCGGAAACAAGGTGAGGTCAGCAGAGCCTAAAATAACGTTTGACTCAGGTCTGAGTGGCGCTAGCAGGTGCAACAAAGAGGTTCGTTAGTGATTCGTTCCTAACTGTTCGAACTATTTGACGCGGCCCACAATCGATTGACTGTGGGTTGCCATCTCACCTGCAAACGACTCAAACTGAGAAAATATTATGTTTTGGTACTCATTAATATAATTTGGTTGTCTGCTTGAGTCAAGGAGTGTGATCATTCAGCAGAATTAACTTGAGTAAATGAGTTATTTATTTAAATAGTTTTTGGTACTTTAATATTTTTGTTTGTATTTTTTTGCTACGCTAATACCGTTTCCAGCAAAAAATTTCAGTGAGATATATAAGTAACAATTAAGAATAACATATTATTGTTTTGTAAAGTTATTTCTAAGGATGAATATTTTTATTGAAGAGAAAATGTGACAATCTTAGCATGACTTGCGTCTGGTGGTGATGCAGTACCGGTTAGGATTACAGAAAAAACGTCAGTTATCTCATTAATGTTGCTAGTTTTTGCGTCTTTCAAACAAAACAAATATTGCTTGTACTTAATGAATACATGAAATTTATTATATGTGCGGTTTAACTCCGACGTACAACTAAAGTTTCTTGTGTTATTGAACTACTGTTTTGAAATTATATTCTATAACTAGCTGACCCGACAGACATTAAGCAAAACAATCAACAATAATTGATCAAAGCAAAAACTTGCTTACAAGAATTTTCACTAGAAAATTCTATGCACTAGCATATGTGCAAAAATACTTCGACAATCCTTGCACTTTTTTTCACCAATTACAACAACTCGAATAAAAATATTCCCATCTTTGGATCACAGACATCCTATATTTTTTTAAGCTTTCGTTGTATTGTAATTTTGGTTGTTAGTGAGAAAATAAAGTTATTATTATTATTATTTTTACAGACTCCATTAAATTAATGATGAGACTGCGTGACAGAGCATTAGCAGATTATCATAGAACAAACCTAAATTCTGATCGGCACTACAACTGCGCTCGTCACCTTGAGACATATGATGTTAAGGACGCGTTTACGAATCCGACAAAAATAAGATATTTTTCGGTAGAGTTTGTGATGAAATGAAACTAAATCTAACACAACTAAAAATAGCCACAAATAGATTACTTCTTTATCTCCAATTAGCGGTAAATATTTGCTTTAAAATGTTGATATTTTATGTCGTAAAAACGATTATCCGTTACCTCTTCACACAAAATTGACGAAATGGGGCTTCATTCAGGATCAGTTTTCTGCTACTATTTACATAATTTTTTCTCTTAAAAATTACGAAAGGGTAACAGATATAATAATTTCAAAAACACGGGAAATAAATTAATGAATATGTTATAAATAATCTCAGGAAAAAATAAAAATGAATCGTCTAAAATTCATATATTTTTCTGATAAGCATGAGCTTTAAAGTGTGGTATTAAGGGTTATTTTATTTTGTCCCTCCGTACGCATTGCACAGAGAGATCTATCGAAACAACGTCTGTATTTTTTTGAAGAAAAAGTGATTTATTTTCATCTCTAAATATAAGGTCTATATTAAATCGAAATCCAAGATGGCGCCCATGAATTTTACCAACTTCTCTTCATGGGTGTCATTTTCATCTTTTTCGGGGTCAACAATAACGAATATCGGGTCAAAATCGAAATCCAAGATGGCGCCTATGATTTTTACCAACTTCTCTTCATGGGTGTCATTTTTATGGTTTTCGGGGTCAACAATAACGAATATCGGGTCAAAATCGAAATCCAAGATGGCGCCTATGAAAATTACCAACTTCTCTTCATGGGTGTCATTTTCATGGTTTGCGGGGTCAACAATAACGAAATCGGGTCAAAATCGAAATGCAAGATGGCGCCTATGAATTTACCAACTTCTCTTCATGGGTGTCATTTTCATGGTTTGCGGGGTCAACAATAACGAAATCGGGTCAAAATCGAAATGCAAGATGGCGCCTATGAATTTACCAACTTCTCTTCATGGGTGTCATCTTCATGGTTCTCGGGGTCAACAATAACGAATATCGGGTCAAAATCGAAATCCAAGATGGTGCCGATGATTTTTACCAACTTCTCTTCATGGATGTCATTTTCATGGTTTTCGGGGTCAACAATAACGAAAATCTAAATCCAAGGTGGTGCTTATGAAATGTACCAACTTCTCTTCATGGGTGTCATATTCATGGTTTTCGGGGTCAACAATAACGGAAATCCGGCCAAAATCGATATCCAAGATGGCGCCTATGAAATTCACCAACTTCTCTTCATGGGTGACATTTTCATGGTTTTTGGGGTCAACAATAACGAATATCGGGTCAAATTCGAAATCCATGATGGCGCCTATGAAATCTACAAAATTTTCCTCATGGGTGTCATTTATTTATTTTTTTGCGCGGCGGCCATCTTGTATTTCAAAGTTTCAAAAATCCCAAAATCGTTCTCTGCACCCTCGAGAACCTCGGATACGATACCCATATTGTGGAAATCATATTTTTGCGCGGCGGCCATCTTGGATTTCAAAAATGATCCCAAAATCGTGCTCTGCACCCTCGAGCACCTCGGATACGATACCCATATTGTTGAAATCATAATTTTGTGCGGCGGCCATCTTGGATTTAAAAAAAAACTGCGTTTACTACACACGACGTTATGCGTAGAATTGCCATTTAAAGTTCTAATATTTAACTACTAAACGAATACATCAAACAATTATCAAAAATACATAGGTATTAAAAAAAAACAAAATTCAAACTTGCTAAAGTATCAACTTCATTTCATTCCCGCAACTAACTTTAAGGACGTGTATGTGTTTGAGCGATGTCAGTGTAGTGGTGCGATTCGATACCTCTCTGTTTTGAGAACGCGTCCTTAAGTCTCATTTGCCCAGTAATTTCACAAGCTACGGCGCCCTTCAGACCGAAACTCAGGAATGCTTACATATTACTGCTTCACAGCAGAAATAAGCGCGGTTGTGGTACCCATAATCTAGCCGGTATCCTGTGCAAAGGAGCCTCCCACTGGTGGTCTCAAATCCGAAATAATTTATACAGCGTTTTCTTTGAAAGCACCCCTTTTCCGACACCTCCAACAATATCATTAATGTAATACAAAAAAGTACACTAAAACTTAAAAAAGTATATACTAAAACCTTTCTCGAAAACCACGCTATCCATTGCTTACTTTGTTAGAAGCCCGACGAGATAGTCCTCGTCCTGTAATCGTTTAACATCACTCACATCACAAATCACACACCTACAATACAATACTACTCACAAATAGTCACACAGTTACATACATCCACACATCTTTACAAACACACATACATATATCACCGCACTCACCGGCGAGTGCGAAGTCTCTTCAAACCTAGAGTCCATTGGACTAACAGATATATTAGATCGTTAGTGATCTTCTCTCCAGCCAGCCTAGTGAGCAGGCGGTCCGAGGTTTGAGCCTCCTTCCGAGAGGCCCCGCGCCTGTTAGCTACATTTTCGGCCTCCAAGGCCCCTGCCCGGCTTCGCTGTAAAAGCCTTTAGGGCTATCAGCACAGAGGAGGTTTTTAGTCGGTAGGGGTGTTTACACCCGAGCCCGACATATGGGCCCCGGGGTCTTCAATACGTAAATGTATTTTCCTCCTCTCGAAAAAAAAAGCTATCCATTGGTGAAAACAGCATGAAAATGGGTGAAGTAGTTTTTTAGTTTATTGCGAACAGGCAGACATACAGACGCGGCAGAGGACTTTGTTTTATAATAATATGTAGTGACAGTGATATAATTAATAATTAACTGTCTCTTAATGACTCTGGTATATTTTGCTCTGAGTAATCGCACTCCCTTAGTCAACTATAGCGTTACAGCTCGGTCGTATTGAAATAAAATCCTCATCTCCCCCAAAAGTAATTAATAAAATTAAATAAAAAGTACTTGAAACTACTATGTGACCCGAATTGCTTTTCTTTTCCAACAGTGTCAACTATTCCAAAACGGAAATAAATAAAATCAAATACCAGCACGAATGAATCTAGAATATGTAGTTGTAAATAAGTTTTATTCTTCAGGATATTGCAGACCGAGCCAATTAGAGAGTTCGCGTCGTCATTATTTTTTATCCGCCGTCTTGAAGTCTGGATCCTGACCGCTTACAAATAAATGGTGTTGATTTTATGAGATCTGCTGCGGGGCTTGTTAAGACTCTTGTTACTACAGATGGCTGAGTTTATTGATGAGATAGGATCTTCAGTTTTAATGAAATCATTTAGTTCTTATATGGATTGTGATTTTTATATATAAATACTGAAACAAAGGATAAAAATTCTTTTCCAAATAACATTTATTACTTTTACAGTGTGTTAGTTTAATTATTAATACATAAATATAAAAAGCTAATTAGAAGTGGTCTCCATTGGCTGCAATATAGTCCTTTAAACGATGAGGCCAGTTATCAATAGAAGCACGCACTCTTTCTCTGGGGAAAATTCTTCACTGCCAATCGTACGGATTGATTTAGGGACTCCAAATTATCATGTCGTTTAGAGCAAGCCGTGCTCTGTAAAACTGATCATAAATCATAATCCATCGGATTAAGATCAGGACTAGGCGACGGTCAGCCTTCATCTCTGATGAAGACTTGGTCCGAAACATTCGTTTCCTACCAAGACTACGTAGACCGAGCTTTATAACCCGGCGCCGAGTCTTGCTGCAACGACCATTCTTGGTTGTTGAACATGGTGTTGTTAAGGGGCTTCACTACCTTCTCAAGAATGGTATCTTGATATACTTGTGCCGATGTTTTGATACCTTTATCACAAAAGTATGGCTCAGTCACTCCTTCATAGCTAATACTCCACCAAACCATCACTGAAGACGGATAGTGTCCACGTTGCACTCTGTCGACTAATTGGGAAGCTTCCAGAGAGCTTTGAGCATAATTATACGGTTAAAAATCTTGTTTGTTAAAATGTTGCTCAATTGTAAAAAAAATCTCATCCATAATCAAAAATTTTCTGTGACCTTCCTCTGCGTACCGCTTCAGTAGTTGGTTCGATTTTACCACCTTATTCTTTTTTAAATTATCAGTTAAGAAATGAAACTTCTTCGAATTCTTTCCCTTATTGTTTTGACCACCTTTTTCGTACGAACACTAGGTACTCGTAGGTACGTGGACGGCCAGATCTTTTTCTGTTACAAACATTTTACTAATACCATGCGTATGGAGAGTTTTAAAAGTTGCATTTGGCTAAATACCTACTTTGTGTAATGCAATCACAGCGATTCGGAATATCGCAAAATATTGTATAATGTATTGGCGCTAAAATGAGGCAACCCAATGAACATAAAAATGACAATGAATGAATATAAAAATGACAGATTCCAAATTCAAATGTAATATTTTGTAAGTTTATAATTGTAACAATATTACTAATAATTAACTATTAAATAATAAGTTTAATTGTACGATATTACTTTGTAACCATATTTTTATGAAAAAAAAGAAGGCCGCTGAGTTTGTTGCGCCCGTTCTTCTCAGGTCTGCGGCATAGTTTTACGAATGGGTGGTAGTATTTGACTTTCAATATGTGATTTCACATCAATATTTTAACTTCAGCAAACAGTGTAAGTGTATGATATTATGAGAAACATTTAATTATGATCTGGAAATATAACAATCTAATGTTATTTAAATTTTTTTTTTTATTTATTGACCCACCAACAGCTTAACATACAAAATATACTCTATATATTAGAAAAAAATATTGACTGGTATGCAAGACAATTACATACTTTTTTTGTATATAATATATTTTTTATTTGTACAAAAAAGGTACTTATTATAAATCGATTATCTGAAGTTCATTACCGATTAAAATGTTTTATTAAAAATTGCTGTTGTTTATTATAGAAACACAGATGTTTAGCTGTTTATATTTTATTTCCTTGACAAAACTATTTCGTTTATAACAACACCACAACGCATATTGACAAAGGGAAATCAAAGAAAAATCGATTAAAAATAGCAAAGATTACTGAAACATGGAATGAACCGTTACAAATTATATACTTATAAAATTAAGTATTCCTTTGCTCAAAATTGCAAACCTCCTAAAGTTCTTCACCGATCGTTTTAAAATTTTCACACAACATTCAAAATAATTTTATAAATGCAAATGTGAGAAGATTTTTTGATGGATTGTTACGCTTTTGTGCTTAAACTACTATTTACTTATTGATTGTTAAAATCGTTAACCAGTAGAATGGTATATTATCATTAACTTGGGCTGTATTTTATTAACAGAGTTATAATATTACATTTTAGATTATACAGAGTTCTTAGCGATTAGTGCACTAAGACAAGTATTTGGTAGTACTTAACTCAAACAGGAGTTCTCTGCGGTAGGCGGGTGTCTGGCATACGGGCTCTACTAAACACGACACTATGTTCAACTGTTTACTTATTTAGTTGTTTAAATGAGTCTTGGAATTAACGATTGTATTATATGATACGGGCTTAGGATTGGAATTACTTTGCAGTATAACAGAACATAACTTTTTTTTATAGAAGAGATGGACAATGAACATATATTCGTGTAACCTGTTGGTAAGTGATAACTTTGTAACACAAAGGAATTAAAAGATATTTAAACTAATGTTGGTTACATGCATAATAAAAGACTTAATTTTCGACAAATAATTATTTTCACAATTTTATTATATCATAAATAGTTTTTTTTTGTGACAATAAGGGACGAGACGAGCAGTGCCTTTTTTTTTGAGAGGAGGAAATACGGTTACGTATTTACGCCCCGGAACGGGGCGTAATATGTCGGACTCGAGTGTCGCAGCCCTGGCTTTCACAGCGAAGTAGGACGTGGGCCGTGGAGGCCGCAAAGACTACGCAACAACAGTCGCGGGGCGTCTCCTAAGGAGACTCGAACCTCAGACCGGCTGTGTGCTTGTGGGAAGGAGAGAGAATGAAAATGAAGATGAAAAGGTGATAAGAACACCCTCGCCGGCGAGTGTATAACTAAACATCGCGTCCAGTTAAGTTTATTTCATCCTGTGGAAATTCATTCTAATTTTTCGTTATTGGTGATGCACCTCCGTAAAAGATAAACGACCTCTATCACAAACGAAAAATAACGCCTACAATTTTTATCATGGCAAATTTTACGTTGGGCACCTAGAAGTTTGTCTTAAACATAAGTAATTCTAAATTTATAAAGATTAGAAATGACTATTATGTATATATATATATATATACTTAGTCTGGCCATAAATACGGTTTCAATTAAAAATAAACAAAATATTACATTTGAATTTGGATTCTGTCATTTTTATATGATTGTTCACATAGACGAGTAAAAAACTAAGGACTCCGTGTCACCTTACATAACAGTGAGGCACCAAAACAAGTCGGTAAACATGTAAATATATAGCCCCACGCATACACTTACACTAATACAAGCCGATCGACCGCCACTATGACATTTGCCATCGTCTGTGACAGATTAGTTTGCATCGCAATAAAATATTCTAAAAATGCCGTCGTGCGTCGTGAAAAAGTGTAAAAACAATAATATAAAAGTATTTGTGTATATATGATTATTTAAGGGAGAAAAAATTGTATAACTGGTATACCCCGTAACCGCAACACACTCGCTGATATCACGGCGCGGAGTCCTTCTTTTTTTACTAGTCCGTGGATTGTTCATTGAGTTTTCTCATTTTGGTGCCAATACATTGTACAATATTTTACGATATTAAAATGGAGTGGGGTGATAAACAGAACCGAAGCGCTGTGATTGCATTACACAAAGTAGATATGGAGCCAAATGCATTTTTAAAAAATCTCCATACGCTTGGTATTAGTAAAATGTTTGTGTAGCGGGCTATTAATAAGTACAATCTGACCTGCTCTGTTTGTGACAGATAAAGATCCGGCCGTACACGTAGTGTTCGTACGAAAAAGGTGGTCAAAGCAGTAAGGGAAAGAATTTTAAGAAATCTTGTCCGAAAGCAAAATATTTTATCACGGTAGATGAAGACTGCACCTAGTACCATGTTGCGTATTTTAAAAGATGATTTATTACTTGCAGCCTATAAGAGACGAACTGGTCATTTCTTATCTGATTTATAAAGCTCGGTCTACGTAGTCTTACGGTCGGAAACGAACGTTTGGGACTTCATCAGAGCTCAAGACTGGCCTTCGTTGATTATTTGCGACGAAATAAAAATTCTCTATGTTCATTCTTACGAACACTTTTTTATTTCGGTATAACTGAACTGAACTGTAATTTCAATATTGGGCATCTTGTTTTATATTTTAAAAAAACTCACCCGTATTCGCAAACGTTCACGTCAAAGAAAAAAAAATGTCATGCTTCACAATTATAGTTTATCTATACTTTTTTACCAGATTATTTAGCATCCATTACGAAATACCTACCCAAGGATAGGATACAATAGGATACAACTATTTTTGTGTTATACGAATGTTATTATAATTTTAACAAATTATAAATTTAATGAACTTGTAGCAAGAATATTTTTACGATTTAACTTACGAAACTACTGTTTGGTGAGTTGTGGGTGACTAAAAGGGTTTTTTGATGTGACAGAGTCATGCTGTCGTCCTATGACTACAGTACGATTGGACCAGACTCGTTCGGATTAAGTTCCTCACTAGCACAGAATAATGAAAGAATAATAATATGGGTAGGTGTATTTGTTAGGGAGGATATCTGCTGTCATTGTTTCGGCAATTTCAAGGGCAGGGTGTGCTCTCTGGCTGCGAGTAGATTTTTTTTTTTATGGAATAGGAGGACAAACGAGCGTACGGGTCACCTGCAACACCAGAGGAATCACAATTGCGTTGCCGGCCTTTAAGGAAGGTTTACGCGCTTTTCTTGAAGGTACCCATGTCGTATCGTCCCGGAAACACCGCACAAGGAAGCTCATTCCACAGCTTCGTGGTACGAGGAAGAAAGCTGCTTGAAAACCACACTGTGGAGGACCGCCACACATCCAGATGGTGGGGATGATATCGTAACTTGTGGCGTGTCGTGCGAAGGTGAAATTCAGCGGCAGGAATCAGGTTGAACAGCTCTTCGGAACACTCCCCGTGATAAATGCGGTAGAAGACACACAATGAAGCGACGTCTCTACGCAACGCCAAGTGATCCAGCTGTTCACAGAGTACTGGGTCCCCGACAATTCGAGCTGCTCTGCGTTGCACGCGGTCAAATGGATCGAGCTGATACTGGGGTGCGCCAGACCAGAGATAACAGCAATACTCCATGTGAGGCCGGACCTGCGCTTTGTAGAGCGCTAGAATGTGGGCCGGCTTGAAGTATTGCCGTGCTCTATTTATGACGCCCAGTTTCTTTGAAGCCAGTTTGGCTTTGCCCTCCAGATGGCCACGGAATTGGCAAATGCTCGAGATTTCGAGACCCAGTATTCCGATACTAGGCGAGGCTTTAAGGGAAGTGTTCTCAAAGAGCGGTGATACGGCAAATGGGGTTTTTTTTGTGGTAAACTCGCAAACTTGAGTCTTCTGGGGATTAAATTGGACAAGGTTCAACTTACCCCATTCCGCGACCTTCTCGAGAGAGGACTCGATAGAAGACACAAGTTTCTCCCGGCACTGGTCGACGTTTTCCCGAGAGAGACCTGCATGGCCCGTGTATACGGCATCACCAGTGCTGTCGTCTGCATAGCAATGCATGTTGGCGGTGTCCAACATATCATTGATATGCAGAAGAAACAGCGTAGGAGATAGCACACAGCCTTGGGGCACTCCAGCGTTCACGGGCTTGGGATTCGAGTAATAACCGTCGACAACGACCTGTATGCTGCGCCCAGTGAGGAAGCTGGAGGTCCACTTGCATAAGCTCTCGGGAAGCCCAAATGATGGAAGTTTTGCGAGGAGCGCCTTGTGCCATACACGATCAAAGGCCTTCGCTATATCCAGACCAACTGCCAGGCCTCCTTTTTTTGGGATCGGATGGACAAGGGCTGACTTCCATGAATCAGGAACTACGCCTTTTGAATAAGAGTGCCAGAATAAACGCGTTAGCACCGGCGTCAACTCAGGGGCACACGTTCTAAGCACGATTGGAGAAATGCCATCCGGCCCGCTCGACTTCCTGACGTCCAACGAAAACAGAGCTCGCCTAACAGTTTTCTGTCGGAACTGTACTTCAGACATGGAGCTCTGACACCGCGGGATGGTCGGCGGTGTTTTTCCGTTGTCGTCAAGAGTCGAGTTGGAGGCAAAAAGAGTGCACAGGAGATCGGCTTTCTCTTTTGCCGTATGGGCCAGGGTGTCATTCCTCACGTGCAACGGCGGCATGGACGGCTGGTTGAAGTTACCAAGAGCAGCTTTCGACAACGACCAGAACTTGCGTGTTCCGGTCGGGTAACTGGAAAGCTGCTCACCAATTTTGACGACGTGCTTCGATTTCGCACGGGCGATTTGCCGCTTAAAAAATCTGGAGGCACGGTTATATTTCCTCTTCAGAACTTTGCAGTTCGGATCCTTTGAGCCAGCGCCGCAACCCAAGTTCGATACGCCTGTTTTTTGCAGTCAGATGCCTTTAACTGACGCATCGAACCAGGGCTGTGATCTGCCACCGATCGGTACTACAGAGCTTGGTATAAAAATATCCATGCCCTGCAGTATCACATCGGCTACTGCAACGGCGCAGGCACTAGGATCATCCGAAGGGAAACAAACCCTGCCCCAAGGGTAGGATGCAAAAAAGGAACGCATCCTATCCCAATCTGCTGACTTGTAGTGCCAAACGCGGCGGTTCGCTGGTGGTCTGCGACGTTGGCGTCGGATAGGCACTACACTCCTGACCAGGCAATGGTCGGACGTTCCAAGAGGGGCGTCGACAGAGACCTGTTAACCATCGGGATGTGTAGTCAGCAGAAAATCTAATAAGGACGGCATGTGGCTATCCACATCCGGGAGCCGCGTCGGCGACTCAACCAATTGGGACAGACCGTACGCCAATGCAAAATTATGCATAGATCGCCCTGCGTAGTCTGTGGTACGTGATCCAAGCCGTTCGGCATTGTGCCCGTTGAAATCACCCAAGACTACGATTTCAGCGGAGGGGATCTGAGCAAGCACGTCATCAAATGCCGCTTGAATGCAGCCCATGAGGTGATCCGTTTCTGCGTTACCACTATGGGACCTGTAGACACACGCATAGATGCGGACGCGGTCCTCTAAATCTACGCGGAGCCAGAGAGTAGACAGGCCCCTACCTTCAAAATTGCCGAGACGGCGACAGCAGCATATCCTCCCTAACGTACACACATACCCCGGCATGAGGCATGAAATTATGCTCAATTTTGTGCCCGGGGTACGTTAAAAATGACGTATCGCTAGGTTGAGATATCTGCGTCTCCGTAAGGAAACACAAGGCCGGCTGCGCCGTCTCAAGGTGGTGGTGGACGGCGTTTAAGTTGGAGTGAATTCCCCGGATGTTACAAAAGTCCACATTAAGCGTGGAGCGGGGTGCCGTGGTGTTGCTGCCCTGTTTGTCCTGTGACATACGCGGTACTGTGCCCTCCCCAGAATACGAGGGGTAGCCCGAGCGCGAATGCTCGGGGAGGGATTCTCCGGCTCTACAAGAGCCGGTACCCTCCTGGGGTAATTTCTCTTTAAATACCGCTCTCATATTTTGTTGGGGGGGGGGGTACATACATTCAGTATCGAGGGTATAAATAGACATACTATTTTAATCTGGGTATACACACCTGAATTGATGTTGAGAAAGTAATTTTCACAGTTGTGTGCAGGTTATTGAGCGGCATTAATTTCACTTAATATTGCTTAAATATCTCCATCTAAAGCAAATATGACCTAGGTTTTAAATAGTACTAAAAGTATTGTATTAAAAAACTTGCGTTATATAACGAAAAAAGTGAATTCACACAATTTGTAGAAGTCAACAAGATAAAGTGGCTTATTAAATCTTTGGTAGTGGCTTATTAAATTCCTTTAATATATGACATTGTATTGAGTATTTACAACTAAATGAAATATTCTATCGTAGAGATTTAAATATTTGTATTTTCTTAACCTACTTCAAAAAATGGGGTCGGTATGTTTTTATTCAAGCTTGTTACCTCACAACTTTCGAGTGGTTGAATTGATTTTGATAATTATTTTTTTATTATGTTTATCTTAAGGCTGGTGTTTCCCGTGTAGTCCCATTGTAATTTGGTCTAGATCAATGACAGTGTCATCCATGAGAAAACCATAAATGTCTTTAATTTTCTTTAAGTATGTACGCTTGAAAATGCGAAAAACTCAATATTACGCCAACCGATTTCAATGATTCTTTTTTTATTGGTTTCTACTTTAAAGGTAGTTTGGTGAGAGTTGGATCAGAACCTATTCTGATTATGAGATCCATGACAAAGTAACGGAATTCTTAGGTGCAAATTAACGATACTTGGCCGAATCTTTTATGCAATGCTATCCGGATATTTGAGTCACCTACCGTAATGTCGTTATGGTCAAGTAATTGTCGTAGTTATGATTAATGGAACTCCTTAACGACTGTCAGTAATCAAATTGCATTCATTGCTGCATTGCAAAATTTATTAGATCTACAAATATTTAGACAAATTACTAGTAAGTGTACTTCAGATTCACAAAAAATGAAAAAATTGAAAAAAAGCAACCGACTTAAAAAATACTATTCCAAAACAATAGATATAATATGCACTAAAAAGTATAAAAATAATTGTGTGTTTTTATACAATCTAACTTATTAATCTAATTCCAATTACTTTTTTTCCAATTTAAACACAAAATAGAGACGATAGACTATCCTTGAGTTCCTGCGACATGCTAAAGTATGAGGCTTGATTAAAATGCTTAATTATCATCAGTCATTCATGTACATTATAATTATTAAATACATCTTGATGTTTTAACAAATTCCTAAAAAAGACTGAAAAGAAAGAAAGAAGGTATCGTTTTATTTTAGAAAAACAAAACCCTAAATATAAGGAATAAAATATAATGTAACGCCTTACACTATCTTAACAGCAAAGTTGTGCTGATCAACATTGGCCCTAAAATTTTGTCCTGATTTTTTAACGTGCATAGAAGAAAGAGAACGAGTTAAGCGATAAGTCCGACTATTGCATATTTATTTTATTACAACGATATCTAGTGACATGATCTTAACAAGAGGAGCAACACGTTCCGTGACAGTGGAGTGCCGCTCTTGAACAAAACAAAACTCGTCAGAATCATTGTAACTGCGCACGTCACTTTGAAACATCATGAGATGTTAAGTCTCATTAGTGCAGTAATTCACTAGCAGCGGTGTCAAACCGAAAAAAAACTACTGTGTGTTTATGACTGCATGGCAGAAAACTTAATTGGCGATCGCAATTAATTTATATATATGGTTCTGTTAAGAAGTTAGTAAGAACTGCGTGAGGTGGGTCTTTTTCAGCTCGTGTAAACAGCATTGATTTTGAAGTGGAGAAGTGTGAGTCCACGTCTGATACTCGTACCACAATACGCACACATTCAATATATACACCAGGCTCACGTTTTCTGCCAAGTACAATGACGACCACTGGAATATTCTGATTATTGATATTTGAGACAAATATGATTGTCTTATTCTATGTAATAGTGATGTCTAGGTTTTTAGAAAATTTGCCCACGACTACGATCAGAGCGTGCCGGAGCCTTTCACCTCAGAGCGTGACGGATCCGCCTTATCTACTACCTACCGGAAACATATGTATGTTGGCGCACGCCAAAAGAAGTCTTTACTTCAAAACAATAACGTTCACACATTACTGACGACAGAACAAGGTGCTACTGCGGTATTATTTACTCATGTGGTACAACTATCACTATCAACATGAACTACTGGCAGCAATTTACGACGACCAATGACCACCACGACTAAAAATATAGGCAGGAGGTCGTAATAAAGAGAGCTATTTAAATCAGGCGCTGTGTGATGTAACCAACACATTCCGAGTACAATTGTTTGATAGCTGTCTGCCTGAACACTTACAATGAACTAGCGCATAGAGTCGTGGACAATATAAAAAACTAATATTCCGACATTTTCAAGGAAATCAATATTTATAGTGTTTTGCTCGTTGACCTGGAACTATGAAAGTTAGCAAGTAATACCGTCTTATAGTATAAGTAAAAGTCTGTAATAAAATCATAAAAACCTTTTCTCTTTTTATAAGTATAGCTTATACGATACGCAACTCTTGTTTGGCGAGTCCGATACACACTTGGCCGGTTTGTTATTAGAGAGGAGGACAAACATTTTTCTTATTTTTTTTACCTATTTGTTGCATTGCTTCACATAGATTACAACATAACATAATAAAACTATGGACGTAATTGTTACCTGGAACTATTGATTTGATAGTCTGGCTGTACCTTCAGCTTCGGTGAAATTTGAATAGAACTTCGATACTTTAAAATTCACAATTAGTGTTTTTTTTATTTAATTTTATTGAATAATTAAAAATGAAGTGATTTATAGTGATTTGATATGTTTATATAATTATTACACTTGTGCAATTATTACTCTAGTTATGTTCGGTCATTCTTACCCGACACGACTCAATTATCACCCAAACGACCGTTTCAAAGATGTTCGTCACACCCTTACACACAATACACACACAATGTAGACCTAACCTGAACATTTAGTGTTAACATAACTGAACTGAACGGATTAACAAAACACTCTATATTAAGGTCTGTCTGTTTTTTGACACACAAACGATTATTAATAATTAATAAAAAAAAATATTGGTTGGTTGGTTCTGCTTTCAATTCTACGTATGAATTGAATTCGTAAAGTAGGACATCGAAATAGTTGTATTAAAAAAACAATTGAAACATTGTTATCGGTCATTGACCTAAAAGACCTTACTCACTCGCAGCATATACGATATTAATTTATTGATGTAAATATTAAATATGCGAACACAATTGTTTCACAACAAATATGTTCAATTGGTCTTAATATTGCACGTGCTAAGAAAGTGTTATTTTCTAAATATAAATATTCGTTCGTGTACCAGGTCACTAAAAAGTCTTACTAATACACTAATATACTACTCGTTAATACTAATTATTTGGGTGTTTTGTTTATGGAATAATATGTGTACATTGTAATTAATATGTATACGAAGATATTTATTATATTTTTAATTATTCTATCAATAAGAGAATAGAAACATAATATTAACTTTTTTTTAATTTTAAGAATAGATCTTGTTTTTCTTAAATACAAATTTAAAATAGCACACGTAAAAAATAATAATTTCTTAAATTTAGGAATCATCAATGAACCTTCTAAGAAGCAACTTAGAAACAAACGTAGTAAACATTAATTGTGATTGAGATCTTTCGTATAAAAATTATTGCAGTCTTGAAAAAAATTAGCGTGATCCATACTTAATAATTGTCTTACATTTATTCAAGAGTACCTATTTGCTTTTTCTGTCCTTTTTTCTAGGACTTCTTAGGTTTCTGCGCAGGTGTTTCGGAAGTCTAATTTTGCCGTCTTGTGTGATTATAAAATTATTTAAGTACTATTCTTGATAATTTCATAAAAAATTAAATTGTTGTACTAAGTTCTTTTTTAAATACTGCCAACATCCTTAACATTTATCTTCTAAATAGACACAATTAAATCAAAACATTTAAACACATTATACTAGTTTTTAGTTTTCAAAAGATGTCAGTCGTCGCACAATACTAAAGATATCGCGAACATTTCATTAATTTTTCCTTTTGTACTTGAAAATAATTAATACACACAAAATTTTTCGAAAATCTTGCCTAATGTTATGGTCATAATACTTATTAATGAAAGTGTATCAACGTTAGAATCCTACTGGCGGCGGGGAGTTCGTAAGTAGTGAGGGGCGATTTTTTTTTATTGAGAGTAGGAAAATACACTTGTTCGGGTGTCTACGTACATGGTCAGCCCCTACCGAATTAAAACCTCCCTTATGGTGGTAGCTGTGGAGTGGAGGCCGCAAGTACTACGCAACAACAGTCGCGGGACTCTCGACCAGGAGACTCGACCCTCGGACAGGCTGTGCAAAAAAAAACAAGCAAATTATTTTGCCTTTGGTTTGATATTTCCTTGCGATAATTTTATGTCACAGTTTTTTTTTTCTTTTTAATTTGTTCAGTAATGGTATGGTGATGGTAATATTCAGTAATAAACAAGTTTTTCAGGTAATTATAAAATAAGAGTTTCCTTATAGGAAAGGAGACATAATATTATATTAACTAAAAATCATAAGATTTGTTGAGTAACGAGATCTGAAAAGAAAAACAAAACCTTTATTTGATGTTTTATCTTACAAATATTTACTTACCATTGCGTGTGAGAGAGAATAATATATCTAATGGAGATAGAGCAAGATAGAAAAGGAAAGCGAATCCATTGTTACTGTAACCTGCTCTGATTGACAAGTCGTTAACAGTCAGCCACGCTGGAAATTAGCTCCTTTATAACATATTGAATAGTTATTAAACCACTAACTGTCGCACACATTAACAAATCAAAATTGATCACGCATTACCGCGCTGTCAATTCATTTATACGTTAGTATATTCGAAGGGTGAGATCTATAGAGCGTACTTCGAATTTGCTCAGACTTTGCTTACGTAAAACTTAGTTGAGTGTGATACAACGCGAACTTGACTTTTGCATTGGGCTGTCAAAGTTTAAGCTCAGAATAATTTCAGCTGTCAAAGGACTATACAAACGAAATCAAAGATTATTCTAAGCTAACACTCAGTTATGTTTTAAGTACCTAAGTAAAGCCTGAGGAAAGACCGCTCTATAGATTTTGGCCTAAGTCTTTGGTGTCGCCAATAAAACTTCATGCTTATTCTTTTAAAATGTAAAGTTACCCCATTTTGTTAATGTCGCGGTCACACCTTCTTTCATTCCAACATTCCATCCTTTTCACTCATAGCCCATACGGATTAGGAACCGGTTCACGAGCTCGTCACTATGCACGCGCTCTTATAGCTTCCTATGTTTATTTTCGTCTACAATAAATGATAATGCATCAAATGTCAACAATCATTCGTTCTTTATCTGTGGTTTAGAGACGTCGTGCTCCGAACGTGATTGGCTGAGAGCTCGTCGCGACTGCCAAAATTAAAAATATTAGTGAATTAGTGACATAGTCCCGCGCATGCGTAGTGTGAGGTGCCCCCGGAGGTCAAGTTGATCGTGTTCAGAGCTCAAATTATTATTGTTTAGAGTTTAAAATATTTTTATAGACTTTCTAAATGGCTAGGGACATCGGTTTGGACGGCATCTTAGAGGAGATAGGGCCCTTTGGGAAATATAACGTGATTAATTATGCGCTACTCCTGTTTCCTATATATTTGGCGGGAATGTTTGGATCTGTTTTTGTGTTTGAAGCTTCAGATATATATTACAGGTATGTTGACTGAGATAATAATGCCAATTAAATAAAACTTAAATTAATAATTCAGTAACTTATCTCCTACTAAGGTTTTAAGTGTAAATTCCAAAGAGTTCTGCTAATGGTCACGTATTTTTTTGTTCCGCGACAATGTACATAACAACTGTCGTAGGTACTATATTATTTTATTAATATATTATTTTTATGTTTACAAATAAAAGCTAGGTTGATAAAAGCTTTTTTCGTTTTAGGTTATATGATACATATTTTCATTGTTATGGCTGTATAAGTTACATCACGCATGCGCTCCCAGAATGTGAGAACTTAAAGCTTAAAGAAGGGTTCGTCGGTAAAGTGCCTTGTTCCCACGAGAAATAGCATTTTAGAATTTTAAAACAATTCTAGTGACTTTACTGAAACAGCTAACAATGTGTTTATAATATACGGTTGTGTCCGTTAATCTTGTAATGAAGTTAGTATATTCGCCGAACAGTCGCGTACATCGATATTAAAACGAGCGCTTATTGCACGGTTGGTCCGGTCATAGATTTGGAAAATAGTAGCGTTAAATAGAATAGACGAACAAAGTGTTAGAGCGAGAAAAACACCTCTAACGGAGATACATAAAGATAGAAAAGGAAAACGAATCTATTGTTACTGTAGCCAATTTTAATTGACAAGTCGTAAAAAGTCAGCCGCGTTTGGCATTAGCTCCTTAGTATATTGAATAGTAAGCCTAACGCATGCATTAATAAATCATTACTGGTCACACATTATCGGGCCGTCCGGTTGTCTATTCGCTAGTATATGTTACGTCTATGGTCTGGAAGAGGTCCTATGTCGCCGCGATATGAGACCTTAAGAGGGGACGCTAGCAGCGTTATTCCATACAAACGTATTCCCCTTTTTTCTCCCTGGATAATGCTTCTAGAGAGGAGATTTTTTGTCAAAAAATCTAGATAGGCTAAAGCTATATATATATATAGCTACGTTTTGTTTTTTTCAATCAACTATCGACATAAGAAAATATGACTCTTCAAACATCGTAGAAAATGCCAATCTTTTACCGCCCTCTACAGACTTTTGAAGAAACAGAATTTTGAAAGGTTTTCAATAAAAAAAGAAAACGTACCGACATAGACTCATTCTTCCTGAAAATATTGTTCCAAAAATTTTTTGGTAGGTTAAACAGGGGAATACGAAACCTCTAATTGGTCAAATATTGTCTCTACGGGGAAGGCTGGAGGTGAGGGGCGGTTGGCCAGTCCGAAGTATAATTTAAAAGTTATGCACATAATATTTTTTTTTTATGGAATAGGAGGACAAACGAGCGTACGGGTCACCTGGTGTTAAGTGATCACCGCCGCCCACACTCTCCTGCAACACCAGAGGAATCACAAGAGCGTTGCCGGCCTTTAAGGAAGGTGTACGCGCTTTTCTTGAAGGTACCCATGTCGTATCGTCCCGGAAACACCGCACAAGGAAGCTCATTCCACAGCTTCGTGGTACGAGGAAGAAAGCTCCTTGAAAACCGCACTGTGGAGGACCACCACAAATCCAGATGGTGGGGATGATATCGTAACTTGTGGCGTGTCGTGCGAAGGTGGAATTCGGCGGCAGGAATCAGGTTGAACACCTCTTCGGAACACTCCCCGTGATAAATGCGGTAGAAGACACACAATGAAGCGACGTCTCTACGCAACGCCAAGTGATCCAGTCGTTCACAGAGTACTGGGTCCCCGACAATTCGAGCTGCTCTGCGTTGCACGCGGTCAAATGGATCGAGCTGATACTGGGGTGCGCCAGACCAGAGATGACAGCAATGCTCCATGTGAGGCCGGACCTGCGCTTTGTAGAGCGCTAGAATGTGGGCCGGCTTGAAGTATTGCCGTGCTCTATTTATGACGCCCAGTTTCTTTCAAGCCAGTTTGGCTTTGCCCTCCAGATGGCCACGGAATTGGCAATTGCTCGAGATTTCGAGACCCAGTATTCCGATACTAGGCGAGGCTTTAAGGGAAGTGTTCTCGAAGAGCGGTGATATATGGTGCATCGCCCAGATACTATGGGTTTGCTTGTCGATTTAGTAGAATTTATTTATGGATAATTTTCGTGAATGTGAGATGTATTGAATGTAGTGCGTGACTGATGATTATATTAATTTATGTAGAATAAATCGATATAAGTTACCTACGGATAGACAAGCATGTATAAATTATACACGCAATCACAAGTATAAGGGCGCGTTTCCACTGGCACGGAGCTGGGCGAAACTGAACTTTAATTGATCAATCACAGCTGCTTCCATCAGCGACATGGAGTAGAGATTTTGAGTAGGTAGACTTTGATTGTTCAGCTCATGAACCGATAGTGTATATATTTATTTCGGTACTGTAAACATACTAAAATAAAATATGTAAAAGGGGGTGCTTATTATTACACACAATATATAATATAGTTATTTTCCAAATAATTAAGTAATTTATTATATCGTTACATCTACTCTTCCCCGTACAGGTAAATTGCTTGGAATACGACTGTCAATCAATTCGAGTAGCAGGCATTTGTAGAATTTTTTTCTAGATTTGCTTCCACGTTTCGCATAGATCCGTCAACTCAACAAACAACAATTGTTTCATAAAGTTATATCCTCTAGGCTCCATAAAATAATATAATAGAAGTTGACTGTGTAAACATGATAAATGAAATGATAAAAAATTAGGCCTTTGTCCAGCAGTGGACGTCTTCCAGCTGATGATGATGATGAAACATGATAAAGAAACATTGTGATTCCTTTTCAATTTTAACAAGTTTTTGTGAAGTGTACAAAAATCGGTATTTTAATTATCTATTCCATCTTTCGTATTAATTTCATAAATTTTATATTGCTTATTACTTCCACAATGGAATCATCATTTAAAATGCATTCAGGAGTAAAACCGAAAATAAAAACATTCGTGGTTATCCTCGAATAACCCGCTTTTGACATTGTCCTGTCCAGTTTACTTCGAACATGCAGTAGTACCGTACATAGTACAGTAGTACAGATTTGGGAGTTTAACAAGGACTTTAATAATTCCGCAATAATTGAGGTTTTTTTTTTTCGTAGCTTACAGACTTTTCCAAAATTTTACGCTTGGTATGTATATATCCACATTACCCACACAAAACAGACAGATGTTTTTCGGGAGCAGCGCGACAGCACGAGTTTCTTCAAATACCTATTTTTCAAATTCCGTTCGACCCGGGTTCCCTCTTAAAACCCAACCTTTCTGTTGAATGCAATTTACGCAGTCAACAAAAAATGTAAACAACACTTGGTGCTTTTTAAATATTCCTCATAATGGCTGTATTAGGCCCGTACCTCCATCCCAAAATCAGTAAAACATTCAAAGTTTTGTATGGGTTTGACAATTTACATTTTACAACTAATAGGTATACTATCACGGTTGTCGTCCAGAGTGATAAGCTCTATCTCTCACACATATTCTCTCAATCCTGATACTACTACTACTATTGATCGGGCCCCTTTTCAACGAATCTCTGACCTGATCGAGTACTGTTTCATATGAAACAATATGGATTTACTAAGGAATAGTCAACCACGGTGTGTTAGCTATTCCAAAATATCTTTGGATTGGTATCGTCTGTAACTTATCTAAGGCTTTTCATTGTGTTCAACATTCAACGCTGGTTGGGAAGCTATGCCAGAATGAACAAAAAAGGAATCCGGTAATATTAAAACAATAGAATTCAAAAAGTCGATGTGAATGACAAGAGATAATCTGGGACTCCTCTCAATTTAGATGTGCCACAAGGATCCAGTTTAGTTCTCTTTCATATTTACATTCATAATCTTAGATAGATCTTTTGGAACAAAAATATGAAGGATTATTGTATGCGAATGACACTTCACATAAATTTATAGTAAAAAGAAATTAAGTTACGTACTTAATTACTTACTAATATATCTAAAGAGCAAATCCTACATAGAGGACGGACGTAGTGAGTTTAGGATAGTATAAGAGCAAACGCAATTAAACCAATTTTTAGATAGAAAACGAAACCAATTTACACTTATTATAAGGGTTCCTTAATACTTTAATTGTGAGCTGTGAACATGACAAGAGTGTAATTTGTAAGTTGCCCTAATAAATAAATAATTATCTAAGGGTTAAGCATTATTTCCACAGATCCTACAAGAATTTTGTACAGTTTTTGTTAAGAAGTCAGTGCTCTGCCAACTGAGCTAACCGTTCTAGTGACGTATCGTCATAAAATTTTGTATGCTGGTTATCAATTGTTAGATCAGTTGGCAGAGCACTGGCACGGAGCGCCAGAGGTCGTGGGTTCGATTCCGCATTTTATTTGTGTAAAAGCTGTTAATTTTCTTCTCATTAAAGCTAAACCTTTTTTTGGTTGTAGTTATAAGTAAATATAACTTTCAGAATGGAACGATTTGTTTTTGACATGAGTAAAGAAATTATTTTATTTCATTCGACAATGTCGAGTATTAGTAACTAACCAAACTAAAAATTTCCACTCAGACAAGCGACGTCAAATTATTTATGCGGTCTTTGATTACACTGTTTTATTCACATTTTTATAAACAATTGATAAAATAGATTAAAAGGAAATTACATTCTGACGTAAATTTAAAGAGCGACAATTTATTTAAATTTTAATCAAATGTGTTAAATACTCATCTATATTAAAATATACACTGAAGTAATTTATTGATAAGATTATAATTCATTGTAATACTTACTTTCTGAAAAAATGAGCCAAACATTAATGTTGGTTATAGTGACACGCCCCGCCCGTAACAAGCCAGCGCCGCTCCGTACAATTCTGAGTTGCATCCCAATTGCGCTCGTCACTATAAGACATAACATGTCATTTATTCCAGTAGGTTCCCTTCTAACGGTAACACAATAATGCTTGCACATTTCTGCTTGACGGTAGGAAAAGCGCTGCCGTGTTATCCATCTGCTGGCATCCTCGGCAATGAAGTCTTCCACTGGAAAAACTGATTGTTTACTTTTAAGTCTACTTTACGTCTTACATTGTCTAGACGGGTCTTTAATAATATACATATTTAACTAGTTTCTGTGTACTTACGAGTATATATTAGACTTATAATCTAATATATAAATATTCTTAATAATGTAATGTATATAGGCACATAAGTGAATTTGCTAGAAACTGTCATAACCATAATGTTAACACCAGGAACAGACATAAACTTATAATGCCTACTACTCGGCTAAGTCAACTTAGTAAGTCTTTTATGGAGCGATGTATATGCTTTTACAACAAAAAACCGGATAATGTTCAAAACAAATGTATAGCGAAATTCAAAAGATCAAAACGATTGTGTGGTAAAGCCCTTACTATAACATCAATGACTTTCTTAATGATTCCGCGGATTAGGAATGGAGCGACCGCCCTCAGGCCTATAAAAAAAGTGTGTGCGTACTTATGTATCCCCGCAAGAAGCGATACTTCTTTGGCCTAACAAAGCAAAAATCCTTACTTTGACAAATAATTATTAAATAACGAATACGGCTGTATGGACTTGAATCCTTTGCCTATCCTAATAATGGAAAGAAGAAACCAAAAAAAAAATAACGAATGTTGCAAACTTCAGAAAGTTTTAGGAACCAACTTCACCCTGTTACTTTGTGTTACAGTGATGCGCGCGCATCTTAAAATTTCACTCTCTTCATTTTTTCATAACGCGCCTAAAGAAGTAACTTCAATAAATTTTATTGTACGATATTTATTGTAAAGAAGCCCACTGAGTTTGTTGGGCGCGTGCTTATTATATGCCTTTTTGAATAAAAATATTTGAATTTGAATTTAAATCGGACTAGGTAGCCAATCGTAAGACACGAACATTGAAAGCTAAATAAGTAGGTAGTAAGAACAAATGTAATTTAGCTTCAGGCAACCAAATGCACATATTTCAAACATTTTCGGCAAACGGTTTCCTTAATCAGAAACGATAAACAAACTGATTTTATATTGAAGAGGAGCACCGGGCAACTTATAAAGGGGTTACCTGGTGGTATATGATCACTGCAGCTACATACTGCCTAGTAACACCAGAGGAATCACAGGAGCGTTGCTGACCTAATAACCGGTTGAATAAACGTACATTGAATTCAAAAACCGAATACATATTAGTATGTCGTTGCGAGGATTGAACCTAAAGTTAAAAAAAGAAATAATTAGGTAAGAAGAAGTAGAAGTGACGTAGGTAGTCAACGATATTTTCCCTTTTTCTTCGATTAAAATAATACCGGATAGAGACAGAGATACGTTGAAGTATATCCAGTCATTACAAGGTTACATTCATGTTTTATAATTTTTAAGATCGTCTTAAAGACAAAATGTTATTACTCATTTAAGTTGCTCTCCTTCCAAATGCCAAAATCTTTTTCATTATATTCTCAAATGAATAATGAACAAATCTTCACCGATGAGAAAAAAAAATATATAAACTATGTATTACTTGTACGGAAAACTTAGCGTCCGACTGCAACTCGCAATTGACATATTTGTTACAAAAGGACGTTCATAAAAACACAGTAAACATAAGAAGAGCTGCTCGAATTGTCGGGGATCCATCGCTCTGTGAACTGCTCGATCATTGGGCGTTGCGTAGAGATGTCGCTTTTCGCGGTTTGTGGCGTTCCTCCACAGTGTGGTTTTCAAGGAACTTTCTTCGACGTACAACCAAGATGTAGCTACCTTGTGCGGTGATGGCTTGACGATACGATATGCGTACCTTCCAAAAAGGGCGTACACCTTCCTTAAAGGCCGGCAACACTTCTATGATTCCTCTGGTGTGTCAAGAGAATGTGGGCGGCAGTGATCACTTAACACCAGGTAACTTGTACGCTCGTTTGTCCTCCACCTCCTTTTCTATAAAAAAATATCGCATTAATTAAGAATCTCCTACTTTTTTGAAGTCGGTCGACAGGTATTTGTAATGTTTGATTTGACCAGAAGTACAATACAAGACGCCTAGTTCGGAACACGTCAAACAATATGTACAATGTACACAATCAGTTTATATTCACAATGGCGATGGCGAGCTGGAGGGCCGGGGCCGGGGGCGGGCCGGTATGCAGATGAATGTAAATAGTATTGAATGGGCCGGGCGCCTCAAGCTGTCTCCTTATCGTACGATGCTCATGAGATTAGTTCACTCGTGACTCGTACGACCGGAAATATGTGATTATATTTCATTCCAACTGGCGTGGATGGAATGTATCTACGTCTTCATATATTAAAATAGCGTGTCACGTTGTTTGTCCGCGATGAGCTCCTCAGCTACTGAATCGATTTTAATCAAATTTTACACACATTGTCCAGTTTGAACCAACTTGAAAGATAGGAGACTTTTGATTTCAATTCGCGATTTTTAACTTACAGATTGACATTATTTCATTAAAAACAGGGAAAAACGAAATATATATTGTTATCAATGAATTTCCACAAATTTCGTAATTAATAAAAAAGATTTTAAATTTGGATATTGTGTGCACTTGTGAAGTTCACCATCTAGTAACTAATCTCTATTATTATAAAAAAATCATTTGCTGTTCGTTAGTCTCGCTAAAACTCAAAAACGGCTATATAGTTTGAATACCTTGTTTATTCAGTTACCTTTAATACCGGGGTGATTAAAAATAGGGAAAACTCATAAAACATTAAAAAAATATGTGATATTGGTTATTACTAAGACATTCACTTACGACCAATGCAAACCAAAAATGAGATGAATTGTGCAACTTATACGAGAGACCTGATGGTAGAAACCACCGCTTTGAAGCTCATTTGTAAAATCACAGGAATCTGAGAAAATTATTTTTTTTATGATATTATCTACGGATTGAGAATGGAGCGACCGCCCTCGGGCTATTGATAAATTTGATTGTACAATATCAATATTGAAATGCAATTTTATTAAAAAAATAAATCTTTAATTAGTGGTATATGACGTTCAATAATTGATTTAAAATACTATTATGAATAAAAATATTTAAATTTGAATGATAAGAGCTTTGTTGAACTTTAGTTTAGCATATTTTTACTAAAACAAAACTATGTTTTAAAAAAGTCTGTCTTCTTAAAAAATTTGTTTAATTAAAATTTATTTATGCATTACTCAATCTCACAGAAAAATACAAAGAAATATTAACAACTGGTACCTAACAACATAATATTACTAATTTGTTACTTTTTAGTAATTTAGCATTTTTAATGTAATCAAAACCAGACAGATATAAGAAGTACAACCAAAGAAGGTTTATAAGAAGTTTATGTATTCTATAAATATTATGCAAAAAAGACTTTTTCTTTTGTTTTACACTCCAATTATTATACACAAAACCTTAATTTATTATACACCTAATCGCTATATGTTGCAGTGAAAGCCGCTTAGTTAATTATTACACAGTTAATAATAATATTAAGTAATTATAAATGACAGTACTACGCAGACATGTATGCCTACGCAACAGTGCCAACACATCAGAACCTACAAGCTAACAATTCTACATTAATTTGTCTCTTTAATAACTAACAGCTTGTTCACTAATTCAGTAGGACATTTGATTACCTGCCTCATATCATATTCTGTGATGGTTCCGTGTTGTGCTTGATCAATAAGTGATGAGGAATTATTAATTCAATCAGTTTCATCACGTCCGCCTGTGTCAAGTGCAGCCTGTTGAGGGATTATATCTGAACTCCTGGTATTAACGGTACGCCCAATATAGCCGTGGTCAAACCTAGTTGCTTTAAAATATTCAAGCGGCTGCAAGGCAAATATTCGGTATCAACTTCTAACTTATTAAGTTTTTAAAATCAAGATAACAATTTCTATTTAAGTGCAGCTTTTACGCCGGAGTTAGGCACTGAACCAATCATAGTCATTTTACTCAAACGTTCTCAGTTTAAAAGAATAGCTCTATTATAAGGTATATTTTGTATCAAAATACTTTGCATTTTGTTGTGCTAAAACTAGAATAAATTATAACATCAAAATTATTTTTAAATGGCTCCGACATCTTTATATCAAATTAATTATTGACACACGTATGAACGAGTGTCAACTTTTTTTAACTATCCTAGTGATCCTGGTGCTACAAGGCGATAGTGTCACCGGTCCTTTATATAGTTTGCAAATATTCAAGTAAATAGTACGTCCTGCAGTGGTTGAAAATCACGTTACATAAATGGATACGTACAGATAATGTTAACAAACTAAATGCGATGTATTTATTGTGATAAATGTTATTGAACAAGCCTACTGTAGAGACGGCTATCACTTACAGCTGCTGTTGGACCGCTCACCGCACTATCACTCAACATCAAGAGTTCGGCTCGTATTGATGACGTCATCACCGCAACCGCAGCTATGTGACTACTTATATAGGACAGGGCTGCCAACCGTACTCTAAAGTAGAGTACTGTATTCTGCTCCTTTTTTATATGTTTACTATGTATAATCTATTCTACTAATACGAGAGGCTTTTAATAAATATGGAGAACGACCTGCAAATTCTTTGGTACCTAATAAAATTAGCTGGAAATGCTGAATATGGATATAATTTATAGTGAAGATAATTGGAGTATCTTTTGTTGTTGCAGAGATAAAGTTTATTGGATCGTGTTGTTTAAAGTGGACAAAGTTGCATAATAAGTATCTCCGCTTGAAAAATTTAAGTACAGAACAAGTTAATCTGAATTTACAAGATTATATTTAAGGGGCAAATGCTACACCGTACTAAACAGTTGCACGTTGAATTTAAACGTCAAAGAACATCCTCCATCGATAACCATAACTCTCATCGCCCAACAATGGTAGTGCCCAAAAAAAGTTGAAATAATTATTGTTTTAGTAGAATATCGTCATGTTATGGTATTATTAGTACAATAAATACTTTTACATCATAGATTTCGACTGATACTGAGCATATCAATTTACATGCACGCTTAGGGATGAAAAAAGTGTACTGTGTTCCCAGATTGCTTACCGATGCACAGAAACAAACGAGACTGAACCTGATCTATCGAGCTTCTTTGTAACTAATACAACAAAATATAGATAAAATTTGGAGAAGACCTCCATCTCAATCTAAGAAACTAAAGGCGAGTCGTTCGACCGGGAAGATCATAATTTCTCTTTACTGCGATAGTAAAGTTGATGAATATCTTGACCACAGAGGTACTGTTACTTGTTCTTTATATTATGCAAATAAAATATAAAAAAACTGCGTAACGAAATAAGTGAGAAATGGCAAGGAAAAAGAGGCAAAATACTCTTTTTATATAAACTACCTTTTTGGCACATGCCAGCGCAATATTACTTTCTCAGAGAAACATATATACGTGCTGATTCCCTTGGCATGAAAGTCAGTAGTTATTGATCGCATTACAGTCAGTCAGGTATTAAATATAATGTTAATGTGACAAGTTTGGAGGAAAAACAAATTAGGATTTAGATATAGGTACTGTTTTATTATTAATCTGTACTCTTGATTCACCCTCCCTGAAATGAGACATACTCTATTTCTTCCATAAAAAGTTAGCAAGCCTAATGTAGGGTAAGATTGGAAATTCAATTGACAACTTTCAGATTGTCAATAGAATTTCTACGCAAGTTTGTTGATTATTGTTAATCTAATTCTAAAGTTACATAAAAGGCTCGATTTTTGTATTTTTACTTGTAGAAAGACTCAAGGCCCAAAATCGTCTTTGGGTTCTTTTCTATTAAAAAATGTAAAGAATCGCTCATTTAAATATAATGTAAAAGTGCCTAAAAACTTGTAAAAGCGCTTTTTCTTAAATTTGAATACAAATAGTCGCCCCAAAATTCGTGCAGTAGATTTCATCCAATTTATGTATGTTATACAAATTCTGATATAGGCAAAATACACAAAAATAACTTTGTATAAGAATTGGACACTTGAAGATTCATATTTATTTGCTTAAAGAAACGGGCTAAAAGTAAAGTGTACACATACAAATAGGTCACGAGGATAAGGTTTTATTTGAATATTTGTCACGAATATCGTACACTATCGTATTGTCCCGTATTACATTTGGTCTGAGTTCCGTGCAATACGATTTTCAATTTCAAATGTCTCGTGGAGTGGAGCTACAATCGATATCTATTCTATTGTAACCAATGTGCTTGATACGAAAACAACTGACGTAGTACAATACGAATGACATCCTACATCATGTCGAGATCATCACGTTTTATTGTTATATTTTATAGGTTTTCGTATAACTGTCACGCGTTGCTACCGGGATAGAACCTTGTCTTATTAACTTTTACGAGACGTTAGAAGGCAGTTGTAAGCATAGACTTGAACGTAGTGGTTAAATTCACTTGGTAGACTTAAAATATACTAACATATAGGTTGAGCTTAAATCTAGTCAAACGTGGCTGACGTGACTAGTAACTGACTAACAACTTATCAATCAAAATCAGTTACAGTTTCGATAGATTCACTTTACTTTTATATCTTTCTGTATCTAAGTTAGAGATGTTCTTCTGTCTTTCACACTTTGTCTTACTATACGCTAATAATATATTAGATGTCTCTGGTCTGGACCAACCCTCTCTAAAGTCATCCTGTACACATATAATTGCACAAGGTTTACAAGTTTCTAAGTTTGTCTAAAACCATAAAACGACTTACTAATAAACAAATTGAGAATTATATTTTTAGTAGAATCGAATTACTACTACTATTATTAGTCCCTTGATATGAATCAATAACAGTTTTTTATAAGTAGATACATAGTATATATATTATATTATATATTTTGGTATTTCATCAACAAAGTAAGCATAATATGTATAAAAAAATGTGTCATTTGGTGAAGAGGTAATGAAGAACACAACAAATGGCCTCCGGAACATCAAACTGATAAATATTTCAGGACAAGCAAGACAATGCAAACCAAATATGAAGGGTTTTATTGAAAATGGTACAATCATGTAGAATTCCTGAGCATAGTTAATAATAAAACAATAATAAAAACCTAGCCATACTCGTAGCTTTAAAGTGCTATAGGTACATAGCAAAACTCGCTTTTTGAACAGGACATACTAAAATTTCGATGTGTAACTCGGATGCTCGGCTCAGTTGGTAAGATCGCTCTTCTTTCGGACGGAACCTGAGAGGGGCGGATTCGAGTCCTGCATCGTACATATAATATTTTGGTACAATACAAATTTGTAGATTGGTAAAGGACTTTAGCAGATTTGCAAATTTGAACAAACATACATTGGATGTAGTCCATTCGTCATGATCGTGAACGGCCGTTGTTTGTAGTTGTCGATGATGTAATCACGAACTCTGTCTTTGTTGGTAGGAAATAGAACTTAACATGACGTATTCCTTAAAATTTATATCCCATAATCCCTTTCTTATTTATATTTTGTGCAGGTTGGTGCAACTACCTTATATACTGCCCCTATATATTTCTGATAAATACTGTTAAATTTTAAGGCACAAGTTAGTTTCCAGATTCATAATACTCATACACAGATCCTTTGAATTAGAAGCCCAAATGCTTTCAGTATGTAGGAATCATAATCCAATTTAACATATCGGACGGGTAATTCGACATTATACCGATCTTCTATGGCATATTATAGGAAAGAACGATGCCCTCAAAAAAATCTCGCTTTTCTTCATTCCCGTATCTGTCCATTTATTCCATCCATTGTCCAGAAAGTAGTTGGCTTATAAAAGACCTTCGCTTTCTATGCAGCAAGTTCTCGTTGGTACTTTACAAACTAGTGAATAAAATCTCCTAAAAAAAGTTACTAAGTTAGGCGTTATTTTGCAGAAATCTAAATTTTATGAGTTTTCTTGTGTGTTAATTGTCACTAAAATTTGTCTTTAACCAATTCGACACTGTTTTGCCAGTACACGAGGAATCCTTATGAGATGTTGTCTCGCCCAATTCCTGAACGAGCTTTGTTTTACTTTGAGTCTCGTAAACTCATAACATTTGGATAAAATCTCCTTTATAGTATATTTTAATATGTTGACTGGCAATATTTCTATATTAATACTTTTCATTTTTACAGATGTAACGTATCGCAGTGTGAAGGATTAAACGATACGTCATGGCTCCAGTATGCCTTACCAAAAGAGAAGACTGAACTATCGAGATGTAAGAAGTTTGAATACAAGGAACACAATCATAGTGATATTTGTAGCAAAGACTCGTTCAATAGAGAGATCATCAGAGAGTGTGATTCGATTGTTTATTCTGATGAGGACTCAGTTGTTAAAGACGTAAGTAATATAGCAGGGATCATATAAACTAAATAAGAAGGGAATACAAATGATGTAAGTGCTAATTAATTGTGGGACGACTGTTGCAACACCCCGGTTATTGGCTGACTTGAAAACTAACTGTCCGATAACTTGCTTATATGAGGTCCCCATTGAAGTTTATAATCTAGTGCTATACCCAGAATAACAATATCTCGGGCCACCTCTATCTCATCTCATCTCACTTCACCTCATCTTTAGATAAGATATAACAAACCTTTCATTTTTTTTTTTGTTTTATTATTAAACCAATGGTAAAAAGACCACAGTTTACATTGTGAACAAATACTTGTTTACGTTTAACTTTAAAGATCAAAGAAGAGTCATCTGCAAATAGTACTATTTCATCATTTTTAGGTAAGGTAGATCGTTAGTTTAGATAAGAAACAGATATGGCTCTAATATTGAGGCCTTTGGCATCCCCATTCTCTGAAAAAAAAACTATTCCAAAATTTTTTTTATGTACTAAAAGGTAAAAGTAAGTATTGCGTATCACATACGAATAACAAACAGTGAGCAAAACAGTTCTCCTGAATATACTGAAATGAAAATTATAAGGCTACCTAAAAGTCAATCGAATTACTACGACAATATAATGTAGTTACAACATTTATTGTTATTTTTGGAATTGGTTTCCTCCCGCTGCGGCCCCGCTCTCGCCTCTCGCTTTGTGACGTCGCGCGTGCGACATAAGCACATCTCACCTGTAACTATCTGTGTAGTTACAAACCTACCTTGTCTAACACCGATTTGCGACTACCATCGAATATGATCCGCTACCACACCTACAGAACAGTACGTCCAACATTATGTACTTGTATAACGGTAATTTTGGAAATTGCCCCATGGTTTTATTATACCTTCAGTGGTAATATTTGGTAATACACATCTTGTCAAAATTAAGATAACTTTTATTATTAACATACTACAGCATAATACTTTGGGAATAATACACAATTTCTTATACGCACAGCAGCCATTTTATAATTCAGCAACATGGTTTTTTTTATTCCTTTTTTCAAGGCAAACAGCGCTACACTTTCTATCAAAATTTCAGGTGAATTACTGTTTCAGTTTATAAGATGTATCTCAGACAGACGCTGACAGACGGACAGTAATGTCTTATTAATAAAGTTTCGGTATGGCACTGGAAAATGTAAAAACCCGGCAAATCAAGGAAAAGCGGAAGACTGAATAACGATGCTAAAAAAGTAAAAAGCTCACGGATATTGAATCGAAGTTTAAATCTTATTTTAGAACTTATCAGGGCGATGAATTACTCGTATAATGTATAACAAAGATAGCCGTAACCGATGTTAGGACAGACGATGAGCCTACTTGGAGCTCGTCACGATAAGTAAATTATAACAGAATAATATATTCAACTCAAAACATACTACATACATAATATAAACACATCTAATCTAGGGTTAGCCGTGAACTATTTATAGATAACATTAGCATAAGATTACAAGTTGAAAACGGATATGAGCCAAGTGAACAACTATACCTTACTAGCTGTTGCCCGCGACGTCGTCCGCGTGGACGCTACATAGCAGCAAAAATAGTTCTAAGATATAAGAAAATATTCTTAATATTTAAAGTGTCAAATTTTAAAGTATTATGTAACGTAAATCCGAAAATTAGTATTTGTTAATAGACTAAACGGAGGACTCTACAAAGCGCAGGTCCGGCCACACATGGAGTATTGCTGTCATCTCTGGTCTGGCGCACCCCAGTATCAGCTCGATCCATTTGACCGCGTACAACGCAGAGCATCTCGAATTGTCGGGGACCCAGTGCTCTGTGAACGGCTGGAACACTTGGCGTTGCGTAGAGACATCGCTTCATTGTATGTCTTCATTTATCACGGGGAGTGTTCCGAAGAGCTGTTTCACCTGATTCCTACCTCCACTTCCCCCACCATATGGATGTGTGGCGGTCCTCCACTGTACGGTTTCCAAGGAGCTTTCTTCCACGTACTACAAAGCTATGGAATGAACTTTCTTGTGCGGTGTTTCTGGGATGATACGACATGAGTACCTTCATAAAAAGCGCGTACACCTTCCTTAAAGGCCGGCAACGCTGTTGTGATTCCTCTGGTGTTGCAAGAGAATGTGGGCGGCGGTGATCACTTAACACCTTTGTCCTCCTTTTCCATGAAAAAAAGGACAGTTTGTTCAAAACGTGACATTTGTCTTAATTAGAGAATTTTTATACCCACCATTACTTTAAACGAAAACCAAAAACCACGATTCGAATAATTTATACATATGAACCTTCCTCTTGAATGACTCTATCTGTTGCTGAAAATTGCATTAAAATACGTTGAATAGTTTATTTTATTTATTTATTGGAAAACAAACAGCTTAAGTTATGTTACACATTGAAACACATAATTTATATTACACAAGCCAATAAAGTTTCCACTTAAATATAAACAAAGTAGGAGTGAATATAATACAAAACATAATGATTTGATATACAATTAAACATAAGGCGAAAAAAGTACACAAAAATACAAATGAAACAAAATTGATCGGTTGGACATATTTTAAGGATGTTTAAGATATTCTTTAATTTTATTAGCTCGATAATATTAGTTCGATAGCTGCTATGAAAAATGTCTAAGTGACTATAATTATTATTATAAGTGTTGCATGCTCTTATAATAAAACAATTGCTAGTAAAATTAGTTCTACGAACAGGGATAAAGAATGTATCTATAGAACGTGTATAATGTTTTGGACAGTTAAGTTTAATGTTACTTAAAATACGATTGGAATCAATTAATTCATGTAATACTTTGAAAAGGAAAACTTGATCTCTGTATTCTCTACGCTGTTGTAAATAGGTAGTTTAATTGAGGAGTATTACAGCTTTGAAACTTACAATTTAATCTTTTAATAAATTTATATTGAACACTTTCATACAAATGATTTGAGTTTTCTTTAGTGTTAATTCCGCCAATAATTTATCTTTAAACACGCGGTTCTGTCTCGTGGCAGATTTTGGCGAGACAACACGTCCTGAGGATGCCTCGTGTAGAGTCGAAACACGTGTCAAATTGTTTAAAGACAAATATTGGCGGTATTAACACTAAAGAAAACTCGAATCATTTGTATAATTATGGATTTCCGCAAAGTAACGCCTACTTTAATAAATTTTCTTGAACACTTTCTATAGCATCTATATATTTTGTATAACGTGGGTTCCAAGCAGTCGAAACATATTCTAAATATGGTCTGACATAAGCATTATATAATAGATTAAAAGTATGAATATTTTTGAAGTCATTTCCCTGTCTGAATATAAAACAAGCATTTTATAAGCTTTTGCTGTCAAATTGTCTATATGTTTTTTAAATAAGAGAGCCGAATCTAGCGTTATCCCAAGGTCTTTTATTTCTGACACCCTTTTAAGGGGTTTATTGTTTATTTTATATTTGAATAAAATTGGCATTTTTTTCCTCGAAAATGTTATCGTACAACAATTGTCAACATTGAGGTCAAATCAAGTCATTAACGGAACAATAGTTTCCTAACTCAATTAAATCGCTTTGTAGTTCAAAACAGTCCTGTTTTTCTTTTATTTTTTTAAATACTTTGTGTGTCATCCGCATAAAGTTAAATATTAGAATTTTGAAAAGATTGCAAAACATCATTAATAAATATGTTAAATAACAATGGTCCAAGGTGAGAGCCCTGAGGAAAGCCAGATCTAACAGGGACAAAACTAGAAATAAATACTTTACAGCTACCGCTTGTGTTCTGTTACGGAGATACGACTCCAACCATCTTAGAAGGTCTCCTTGAATAGCCTTCTGTACTTAATTATATACTTACCTACTTGTTAATAACCAACCTATAATTTTTCCGAATAGAATAAAAATAAGGAGGAATCGCTATGTTTGCAAGTAGCCTGTCTGCAGTGTACGGGGAAAACAAACGGACGGACATAGGAAGTAACTGCGTCGGATTAATAACACATTGATCGATCAGTGTACGCACACTACGATCTACTCGTACTTACTTATTGGGCATCTACTCAGGGCCGAGAGCGCGAATAAGACAGCGGCGCCATCTACACCCCGCTTAGCTATTTACTGGTGGCTCTATAAATGCTGAAGACAATCTGACTAGGACAAAATAATGTGGCAACTAGTGCGGTGTCAGAACAAACAATTACCTAATTCTTTTATATAATTAGGTGTTGGAACATTTGTTTTGTTTATCTAAAACTATTTTATAAATCTCCATGATTCTCATTTCTAATTTTGTAAGTCTATGTAATATGTTTTACTTAGGTCTAATTTGCCTCGACACAACACTAAAAGACTGAACACTATTTTTGAACTTTACTTCACGGCTTTTGGACCCATCAGCAAATGTATCGTACTCTCACTACTTATGTACCATACTTGCACTAATACGTATCTCGTATTTCAACACGTTTTACAAGACAATTTATATTTATATATAACTACTTGTTAATTATTATTCTATTTCTATATGTTATAAAATATTTATCTGTTTCATATAAATCACTCCGACATAATTGGTGCCATAGTGTAGCGCCATCTATTGATTCATAAGGGAAACTTGTCTTAACAGTATTTTTGACAGTCCGTATTCCAGAAGGTGTCTAGATACTATGGAGGGTAGAGTCAAGGAGAATCATCTCATATGGGAGATAAGTTGAAAAAGTGTCCAGCTTATGCTGTAAATAAAAGTTCAAAAAGCTTCCACAATGGCGGAAAAATAATGTAGTAAATATTATAACTTTAAAGAATTAGGGTGATGTTATATTTGGCGCTTCTTTTAAGATACAGCCTGATGTTAATGTATCTTAAATTTTATGGAACGCCTTTGAATAGTATAAATTGTGTCTACCTGGATTTCATTGTTTAAGGCATACAATACTTCATCTTCATCATCCGTCTAGCGTTTATTTACAAATCCATGTTTCTGTGGAATAATTAGTGGTCATAATAGATGAAATAAAGTGTGATAGATTAGTTTTCGAATAATTTTGGGATGACCGATATCTTTGAAATCCCACTATAGCTTTTAATATTATGTCTGTCACCACTTTTAAAAATGGGGACAATTAAAGATATTAACCATATTGATGGTAAACAACCTGATTGTAAAGATTTCCTAAAGAGTATATCTAAACGAATTGAAAGGAGAATGCCGGAAAATGGGCTATATTGCTCACTATCATATGTCTGAACCAAGTATGCAAACAAAATTTTCTTTTAAATTATAATATTCATATATTAATTTAAGTCAGATGCGAACAGGTGTTTAAAAGCTATATGAATAGAATGTAATTTATCGTTTCGAAACAAGCGGAACTGCCATATTAGGACGGAAACGTCACTGTCACTTAAACACTAACCAGTATATTATGAACTCCCTTTTAAAAGGGAAAAGCAAGGATAACTACATATTATAGGAAATAAAACCGAAACAACCCTAACTTTTTCCACACCACTGGTTAAATATTATATTATATATATAGTATAATATTAATATGATTTTATCAAATCATATTAATATTTTCCATTTGCCGAATATTAAAAAACTGCACTATAATTAAAAATAACATCAGTAATCATAGAAACATAATATAATATGGATAGGTAGCGATATCATTTTTACTGGTAGGTTTGGTATGTCAATTAGATCTACACTACGTGTTTCTTCAACTTATTTTCGTAGCTGCGTAAAAGCAAAGTATGCTTCGCCGAACAACAGAGTATTTTCACTACCACTACATACACAACAGACTATACATGTATTGTGAAGTTTGATCTTTTCACGCGTAGATGATTTTGAAGAAAATATAAAACATACCATCTAGGTCGTTAAAAAAATCCTAAGTGCTTAAAAGCTTTTCATTTAACATTATTATAATACTATAATTTCAATTAAACCGTGGACTCATAACACTAATAATTATTGACACGATTCTATTAGGTTACCCGATGCCACTGTTGAAACTAAGGTAAACCAAAATCACAAAAAAACACTGGTTGAAATGTCATGATGACAGGTTTTGTCTATATCTGTATGTTTTGTCATAATGACACGACGTACAGCAATCAGTGTACCCCCACCCATAGTTACTCCTAGACGCTTGTAATCACGATCATTTCGGTATACACTATATCGCGAGTCAAAAAATTCTTCATTGAAAAATCCTTCTGACAACCATGTTTCGCTCAAACAAACTATATCATAATTCATATTCAAAAGATTCAAATAAAATTGTTTTGTTATGGTGCGTAATCCCCTAACGTTTTGGTAAAATATATTTAGAGCCATACTAAGTTAGAAGAAGCATTAAGAAATAGTAATCATGAGTAATAATTCGATCCAAAATTTGTAAAAGCAGTTTCCTACAAAACACGTTTAAAAACATACACCACAACATTGTATAGCTATAAATAAAAGCACTTATAATAAATATTAAAATAACTAGCTTATAGAAACATTCCCTCGTAGAACCAACCACATTATAAAGCTTGCAAAAACAGCAACTACAATTAAATCTATAATATCTATAAATTACTTTTAAAAGTCATTAATACTAAAGCAAAGACAAACATCATACATGTTCAGTATGGTAGCACTCATGTAATTTTCTTTAAACATTCACTAGAACTTACAAGATCTAAATTCTAAACGAACAGATAGCTGAAGCGACTTCGTTTCATACTATTTAAAGATAATTTATATTATTATGGGCAACTCATCGTAGACATGTTGTTATTAGTTGAGTTATTATCTATACTAAGTTATTTGATTAACCCTTCTGGTGTGACTGATAATTACTGCTTGCATCATCTTCTATAACAATAATAAAGCCTTTAATTATTTTCTATTTGTTTTTACAATGTTGTGTAAAAATGTTAGTAAGATTAGTGTACAATCATAATATGGTTTATTAGTTTATGTTAGTTAGTACGTACTTATTATGGTAGTCATATTAATAATTTTCAAATGGGCCGTAGCTGGTAAAAGCCTTCTCCATTCGTTTCCATAGCTTCCTATTTTTCGTCAATCTCTATTATTTCATTATGTGCGGTCCGCCCACGTTTCTTGCTTTCTCTTGTAAGTCCCTTAGATGTTGTGGAAATAAATACAGAAACTCTATATTTACCTATAGCTCGACGATTTTACCAAAATAGTTAAATAATTTACACAAAGTTATATTTCATAATAGACGTTTGGAATTGAGTATGTTAGAAAAGTAACATTGTAAAACACTTTAAACTAGCATGCCGCAGTCGCTCGTCGTACCGTTTCGCTGCGACGTATATTTGAGCGAAGCGAGGTAAACTAAGTCTGTGTACAAAGACAAAGCAAAGTTAATCCAAACAAAAACAATAAAAAGAATCTTTTGGTATTTGGCGCCATATTTAAACATAAGGAATTAGCGCCTTATTTGGTCACATGAGAAACTTGTGCTGATTTGCAAATTTAATAACTAAGAACCTGGCAGTTTGATCAACATTTTAAGCAAATCAGGCAAACGCGAGACGTTTTGTATCTAACATTGCACATGAGAAATCTGTCAAAAATTTAATAATTGAATCAAGGCGAAATTCAAAATTCTGTCTCGACAATAACCTAGAAAATTTTGAAATCGGTTCAGAAATAGCTGAGAAACAATTTAACACAGAAATCAATTGGAGTCACCCGGTGGGAGCTCCGCTCAGCTTTGCTCAATAAATAAAGTATCTAATAATGCGGAAGGTTTATTAAGGTATTTGATTTTATTAAAGTAAATTAATAGGAAAGAATAGTTCACGACGACAGACTAGTGAAGGCATCATAAATAGCGTCGCTCACGAGATACTCCTTTCCTCGCTTTCAAAATCGGATGTGACATCACTTATTGAAAGTCAAAAACTACCACCCATTCCAAAATTAATGCCTCAGACCTGAGAAGAATGGGCGCAACAAACTCAGCGGGCTTTTTTTTCATCGAATAAATATGTTTACAAAGTAATATTGTACAATTAAACTTATTATTTAATAGCCTCCGCGGTCACTCTATTCCCAATCTGTGGTATCATTAAGAAAGTCATTTATGTTATAGTAACCGTTACCACACAAACGTTTTTTAACAATTCTTTTGAATAACGTTATACTTTTGTTTTGAACATTTTCTGGGATCTTGTTGTAAAAGCATATACATCGCCCCACAAAAGACTTACTAACTCGACTTAGCCGAGTAGTAGGCATCATAAGTTTATGTCTGTTCCTGGTGTTAACATTATGGTTATGACAGTTTCTGGCAAATTCACTTATGCGCCTATGAACATACATTAAATTATCAAGAATATATTGAGAAGCAACAGTAAAGATGTTAATTTCTTTAAATTTTGCTCTCAATGATTCTTTAGGACCTAGGTTATAAATAGCGCGAATAGCCCTCTTCTGCAGCACAAATATTGTATTAATATCGGCAGCGTTGCCCCATAGCAATATACCATAGGACATAATACTATGGAAATAACTAAAGTACACTAGTCGCGCCGTATCTATGTCAGTTAATTGTCTAATCTTTTTAACCGCGTATGCTGCAGAAGTAAGTCTATTCGCCAATCTTTCAATATGGGGGCCCCATTGTAATTTGGAATCTAGAGTTATGCCAAGAAATATAGCAGATTCCACCGGTTCTATCACCTCTCCGTTTAACAAAACATTTGCATTTGCATTTTTGACATTTGGTACGGTAAATTTAATGCATTTAGTTTTCTTGCTATTTAACAATAGGTTATTAGCGCTAAACCAGTACACGATGTCAGATAAAATATCGTTCACTTCGTCATACATAGCTTGGTTTCTTTTCACTTTGAAAATCAGTGAAGTGTCGTCCGCAAACAATACTACCTTATGTTTTTTCTCTATAAGATTAGGAAGACCATTTATATAGATAAGGAAGAGCAATGGTCCAAGAATAGAGCCTTGTGGTACCCCCATAATGAGAAGAGTCCCAGGAGATCTCTTGCCATTCACGTCGACCCTCTGAAGTCTATTGTTTAGATATGAAGTCAGAAGATCGAGCGCAGTTCCTTTTATGCCATAGTGGTATAGCTTCCTGACCAGCGTTGAATGCTGAACACAATCAAAAGCCTTAGATAAATCACAGAAGATGCCAAGTGCATTCTGCGATTCCTCCCAGGCATCGAAAATATTCTTGATTAGCTCAACACCTGCATCCGTTGTTGAACGTCCCCTAGTAAAGCCAAATTGTTTCAAATGAAGTAACTTATGAGAGTTAAAGTAAGCATTTGGCTTAAAATTATTTTTTCAAAAATTTTACTAAGGGTCGGCAAAACCGACACAGGACGATAGTTATTCGGGTCAGAAGAGCAACCCGACTTAAATATTGGTGTAATTTTACTATGTTTCAGAAGGTCAGGACGCCACGACTAATACAATTATTAAAGACTATTGCAAGATATGGTGCTATGACATCAATTATTGAACTTATTATTTTAACAGAAATGCCCCATATATCAGCAGTTTTTTTCATGTCGAGAGACTTAAAAGTTTTAATTATTTCTCCAGGGCTAACAAAACTAAAATTGAAAGTTTGTTGGCATTCTTTAACATTTTCCAGAAGAAGTGACTCAGCAACACTGGTGGAGGAGACAAGAGTGTTTGTGATAGAAACTGGAATGTCAGAAAAAAAATTCTCAACAGTAGAAGCAACTTCCTGCTGAGATTGAATTATAGTATTGTTTATTGATAAATTCTATTCAATGTTGCGGTCTTTCACTCTTCCAGACTCCCAGTTAATCACATTCCGAGTCATCTTTATTTTATTCGGTGCATTTTTAATTATCTGTCTGATATGCATAGACTTTGCAATAGAACAAACACTTTTAAATAATTTAGAGTATTTTTTAACATACTCGATAAAAAATGTACCATAATTATATAAAAATCTCTCACTATATAGTTCATATAGCCTTTGTCTGCTCCTATGAATGCCAGCTGTTGCCCAATCATTAAATGACAAGAGACCACCTGATTGACTGTCTTTGAAGTAAATATAGAAGTAAACTCTGTTTTAATTATTTTTAAATTGCATATCATACATTTCATTAGGATTTATATTATATTTCAATGAATCCAAATTTGAGAGTTTAACTGACACATTACCTGTATATTTCTCCATTCGCCTATTATTCACAGGAACAAACGTAAACTTTTTAATTTTATTACATTTATTGACCTCAACATTAAAAGAGGCTAACTGGCCAAAGTGGTCTGAACTCAGTTTGTTTATTATTGCCTGAGAAATGGGTTTATAATTTGAGAATATGTTATCAATACAGCTTTTGGAGGTGCCGGTTACTCTAGGTTCTAAGAAAATATTGGTTAAATCATATGATTTGAACAAAGATCTGAATCTAATACTGGTGGTGGATTTTTCTAATAAATTAATATTAAAATCACCACATATCATGATATACTTCTTCGACTTACATAATTTTAGTAAAACCTCCTCCAATACACTTTCAAATAATTCATATACTGCATCTGGGGGTCTGTATATACTGACAACAATGGCGTGATCAAGCTCTGCACAGGCTATTTCAATGGTACGTTCAACAGAGAGGCCTACAATATCTTCACGTTCTTTGAATTTAAATAATTTACTTACAAGTATAAGAGAACCGCCATGTGTAGCCTTTTCTCTGCAAAACTCACTTGCCACCTGATAACCACTGAAGTTAAAGATGAGCTCATATTTTCTGAGCCAGTGCTCTGTTAAACATAAAATATGTATATCTTTATGATCCATAAATAACTCCAGTGCAAGTTCTTTACCAAATAATCTTTGCATGTTTTGGTGCATCAGGTTTGCAATTTTACAATTATTACTTATTCTAGTACATGATAAATTACTTGTTTTTACACTGCTAGAGGAGTCCCCTATTGTCTTATTGTTAAATTTTTGGAAAATATTCCAAATCTTTACTTAAATTAGTACACTGCTCAATAGAAGCAGTGGTTATTAAATTAATACTCTGCTCAATAAAAGCAGTGGTTATTAAATTATTACTCCGCTCAATAGAAGCGGAGTCCAAAAAGTTATCACACTGCTCAATAGAAGCAGTGCTTATCAACTTACAACTAACCTGCTCAAAAGAAGCAGGAGACGGGATTGCCAAATAGTTGGCTGTGTTATAAAATAAATAATATGATAGTGATTTTTCTATCTGTCTTTTATAATAATTAGATAGGTGTAACCTATCAGATGTCAATATTTTTTTTTATGGAATAGGAGGACAAACGACCGTACCTGTTGTTTAGTGATCACCGCCGCCCACAATCTCTTGCAACACCAGAGGAATCACAGGAGCGTTGCCGGCCTTTAAGGAAGGTGTATGTCTAATATTACATTTTTTATAATTAATTATATTATTTATGTCTATTATCTGTATTTTACTAGATAATTTATTATCATTACATGTCAAATAATTAGAATGAGACAGTAGGGTTAACATATTGTTCAAATTATATCTAATTTTGTTTTCCTGAGGCAAATCAGGCATGTATGGAAATGTGAATAATATAAGATTTTCTATTTTTAAGGTATTTAAGTCACTGTACAGTTTTTGTAATTTTTTTTTATCTAAATTACCTCTTCTCCCAATCATTACAATAACAGAAGTATTAGAGCAGTGAGTATTACTAATAATTCGTTTAATAATTTGATAACAAGTTGCCCCTGGCATGCAAATATTTGTTACTGACTGCCCGTTACTTATTTTATGAAAAATCAACCCCATATTTCTTCCCAGATCATCGCTGTAGATCTTTATATGTTTCTTATGGGAAGAAAGTATTTGTGCATGTTGATTTTCAATACCAGGAGAAGTGGGAGCCCCGACAGACTGAGAAATTGAATTTATGTCACTTTTTTTTGCCCGAAGGGCCCGGAGAAAACTGACAGTTGCAATTATACATTTTAGTTATTGAATTAAAACACTCTGTGTTATAGGTGCTTAACTCAATCAATTCATTTGAGAAATCTCATATTGTTGAGACACATGATCTAGATTTTTTGTAATGTTAATAGCTCAGACTGAAGAGAGCTCACACTTTCCTTATAATCTCTTCTAATATTTTCCAATTCTATACAGAGTTCTTCAGTTTGTTATTTCAGCTGATTTCTTTCCCAGTATAGTTTAGAAAATTTTGCACATGAGACTTTGTTTTTGTTTACAATGTTATTGTTTTTTCCAATGAATTTTTGTAATCTAACATACTTCTTAAATTTAATTTTACTTAAATGAGCTGGGTGGAAAGCCACAGTGCCTACACTAACATTAGTTGATTTATAATTGGATATTTGGTCTTGGGAGACCAAATCTGAGGCTCTTCCAACCAACTCATTAAATAGGCACTGGGTTTGAGAAGCCTTGGAACCTTCATCTGATGTTTTAAGAGAGTTTATAACTTCCTCAGCTTCATATAGCTGGGATTTTAATTTTACTACCAGATCTAAGGTTTCCTCGTATTCTACTCTATACTGCTCAAACCCATTGACCATTGCACGCAGGTGTTTATTTTCTTCTCATAACTTTGAGTTTTCAATGTGCAATTGACATAAATCTGATTTTAAATTTTTATTTTTATTTATAATGTCTATAATCTCAATTTCACTGTCGTCCCTTTCTTTAAGCAGCTGTTCGTATTGTCCCTTGTACTTTCTTAGCTCCAAGAGGGTTAGTTGGAGCTGTTCCTCAGTTTGGCGGGCTTTGATTCCACGGGTCATCATTTTTATAACAGCTGACGGATCACGGGAGACGCACAAAAACTAAAGTTATTTAAAGTAACACACAATAACACTTGTTTATATATACACTGAGTTTTAATAATTTATTTTATTTAAATTGAACAAAAATTTATGATAGATTAAATACTTTAACAATTAAATTTATTAAAATTAATTGGGAGAAGTTCAATTTCGAACTATGCCTTAGGGTTACAATTTATAATAACTATACTAGCTGACCCAGCTAACGTATAGCCATATAAAGTAATAAGAAAAATTCAATAATTAAAATTACTGGGGTATATAAGATAGATGACGACCGATTCTCATATCGTACATAAAATGTATCTTACTACAATAATTATAATATTCCATTGACATATTGCATATTATATTATTATGAATTGAAATTGAAAAGAATAATTTATTTATTTATTTATTTATTGGTTCCCATACAACATACATGTATTAATAATTACAAAATAACGCTAGTATAAGTAAATCATTATTAACATATACGTCAATTAAATGGAAACACTTATGATAGTAACACGTGATATTTAACTTAAATAAATGAAGAGTTATATAAAACAATAAATAATTTTATGTTACTATCATGACTTAGGAAAATGCATGTAACTTGTTAACTGAGATAAAATAAACATAAATTTAAAACACACAAACTAAAATTATATCCTACATACTATAAGTATAACATACAATAAAGCGAAACTGATACATATTTCAAAAAACATAAATATGAAGCACATAAAGATAAGCTAAGGCTCTAACAGGCGCAGAGTGTCTAAAACTAGGCGTCGAAAACTGCAGAGACTATTAGAAAAAATATCAATACAGTTATTGATATTTGCTAAGTCATTATATGAACGAGATAATCTATTAACTGGTGCATTATGTGATGTCCACAAGCGAGAAGTTGGAACAAAGAAAGTCCTTACATTTCTAGTCCTACAAGGATTACAGTATAGTGAAAACCTGGACAACAGTTTAGTATGAATATGATGATTTACAACTTTATACATGTATATTAGATCAATTAATTTACGGCGCATTTCAAGTGAGTCTAGATTAAAATATTTTAATCTAGCTTCATAACTATGCAGTGATTTTCTAAGTTTGAAACGGTTACACAAAATTCTCAAAAAACGTTTCTGAACATTTTCCACGGTATCAATGTGGTTTTTATAAAAAGGTGACCATGCTACTGAACCATATTCTAAAATACTACGAACCAGAGATTTATATAATATTACAACACTATGTTGGCATTTGAAAGGTTTTGAAATGCGTAAGATAAAACCTAGCATCCGATTTGCTCTTTCAGCAGTACTATCAATGTGTTCAATGAATGATAGTTTTTTATCAACAATGACACCTAAATCTCTAGTAAATTCTTTATGACTTAAAAGTGAATTCGAAATGTGATAGGAAAAATTTACGCTATTTATCTTATTAGTGAATGTGGCAACATGACATTTGTCAACATTTAGTTTCATTAAATTATTATGGCACCAAGTACTGAGAGCAGAAAGGTCACGCTGTAGATTGAAACAGTCATCAATGTTTTCAATTTTTCTGTATAGTTTAAGATCATCTGCATAAAACAGATATCTACTATTGCAAGTAAAACATGATGAGACATCATTAATGAACAAAGCAAACAATAAAGGACCGAGATGAGACCCTTGAGGTACTCCAGATGGAACCAAAATGGCGTCAGAAAAAAATCCGTTGATAGCTACAATTTGTGTGCGATTTTTAATATATGACGTGATCCAACGCATTAAATCACCATGTATACCACATTCCATTAGCTTTATAAGTAAGAGCTCGTGGTTGACCTTATCAAACGCTTTTTGAAAGTCTGTATATATGACATCTACTTGTCCCTTGTCATCGATGGTCTCAAATAGATAGTCAATATATTCAGTTATGTTAGATGTTGTTGATTTACATGATACAAATCCGTGTTGTTCAGGAATCAGCATAGGTTTAATAAAGTTGTAAATATGTCTATATATAACGCGTTCAAATATTTTCGCAAAGCAATTAAGTATAAAAATAGGTCTGTAGTTACGAGCATCTGTCTTTTCACCAGATTTGTGAACAGGAATTACATGAGCAATTTTCCACTTTTTAGGAAAAGCTCCAGATGCTAGGGATTTATTAAAAATAATAGAAAGGGGTGCAGAAAGTTCAACATGACATAATTTAACGAAATGTGACGAATAATACAATAATCGCGATACAAAACTAGGTGTTGATCGTAGGTGGGTGAAAATTTGAAGGGGTATGTATCTTTCAATGCTGAATCATAATAAAATAAAAATAAAATGTCAAAAAAAATAAAAAACTATATATATTTAGGGGTGGGTCATAATAAAATACCCTTAACGTACGTAGCGGTATTCGTCAGATTGCTTTCGGACCGTGCTTTTACGGGTACGGAATTACGGATCGGATTCGGATCGAACGTAGTGCGAAAGCACTCTCACTCACAAAGATAGAAGGATGTACTCTTTGTCTAAGTTATCGATCGTGATAGAGGATGGATCGACATATAATGGTTAGGTTCGGAAATTTAATTTGTGACAAAACTTAAGATTTATCAATCTATATAAAAATAATATGATATATAGTTAACAACTGTAGCTAATCTACCAACAATAGTTAGCTAGAATTATGTTTATTTTTACCTCCTGAGAAAGTTAAAAAGATATAAAAAAAAATTAACAAAAAAACAACCGACTTCAAAAACACTATTCCAAAACAATAGATATAATATGCACAAAAAAGTATTAAAATAATTGCGTATTTTTATACAATCTAATTAATAAATCTAATTCTAGTTACGATTATTGTTATTTTTGGAATCGGTGTCCTTCCGCCGCGACCCGCTCTCGCCTCTCGCCTCCTCACGACTCAAGCACATCTCACCTATAACTATGTATGTGTAACAAACCTATCATGGATGACACCAACTCCATAAAAAACATACCGACGAATTGAGAACCTTCTCCTTTTTTTAAGTCGGTTAAATCTATATAAAGATATTAAACTATTCTTTCAATTTTATTTCTGAACGACGGGGGACACATCAAAGGAAAAGTAAAATTGTTGATTTTATTTAATTCCGAGCATTTTCATATATTTTAATCATCTTTAGCATTTCTTTTTTTTACAGTATCATATAAATATTTTTATTTCAAATTATTTACATAGGACTTAATAATTAATAACGCTATTTATATAAATATTAATAAAATAAACTTAAATAAATTAAAATAAACTTAAATAATTTAATATAAATCTTTTAAGCCTTCTCTGGACTTCCACAAATAATTCAAGACCTAAATGAATCAAATCTGTCCAGCCGTTCTCAAGTTTTAGCGAGACTAACGAACAGCAATTCATTTATATATATAACTAGCTGACCCGTCAGACGTTGTTCTGTTTATAATAAATAAAATAATGTTTTTATATGAATTTGTCAATAATATATCATAACATCAAAAATTACTTCGTAAAATATGCACCCTGTTGTCGTAATGAAATTGTTTCATAGCAGAACTGTCAAACCGTGCGTCAATAAATTCTCTTATAGAAATTATGTATGGACACATCAAAGGAAAAACAAATTTCTTGCTTTTATTTAATTTAGCAGCATTTTCCTATTTATTCACCTTTTAAACCTTCCCTGAACTTCCACAATTAATTTAAGACCAAAATTAGCCAAATCGGTCCAGCCGTTCCCGAGTTTTAGCGAGACTAACGAACAGATATATATAGATACATATATTTATATACACGGTGAAACTTAATGGGTTTACTATTCTTTTAACCAGACATTCCTTAGGTCATCTCTAATGACTATGTGAAGTCAGAAATGAATTAGCATTATTTTTATTACAATATTTAAAGTGCTAAGTTTTCGCAAAAACTATGATTCCCGCAACCCTTATCAGCTGCTTTTTTGAACTCTCTTTGACCTAAAACAGATGAAAAACGTAGATGTGACATAATATCAGATAATAGTAAAATGCCTACTATTCATTGCAGCTGTGAAGCAATTTCTGTTCTCATTTTGCCATGAAGACAAAGTTATTTTGTGTGTGCATTTGCTTTAGCTGACATTGAAAATACTTCTAAATTTGTGTTTACTGTATTACCCAATGAAGATAGTTAATTCTAATCTAATTATAACTATGTTATGTTAGTATTTTCTTTGATTTCCGCCAGTGTTACACATTTAAATAAAACACGTTTAAAAGATAAAAAGGCGTGTAATTGTAACTGTGATTTTACATTTTGTATTTATTTATCTTTTAAACCTAACCGATCTTTTCAACCTAACATAGGTTAAAAAGATCGGCCTGTCTGCGTTAATACTCTTTGAAATTTGCTTTGAATCACGATATTTACTGCTTTGTGTGTATGTAAATGTGAGAAAGACATTATCCAATCACAATCACGCAAATTCTGTCGGCATGCACTAAAGGAAACCGCTTCTAAAGGCACCCTACACACTACACAATTTTTAATTCAAATTTATTTTATTATGTTCGAAATTAAATGAGTTCACATTTTTGATAACTTATAACGTAAGTACTTCAATGTAGGATTATTTGAAGTTTTCTTCAAGTGACATTGATAATAATTCCAATTATGAAATTGTAGATTATGGGTACCACAACGGCACCTTTTTCTGCCCTGAAGCAAAAATGTGTAAGCATTATTGTGGTTTGGTCTGACTGGCACTGTAGCTGGTGTTATTACTGGGCAAATGAGATTTAACATCTTAATTCAAAAATGTTTTATCCAATAAAAATAATTCTAATAGGCTCCTATTAAGAAATTGTTCTTCACGGATTTTTTTATCAAATATGGATAACTTTGACCATCCTCGTATTAATAATAGGTACGTAGGTATTCCATTCCCAGGCCGGGTAAAAAACCCGCGATGAAATGGTGCAGTTATTGAGTTTTTCTTAAGAAATTTCTCACTAGCAGCCTATAGTTCAGAAATGTAGAGGGTCGCCCCCTATTACATGGGAATTAAACATAGTGAAACGTGGGTGGAAAAAAAATACAATTCTAACCCTACCCGAATACAGACGTGAAACTGTGTAATGTTATGTGATTTCTTATTTTGTTTATTTGTTTCCCAATAACAGGAAGTAAAAAATGAATGAATAAATACATAGACACAAGCCACGTTTCATGTAGTGTGCTAAGTATGTGCTGTACTCCTTTATCATAGATCCAAATTCAATGGATATTTACCAAAAGAAATAATTTTATAATTTGGATTTTAGTTATCTTCCTGCAGTCGTGTTTGTCAGTTCGTAGCGTGGACGTTTGATTGCAGTGATTTCGTGTGATAATTATGGCAGATTATGGGAACAATGAATATTACGACATGGTATTATGGCGTATGTATGGGTGCGTGCGATGAGGTTGGTGCATAGGCTCCACTCAACTGGATCGTTTTGTAGTTCTGACCGTGGTGGAAGACAGAGGAGTAATCCTTCGCTTGGTCATGTGTATGCATGAAGTACCTGGGCTGTTTTGAAGATACTAGTGATAAAATAACCGGGTAAAACATAATCAACATGACGTGATGTAGTATTTTCTGTGTATTTATTGTGTAACTCCAGGTGTATTTAAAAGCTGCTCAAGATACAAATAAAAAGAATGGTACTTAACTACGCTTTGTTTATGTTTAAGTCCGTAGGTAGGTAACCTCATTCAGTTTACAAACAACGGCCCCACCTAAAAATGGCGGTCTCTTTAAAAGTTAGGGTTGTCTAAGAAAAGAAATTGAAAAATAATATTTTTATTTCGTAGGGAAGCTTTCTTTTTTTTTTTACTTATTTATTAAAACTTAAGCATCACCATACTATTGTTATACCCTTTCTGGTTCACGCAGTAGATATAATATCATATTGACACACTTACACAATTAATTAAAATTATTTCGCCCCAAACTAGGCAAAGACTGTGCTATGGGTTGCGAGACAACGAAATATTTAATACAATATATTTACTTAAACATACATTTAAATACATATAAACATCCATGACTCGGACACAAACATCAATATTCATCATATAAATGTTTGTGTCCACGGCGCAGACTGAAACAATACCATCTAAGTTTCATAAACACAAACCGATGATCTGGAATAGGTTGAATGAGGGCGACGACCGATCGTCGTGGAGATCTTTTGGGGGAGGTCTTTGTCCAGCATTGGACGTATTACTGATGAAGTAATGATTTGATGAAATATAAAACAGTCGAAAGAGTTAATAAGATTAGAAGACTGCCGTGAAGCAGGATTGTGTTTCTGTATGACGGGCGCCGTAGCTAGTGAAATTACTGGGCAAATGATACTTAACGTCTTATGTTTCAAGGTGATGAGTACAGTTGTAGTGCTGCTAAGAATTTTTGGGTTTTTCAAGAATACTGGACGGCACTGCATTATAATGGACAGGGCGATGATACGCCCTGCCATAATTGATATTACCATCACCTGAACGTCCTGTTCGTCTCGTCCCTTATAAAAAAATTCGAATTATAATGTAAAATTGATAAGCTAATTGAAAACAAATAAACTCAAACAGAGAAGATATTATCCTAAAATGATTATGATCTCCTATAATGACAGTACGTGAGAATTAAGATCCACCACAAACAACGTGCCCATAACACTCTGTAGTGACTCGTAATTTAATTGAACAATGATTAGATGATAGCCGGTAGAGTCGTGGAAGACGCGTGCTGATATGATATCTATGTAGTGGTCTTAGTATTCACACGATAGATAAAATGAGTCGACGTCTAAAATAAACCAGTTTGAAACGTATCGCACCATGCGGCGACCCACATTCTTAACTACGTTACACAATTGAAATCCATCTAATATTGACAATCATGTTACAAGTTCATCGTATTTCGTGGATTTAAACATGTTATCATTTGTTTGCTTTTTTTATTTTTCTATAATTTTTTTGACACACTTATACACAAATTATCTCGCCCCAAACTAGGCAAAGCCTGTGCTATAGGGTGCGTGACATGTAAATATTTAATACAATATACTTACTTAAACATACATAAATATATATACATATATACATCGATGACTCGGAAACAAACATCAATATTCAGATGTTTGTGTCCACCGCGCAGACACAAACAACACAATTTAAGTTTCATAAACACAAACCGATGATCTGGAATAGGTTGAATGAGGGCGAGGACCGATCGTCGTGGAGATCTTTGCGGGAGGTCTTTGTAGTAATGATTTGATGAAATATAAAACAATCGAAAGCTTCAAGTACATTGTACAGTGGACGATAGACGGTGCCTTATATGAGTTATTGGAGTGAGCATGTCAGATTTGTACTGACCCGTATTCTACCATATTCCAAGCATTCTTTTCCAACGCCACATCTCGAGAGCATCTATCCGCTTCTTCTCACCTTTCCATATGTATTAATGTCAGCTTGTATCGATGAGACTATTTTATATTAAGTAAGTGACTAATTAAGTAATATACAAGACTATATATATATACAAGACTATATCGGAACACGGGCTTATAATAATATATAATCAACCTAAATGAAACTCCTAAAGCCGTACTAAAATTACATCGTTCACCCAAAAAAAAACAATTTAACAAAAAAACAACCGACTTCAAAAACACTATTCCAAAACAATAGTAATCCAAAAATTACAATAATCGTAACTAGAATTAGATTAATTAATTAGATTGTATAAAAATACGCTATTATTTTTATACTTTTTAGTGCATATTACATCTATTGTTTTGGAATAGTATTTTTGAAGGCGTTTGTTTTTTTGTTAAAATAAATTATATTATGATTTTTAGTAAATTTGAATTTGAAATTTTTCAATGCAGCAATGAACGTAAGCGCTTTGCAATTTGATTACAGACAGTTAGAAATTCTGCCACAGATCGCACTTGTAAGTCGTTAAGGAGTCCCATTGATCATCATATTCGACTACGACAATTCTTGACCATAACTATGTTATGGTAGATGACTTCAATATCCGGATAGCATAAAAAAGATTTGGCAGAGTATCGTTAATTTGCTCCAAAGAGTTGAAGAGTTCCATGACTTTGTTTCATCCATGGATACCGTAATCAGAACTTAACCAAAACTCTTACCAAACTATCTTTGAAGTATTCTTTCCTATAAAAAAAGAATAATCGAAATCGATTGGCGCGATATTGAGTTACTCGTAAATTTATCATCCACTTTGCTATACGTATGTATTTTAAGACTTTTATGGTTTTCTCATGGATGTCAGTGTCAGATCAAATAGACCAAATTACAATGGGACCACACGGAAAGCACCAGCTTTCAAATAAAGAATTATCAAAATCGGTTCACCTAGTCGAAAGTTTTGAGGTAACAAATATAAAAAAATACCGACGAATTGAGAACCTCCTCCTTTTTTGAAGTCGGTTAAAAATGTTCATAAAATGAAAACTACTGGCCTAAACTATATCAAATTTTTACGAGACTAAATGGCAACTATTCCGTATCAAACTAAAGAAGAATCACGTAAATCGGATCATAAATTTCAATGTAATCGGTGTACATACATAAAAAATATACCAATTGAATTGAGAACTTCCGCCTTTTTGAAGTCAGTTAAAGACTGAACTAATAATTGCTATGATCTGCAACGGACCATTAGTCTGTTACCACAATGTTTATGTTGATTATTGTTCATTGTTCATGATTTATAACAAATGGCAGTTCATTTAATAGCAGTATGTACTACGGTAATGAACGTTTGGTTAGCCGTGGCCCGTGGGTTAACCGATACAGACTGTATTTGTTGCACTCATTTATAATTTCACTGCGGTTTTTCGCCGCGTCCTCAATTGAATGGTTAAATAAATCTTATGAATCGATGTTTCAAACGATGTCAACGTATTATGAAGTATTTATCATGCTATTTTTTGACCAACAATCGCAATCAACAATAAAATTCATATGTGTTTTTATTTCACTCATTGAAATTCTAATCTGATCTTAATCCTTATATTAGCTATGATATTATCCCTCCAAATGAGAGGAAATCAAAGGACGTTTGTTCAATTACATCGATAGGGACAAATTAATCTAGGGAATAATGACTACAACCTTAAATATATTTAAAATATACATTATGATGCCAGTGGAGATGCGGGCTAGATGGATGCCACAATGTGTTTCGGTTTGTAGGGCGCCGTAACGAGTGGAAATACTGGGCTACAACGGTTAACATCTTGTCTCAAAAAATCGACACCGCAGTGCCGCTCAGGTTTTGGGTTTATAAAAAGCAAGGCGCATTACCAAGTTGCATCATTTGCGTAACTACAAAAAAATTTCAAAAAAATTGGTCAAACAAATAATGGTATGGAACCTTATTAGTTTTCTCAACCTGTAAGACGTCCCCAATTCAGTTCACAAAGAGAGTCAGTATCAAAATGGAAGAATCGACGCTTATATGTTATATATCAAATATTATTTCATGAAAAACCTTGTATGCAAGTTTGTTTGTTGCATTAATCAATAAAGTGATTAAAAGCATTTTACTTTAATTTCAGTTCAATCTTGGATGCATAAATTGGAAAAGGACATTAATAGGCACTGTTCACAATGCAGGTCTATTCGTATCTCTGCCCCTCACTGGAATTATATCGGACAAGTATGGGAGGAGGCTTGCTCTCTCAATTGCATCTACAATGAACGGAATATTCGGATTCATCAGGTCTTTCTCCACAAGTTACACGATGTTGCTAGTGTTTGAGTTCTTGGAAGCTGGGTTGGGAGCAGGGGCGTACAGTACTGCTTTTGTTATTGGTATTAATATCAACTTCATTATCTATTATAATAAGAACCTTTTTGTTAATGAAACTATCTTTTCTTAAAAAAAATACTTTTAGAAAGCAGATACATATATTGCCAATAATTCTAGAGTTAATATTGACTGAGACTAATTTAAAACAGAATTTTAAAAAATACTTTTTAAGACTTGAATGACCACCGATCAACTTATCGTGCTTAACTTTTAATTCATTCAAGTAGTTTTACTTTTATTTGTATAATTATAATGTATAGCTAAGTTTCAAACGATTGTGAACTATTTTTTCTTTTATTAATTTAACTCTGTTGGTGTAAACTTAATTTAGAAATTGTACAAACCTCAGTGGTTTTTATTGCTTTGAAACCGCAATGTAAAATTTGTTTTTTTATTAATAAATATATAAAAAAGAAGTAAACGTTCCTGTAAAAACTATTCAAGGCGTAGCCAGTATTTATATAGGATATAATACTTACAATGTTCCATCCGTCTTTTGATTTTACTAGATATTTTACGCTAGATAAGAGATTATAGAGAAGATAACTAGATTATTTTTATATGAAGGGAGACAAACCGGCAGCAGGCTGAGATAACGGAAATTAAAAACAGCTGCCTATGGATATCAGCAATACCAGAGGACACGAGACAATAATATGTTGCCAACCTTTGAGATAGGAGAATATGATGTAGTCTTGAAGGTCCCTTTGTCGTTTCTGATCAGGCATACAGAAGCCGGTAGATTCACATTGAACTTTCCGAGGCAGAATGACACTAACGTGATGCGAGTGGAATCGCATTATGATGTAATCATCGGTCGTGAAAATCCTTTGCAAAACACTTCTTATTTATCATCTTTTTGTCTTTATTCATTTGTCAACTTTAACTTAAAACTTTTAATTATGTTCCACATATCAAGGTATATGGTTAAGTTTACATGTTATTTCGATACAAAAACATTTAGAAAGTATTCCATCTAAATATTCAAATTAAACGGTTTTATTTTGTTACAGCGATGGAGTTAGTTGGGCCTAAAGGAAGGGTTTTCGGGAATACCCTTATAAATGCAGTTTTCGTCATGGGTCTCATGTCACTAGCAGCTCTTTCTTGGAGACTACAAAGCTGGAGAAATCTTCTTCGTGTCATTTACTCACCAGCTATCTTGGTTCTGTCATACCTCTGGATTCTTAATGATAGTGCCAGGTGGCTACTGAGTAAAGGACGGCACAATGAGGCAGTAGCTGTATTGAAAAAAGCAGCCAAAATGAATAAAGTTAACTTACCCGAAGAACTTCTTATGCCATTACATGAATTAGATAAATTAGCTGTTTCCGATCCAGATACAGATAAATTTAAAGAAGATGCTAATAATGAGATTCCAGTTAAAGAAGAATCTGTATTCCTAAAAGTTATGAAGTCCAGTATTATTAGAAAAAGAGTGGCTGTGTGTTCGTTTTTGTGGATGACGTGTACGTTTGTGTATTATGGGTTGTCGATAAACTCGGTATCTTTAGCTGGGAGTAAATATGTCAACTTCATCTTAGTTGCATTTGTAGAGATTCCAGCGAACTTTGTGTGTTTGATTGTTTTGGAAAAATTTGGACGAAAACGAGTGTTGATAATTGCGTATGTGTTAAGTGCGTGTCTGTGTATCGGTCTCTCGTTCCTGCCTCAAGGTTTGTATATTTTTAAGGAAATTATATTTTGGACCAATAATAATTGGGACTGTTACTTTAACAGCCAAAGATATAACACTATCTACTATAACTCTTCAAATATTTTTTGTTAAAAAGGAGCATTATTTTAAATTAGTGTATCGGCGATTTTGAAATTCTGTGAATCTTTGGCTTTTAAAGTGAAAACTTCTTTCACGGCGTTGAGCACTTTTCTTGGGATGGGTATAAAATGTTAAACTCACGTCAAGACACGTGACCTGATCGAAAATTCATAAGACAGTCGTTGGAATTATGTATGAAAGATTTATACTTTTAAGTACCTAATTACAGTTCAGATATTTGAACTTGATGATCATACGGTCATTTGTCAATCAATGAGAGCAAAATTTAAAGAAATTCACATCTTAACTGTTGCTTCTCAATATATTCATGATAATGTATGTTCATAGGCACATAAGTGAATTTTCTAGAAACTGTCATAACCATAATATTAACACCAGGAACAGACATAAACTTATAATGCCTACTACTTTGCTAAGTCGAGTTACTAAGTCTTTTGTGGGGCGATGTAACTATATGCTTTTACAACAAGATCCCAGAAAATGTTCAAAAAAAAAAGAATTTCGTTATTCAAAAGAATTGTAAAAGGTATGTTAAAGGTTACTATAACATAAATGACTTTTTTAATGATACCACAGATTGGGAATGGAGCGACCGCCCTCAGGCTATTAAATAATAAGTTTAATAGTATAATATTACTTTGTAAACATATTTTTTTGATAAAAAAGGGCGCTTAGTTCATTGCGCTCATTCTTCCAGGTCTAAGGCATTCGATTTGGAATGGGTGGTTGTTTTTGACTTTCGATAAGTGATGTCACATCCTATTTTGAATAATAATATTTTAATTTGAATTTGAATCATTGTTATTGCGAAGCCGAAACACCGCGAGGTCGAGGGATCTAATCTCAGCCGTGAAATATTTTCACAGCTTAATTACTTGGTTTTTAAGCCTTGTCATTAGAGAAGACTCTACCTAAGGCGATAGTTATACTTGTATTTCTTTGTTCTCGTTGTCTATTATATTATTATTAATAAGAGTTATGACTTCGCCGTTAAATAAATCTATCTCAGAATCTGCTATAAATACTGTATGGAATGATGATGAAATATCGTTTTAAGCACCTAATTACGTTTCTCAAAGAGGTAACACACGTCGGGATGATATCATAGATATTTGAAGTGAAAACTTCTTTAGCAGCGTTGAGCACTTTTCTTGGGATGGGTATAAAATGTTCAACTCGCGTCAGGACACGTGACAGTCGTTGAAATTATGGATAAAAGTTGATTTTTCTGAGAGATAAACTTTTTAATGTAAAATAATTGTAAGTTTTGAAAAATCAAATTTTTATTTATTATAAATTGTCATATTTGTGTACTGTGTGAATGTTGTATGTAGCCAAATAAATCCAAAAGCAATCCGTGCGAAATTATTCCCTAACCATTCCATAATTTAAATTCCAAAAAATGCACAATTCGTAATGTCAACGACGAATGTAAGACCACAGTCTATTATTTTGTTTATCATTTTCTAAAGGTGGTTACCGTGCTCCTTAACAAAATCCAAAATATTTGGCATGTGGCCTCTTGAAATTCATTGCAAAGTGATTCGGTTGTATTTAATCTTTAAAATTTAAACTTAGAAGTCTGAAGTTATGTCTATGGAAAGCTTTTTTATGAAACATACTGGATCTATAACATCATCCAACTATGTGACCTTTGCACTAACCTAGTTATTGAAATTCTGCAGCAAAACTATGAAAACTGTTGTCAATGTCAGTCATTTAATTCAAGAGTTCACTCTTGAAGTTTTTGAATGCTTAACTTATATTTGTGAAATATAATAATAATAAAATTTTATTTCAGGCATTAGCCCATATAAATCACCAATCACAATACCTAATTAAAAGCAACATCCCAATTTAAATTACATTAAAATCAAAATGTAAACTTAAAATTAACATTGAACATTAATTTAAAACTAAAATCAAATTCTTACTTTAAATTTAAATCGAAATGCAAAATTAAAATCAACAATAAATATAAACTTAAACTTAAATCAATTTCAAAATTAAAATCAAAATGTATAATTTAAATTAAAATCTACAATTAATTTAACATTAAAATTAAAATCATACGTATAATTTAAATTATCATCAACAGTTAAATTAACATTAACATTAAAATTAAAATCAAAACTAAAATAGGTTACAAATAATAAATTAGTAAGTACTGTGACTAAACCTTATACTACGGCCTACAAAAGGGGGGCCTTGACGTGACTCTTCTTTAGCCAATTCCAGTACCCCTAGAGAGGGCTATCTAGCTTGTTGGTCCACGTGCTGCCACCAACCTGCACATCATAGATGCGCACGTTTGCGTGTGATCGCGTACAAATCATCCACACTAGCATCCGCACACTTTGCTGACGAACTGCAGTATTGAGGTTTTCTCAGCACAGGCCTCATACACGTGGAGGCTCATAGGCCCGCTGTGTACAGTCCGTTCACAGACACGCATACGAAGATCGGCAGTAAGCTCTTATCGTGCTTAGAACGTGTGCCCCTGAGTTGACGCCGGTGCTAACGCGTTTATTCCGGCACTCTTATTCCAAAGGCGTAGTCCCTGACTCATGGAAGTCAGCCCTTGTCCATCCGATCCAAAAAAAAAGGAGACAGTTCGGATCCGGCAAACTACAGACCTATTGCTATTACCTCCCTGCTCTCCAAAATCATGTAGAGCATAATTAGCCGTCAGCTCTTGGTATACCTAGAGGGTCACCAGTTGATCAACGACCGACAATACGGCTTTCGCCATGGTCGGTCGGCAGGTGATCTTCTGGTATACCTAACACATAGATGGGTTGCGGCTATTGAAAGCAAGGGGGAAGGCCTGGCAGTTAGCCTGGATATAGCGAAGGCCTTTGATCGTGTATGGCACAAGGCGCTCCTCTCTAAACTTCCATCATTTGGGCTTCCCGAGAGCTTGTGCAAGTGGATCTCCAGCTTCCTCACTGGGCGCAGCATACAGGTCGTTGTCGACGGACATTGCTCGAACCCGAAGCCCGTGAATGCTGGAGTGCCCCAAGGCTGTGTGCTATCTCCTACGCTGTTTCTTCTGCATATCAATGATATGTTGGACACCTCCAACATTCATTGCTATGCGGACGACAGCACTGGTGAAGCCGTATACACAGGCCATGCAGGTCTCTCTCGGGAAATCGTCGACCAGTGCCGGGAGAAACTTGTGTCTTCTATCGAGTCCTCTCTTGAGAAGGTTGCGGAATGGGGTAAATTGAACCTTGTCCAATTTAACCCCCAGAAGACTCAAGTTTTACCACTAAAAAAACCCCATTTGTCGTATCACCGCTCTTTGACAACACTTCCCTAAATGCCTCGCCTAGTATCGGAATACTGGGTCTCGAAATCTCGAGGGATTGCCAATTCCGTGGCCATCTGGAGGGCAAAGCCAACTTGGCTTCAAATAAACTGGGCGTCATTTAAAATAATAAGGGTGTCGTCATTAATAATTAATAGAGCACGGCAATACTTCAAGCCGGCCCACATACTAGCGCTCTACAAAGCGCAGGTCCGGCCACACATGGAGTATTGCTGTCATCTCTGGTCTGGCGCACCCCAGTATCAGCTCAATCCATTTGACCGCGTGCAACGCAGAGCAGCTCGAATTGTCGGGGACCCAGTGCTCTGTGAACGGCTGGATCACTTGGCGTTGCGTAGAGACGTCGCTTCATTGTGTGTCTTCTACCGCATTTATCACGGGGAGTGTTCCGAAGAAGTTCCTGTTTAACCTAATTCCTGCCGCCGAATTCCACCTTCGCATGACATGCCACAAGTTAGGATATCATCCTCACCATCTGGATGTGTGGCGGTCCTCCACAGTGCGGTTTACAAGGAGCTTTCTTCCACGTACTACAAAGCTGTGGAATGAACTTCCTTTTGCGGTGTTTCCGGGACGATACGACATGGGTACCTTCAAAAAAAGCGCGTACACCTTCCTTAAAGGCCGGCAACGCTCCTGTGATTCCTCTAGGGTTGCAAGAGAGTGTGGGCGGCGGTGATCACTTAACAACAGGTGACCCGTACGCTCGTTTGTCCTCCTATTCCATAAAAAAAAACAAGGTTAACTTTACTTGCGTCGTACAACGTGTAAACCTGCGGACCAACATGTTGCCTCTAACCGACAGGGCCCGACGCTCACGTTCAATATCACTATTATCGCCCTGGTGTTCATTAACTATAATAATATGTCCGAGGTACTTGAACCTGTTTCAAGGAGATTCCACACATTTCAATATATGGTTTAACATTCACTGATCGATTATTTCTTCCAAAAACCATAAATTCTCTCTTGTTAGAGTTGTAGCTGAGTCCATGCACCTCCGTACTCTTCGCAGATTTTGAGCAGCCTTCGAAATATATCTTCTGTAATAATATTGTCCCGCTGACAGAATTACAGTAAATTTTAAATACACCACACACAAAATTTAGTTTTATGGTGAACTCCCAGTTCATCAGCTACGTCACATCTACTGATACGCCGATCTTGTTCTACTTTCCCAAAAATGGAGTCCATTTTAAACGTAACAGAGCCACTAAAGCGAGGTGCAGCTTTGCCACAGTTGTATGTCACACGAGTGACTCAAAGTTTTTAAATCTTTTAAATACTGAATTTACAGTTTGATGTTGTTTGTGCTATCCACTCTATGTTATGTCTTCTAGAGAGATAAAACTCTTTGGGTGACAGTTTTTTAATCAACATCAATAATAATTTTAAAGGAACAAAAATTGAGAAAAGTGTGCCTTACTATCGTTTATGATTGTACTAAATTCTAATTTGTATTTCCATTAGGTCAAAAGTGGTGGTCGTTAACTTTGTACCTGTCCGGCAAGTTCTCCATAACGGTGGCCTACAGCTCGGTATACATCTACGTGTCCGAAGTATTCCCGACCAGTGTGCGCCAATCCTTGCTGGCTGTCTGTTCCTCTCTGGGCAGGGTGGGCAGTACACTAGCGCCACTTACGCCACTGCTGGTAAGTTTGTCCACTGCAAGAGATACCAAATTAAAAAATTTACATAAAACACTTTTTAAAGGATAAAAACGCGTGTGTATCCGTTATTTTACATTAGATTTTTGCGTAAAAGTTAAATTTTTATTATTAGTTAACCCGTTAACGTCCACCTCATAACGTGCTCTGGAAAGCTAACGAAACGTCGGGTGTGTAACACTCGCGTTAATCATAGAAAAGACCAAATTTAAAAAACTGAAATTGTTTTTTAATTCATATATTAAGCCTAAGTCTACAAGTCTACCGGCATACATAGACATATTATATGACTATCGTTTGAATTTTTTAATCTATACCCAACCCAAAGCTGGTACATTATTGCATTGGTATCTTAACTATAAATCTTCAATAGTTATTACAAGAAACCATTCCAATCATATCAGCTTGCAAACGGAAACAACCGAATCAAAATTGATTTACGATGCCTTAGACAGACACTTCCTTAAAGGCCGGCAACGCTCCTGTGATTCCTCTGGTGGTGGCGGTGATCACTGTACACCTCGTTTGTCTTCCTTTTCCATAACAAAACACAGACAGATACACTTTTTACACTTATAACAACCAATTCTGCATCAGGCCTTAGTATAAAATTGAAGTGTCTGCTTGTTATTTCAAAATGACAGCCTTACCACTGGAAAAAAATACTACTTGTGATATTTATGAAATAAATATAAAGAACAGGCGCAAGAAATACAACCCTTAAGCTTACTCACTGCAAAAACTATGTCAAACATTAAAATTTTCTTTCAGGCGCAATATTACGACAACTTGCCATCAATATTCTTCGGAAGTATGGCGCTGGCAGCTAGTGTTCTGGTGTTCTCGTTGCCGGAAACTATTAACGTGCGTTTGCCCGACACCATCGAGGACGCTGAGAGACTGTCGCAGAGAAAAGTGAATAAGGATAGCGCTTAGCCGTTTGACCTTCGTTGCATCGCGCAACAAAAAAATTTTAAATATTGGAAGATCCATTGCATTTAGATTTTCATTATTATCGTCGATTATTAATGATATTACGATTAATGTTGAAAAGCTTTTTTCGCTGATAAATAAATGGGATATAGCTGGGCTTGTTTTCTTGGGCAGTGTTTCGCGTAATATTATATTATTTTTAAATGAAAGAGATTTAAGTACTTACATGGAAACTAATTACAGCACAACCTATATTCCAGTAGCTAGTATAGAGCACGTATTAAAACAGAAAGTATTTCAGATTCAAAGACCTCCAGTTGAATGACACTCGAGTCATATAAAAGATGTTTACAAATTGTATAATGTATATCGATTCTGTTCGTACTGTGCGCTCTATAACTTTAATCTCTTTGATACACATTTATTTATTTAATTATTAATTTGAGTTACATTGTTAACTTACCGCCGCTCCTCACAGTCGTTCCTTATCTTAATGCTAAGGAATACTTCTACTAAGGAGAGTTCTATCCCAGAGACGTCACTATTGGTTTCCTTAGCTAAGAAAACATTTAAGTAAGCATATAGCTGAACTTTCATTATCGATAAATTATTTGTGATACCAGTAAAAGAAATAATAAAACAAATTTATTTCTTAGCACATAAATTTATTCATAAACACTTATTTTTAATTGTTATTTTTTATTTTGATTTCCAGTTATATTGAATAGTAGGAAACTCCCTAATCGTCTGAAAACAACGAATAAAATAAACTGACCTGTTATTTTTTACTGTGATATCCGAAGCACCCGAAGTTCATTCAGTCATGTTGTGATTTTGTGTTTTCGGAATAGTTAATAGTTATATGATAATAATTTGCATGAAATTCATTACAAAAGATAAATACTTGTAAAGCTCGAGCAAATGAACGTGGCAGCCTATTTACAACAGGAGGTGGACCTTCTTCTGTAGGTACCTCCACAGACCACAGGGAGCTAGTTTTGTTGAACATGTAGGTATGATAAAACTCCTTTGCGTTTTAAAAAGAAAGCTTTACCTATTTGTTTATAACTATATTCAGGCTGCACATAATATTATAATTTGCGAAGTGAAAAATCCTTTCGATAGCGATGGAAGCCTTCTTCTCACTTTAGTTGAGGACGTATCTACCATACAGCCTCATCATATAGAAAATGTATGCACTATCTTTACTTTTAAAACTGAAATTTATTAATTGTAACTTTCGCTAATTAGCAACCGTGTCTTCGCCGGGAGCTGTTTTTCTCTTACTCCGGCTTAGAGGTGCGTTTTGCTGTCTTGAGAGAGAGCTGTATGGCGTTTGGAAGAATTCCTGTTTCTTTGTCAATTGCCGCTGTCAGCTCTGTTGCGCTTCTTTTCTCCATTTCATTTCGGAACACTCTCCTGCCGTACAAGTTAAAAAGAAACCCTACTGGGAAGGAGTTTCCAGAGTAAGTAGTACCGGCTTGTGGTTATAATCGCCATCATGCAATACACTCAATTCTGGAACTGAGGCGCCAAGTCCTTTAAATAAGGGCTTTCATGACACCGCTTTCCTCATGCATGTCGTCCGCCAAATAGGGATCTTATTTGCAATTTTCTTAGCTTGTTCCGAGGGATATATATATTGTGTAAGTGAGCATTTCTCTTCGCGCTACCCTAATTACTACACCCAATGCCTGGAACGAGTACTGTATTCGGTGGTAGGGATAGACTGGTGGATCACCCTGGCAGCTTCTTCTTTCGGCCGGGGGTACTCAATTATTACCCTGTGGAGCTCGCATCACACACAGGCTTGCTGCCGGTGACACTTGTGGGAGTTGTGACGAAAGTATTGATATTAATGTCATGGCGTGGGGTCTTTCTTGCCCCGCCATGCTACTACTGTCAACCCCGGCATGACATTGTACTGCTTCAACTAATACCTATTGTACTGTTTACTACACATATACCTTTAATATATATCATTTTTGTCCCTTCAAGAACGAATTTTAAAATAAATAAAAAATACTAACAGTGTTCAAAATATACAATTTATATCACAATGAAGGTTGTATGTAGAAATTATTTAGATATTTACTATGGATCAAATATTTTTAATTTTCATAACATTATTGCGAAATATACTTTTCACATTTTAACGTATTGTTATTTATAATTCATTATTAGTAGCCACGGCATGGATATTGAAGCTATAGTGCCTTTTCACATACATACAGTCACGGTATAGTGGCCGTGCCGTGAAGTAGAAATGTATGAGCTACAAGAATATATCACACGGCACGGTGACCGTGCCGTGACTGTGTCGTAGCGGCATGCTTCTTTGTAATAATGTATTCAGTTGTATAGCCTCGTTCATATGAATCCGGGCTCAACACGGTGACGTCTTCAGTCTAATACGTTGATAATAATACTGCGACCACCACTCACCGCCGGCCGACCGCAACCGTGTACATGTGAAATGGCACTCATTGTGAATATTTTAACGCATTGATCACGGGGAGTGTTCCAAAGAGCTATTACACCTTCCAATTCCACCTCCGCACGACACGCCACAAATAAGATATCATCCTCACCATCTGGATGATGGTGTTGCAAGAGAATGCGGCGGTGATTACTTAATATCAGACGACCCGTACGCTTGTGTGTCCTCTTAAAAACAAACATGGCAAATAAAAATCTCTCTTTAGTAGCTTATACACAAACGGTATTTCTATTATTGACATTTATATGTACTGCCAATACAGATTTTTTTATGCAACATATAGCGGACGTTGTGAAAACGGCCAACTTTGTGTTTGTGCTAGAAGGTACTTCTTATAAAACACCGCTCAACATCAATATGTAAATATCTAGTGGGGTACGTTTTGTAAGCACAATAATAATGATGTCTTATATTTATTGAATCAGGCGGTACTTTACGGGACTCCATAATTAATAATAATCACAATATTGAGTGTAAATTCCGCTTAGAAATGTCTTTAGATTGAATGATTTATTCAGTCTCAGCACGGCAGGTAATCTTCATACAAATTATTTCGACCTTAAGTCTATGGTTCACATATCTCATATGACAGTTGTTGTGACGACATTTTGATTTATCTATCAAACGTCAAAAACTAATCTGACAACCTTCAATCGTCGTTTCAAGTTTTCGACGTTATTATTAGTTTCAAACTTGATCGAGTGAAGTTTTTATTAATTACTTCCGTAACTTTATCCTCTCAATTTTCTAAGCTTTAATAGCCCTGCAACATGTTCAATAAGTGCTGTGTTGTAACCTGCTAGTAGACGAAAAGACGTCTGTTTTCATATGTTTCCAAAAAGTGAGATAGGACTCAAGAAATGGTTACAGTGCAGCTTGAGCTTCCAAGAAGTTTGTAGGCAGTTTGTGTGCCAAAATCATTTTGAAAAAATATTTCTTGCCTCTACATGCGATAGAACCCGCCTTTGCCCCGACGCCTATCCTACTTTGTTAAAGCCGCGTTGACACGATCAAAGTATCCTCGGACCGAGTGCCCTCGTACGAGTCTGCTTCATACGATTGTACACGGATACTGGTTTACACACACAGAGTTCACTCGTTTTCAATTAGTACTCAAGATCACAATTCAATATGGCACAGACGGATTTGTTGCTACAGGGTATCGGAGCTGTTGCAGACATATTAATCTAAGAGTTGGCAAATCATTACAAGAAACAGCAAAAGTCACGCAAGAGAAAAATTTGGACACGCAAATGGATTTTAAGGCGCAAAGAGAAAGGTACATCTGATAATTTTCTACGTGAAGTTGAAAAAGAAGATAAGGATACATATAAAAACCATTTAAGGCTCAGTAGTGAACAATTTGACTATCTATTGCAAAAAGTAACACCAAAGATACAGAAAGAGGACACTCTTATGAGACCTGCTATACCTGCACGAACCAAGCTACAAATAAGTTTGCGATATTTAGCAACTGGTGATTCTTTTAGTTCTTTAGAAAGCAGTTATCGGGTTCCAAAGAGCTCCATGTCCAAGTTTCTGCCAGAAGTATTAGATGCAATCTATGAAGGGTTGGAGGAGTACATACAGGTTAGTAACAATAACTAGTACTAATCGATTTTTTATTGAAAGGCAATCTAAAATTACAATTCTCAAACTTAAAACATTTAAAAAATCATTCTTCGGCTGTCTCGTTATTATTGATCCCTCCGATGCTTCTAATTGCTGCTTCTAATGCAGAATGTTGTGCCTCATTGAATGACGTTGAAATGTCTTGGGTTTCTGAATCATGTACCTGAACCTGAGAACCAAGATTGTTGAATATATGTTCTGGTATTTCAATAGTATATTCTGCTGCACTGCTTGATGAAGAGAAATTATTTTCCATGTACATACGATGAATTCTTTTTTGTTTTATTACCTGTAATATATCTGCTTGAACATCAAGAGCATCTGAGAGAGGCAGTTGTCTTAGCTGACTGGCCACATTTTTAGCAAAGTGTGAAAACTCGTCTTTAATCTCTCTGCTATTTAGTGTTTGGTTTTTTATGAACTGCAGTGTCTCGATAGATTTTTCAATGTGTGGAGGTAGCGATGTTCGTTTAAATCTTTTACGTTGAGGTTGAGGTTTAGCAAATGTTTCATTATTCGGATTCGACACTGCTTGAATATCTGATTCTGGTGATAGCTCTCTTGTTATATCTGGAGAAGGATGTAATGGTATATCTAATGAAGGCTGCAATGGTGTGTCTGGAGACGAACATGATGGTATGTCTGGTGAAGGATTAGGCGAAACAGCATCTGAGTCCGACTGTAAAAAAAATAATAATTTATTTTTCATTATCAGATCCCAAAAACAACTGAAGAGTGGATTTCAATTGAAAGGGGATATAACAATCGCTGGAATTTTCCTGGTTGTTGCGGTGCGTTGGAAGGAAAACACATTAATATACAGCAACCAGAACACACTGGAAGTGATTTCTATAATTATAAAGGTTACTTTAGTACTGTTCTTCTAGCCCTCGTTGACAGTAACTACTGCTTTACGTTCATTGAAGTAGGCAGCCAAGGAAGAGTTAATGATAACTCAATATTTAATAACTCAATATTGAAAAGAAAACTAGAGAGCGAAACACTAAACTTTCCTACTTGGGGAGTTATATTAGGTGATGAAGCTTTTCCTTTAAAAAAATATCTCATGAAACCTTATTCCCGTCGGTTGCCACTAACTACAGAAGAAAAGATTTTTAACTATCGTCTGTCCCATGCCAGGAGAACTGTTGAGAATGCCTTTGGAATAATGGTAATGAAGTTTCGTATTTATCGTACACCAATATATGTTTGTCCCGTTAAAGTTGACAAGATTGTAAAAGCAACCTGTGCTCTACACAACTGGTTAGTAAAGACATCAACACGTTATTACGCTCCTACGGGAGTAATGGATTCCGATGATATAGATGGTTCATGGAGATTAGAACCCAGATCCAGTTATGTTACTGATCTTGGAAATCATGGCAGCAATCATTACTCTCAGATGGCAGAGCAACGAAGGCAAAAATATAAAAATTATTTTGTTAGAGAAGGCGCAGTCCCTTGGCAAAACAGTCGCATATTTTAGAATAAGGAATAAGTACATAACTTTGTTAATATTACCTATTTAAAAATTCGTAATAAAAATACTTAATTGTGTACATCTAGCGTTTTAATTAAATAAAACACATTTTATTACCTTTGGCTACAACATAATGTTATAAAATTAAGGGTACTTACTACATTTGTAAATGTTTTTCTGCATTTCACTACATTAGTCAAAAATCGGTCAGCTATTTCAAACCATGGTAGTTATTATTACCTACTTACATAAACATCATCTTCATCATATTACTTGCATCTTCAGCCGAGGAGTTACAAGAGATGGTAACTGCTATGAATGGAGCTTTTGGTAGAAAGGGAATGAAGATGAATGTAAAGAAGACGAAAGTGCTTGAAAGAGATGAGGTAGTGGCAGACTGCAATATCGTGATTGGAGATGAAAAAATTTAACAGGTGAATGAGTTTGTGTATCTGGGTTCTAAATTTACAAGAGATGGAAAGTATGAGAGTGATATTGAAAGAAGAGTAAATGCAGGAAACATGGTGAATGGAGCTTTGCACTCCTTTATGAACAGTCAGAAGGTGTCTAATAAGGCTCGCTTGGCTGTGCATGAGGGGGTGTTGGTTCCAACACTCATGTACGGAAGTGAAAGTTGAGTATGGCAGAAGAAACATGAAAGCAGAATAAATGCAGTTGAGATGAGAGTGTTGAGAAGTATGATAGGAGTTACACCGAGTGACAGGATAAGAAATAGTGAGATAAGAAAACGTTGCGGTCTGAAAGAAGATGCTGTGACAAAAATTGAGAAAGGTATGCTGAGATGGTTTGGACATGTCGAGAGAATGAATGAAGAACGATTGACGAAGAAAGTGTATAAGGCCAGTGTGAATGAAAGTGTTGGAAGGGGTAGACCTAGGCGGACGTTTCAAGATCAAATCAGGGACGTCTTGAAAAAAGGCCAGGTCAAGAGTACCCTAAACCGGAGAGCATGTATGAAAGGAATAATGAAAGTGGACGAAGCGAAAGAAGTATGTAAAGATCGTAGCAAGTGGAAAGAAGTGGTCTCCGCCTACCCCTACGGGAAAGAGGCGTGATTTTATGTATGTATGTATAAACATCATCTCATGTACCTACGTACATAAACATCATCTGAGCGTGATCCCGTACTCAAAGACTTCTTGATTTTCGCCTTCTCTTGGCTGTAGGTACTTCTGATGTTGTTGATTTTTTTGTTTACATCCTCGAGAGTGCTGTCGAAAATAAAAGTTTCCACAATCGCTGGATTGCCGCATTCCTCGCGTCTTTATTTTTATATTCGCGTAATTTTAGGTTCCAGAGAACTTCTTCTGCTTCGTAAAGTTCAATAAATCTAGTAGTATCACACTCAGACCATTTTTTTATTGCACGAGACGCTTGTGAATTGTTATTCGCCGCCATTTTGTTTTACAATTGCGGCCAGAGCTAGCTCGGAACAATAGAACGCGGTCCGAGTCAACCCAGATCGGACGGCGTAGTCCGAGTGCGCTCGGATTATGGGCTGCCACAATACGAGTAACGTCCGAGTGGGTATCCAAGTGTGCTCGGTCCGAAGATACTTTGATTGTGTCAACGCGGCCTAAGCGATCGCAAGATAACCAGTGGTATTCCTCAAACCACGGTTACAACCCTCAATACAACTGGTATGTATTAAATATTTATAAAATAATGTTTTCACTGTTGTACTGTACTCACTTAGTATGTTTCACGAATGTTGTTTTTAAATAAAATATGTACTTAGTCAGATTTGAATACTTACTCATATGAATTTTGGAAAATTTATTACAAAGCAAGTCTTACTAAAAGCAATTTAATAAATAAATAAATATATATATATGTGTGATTTTTACTATTACAATTTTTTAAGTAAATAACGCTTTGTTTTCAGTTCCTGCCATCGCTGCAGAACTACACAAAATATCATGGTGACATTGGTATGTTTCCACTTTGAATATTATAATAGTAATTGTCAAAAGAATTATAATAAAAATTATATAAGAAAAATGTTATAATAGTAAAAAGGTGGAAATTTGCAACTGAGTTGACCTGACATGGTAAGAAGTTGAAAGTTAGGCAATCACTTTAGAAATTCAAAATATTTTTTATTCATGTATTTAATATTTCTTGTAATAAACAACGTGATAGTTTCATATGACATTTTCTATAAAGTACAACATATGAAGCCATTGTCTGTCATTTTAATTTGCCTGACAGCAATCTGTCAGATATGTGTGTATTGTGACATGAAGTCTACCTTCAATTTTTAATTAGTGATTCATTTCTAATGTATTTTAATTTAGGTACCAAAACTGAATTGCTAAGATTTGTACCATGAAGTGTCTATAACTGAATGGTGTTTGAATAGCTTATGAAAGAATGAACAAAAGAAATTCATCTGTGGTCCACGGTGTGAGAAAGAGTTAGAGAGTCACTGTACAGTCTGTAAAGTTAATTTAGATTTAATGTTTCCTTGTTAGTACTGCAATATGCTTTCATTACATATGTAATATCAACATTGCAACCAGAAAACATACCATCTACATCAGATTATAGAAATGATGCTAGAGAAATGCCTATAGGTTGGTAAATGTGTATTGAATGAATATCTATTGTTCGTATTAACATTTATTTACAGAACATATCTTTAATTATGAAACTTAAAATTTTGTCTTTTGAAATTAAGACCTGAATTGTTCTCATCTCTTAGAGGCACCTCATAAGTAAGTGTTGATGATCTACATGAATATGAAATTAAAAACATATTTTATTCTTCAGATGACGCTGTGCATCACACTCCATCAAGGAAGAGAAGACCACATGTCATTTTAAAGAAAATGAAACTTTCACCTCATTGTGCAAGTCTTTATTGTGAATTTACCAAATCACGAAAGCAGCTTAACTTTGATTTAAGAGCTAAAAGTGCATTTTCACAGAAAATCATTTATAAAGCTTACAGAGAAAATGAACCCTATTGCAAAGACATTTTTGTGGATGCAGATTAAATAGGCTTACAATAAGTTTAAAACGAAAATGAAAAAAAAAATAAGATAACATGATATGTTTTTTTCTAAACCTTTCCCTTCTATTTAGTATTATTAATTGGAATTAAAATCCTCAAAATTGATTTCTTTAGAATTACTTTTGAGGTCATTTCAAATTTGCAAAAGAATTAAATTATTCTAAAATGGCTAGGAGTACCTAAGTACCCAAGCAGGAAGAAATATTGCAGGCTGTATAACTACCACGCCTTAGTCAATAACCCCGTGTTTAAATTAAAAAAAAAACTAAGCTGTCACTTATGATATGTGAGGTTTTATGAAGGCTAATATTGCTCTATGAGAGTGCCCTGTCTGATGCGTAAGCATCATATTAGTCTGTGGTCACGTGCCTGTGGTAGGCGAGTCAACATCTTCTGAATGATTAAAGACAGCTCTTAGCGGAACTTACACTCAAGACAAGTCACAACAATTGGATAGTTATATTTTATTATTATATAGAACAGTTCAGTGCCAGCAAGGACTAGGCCCAGGTCACCACACTACCACTTTGATTTTACATTTTCAAAACCCCTGAGAGTCACGACATTGTATTGAGCCTGGAGCTTATTAATTAATTCTCTTAACAATGAACCGCTAGTTCGTGATCTGCTCATCATTACGTATGACGTACGTTAACACTAAAAGTTAGGCGTATCTTAAAAAATCAACATGTTATAACCAAAATATTAGGTTTATTGCTTTTCAAAATACTCTCCTTTATATTTTAAGCATTTTTTCATGCGATTGAACTATTTTTAAAACAGGAGGACCACAGATCAGAAGGCATGTTTTCTACTAGCTGATTGAACGATATCACCGCCTCTTCGGAATTGGTAAAAGTGAAACCTCTCATCAAATCTTATGCCCAGGTATGCACTACTGGTAAAGTATATTATGTAATGGTTGTTAAAACTAACTCTATGGGAAATGTTTGAAACTGAACAGCTTTTGACCTTGACCACCTTATTAGCCTCTAAGGAGGCTAAAATCCCAAACTATTTTAAACTTGACTCATCGAGACCTTTCCAATAATATATTATCGTGGTCTGTTGTACCTTTTGTAGTTGCTGAGGAATAAAATTTACAACGCCGACTTTGTGCTTTGTATAAATAGATAAGAAATTGAAATAAGTTATACTTATAATATCAATTTCTATTGCTGATGTAAGTATGTTTTGATAAATATATTTTGTTAGTACACTTATCCGTTGGAAAGAGCAGTTCCCTTAAAAAGTACTTCAAATTGTATTAATTAAAATGCTGAATTAAAATAGATTTGAATTTGAAAAAAAAACGAGAGCCTACAAATGACGTGAGGCAATGTATATGATTACAAAATTTGCTAAGCTGAAGCCAAACTGACTGATTCAAAAATGACTTGTTGATGTTGTCTTGTGCCCCTAATACAGGCTAGTTCGGGGCAAGATAATTTCTATAAAAGTGTGTCAATATTATTGAACTGAGCATCAACTACAACTTCGTACTAAAATAAATCAAAAAGGTATGAAAGAAGAAGACAAATGACCCAGTTAACTCCTCATGGTAATTCCTCAACGAACACTTTTTCTTTCGTGTTACAATCTCAAATAGTTAAGTGCGTTAAACTAATTGCAATACCCTCCTTGGGCCACATATCTATACACCCTGACTGGGCCCGCAGATATTTTCATCCCACATAGTTAGTGAGCGACGTGATCCGCAAGCTGTCTCCCAATGTATCTAGAGCCGGGTTGTGGCGGCTCGAAGCGTGCCAGCCCGCGAAACTATAAGTATGTGCCGTTTCACTGCTTACCGTTCTCGCTTGGCTGCGTTCTCCGACTTTCGGTCTTGGTACGGTCGAACCATCGGACGCGGTCTGGTATCGGATTGTCCATCCCACATAGTTATTATTACCGTATATCTATAACAATTATATTCATTTTCACTTCACCCATATTGGGATCTTATATACAATGTATAGAATGTATTAGTCATAGGCTTCCTATAAAAAATGGCCGCAATTACCTGTAACTTTTATGACGTAAATTGAAACGATACGTTCTTTTATACAAAATTATGTAAAGATTTGAAAAAATATGATTGCCAGCTCTCAGTCAGCCTCAACATTTGTGTAGCCAGGTGTAAACATACAGGTATATTTTTATTTATAATTTAAAGTCATCTTTCTTTTTTTAATTTTAATATAAAATTGAAATTTTGTATTTACTTGTTACGATAAACCATGGTTGCCAGTTAAAGAATGGCCGCAAGCAGAGGTTGCTATGATTTCAATAAACGATTCTTACTCCAGGCAAGTGTGAGCAATTATAATTTATATATTATATTAAAATAAATTACAGGTAATTGCGGTAAATTTTTACAGGCAACCTAACACTAATACATTGCATACTTCCTAAAAATTGATTTAAAATAAGTTTTATCAAAAAAACACGTACCTGCAGAATCAAGCGGTGGATCTTGTAATTCAAATAACATTTGTCAACATAAGTGCCAGCACAACAAACGAACTTCAAACATATATTTCAAAGAAAGGTAACTAACTAGTTATTAAAATTATATAAACTCAAAAGTAATTTTCAAGTTGATGCAAATGGGAGGCTTCTAGGCACAGGATGACCAGTTAACAGCTATAGATTACACAATAAGAACGTGGCGTTTCCGGCAGGCGCGTGCGACACAACCACCTCGCTCGACAGTTCTTCCTCGACTGCCACTCGCCGCTTGTTACGCATAGCTAACCCTAGCTAACCGCCGCATAAGCATAGTCCCATAAACGTTGCACACGGCACTCGAGGCAGCAGAAACGTGACTTAGGTGACATCATTGATGATCATCAGCGTTTACCCGATCGTGGAAAATATAATTGTACTCATTACTTGATCTAGCATCGATCAGTAGACATTGGGATAATAAATTGTAATTAGTTATAGCTTTATTTTAATAAATAAGTTGAAGTAAATTTGCATTTTTTTGCATCTCCTGGCTGCAACCAACGTAATTGGCGCAGTCGGTAGGATAGTCTAAAATAATAGAGTCAGTGAATCGATCACCGATACGGCCTATTAGAACCTACTTGAGTTGCGGCGAGGCAGTGTATCCGAAAATCGATACAGCAGAGAAATGCAGATGATTTGGTAAGAACCTAGATCTTACTAGAGTTGCTCACACTTTTTAATTGTAATTTTCCTGTGATTTTTTTTTCTTTCCTTTTGTTTTCCAGTGTAATTTCCTCCGTGTACCTATTTAATTAAAAAAAAAATCCATCCACGGAAATCGAGGACCACTAGGTCAATTACTATTAGTAGAATCTCGCAAATTGATGCAAGTAGGAATTGAGAGAATATATTAGAAAGTAGCGATAGCATTAAATTTTCTAGTTTTTGATTGCATTATATTAATTCAAAAATGAGTGTAGATTTAGTAGACCAAGTTTACAAGGCCTTACGTTGTTACCCGAGTTCGATGGAAATCCGAACGTACTTACGCGGTTCGTGCATTTGTGTGATTAACTAGTAGCCCAATTTATTAGAGCGGAGCCAGGATATGAACTCAGTAACCTTTCGTTATTAAATGGTATCCTTAATAAAATTACCGGACATGCCGCGCGCACAATAAATTCAAATGGCATCCCCGAAAATTGTCAGGGTATTATAAATGCCTTAATTAATAATTTTGCTGACCAGCGAGATGAGACCGCTTTGTATAATGATTTAGCTCTTTTAACCCAGAAAAATTCATCACCTCAAGAATTTATGAAAAATGTCAGAGTCTGTTTAGTACAATAATGACCTATGTTACACTTCATGAAACGATAACCACTACCGTAGAAGCAAAGCGTACATAATATAAAAAGTTAACCCTACAAGCGTTTGTACGAGGTCTGAAAGACCCATTAGGTTCACGTATTCGGTGCATGCGACCGGATACAATAGAGAAGGCATTAGAGTTCGTTCAAGAAGAAATCAACATCTTATATTTACAGCAGCGCAATGACCAATTACCAGGTGAACGCAGAGTGCAGTCTACATCTTCATATGACCCAACAAATAAGTATAATATAAAGCTTTTCAATTTACCACCCTCGCGGCCTTTTACTTTTAATTCATTCAATGTCGCACCAGGAACTCCAAAGCATAATTTTCAGCCACCGGGGCCATTGCAAGTCTGGCAACCCCAAGCACCGCCTAACAGGGGCCCTACACGCGTGTGTACGCACACAACAAATTTTCAGTGCACCTCCACTTAATTACAGACCGCAGAGCAACGTGTTTAGAGTTCCTCAGCAAAGGTTAGGACACACACCTTATAATAACGGACCCACATCCACTCCATGAGTGGCGTAAGCCACTACGTTACTAAGCCGTTGCCTAGACCCTTGACAGGACTTGACTGGAGACAACATGGGAATCCACCCCCATTTAATTATTTCAAGACACGTGAAATAAACTTAAACGACGTTGACTACTACAATTATTACGAATACCCTGAATATGACTATGACTATTACGAACAGACGTACTCAGAACCTTTATATTATGAGCCAATGCGTTAGCAAGCGTATAGTGCTCATACTCCCGCTTACGTTGAAGAGCACCATGACGAACATCCTTCTGATAGTCAGGATTTCTAGGAAACTCAAAAATCAGAAAAACCAAAATAGAAATTAATCTACAAATTCAGAGACAACTTCCATTTATTCAAATAGCAGATCCACCCTTAAAACTATTAATTGATACAGGCGCGAATCAGTCCTTTATTAGCCCTGAAGCTGTCAAAAATTTTTTTTCAAATGTTCCGTGTAATTATGAACCCTTTGAGGTAACTAATATTCATGCGACCACTAGGAATAATTATTCATATTCATAATATTACCATACCGTGTTTTTCTGAGTTTAACGAAGATAGTGAAATTACTCTTTTTATATATAAATTTCATAACTATTTTGATGGTTTAATTGGCTTAGATATAATAGAAAAATTAGAGTCTATCATAGATTTAAAAAATAAAGTCTTAGTTACACGTAAGTCGACCAACCAGTTATGCATGTATGATTCGAAATTGTAATCTTTACAAAGATATAATACCGGCTAACATATCCAAATTGATCCGCATACATATTAATTTTCATGATGGTGACGTTTAAGTGACAGAACAAATAATATCCAACTGTACTATTCGCGATTGTATTACCACAGTCAAGAATAATCGCGGTATAATAGAGATCGTAAACCCCACTAAGCATGATATAATGTTCTCAATGGATAAACCGTTTAGTGCAGAGCTAATTAATGAGCAATGCACGCACACTCAACAACCTAGTGATCGTGCTTCGGAAGTTCTTTCGCGATTACGAACTAATCATTTGAATCCAGAAGAACGTGCTAACTTAGAATCTCTCTGTGCACAATATGCTGACGTTTTTTATCTTGATGGTGAACCCTTGACATTTACCAATAAAATTAAACATAAAATCCGTACCACAGATGAATTACCCGTTTATACTAAAACCTATAGATACCCTTACGTTCACAGGCAGGAAGTACGGGAACAAATTTCAAAAATGCTTGATCAAGCGATAATCCGTCCTTCACAATCAGCATGTAGCTCTCCCATATGGGAAGTTCCAAAGAAAAGTGATGCCTCTGGAAAAATTAAATGGCGTATTGTTGTTGATTTTCGAAAAATTAATGAAAAAACTATAGATGACAAATACCCCATCCCTAACATTAACGATTTTTGGATAAGCTTAGTAACTGTCATTGTTTAACCACTTTAGACCTTGCCAGTGGATTCTATCAAGTAGAAATGGACCCCTCCGACATCCACAAGACGGCATTCAACATAAAACATGGGCATTTCGAATTTTTACGAATGCCAATGGGTCTGAAAAATTCACCATCCACATTTCAACGTGTGATGGATAATGTCCTAAGGGACCTCTAGAATGTTATCTGTTTAGTATATTTGGATGATATAATAGTGTTTAGCGTCTCATTACAGGAACACATAGTTAATTTAGAAAAAGTTTTTAAAAGATTAAGGGAATCTAACTTCAAAATTCAGATGGATAAGTCAGAATTCTTAAAGTTAGAAACCTCATATTTAGGACACGTAATAAGTAAAGATGGTATAAAGCCTAATCCCGATAAAATCACTGCCATCCAGAGATTCCCCATTCCAAAAACTGCTTCCGAGATTAAGCGTTTCCTCGGCTTTCTTGGTTATTATAGGAAGTTTATTCCAGACTTTGCTCGTATAACTAAACCCATGACGCAATGTCTAAAAAAGGTTTAAAAATCACCTACAACGGTACCAAATACATTGACTGTTTTGAGAAATGTAAGATACTATTGACTAACGACCCTATACTACAATATCCGGACTTCACTAAAGACTTTGTACTAACAACTGACGCTTCTAACTTCGCGATAGGTGCTGTTCTTTCTCAAGGACCAATAGGTAACGACAAACCAATAGCTTACGCATCCAGGACTTTAAACTTGAGTGAGACTAACTAGAGTACAATCGAAAAGGTACTGCTAGCCATCGTTTGGGCAACAAAATACTTCCGCCCATATTTATTCGGTAGAAAATTCAAAATAGTCACAGACCATAGACCTTTACAATGGGTTATGAGCCTTAAAGACCCTGACTCACCCGTTGGAGACTTAAGTTGAGAATATAATTTCACCGCAATTTATAAGTAAGGCAAACATAACACCAATGCAGACGCTTTGTCTCGTGTTGAATTAAATAATGAAGACACTAGATCTATAGTAGTTAATGTATATGAAAAGCCTCAATCAGTTGCGGGTTCTGAAATTCTATCGGCTCCCTTTAGATTACCGATTAACACAGTGACTGTTCACACTAGTTACGAAAATTCAGTAGACAGATTTGTTTCATTTTAGTAGGCGATATTACGAAAAGACCAGTAGTGACTAGACCTTTTGAAACTCACACCCGGACAACTATACAACTTTCCGAATCTAACTTGACTAATGACGTTGTTAACGCAGTTAAAGAATATATTAATCCAAAAGTAAGAACAGGTATAATAATCCATCCTCCTCTTGCTATGTATAAGATTATTCCCATTACACAAGATAACTTTAAAAGCTCTTCGATGAATGTCATTTTGACAAAAAACGAATTAGAAAACGTTAAGGAATATTTGCGACAACAGGACATCATAAAAAATATCACGAGGGTAAAACAAACCATCGTGGTATCACTGAATGTTACTTGGACTTATCATCCAAATACTATTTGCCTAGGATGAAAGAATGTATAAGTAAATATATAAATAAATGTAGCATTTGTGGACAGGCTAAATATGACCGAAATCCAATTAAACAGAGATTTTTAATAGTTCCCCCTCCTTCAAAACCGTTTCGGATAATTCATCTTGATCTTTTTACAGCTCAAAACGAATTTTTTTTTAAAATTGTAGATGCATTTTCTAAATACGCGCAAGCCTACCACTTAAGAGATAGTACTGCTCTGAGTGTCGTACAAGCATTATTAATATTTTGCACACATCACGGTAATTAACAGTAGTGACAGGTGGAGGACCTAAGTTTACAAATCAGTTATTTGCAGAATTCATCCGAATCCATAAGATGCAACATCATAAAATACTAGCACATTCACCAAACGACAATGGTATAGTAGAAAGATTTCATTCCACTATCCTTGAACATCTCAAGATACTGAAACTTGAGAAACAGAATGAACCAGCTGTTAATCTCATGCCTTATGCTATCTTAGCATACAATAGCTCCATCCATAGTTTCACGAGGTGTAGGCCTTTGGACTTGATAACAGGACATTTTGACCCGCGTGACCCAATTGACATTGACTTAACTGAATATCTACTTCAGCAGTATTCGCAAGACCATAGGAAACGAATGCGTCAAGTTTATGATATGATCAATGAGACTTCCTTACACAAACGCACCCAACTGACTGAAAATCGTAACAAGGATAGGGAACCGGAGATAGACTATACCCCTGACCAGCAAGTCTTTATAAAAAATCCTTTGGCATCCCGACAAAAATTTGCCCCTCGCTTTACGCAGGATACTGTACTTGCAGACCTTCCAATCCACATTTACACAAAGAAAAAAGCGGTCCAGTTGCCAAATCTCGCCTTAAGCGAAGCCCTAAAAACCTCACCTTGTTGCAGGATATTTCTATGGCTGATAGTACTACGCATGACCCTAGGACAAGAAGTAACGATTGACTCACTTGACAATAGACCATGATTACTTCCTTTCAAACTAGGAGTAGCAAGAATTGTCTCACATTACCACGCCTTCCTTAGCCATATAGACTTAGAAAATATTCATAGACAGATAGAATTAGCGAAAAGCCAGATATCCGAATTAAAACCCTTATTAAATAATAAAACTGTATTCTTTTTTGATCCACAGATAGAACATCTCAATAGTAAAATTGCATCAATTACAAACAAACTCAATATATTTCAATCATCACGAAATAAAAGAGGTCTCAACGACGGTCTCGGTTCCGTCATAAAAAGCATTTCTGGTAATTTGGATTACACAGACGCGTTAAAGTACGATCGCGCTATTAAGATCTTGCACAATAATAAACAGAAATTAGAAGTAGAATTAAATAATCATGTCAGCTTAAATAAGAAATTTGTTTCCGAGAGCACTCAAATAATAAGTAATATTGTATCAAATCAAGATAAAATGAATAAAGCATTAAATTTAATATTACAAAGCGACGCCAGAAAGGACACTGACTTAATAAAGTACGAATATATGGCACAACAGTGACTGCACTGATCTTAGGAGATAATGTAGAAGATCTGTGTGAAGAGTTACAGAACTTAGAAAATACGTTAACATTTATTCGTGCATCGAGCACTCCATACTCTATATTTAGTGTTAGTGACGTTAAGGATATGTTAAGTAAGCTAAGGATTTTATACTCTAATAAGGAAGTCCTTGACTTTGAAATTAGAAATTTTTATGAAGTTATTAAGTTAGGTTATTTTTATCTGGATAAAAAAATAGTAATAGTTATTAAGGTACCGATTGTGGATCCTTCACTATACGACTTCTATAAGCTTTCCCTTGTTCCTAACAGAAACCATAAGACCTTGATCCCACCTTTACCATTCTTAGCAATCTCTAGCAAAGATTCTCGGTACATAGAAACAGAATGTCCAAAGTTAAACTCACTATTTCTCTGCGAATCGAAATCCAACCTACAGATACAGGAAAAGCCCGATTGTGTCCAACAGCTCATTACTAATCAAGAACTCCCGCCATCCTGTGAATTAACGTCAGTTACTCTGAACAACGAAGCCCTTGACGACAAACATTACACCATGAGATTTCCTATTCCAACAAAAGTAAAGATATCCTGCGGTCAAGAACAGTATCGAACTTTACATGGCAGCTACTTAGAAATTATCCCACTGAATTGCAACTTGAAAGCACCTACCTTCACGATCTCCAATTCAAACGATCATATCAAAGGACATGTCGTAAGAATAATTTAAATGCCTTAGTACATCGAACCAGAGCCCAAACCTTCACCAAAATTTATTCTCAATTCACCAAGTCTGCACAAGCTCCATACTTTTAAAAATGATATAGCAACTCAATCATTGATACATCAAGAAAGCTTCACCGATCCAGTAATCTATCACACGACAATACCCATGTACCTTATACTATTGGGTACATGTGCACTCATTGGAACTTTAATATATCTCCAATTACATAGAAGAAACGAAACCAACGGAATCACGAAGACCTGCAGCTGCACCCCTGATGCAACATATGCTGTTTCAGCACCTAGGAAAATCAACCCTAACCAAATAAAAGTTGACCATGGATCCCTACCAGCGACCATCTCGGAGAAGTCCTGCAATAGTCACTGTTCTACGCGGGGAGGTGTTACGCATAGCTAACCGCTGCATAAGCATAGTCCCATAAACGCTGCACACGGCACTCGAGGCAGCAGAAACGTGACTTAGGTGACATCATTGACGGCGTTTACCCGATCATGGAAAATATAATTGTACTCATTACTTGATCTAGCATCGATGAGTAGACATTAGGATAATTAATTGTAATTAGTTATAAATTTCTTTTAATAAATAAGTGGAAGTAAATTTGCATTTTTTTGCATCTCCTGGCTGCAACCAACGTAATTCGCTCTGTGCCCGAGCTTGACTGCACTCGCACTGCACACCTATTACATACACCCGAGCCAAGACGAGTACCGAAACATCTTCGTCCTCGCTCGTGACTCGACGTTCTTGACTACGACGTAATATGTAATATATATTCTTAAATCATTTCTAAGAATATTTTTTACTGTTTTGAGGAATCACTGATTGGTCTTTACGTTTAATGGCTGACGAAGTGTTCTTTGTTCATCCATTGTTTTTACTTAAATAGAGTAACCGTTCAGTTTCTTTTTTGTTCTTGTCACGATTTCTACTTTTTCCGAACATTTTGTAGATTTAGTAATGCCGGTTGTACACACTCGGGGAGACACCACGAGGCAGGCCGAGAGCGAGTGTGTACATGGAGCTCTTCTCTCGTCTCGGTCTCCCTCGCCTCGCCTCGTTCGGTCTCGGTCGCTTGTCGGTTTTTGCGCTCGAGTCAAAGGGTCTCGTTGGCCCTCGCGAGAAAAACGAGAGCGAACGTGTACACACTCGTTTCACGCAGTTGCCGGCTGACTGTGTTTAGGTGAAGACGCGTTAAAATGTGGTCTGGTGGTAACGAACGTGAATTGGAATTTTTGGAGTGTTTTCAAAGGGAGCCGGTACTATGGAACTCAAAAGATACCTAACACAAGGACAAGCAATATGTGCACGATGCTTGGATGCGCGTAAGCGAGCATATGGGAATACCAGTGGTAGAGTTAAAAAGAAAGCGAGATTCACTTATGGCCACGTACCGTAGCCACAAAAGAAAGATTGTTGCATTTACACTATCTGGAGCTGGAGCTGAAACAGTCTATAAAACAATATGGTTTGCTTTTGATTTAATGGATTCGTTCTTAAATGATATTGTTCAGTGTAGAAAAACTATGAACACGGATGCACCAGTAAGTAAAACATTAATTATTTTTCATTTATGAATTTATTAATTAGCGTAGAAAATAGTAACAATAGTGTGGCAAGTATTGTAACTATAACCTACGTAGAAATTATAGTTAAATAGCTAAATTTTACATATTGTAATTGTTAAAGAAATATGTTGTAAATTCTTCTCGAATCTGACTTGCGTCTAGTGTTGGTCTTCGTGGTATTGGTTGCAAAGGTCTAATGGCACACGTGTCTTCAATGTCATTCCTCCATGAACCTGGCACTACCAGTTCATCGTTACTGTTGTAAATATCTGTTGTTCCTGGAGGTGTATATATTGCCGATGATGTACTACTTTTTCTTAAGAAATTATGCAGCAGTACACATGTCATTGTAATAACTGTGGTTTTTTTCTGGGTTCAGTAGTATTGGTTTCCGAAATATTCTAAATTTTGAAGCTAATATCCCAAATACATTTTCAACGACTACGCGTGAGGATGAAATTTTCTTATTAAATATACGTTTCGGCGATCCTTCATTATGACTTCCTGGGTACGGTTTCATCACATGTGATGACAATGCAAATGCTCCATCTCCCAGAAAAACATATGGAACTTCTCTTGTACTCCCCGGTAGAGGTCGTGGCGTAGGAAAATTTAGATTATTTGAGCAAATTCTTCTCCAAAGCTGACTATTACGAAACACACCGCCGTCACTTATTCTTCCCTGACTTCCAATTTCAACAAAAATAAAATTGTAATTGCTGTTGTCTAAAGCAAGAAGTACAATACTAAAACTCCTTTTGTAATTGTAGTATTCGGAACCACTATTTATAGGCAATTGCATTACAATGTGTTTTCCATCCATGGCACCTAAACACCTTGGAAAGTTTTTGAACCCCTTTTCCAGTTGTAACCATGTCTGTGGAGACTCTGGCATCTGTAAAAAAAAAATACATTATAATTTTTTTTTATTACAGTCTCCAGCTACACCAGAAAGTGTTATTTCCAATGAAGATGTGGATAGCAATCACTCAGATCCTACGACTTCTTCTCAGTTGCCATCAATACCGCGACGCCGTAAGAATCCAATAGAACTGCAAGAATCTGGGAAGACGATGAAAGATGCAATGACTTCACTGAATAAAGTTTTGAATAAACCACAAGCGGTGGAAGATGATTTTGATCGTTACGGCAAGATTCTGGCTAATAAGTTGCGTAAACTATCTGAATCAGACAGTGTAAAAATGATGTACGAAATAGATGGATTATTCATCAAGCGAATGAATAACACACCTCCACACTTCACACGTCCTTCACCAACGTATACTGTATATTCAGAGCCAACCCAACGCCAACAAATACAACATCCAGCCGCATCACCCACATACTACGTACGGCCTGAATCGTCATCTACTTCCTATTCGGATCCAGGAGTTCAAACTTCTTCCGTGGCTTTTTCTGATACTAATACAAAACAAATTATATCTGATGAGATCTTGAGGTCACCATACCCATAGTACAAAACAGCCAATGATGTGTTAGGTCAGGCTTTTCGTAAAGCCTAATTTTGTATTACTAAGTACACACCAGCAAATTCTATTTTCTATAATAAACAATGCTTAAGAGTAATTATGTATTTTTTTTGTTTCCCTTACCCTAATTTGATCCTTCAATACTCGGTTAAGAGCAATGCATACTTCAGGCACAATTCTTGAAATTATGGAACTTGAAACTTTGAACAGAAAATGTAGACTTTCAAAGCTATCTCCGCTGGCCAAAAAGCTAGTCGAATTTTCGCAGGTATTGCTTCTCTTTTCGGTGTATCCATCTTGGTTATCATCGGTGCAACTTTATGCAGTAAATATTCAAAGTCTGTAACAGACATTCTTGTAAAGTTATCGCCATAAAATTGGCCAGAGGGTTCTGCCAATAGCTCAGCCAATTGATTTCCCATGGTGGTCCTAAAATAAGAATAAAGAATTAGGTAGGTTCCAAAACTATTTAACTAACACGTATACGACTATTAAAAGACTATGGTCTATTTAAGTTTACCTGTTTCTATTGCGGTGAATGGTAACCATCCACCATCTCCTTCTTCGCCATGGCTTACGAATTTTCTTTTTATGGTAAACATGTAAAAAATTATAACAGCTCAAAGACAAGCAGCAGCAGCTAATTTTAGGTTCATTGTCTCGGGAGACTTCAGTGCAATTAACAGAACGAGTGTGTACAGGAATGCTTTCGACGAGAGCCTACTGGCCCGAGACTCTCGGCGAGAGGCTCTCGTCGAGTGTGTACAGCCGCCATAAGATAAAAGAAATATTTGTAGTAACGATTGAAAAGCGCTTAGTATAAGCCTAATTGAATAAAGTTTATTTGAATTTGATATTTTTTTAGATTTCGTAACTATTAGTTTTGCCTACTATTTAATATTTTTAAATAAAAGTAGGGAGTACCCTAAGTAGTAGTATACTATATTAAATATAATACAGTAGGTTTGGCAACCCTAGCCGTAAATTACAATTTTAATAAACTCGAACACTATAACACACACAAAAAGATAATACAATATTTGTTTGAGTTACCCTACTAAGTGAATATACAGATAACGCGCGAGTTGAATGCAGAGTTCAGGAATGCAATAGTGTTGTGACCTTATTATAATTGATGACCATAATCAGGAGTGTGTCGATAAATTTTAACAATACTTCAAGTTTACCATTTAACATTAGGTTAAAATGATGAAAAATTAATTTATTAATTTAATGATCATTTTAAGCTAATTATTTAATCTAAATTTTTTGTTGTGCCTTACTTCTACACATACTTCTAAAACCCCTCTTTACCCGCTATTTACCCGAGGCCCCGACTGCATTCAAATCGCGCGGTAACTGTACATTAAAATTAATACAGGTTGTTTCGCATATGCAATAATCGCAAAACATCATAATATTATGTATAGTATTATTTTACGTAGCAAAAAAGTTGTCATGTATAATTAACAAATTTTTAGCATTAATTGTAATCTATGTAGTTTTTTGATGCTAAGTTGACCTAGTTTAATTTTATAATAAAGTAAATATTTATTTATTTATACAGAAAAAATATACACTAGAACAATTAACCTAAAACTACAAACGTTACAAAATATAATATAACAAAAATATAGGATTAAAATGAGTCCCTTTAGGCAAGGTTCGAAGACACTGGAAGCGGTGCCCCTTTGATTAGCTAGACTTATCTTTGTCCGAGGTAGCTGCCACCTTTTATTTAATTATTAAATATCAATAATAAGTCCAATTTTAACTTAGACCAACTTCAAAATGTTGCAGATCTGGTATATATATATTCCTTAATTTTTAATGTTTTTTTTTTATTTTTGCAGTAATAAATGTTTTTTTTTTGAAAATTATTTTCTATTTATCTTATCTATTATCGTTTATCTAAATCCTCTGTCTGTATACATTTTTAAGACTCACTTACATCAATCCTACGATTTTTTAACTTTTGATTTTTCTATCTGTTATTTTACAACTTAAGAACAGCGTGCTCGATCTTGATGTAAATTTTTTGTGTCATTAGCACCGACTACCTTATGGATTATATTTAAAAATTGGAAATCTGAAAGTATTCGGTAAGATGTACCTACTTGTGACTACTAATAAATTCCAACATGTTGAAAAGTCATAAAATTAGAAATTGGGGTGTAGTAAGAACATAAATGATAGAGGAAAGAGAGAGAAGGAAAGAAAAATAACTTATTCACTCAGGTCAAAGTGATACTTATAAATGTCAAAGATTTTAACACCAATACGGAAAAGATGAGCTTTATTTAGAAGAATTGGCAAGAAACTCATTGCCACTCCTTTAGTCTATATTTGCAGTTTCAGGTTTATTCATTATATTTTAAACAATGTAAATAAAGTGATGCATAAAAATTACTCATGAACTCTCATACTCATGAAAAAAAAGAGAAACGATTAATCTTAACAAAAAACTGAAAAGAGTAATGAGTACTACTCGGGCGAATCAACATGACACCTGGCTCAGTCGTCTTGCGAGGGCAGAGTAGCGACAGCAGATTTGGATTAGTCGTTATAATTGTTAAACTAAACGTTAATTATTATAACACTGTTAACAATTAAAAGTAACTACAGCGTTACATTTTAGCACAACATTTTATTTATGCAAGTACAAACTACAATCTACAAAGGTTTTTTATTTATTTATTTATGTAATTAGATATTAACATTAACAATTAATTTGCATCTACATATTAGTTCGAGGTTGGTTATTCTAATTAGGTATTATTATATTCAACATTTAAAAAAGAAAAATAAATAACTTTAATCTTAATTCTTGTCTGAAATTATAAAATGTGAGTATATTATAAGTATTTAATTACAAAAATAAAAGTAAGAATTAATATGTAGTTACCTAGTTAACAATCTATTGTCTATCGTAGTCGTAATTTTTTCTTAAACTTTTTTTATATATGTCCTAAGCGTGTCGTGAAAAATTGCAAAGTCATGTTGGAGATGAAAGGACCAATGTTGTACATAAAAGGACCGTATTATTTCACATTTGTTCTAGAATAACTATTTGAAAATATTTTATCAAATCGGTTGTCATGGTAAACATCTCGGAATGGAAAAATTTAAGTAAGATATTAAGTTAGGTTCTACGGATCTGTGTTTAGTTTTAAAAAGGCCGCAAAGGTCCAGAAACTTTCGTCTGTTGTATAGAGAAACTATCTTAAAATGATTTTCTTGTTTATCGGTTTTTAAAAGATGTCACTGATCGCAGATCCCACTTAAAAATTATAATTAACTTTGAAGTTAAATTTATTCCTTTAGAGCATTTAATATTTACATGGTTCTGTTCTGTTTATTAATTATTAACTGTTATAACTTTTAACACACTAAGCTATAGAATGGCAGTTAACGTTGCACGTGTCTTTGCACTTTAAAATATACGAGTTATTTTCTTGCTGTTGTGTCTTATTGTAATAATATAATAATTATTAATAATGTTTAAATAAAATATTTTATAAAGTATTACAATGCGTGTAATTGTACTTTTAAAATTTTTATTGTTACGTTTGGACGTTTTTTGTTGAAACAGCTCTCTTTAATAGATGACAGTCATAAGAATATAATATCTGGATTAGTATAAATTATAATATATATAATAATTGAAAGTGACGGTTCAGCGTGATAGTAAAAATATAACCTTTTAACTATACTAAATAAATAAATCTATTATAAAAATACGAATAACTATTTACTTATTTTTGTTTTATTTCCATATAGATCGAATGACAACTACTACTTACTGTTTAAAACCGATACATGTACATGTACATATGTAATTTATTTATTTATATACTAATTAATATAATAATATAATTGCAAAAGACTTAAAAATTAAAAAATATTATTCATTTTCGTACGTAGACAGTGAAATGGAAACAAAAACTTTTGTGCACACTGTACATTGCACAAACGACATTCGAGCCGGGTCTGATGTTGATTCGCCCCAGTAATTATAATATATAATATTATATTATGTTAAAAATTAAAGTTATTACGCTTAATTATTTATTTAAGGCAATAGCTTGGTATGGTATGTTATAATTATAAATATAAAAATTCCCGTAGACACCGCTGACTAGGCAACACAAGCAGCCCCCGTTCACGAGCATGAAGCATGGACCAGCCATCGCTACCCTCACATATATCTTAGGTAAGGTACCCCACGATGCCGCCACAAGCAGTGCCATTTGAGCACGCATGACATGCCCTTCCCCAGGAACTAATCTACAATAATGTAACAGATCTGTGATATATTTGAAAGTGAACGTGAGTTCATGAGTTGAGAGAGAACCTCTCACAATAAAAGTTGAACAAAACATAAAATAATATCAAATATACCTATTATAATATATATTTTAATCAAAATAAAAAATAAAAAAACTGTAAGAAATAATAACACAGACTTATTTTAAATTATGAGCAATCTATTTCTATGCCAAGCAGTCTTATCATTAATGAACTCTTTTAAACTATAATAGGCCTTCACCTCAATTTAATCTTAACTTATGGTGTAAATCTATTAATTGACAAACTTTTTTATCATTCTATTCGGTAGAGTAATCAAAAAACGTATACTTACAACCTACAAAAGATTGACTTATATTATGAAGCCTAGTTTTCGGCACCACGAGATTATCCATATTTCTTAAATTTAATTTGTGGCGGTCCCTATACTTTGATACTCATTGTTTTATGTACATTTTGTTATGGAAAAGGAGGACAAACGAGCGTACGGGTCACCTGGTGTTAAGTGATCACCGCCGCCCACATTCTCTTGCAATGCCAGAGGAATCACAGGAGCGTTGCCGGCCTTTAAGGAAGGAGTATAGGTGCTATACAAAATATTTTCATAATATATATGATAGTAAACAGTCATTATTTTTATCTCCTCGAAATTATATCTGAGCGACTCACGTAGGCCCATTTCATATAATATGGTGCAGAGGCCTCTTCTGCAGCACATATCTGCTCATTATCCTACCAAGCCATATAACTTGATGCTGTGAAAGTAACTAAAGTAAATGAGACGTGCGGTTTTCACGTCTGTTAGATGACGACTACTTTTCTTATAATCTGTTGTTATGCCCTGAAAGACAGGATTTCGCGCCACCTCTTTATTCTCATCTTTAATTCTTACAAATGTTTTTTGCTTCTTTCACATTAGGCATAACAAATCTTACACATTTAGTATTCATTGCATTGCACACAATGTTGATATACATTCATTAATGCAATTTGAAATATTTTTTAAATAAATAATTTTTTTGATTAATATTAAATACGTTATCCTAATCCGAACATCCTCTGCTAGCCTTGCGTACCTAGTCGGAACGAGATTTTCTTTTTATGAAATAGGAGGACAAACAAGCGTTCGGGTAACCTGTTGATAAGTGGTCATCCTATACCAGAGGATTCACAACAGCGTTACCAGCCTTATAGGCGCGTTAGAAAATTTACTTTTTGTGAAGGTACCAATGTCGTATCGTCATGGAACTACCTCGCAGTTAAGCTAATTCCACAGTTTTTTTGTACGTGGCCGAATTCAGAAAATGTCTCAAAAAATATACGTAATCGGAAGGTATGTGATAATGTGCAGAATTTATGGGGTGGTGGTGGTTGACTCAACGATTGTACCTAATTCACCACCGTCTCTTCTAGCAACTCAGCCGTCCTCGCGATCAAATAGCTCGAGCTGATATCTACTGAACCTTGGATGCTTCACACCAATGATAAGTGCAATACTACCTACAGGAGTTAGCCTACTAGTATTGTAAAACCCCTTGCAAATTAATGGCAATTATGGCATACCTACTTATACCTATTTCATTTTATACGATATATTTTACACCCTTTAAATAAAATAATTACTTATATCTGTTATTACGTCTATTAATCATATTGTGTGTAATATTTCCGAACATTTAATCCAAATTTAATGTCGTTATAAATTAGTTACAATAATTATTGTTCATACGCACAAGTTGACTACCTACACTACAATAATTTGAATAAACCGCTGCAGAACCCACGAAACGCATCCGTCAACCATATGGTGCATTCCACTATCGCTGACTGCATTCGCTGTTATAAAAACGACTCAATCTATAAAACGTCAACCAATGCAGTGTACCTAGAGAGATTATCGTATTTGACGCTTGAGTAATCAGCAATGTAGGACACGAAAACGTTAACCTCGCTTCGTTGAAACATCGGCGTACGCGCTCGTACGATGAAAATATAGAACGTCGAACGATCGCCGATCAGTCGCCAGTGAGCACTCTGTCAACCAATGAGTGAACATCGTTAATAAATACGCGCGCCGGTCTTTAAATATAAAATAACTCTATAACAATATTATCAACTTACATTCACTTGTTACCTGTACTCTAGTGCACGTGTTGTTTTGAGGTTATTAAGTATGGTGTTCTTTTAAAATAGTCTGTGATTCTAGAACTTTTCATGGTAAGTATGAAGTGGCTATCGATTTTTGCACCCTACAATCTGATTAAACTACACTCATGTTTAACTTGATTTTACGATGACCGCTTTCTAAATTGATTCTTATATCTTTTATTACGGGAATTTATTTTGTTTATTGCCTTTCTATATTTGAAAAAATAATATACTTATATTACAAAATATATTTTTCTATCGAGTGTTGACTCTTGAGGTATGTTATGATATATTTTAGAGTTGTACAGTACAATACAATAATACAGAACAATACAATTTTAAGCAAATAACATGTTTAAAATTGTATTTAATTGTTAAAAACATAAGTACTGCATAAATTGAGATTATTTTTTATGAAATAGTCTTTCACGAACACTTTCATTCATACAAGACAAGAATTTTGAAAATAAAATAAGTATTATTATATAACGTCACATTTTCTGTCGTGAAAATTCACCGAAGTCTGAATATAAATTATTCCGTATTAATTCCTTCAAAAAGAATGGCTGAAATGCAATTTACCTAGAAAGCGATAGATATTTTCATTATGTTTTTAAAAAAGAACATAATTATTATGTAATAGGTATAACTACATCTAGGTAGATTATAAATACAATAATTTGTAAAATGACGAAGCCATCATTATTGATTTATATGAGTTTCTTACCACTTCTTCTCATAGCTCAACCTTTTCCGAAACGATGGTAAATGATAAAAATGTTATTTTAACTTTTGTAATTTAACCTTCATGAGAGTAGTTTTTAGACCAAAATGGATAAAGCTATTTTTATTTTGGTTAAATAAGTAAGATTACTTTAGGTAGAATGATTGGTACATAGTTTTGCCCTTAGTTCCCGTAGTAGTACCTAGTAGTTATGCATGTAGTTAAGGTTGGTTAATTCAAAAATGATTATTTAAGTTAAAAGTTTCTAAGAAATAACCACTGTTTCGTTTACTTTCTAAGAGAAAGATTAGAAAGAGTCCTCTCTTGAGAAGTTCGCGGAATGTGGTAAAATGAACCGTGTCCAATTTATCCCCCTTAATAGTCAATTTAGCGCGTTTACCACTGAAAGTGACCCATGCTCGTTTGTCCTCCATAAGTTATAACTATTATACATTGTATAGTAAACATAGTTGTAATATTGCGGCTAATGATAATATTATCTGTTATTGCCATTTTGATATGTGTTGCGGAAGGTCAGGATTATGTTGTCGCGGAGATTTTTGTTTTAAATATACTCGTAATAACACTCTCACTGTACTCAACTTAACAATAACAAGTTAGATTAGCATTGTCTTGAGAGTCACAAACGTTAATTCTTTTAAATAATAATAACCAGAGGATTGTGGACTCTATCACTTTAAATCTTCGTAGAGCGAACTCTACATATTAAAAAAAATATCTACTTGTTAGGTAACAGACGATATTATTTTACCATCCTTGTCATCTTGGTAACGATAATAAATATTCGGTTGAAACGTGTGCAAATTTTCTAAACATATAATCCTTTGTCCTAAAGTGGTGAAAATTATGTTGAAAGATTCTGATATACGCGGCCGCGTCGTGCTGAATCTGAATTTTAATTTGTCTGAAATCTAAATTACTAATTCAATTACATATAGAATACGCTTATCGGTCACTTTCATACAATAATAGCAAGCTACATTTCTTCATCCCTTAATTTTAGACGAGCAGCCCTGTTCAGCTGATAGTAATGTATGTATAATGCACTGCTCCTCAGTATTCTTGAAAAACACACAAATTCTAAGAAATGTCGAAAACCATAAAAACATCGTGTGCTGTTAGAAGTAATAGTAGTTTAGTGCTAAAATTGTTAAAGTCAAAATTCACCAAAATCCTAGTCATAGGATTAATTTTTATAAAAAGAAATGAGGATTGCCTCTAGGACTACTTTGCGATATAAAACAAAGCGCTACAAAGCGCAGGTCCGGCCACACATGGAGTATTGCTGTCATCTCTGGTCTGGCGCACCCCAGTATCAGCTCGATCCATTTGACCGCGTGCAACGCAGAGCAGCTCGAATTGTCGGGGACCCAGTGCTCTGTGAACGGCTGGATCACTTGGCGTTGCGTAGAGACGTCGCTTCATTGTGTGTATTCTACCGCATTTATCACGGGGAGTGTTCCGAAGAGCTGTTTAATCTGATTCCTGCCGCCGAATTCCACCTTCGCACGACACGCCACAAGTTAGGATATCATCCTCACCATCTGGATGTGTGGCGGTCCTCCACAGTGCGGTTTTCAAGGAGCTTTCTTCCACGTACTACAAAGCTGTGGAATGAGCTTCCTTGTGCGGTGTTTCAGGGACGATACGACATGGGTACCTTCAAAAAAAGCGCGTACACCTTCCTTAAAGGCCGGCAACGCTCCTGTGATTCCTCTGGTGTTGTAAGAGATTGTGGGCGGCGGTGATCACTTAACAACATTCAACTTAACACCATAAAAAAAGTAGACTTGAAGCTTGGTGCTTGTCGATGTACAGGATATGCTCTAAATCAATCCCTACAATTAAGGAGGATGGCTCAATAAAAATGCCCGATGTCTCGATACATGGAAGGTGAAAAGTACAGAAATATGCTTTGTATTGATGAAACTATTATTGCTGAATTACATTTAAAAATTAACGTATTATAGAGTGTTATTACAAAAAAGTTAAACACGTGTTGAACACTTGATTTAAAAAAGTTCTATTACAAATCCGCGTGTTTCTGTTGTATAACGTGAATCTTTATACGTTGCTTAAATATTAAGACATTGGTTAATAAAACACGTTTTATTATTATTATTTCCAAGACATGTTTTAGTTTGCAGTAGTGCTTCGGCAATGTTCGCGGAGGCGAGGGTGGACGGCTTCCATGCCATCCAACGCAAAAGAACCGCGTCATTGCTGAAGAGGGGTAGCCCTAACATCATTCTGCAAACCATTGCTAGTCATTATGATGCGCCAATTATAAAGGCATTTATGCGGCATATCTTAAATTTTAAACTGTTATTTTATCTGTAATTTAATTAATATCAAATTAAACTCAACAGTATTATGTAATTTAATTTAAGTTAAGATTGTTTGTATATATATGGGTAATGCCTGAAAATAAATGATTTATTATTAAATTATTTAATTTTTGTAATAATACCGTTAAAGTTTTATCGGAATTAAGTACGTTACTTACGTTATTAAAAATGAATGACTATTTGCAAGGGTATAAATGTACTTAACAAGTGGGTGTCTATTTTATATTTTAATGAACGATAAATTAAATCGTTATTTATTTTAAAGAAATTGAGTTAATTGTTCGGTATGAAGCCATTGTCCATTCGAATGTTCAAAGAACAACGCCGAATGAAAGTCAGCGAACGATCTCCGCTCTCTTTTACTTGTCACTGGCGTACGTATACGTGAATGTTCGTTTGTTAGTTTTGTCCAGTCGCCGTTCGTTACATGTGGACCCGACATGAGCAGAGCGACAGAATACCACAATACTGTTTCTAATTTAAATTAATTAAAACAGATTATTTATTTATTATAATAATTTCAAGGTTTTGTACTACATTATTGTAATGACTATAAATCAATGAAGCAGTGATTGTGAATGATGTGTGACTCACTGTCTTTGAGATCATTCACTCATAACAGAAGTAGGCGAGTTTTTTCGTGTCAAATGTCAAATTGAAATCGAATCGAAACAGTTGGGTCATTCACTGTCTCGGCCACTGACCACAATGAAACATTCAAATTTAATATTTGATTCAAATTCAAAATAACTTATTGAACGTCAAAACCACCACGAAAATGTGTGCGGGATTCTTTAAAAAAAATCGTCACTATAAAATTTCGTACAATTTAGCCTGAGTCTGTGGTATCATTAAGAAAATAATTTATGTTATACCTAGTAACCGTTACCATACAAACGGTTAACAATTCCTTTGAATTACGAAACACATGTTTTTGGTTTGTTCATTTACTCGTTGTTTGAAGTAAACATAATAAATTGTTATATATTATACATATTATATTAATTCATCTCAAATTTATTTCAATTAAAAATTTCAGAATTAATTATAATAATTCTGTTACTATCTAATACATTTGTCTTTACAATTAATTTTACTATTCCACATTGCCAGACATTGTTTCGTCCAAAGGTTTCTGTGTACTTATTTAAATTTTTATCTACACGTTTATATAAATATTAATAAAATGTCGGCATAAACATAAATTTCAATGTTACTAAATATTCAATGTTAAAAACCAGCTTTAAATACCACGCGTTTTAGTCTAAAAGATAATGAACACATTTTGTGTAGGAAGTGTGGAGAAATGGTTAATTTAATTTTTATTTATTTGTACCATTTTTGCCAATTAGACTAGACCCTATTAGTATCTTTATAATGTGACAAAAAGAATGTATCTATTACATATTTTCGGGTGTACAGCCCCACCAGTTAATAATTTACAATGCATACCAAAACCGTTATTGTAAAATTGGTTACAATGGTTGGGACCGATTGTCCAGAAGCCATTGTCGACTGCATAAACGATATTCTCACAAAAGTTATTTTTAGCGCGGGTTCAATAACCGGATAGGAGCAGCGCGGCTCGTCAAAAGAATATTGTCGTTTTTGTCATTCCTAACGTAATTTTGATTCAATATGTGCATCTTGTGCGCAAGAAATATTAGAACACAGGACCGAATAGGGTTGCCATTTGTTACTTTGGCACAGCTGATGCTGGTTTAAAAAAGAAATAGAATTATGCGCTACGAAGCGGGCCCCGTAAAGGAGATTGAAACGCGTCCATACATTCCTGGGCCCAGGTGATAACAAGATGAAAGTAGCACCATTTAAAAGATAACATTTAAATAATCCATAATTGAAAATTTTGCAAGATTAATTGTGAAGCTAGAAGCTGAGTAATCGAAGATATAAAAATGAGGTTATGTTTTAAACTATATGTTGGCAGCTTATCTTAATAGTAGGTTTATTAAATGTGTAGCTGCTAGGCTCACATACTTATATTAGATGGGTACCTTGTTTTTTGTTTTAGATAAAAAATACCTACCTATGTGCGTATACCTATCTACTACTGTAACGACAGTTTTTTTTGCATTATAATATAAGACAATTAGTAATTAGATATAATTTAGTATACCTAATTTAAAAGATAGTTTTATTTGCTCAGATAAGAATAATATAATATACTCATTAGCTCATACATGAACTGTAAAACAGACTGCTAGAAACAACTTTCCTTGGAATTCAATTGGGTAGGTAGTTATCAAGTCGGTAACTCAACGAATACAACAAGAAACGAAATGACAATGACGAAGAAACGAAATGATCTGTCAGACTGTCATTGTCAAAGTGAACTTAGCGTTGAGGAACAAGGATTTCTCTAGTATCGATTTTTTATGTAAATCGATTTATTGATAATAAAATAATTACTCAGTTCTGTTTTTTCCTGAGAAAATAATATATTTTATTCACAATAATATGGTCATTGGAACATAAACTATGCACCTTACTAATATTATTAAAATAAAACAACTGGATCTTTGTTTTTTTTAATCGATTAAATATTCATTCGATTACATTTTAATCGATTTTCTTTATTTTAATGTTTTTTCGGTTTGTAGATTGCAAAATGAGCTAGTTTTTTGTAATTTACATCAGAAAAATATTCCCTTTTTAAAGAAAAGTATATTTTAACTTGTTAACCATCAGGCCCAAAAGTCCCATTCTCCAAAATGTAAAAAAGTGGTTATAATTTATAAATGACGCTATTTAGTCATTAGGGTTACCATTTAGTAATTTGAAAAGTCCTGACAAAATACCTGACACTGTATACTACTAAAAGTCCGGACTTTTTAGTTGATCTCGTTTAGATTTCGTTTCTCGTAGATTTATTTGATATTAGTTAAAATATAGATATTTTATAACTTTATTCCATCTAATTAAAAATAAAATCCGGACAACATCCGGACTAGAGTCTAAAAGTCCGGATTAATCCGGACACATGGTTACCCTATATTTAATGGTCACCTATATTACACCTATTCGTGTTTTGCCTTGCACGAGGCATCTTCAGAAGCTGTTGACTCGCAAATCGCTGGAATGAGAGTACCGCGTATATATGACGTATAATTCCTAATAATTCCCCATTTAATTTAAAACGTGTACAGTTTTCCATGAACTTATGTTACGCATTAACCATGAAAGGCACAAGGACAAACTTTTTCATTGCTGACGGAGATTTGAGTTAACACTCACTCACTCAGTCTACACTTATTTGAAGAGCACGACTTAACACTAACGTGTACTATTCGTACAATTCGTGCTTCGAACAATTTTAAAATAAAGCCCCCAGATGTGCTCTAATACTGTAAAAAATAAACTTTCTCCCTTCGGAAATCACAAAATAAAACCAATTATTTTCCAGTTATTTTTATAATATTATTTACTACACCTTGGCCTTTAAAAGAAAACCAACATTGAGCCCCTATAGGACGTAAAACTTAAACCGCCGTTGTTTTACAAATTAAGGTGAATTTTGCTAAAATAAAAATAAAAGTATCTGCAGTCTGGTAGGTATTTAGAATTGACCCCCTATATGAGGTATTTTCGTCGATGAATAGTGGAGAAATAGTTCTCCTAAAGTTTTATTTCTACATGCCGCGACATATTTTGTAATGAGTGATTACTGGTAACGTAACACAGTAGGTATAATCTATTTAAGTTATGAATGATTCATTTACTGTACTGCAAGGATAATTTACAACTCAGTTGAACAATTATTACAATATATTAAACAAGTCTGACACTATAAGACATACAAGTATCTGTTCTTAGGAACCGTGTCATCGATTTTTGCGAGAGGAAAACAGCTGGGAATAGAACCCGGTAGTTTTGATATGCCCCCTCAGGGGTTAATAGATATGTAGTTGTAACAATCATTGACAGATAATATTATTGCAGATAACGAAACTTCTGGAATGGCATTCAAAATATGAAAACAGCGTTACAATTCACAATTTTACGTACCTTAATGAATTCAATGTTGTATTGAAAAAAATATTGTTATCTCGGACACATGCTAAATTAAGATAAAGAACAATAAAAACAGTATATTTAATTCACTTCAAATATCTAGTTTCATAGTAACATTTTCTGCTTAGACCTTTAGACCTACGCAATCCATATATAAGTAGAAATAATGTTTATTTTTTAAAAATTTTGATTACCGAATTGACTACTTGTTTTTTTTAAATCTATGAATGCAGGTTTTGCTGTAACTAAAATCGATGACATGGTTCCTAACAATAAATCTTTGTATGTTTTTTTTATGACAGTAAGGGACGAGACGAGCAAGACGTTCAGCTGATGGTAATTAATACGACCTGTCCATTACAATGCAGTGCTGCTCAGGCTTCTTGAGAAACCCAAATTCTGAGCGGCACTACAACTGCGCTCGTCACCTTGAGACATACGATGTTAAGTCTCATTTGCGCAGTAAGTTCCGACAGAAATAGGCGCCGTTGTGATACACATAATCTAGCCGGCTTCCTGTGAGAAGGAGCCTCCCACTAGTATCTTTGTATGTGTTATACATATATAGTTTCAGCCTTACCGATACTGACCGATCTACATAAGCCACTTTGTATAATTATACAAGTAACCATTTGAGCAGCTCTCCTGAAGATAATAACCATTATCTTCCTTGTAACAGTAATTTGATGTTAGCTACATTAGGGTTACCAATTAGTCATTTGAAAAGGCCTCACAAAAAGACTAACATTTCGATAAAAGTCGGGACTTTATAGTTGGTCTCGTTAAGATTTCGTTTCTCGCAAATATTAAAGACTTATTTCATATTTATTAACGTGTAGGGTTATGTCTATGTTCCATCTAATTAAAAATAAAATTCGGACAAGTTACAAGAGCCGGACAAAGTCTGGACTAGAGGACATGTCCTGATTAATCCGGACTGATGGTAACCCTAGCTGTAGTTCATCAACTGAGGCGTATATATGCAGGTGTGACTATTTTCTTGGGTATTATTTGATGAAGAAAATTATTACCTAGCTGTCCGCTACATCATCGGCGTGGACTTAAATCATTCTCGTAATAATTATATACGATTGAAACACTCCGGGTCATAGAGATACTTGTACAGAGATTGTTGTGCGAAATGACGGAAATGTGAGATTAAGAATCATCATATTGACAAACGGTCTCCGCATATTTTTTTAATAAAACAACAGTTTAAAAAAATGTTAACGAATGAAATGTAATGTTTTGAAATGTTTAGTTGACGGTTGTGGATTGTTTCCGCAGTAGATATATTACATACATTATAATTACCTAGTAATTACGCGTTATTACAAGTCTGTCGTTTCTTTGAATACAAAATCATTAATAACTTGCTGGTGGCCTATATTCACCTGTGTTACCATTTAGTAATTTGAAAAGTCCAGACAAAAATTCTGACTTGCTCTTGTATGTAACATAGATTTCGATTTCATAAATCATATCAAATACCTATATAGACAGTATATTTAAGTTTCCGATTAATATATGATTAATAATTAATAAAATTAGGTAAGAAATAATTTAATTATTATATTTGGTGAAATCATTGAGCAATAAGTAATTATAATAAATACCAAATGTACACCATCATAATAGGTGTCGTAACATACCTACGTTGCACAATATAGATATTAATATCCTTGTAACAATACACTGCGTGTAATATATTAGTGACTCGACGAACACAAACGTCTCTCGTGATCTCCTCATTTGAATACAGTCACTGACCTCATTTTATTAGATAAGTAACTTTTTTAAACAATTTTTCATAATATTTTCTTTTAGTAATTTTCTTCACTTATGGGATTATAAACAGTAAGGATGTCTAAACAGTTATTACTTATTATGTAGTGAAAAAACTGCCTTCATTGTGAACAATTAATCACTTAAGGCAGACCTGTCTCACTCCCCGTGTAGGTATCGTAACCGTAAGATCGCTCGGTGGCCAAATCAACGGGGCTATCCAGTAGGGACTCACGAGCGAGCAATGACGCACGCACGAGCTTTGTTTGCCACCGAAATCAACGATCCGACCGATCGTTTAAAAATAGAGAAGCATAAAAAAAGCAAATCATATTAAAGGTAATTGCGATGTAACTTAAAAATTTTAAGCTTCCAGATGCAGACGCTGAAACAATCTAAAGTGATTATAATAGTAATTATTATTCATGATAGCTATTTATCGTCTATACCATATAGGTTCAATAATTATTTTTGCATTTTTCATACTTAGACCAAAAAAAGTTGTTTGTTAATTTAAATATTATACATGGTTCTGTTGAAGCACGTATGTCTACTATATTTCGAAGTATATGTACCTATTTAAATAGTTCCTCTTTTTGGGGGAAAAATGAACAATGTTGACTATGTCGTGGTCTTCTAACGCATACATTACTATCCGTAACTAATGTAGGTTTGATATCGAAAGAATATTATTTAAAATAACGATCACATACCTATTTATATTACCTATAGAAAAAGCTGACCTATTTCTACAAGATGTCCTTATACTAGGTATGTAGTTACAGAAAACAGCCGTATGGTCGTCAGAAGAGGTAAGAGTCACGCGATGGAAAGAGAGGCAACTTCTGGGTATTAAAAATGTAGAATTGTACCTTATTGTATGGCCTAAAGAGTCTCAATTACTTTAATTGATTTTGCGGAGTGCGCCTTCTGTACTTGCACTATTATATATTCTTTGCTCAAGGTTCAATTCGTAGGTTATAATATAATTGTTAATATATAAATAACTGAATAAGGTGTATATTATACGGCTTATTCAGTACCCACACTAGGAGCGCGTTAAAAAGTTTTCACTTCGAAACAAAAATACAAATATAATAAGGTAAGATATAAAAAAATATGTTGATTAATTGTGATCTAGGCAAACATTTCAACATTGAATTTTAACTAAACCAAGTTTTATAAGTAACGATTAGCTAGGTGTGTTTCGTATTAAATGAAAAAAGAGATTAAATAACAACTGCTACAAAAACTTAAGTTTGAAAACGTAAGGGCTGAGACACGATGAAAATAAATTTCTTGTCAGAAAAAAAAACAAATAAAAACATTTTTTGTAAAGCTTTTACTTTAGTTCGCTAGATTTTCAGATTTACACGGAAACTTTTACTTTTACGTACTGTAGAAGGAGGAACAATCTATTAAATTCTAGGGTAAACCCAAGTAAAAACGAATGCATGCCCTTATGACCTCTGTCAACAAAACTGAAAGTATCTACATCATTATATACTCACGACGACCTGTAGTTACTACTACTGTTCAATATATATTTCTTATTTAAAATCTACCCTTTTTAGATTAGATATTATTGTGCTTAAAAAGATTAAAACTTTATTACATTATAATTGACATCTAATGCACACCGTTAGTTTGCAAAATGAAATCCGAAAAAAAACTAATACCTTATTTCCCTCTCTGAAATCATATTATCACAAATCGGAAATAAACAAAGCATTGACTTGGCTGAAATGACGTTTACCTACCTACCGACTATGCGTGCTCAATTGGCAGCCAATCGGTATAGATAAAACAACGTGGCCGTTGGTCAGTCGTCCCGTTATTACCGACGAACACGAGGACATCACGTGACTGCTAATGACACAGGATTAAAGGGTCAACTAACGATTTAACCCACTAACTCGAGTTTCGCAATTAGGCACTAATTGAAGCCCCAGTCACTGAATTCTAAGTGAATTATAAACAAGGTGTTCTTGGACTTATAAAAGTTTTTCTAGACGTTCGTAGTCCAAGGCCCTTAGGTTAGTTCATTTTTGCAGTTTGAGTGTCGCGCACACTTGCGACTATCAGACATATTTATGAGTAAGGTCCGTAATAAACATATTCGGTATTGGTGAATGTCTGGTGTCAGTAACATGAGACAACTACAGCAAAATCAACGAAACAATAATATTTCTTTAGCACTTTGATATTTACATACACTTGTACTTGTCAAAAAATATAAACGAATGTTAATTTGAACTAAAATACTTATTATGTTATTATGAATGTATGTATTGCTATTTGTGTTTCACTAAGTAGGAGCAGGACCTAAGTAAAAGTTGCTTGCGTTAGGTCCTGCAGCTCACCACTGCCCTTTTCTCTTGCGCTTCACGGTAGTTTCATTCGTAGTATGGGAGGTTTCACGTGTGTTTATAATATTCGCTAAAGAGTACTTGTTGCCACTACTTTATAGCCGAAAAGATTAAAACTGTATACCTGTCTGTTAATGTAATAGTGCACTATTAACCAAGGGGATAATGTTAGCTGTTAGATACTGGCTTAAATGCAGTATGAAGGCGTGATAGAAACCTTACAATACGCAATCGTTCTGGAAATCAATGCAGGAATGTTTCAAACAGGTTTTTTAAACACTATTTATTATAAATACGACGATAGAAATGGAATACAAAATGACGCCAATACGAATAAATGAAGAAATATCAGAGTGAAAAATTATCGCTATATGTATATTTTTTTTTAAAACAGTAGTTTAAAAAGACTTATTGATGATATTCACTACTCTCTCGCTGGTTTTATATGTTGATACGACGCTACCTACTTCAATTTGCTTGTTACGTCAGTACGCTACATGTATCAACAGCCTAATATTCGCGATGCCTCAGGCTACGGAATAATGATTCATGCAATATAAATCACAGGAGCTCACAAGGGCTGCGGCAAACATCTCGCATCCGAAAGGAAAGTTTATTCACGTACGTTTTAAATACTTGTGAGACATGTTCAATTGTTTGGAAGAATGTTATTTAATAACCAACGGTAGCAATGTTACGTTATGTTTGTTTATAAATGAGCAGTAATGTGTACGGCGTACAGGCTAAATGTAATTTATGTTGATTTCCCTTGCGATTTGGATCTTTATATTTCTGTTGGTACAGTTTTTTTTTATCATGTTTCTAAAGGCCCTTGCTCGGTATTCCTAACTCGTGTAATACGTTGTACGTTACACGCTAAGTGCCAACAGTTCTTTCGGAAGTTTTCAGGTCACTTCGCGTGATAATACTGGTAGTTGACGCACAAAGGTGCAACGTCTCTACGTAATGCCAAGGGTTTAATCGGTTCAGAATGTTCCAGATTTTCTATTTGAGCAGGTCTCTGCAATTTCTACCGGACCTGTGCTTTATAGAGCACTATGTTGCCCAAATTTAATGAACTGTTCTATAATATCCTTATATCGACGATACAGTTGCATCCAAGTTTACTTCATTAAGGGCAATCAGTTTAAAGTTTTAGAGCCTGTATTCCGATACAATTAGAATGAAAACTAAAGCGAGAAATGTAGCTGGAAATGGGCTGGACATATATACAAGGAACGAAGGACCAAAGATGGTGAAAGAGTAGTTATTAACTGGTACCCTATAAACAGGAAACGAAATCGATACAGGCTTAAGAAGAGGTGGAGCGATGACAATTGAAATAGCAGGAAAGTTGTGGACAAAAATTGCAAGAGATAGAAACGAGTGGAAATTAATGGAGGAGGCTTACCGCGAAAATAATGACTAACAATACTTACAAAATACTTTTAATACTTATTAAAAGTATTTAGTAGTAGTACAATTTATAATGAAATACCCTAAATGTGTACATGTAAGGAAATAAAAATCTAAATAAAATAATTAATAAATAAAATTCCGATACTTGATAAGACACTAAGGTATGGTTGAAGAGCGTGACACATTAAAGGATTTACTGAGTGTCAACTGGTTCAAGTTGATATTGTGATAGAATTTGCAGAATACTTAAGCTAACGTAGTTTTCCATACTCGCTGGCTTTGAAAGAATCCATTGAGAGAATCATTGTTCTTTAGGACAAAGTGATAGGCTAAACCATACGGGAGGTGGAGTCTCCCAGTAAATCTGGATAAGCTCCAACAGAGAGATACGACTAGATTTGTGTATGCATCTCAAACATCTGCTTTATATTACCTACGTAATATACTCACCCTCAATATATTAACCCAACGAGAAATATTATAAACTCCCGACCAACAGAGACTTCCCGCTACTAAGTCTAAGTTGGTGTACTCAGTAAGGCGAGACAGTACTTCACTAAAAGCCACCGCCTGCAACTTTATAAGGCGCAAATTCGGCCTCACATGGAGTACTGTTCTCACCTCTGGGCGGGTGCTCCCCAGTACCAGCTTCTTCCATTTGACCGCATACAACGAAGAGCGGCTCGAATCATCGACTATCAAGTCATCTCCGATCGGCTTGATTCTCAAGCATTGCGTAGATATGTGGGTTTTCTCTGCATCTTCTACCGCATTTATCACGGGGAGTGCTCAGAGGAGCTGTTCGGGTTGATTCCAGCGGCCGAATTCCACCATCGGACATTACGTGCAAAGTACCATCCGCATCACGTAGACGTCTGGTATTCCACAACCGCGCGTTTTCTTCGAAATTTCTTGCCTTGCACAGCCACTTTGTGGAATCAACTACCGGCAGCGGTCTTCCCGAACAGATACGACTTAGGGACCTTCAAGAAAGAAGCATACTCCCACCTTAAAGGCCGGCAACGCATTTCTTGACACACCTGTTGTTGCGGATGTCCATGGGCGGTTGCCTCACCTCTCCCCATCCCGTGAGCCTCTTGCCCGTTTGCCCCCCTCTCATATAAAAAAAAAAGTTACTCCTTAGAACATGTACCAGTGAAAATCCTATCCTAATTTGCCCAGCACTAGCCATCCAGTAAGACAGGCAGACATTTAAAAAATTGCCTTTGTTAAAACCCAAAGTGTTAACCAAACACATACTAGAAAAGAAAGGGACACTCAGTAAATTTTGCCAAAAACCGTCTACAGAAAATACCACCTATGACAAATACTATCTTGACTAATTTCAACCGCAGTCCCCCTGAAAACGTGCTCTGGAAAGGCCATGAAAAGTAGGGAAACTAAAGTAATATAAAATATTAAACTTTTATTCAAATGTAATATAAAAACACAGTTATAATTACACGCGTTTTAATATTTTAAAAAGTGTTTTATTTAAATATGTATCATTCGCGTTAATTAAAGAAAATACACATTGTCACTCTGCTATTAGTCCCGGATGCAAATCCATTTAGTAAAAAACTTTTATTTTAATAGTACTCCAAATGTTTTAAGCTTTTTTCTTAAGTGTTAAATCCGCCAATATTTATATATATATTGGCGGATTTAACACAACAGTCTTTAAAGAATTCGACACGTGTTTCACCTCTACACGGGGCATCTTCAGGACAAGTTGACTTGCCAAACTCTGGCACGAGACTCAATTTAATAGTACTAACAGAAACTTTAATTTTCTTTATATATGTTACGTCCGGCCTCCCGGGACTATGTGCCGCAGGCCTTGTTTCTTCCATTAGTACCATCGCCGTTGATAATAAGATAAGCAAATAACAATGTTTTCAATTCCTTTGATCGCTTATATTCCCTTCGGAATAATATTAATGTTTTCCCTAATTGTTATTGTTAGTAATATATTAAGCTTCATGTGGGCGGGAGAAATCGATTTTCAGTGGAAAAACAAATCTGCGTTCAATAATTATTAGCTTTAAGGCGGACTAAGGTGTTTTCTCGAACTAAAATAGATTCAATTTATTAATATCGTTCACTTTGATATTAAATTTATAGATCAATTTTGTTGATGACCACATCGCACGGCTGGAAACTTTTAAGGCCTGAATTAACTTTGAATGACGAAATACACTATAGTTATAACAGTTGTTCTCTAAATATATATAACTAGCAGTTATAAAAAATATAGTGTATCATATGTAAATACGTCGGATGGTTGATGTACTTTTTATTCTTTCAAATCATATGTTTTAACTAAAAATTCAGAAATTAACCCTGGAATATTGTGTTTAATCCTAAACGGTCGGTGAATATTACTCCAATTAACGTTTTTATTTCCAAAAATACAGAACGGAAAGTAACTATTCCACTATAGCTTGAATTAACGCCTTAAGAAGCAAACAAATTGCTAGAATGACAGTTTGGATTGTTCTAGAAACCTAAACTTGTTAAAAGTTGATAGTTTATGTTTCATTTTATTAAAACAACTAAATACTGTATACATGTTATGATCTCCTAGTTCTTGCCTGCATTTTCATTCCCATTAAATTAGAATTGCGCTCCCTTGGGAACTTTTAAAATATACCGTAATATTTATATATACTTGTTAGCAGCGGACTCTTGGTGCTGATGTAAATGATAGTTGAGCTTGCTGTTTATCACGTCATTTATTTCTCACCACTGACATATTGCACAGTACTGTTACAAGGAGTTATTATTCGCCCATAAGAACTGATTGTTATGCGGTTGACCATGTCAGGGGAATAAGAATTTAACAAACCTTAAATGACGCGAGTGAGAAAACAATCGAGCTAGAGAGACAGATTAGATCATAAAGGGAGAGCGGCCGGTGTTCAGCCTTAATTAAATTAAAAGCAAAATATAAAGCTTAAAGAGAAGAAGACATTTTATTGTACAACCATCCCACGTGGGAAGGAAGGGCTCACACGTTACATTAAACAGATCCACTAAAAAAAATTTAACGGAGTAAGGAGCAATGAACGTACGGATTACCCGATGGTAAGTGTTCACCTCAGCTCATTGACTTGCAACACCTGAGGGTTTACATAAGTGTAGGTACCGGTCTTATTGCTATATAGTAATTCTGTGCTTTCCACAAAGGTATGTTTATGTGCGTTAATATTCTGGTTTGCAATCGCTTCGAACGCAACCTTATCTCGACCGCTGGGACTTTCACCAAATGAATTATTTAAATATAAATATGAGGATATCTCCTTAAAAAAGATTTATTCAAGCTTTAAGCTTAACGATAGTTTTATTTTTCTGAAAATCACATGCAATAATGATGACCAAATCAAATACGAGGTAGACCGGTGACATGGTTGACACAGATATATATAGATAGATAGATATAGATAATTTAAGAAAATTTATTGCAGTAGGCGTTACTTGATACCTGACGGACAGGTGATTCTAATATAGACTACTGAGATAGCGATTGATTTAAAGGCACGAGACAAAAAAAAATCTCTCGTATGAAACACACAACTTTTCATCTCGACTAGCGAGAAAAGTGCTATAGGTTATAGTTGTAACAGAAACAATTAAGATAATATTTAACAATGTTTATTATAAATATAATTAATAGTAATTATTTTAAATATTAAGTCTTTAAAAAGGCAATAGTAAACTTTATAAATCTAAATTTCGATAAGTAACATGTAATTTTTGTGACAATGAGATAATACGCTAGGCTAAAATGAGTTTCGGAACGCACCGGTTCGCATTGTTTATTTATTTTTTAACGCGGAGTAATTCCCGGATGTATGGAGTACGTAGCAACAGCGCCCTGTTCGTGCTGGAGAGGTGAAAATGTAATTGTTGTGTGCCACGCCTACGTCACCGAGACTGGTCGCTGACCGAGTTAAATTAGCTGCCTTGTTCATTTAATCTTTTTGTATGTACCAACCCTAACGCTCCGATCAGACTTAGGTCAATTTACAAGGAGACCGCTGAGTAACGCTACTGTTCTATTACATGTATTGTGACAAAGCTCTTGGTATTCCTCTGGTGTTACATGGAATAGGCGGCGGTGATGACATACCATCAGAAGACCCGTATGTCTGCTCGTTTGCCCTCAGTGTCAGTGTATTTCTTATATTACCACAGAATGCCGGCTAGTTTATGGGTACCACAACGGCGCCTATTTCTACCTTGAAGCAGTAATGTGAAAACATTAGTGTTTCAGTGTGAAGGGCGCCGTAGCTAGTGAAATTACTGGGCAAATGAGACTTAACATCTTATGTCTCAAGGTGACGAGCGCAATTGTAGTGCCGCTCAGAATTTTTGGGTTTTTCAAGAATCCTGAGTGGCACTGCATTTTAATGGGCAAGGCGTATCAATGTCCATCAGCTGACCTGACTACACTTGAAACCCTTTGGATAATTATCATCCAAATGATTTGAGTTTTTATTAGTGTTAATTCCGCCAATATTTGTCTTTAAACATTTCGACACTATTTCGACTCTACACGAGGCATCCTCAGGACATGTCGACATCTGTCTCGTGCCAGATTTTGACAAATTTTTGAATATTATGTCTTTATAATTATATCATTAGATATTATACAAAAAAAAACTGGAACTTGATAATATGCTTACCTCTAGAAATGTATTTGAGACCTATTCTTTTCACTTACATGACTGTCTATCTGTAAGTCTGTTTAATTTTTTTTTTATTTAATGATATGCCTTTATTAATATAAGGTGTAGTATATATAAAAAAAATATGGAAACCTGGTGTTAAGTGATCACCGCCGCCCAAATTGTCTTGCAACACCAGAGGAATCACAGGAGCGTTGCCGGCCTTTGAGGAAGGCTTTTGTACGCGCTTTTTTCAAAGGTGGCCATGTCGTGAAGCTTGAAGCTCATTTCACTGCTATGTGGTATATGAATGAAAGTTCCTTGAAAACCGCACTGTAGAGGAACGCCACACATCCGGATGGTGGGGATGATATCTCAATTTATGGCGTGTCGTGCGAAGGTGGAATTGAGTGGAAGAAATCAAGTGAAACAGCTCTTCGGAACACTCCCCGTCATAAATGCGGTAGAAGACACACAATAAAGTGACTTATTACGGGGCAAAGTCTTTTCGCATATAATACTTGCCAATGGGAGGCTCCTTTGCACAGGATGCCGGCTAGATTATGGATACCACAACGGCGACTTTTTCTGTCGTGAAGCAGTAATGTGTAAGTTTTATCGTGTTTCGGTGTGAGGGGTGCCGTAGCTAGTGAAATTACTGTGCAGTGCAGTTGTAGTGCTGCTCAGAATTTTTGGGTTATTAGAATCCTGAGCGGCACTGTATTGTTATGGGCAGGACGTATCAATTACCATCAGCTGAACGTCCTGCTCGTCTCGATCCTTATTTTCAAATATTAGGTAAGAAATTGTGATAAAACCATTTGAAGTTTGAAGAAGTTTTGAAGATATTAAATATTAATAATATTAAATAACTTTTTCCCTCGCCTATTAGATAAAGTAATTCAGAATTATTTTGGTATCTTAATTTTTGAAAATCGAAATAATTGCTATACCTTAGATCATCTACCTATATTTCTAGATAGACTATGACATCTGTGAAAACGTCCAAAAGAATTGAATTGACACTTAACCTCTATTTTGAGCGAAGCACCCACACGAACACAAAGTGACATACAGATCAGGAGTGTAAGACGTAGGTTGTCATGCACACTTAACTAATAAACCGGCCCTGTTTTCAATGACGTTCTGTACGTATAGACAATTCACGTCATACAAAATCAAAGCCGAAATATGGCACATGCCACAAATGACACCGTTATAAGCTTAAGCACATTTATCTTATATTTATACTGCTATAATATAATATTTCTGCGTTTACTCCAGAGTCCAGTTGTTATAAATATTATTGGTCATCAGGCAGGAATGTAAACATTTTCAGTTTAATCTGCGTATGTTTAATTTAGAACATTGTTGAATTCAGTGGAGTAGTAGTTAGGTATTTTTTAACAGTGACGAATAAGAGGGTTTTACGTTTGTCAGTTTGTCCCTATTTTCTGACCAAGATCTGTTCAGTCAGAGGTTTTTTACGTTTTAAATAAAAAATCACACTCATATTATAAAGGTGAAAGTTTATATGTTTATTTATTGGTTTGTGTGTATAATATTAACTTTATTAGTAACAACTCCTTAACGCTCAAATGGATTTGGATCTAATAAGTTAAAGTAACCTATGAGTGATACAAATACTCAAATATAATATTTTTAAATTGGTAAACTAGATATTAGAATGAAATTAAAATGAAAATCCCTGAATTAAATAACATTTGGTAAAATTTGTTAGACATCTTTCATGCAAAGAGAATACACTCACTACGTTTTAATATTATGATATAATATGTAGAGTAAGCGGACATCAACATATCTTTGTATGACAGCTTTTGTAAATTATAAATGTGGCTACATTGGACTTTTGTGTGTAATACAATTTGACTAAATATTCGAAAGAGGTTTCACTAAGTTAAACTTAAGATAGTTTTAAAATACTTTTAGAGCATGAATTTTAAACACCATAATCCGTTAGTTGTTAAATATAAATTAGCTTGAAGGAAATGATTCTATTAAATGATGCTAGACTTATTTGGTTTGTAAAATTCTTCACATCTATCTCTTGTTACCAACTGGTGCAAATTCTCTTTCATTGTCTCGTGTACGGGAAAGCTGAAAAACATTAGCTTTTAAAGATTTGCGTAATATAATGCGGTGGTATATAATAGGTATGTAATAATAGGTGTAAATAAGTACTGATTATTACAGATGTGAACACGTTTAAAAAATAGCGGTGAATTGTTAACCTCCTTTGCAACGCACGTACACAAAAATAAAGACATACGGTTTGCGAGTGTAAGACGTAGCTTGTCACGCACACTGAAGTAATGAACCTGGCCTGTTTTCATCTGTTGCCTTAATCAGCAAGAGGCTAACGCTGCGATATATTCCTTTTTATAGTTGTCGTAGATTAAAACACTAGCACTAGGCCGTTAAATTGTAAGAAATGAAGTCGATTGATAATCTTCTTTTTTATTATAATATCACTCAATGACGTTCTATATATATAGACAATGCACCTCATAGAAAATCAAAGCCGAAATATGGCATATGCCACAAATGACAAACTATTTCATGTAACCATTTCAGTTTCAGCCGCATATATTGAATTTAGAAACCGATTTGGACAGTGACATCAGTGGAGTAGCAGTTAGGTATTTTCTTAAACCCAGACGAAAACGAGTGTTGCTTTAAGTTTTACGTTCGCCAGTCTGTCCCTATTTACCGATTTAGATCTGTTCAGTCGGAGGTTTTTCACGTTTTTAATCAAAAATCATTTTCATATTATAAAGGGGAAAATTTGTATGTTTATTTATTGGCTTGTGTTTATATTTGTTACTTCTTTACGTTCTAAAGGGATTTTGATTTAATATGTTAAGGTAACCTTTAATGAGAAAAACTAATATTCACATATATTTTTTTTTCACATAAAATAATTAGTTAAATGTTAAGTTCATTGAATTAAATGAAATTTGTCTCTTAGACTTAGATATCTTTTCCAGGGTATCCTTTTGGTATATGTTAGTGTAATATAATATACTTTTATGGCAGGTTTGGTCAAATTTTAAGTGTGGTTAAATCCAAAAAAACAAAACACTTTAGTGGTGAAATATAAATATGCTTATTTGGTTTGTAAATTTCTTCACATATCACACTTGCTAGCAACTGGCGCCAATTCTCTTTCATTATCTCGTGTACGAGAAAGCTGCAAAATATTATCTTTTACATATTTGCGATGTAAATACGTATCGATTATCACTAGGTGACGATACTTACGTTCTTGTTAGCCGTTCACATTACACAAAATACAAAATTGCTAATCATTGTTAACTAGGCCTTTGAAAAAAATTAACAAAAAAACAACCGACTTCAAAAACTCTATTCCTAAACCAAAGTTACATACATAGTTATAAGTGAGATGTGCTTATTTCACACACGCGACGTGTGGAGGCGAGAGGCGACAGCGGGGCTGTGGCGGTAGAACACCGATTAAAAAATAACAAAAATCGTTACTAGAATTATATTTATTAATTCGATGGAATAAAAATACGCAATTATTTTTATGCTTTTTAGTGCAAATAATATCTATTGTTTTGGAATAGTGTTTTTTTGTTAATTTATTTTTTATTTTTAGTATTTGAATGAATTTGAACTACACTAACTAATAATTTGTATAAATTTGTGTAGATCTACTTAATTTTGCAATGCAGATATGAACGAGAGAGCATTACAATATTATTACAGACTGTTAGAAATTCTTCCCTTACTGTAAGCCGTTAAGGTGTTCCAGTGATCATCATATTTTACTACGACAATTACTTGACCATAACGACGTTACGGTAGGTGACTCAAATATCCGCATAGCATAAAATAGATTCGGCCTAGTATCGTTGATCCTAAGAATTGAAAAGTGCCGTTACTTTGTTATGAATTCCATAAGCAGAAACTAACCAAACTATCACCAAACTACCTTTGAAGTTTAACTACTTTCCTTTCCAATTAAAAATAGGATTATCGAAATTGGTTTACCCAGTTGTAAATTCTGAGGTAACAAACATAAAAAAAGCGATATTGAGTTATTTGTAAAGTTAATCATTAACATACTTATAGCAAATTTAAGACTTTTATGGTTTTCTCATGGCTGCCAAAAAAAGAATTATCAAAATCGGTACACCCAGTTGAAAATTTTGATGTAACAAAAATAAATAAAACATACCGACGAATTGAGAGCCTCCTCCTTTTTTGAAGTCGGTTAAAAAGAGCGACTCTATTGTTTTCATTTCAGATTGTGTCCTTTCATCTGTCCCATTCTGACAAGCGGGTCATGCCTGGGGACTTGTCAATAATTGTATGGTACAATTATTGACAAGTCCCAAAAATATTTATTTTTATTAAATTACTAACGATTTTTGTGTATCAATCTTATATAAATAAAATAACCTTACCGATGATAAGTCACAACAAGTAGTTTTTGAGTCGTTAATGTATTATTTAAGCACTTTTTATAGCACACTTATACTTGTTGATTGACACACAGTTGACACACGACTAAGGAGAAAAGTGTGCTTACATTGGCTTTAAGTACACTTTTGCCGTTCCGTTATCAGACTCCAAATGATATGTCCATATGTATAGAACGTCATTGATATCACTAGTGAAATTAGATATCACGGTTGTGACAATATAACTGTGATATACACATTTGATAGCTGAAATCATACTGAGCTAAAGTTAAGAACAGCCGAATACAAAAGTCAAGTAAGCGTGTTAACACAACCAGTTAACTTTTACGAGAGTAAAGGAGCTAAGTCTAAGTTCTAAGCTCTAAGATCTCAGACGTGTTAATTATCTAAAAAAAAGTACTAGATATATTTAATTTCAAAAACGATTCAAAACACTTAAAGTTAGTGCATCAAGTAAAGTATTCAATCCATTTGCAGAGTCGAGGTATCTAGTATCACAAAGAATGGTTGAGAAGAAAGAAATCAATTTAGACTCCGTACTCGAGAGTCTCGGACCGTATGGACGTTATAATCTATTGAACTTCGTTCTGTTGCTGTTTCCCGTTCTGCTGAGCAGTTTCTACGAATGCGGTTTCATTTTCGAAGCGCAGGCACAAATGTATCGGTAAGTAACATAAGATACAACTTGTATTACAACTCTTTATTACATTTTGTGGTCTCCATATCTAGCATAACATATTATTTGATGGTTTACATTGGACCATGATGTAAATAAATCTCGACCATCATGTTCAGGAAACATCCTTAAACAAACAATGAATACAAGCTATAAAAATCGATATATCCGATATTATATAATTTATATTTATAATGTTTTTTATTACTATTTATATAATATTTGAACGAAACGATTTTTTACTTTGAACGTACTTCATAAATTGTATGCAGCACCTTACAAACTATTATATTATATATAGCCCTTGTAAAATACTCGTTGATATTGAAAAGAGTGGCCGTTGGGTTTCATGTATGTTTTTCTCACGTGCTCTAACTTTTCTTGTCTTATAAACACTCGGTATCATTATTCATTATTAACAACAAACGTAACAAGTGTAATGGTAGGTACACTTCACAAAGCCTTATGCTAAGCGTATGCTGACAGTTGAGACACAGACGACGCGACGGAAGTCCACGCAGCGCAGCTTATGGCAGATTTAGTAATATATGTATGTTCTAATCGCAGCATACGCTCGTGGTCTATGTCTGCCTTTCCTGGCCTGCCCTGCAAAACTGTACCTTGCTGTGCTCCGTTACCTGCCCCTCAGCATACGCTTAGCTTGATAATTAGTAAATGGACGTGGTGTAGCCGGCACGCGCGTGCGACACAGTCGCCTCGCTCGATAGTGCGTCCCTGACTACCTGTTCGGCGCTCGCCCGGCGCCCGATCTCGACCGCACTCGCACTGTACGTCGATTACACCCGAGCCAAGACGAGTACCGAAACATCTTCGTACTCGCTCGTGGCGCGACGTTCTTGACTACAATATATTATATATGTTTGGTAAGTGGTGTGGCAATGCTTTGAGGCAAGCCCATGGATGTCCACAGCACCAGGGGTCAAGATATGCGTTGTGCTGCCTATAAGTTGAGAGTATGCTCTATGCTTGGAGGGCCATAAGTTGTATCGCTTCGGGAAATCTGCAGGCGGTAATTAATTTCACCAAATGGCTGTGTGAGCAAGAAATTTCGTCGCGGTTGTCGAATGTCTGGCATTCGAATGTGATGCTGGTGGAATTTCGCATTTATTTGCTATTACTCAATTAGGATCGTACGATTTCTATTTCTGTGAAGTGATGCCAAGGTATACCAATTAGGGACTACAAAGGTATGGGTAAGACAGCTACTTCTGCCGTGAAGTAGTAGTTTGCAAGCATTATTGTGGTAGGTACATTAACTAATTTCTGAGCTTGACCTAACATCTCACGTCTCAAAGTGACGAACGCAATTACAGTGCCACTCGGAATCTCTACATTGTATATAGACGATATAATATAGACTGTGAAAAAAAAATCTGTGAAGGTATGATAATACTTGTCTGTAGTGTCTTGAACTGACGGCTTCAAAATTTACTTTCATAAGTGTACATATATCCTAAATGAATAAACAAATTTAATCATTAATTTACGTGAATATTAAAATGAAACTTAGGAAAACAGTTGACTCTAAAGGCCATCCTTGCAACTTCAAATCAAATTTGATAAAAGTTTAATAAACTATTTTTTGAATTTTTAAATTACAACAACTTTTGAATGAATGAACCGATATTCACGCGGTTGGTGGCATTCGATGCAAATTTTTTGACTCGAAATAAGGTAAAGCCATTTAAAAATTAAAAAAAAACATATATTATTTATTTATTTATTTGTATAAAGAAACTTACACCTATTTATATTACATAAAGGTATGATAATCGATAAATATTACACTAGCCAAAATAGTTCCTAACAATGCTTATTACATAGTGAAGTTTTAAGACTTATTAAAAATAATTTAAAAAAAAAATACAAAAGTTTAAAGAGCCAATAAATTCACTGATACAAATATAACCTTTAGGTACCAATTTTTTTAACAAAAGATGCAAAATCGTACTTATTACATCGAAATATGTCTATGTGGTAATAAGTTATAACAGTCATTGTGTGTTCTGCAAGAAATCTATTCTTACAATAATTAGTCCTAAAGAATGACACTAACAATATTTGATCGGTGGAGCGATGACCCATTATAGGACATTTGAAGCAAATATGACTAAGTAAGAGTGGAGAGTCAACAAAGTTACGAGGCACCTTCTTCGGACCTAGCTTCCTAGGACTTTAAAACGTCAATATCTTATGAAAACTCGATTTTCGAAAAACGGGGTAAAACCAAGAACTTCCCGAATTTTTGAAAATTTTATATTTTCTTAGCGGAAAGTTAAAAATACAAAAGCAACAGAAGCTTCACTGTTGACAGATCTTTGTTCACAATTTAGCTGACGTTGTGTCGTAGGTAATATCAATTAATAAAAGTAAATAAATTATGAAAACTATCAAGTGTATTATAAAGTTTATTTTAACACTTTATTGACTGGAACTAATATTTTCTGACTGCTTACTGCCTGAGCTAATACAATACGAGTCTAGTAGTCTATATAATTATTATCTCAAATTGACCTCAAACAAATATTTTGTATGATGTTTTATAAGATATTGTAAATCCGTGTGAAGGCAGTAGTTTTTCCGCTGATTGTGTGACAGCTACTATTAACATACAAACAATAGACATTATGTCAATTATATAGCTCTAGTGTGTTACTTAACGTAATACAGTTGAACACAACTGTATTAGTATTATTGCGTTTTAATCTCTCTCTTAAAATAATCTAACTTCAATGTTGATGACAATATCACCCGACGTCCGGTTGTTGTTCTGATAAATAGTACCTTTCGTGTTTCATCCAAGGCCTGGAACCGGTTTTTAAATTAATGGTTGGTTATTAATGGTTAAATCCCTTTTGTATCTTTTATTTCTTTAATTAAGGACGCGTTCTCAAAACGGAGAGGTATCGAATCGCACCACTACACTGACACCGCTCAAACCCATACACAAACTTAAAATCAATTGCGGGAATTAAATGAATATGATACTTTAGCAAGTTTGAATTTTGTTTTTTTAATACCTATGTACTTTTGATAATTGTTTGATGTATTCGTTTAGTAGTTAAACATTAAAACTTTAGATGGCAATTCTGTCGCATAACGTCGTGTGCAGTAACCGCAGTTTTTTTTAAATCCAAGATGGCCGCCGCGAAAAATTATGATTTCAGGAATATGGTATCGTATCCGAGGTCATCGAGGGTGCAGAGAACTATTTTGGGATCATTTTTGAAATCCAAGATGGCCGCCGCACAAATTGATGATTTCAACAATATGGGTATCGTATCCGAGGTTCTCGAGGGCGCAGAGAACGAATTTGGGATCATTTATGAAGTGAAACTTCTTTGCCCGCATGAGGGTAAAATTTTTACGGATGAAACGGAATAAAGTGTCATGAAAATGAAGGACGTTTTTAACCAAGAAGAGGGGAGGGAGAGGTTCTAATATTGATAAAAATCAATTGGTTTAGAGAACAGATTAGGATAATTATTAATATAAACGAGATTTAAAAATTGGTTTTCACAAATACGTTTCACTTCTCACATGTGTACTTTGTACGCACGCCATTTTTTGTATTGTCTGGTGCTTTGGACGTAGCTTCCCCCCTGAGGACACCTCCCCTAAAAGTGGAGTTGAAAAAAATACTGGAGACATACCTTGTGGGGTATCGTTGGATAGGTCTTTGAAAGTAAGATTCAGGTTTGATACATGACATTTCCTTTGGTCTTTGGAAAATAATGCGGGATTAAGGAAGGTATTCGTTACATTTATGTAATATATATCATTAGATAGGTCTTTTAAAATCAAATTTTGAGATTTTTAATTAGATTGGTAACGGAATGTGTTTTGTAAATATTGTGGGTGAAATACGAAACGTAAATATTTCTATATTTTTAGGGAATAAAGAATTAATTTAGCATGTGGGATATTGTTAGACAGGCCTTTTATAATATAATTTAAGTTTATGAATGAATTCAAACTTTGGCGATGTAAATGACACCCATGAAAAAAATTTAGTAGATTTCACAGGCGCCATCATGGATTTCGATTTTGACCCGATTTCGTTATTGTTGACCCCAAAAACCATGAAAATGACACCCTTGATGAGAAGTTGGTGAATTTCATAGGCGCCATCTTGAAATTCGATTTTGACCCGCTATTCGTTATCGTGGACCCCGAAAACCATGAAAATGACACCCATGATGAGAAGTTGGTGAATTTCATAGGCGCCATCTTGGATTTCGATTTTGACCCGATATTCGTTATTGTTGACCCCGAAAACTATGAAAATGACACCCATGAAGAGAAGTTGGTAAATTTCATAGGCGCCATCTTGCATTTCGATTTTGACCCGCTATTCGTTATTGTTGACCCCGAAAACCTTGAAAATAACACCCATGAAGAGAAGTTGGTAAAATTCATAGACGCCATCTTGGATATCGATTTTGACCCGATATTCGTTATTGTTGACCCCGAAATCTATGAAAATGACACCCATGAAGAGAAGTTGGTAAATTTCATAGGCGCCATCTTGCATTTCGATTTTGACCCGCTATTCGTTATTGTTGACCCCGAAAACCTTGAAAATAACACCCATGAAGAGAAGTTGGTAAAATTCATAGACGCCATCTTGGATATCGATTTTGACCCGAAATTCGTTATTGTTGACCCCGCAAACCATGAAAATGATACCCATGAAGAGAACTTGGTAAATTTCATAGACGCCATCTTGGATTTCGATTTAATATAGACCTTATATTTAGAGATGAAAATAAATCACTAATTCTTCAAAAAAATAAAGAAACATATTTTTTTGAAAATAAGACTGCGTACAAAATATGTAAAGTATCAAAGACAGTATTGTAGAGCTTATAAAAATATTCATGTTCGTACAGCGATCTTTCCGAGTACGAGCTGCTACTTACAACCGACACCGTGTCTACTTACGACGGCGGCCAAGCGCGGACTGACGTTGTTTCGATAGATCTCTCTGTGTAATGCGTACGGAGGGACAAAATAAAATAACCCTTAATACCCTTTAAAGCTCATGCTTATCAGCAAAATTTATGAATTTTAGACGATTAATTTTTATTTTTTTCTGAGATTATTTATAAAATATTCATTAATTTATTTCCCGTTTTTTTTGAAAATATTAAATCTGCTTTCGTTACGTAATTTTTAAGAGACAAAATTATGTAAGTAGTAGCAGAAAACTGATCCTGAATGAAGCCCCATTTCGTCAATTTTGTGTGAAGAGGTAACGGATAATCGTTTTGACGACATAAAATATCAAAATTTTAAAGCAAATATTTTCCGCTAATTGGAGATAAAGAAGTAATCTATTTGTGGCAATTTTTAGTTTTGTTAGATTTAGTTTCATTTCATCACAAACTCCACCGAAAAATATCGTATTTTTGTCAGATTCGTAAACGCGTCCTTAAAGTAGTATTCATTATTTATTTTCGAATGAGTGGCAAAGAGATAAGCTTACAATAATAAATTGTAGACCGTAATATTATGTTTATCACATATCATCTTATTATGTTCATGGTATTATCAAAGATGTATTGATTAGTACTTAATTACATAGTAATGTTTTAATGTTGATCTGTGATTTAATAATCCCATAATAATTGATTATCGGATGTTTTATGTATACTTCATAATTTATTTTATTGTTAACTTTTATATTTATTGCTTTTATCAGGTTCTTATTTATTGCCTTGGCTATGTAAAAGCGATAACACATTATAAAAGTTAACATGATAGATGAGCGTAGTGAATATCTGTGTAGGTAAAAGCAAATAGGTACCTACTGCTCTCTCTTGCCATGAAGATATTTCACATTGGTCTCCTAGATAAGGACAGTTATGATAGTTGGGCAATTCAGGCCGAGGCTGTGTTGATAAAAAGCAAATTATGGAGGTGTGTAATAAGTGCCCTAAATCAAAATGCAAGTGCCGACGATCTAGAGGCAGAAACAGATACAGTCAAAGTCCTGCTATTTGCTCCGCTGCGAACTATTGCTCCAACTACCGAATGACAGATACATTATAAATTATATTCATAAGTAATTTAATTAATAAGCCCTAACAGCGTCGTATCTCGTATCACTTTTTTTGATTCGGTATTGTTTGCAGCACAAGCAGCAAGTATTATTTTCTAGTTATTTATGCAACTTTTTTTTTATGGAATAGGAGGACAAACGAGCGTACGGGTCACCTGGTGTTAGGTGATCACCGTCGCCCACATTCTCTTGCAACACCAGAGGAATCACAAGAGCGTTGCCGGCCTTTAAGGAAGGTGTACGCGCTTTTTTTGAAGGGTACCTTCATGTCGTATCGTCCCGGAAACACCGCACAAGGAAGCTCATTCCACAGCGTTGTAGTACGCGGAAGAAAGCTCCTTGAAAACCGCACTGTGGAGGACCTCCACACATCCAGATGGTGGGGATGATATTTTACCTTGTGGCGAGTCGTGCGAAGGTGGAATTCGGCGACAGGAATTAGGTTAAACAGCTCTTCGGAACACTCCCCGTGATAAATGCGGTAGAAGACACACAATGAAGCGACGTCCCTACGCAAAAAATCGTGTTGTTAATAACTTTTAAAAAATAGTGAAAACATACAGAAAAGGAAATTTTTATTGATGAAAAATGAGATGAGAATATTTTATCGGACTTTTTTGTAAAACAAAATACTGAAAATAAATATCAAAAATGAAAATACTAAAGACGATGGCAGTAAGGGCCCGGACTATAGCCTGTTCGCAAGAACGAATTAATAAAAATGTACTCTGTGGTGCTGTCAAATCAAACATCAATGGAGGTGCGTTCATAACTCGTTATTGTTACGAATACACCTAAGCAAACATTTAATTTGTAATTCAAAGAACTATATTTATTTATATTACTATTATTTAATAAGTACAAAAAAGGGCTTAATGTTTTATAATTTGACGCTATAAAGCGCAATTTTAAAATATATTTTTAGTATTTTCTACGCAAGAAACCGCTCAAATCCACGCTAAAATCATATCATTTTAGGTTTCGAATCGCAACGCATATGGTTCGAGTAAGAGAGAGAAACTTATGCAAGGACTGTAGAGCGTCATCTCTTTCTCACACCGCGGACCACAGACAAATTTATTTCGTTAATTCTTCATAAGCAATCCAAGCGCCATTCAGGAAAAGGCACTTCATGGTACGAATTTTAGTGATTCAGTTTAGGTACCTAAACTAAACTGCATCGCATCGCTTATTAAAAGTTGATGGTAGGCCCTCTGGGCGGTGTGCTGTCAAAACTTGAATCGCTCATTTTTTGTAAACAAAACAATAAAAATATCGAAGAAAAATGGCCGGGATTCGAATAATCTACTTTTTTTACGGCGTGCGACGTTCTGGTAGTGTGGAACGCGCGTAAACGAAATTTTCGCGTACAGAACATTTGTTCTTTTTTTGAAATTCATAGAGATACCTACCACGCATCGAGCATTAAGAATGTGGCTGTCTGTTGAAACTCTTAGCGCATGAAGGGTTCGAAAAAAACAATGGAGTGTTGTTATGAAATTCAGTACAACATTACAACACTGATGTAATGCTTTTTACGACATTGGGTGTTTTAATGTTGGTAATAAGCTAACTGTTTCAGAATCTTTAATAGAAGTATATCCTCAGCATGGGTGTAGATAAAAAAAAATATTCAATGTACAGTTTGTACTACTTTGTACTACCGTAAAAAGGGTTTTAGGTTAACTTAGGTAGCCTCACCATTATAACAGAAGTTTACATACAGTCGTTCGAGTATGTAGTTAAGTTAGAACTTAAAGTTTTGATTTTAGTTCTATTGTTGTAACTTTACGATAATACTCGTATTGAATTTGAAAGGAATACACTCGGACTAATAATTATTAATGACAAAGAAACATATTTTAAATCTGAATATGTATTTAACCAGTGTGGTGTACCTCAAGGGTGTGGTCCTGGGGCTTATTCTATTTTTTTTTTATCAATGATATTATAAACGTTACAAATAATAAAATATCTAAATTGCTTAAAAAAGAGTACAGCTCACACACAATGTATACTTTATGAGGTAAAATATTCTTACCTTCTGTGCTGTACATGCCTGTTTGTTAATATCTTATCGTCGTTGGTCGTCCCTAGCGTGATATAGCGACTAGACGTCGAGACAACGTTTTACGTTATTAGCGGCCGCGGCAGAACAAACGAGTTTAAATACTAAATGTGTTTATTAAACATATGACCGTAGTTTACATTGTTTAAGATGTACATATTATGTAGTAGTGTCTACTAAAAGCACTGTTAACTATAATAGCTAGTAAAATTACTGGCCTACTCACATTTAACATCTTTTTTTATGACAATAAGGGACGAGACGAGCATGACGTTCAGCTGATAATAATTGATACGCCCTGCCCATTACAATTCAGTGCCTCTCAGGATTATTGAAAAACTTAAAAATTTCAAAGTGGCACTACAATTGCGCTCGTCATCTTAAGACATAAGTCTAATTTGCCTAGTAATTTCACTAGCTAGGTGGCCTACAGATTGAAACACAATCGTGCTTACACATTACTGCTTCACGGCAAAAAAGGCGCCGTTGTGGTACCCATAATCTATCCGGCATCTGTGCAAAGACTGGTAAATGCCCTAAATGGCCTCTTACGGCACCCGCACGGCACGGACACGGGACTTCCTTATTATTTTTATGCCCGCCGAAGCACAAGGCAATATCTTATATCATTAGTCTACAAGATCAAGTCTGGTTCCTTAGACTTGTGGGTTTTCAAGAATCTTGAGAGGCATGGCACTCCGTCTAAAAATATAATTATTTAATGTGAACTTTTTCTTTAACGTCTAACAATATTTCAGATGCAAGGTAGACGGTTGTGAGCTGCGAGTCAATGATACCTCCTGGATCCAGTACGCCATTCCCACAAACTTGGAGAAAAATAATTCGGAATCATGTGAACGGTTCGCCCCCCTCAAGCCTGTGGAGCAGTGCGTGCCCGAGGAGTTCTCAACGAACAAAACGATTCCTTGTGAGGAATTTGTGTACGAATTAGAGGGATCATTAGTGGAAGAAGTAAGTGCACTTGACACTACTCATTATCATCTATAGATCGTCGGTCCACCTTGTATGGGGATAACACTGGGTCGCCATTACTTTTATTACTGCGCCACCGGCCATCTGTTCGAAGAGTGACATATAGGGACTCTACTCGTATCGTGTAAAAGGTGTACTTTTCTAAAAGGCTGACAACGCTTCGGTGATTCCTCTGGTGTTGCATGAATGAGAGCGGCGGTGATCACTTACGTTACGTTCGTTAGCCCTTCTATTATATAAAAAGCCACCTCTTTGATTGAAATTAACAAGTGATATAAACATGTTTGTTTTGTTCTATCTACACTCGCTATTCCAATACGGTGAATTCTCTTTCAACGGTATTGATATACGACAGAGCATGGTCAAACAAAAGATGAAATTTTGTATTTTTTATATGAGGACAATAAAAATATATGTATTTGAAACGGTATTATATAAGTATATAACGTACATCTGATGTTAGATAAAATACCTTCATTTAATCTATTCCGCGACCTTCCGGTACTGGTCGACGATTTCCGGGGATCTCTGGGAGAGATCTGCATGGCATACTGCACCTCCAGAATATTACAAGTATATACTGTGTTTTTTTTTTAATGACAATAAGGGACGAGGCGAGCAGGACATTCAGCTGAAGTTGATTGATACGCCCTGTCCATTACAATGCAGTGCCGCATGTTAAGTCTCATTTGCCCAGTAATGTCACTAGCTACGGCGCCCTTCCGACATGTTAATGCCTCCCACTATAATATGCCACAACATGTACAAGTTCCCTCGTTCCAGTTCAACCTCGGCTGTCAGGAATGGCGCCGCGCGCTGGTGGGGACCGTTCACAACAGCGGTATGTTCGTGGCCATGCTCTTCACAGGCGTCCTGTCTGACCGGTACGGGAGGAAGGCCGCCGTGGGCCTGGCAGCCACCAGTAGCTGCGTCTTCGGACTTATCCGGGCGTTCGCCCCAAATTTTACCACATATATGGTGATGCATTTCCTCGAAGCAGCGTTTGGAGGAGGATTGTATCCTTCGGCTTATGTTTTGGGTAATTGTTTTATTTCTTTATTTATATAAGTAATCGTTGTTTGACTATAGACTAAAAGATAGTTACTATCTTGAAAATAGTCCTTATCATTGGTTTATGGCTTTCTTACCATTTAAAGCCTCACTTATAAACGCAGTGTAAAGTAATTCCAAGTATTAAAATAACTTCTCACTGTCATGTAATTCTGTAGTGACAAAGGTAAGATAAGGACAAAAAAATGAAACTTGACATAACATTACTTCGCGTTTTTATGGAACACATTTAGTTACTTAGTCGACAATGCTGTTAGTGGTAGTAGGTAGTTGTCATGGGTAGGTTTCCTCACGATATTTTAAATATTTATTCGATAAGGTATGTAATGTATTTTTTGTCCATTCTTCATGTCTGTCAATGTTAACCATCAGTATACAGATATCCTATGACGAGAAGTTTATGGTACTAGCATCTACTCTTAAATGTATGGAATATTAAATTATTACAAAACAAATTATTCACTCAAAAATAATATAAAAAGCGTCATACATATTATGCACCCATAAATATAAACTTACATACCTACATACATACATATAATCACACCTCTTTCCCGTAGGGGTAGGCAGAGACCATTTCTTTCCACTTGCTACGATCCTTATATACTTGTTTCGCTTCGTCCACTTTCATTATAAATATAAAATTTAACTTGAACAAAATATGTAAGTTTACTTCATGTATTATGTCATTGATAATAAAATTCAAATAAACAAGAAGTAAAGAATTATTCACTTCGCTAATCCGACACTACTCTCGGAGTAGATGTCTTTGATCAACCTGTAGGTTACCTAGCTTAACTACATACACTCACCTACTTACACTAAGAATGTAATATAGTTTTAGTTTGGTGTAACCTGATAAATATATTATTATTTTTTTAAACACGGCGTTTATAATTATGTATATATTTCTTTGAAGTATTTCTGATACATTTTGGAGATTTCGTTTAAGACCTTGTCTACATATAGGCAAGGAATATGATTCGCGTACCGCCTTTGATGACAATTGATAATACTAAGGTTTATCTTTCTTTGCAACGCTTAATATGACGTTTCTGAGGAAGTGTTAAACGAATATAAACTTTAAGACATTTCCATAATTCTGTACATAGAACATCGACCAGTGAAAGGTATTTCATCTCATTGACTCGCCTCGCGACACATAGTTTCGTTCCAAAGCTTTCTTTCGCCGAATTCGTTATATGTGGACCCGATATAAGACATCTTTGTTCGCTCCCCATCATCTCTCTCCTGCGGGCCTACCACGAACTCTTATTGCGATTCATTTGACGACCTAAAAGGTGGGAACCAGTGGGAGGCTCCTTTGCACAGGATGCCGGGTAGATTGTGGGTACCACAACGGCGCCGATTTCTGCTGTGAAGCAGTATTCTGTAAATGACTTAACATCTTATGTCTCAAGGTGACGAGTTGTAGTGCGGCACATAATTTTTGGGTATTTCAAGAATCCTGAGCGACAGTGAATTGTGATAGACAGGACGTATCAATTACCAGCAGCTGAACGTCCGGCTCGTCTCGTCCCTTATTTTCATAAAAAAAAACCTAAAAAGAACTACTTTGCCACGACATCATTTAAGCGATAGAATTTAGGTTGACGTCAATTCAAGTAGGAAATTGAATCAACCTTAACTGGATAGCTTATGACGCTATACAGTCGTTGCATAGGTATTTCTCTCTTACTCGAACCATATGCGTTGCGTTTCGAAACCTATAATGATATGATTTTAGCGGATTTTTTTCATAGAAATTACTTCAAATACATTTAAAATTTGCGCTTTATAGGCTCAAATTATAAGCCATTTAGCCCTTTTTAGTACTTATTACGTAATAGTAATATATATTTATATAAAGTTCTTTCAATTGCGTGTTTTCGTAAAAATAAACTGATTAAAACGATTTATGAATGCACCTCAGTTCATGTCTGGTTTGACAGGATGTACTGTCAAATCTAATGACGCCGTGATACGAAATAGCAAAGCAGTCCATTTTAGGTTGTCAATTGAATCGCAATAAGAGTACATGCTAGGCCCGCTGTTCTGTAATAAGTCAGTATTTAAATAATTTACAGACATTATGACTAAAGCAAATAATGTAATTTTCAATAAATTTTAAAGTAGTGGTGTGCCTTAATAAATTAATTTTATTGCAATTATTGTATGACACATAACATTTATAACTAATAAAGAAATTTCCTAATTTAATTTTCTAAGATGCGTGTCGTTAACAGTGTCACACTGGGTTTAAATAATATTATGTATTTAATCTAACTATTATTATCGACTTAAATACTTCCATACAAATATTCTCAACTGTTTTGGTTTTGTCCTTGGATTTTCACCAAAGATTTTTTCTTGGATCAAGTATTTTCAAATAAATTGAATTATACCATTTTTTGTGTTGCTTTATTTTTCTGTTTTTTTACACAACTTTTATTAGTTTCATCTGTATATTTGTTTGTATGTTTTTAATATTCTTGTTGATTACTTCAGTACTTAATACGGCTATTTAGCTTTTTCGTTTGAGAATAAGGGACGAGGCGAGCGTTCTGCTCCGCTGATGGTAATTGATACGTCCTTACAATGCATCCTCCATTACAATGCAGTGCCGCTCAGGTTTCATGAAGAACCCAAAAATTCTTCACTACAATTGCGCTCGTCACCTTGAGACATAAGTACACACTTAAGACATTTGCCTAGTATTTTCACTAGTTACGGAGCCCTTCAGACCGAAACACAATAATGCTTCCGCATTATTGCATCACGGCAGAAATCGGCGCCGTTGTGATACCCATAATATAGCCGGCTTCCTGAGCAAAGAAGCCGCCCATTGGAATTAATCTTAACATAAACGTAATAAATCCGACAGGGGGTAATATGTTCTTGGATAACGCGTCTTGCATCGATCATGACACTCTCGGCTCCCTTGTGCGTGCTTGTGGCTCGTTCGCTTGATGCCACCACGTGTGTAAAGACAATAACTATATCACTCACTAGTTTCATAATTTAAATAAAATACATTGTAAAAGATTAAAACTATTTTATTAGTAATCCTTTAAAAAATATTTTATTTAAAAGTGTGACACTCGCGTTTATAAAACAAATACTACTTTTGATGATAATACTATTAGTGAACATTATGAGAACACATTAAGGTCGACGATGACATGTACAGTTAGAAATTTATGATTGTAATAAGACTGTGCTCCGCAGCTGTCGAGCTCGTTGGACTGAAGCAGCGAGTGATCGTCTCAGCCATGTGCAACATGACCTTCGTGGTCGGTGTGTTCCTGTTGGCACTCCTCGCCTGGTTCGTCAACAACTGGCGCACGTACATCCTCATCTTATACAGCCCGGCTATCATCGTCGGTATGTACGTCTGGCTCATGAACGAGAGCGCCAGGTGGCTGCTGAGCAAAGGCAGGAAGGAAGATGCAATCAAGACTCTAAAACGTGCAGCTAAACTCAACAAACTAGATCCATCGAAGTTAGATTTAGATGCGATATCCGATCCCTTACTAAGGAACGATAATCAAACTACGGATAAGAAGTCGCAGTTCTCGAAGGCAATTCGTTCGAGCATTATCTGGAGACGTTTGGTGATATGTTCGTTTCTGTGGTTGACTTGCTCCCTGGTGTACTATGGGATGTCGATTAACTCAGTGTCGTTGAGTGGGAACAAGTATGTAAGTTTTATGTTAGTGACTTTGGTGGAGATTCCCGCGTACATAGTGGTAGTGATAGTGTTAGATAAGTTTGGAAGAAAAAGAACTATGATTACTACTTATATAACGTGCGCAATAACTAGTCTGCTCTTCGCATTTCTACCAAAGGGTAAGTTTTCGTCTGGTTTTTTGATATTCCTATTAACTTCTATCACACACCTGTTAATTTTTCTATCGGTATAGGTACCGATAGATACCTTGAGTCCAATTTGAGGTCTCATCTCACTCATATCAGGACATCTTGATGAAAGACCTCGTGATAGGTCTTTCATCAAGATGTCCTGAGCAGATAGTCGGTACGTAAAACGATCTAACGTGAGCTTAGTCATTTCAAATATAAAATATGTAGTTGATAGTGTCTCACGGAATATTTATCATGATAATTTAAGCTGACCATCTAGATTTAATGTCATCAATCAATCGATCCTGAATCTTAATTTAAAATGTCAATATTAATTTTCAAATCCATAGATTTATTATTTAATATCACATTATGTTTACAAAAACCCGGGTAAAAATATTAAATCGTCATCTCAAAGATGTTTATTTTTAATGGAAAAGGAGAACAAACGAGAGTACCGGTCACTTGGTGTTAAGTGTACACCGCCGCCCACATTCTCTTGCAACACCAAATAAATCATAGGAGCGCTTCCAGCTTTAAGGGAAGGTTTACGCTCTTTTTTTGAAGTACCTGTGTCGTATCGTCCCGGAAACACCGCACAAGGATGTTCATTCCACAGCTTTGTAGTACGTGGAAGAAAGCTCCTTAAAAGCCGCCCTGTGGAGGAACGCCACATATCCACATGGTGGGGATGATATCCTAACTTGTGGCGTGTCGTGCGAAGGTGGAATTCGGCGGCAGGAATCAGGTGAAACTGCTCTTCGGAATACATAAATACGTGATAAATGCGGTAGAAGACACACAATGAAGCTATGTCTCAACGCAACGCCAAGTAATTCAGCCGTTCACAGAGCACTTGGTCCCCGACAATTCGAGCTGCTCTACGTTGCTCGCGGTCAAATGGATCGAGCTGATACTGGGGTGCGCCAGACCAGAGATGACAGCAATACTCCATATGTGGCCGGACCTGTGTTTTTTATACGGCATCGCCCGTGCTGTCGTCTGCATGGCAATGTATGTTGTAGGTGTCCAACATATCATTGATATGCAGAATCATTGAATGCGTTCACGGGCTTGAGATTGCTCAATAACCGTCGATAACGACCTTTATGCTGCACCCAGTGAGGAAGCTGGAGGTCCACTTGCATAAGCTCTCGGGAAACCCAAATGATGGAAGTTTTGAGAGAAGCACCTTGTGCCATACACGATCAAAGGCCTTCGCTATATCCAGGCTAACTGCCAGGCCTTCCCCCTTGCTTTCGATAGCCGCCGCCCATCTATGTGTTAGGTATATGCCTACTACTCGGTTGGGTCGAGTTAGTTAGTCTTTTGTTGGGCGATGTATATGCTTCTACAATATGATCCCAGAAAATGTACAAAACAAATGTGTTACGAAATTTAAAAGAATTGTTAGAAAACGTTTGTGTGGGAAAGGTTATTATAAATACATAAACGATTTTCTTAATGACACCACGGACTGGGAATGAAGCGAACACCCTCAGGATCTTTAATTATAAATGTTTATTGTACGATATCATATTGTAATCCATATTTTATATAAAAAAATAAAAGCCCGCTGAGTTTCTTGCGCCCATTCTTCTCAGGTCTGAGGCAGTCTCTTTTGAATGGGTGGTAGTTTTTGACGTTTAATAAGTGATTTTAAATCCTATTTTGAATAAAAATATTTGAATTTGAATATACCAGAGGATCACCTGCCGATCGACCATGGCGAAAGCCGATGATCAACTGGTGACCCTCAAGGTATACCAAGAGCTGGCTATCGGTTAAATATGCTCTCCATTATTTTGGGGAGCAGGGAGGTAATAGCTATAGGCCTGTAGTGTGCCGGATCCGAACTGTCTCCTTTTTTTGGATCGGATAGACAAGCGTATTTAATGAGTCAGGGACTACGCCTTTTGTATATGAGTGCATAAACACGTTAGTCCCTGAGTTGAAGTTGAAGACTTGACCACAAGTCAGGGGCACACGTTCTAAGATTGGAGAAATGCCATCCGGCCCGCTCGTCTTCCTGACGTCTAACGAAAACAGACCTCACCTAACAATTTTCTGTCTGAACTGTACTTCAGGCATAGAGCTCTGACACGAGATGGTCAGCGGTGCTTTTCCGTTGTCGTCAAGAGTCGAGTTGGAGGCAAAAAGAGTGCACAGGAGATCGGCTTTCTCTTCTGCCGTACGGGCCAGGGTGTCATTCCTCATGTGCAACGGTGGGACGGCTAGTTGAATTTACCAAAAGCAGCTTTCGACAACGACCAGATCTTGCGTGTTCCGGTCGGGTAACTGGAAAGCTGCTCGTCGATTTTGATGACGTGCTTCGATTTTGCACGGGCGATTTGCCGCTTAAAAATCTGGACGCACGGTTGTATTTCCTCTTTCGAACTTTGCAGTTTGGATCCTTTGAGCCCAGCGCCGCAAACCAAGTTCGATACGCCTGTTTTTTGCACTACTATTATTCCGACAAAAACATGGCGTGAATTGAAAGCATTTGTAATAGTAATTATTATGACGGGTATACTCACGATATACAGTTTGATGCCGATGAGAGCATTTGGCTTAAGTTCCTGCACTAGTTGAATGTAATAGATGTGCAATTTTAGTTATTTAGTCAAAATTCGACGCAAAGATGTTCTTGATACAGGAGCTCGACTGATAGCTTGCCAGTTGGTAGACCAGGGTCACCTTGTATGGAAGTTGTAACTTCGTCAATTGTTCTCTCTGATATTGCTGGACTTGGGCGGTTCTGGTCGCGAATCGAACCAGTAGACTCTAATTGTCTTACCCACGACCTAATCACACTTTCATTGGATTTGAGTTACACAATCTGAACTCACAATGTAATAAACGACCAACAGTGCACAAATCGCCATTTTTCTAATAATTGTTTGCAAGGAGTGTAAGTTGCGCTCACGTGAATCTCTTTATGACCTCTAAACTCCTTCGTAGCCCCGCTTCCCGCGCATCGATTCCTCATTTGGTTTCAATGTTTCTAAGATCTTACGTCTTTCTGACCCACCTGTAACATAATACAGGATGTTAAAAAAAACTTGTACTACTTCTTGAGGTGTATATTGGTATCCACAATCGCATGTTTCAAGATAAACTTCTCTCCTCGCACAGTTAAATAGTTTTATTTAACTCAGTATCACCTATACCTATGTATCATATGTACGTATGTAAGATGTATGATATTAATACCTAAGTGCCATTCCATCTCACTTCCCTCCCTGTGGACATGTAACATAATAAACTAATATTTATTCATAACACAATATTCTATTATAACGGGTTAAACTAACTAATCATGTTTAGCATAATATAATGAGTATGCCTGCTTGTAAACAAAGTATAAATAATGGATGTATGGAAGGATTTATTAGCCACATAATTGTTATTAATTGGCTTTGTTGGACTACACACTCGATTTAATAATATGTAAGGTATTAAAATACCCATGTGATGTAGATAACATACTTCCTAAGAACAAACAAAACAAATAAAAGGATTGTGTGGTTTTATGAAACCACGGTAATAGTGAAACTTTTTTCATATTATAGACATTTAACTAAAAATAGCGTGGAACACTGGCACAAATGAGTAACATTCTATACACTGTACGGTCAGCTGCTGCGAGCTATAGGCGCCGCTCGACCGTCACGCGACATGCAACACACAGACAAAAAGTTTGAGATGATGTAATAAAAGTTTCACTTTAAAAAAGATAACCATGAGAACATTGCATGTCTTATAAAAAATACAGGTTTTTGTTATTGATTCATAAATTTACAATGTATTATATAATAATGTATATATACATTGATATTAACTCTGGTTATTTTTGCTCTGACAGAACGCGCATGAGCATTATGCATCCGAGCGTGACAGGTCAGTGTCAATCAATAACAAGATAGTAAGTGCTTAACGCGGCTCAAAAGTTTTCCTTTAAAATCTATCTAAAAATTTGCTCACACTTTAAAGGGCGCAATGCTCTCTCTTGTGATTGATCCTCAAGAGAGATTGTATTTATATGGATTACGCAAATGTCTATTAAATATAAGAAGTCATTCATTTTAAACAACTGTCACAAACACAACGTAACACTCAGGATACTAAAACCCATTCCAAAACTCTAATCCGTATTGGATTTTAAACAAACACGCTGTGCATGCGGCACTAGGAATAAGTAGACGAAATGGAGCAATGCAATTTTTTTATGAAAATAAGGGACGAAACGAGCAGCACGTTCAGCTGGTAATTAATACGCCCTGCCAATTACAATGCAGTGCCGCTCAGGATTCTTGAAAAACCCAAAAATTCTGAGTGGCACTAGGTACAATTGCGCTCGTCGCCTTGAGACGTAAGATGTTAACGGCTCCTTACAGACCGAAACACAGTAATGTTTACACATTACTGCTTCACAGCAGAAATAGGCGCCGTTGTGGTACCCATTATCTAGCCGACATCCTGTGCCTCCCACTGATTAGATTAAACAAACCTCACTCAATCCAAAGGCCTAGCCCTAGAAATTGCAGAGCGTGTAATTTCTGTAATAGGACAGATGAAACCCACTTACACATCTTCTCTCAATGTGGTCGTTTAATGCGTAAACGTAGCATATCTTTGGGAAGTCCAATTCTTCAACCACTTGTGATACGTCAGCTCACAGCAAGAGCTATAATAAGATTCATTAAAAGAATCAATGTTAGCAGTGAACTATAGTTAATACGTAAGTATCCATCCCTGTTCTGTGGTTTTAGTTAACAGTAGCTATCACAATAGATCACATTGGTCGCAGTTAAACAGAGCTGTACTGAACTGTTCTAAAGCCGCTTTATAAACAATAACTTTACTAAAATTCCGGCAATGAAAAGGCTTCGAATAGAACACAAAAAAATTGCTTTTATAAGGGAATCCTCCCAAGAGTCAAACATGTTTAACAAGTGCCATTCCAGCATTCATGGTTGACTTTCCCCTAGCAACACCAATTTGCTTTCGGATGTAGTTGATTCAAATTCAAATATTTATATTCAAAATAGGATATGATATCACTTATTGAAAAATGAAAATGAAAAATGAATAAATATTTATTTCTGTAACAAAAATGGTACAAACATAATAGTGGATGTGACCTTCTATTTAGTGAGAAATACCTGTACCAGAAGGCCACGCTCTTCCATATCAATTAAAATTAACAGTACCAAAAACTAGGGATCACAAATTAGGTCTAAAAATATAAAAAAAATGTTATACAAACAGGATGTCTGAGTGTGTGTGTGTGTGTGTGTGTGTGTGTGTGTGTATATGTGTATGTATGTGAGTATGTGTGTGTATGAGCATGTGTGCATGTGTGTGGTGTATTTCATTGTTACTTTTCGTAAAACACGACTTATTATACTATCAAGAAGGTATAACTAAAATTTACTCCGTGTAGTTAAATAGCTCTTCCATTTCCTCATAATTCATGGATTTCAACCAAGTAGTTAAACTTCGTCTACATTCCATTTTGTTACGCGTATAGATCTTGAGTTTTTCATTAATAAGGTTATAAACATGTTCTGATTGTTTCATAAACTGTCGCATTGCAAAAGTGGTCTTTACACTAGTTGGCTTAATAATAACATGTTTTGTTCTTTTCAAAAGGTAAGAAGGATCAGGGATTAAATTTTTGTGTCTTTTAAGAGTAAAATGAAGGACATAAAGTTTTCTAACGGATAGTACGTCGCAGTCTTTATATAATTGTTCAGTCCAATAGAGTCTTGGCTTAAGAAATGTCACTTTTAAAAGGGCTCTCTGAGATCTTTCCACAGTTAAGAATTTAGTTTTTGTGGCACCACCCCAGACAGGAATGCAGTAAATTAAAATTGACTGTGCCAGAGAAGTATATTTTAAACTAAGCAAAGGCTTAGAAGCAACATGCCTTAGTTTTTTAAATATCCAGGTAAGATTCCTAATTCTAGTAATGTATGAGTAATGGATGACTAATTGATTCTAAATGAAGGTGCCAAGATAGATGTTGGTCTACATATATGCCAAGATATTTTATGGAAAAAGTTTTATCAATAGTGGGGCAGGAGCAAAATTCGTCAAGGGTACAATAGTACTTATGTATGTATATTTTAGAGTCTGTAGGTTCGTTTTTTGTGTATTTAAGGTGAGTAAGTTGTGGGTTAACCAGAGATCAACCAGTGTAAGTCCCTTGTGAGTGGCACTACGAATTGATTCCCATGTTTTCCCCGAAAACACAATGGCGGTATCATCAGCATACGCAAATAATTTAGCATTTCCGATTTTTATTTTAAGTAAGTCGTTAATATAAATAAGGAAAAGTGTTGGGCCCAGAACACTTCCTTGGGGAACTCCAAAACTAATGTTAGAGTACTTACTTGTATACTGACCCACTTTAGTACGCTGTTTTCTGTTTGATAGGTAGTCTTTAAAAAGTGCAAGAGGTGAACCTCTTATACCTATATGTTCAAGGATAGCGACAGAGACTGTGTCAAAAGCCTTTTTTAGATCAAGGAATACGGTGAGGCATTTATTCCCTTTATCTAGCTGCTCAACTAATAATGTACTCAAGGCTGTTATTGCATCTTCAGTAGATTTATTTTGTCTAAAACCGAATTGATAATCTGATAAAATATTGTATTTATTAAGATAAAGGATAAGTCTTTTATTAATTATCTTCTCTAAGATTTTTGTAAATGGCGTTAGAACTGATATTAGTCATAATTAGCAATATCATATCTATCCCCACTTTTGTGCACCGGAGTAACAATAGCTTCTTTCAAGGCATTGGGAAAAACACCTTTGCTGAAGCAGAGGTTTATAAAATGAGTAATTATAGGCACTAGTTCGTTTTTCGCCAGTTTGATAAAGCTGGTGGGAATTCCGTCACAGCCATAAGCACTAGAAACCTTTAAGTTGATGAGGGTGGACTCAACCTCCACGACATCTGTGTCAATTAAGACAAAAGAGTTTGTTGGACTAGCATCAATGTTTGTATATTGTTTCCTTAACGACATGGGGGCACATGGTATAGTAATTCGATTGGCTAAGTCACTTCCAATAGTAGCAAAATAATCGTTTAAATAATTTATTGATTCAATAGGTGTTTTTTTAACGTTAAGTAGTTGCGAATTGTCAGATCTCAGGTTTTTCGAATAGGTAATGTTGTTAATAGAATTCCATAATTTTTTTGAGTTCTTAGCAGATGTTTGTAATAAGTATCTCTCATGTATTCTTTTAATTCTTTTTATTAGGTTATTACAATAGTTACGGTACCGTCTGTATGTGATTTTTAACACATCATCAGGATCAGACCGTAATCTTATTTGCAGTTTGTTTCTATTTCGGATACAGCGTAATAAGCCCGGTGTCATCCATGGTTTGATGGTTCGTTTTGTTTTAGGGATCGGTAAAGATTTGGAGTTTTCATGCAAAGCTTCTGTAACCACTTTGGTGAGGAGATCAATCAACAGGTTTGGATCATCACATAATAACAATTGTGGCAGATTCTTTTCATTAAGACTTGAGAGAGCTTTATTAAAATCAATTTTAATTACTTGCTTAGGAGCGTTATTAGTACTTTTTATATTTGATAAGAGTAAAGCAATCATGGTATGGTCCGTTATTGTGGTATTTAAAATGGCTATTTGAGCACGACAGGTATTTTTATTTAATTTCATCATAATGTGGTCCAAACAGCTATCAATCCTAGTTGGTAAATTATGTCCAGGCATGATACCAAAAGTTGCCAACATATTAAGATAAAAGTGTCTATTATTTCGTTAAAAGCTGGTTCATTATCTTTGACTATAAGGTTAATGTTTATATCTCCTTTTATCCAGTTACAGTTATCGTTTTGTAGTTTTCTAAGGTTTCTAAATGTGTACATAATGAATTTATAAATGAAGTAGCGTCGTTGTTTGACGGTGACCTGTAAATACCGAGGACAACAAGTTCTCCTATTTCAATCTGAATACATGATGCATCACGTAGCTTGATTTCTTTAGCCTTTGCCTTGAGTGAATTTTTAATGTAAGCTACCACCCCATCATTCTGGTTAAGAAGATGATTGGTGTGAAACGAGGAGTAGTCGTCAATGTATGGGATTGGCTTATTGATTTGAATTTTACATTCTGTTAGAATAATCAAGTCTGGTTTAACGTTACCTGAGACTAGATTCAATTTCAAGTCATCAATTTTACTGTAGATACTGACGATGTTTTGGACAACAATCATTATATTATTGTATTCGATCTGAAAGTGATTCGTTAGTTTTTCTATGTCACATTTAACCACAGATGCAATTTCCATCTTATCCAATTCAGTTATGGTGGTGAGATCAATCATTATAATATGCTTGATATACTGCAGTTGAAAACAAAGACAACTTTTGAATTTTGCTTTTAACGAAGTTATGCTGTTGTAAATAGTAGATAATCGAGAATAAGTGTAGCATGATTGCATGGGAAGAATAAGTGTGTAATACCGGAAGTGCGAGTGTATACTGATTAAGTGTATTGTGAGTATGTTTGTGTATTCGTAAGTAAATGTGTAAATTTCTTACATTTAAATATCTTATAGTTAAATCAAAAAATACAAATTTTAGGAATATTACAGTTACAAAAATTAACAATTGGAAAGAATAGAGTAAGAAACATTTGACAAAAATATCTAGTCATTGGGCGTTCATAAGTTTATTGCATTGAGCTTCTGACTTTATAGTAATGACTGGAGAGGTTTCATCTCTCCTGACATAAATTTTTCCATAAGCAGTCCAGCAAAACTTGAACTGTTCATTCTTCACAAGATCTCGGGCCAAGAAATACAAGCGAGCTCCTTTAGCGGTTAAGTTTTCAGAGATAAAAATAGGTACATCTTCATCCTTTCAGAAGCCTAAATGTTTACCTGTGAGTTTGGATTTATGTCTAATATTGAATGCTTTACACATTTTCATCAGATCACTTTTTACTACAGTGGATGTCATTTCAACAATAATTGGAGAATTTTTTGGGCCAGTTGGCTTTCCGCGTACTCTATATATGTCTTTTATATCTTTTTTATTTATTTCGTATCCCACAGTATCGGAAAGGCGCACAATCATTTCAATTAAATTCTCTTTTGATTCATTGTTATATTTTGGCACGTTTTTCAGCTCAAAGTTTTGTTTGCGATTTGATATTTGCAAGTCTTCAAGTTTATTTTCGAGCAGGGTTATATACTCCCTATCCTCGACATGCTTTAATTCCAAAGAATCAATTTTCTCCTTCAACTGCTTATTTTGCTCAGTGAGAAGACAGATGGAATCAATGACGTCACGATGAGACTCTTGTAGCTCTTTTAGACTCGATACCATTTGGCTAATTTTTTTATCAGATTTAGCAAATAGCGATGCCATCGATTTCATCATTTCGTCTTTGAAAGAAGTAAAATCACCCATAGCAATAAAATCATTTTCCTTTCTCCTTTTTGTACGCGTAATAACATAATTTGTCGGAGTCACGGACAGTTCAGGTTCAGAGGAGGATTTTTCCATGGAAATATTCATCTCACTTATTATATTATATTACTAAGTATAAAATTTTGTTACTGTGGTTGTGTTGTTTTTACTGGTGTTCTTTAATCGCTTGGACTCAAAAGTAGGGCGAAGCGTACCGTAAGTATAATATAATTATTATTATGCACACTTAAAAAGCCAAAAAACAAAAAAAAATATTGCTATTTGAATCCTGAGATTCTTATTACATGTCTTGTGACTTGTGACTTATTGCATGTCAATAACTCCCACTGACGCAAGAAATCCAGCGGGCTTTTTTTTCATAAAATTATTATTATGAGCCCCATATTCCTCAGTCCCTGTGTTCAACATGCGTCGTGCAGTTCACAACAGCGGTCGACTCTCCGCCAGTTCAACCACAATACTGTTGTCCCTCAATCGCACTCGCTGCACCAGTGACGTGCCTCTCTTTCACATTATTACATAGAAACAGTCAACAATTACATACTGAAAGTATTGTTGTACTGGACATTAAGAGCGCTGGACGATCTTTGATTATAGTCCGTCCACAGGCTGCAGGCGTAGGATGAGGTGCAGGAGGACGTATTAAATATTAGTAGATGTATTTTTTAAATAAAAAAAGAACAAAAACATAAAAACCATAAATGAAAAAAGACATTTCCTTATGGACATGTGAATACATAGAGTTACCACTTTTATATAAACGTCCTTGAACCACATAAAACCAATATTATTTACACAAGAATGTCATGAACAGTGAATACAGCAGAATTCATCACGGCTTCACTTCGTAATCAATTAAAGTACACGTGTGAACTGAGTCTCGTTGTATTTCGGTCATCGTCTACTGAAACACAGAGTGTTACGTGTGTGTGTAGTTAATACGTAACAGACTCACTCGTAGGTATCTTTTACTTACAATAAACTAGCGTACGAGAGAGAAGAACACCTCTAACGGAGATACAGCTATATATATATATAGAACAGGCGTTTTATATTTTGAATATTAAACCACTAACTAACACACACATTAACAAATTAAAATATATCACGCGTCATCGGGCTGTCATCGGCATCAATTGCCCACAATACTGAAAATATCTTTGAAGTAACGCATAGTAATAAAAACTTACGTAACGACTAAAAGGCATCTATGTTATCTAAATTGTTATTTACAGTTCATTTTAAATGTAAATTACAACATACCATTACCAAGTGTTCGGTAACATATATTATACTCTGAACGGTATTAAACATAAAACATGTGTGTGGAGTGATCTTCCTTGTGCGCTGTTCCCAGGTTGCCTTTCTAAAAGGTCGGCAACGCTCCTGTTATTCCTAGAAAATGGAAAAAGAATGTCGGCGGCGGTGATCACCTAACATCATGTGAACCGTACGCCCTTTTGTCCTCCATAAAAAAGCCTAAAAATCATTGCTGCTATCTGGATGTGTGGCAATTTGCAAATGCGGCATTCTCTCACGTGTGGAATACGCTGCAAATACCTTGCTTTCTATTATTTTTTAAAACGAACAAATACTGGAAGGGTTCTCAAGAAGCACAGGATGCCGGCCGGCGGAGGCTGTTCTGCCGTGAAGGAGAACCGTCCGAGGGTTATTGTGTTTCGTGATTCATTCGTGAAATTCCAGGACTAGTGAGACTTAACATCTTGCGTCCCAAAGTGGTGAGGGCAATTGTGATGCCGCTCAGAAATTTGGGATGGATCAGGAATCATTGCCTACTATTGGCAATTCCAGAGAATGTTTTAGGGGTCCCATGTTTATCGTTTGAAGATGATATGTTGGTATATTTAATATTTTTGTAATTATAACAGGAATGTGACAGCGTTTTCTTTACCAACAAGATTCAGGTTCGATTGACGGATGAAATAACATCTGGCTTCAAAATAACCTCAGTGATCAGATTTTAAAAGAGTAACGGCCTCTTTTAAAATCTGTGTAGTGACAGATAGAGTTATGACTCCCTCAGACAACGTGTATGTTTCAGCTGACTGGTGGTCTCTCGTGCTGTACCTGATCGGCAAATGGAGCGTGACATTGACCTACAGCTCCGTCTATATCTACGTCTCCGAGGTGTTCCCCACCAACATGCGCCAGATGCTGCTCAGCGTGTGCTCCACATCCGGAAGAATTGGATCTCTTATAGCGCCTCTCACTCCCTTACTGGTAAGACTCACACGACGATTCGGTAATAATGTGTTCTAAAGCCATCGGAAATGAGTTAAAAATGAAACGAAAACGTATTTCTAAATGACTGCTTAATATTATATAGTAATGAAATGCTAAGGATTAATATCGTTTTTGTGTAAGCAGCTTTTACATTACCGCTTTATAATTGCCTATTTTTAAAGTACTTAAATGGATAAGGTATGTCTACCATTGTGGACTTTTCTCTAGACGTATATAAGATACACAATTCCATCATACATCTATTTTGTTATATTTCAAAGGGTTTTCGTTGAAAGCATATTTTTTCCGACAGCTCCAACAAACATCGTTAATGTATACAAATTTGTATAAAAAACTTAACAAATTATATTCTAAAACCTTCCTCGAGAACCATGCTATCCATTGGTGAAAGCAGCAAGAAAATCGGTCAAGTAGTTTTTGAGTTTATCGCGAACAGACAGACAGACATGTCTGTCTGTCTGTCTGTCCGACGAAGGACTTTGTTTTATGATAATATGTAGTGACCGCGACCCGACATGTATTATGGTCAAATTTTGAGGTCAGGGCGACCACTGGTGTATTAATATTTCACCACCAACACTAACTGTCACGTCAGACAGGACAGAGAAAAACAAATATCTTAAAACCTAACAAAATACTTATTAACTTGACTAAGTAATTAGGCGTCCCGCATATCTATTGTATTAGCAATTTAAATATAAAACGAGGCATGGCTCTTCAATGGGTACAAAGTATCGCAGTGTTAAAGTTTGTTTTGAACATTGATATCCGGTTGGAGAGATAACATTAATATTTGAACTCTGATCTGATCGTGTTACGGTGTCCACCTGTCTGTGTCTGTATTTCAATTAAGAATACTTTTTATTACCAAACAAAAAAGGTTATAAACAATATGTCCTAACTTGTGGTATATTAGGTGGAATGGAATTTCAAAGTTAAAAATAAATAAAATAAATACGCTCTTTTGTATACTTTATCTCAAGTAGTTTAACTTATTTTGAGAAAAATACAATCTTCGAATGTTTTGTAGTACAAATATGATGACCGATCTATCGTTTGAGCCGAAATGACAAACATGAAAATTGGCCAAAAATATTTGTTAACTACGTAAGTTAGTAATTGTCCTCAGCAGTCTCAGTAAAATAATCATGAAGGTTGGTCATTCAAATCGGAATGTCTATATATTTGAAAGAAAAGGCGCACACAAAATTTTTAATTAATTTTCTCAAATAATTTCATCTCTTCTCTTTTTGTTTGTCTGTCTGTCTTATTTATGTTCACCTGTTTTGTGGCATCACCTTCATAATATACACACCGAGCAGAATTCGGTCACCAGGTACTTACATAATACATATTATAAAAGGACTCCCCTTTTATCTCGATCGCAATAAATTCAAAATAACTTGATTGATTTCAAAACGTTTTTCACTAGCAAAGAGATTGATGAGAAGGTTTATAAGTTTTTTAATATTTTTAAGGTTTTTAGTAAAATACTTGAAATATTATGACGATAATATTGTTCAATATTTCTGAAAAAAAAAACAAGCTTTCTGGAGCTTTCTTGGAACATGCTGCCTGTACCATTGAGATATAAAAGATAATGTGTCGTGGAATTGTTCCTCTTATAAGGGGCTACACCATAGTCATCGTCAGCATTTGAAATCTTACTTTTATGCCACAAAAAGTATATGTAATTAAAAAAAAGTGTGGATTTTGATCTGTTGGTATAATCAACAATTATTAATTTAAAATAACACATCACTGCTAGCGGGCTTACGCTCGTCTCTTTCAGATATAAGATGTTAAGTCTCAGATTCCCAGTAATTGCTTGCACCACTACTGCTACCATTGTAACACTCATCTAGCATGTACATAGAACTAACTTCAAGGGTATAATATAAGCTAACTATATATAGCCATTTCTTGTAAGACATACATAGTAATTATTACATTACGACCACCCATAGGCTAGTGACTGAGCTAGAGTTCCCGGGTTCCAATCCCGGTAGATGCAAACATTTATTCCGAGGTATGGTATTTAATGTATTTTTTAAACGACTTCAAAAAAGGAGGAGGTTCTCAATTCGTCGGTATGTTTTTTTTTATGTTTGTTACCTCAAAACTTTTAACTGGGTGAACCGATTTTGATAATTCTTTTTTTATTTGAAATCTGGTGCTTCCCGTGTGCTTCCATTGTAATTTGGTCAGATCTGACAATGGCATCCATGGGAAAACCATAAAAGTCTTAAATTGTTAAGTCGGTTGTTTTTTTGTTAAAATTTTTTTTTGTTTGTGTAAGTATATAATATAATGTGTCCAATATGCATAGGATATTAGACACATTATAGCGCTAGCGTACGCCAAGATAATTTGTGTAATAGTGTGTCAATATTATTATTGAGCCAAGCTAAACTAAAATGTTTTGTTTCAGTCCTATTATCACAAATCAATGCCTACTGTGATATTCGGTGGAATGTGCTTCATCTGCAGTCTTCTCGTGTTCCTTCTACCGGAGACCAGGAACATCAGACTACCAGACACTATTGAAGAGGCAGAAGAACTATCTCGCAAAAAGCACAAAACTGATATAGACTTGAAAGAAACGTAGTTATTTAGCTGTTTATTAGATACTTTAGACTTAAGCCGAGGTAAAAAATAATCCTTTATAGTATTTAATATTTATACCTTGGCAATAACTAACTTCATTAAGTTTATTTAGAGGATCTAACCCACAATTTTTTTCTTTATTCCATTGTGTTGCATTACATTTGACAGGGTAATTAATTTACTTAAATAACATAATATTATATCCTAATAAATTGTTTTAAAAGTTGCCTTTTATATAAAAAAAGCTAAAGATTATTTATTTTTATCGGCTTTACTCACAATTAATCGGTGTTGGAACCCACTAGTTGTGGACCAATCGGGTGTTTAGAGTTCGCGGTCGCGCCCCGTCTAGCACTACGATACCAATAAGTTGATAGGGTCTCACGAAAGTTTCAATAATTTAACAAAGTATCACATTTAAAGACCTTTGGAGATGCCTAAAAATTTCTAAAACGTTAAAATATAAACAATTGGACAAGTTTGAACATTCCTTTAACACAATTATATTGAAATTTAATTAGTATTCTATTAAAAGTTATAATTCTGGTATAATTACTTAAATACTAGTGATCATTTAGATCAACTATGTTCAGCCTTATGTAACGCTATAACTTTTTTAATCTACTAATAATATTTCTTGTTTACCTCCGTCTTCGTTTTTCGTATAGCCCCAGAGCTGCTGACATTATGTATAAAAATAAAGTTTATGATTGATTTTAACGAAATAATAATATTTGTTTTTAATAAATCACTTACACAGCGTTGTACACTTAAAATTACTTAAGAAGCTGCACATGGCAACTATTATACGTTTATAAGTTTCATTACACAAAAATAAATCACAGAGTAACAGCTTTTAAAAACAACAAGAGAACTATGGTTACAAGTAAATGTATGGACATGTTGGTGCTTACTGTGGTTTCACAGCTCACAGACACCGCATTTTGTCATGCGTTGGCGCTGTTTTAAATATGGAAAAAATCACATTTCAAGAATACAAAAAGTTCGTAGTAATATTCTCTTTGGTATAAAATGATAATTTTTATCACTATATTGTATTATTTTGTAATTAAGAATGCGAATTCAGTGAAACTTTTTATGTTTCATTTAATGAACACCTTCCCTGCTTGCTTGCTGCTTGTCAATTGAACTTTACGTTAAGGCCACATTATAAACTACATACAACATATTTTGTGAACAAATTAATGATAAGGGTACTTGGTACTCCATTCTCGTTCTTAATATGTTATTAAATTAGGTACTTAATTTTTGAACAAAAATCCTAATATAATTAATGTGACACCGATAAAGTTGATTCAGGCATATTGTGTCTACCCGCGCGACATAAAAACAACACTGCCGTGACCTCTGGCTTAAACCTGCTGACAGTGGTATCAGCGGTCATTAGGTTGCGTGGATTATGAATATTGATTTCTAAAGCGCCGACAAGTGCGTGTTAAGTAATTATGTCTTACCAATACACAAACACAGAGTACTTATAGTTATTTATGCAACCGTTGTGTTATAAGGGGTATTAAAACACGAATGTGGGTTGATAATAGTATCACATGAGTGTTTTAATACCTAATTATCAACAGTTGCATACAACACTTTATCTACACCCAAAATATAAATGCTCTAAAAGATTCTGAAACAGTTAGCTTACTGCTAACATTAAAACAGCTAGTCCTAGTAGTAACCTAATATTATCCAAGATTATATACAAATAAAGTAAGTATTAATGAAAGAATTATTTATTTTAGTAGTAAGTTACATTTTGTATTTAAATTCAAATTCAAATATTTTTATTCAAAATAGGATGTGAAATCACTTATTGAAAGTCAAAAAAAAACTACATCTATAACTACAACTATAGTGCAATAATTAAAATTCACTTGAATATTATGTTCTTTTGGAAATTAATCGCTCATTTTTTGTAAACAAAACAATAAAAATATCGAAGAAAAATGGCGGGGATTCGAATAACCTACTTTTTTTTTACGGCGCGCGACGTTCTGGTAGTATGGAACGTGCGTAAACCAAAATGTTCTTTTTTTGAAATTCATACAATTTTAATGTTGGCAATAAGCTAACTGTTTCAGAATCTTTAATAGAGGATTTAAAGAATGGATGTAGATAAAATATATTTCATGCGGATGTTAGTGCTAATGATAGTTTACTACCATTAGCACTAACTATGTTTCCCACACTAATGATTCCCAACCGCGAATAACCTACTCCAAACACATTCTTAAATGTCAATCAAAGATTACGAGGCATCGAATAAATGACTGTCCCATCACATGCTCAAGTACGAAGAGTACAAATCAAATCAAAACCACTTTATTCATGTATGTCAAAGAAATTGCAATTATGAATGACAAAAATTTTCTTATTATTTTTAAATTTACCACCACTTTGAAAAAGGTTCATCATTAATGAATAGAAGTGACAAAAAACTCATTGCCATTACTCTTTTAAATCAACATTTGCAGTTTCTCGTTTTACAAAAAATTACAATGTATGTGAAGTGATGCAACAAAAATATACTTTGCACAATGACATTCTCAAGTACCTCGAGTAGAATCACAAAATATTTGAAATGCTGCATGAAGATTTAATTAATCTTAATGAAATGTGTTTCATCAACCACATCATCACAGAAGTAGGGACCAGTATCATCTTTAGGTGACAGCGATCAATTTTTGTCCGTGTCTTTTTTCAAAACACCGACACAAACATATTATTTACGGACGAAGCTAATCTCGGATCAAAGTATGAAGTCGTAACGGATTATACTTCTTCGTCAAAAGTAGCCTGCTAACCCGTCTAGTCCTAGGTAAATATTAGCTCTATCATAATAAGTTAATGTAAATAACAAGTGTGGATAGGGCAGAACCCACGTCCAAGCGGTAGCATTGGCTCACCTCATGAATTACTTAACTTTCATTTAACTTTAATAAGAGTTTATCGTAAAGAATCACGCACTGAATACCACACTATTTTTTTTAATATAGTTTAAAATCGTTTGTGTGAAGCAATAACCCGCCGCCAAGGGCGTATTATTTTGGATGAGAGACACGCGAGAAATATAGGCAAAAGTGTAAGTATAACCCGTCTATCTTGATTTATTTAATACTTTAATTTAATTTAATACTGTCCTCAATGAAATTATAAACCTTCAACATAATATTTTTATTCATTATTAGATAATATATTGTAATAATCTTAAAATGCAATATGTTTTCTTACATTGCATCAATAGGTTACAGTATTATAACACAAAACAATAATGTATTTGAAGCATTCATATTTCATTCAGGACTTTACAAAAAATACTGTTGACAAATATGTGTCTGTAATACTTGCATTTATATTTTGTAAATTATGATATTTAATTGTCAAGTAAGTATAATAGCATAAGTTTCCTTGATAATCGGCATGATGGCAATATTAAAAAATCATATGTACAAATATTAAAATCATGGTAGAAAAAACAAACGTGGTAGAAGTGAAACCCTCAAAAATATTGGCTTCAAGGTAATAAGACGATTATAATATTTCGGGAAGAGGATAATTGTAGATTTTAGTAATTGTCATAGTGATACAAAGTTTTATAATTATTTTACATTTTATTCATTTAGATTACATAGACTTATTCAGACTCGGAGGACATTTGCGATAAATGATGCAAGAGGTTATGGTAACTAAAGTATGAAATAAATACTTTGGTTGTAATATGGTCCATTTATCTTTGGATTACTGCGTCAATTACTGTTATTGATCTTGCTGTTGATACAGTGCAACTGCTGCATATTTTCAAATTTAATTTGGAGTCCAATAACTGAAAATAAAAGACATTACTATAACCGCTACCATATTTATGTTCTCCCGGTGTCTATGTAGTAATACGTCGAGCGCATGACGTCAGAATATAAGTATACCTTAATCGCGTCATACATAACGCAATCTCTTCTTCAACTAGGATCGCCTGGTAGAAAAACTCTGTAAAAATCCTATACATTTTCCAGTTTCTGTATCTCTATCTTCTCGCTTTTTCGTTTCATCGAGTTTTAAATCACAACGATTCTAAGGAAGTTTGACTTCAAAAACCAAAGAACAGTTATTGGCCTTAAGTACAATTGTATAATGAAAGGGTTTAAAAAAAATATCTTATGTTGAGTTTTGATATAAATATTGAGATTAAAAAGATATTCAATAAAATAAAATATGGCTTATGTCAATAGTTCATGTTAACTGGAACATGTTATTATAAAAATGAAGTTTTTAAGAGGAAATCAAAATATGTCATCACGCCTATTTCGCACAGTATCATTTAAATCATGTAGGATGTAGATCCATTATTGTATTTTTAATTTAACATGTTGTGTTATGTTGTGTTATGTTAGGTGTAGGTCTACGTAATAAATTATTGCCACCCACAATACAATTAACCACAATTTATTAATTTTACCATTTTAGTTTATAATTTTACATTCGACGTATTCATACTTAACAGTAAGTATTATTAACAATGTAAAATGTCATAAATACATTGTATTAAAGTTTGAAACGTATTTTATATCCAACTTTATCGTGTTTCATAAAAAGCCACAATGAAATCTTAAAATTACTCCATTGTCATACTTTGTCAGTATTGTATACTATACGATTGTGTTCTGGGAAATCTTTTGTTATCTCGACTATGACAACATTGTATACCGGTCTGAGTTCCAGTAACATATTTTGTATCAAGCGAATTCCATATTCGGAACGGAAAAGCCTTTTGAGATAGAAAAGACAAAATTTATATTAAATTTCTAATTAAAAATAATAATTGGTATTTTCATTTTACCAATATACCAATTAATAAACGTCTATATGATATTTATCGATTAAAATTGTGCCTTTATTACCATATACCTCCATATATTTATTTAACTATTAAGAAATACCAACATTTGTTTATATTGATGCATTAAATATTTATAATACAGACTAAATATAATGTACTTAATGTAAAAAAACAGTTATAGGTCTACCATCTACCACATGCTTTAATAATTTTCACAAAGTAAATATCAGTTAAGAGAAAAAAAACATATATTATGCTAACAAGTAATAATGGTTAAATGATTTGGTATTAAATTATTAATATTTATATAACTAAGAAATATAAGTAATTATTATGACTACATTTTATTCACTAAACTTACATACAAATAATTTACGAACTGTATGGACAGAAGACGTGAAATTAATATCGATGTAATCACTATATGTGTTTACAATCTTGCACAGCCTAGGAATAGGAGAGTTCGCTCCAAAAATACATCTTCGAACCGGTGGAACTAGCGGAACAATATGCTTCCGGGGATACCAGGGACACTAGGGACACGAAAATTAATTTTATTCAGCGGTTGAGGACAGTTAACCTTGTAATTTAAAAGTTTTAATACAAAGATAAGATCGAACAGAGTTCGCCAGCCTTTTAAGGAAGTCATTTTGAAAAATACGAGTCTATTAGCATAAGAAGACAGACATTTTCTTGACAATACGTTCGAATTAATTGAATGCCAAATAAATCTTTTTTGAATTCGCTCTATTCTTAACATGTGTCGATACTGAGGTCTCCAAACTACCGATCCATATTCCAATATGCTCCGTACCAATGAGTTGTTAAGTGAAATTTTTAAATAGTTGTTACGAATACTTTTATGTTTCTTACTCTACTGGGGAACGAAAGTAAACTTAGCATCAAAAACAATGCCCAGATCTTTAACTTATGAATAGAAGTGCCATTAATGCTATAATTGTACGCTACGTTACTGCTTTTACGTATATATATCTTAATAATAAAGTGGCACTTATCTGAATTTAATACCATACCATTATAATGGCACTATAAAGTAATTTTTATTTATTTATTAAAGCACACCACATCATATACAATACAATTTTCTTAATCTAATGTTACAATTAGTAGTTCTAAAGTATACGACAATTATGGTGAACATAAAAATTACAAAAAAAAAATACTCCCTAACTACTTTCGAAAAAAAGAACTAATACTATCTAAGCTATAATAAAAAAAAAGTTGAAAGGTGTCAAGGGACACCCGGATGGAACGAAGTTCCTTTCGATTAATTAGTGAAGGAATTGTAATAAAATTTTATATATATTAATTTTAAATTGTATTTTTTAATAATATAATTAATTATTAATAAATTAAATGAAATTATAATTTTAAACTATTAAATTATAATTATTTATAATATATATATTAATTATTATAAGAAAATTAATAATATTATTAATATTATATTATATAATATTTATAATATTATTTTATAACAGTTCTTATAATAATTAATATATATATTATATAATTAAATTATTAATTTAATATTAAATAAATTAATAATATTATTATTAATATAATAATAAAAAATATTATTATTATTTAATATCCATTTATAACAGACAGACAGAGGAACATGCGCACGCCGCACAGCTTACAATACTACTATAGCAAAAAGTGTCGTGACAACTTTTCGTAAGATTTTTTTCCGTCTAGCCCCCTTTCACAACGCGCGATAAAGAACTTCGTTCCAACAAAATAAAAAATAAAAGTACAAATTATAGCTTTAACTTATTAAAATAATGAAGACGAAAAAAAAAGAAAAACTACTTATTTGACAAATGCAGATTGAGTACCAGCTAAGTGTTTAACAACACTTTCTTTAAACCTGACTAGCCCACTACCGAATATATCAAGTTCCGAATTGGTATCGTTTAACTTATTGTACTCGCGAAGAATTCGAGCGAGAGGTGCCTGAACTCCCAGGTTGGTTTTTACAGAAGGAACTTGGAAGATTCTTTTGATTTTGAACCTTGGGAATGAATATGGGACAGCAAGGTTAATATTCTATAAGAGGTTACTACATTGTATTTGACCGTTTAAGAGTTTGTACAAAAATATTACTCCGGCAAGAGATCTCCGATCGAGCAATGAAATCATATTAAATTTACTGAGGCGCTGATGGTACGGGTGTCTATGAGAGAATCCAGTACTAATGTATGCAAGGTGTCGTGTGAATGCTCTTTGGATACTCTCGATGCGTTGCGAATGGATCGTATATAGGGGATTCCATATAATGCTACCATATTCGATATGACTGCGCACCAGAGCGTTATACAGAATTGTGTTCGTTTTGAAGCCGAAACAATTCGAGTTTCGCTTTAGAAATCCTAACATTCGTGCGGATGTGGTAACTACTTTATTAACTTGTGCAATAAACGTTAGCTAGGGTAACTATTGATAGCAATCAATAGTTACCCTCAAGTCACGAACCTCCTGTTCTTCTTTTAATGGTGCGCCATCGAGCTCATACACTGTAACAAGCGTTTTTTTTCTAGTGTACTTAGTATGAAAACATTTGCATTTAGGATCATACCATTTAATAGGCACCAATCTTTTATACCATTGAGATCACTTTGAAGAAAAGCAGCCTCAGAGGCAGAGTTGATAACTTTGTAAATTTTTAAATCATCGGCGAAGAGAGATGCTTTAAAATATTTGATATGATTCCTAACGTTATTCACAAATATCAAAAACAGCAATGGTCCTAGGTGGGATCCCTGGGGAACACCAGATCGCGCAATGTATGAAGTAGATTCAGTGCCTCCAACAACTACTGACTGAAGTCTATTATGAAGATATGACTCGAACCATTTCAATAAGTTTCCTCCAATTCCATAATTACTTAGCTTTTAAATCAATAAAGGGTGACTGACATTATCGAAGGCATTACTAAAGTCTGTATATATCGCATCAATCTGGCATCGATATGCCCATTGTTCAATTCTTGACATACTTCGGTGACAAAAGAGATGAGGTTCGTTTGAATTGAACGGCCCTTTCTGAAACCATGTTGCTCATCGGAGATCAAACTGTCAATATTGGAGATAACAGGATGGAGCACGAATTCAAAAAGCTTGGAAAAACAAGACAAACTGCATATAGGACGGTAATTTTTTACCTCGGTAACATCTCCCTTTTGAGATACAGGTACAACACGAGACTTTTTCCATTATTCAGGAAATACACCTTCTTTAAGTGATCTATTGAAGATAATAGTAATTAAGGGTAATGATATTACAAACCTACATCGTTTAACAAAGAGAGGAGGAATCGAATCTGGCCCAGCTCCTTTATTAATTTCAAGCCCTTTTATTTGCCCTGAGATAATTCAGCTTCACTGAAGCTCGGGGACATCAGAGAATGAACATTACCAATATCCGCTGCTGTATGTGCTGTAACATTATCCATTTTCATACAAGAGGGAAGTGTTTAATGGCCGCCTTTTTTATTTTTAACAAAACTCCAAAAACATTTTGGATTATTTGGAATGTTTGCTTCAATGTTTCGCTTGTATTTTGTATAGCAATCATCGTAAAGTTTATGACAACGCTTTCTAATCATGTGATAATCTAATTCATCTCTAGGATTCTTATATATTCGGAACCTCTTACGTAATTTTTCTTTTTCAGCAAGCAATTTTATTAAGGAAGAGCTGAAACATACCGGATATTTAGATCTCGTGTTGGTTGTTTTATGAACAAATTTTTTAATGGTATTGTTAATTATTTTATAGAACTCAGATACCATATTATTTACGTTATCATGGACGCATAGCCTTCGATTCCAATCAATAGTTTTCAGATCATTGATAATAGAAACATAGTCACCTTTATAAAAAATTAAATTTAAGTAATGCTTTCGAGATCTGATTGAAGTCAGGTACAGTCTTTGATTGAATTAATTTCTTTTAATATTTTCAAATCATCGGCATAGAGATAAGGTTTCGATGATTTTACGGAAGTGACGATATCGTTATTAAAAAAATCGTAAAGAAGGGGCCCTAAATGAGAGCCCTCCGGTACACTAGATGTTATAAATTGAGGAGAGGAATTGATGTCATTCACCACCACAATAAAGTAACGACTAGACAAATATCATCATAACCATTCCAAAAATATGTTGGATATACCATAAGCTGATAATTTGGCGATCAAGACACTATGACACACTCGGTCAATAGCCTTTCTGAAGTCTGTATATACAACGTCAACCTGTTTCTGTGCATCCAGTAATTCGATTATAGTTTCACAAAAATCTACGAGATTGGTTGTTGTTGATCTTGAAGGCACAAAGCCATGTTGGACTTCATGTAAGAACAATTTGAAGTGATTTTGTAGGAAATGACAAATTAAGGATTCTAAAATTTTGGCAAATGTGGACAATATATCAGTCAATACATATATGGGGACCACCTTGGCTGTTTTCCAATACAACGGAAAGGATCCTGAGGAAAGATACTGAGATATTTATTATAGATAAATGACAGGGGTACTGCAAACTGCTTAGCCCATTCAACCACAAAAATTTAAGGAATTCCATCTGGCCCAGCTCCTTTATTTCTATCCATTTATAAATAATTTACACAAAAAAAATAATATATCACATTCATGTTAACGATATTTATGGTTGAAAAGCAAATTTTATGAGTTATGCTATTTAACTAAACCACTACAAAGTTTACTGTAAAGATTATTATATATTAACGTTTACTTATTTTAATGATACGTTACGTTAGTATTTACATAATTTTATGTATTACGAACTGGAAAAACGATACTTAACATTTATTTATCTACACCCATGCTTTAAATCCTCTTTTAAAGATTCTGAAACAGTTAGCTTCTTGCCAACATTGAAACATCCAATTTCCTAATAACCTAATGTTTCAGAATTATGTAATCATAATCCAAACGGATGATGACGGACTATAATATAAACTTATTATAATAATATACAGGCAAGCAGCTCTTGGACTATTTCATAGGTATGCAGTAGGAACGTTTCAACGCACTGCACTTGGCTGTGACAAGAATATTTATGAAGATTAGTAATGTATTTGTGACTATTGAATAAACAGTATGTATGTCTATTTATTTAGATATTTTGGTACACATATTCACAATGCCTTTGTTTAACACCAACTAAAGCTCATTTAAAGACACGCTATGAAGTGGTAGATACTCGTCAAACAATTCTAACTAAAATAATTTTACTAATTGACGTTTACCACATAGATGTTATTTAATATATTGTTTTTATATTTCTCAACACGTACAAAGGATTGTCCTTTGTCTGTGTTGAGAAATCCCCATGACCCGTGGGACTACAAATAAAGGATTTGAAAAATTACGAAATACTTTGGTCGCCCTGGGACGACCAGTATCAGCTCGAACAGTTTGACGCATGCATCGAAGAGCTGCTCGAATTGTCGAAGATTCAGTGCTCTGTGAACGTTTAATAGACCAGAGCCGAAGCTTTGGAAAATGATATAATGTGAAAAAAATAATAGTAGCATGAAACCCATTGGAAATAGAAGAGAATATAACAAAAATAAAAGGAAAAATAAATTCGGGCGACCTAAGGTCGGGAAGTGGAAAAGGTGGGGGGGGGGAGGTGATTAAGGGTAAAACACGGTTTATCTCGATTTCCGGCAAAACTGCAAGTCCTATGGAAATAAGTCAAATGACAAAGTTGTAGGTAATAAAAAGATCTACAACTTTTGTTTTTACAGTATTTTCACATGACCTCAAAATTTATGCGAAAAATTCAAAATTTGAACAATATTCAGACCGCTTACTATGCATACATTTCCACATGGCCTATCATATAATTCGGTTTTGTCTTTTTGTCCCCAAGCTAACCTATGTTCTCCAATGTTGCCCTCTTTGGAATCATGAGATACTTTTGTCAAGTTTGGACGATTCTCTACGAAATTTACTATCAAAAATATTAAATTGTTCATTGTCTGATATTTCTTGGTGGCACCCATTCGTTTTGGTGGAATTGGCATCAGAAAAATATCTATTATATCCTTACCAGCATTCTTATCTTCTGTTCACAGTGTCAGCACTTTATATGATAAAATTATCTCCCCATCATTAGGGTCCCTGCCACTGGTGTATGCGGAAACTGCTAAAAATGCTTGGAAAGTTGCCTGTCCAAATGAAAATTACCCTTTAAACATGCGATCACAAAAGCTTTGGGATGAGCCACAGTGTAAAATCATTCACAAAAGGGTATTATTATCAAGTCACAATATTTTGGATCAAGCTCGTTTTATTGCTGTTAGCGAACGAGATTCAGGGTACTGGCTTCAGGCCACTCCTTCGAGTAACATAGGAATACTTCTCGATAATTCCAGCTTCTCAATCGCAGTTGGTTTACGCCTGGGTATCCCTAGTACAGTTCCCCATATGTGCCGCTGCGGAGGCAATGTAGACAGCCTTGATCACCATGGCTTATCTTGCCGCCGCAGTGCGGACCGTCTCTCACGCCATGCCGCCTTAAACGACGTCTTGCGTCGGGCCTTTACTACCGTCAACGTGCCGGCTATCCTAGAGCCGAATGGAATTTCACGTGATGATGGTAAGAGGCCTTATGGCATGACGTTAATTCCTTGGAGTTGTGGAAAGCCATTGGTGTGGGATGCGACTTGTGTGGACACGCTAGCCCCCTCTCATATTGAACATTCATCTAGAGCGGGAGGTGCAGCGGCGGAAACTTCCGAAAACCTAAAGCGAAGGAAATATGCATCACTCGGTGATGGATACATATTTGTTCCCTTTGGGGTGGAGACGATGGGTCCTTGGGGTACATCGGCACAAAAACACATAAAAGAGCTATCCAGGTGTCTAACCGATTTAACAGGTTACCCAAGACCTGGTACCTACCTCTGTCAAAGCATAAGTTTGGCTATACAAAGAGGTAACGATGCCAGCTTCATGGGCACCTTACCTGCCGATAGCGATCGTAATGATATTTTCTATTTGTATTTAATTAATTTTATTAGATTATTTAAGTTTTATTTTATTATTTTTTATATAAATAGCGTTAGGTTTAAAGAGTTTATTTTCTCAAAAAGAATAAAAGTTCACTTACATGAGAACAATGATTCTATATAAATATAAAAGAAAACATAAATTTTATAGTTTTATAGTTACGGTGACTTTAAAGTTAAACAATAATAAATTAAAAACACGCTATGTTCTAACGTAACAATCTATCTATTGTGATTGACAGTGCTTTTTTAATTTATCTTTAAATTTAGGAAAAGATTTTTCCTCAAATATATCTTTCGGCAAGACATTATATAGTAAGGCTCCCTCAAACTGTATAGTTTTCATACCATATTTTGTCCTAGCTTTAGTTAGTTGTAGTTTATGTTTGTTTCGGGTACCATATTTATGTGATTTTGTCTTAAAAGTGATTTGGGTATGTACAGAATTTAAGAGTATTTTCCTAACTAGTATGCATACTTTGTACTTGTATAACTGACTTATTGTTAGTTGATCAGTTTTCTTATATAGTTCTCTTGTCTGGAAGTGATAATCGAGTTGGAACAAAACTTTTAACAGTTTGTTTTGAGATATTTGAAGTTCTTTTAAATTAGCCTATATGCACATCCCCAAATCTCTATTAAGTATTCCAGCAAAGGTTTGGCTAATGAGTTATAAATTATATTACGGACTTTATGTGGTATACATCGTGCAGATTTACGCAAAGCTCCAGTTTATGATGTAATTTTTGAGTGCAGATAATCTAAATGAGCTCGCCATGTTAATTTAGAATCCAGTACAAGACCGAGATATTTTTCTGCTTCTGACTGTTTCAATTCTTGGTTATTCATAATTAAGGGAAAAAATTTTGGAGCTTTTTTGTTATTTGCAGTAAAAAGCATATAAGAGGTTTTAGCAACATTTATAGTCAGTAAATTGTACTGTAGCCATTCATTTAGTGTATCTAAATCCGCTTGTGCGTTCGACATGATTTCATGGATTGAATCTCCAAAATAAAATAAGCATGTGTCATCAGCATATAAGGATACCTCTCCGGTCAATCCCAGGTTTCCAATATCATTTATGTAGATCAAACATAATAAAGGGCCTAGGATGGACCCTTGAGGTATACCTCAGATGTGGTATACCACAAACAATGTCACATGGTTTGCTTTTAAAATTTTCAATTTTATACTATTTGTTGTCTATTTGTTAGGTAACACTCAAGAATTTTAAAAGCTAATCCAGATATACCGATACTTTTTAACTTATTTAGCAAGATACTGTGTGAAACAGTGTCAAAAGCCTTTTTTAAATCAATAAATATACTTACAGCTATCTTTTTCTGGTCAATAGTAGTTTTTATTTTGGTAATAAGATCAATTGCTGCCGAAAGAGTATTTGATTTGGCACGAAAGCCATACTGGCCTTTAAAAAGAAAATTTGTTTCTGTAAGATTTTGGCGTATATATAAAATTCTCTCAAATATTTTTGATACTACGGGCAAAACCGATATGGGACGATAGTACCCGGGGTCAGATTTAGAGCCAGCTTTGTGAATAGGGCTAACTTGAGCTATTTTAAGGCTATTTGGAAATTTACCATCTTTCATACATTTGTTGATACATAAACTTAGATTTTCACTTATTGTATCATTAATACACTTAATTGCTTTGACCGTAATACCATCGATCCCTGAACTTGCATTTATGTTTAAGTTTTTAATGATTGTTTGTATTTCATCTTTTGTACATATTTCGAATTCTGTGAGGGCTTTAACCTGCGTGGGTGAGTTTAAGTATGTGTGAGCATTATATGTAGTATTATTATGATATTTTTGTGGTATGTCAACCGCTAAAATTTTACCTACTGAAGAAAATTAGTAATTAAAGTTGTCACATATTTCCGTACCATCGTTAATGGTTTTATCTTTTACTATAAGTTTAGGGGAGCACTACCAGTATTAGTTTTATTGCCTGCAAAAGTGTGAATTAGGTCCCACATTCTTTTCGGTTCGTTAAAGCACTTAACAAAAGTTGTGTAATAATATTTATCTTTAGTGTCCCTAATAGTACTTCCAATTTTATTTCTTATATAGCTGACCCGGCAAACGTTGTTTTGCCATATAAAGTATAATTCATGTAATAGTTTTATAAGTAATAAAATATTGCCTACATAAATATTGCCTGTACATCATTTTGTTCTATTGTCAATAGTTTTTGCAGCGCACGCAAAAATAGGTTTTCGATTTTACATCTTGTGTTACAAAATAGCAATTTTATTACGGATCCCTAATTTTGAAAAAAAAAGCCTATAGCCTTCCTCGATAAATGGACTACCCAACACTGAAAGAATCATTCAAATCGGACCAGTAGTACCAGAGATTATTAAATTCATTCCTTAGTTCCATATTATTAGTATCTTGTTTTAAATTTTTCCACAAAATATTTAATTTCATCCAATATTTGCTTATTTATCCAGTCGTCTTGAGGTAAATTTTGTACTTTGAACTTAATAGTTTTATGATTCTCTATATTTCTTTTAATGAAACAGTCTAATTGATTGTAGTCGTGATCTATCATCTGAAGATTATTTTCAGCCATATCCTTGTAGAGGCTATCATAATTTATTGCTTCATATTTTATTTTCTTTTTGGGTTCCTTTTTGAAATTTTTAAATTCACAATAAATTTGTTTATGATCAGATAAAGGTGAATCTATTATGGCTATATGAAAATCATTGTTAGTATTTGTACAGACATGGTCCAGGATTGATTTAATGTTGTTGTTTCTCTAGTACAATATTGGCTATGTATTTTATTAAGTATTTTATATCCTGACTCTTGTAATATATATTTATATTTCTTACTGCATCGGTATTTATTTCAAATATTTATGTTGAAGTCCCCAAAAACTATTGATCATTTCTTTTGTTCCAGCTGCATTGAGTAAATTTCAAAAAAGTTTTCAATGTTAGTTGAGGGCGGCCTGTAAACAAGTCCAATATTAACTTAAGGTTTCGATTTTTACCTGGAATATGTTTACCTAAACGGAAAATTATTTTCGGTTTCGGGCAGTTGTCGCAGATACTCGTAATTATTTTGGTAACCTCCTGCATATCATGATTGCGTCTGTTTTGCGAATTTTTATCATTTAATTCACGTATACCCGCAAGTATAATATTTTTTTGTCGAATGCAGCGATCATGTAGTTCTACGGTGATGTTTTCAAGACTAAGCGGCAGCGGGTTTACTGACGAAGATGCATTTTTGTATGAATTAATATCACTCTCGAGTTGAGTAATTTTTAACCTTCATTGTTTAGTTTTGTAGTCTTATATTTTCCAATTCATTTCTTATTGTATGATGTTCAGTAATTAAACTTTCCGTCGCGTTTTTCATTTCTTGAATTTCTTGTTTAATTTCCGGCATTTCTTGACAGATTTTGTTATTATTTTGATTATGTTGCGCACTTAAGTCTTGGAAAAATGATTGTATTTCATTTCGTAATTTATTTAATTCTTCTACAAAAAACGCAACAGAATCGTTTGATGTTCTTTTTTTCTTTTTTGGGTTATGTTATCTTGGTCTCTGACAGTCTCAAGACCAGAATCGCTGCCGCTCATGGAATGAGAACCCATTATTAGATAGTGTCGGGCGAAACGACTCAGAGTGAGATCAAAAATAAGAGGTTGTCTCTTTTACCCGAGAGGGTGAAGAGAGCGAACAGCCATGGCCGAGTTGTTCTGATTAATCGGATGTGGAACGCATAGCACAGTCCAATATTAACGTTTTGCACTATCACTTAGGATTGATTTTTAAGGAAGCACTTGATTTTTAAAATTTATAATTTTTAATTTTTTTTTTATTAATAAGTAATTAGTTGTACACGTCTACTCATTACAGCGTTAGTAACGTAACTCGTTATTAATCGTAAGCCTTATTTATTATTAAGTCATATTATTATTAATATAATATTATTTTTTAATAATTAAATTGTTAACAAAATATTAGAAACAAATTATATTATTTAAAAAGTTCAAAAACCACGTATTTGGTTTTTTATTTTTATCTTTTCCAAAATCAATTTATTTGTCACGAAATTCGGTGAAAATTTACCTTTTTACCCCAAATACACCGTAATTTATTAGAATTGAAATATTTATTTTTTCACCTTAATTTGACTCAAATTTCGGAAAAGAATCCTTATTTTCAATCGAAAATTCACCAATCAAAATATTAGCTTTTTTCAAAAAATTTGACTGTTTTCTGTTCGTCAAAATATCTACTTTCCGATAGCTTAAAAAAATATAAATTACAATGGTAAATGTTCGGAAAATTTAAGCCCATCAAAAGGCGTTTCATAGAGAATTCATACATGTTATCTCGATGCAGCAATAATATAGATCGAATAACTTCAATTTACTTGGTTATTATAATGATAATTTTCGGTTTTTTGCTATCGGTCCTTTTTTTTTAACTTCTTTTTAATGAAAATAAGGGACGAAACGAGCATGACGTTCAGCTGATGGTAATTGATACGCCCTGCCCATTACAATGCAGTGCCGCTCAGGATTCTTGAAAAACCCCAAAAAGTGCGGTTTATAAATTAGTATAAGTTGGTAATTTCTCTAATCGAGGGGATACGACAAAGGGAGACTTTTTAGTGGTGAAAGCACAAACTTATGTCTTCTTGGGGTTGAATTGGACTAAATTTTTGTCGGCCCCATTCCGAGACTTTGCAAAGCATAGTCTCTATTTGAGACACAAGTTTGTTCCGGTTGTCGTCGGCGCTATCCCGGGACATGTTGGCACGGCCGGTGTAGGAAGCATACCCTGTGCTGTCGTCTGCATAGCAATGAATATTGCTGATTTGCAGCATATCATTGATATGCAGAAGAAACAATGTAGGGGAAAGCACGCAGCCTTGCGGGACACCAGCGTTTATGAGTTTTAAGTCGGAGCATGCACCGTTGAAAACAACCTTGATGCTCCGATCAGCCAAAAAGCTAATGACCCATTTGCACAACTTCTCGGGAAGCCCATAGGATGGCAGTTTTGCTATAAGCGCTTTATGCCACACCCGATCGAAGACCTTCGCTATGTCCAAAGTTACCGCCAACGCCTCTCCCTTCGACTCAACCGCTTTCGCCCATATATGGGTGAGGTATGCAAGAAGATCACCAGCTGGGCGACCTTGATGGAAACCGTACTGGCAATCGCTGATCAGCTGGTACCCCTCTAGATATCCCAAGAGCTGGCGGTTGATGATCGACTCCATTACTTTAGAGAAAATGGAGGTAATGGCAATGGGGCGGTGGTTGGACGGATCTGAGCGTACACCTTTCTTAGGGATCGGGTGCACTAAAGCCGCCTTCCATAATTTCGGGACTACGCCTGATGAGTAGGAGAGCCGGAAAAGACGGGTAAGGACCGGCGCCAGTTCCGGAGCACATGTCCGCAGCACTATCGGGGGAATGCCATCGGGCCCGCTCGATTTGTGAATGTCCAAGGTGAGAAGCGCCTTAAGCACGGCGCCATGCCGGATTTTACCTCCGGCATGTATGACTCGCACCGCGGAATATGTGGTGGTGGTGCACCTTGGTCATCCAGAGTCGAGTTGGACGCGAAGAGGGAGCCCAGGAGATCAGCTATCTCTTTCGCGTCATGGGCCAGCGAGTCATCATCGCTGTGCAGTGGCGGAATGGCTGTTTTTGTTTGGAAAAGTTTCCTTGGACAGCCTTGGCGAGCGACCAGAACGCACGAGTTCCTAAGGGAAGGCGTGTAAGTCTCTCGCCAATTCTGCCAATGTGCTTCGACTTCGCGTCAGCAATAACTCTTTTGAAGGACCTGGAGGCATGATTGAAGTGTTTTTTAAGTTCGCTGGAATTCACATACTTAGATACCACCGCATTGACCCAAGCCTGATAGCACTCCTGCTTTCGGCGACAGGCCATTTTGCAGGAGCGGTCAAACCGTGGTTGGGACCTGCCACCGATAGACACAGAGGAGAATGGAAAGAAGAGTTCCATACCTTGCAGTACCACATCAGCCACAGCGTCAGCAGCGGCATCTGGATCTCCCAGCGAAAAACACTTTGAAGGGATTTAAGCGATAATTTAAGCGCATCTTATAATATCTTTCTTCTCTTGTTACTCTTCTTCTGACTAACACCGATATTCTAACATCAATGAAATAAGTTTGACGTTAAATCAATGTTGCTAAATTTGTTCCTGCAAATTTTACAGTGTTCAATATTTCTAGAATGTCCACTTTGTTTATAAACTACTCAATTCACAATAATAAAATAAATGATTTTTCTAGCTTTATAATATTATGTAATCTTAGTAAAACCTTAACCTTTGTAAAATTTTTGAAAAAATTTTTTTAAGCCAAATGCTTACTCACTATAACACTTATAAGTTACTTCACATAAAACAATTAGGCTTTACTATGGGGCGCTCGACTTCGGATGCAGGTGTTGAACTCATCAGGAATATTTTTGAGGCCTGGGAGAAATCGCAGAATGCACTTGGTATCTTCTGTAATTTATCTAAGGCTTTTGTTGTGTTCAACATTCAACGCTGGTCAGGAAGCTATGTCACTATGGTATAAGAGGATCTGCGCTCGATCCTTTGATCTCATATTTAAATAAAAAGATTCAGAGGGTCGATGTGAATGGCAGGAGATATCCTGGGACTCCTCTTGGTATGGGGGTACCACAAGGGTCTATTCTTGGACCCTTCCTCTTCCTGATTTATATAAATGATCTACTTAACCTTGTAGAAAAAAACACAAGGTAAAACGAAGCCAAGTTTTATATGACGAAGTAAACAATGCTATCTGACATCGTGTACTGGCTTAGCACCTATAGGTTATTGTAAAATATTCATTTAAACCAAATATATTAAATTTACCGCGCCAAATGTCATAAATGTAGATGCGAATGTTTTATTACACGGAGAGGTGGTTAAAACAGTGGAATCTGCTGTATTTCTTGGCATTACTCTTGATTCCAAATTGCAATGGGGCCCACATATTGAAGGATTGGCGAATAGGCTTAGTTCTGCAGCATATGCTGTTAAAAAAATTAGACGGTTAACTGACATAGATACGGCGCGACTAGTATACTTTAGTTATTTTCATATTTATATTATGTCCTATGGTATATTGTTATGGGGCAGTGCGACCGATATTAATACCATCTTTGTGCTGCAGAATAGGGATATTCGCGCGATTATAACCTAGGTCCTAAAGAATCATTAAGACAAAAATTTACTGTTGCTTCTCAATATATCTATGATAATGTTCTGTATGTTCATAAGCACATTAAGGAATTTTCTAGAAACTGTGACATTCATAATGTTAACACGAGGAACAAACATAAACTTGTTATGCCGACTACTCGGTTGGGTCGAGTTAGTAAGTCTTTTGTTGGGCGATGTATATGCTTCTATAATATTATCCCAGAAAATGTACAAAACAAATGTGTTACGAAATTTAATAGAATTGTTAAAAAACGTTTGTGTGGGAAAGGTTATTATAGCATAAACGATTTTCTTAATGACACCACAGACTGGGAATGGAGCAAACACCGTCAGGCTCTTTAATTATTAATGTTTATTGTACGATATCACATTGTAATCCATATTTTTATATAAAAAAAGCCCGCTGAGTTTCTTGCGCCCATTCTTCTCAGGTCTGAGGCAGTCTTTTGTGAATGGGTGGTAGTTTTTGACGTTCAGTAAGTGATTTGAATCCTATTTCAAATAAAAATATTTGGATTTGAATTTGAATCACTATCGAGCTAACCCTAGTACGCTCGTCACATTTGCCGAACGCGAAGAGCCAGTCGTATCGCGCGCTTACGGTTCGGTAGGCGTTATAAAAAATACCAAGATACTTATCACTTTGAAATAGTAGATCTTGAAACCTTACAGTATTTCTGAATCGTAAATACCCGAGTAGCAGAACAAATAAAACAAAACAACACGTATATGTTTTATATGTGTGTGTGTGTGTGTTAACATAATATCTAGTAAATAACATGATAGTCCGGTCAATCTAGACCAACAAATGAGAGTGAGAAGGTACATAAAATCCCAAAGAATTGAAAATCAGTTAAATTGTTTAAGAAATAAGTATAAATAATATTTAAAAAAAATATTCCCGTGTATGGAAACAAAAATTCCAGGTCAAAGGTAAAAAAATAAGTTTTTCGTGATTTCCAACAAAAAGGTAAGTTTTATCATAAAAGTATCTCAGACAAAAATAGATGTAGATCATAAAATTATCTATAAAAATGTATCAATACTTTTTTCCTACTAGCCACCGTTTCTAAGATATAGCGATTCAAAAAGTTATAACGACGTCGTTCAGCGCGCTTAGTACACTACCTCATAGGTGTCGTGGAAACGCGTGCATATTAAGACGATAACAACTTTATAACTTTTGAATCGTTATATCTCAGAAACGGTGACTCATAGTAAAAAAAGTATTGCGATATTTTTATAGATAATTTTATGATCTACAATTTTTGTCAGAGATACTTTTATGATAAAACTTACCGTTTTGCTGAAAATCGCGAAAACTCATTTTCGTGACCTTTGACCTTGAATAATTATTTTTCCATACACGGGAATGATGGGGAACTTTTAAATATTGCTTATGATTATGTTTTAAACAATTTTACTGATTTTCAGCTTGTTGGGATTTTATGCACCTTCGCTAAATTTACCGGACTATGACCCGTAGCTGAACGCACCATATACATACGAGTACCAAAGTATATGGTGCGTGCGGCCCTGAGAAGTGACAACAAAAAGAGGCGACACACGCTTCTAGGGTTGTCGACATTGCATCTACGATTATTCTTTTTTGTTCGTAGCTTAGTTACTAGTTACTTAGTTACAACTAGTAGTTAGGTAGTCTTTGACTTATTACAGAAAGAAATACCGAAGTTGAAAGCCAATTTTAAGAAACCAATGTTTGATATTTGTGCAAAAGCTTTGAACCAATAACGAGAGAACGTATAAAAGCATTAGTATCATTATATTATAGAGCAGTAAAACCCAGAGCCACGAGTTAAGTCCGGTTCTTAAAAGAATTAAGTCAGTATTTAGTAAAGCTAGGAACGGTTCTACAAAACTCTCCACTTTACTCGTGGTTTATTTTAAGTATATTGCTTCACGAAACATTAACAATGTAAATTGTTAAAGTGCCAAAGAACGAGAACAATCTATATTTTTTCATGGAGGAAGAGGACTAACGAGTGTACTGGTCATCTGATGTTAAGTGATCACCGCCAAACAAATTAGAGAAGACCACCAGAGGAAGCACAGGAGCGTCGCCGGTTTTTATGTAAAGTGTAGGTATACGCTTTTGTGAAGGTGGGTACATGGGTCGTATCGTCCTGGATATAGGATTTAGGATAATTTGTATTTACACCGTTTATTCTTTATTACTGTTTATGAACTATTTGATATTTAAAACGCTTTCAACTTTGAAAAGGATTCATATATGCAGCACCTTACAAACTAAATTTTTTGTGTATTACAGCCATTGTAAAATACTCTATTGATTGAAAATACTGGCCGTTGACTTTATCGTGTGTTCTTCTTACGAGCTCTACTTTTTCGGAACATTTGCTAGATTCAGTAATTCAAAAGGAAAAATTGATTGTAACGATTCAAAGGCGCTTAGTTTAAGGGTTGGCTCATAAATAGGCTACATAAATTTTAATATATGTATTTTCAAACCTTTTTCTTTCCGTCGCCTTAACTGAAAACACGATTGGAAGATGTTTGTTCGATACTTTTTTAAATCGAAAACGATGCTTATTTTTAAGAATTTGGTCATTTGCTTGAGAATTACATCTTCCATAAAAGCGAAAAAAATACTAGTACATAGAAAAAACGGTTAGTAATCTTGTATTAAAGGCAAATTTTACGTAGGTTCTTTGGTATTGCCATAATTAATTGAATAAATTGTGGGACTTCGCTGTTTAGTTCGGAGCAAAAATATCGAAAGACATTTATGCGATGCCACGCGAAATTCACACTTATATTTGTGTAATTTGTGGCCATAAAACTATGCGGGCAATCAGGCCCGCCCCGTTAGGTTAGTACATATCTGGAATTTAGCAGGAGACAACGTATTTCGCTCGCATATAAAATTTCTTTCGTTCTTTTACTAATATTATGACTTAGATTAGACCTCAAATTGAAAACTTTACATTCTCCATACAAAAATTAACTTCTACAAGAATCTATTCTATTCTGAACTTAAGCTGTGCCCGATTGTTTATATAAATTCAGGATAAGGAGCTTGATAAGGAGCTCTATAAGGTCGGGTTGGTCGAGCGGCAACGGGTTGCGTTGCGGGTTCGATCCCCGCTAAGAACATGCATTTATTTATGTTATGGGTTATATTGTTATTTCATTACTTTCTAGTTTGTTAGTACTCCTAATAAACGCCATGACTTCGCTTGGAATTCTCCGCGTTTTCATTTTCATGGGTCAAAATCGCATTTATATCGGTTAACCCGTTTGTCAGTGCACAAATTTTTTTTGCCTCGTTTATATTTGTACAATGCGTATTAAAAAAAATATTTTTTGAAAAATATAAGGCTGAGGGAGAGAGAAACATTTTGTTTCTGTTTCGAAATCACGATAGAAGATATTATAATTTGTACGATACTTTTCATTGTTACTTACATTCTTGTCATTATTTTTGTGCAAGTATAGCGTAAAACAGTAGGTAACGATGTGCACGTATATTTCTTTATATTATTTTGTGACTGCGTGACGCGCATAGATAATACACTATATACTAGAGAGATGTGCAACTCATGTTTTTATTTTGTAAAATCAGTGTACCCAGGCCAAGAGATGGCGCTGCGTAATTTTTACGCTCTTAGCGTACCGTCGCTAAATGGCGCTAATTATGTTTATAGTTTTTACTATTGTTGTAGACCGTATTGAATGCAAATTGATGTTTGTTTTGTGTGGGTGGAAATTATTATTCGTTTATTAAGTTCAGCAGTCACCATTAAATAAGGAGAGCCATTCAATGATTACAACACGATAGTCAAGTCTTTAATACGAAATACAAGAACACGAAGACCACATATTATGCTATAAAGGGGAAACATTTGGATATGGAGTAGAATTTATAATCAAGAAATATTTAAAAACAAAATATATAACAAGTTTTGATGGCATATCAGAACGAGTAGCCTTACTACGATTAAAATTCGATGAAGTTAATGTATCTATTATCCAAGCCTATGCACCTACAGAGAGTTCAAGTGAAGAGCAATTGTGTACATTTTATAAAGACATTAGTAAGGCTCATGATTTAGCCGACAAAATAGTCCTCGTTATTGGAGATTTTAATGCAAAGATTGGAAAATGTGAAAGGTCAGAGTCATTAATAATGGGAATATATGGATATGGCAATAGAAATGAAAGAGGAAAGAGAATGATAAAATATGCTTACGAAAACAAACTATCTATAATGAACACATACTTTAGAAAGAAAGAACATCGCAAGTGGACTTGGCTCTCACCAGACCACAAACCTAAAATGGAATCGATTTCATAATGAGGAACGCACCAAGCAGAATATCAAATGTAGAAATACTAAATCAAATAAAATTTCCCTCAGATCACAGACTACTGAGAGCAACTTTCAAATTAAATTCACCAAAAAGAAGCAGAAGGACATTCCATTCATCCTTTAAGTCACTTAAAAACGAATATGAATCAAAAAGATATATAGAAAATTTGAAACATAATATCGAACAACTCGGCACCTCTTATCAAACAGAAGATCTACAAAATTACTACAACAAAATCGAGAATATTATAAGAGATAGTTTAAAAACAAAACTAACGGAAGAAAATAGTAAAAACAAACACAACAAAATACTATCTAAAAGAACTATAGATCTAATCAATGAAAGAACAAATCTGATAGCAACAAAAAATAAGACAAAAGATATAAAAGAGGAGCTCAAAAACTTGTTTAAAAAGACAGGTAAAGCTGTAAAGAATGACTACAATAATCACAGAAAACGAATTATAGAAAAAATCTAAATACATACGGAAACTCAAAACGAGCTTACAAAGAACTAAATATACACAAAAATTGGATACAAAAATTCAAAAGTAATGATGAGACTACGAACAGACAAGAAGTGCTGAGATATGCCACACAATTCTATAGAGAATTATACAGCAGACCATCAGAATTTGCATACGAATATATTAGTGACGAAGATATTATTTCAAGAGAATCAAACCAAATAATTGAATATATAACTGAAAAAGACATACTATTATACTTAAAGAAACTAAAATACGACAAATGCCCCGGGCCAGATAGTATTGGCAATGAAGCGTTGAAGATAGGAGCACTTCATCTTGTGTCACACTTAACACGACTTTTTAATATGGTGCTTGAAACTGAAACAGTACCTACGCAATGGTGCAAATCCGACATAATATTGCTTTACAAAAGGGGTAGCCCACTGGACATCGGAAATTATAGACCGATCAGCCTATTATCAAATATATACAAGCTGTTTGCGTCTATTCTGCAGAAGCGCATAAATGAACATATAGATAAGAGGCGAACGGTCGAACAGGCTGGATTCCGTGCTGGCTTTTCAACACATGACCATATACATGTAGTGGAACAACTTTTAGACAAATACAAAGAAAATAATTGCGCATTGTATGTTGCTTTTGTAGACTACTCAAAAGCGTTCGATACAATAACTCACAATTCTATTTGGAAGGCACTTAAGACATGCAATACAAACAACACATACATAAAGATTTTGAAATACATATACAACAACAGTACGAGCTATGTAAAACTAGAAACAAGAGGAGAAGAAATTAGAATCGGTAGAGGCGTAAGGAAGGGTGACCCGATATCTCCTAAACTGTTCATAGCCGTGCTAGAAAATGTTTTCCAAAAAATTGATTGGAAAAATAGAGGTCTCGAGATCATGAATCAATACTTGACACACTTGAGGTTTGCGGTTGATATCGTGCTTTTCGCGAAAACAGCAACCGATTTATTGGAGTGCATGATACAAACATTAAATAGAGAGAGCAAAAAAGTCGGCCTGGATATGAACTCGTCCAAAACTAAAATTATGACTAATATATACAGGATACCAATATATGTAGATGGAAAACAAATAGACTACGTAAACGAATATGTGTATCTCGGTTAACAGGTCGTTTCAGCAAAAATAGCAATGAAGAAGAGGTAGAGCGAAGAGTGAACATAACTTGGAAAAAATTTTGGGCACAAAAAGAAATTCTCAAAGGAGATTACAGCTTGGCACAAAAAAAGATTGTGATGGATGCCTTCTGCCAAGCCTAACATACGGAAGTCAAATATAAGAAAGAAAACCAAGCTTTCAGATGCTCTTGAATATGCTTTAAAGCAAAAATGGCAGTGGGCTGGACATATCTGTAGAGTAAAAGCCAAAAGATGGACACTGAAGATAACAAAATGGCAAGGGCCGATAGGAAGAAGACAAGTCGGAAGACCCAAGAGACGGTGGGTCGACGAGATAAAAGAGATAGTGGGAAAGGAATGGATGAAAACAGGACAGAATAGAGAACAATGGAAAAACTTGGAAGAGGCTTTTACCCGAAAGGGGTCCGAATTCAACCTTATTGGTAGCATAAATTTAATTAATTTTACTAACTTAGTTTACTTTTGAATTTACTGTTTTAATTTAAGTTTAAAATCTTATTTAAGTATACAAAAGTAAAATGTAACACACTTGTTCACTATTCGGAATAAATAAAGTGTACAATTCCCAACTAATGCACTCACATATAAAAACCAACTGTTCACTAAGCGAAGACATTTATTCCAAAACATACAACTAACCTATGTAACGGCTAACAATATTTAAAGCGTGTTTAGAAAATACCATCTTAATAATACAGCGCCATCTAGTTTCACACTCATGGTAACTCACTGTGTAGTTCACGCAGTGAAGTTTACATAATACTTAACATTCTACCCACCATGGACATCTAACTATGTCCATAATACATAAGTATCACTGCTTAAGCCACAACTAGACTTGGTGAAGGAGTTCGCTCACGAACATCAATTAGACCTATTCTTAGTGCAAGAGACATTTCTAAAACCACGTATACGCGATCCGCGTATCGCTAATTATAACTTAGTCAGGAATGATCGCGCCACCCGTATGGGCGGTACCCTTATTTATATTAAAAGGTCTGCATACCTATAGATCCTCCGGTCCTCACTAACATCGAGGCCTCTGCCGTCCGAGTCAGTATGGCGAATCACCAGCCGATCACTGTTATTTCAGCTTATCTTCCGCCTAACAAACAAGTATTATACGCAGATATAGAAGCATTACTCGGCCACGGGGCCGCAGTCATAGTGGGTGGCGATCTTAACGCCAAACACTCCAGCTGGAACAGTAGAGCCACAAATACAAACGGAATCTTATTAGATTCGCTGACAGACACGCTGAACTTTTCAGTAATAGCACCCGACGAACCAACACGTTATCCGGATAACGTCGCGCACCGACCCGACATTCTAGACGTTGCGTTACTTAAGAACGTAACGCTCAATGTAAATTCAATCGAGGTTTTTCATGATTTAGAGTCAGACCACCGGCCCGTCGTCCTAAATCTAGGCCCACCGGTTAACTTTCAACCACCGACGAAAACAGTGATCGACTGGCAACGGCTGGAAAAGGATCTCGAGTCTATCAAGTCCGACGACCTTGACCTTATACCGGACGTCATCGACTCGGTCGACACGGCTCACAGTGCTATCTCTCATGTGACGTCACATATACAGAATAGGATCAAGGCCTGCTACAGGCAGGTTCCGACGATGCAACCGCATCGCCTAAGCCTGCCTTCAGAGGTCAGGAACCTACTCACACAGAAGCACAGAGCCACTAGACTTTACGATAGGTATCCGTCGGTCGAGAATAGGCGCCACCTCCGCTACCTACAGCGGGTGGTACGGGAACGTATCGCGGAACTCCGCGGCGAACGTTGGGACCGCTTGCTCGGCAACCTTAAGCCATCACATGTGGCTTTCTGGAAGCTGTCTCGCGCGTTCAAACAGGAGCCGCCCACTGTCATGCCTCCTTTGGACAGACCGGGACTGCAGCCGGCGCTCGATGACGATGAGAAGGCTGAATGCCTCGCCGATAGCCTCGAGAGTCAGTGCTCTCCAAATGCAGCAGCCGACCCAACACACGTTGACGAAGTTGATCGTGAAGTTGAACGTCGCTCCCTTCAGGCGATGTAATAAAACCCACCTCTTACGAAGAGGTGAAGCTAATCATTAAGGAGCTTCACTCCAAGAAGGCCCCGGGGCCCGACACTATAAACAATAGGGTTCTTAAAATCCTACCCTCGACTCTTATTACTTTATTGGTTACCATTTTTAATATTCTATTGTCTAATATCGCGTTCCCCGAACAATGGAAGGATTCCATTGTAATCGGTATCTCAAAACCCAATAAACCTAAAGCTAATCCGAGTAGCTATAGGCTTATTAGCTTAATTAACTCGGGAAACTTTACGAGAGATTAATCCTCGCGCGTCTTAATCATTACATCGCGGAGCTCAACCTGATACCCGACATACAGTTCGGATTCAGAACCGCTCACTCGTGTCCCCAGCAGGCTCACCGACTCACCGAGTACATTCTCGTACGGCGTCAACTTCACGCTACCACGGCAGCCGTGTTTTTCGATGTCGCGAAGGCATTCGACAAGGTATGCACAACGGCTTAGTATTCAAGCTGTATCAACTGGGAGTGCCAGACTGGCTCGTGCGCATCATACGAGCCTACCTTACTGATCGCCCCTTCCGATATCGAGTAGAGGGCACCCTATCCTCACCCAGACCCATCAGGTCTGGCGTGCCACAGGGTTCAGTCCTCTCTCCCACTCTTTTCTCGCTCTTCACGAGCGACATTCCCAAGTTTCCGAGTGTCCAGCTCGCTCAGTACGCTGACGATACGGCACTCTACTTTGGCTCCACTCTATTGAACCGCTCAACCTTGAGCAGGAACATTAAAGTGCTTCAAGCCGCCGTCGATGAACTAGGCAACTGGTTCAGAAAATGGCGGATTGAAGTGAACCCCAGCAAGAGTGCAGCGGTACTCTTCGGTAACGCGAATAGCATCCGCGCTAAAAAACGACCGACCGACGTCATTAAATTGTATGAAACACCCATACCGTGGGTGAAGGATTACAAATACTTAGGAGTCACGTTCAACAGCAATATGAACTTCAAGAAACATATTGATACGGTATGCAATAGAGCCCGATTTGTCCTCAGTCGCCTTTATCCACTTGTGTGTGGGCGAAGCAAACTTCCGCTCAAACACAAAGTGACGCTGTACAAAACCATCGTACGGCCCATACTATCATACGCAAGCGTCGTTTTCGCGCACACCCGACCGAGCTACTTAAGTCGTTTGCAAGTAGTTCAAAATAAATTCACGCGCATGGCAACCGGAGCCCCGTGGTTCATCCGAAACGTTGACCTTCACCGCGACCTAGAGCTTCCGACGATAGCTCAACACTTTAAAGAGATCTCGCGACGCTTCTTTGACAAGGCGCCTAACCATCCCAACATCTTGGTTAGGAAGGCATGCGGGTACACCCCCCTTCACCATAGTCTCAACCCAATAAGACGTCCCAGACACGAAACGGTAGACCCGGATGACGACATCACCATCGCGAACGCGACACCCACACAAACACCGACACAGACACGCACACACCGCCTTCGCAGGCGTAGGCGCGGTCAACCACCGCAAACCACTGGCACTCGTCACTCTGACGATAGCCAGCGGCCCGCACCCTAGATACACCACACATTGTTTTGATACCCGACGAGACGTTAGTCCTCGTCCTGTAATCGCTTCACTACACTCGCTCACACACGGACTGACTGTTTGACTGACATACACCACTTACACAATCACAAACACACTCCACAAACATTTACACTACGTACATACATACAAACACACATACACACAATCATAAACACATACATACACACTTACATACATTACACAAAACATCACCACACTCGCCGGCGAGTGTGTTCTTATCACCTTTTCATCTTCATTTTCATTCTCTCTCCTTCCCACAAGCACACAGCCGGCCTGAGGTTCGAGTCTCCTTAGGAGACGCCCCGCGACTGTTGTTGCGTTAATATTAATTAATATTTGTTCTAAGTTGCAAACACAACTTAGAACAAATATTATAATAATACATGAGTTAAAAATTATACACTGTAACCTTACTTTGATGTAACACAACATACTTAACAAAAATATTTTAAATCTTTAAGATTTTTCTACAGGCAGCACTATAAGTTTAGATACTGGTCGTTTTAAAACAGAATTTTTACATCGTAACGAAACTACTCTTGTGAAACTGTCCGAGCCAGGATGTTTCCCGGTGATAATACCGTACAGCCATCTGGCTGGTGGGATCATTTTCCTTGACTAAGACTATATCACCCACGTTTGGCTCTGGTGTTGTTGAAGACCATTTATATCTATGGTGAAACAGCGTCAAATACTCATGTGACCATCTACGCCAAAATTCTTGTGCTAACCGCTGAGAAAGATGCCATCTTTTTAAACTACCAATATTAGAATTTTCATAGTTACCGTCAGGGAGTAGCACTAAGGGTTCTCCGACCAAAAAATGACCTGGTGTTAATGGAAACGGATCGTCCGGATTACATTTCATTTATATATAATATATTATTAAAATGAGCTATGATTAGAGATAGACGAAAATAGATAATTAGTTCGGTTGCCAATCGATTCACTTATTAATTTAAGAGGGAAGATAGTATAGTACTAAAGAGACAAGAGCAATCTGAATCTAACCTATATTACACTCATATCTTGAGCCAAGTTCTCTTGTGCTCTTTGCTCCTGTAAAAGAAATTGTCTTAATTTCGTTTTAAATAAGGATAGACTTTTTGAATTTCTAATAGGCGGTGGGATATAAATCCAACATTTGGATGCCGAACAAAAGCTCCCTCAAAATGACGCCGATCAATGCTTCTCAATAACCATCTGAACAGAACACTGCCGTGACCCACACGACCTAAGACTAGCCGTTCTTGATAGTTTGTCATAAAGGTATTTTGGCTTCTCGAACTTCAATACACCAAAAAGGAGACAAGCTAAATGAAGTTTTCGCCGATGTTTCATTTTTAACACTGAATGCTCATTCAAGAAAGGGGTGACATGGTCTCTATGTTTTATATTGAAACAAAAACGGGCACATGCATTCTGGACTCTCTGAATCAGTTTTTTAGTTACAGAAACTAAACGTGGGCCAAAGACAACATCTGTATAATTCAGCTTTGAGAGAACTAGACTTTCAACAAGACGGATACGCATCTCCTTTGACAGATAAGGTCTCATCCTGTATAATACTTTCAGCCTGTAAAAAGAGTTACTGACTAGGCTAGTGATGTGATCATGGAATCTCAGTTTGCTGTCGAGAAGAAGACCAAGATTACGTGCTACATATGTACGTTCAATGGGTTCACCCATTAAGATAATGTCATGTGAAGACTTTAAGCGGATCAGCTGTTTGTTGGTGCCACAAATTATGTATTTTGATTTCACCGGATTAAGACATAGACTGTTTTTCTGGGCCCACAACATAATACTATTAAGGTCATCACTAAGCAACTGGACCGCATTATCTATTTCACTTGGCTTACAAGATATATATATTTGGGTGTCATCAGCATAAAAGTGGTATTTGCAATGTCTGATATGGCTTTTGATGTCTGCTGTGTATAAAATAAATAATATGGGGCACAAAATAGAACCTTGCAGTACTCCTTCTACAACCGGTAAAGTGTCAGATGTCAAGGAGGAAGAACTGTTGTAGGACAGATTATCATCTTGATAATATCTCAAAAAGCACCCCACGCTTTTCTTTAAATAATTTTTTGAAATTTTATACAATACTCTTAATTTAAATTTATTAAAGTTTATTTTCAATTTTTAGTTCGGTTTTCTATAAAAAGCGTGTTTTTTAGTTTTTTTTAACTATTATTTATTTTCTATTTTTTAGTCCGGTTTTCTATAAAAAGCGTGTTTTTTAGTTTTTTTTAACTATTATTTTTTTATCAAATTAGTGTAATGTCATCGGTCGTCGATAAATCTACAAAGTTTGAACGAAATCTAGCCGTTTAAAGTGGGTCAAAATCGCGCCCAAAGAAGTCGGTTACAAACATACAAACATACAGGTGAAGCTAATAAAAAGCGTATAATTAATCATATAACTTATTATTATATTATTTTATACAATTTTAGAAGGCCTGTACAGAACCAGACAAGAACTATGCCAGACAACAAACGTAAATAAAATAAATAAATAAAAAGCCTTTTGTTTCACACCTAATAATGAAGTAATGCAGTTTATACATTATAATTCAGTTTTTTAATGTAGTTAGTTGTATAAAAGCATACAAATATTTAAATGTGGTAATGAAAAAACATTATGCATTATTTAGTCTGGCCATAAATACTGTTACAATTAAAAATAAACAAAATATTACAATTGAATTTGGAATCTGTCATTTTAATATGATTGTTCATTGAGTTTTCTCATTTTGGCGCCAATACCTTGTACAATATTTTGCGATATTAAAATGGAGTGGGGTGATAGAGAGAACCGAATCGCTGTGATTGCATTACACATAGTAGGTATGGAGCCAAATGCAATTTTTAAAACTCTCCATACGCTTGGTATTAGTAAAATGTTTGTGTACCGGGCTATTAATAGTTACAATGAGATCTCCTCTGTTTGTGACAGAAAAAGATTTGGCCGTCCACGTAGTGTTCGTACAAAAAAGGTGGTCAAAGCAGTAAGGAAAATAATTCGAAGAAATCCTTTCCAAAAGCAAAAGATTTTATCTCGGGAGATGAAGATAGCACCGAGAACCGTAAAATCGAAACAACTACTGAAGCGGTACGCAAAGGGAGGTCACAGAAAAATTTTGTTTACGTTTTTTACAATTGAACATTTACAAAAAAATTTACCAAACAAAATGACCGTACTTATGCTCAAAGCTCTAGGGAAGCTTCCCAATCAGTCAACAAAGTGCAACGTTGGCACTATCCGACTTCCGTCTTGGTTTGGTGGGATATTATCTATGAAGGACTGAGCCATACTTTTGTGAAAAAGGTATCAAAACATCGGCACAAGTGTATAAAGATACCGTTCTTGAGGAGGTAGTGAAGCCGCTTAACAACACCATGTTGAATAACCAATAATAGTCCTTCCAGCAAGACTGGGCGCCGGGTCATAAAGCTCGGTCTATGCAGTATTGGTTGGAAATGAAAGTTTCAGACTTCATCACAGCTGAAGACTGGCTGTCGTCTTGTCCCGATCTTGATCCGCTAGATAATGATTTATGATCAGTTTTAGAGAGCGGCTTGTTCTAAACGCCATGATAATTTGGAGTCCCTATGACAATGTGTACGATAGGCAGTGAAGAATTATGCCGTGGATAGAGTGCGTGCTATTGATAACTGGCCTCAACGTTTAAAGGAACAGTCCTTATATAGTGGTCTTCATTGGCTGCAACTGTATTGCAAGACTACTTAGAATAAGCTTTTATATTTTAAATTGTTTTATATATATGTATTAAACTCACACACTGTAAGAGTAATAAATGTTATTTGCAATAGAAATTTTTTTTTTCTTTGTTTCAGTTTTTATGGCAAGACTTGGTATATTATTTATACATTATTATTACTATTTTTTATTAATTACTTTGAATTGATTAACAGGCCTCCTACAAAGATAACCAGTTGCCTCTATTTCTGGCATTTTCGTTCCACATTTTGCCAGTCGTTTCTTTAATGTCGTCAGCCCATCTGCTTTTAGATCTTCCACATTTTCTTTTCCCCAGGAGCCTGGCTTTATACTTTACTATAGTAAGCCTAAATATGAATGTGAAGACGTGGTAGGTCCTAGAAGAAATTACATATTCTACCATTTTTGTAAACGTAACTTATTAAAGAAAATACTTTCTTTAACAAAAGCCAAAAGTAAAAACCAACTATAATTTCTAAAATGTACCTTCCTCGAATACCTCATCTCTTTCTCATAGTAATTGTTAGATGGCAAAGTATCAAGAGATGCAACTAAATCACGCTTCCGACCCCCTTTGTGCTTGCTCCATTCGCGAACTCTAAGTATTGCTGCCTAAAACGAAACCCAGTGATGTAGTTTTGCTGTCGATAAAAACATTATTTTAATCGATAAGAATATATTTAACTTTTTAGTATACAATCCTATATTTATTATTATAAATTTGAAAGTAGCTGATTCAATTCCGTTAAATAGTGTGGTTTGACCTCGTATCGATAATCTGATAATTGAGATATAATTTATCCACCTTATATTTGTGGTGGTCTGTCTGTAATTAAGTGTATTTTGTCTCTTTTGTGCACAGGTATGAAGACAGTGACAAAAAACACATCACGGATTACGTATTGAGAAACTTTCTGTAATACGGACCTTAGTCTCAGTGGACATTCGTAAGATACCGGCAACGCTCCTGTATCTCGTTCGTCGTCCTCTTCCATAAAAATACCTCTTATTTTATCTTCTGTCTTCATAAACCATATTTAAGGATAGATAAAAATAAAGCACATAAAAAATATAATGGCTATTTGGTGGTATTTTTGAAGTGAAAACTTCTTTAGCGACGTTGAGCACTTATTTTGGGATGGGTATAAATTGTTAAACTCGCGTCAGGACACGTGACCAGATCCAAAATTCTTAAGAAAATCACTGAAGTTATGGATGAAAGTTGATTTTTCTGTGAGATATACTTTTAAATGTAAGATAATTGTAATAGTTTTGTAGTGTTAAATTTTTTATTTCATATAAGTTGTCATTATATCTTTTTGTTTCGGTATGATGGATGATGAGTGCATAAGCACTATATTTATCAGTCTCGTGCCAAAGTTTGGCTAGTCAACATCTTCTGAGGATGCCTCGTATAAAGGCGAAACACGGGCCGAATTGTTTAAAGACAAATATTGACGGAACTAACTAACACTAAAGAAAACTCAAAACATTCAGATTAGTGTATAAACATTATCTTCTCTTTGGCGGCAGAAAAAGGTGTTCTAAGGCAGGTAAGTAGGTAATATTATTAGCTATGAATAATTAATAATGCATTAAGGAAATAAACAAACGCTACTAGTATGGAAATAATAATAATGAATTTGAGAATAAGAATATAATTTTATCGATAACTCGTTGCTGTCCCTACATCTCTACACATCATACACACACAAAAGCTCTTTGTGGGATTAAAAAGCGGCAGTTTCAAGACGCAGCACTTATCTGCACATATAAACTTAACGAGAAATCTTGAAATTTTGATTACAGCGATGTAGTATATAAGCCTTTCAACCTTCTAAGTGACGCGGAGTATTTTAAGATTATAATTACATCACCTACTACATTGAACACAAGTAATAGTCTAACAGGGTGCTATTTGATAATAATAATAAGATGTCATTTATTTCTGGCATTTTAAACCCATTATAGTAAATTGAATAAAATAGAATAAGATGTACTTAACAATAAAATTTTTATACTTGATAGTACTTAATAAATTAACTTAAAACTAAAATTGCCCGAAAGGGGGGTTCGTACAAAAGGTAGTGTACTGATAATACTATTTCCGCTTAATGTCACGATGCACCGAAACCCAGTAATGGATTTTCTGGGTGCTCAGAGCATACACTAAGAATTTCGTTTTTGGATTCGCGAATGCGAGACCAAAAAGCAGCATCTCGTCATCTTATCACTGCGAAATAATCAGCGACTCTGGCGTCGGCAAACATGCCAGACGCACTGCAATATTTGGGCAGTCTCATCAGAATGCGGTATGCATTATTATACTGCACTCTGATGCTGCTTCGTGCAATTGACCCAAAACTGACACGTGCAGAAGCATTGACAATATGCTCTAAACAGTGTCAGCTTCGTCTCAGGACTGCACAGTGCAAACCGGCGTGCGAGCATATTGCAATGAACAGCCAGAGTCCTACGCTCGCGTTCTATATCTTCGTCCACTCTATCTATGGATACACCATCTAAGTAGACCATTGGAATTCTCTCCGGACCTTTCTTAGCCGGAAACACCATAATTTTTGATTTTTTACATTAAATTTGAGGCCATGCTGCCCTGCATATTTTTCAGAGATAGCCAACAGTTTCCTGAGGCCTCTGATTAAGGGACTTAGAAGCACCATATCGTCAGCGTAGCTGAAGTTATTCACGCATGTGACAGCCAACTCCGGCATTTCTAAGTTTCACAATCAGATCATTGACATAGAGGCTAAAGAGGATGATAAGTCCGTGAAGGGACAATATTTAACGACTTTTTATAAATAATCTCTCAAAGTAAAGTAAACTCTAAATAAGCTCTCAGGAGACCTGATGATTTATTTACTTTTTTTTTTATGGAATAGGAGGACAAACGAGCGTACGGGTCACCTGGTGTTAAGTGATCACCGTCGCCCACATTCTCTTGCAACACTAGAGGAATCACAAGAGCGTTGCCGGCCTTTAAGGAAGGTGTACGCGCTTTTTTTGAAGGGTACCTTCATGTCGTATCGTCCCGGAAACGCCGCACAAGGCAGCTCGTTCCACTGCTTTGTAGTACGTGGAAGAAAGCTCCTTGAAAACCGCGCTGTGGAGGACCGCCACACATCCAGATGGTGGGGATGATATCCTAATTTGTGGCGTGTCGTGCGAAGGTGGAATTCGGCGGCAGGAATCAGGTTGAACAGCTCTTCGGAACACTCCCCGTGATAAATGCGGTAGAAGACACACAATGAAGCGATGTCTCTACGCAACGCCAAGTGATCCAGCCGTTTACAGAGCACTGGGTCCCCTTATTTATTCGGAAACCCAACAGTCCCACACTAATACATAAATTAAATACAAAATTAAATATATATATCTAAGTGTACAGATAACTTACAGGGTTACATCTTTCATTATCTGTTACCTTCCCCACCATACTATACAACTTGGATTACAATAGTTAGATATTATTTTAGTAAAATTACAGTGTATCTAAATATTTTGTTAAAATTAAGTCCAACAGAAAACGACAGCATTTACTTCTTATAAATTTTAGTACATTTATTTATAAATGTTGTAAACCCAGCTGCACCAATGTCCAAGTCTGGTATTTTATTTAGGTACTCATTATATTCTCTTGCCACGCTCGATTGGAGAATTTTTACCCAGATTTGTATTTACTTTCATTAGTATGATGTGAATTATCACCGCCGTTTAAACTATCTTGTTGCATCAGAGGAATTATGTGTTATAACACAAAATCAAAAAATTTAAGAAAATATTTGACATTTTCAAACAAACAAATTATATATTCAGGAAACAAAAGTTTAATCACCCTTACGACTACGAAGAAGGTGTCAGAACCTACCGGACGCTACAACATTACTCGTACATACAGATTGTTCCGAAATGATATTATTGAAATTTGATTTATTTTTTTATCTATATTCTATCTACCGAAGTATCTCTACCCGTGCGTTTATTTAGTACCACCATACGTCACGTTGTACCTATTAATATAATGTGATTAATAGAGCCTTGTTATATTAATCTATTACACGTACGGTAACAGCTCGAGTGTGTCTCAATGTGTGACGATGAGGAGGTCTCAAGGTCAGCCGTGACCAATACTATCCTTGCCAATTAACGTGGCTGAACAGTCAATTGGGTCCTGACAATCCGAAGTTGTTGCTATTATTGGGACGTGTAATCTAAGATTGTAGTCGTTCTCGAAAGCCGTTAGATGACATTCTCAGTATACTCCAACAGTAAAATTTGTATACATTTGCCATCACTCGACTTGCAAAAATTGAAGCGTCTTAATACACAATCAATACTCAAAGATATTTTGTCTAATACACAATTACGAAGACAGTGAAAAAATACGTTTCACTATTGAGAGTCTGAGTTCACAAAAGTAATGTTTACGTTATCTTCGCGGATACCTACTTACTTTATACGTTTCTACTCGTATGACATTTACATAAAACCATACATTATGTATTATGTACATACAAATGATATGTGCATAAAGACCAGACTGCAATTGTCTCGTGTCTGAACAATTTTTTATTTGTCATTGTTGTAAAAGTTTCATTACTATTACAAATATCGCAAACCGGTACATCTGACGTTACTTTTATAATCTTTTAGCTCATAATTTATTTGAATATTGTTATGTATTATATAAACTTTTACGAAAAACTACAAACAAGTGTAATAAAGAAAGTGATTTACGTCAAGCTCGACCTGAGACCCCGGGAACGACCTTTATATTTAATTTGGCGAAACATTTTCACCTTCTAATTACGAGAGCTTGAGTTAAGATAAGGGCTCGTAGTTCATTAGCTGTAACGGCTGCCCCTTACCCCACACTAATTGTATAATAAATGGAAGTATGTCCGTTACTTAGTCTACCAAAAACCACCAACTAGTTATAAATTTACTTTTTTATTGAGCGAAGCGAAGCGAAACTGAGCGGAGCTCCCACCGGGTGACTCCAATTGATTTCTGAGTTAAATTGTTTCTCGGGCATTTTTGGATCGATTTAAAAAAAAATTGATCTCATAGAAAGCTTTCAAAATTTTCTATGTTATTGTCGAGACAGAATTTTGAATTTCCTCTTGATTCAATTATTATAATTAAAATCAAACATGATTTACAAATTATTCTATATTAGCACGCGCTATTTATATTTATTTCAAAATTGAGTCGATTGATCAAATCACAATAAGTTTTAATTGTAACACAAAGACGATCGGTCCTGGGCTCTCCTCATCCAACGTGTTCCGGCTATCTTGACCAAGATCGTCGGTCGATCTTGTAAAGTGTCTTTTATTGTATCTTTTAATATCTATTAATTAAGCTAAAAGAGTGTTTATTGTTTACTTATCTTAAGAATCAGTGCGAGTGTACATTATTTATAAATTTATACAATACTGTTTTTTATGGAACTCCAATATTGTTTCCCGGATTTGAGGAAGCTGTATTAGATACGTCCTATAGTGTGTAATTCACCATGAAGTGACCACCAAATAGTTTTATATTTTATGTTACCACCAATAACTATTCTATGCTAACTTTTTTTCGCTTTAGATTGTATTGCGATGTTAGAACTCTAAAGAAATGATTCTCAAGTGAAAATCCCGTTCAAAAGTCTGTTACAAACGAGGACTCATATAAATCATAATAAACGACCAAAGAAACATTTGCGGCCAACAAGTGATTCCAACGATGCTGTATCTACAAAACAGGTTTTTGAGTACGTAATTATTTGTAATGTATTCTGAAACCATCGGATGTAACAATTTAAACAACAAAAGCCAATACTATATTGAGTGCATGCATAAAAGTATACCACAGTATACAGTATGCAGTTTGATGGACTGCTAAATTCCGTACTCAATATCTGACCGTTGCAGAAAGTGGACGATAATAAAAGCAGTCACACATGTATGTGTTATATATGATTGAAATAAGGCGTAGAGATAAAAAATACCAGTTGGCACACGAAATAGATAAATTTTAAATTCAAATTCAAATAGTTTATTTCTCAAAATATGATAACCGCATCACTTTTTGAAGTCAAGATAATATACAAATAATAGAATAATACAGTCCTACTGCTAAATTATTATAATATTATTTACATTGCTTTAATCCCATGCACTTTTATCTGTTATATAATCTTTAATTGTATAATAAGCTTTTTTTAAAAGTTCCTGTTTAACAAATATTTTAAACTTTTTTAATTGTAGTTTGCAAATTTCTTCAGGGATTTTATTATAAAAACGGACACATTGTCCTCTGAATGATTTGTCTATTTTCTATTATTATAGTGTCTTTTGTCTATTAAAAAAATTTATACTAGCTGACCTGACAAACGTTGTTTTGCCATATAAATTAATTTTAGTGTTTGACCGTTTTTTCTCAGACTTACTTTTTAAAGCCGAAAACCACGACCACGAAAAGGTCTTTTCATTTTTCAGATTAATTAAATATAGCATAAAACACTCACAAAAAATGTGGTTTTCTATTGGTAAGAAAATTTTTAAAATTGTTTCAGTAGATCAAGAGACTATCATTATTAGAAACTATTTTATTCATTCGTCAACATTTCAATGTTTTTATATTAGTGTGCTATTCAGAACGGAGACAAATCCAACAAACTAAAATCATGAAAATCAGTCCAGCCGTTCTCCAGATATAAGTGTTCGAACAACTGTGTAATGTATGTAAATTGGAACTCCACACTCTTCCGTAGACGTTACGCATCATGCCAGGCTAAGCAGCAAATGCAGTTTACACTTTGTAGCGCTCCGAGCCACCGTTGGATCTATCAAACATGAAAATAAAAAAAAAATCATTGAAATTTATTTCATAAAATGCAATTAAAACGTAAACACTATGTAGTTTAACATCTTGTCATGCTGTGTTATGTTCGCTTACGGTCGAAACTGACCAAATGTCCCATCCCTGTCGCGTTAGTGATAAGATCTCACCAACTATGTCACCGATACACAGATTCATAGCCAAGGGACGTTCGCCAGTGGTCTTCCATCGCGTGAGCCTGCCTGTATCATGCAAATACTATGCAATGCATCACATGACATCACACGCTGTTCTGCACTACGCATTGCAGCACACTCGTTATATATAATATACTGGATATTACCAAAATTCATAACAAAGTACAACTGTAAGCATCATAATTAAAGTTTCTCTCATACTCAGCATCATGGTACTTATTACTCGTCAAACTCACAAGTTATGACATGTCTTAAGACAATAGCATTAGCTTAACGCATTAGTAAATTTACTACTATGATTTACAGAAAATAAAATCGAAAAATAGCAACTCCCTTTAATTACTAACGCAAAAGCTAAGTCCTAAATATTGACGGTAACGTGAACTTATTTTCACAAAAATGAATTTCATATAAATTCAAACACTTAATTCTATTTGTACGTATTGAGGGCGGTGATAAATATTCTTCTGCTATCACACGGCTTTGTAAACAGTAGCTATGAAACTTTTTTTTTTGGATTTTATGGCCTGGTAGCGAGACCTTTAAGCCATATAGCTATGAAACTCGTTTTTTGTTTTAAAACTACCTTCAAAAATAACAACGAACAACTATACTACAACGAATAATCGCTAAATTCAAGTCTTACCAAATGAAGTTAACTTGAATCCTTTATTCCACCTTCGATGACTAAGAAAGAGCCTCCGTATTGTTTTCTAAAGGTGTGACGTCACAATTGTCAACTTGCTGGTGATCACTCATAATTGAATCATCGAAAGAAAACTGCAAGAGTATTTGACCACCCATTTGAATGATTAATTATTTTTAAAAATAATTTTACATCACAATTTAATCAAATGATGACTTATGATTTAATTTTACACTAAATTAATTAGTATATCTTATTCTCGATTTTATAATAGGTGTGTTAGAGTATTTGCGCTGATATACATTACAATAAGTATTTTTGTAACTCCTACGGGCTTTACATGGCAAACATGAATTGCTCGCAGATTGCAATAGTTTTTGCGTGAAGAAGTAATAAGCACACACACACACACTGAAAAATATTCCTATTTATCATATTAGTAGGATTTTAAAGTAAAATTATTAAGCTATGTTATTGTAAACTTTCATTAAAACCCATTCAGTTGTTTGTGCGTGAAGACGTAACAAACATACACATACCCTCACAAACTTTCGCAATCTTATTTAACTATTAAACCACAAAGAAATTTATGACATTAATATCAAAAAGAAAACCAAATAATAATCTACGTAATTTATTATATAAATATAAAAAAAAAAACTATGTACTCACCTATGTAATTAAAATAAAAACAAAGTAATCCCTTATAATTAACTATTCAGCCCAAACAAATTTCGCTTTCGTGGTCTTATTATAAGTAGTTATATCCATAAAAATCGAATACCAACCTAAGTTATTAAAATTTAAATCCTAACTCCTTATAAGTAACAACCACAAACACTTAAGATGTCGTGAAATTATTGTATGTAACTCTTAAGTACTCTTCCATTTCCAAAAATGAGCTCAGTTCGCCTGTTCTTCATAATACCCGCCCATACCATAACTGTTGAGCCGCTGTATGGATGAACTTCCTGAATTTACCTGAGCCTTTTATTTTGTCGCTAACTTTATGAAAATGGTTGGTAAAATAATAAAATCAAGACTAAACGTAGCAATAAAAACGCACTTAAATTCAAACGAATTCCCTTTCATTTAATTTCATGAAAAAAAAAACATACTCGATTTTTTTTTACAACCAGCCAGTATGTCATCAATAACAAAAAAGTTTACATACCTGTGCACTTTGAGAGAATAAAGACTTAGAAATTAATTAATATAAATGGTAAATTTGTAATATCATGTTGCTTAGACTTTTTTGATGTTTGCTTGCAGATTGCAGTTTTTTTTCATTTTAATGCTAGGAGGAGAAATAACAGGAACTAAATAATCTAAGGTAATTAATTCTAGGACAACAAAATGTCATTATTAAAAATTATTATTTCAGAATTAGTTGAAGCTGATTTCGATACAAAGTCTGAATTCTTAAATTCGCCGGAAAGTTTTTCAGCGAAAAGAATTTCAGTCAAATATTCATGTAATTTAAAGGACATCATATTATTGATGTAGCTAATAACTAGATGTGTCTATACTGTGGCTCCTCCTTATAAACTCTATCCCATGATATTAGAAAACGATTTTGCTGATGCGAGCTTTATGTAAATCGCATATTGATAACATGAGAGGACGTGGACCGAAACAAGACATGCATTTTATTTAAACCACGTTATCTTATCAGGAAGATCTAGTTTTCTATTTTAAAACTACATTACAGCTTTGGGGCTTAGTACTCGATAAGTAATAATTGACGGTCTATGATACCCAGTGGTTAGTGATCTTGCCTACTGGTTCGAATCCTGGTAGGTGCAAACATTTATAATATAGCTAACTGGCCCGGCAAACGTTGTTTTGTCATATAAATTATTTTTAGTAATCGACCGTTTTTTCTGTGACTTACTTTTTAAGGCCAACTAACTGGTAATTTACTAAGGAATAGTATAATAAATAAAAGAGATAAATAGTAACAACGCAATGTGTATAACATTATTCAATCGTCTACCTCTAGAAATAAAAAAACTTACCACAGAAACAATTTATTGGATTCCTGTTTAAGTGGTTACTCGACAATTTTTTTATAGTGTTAAGGTTTTTTTAAATTTTAAGTAATTTTTTTGCATGACAATTTAAATTAGCCGAATAGAAGACACTACAATAAATTTAAGATCTATAATGTAATTGAATTTCACCAATAGGTATTATTAACTATATAGTGTGTAAGGATAGGTACGAATGTATATGATGCAAAAGTTATAGCAGCTATTGCAATATACACCTATAAACTATGTCAAACGATTTATTTTAGTCAGCGTTAACATGCAGTATTTGCGATTTATAATTGCTTGAGGAAGCCAAGTATGCCTGGTACCTCCCGAATTTTTATTGATAGTCATTGAAAATTCAATTTTTATAGGGAACTGCAGACGTTTGAAATCAATAACTCTCCCGCATGCAGTTGTACGACTGGACCGCACCACGATTTCGCGCACTCGGTTCTTTATAGTCATCGTCATAACTGTACAAATATATTACCATATGATGTAGTGTAAGAGACAAATTTTATCTGCTTATAATACCACTCATACGGATCTGTGGTGTGTAAGTATTTACTCACGATTTCATAATGCATCCCAACAGAATCTCTTGTGGATACATCAAGGATTTGTGGTGGTGGTGTGATTATAAGTTAAAAGTACAAAAGCAATTTCCAGTAACAAAATAAGGCGAGAAATCGAATGAGGTCGTGTGGATTTCGTTATTCACGATTGCGCCATATGGCCCCGCGGTAAGTACATGAAAAAATAAAAAAAACATTAAAAATAATTTTATAACATTTTTTTTATGGAATAGTTGTAGAAGCTCATTCCACAGCTTCGTGGTACGAGGAAGAAAGCTCCTTGAAAACCGCACTGTGGAGGACCGCCACACATCCAGATGGTGGGGATGATATCGTAACTTGTGGCGTGTCGTGCGAAGGTGAAATTCGGCGGCAGGAATCAGGTTGAACAGCTCTTCGGAACACACCCCGTGATAAATGCGGTAGAAGACACACAATGAAGCGACGTCTCTACGCAACGCCAAGTAATCCAGCCGTTCACAGAGTACTGGGTCCCCGACAATCCGAGCTGCTCTGCGTTGCACGCGGTCAAATGGATCAAGCTGATACTAGGGTGCGCCAGACCAGAGGTGACAGCAATACTCCATGTGAGGCCGGACCTGCGCTTTGAAGAGCGCTAGAATGTGGGCCGGCTTGAAGTATTGCCGTGCTCTATTTATGACGCCCAGTTTCTTTGACGCCAGTTTGGCTTTGCCCTCCAGATGGCCACGGAATTGGCAATTGCTCGAGATTTCGAGACCCAGTATTCCGATACTAGGCGACGCTTTAAGGGAAGTGTTCTCGAAGAGCGGTGATACGGCAAATGGGGTTTTTTTAGTGGTAAACGCGCAAACTTGAGTCTTCTGGGGGTTAAATTGGACAAGGTTCAACTTACCCCATTCCGTGACCTTCTCGAGAGAGGACTCGATAGAAGACACAAGTTTCTCCCGGCACTGGTCGACGTTTTCCCGAGAGAGACGTGCATGGCTCGTGTATACGGCATCACCAGTGCTGTCGTCTGCATAGCAATGCATGTTGGCGGTGTCCAACATATCATTGATATGCAGAAGAAACAGCGTGGGAGATAGCACACAGCCTTGGGGCACTCCAGCGTTCACGGGCTTGGGATTCGAGCAATAACCGTCGACAACGACCTGTATGCTGCGCCCAGTGAGGAAGCTGGAGGTCCACTTGCATAAGCTCTCGGGAAGCCCAAATGATGGAAGTTTTGCGAGGAGCGCCTTGTGCCATACACGATCAAAGGCCATCGCTATATCCAGACCAACTGCCAGGCCTTCCCCCTTGCTTTCAATAGCCGCAGCCCATCTATGTGTTAGGTATACAAGAAGATCGCCAGTCGACCGACCATGGCGAAAGCCGTAATGCCGGTCGTTGATCAACTGGTGACCCTCAAGGTATACCAAGAGCTGGCGGTTAATTATGCTCTCCATAATTTTGGAGAGTAGGGAGGTAATAGCAATAGGCCTGTAGTTTGCCGGATCCGAACTGTCTCCTTTTTTTGGGATCGGATGGACAAGGGCTGACTTTCATGAATCAGGGACTACGCCTTTTGAATAAGAGTGCCGGAATAAACGCGTTAGCACCGGCGTCAACTCAGGGGCACACGTTCTAAGCACGATTGGAGAAATGCCATCCGGCCCGCTCGACTTCCTGACGTCCAACGAAAACAGAGCTCGCCTAACAGTTTTCTGTCGGAACTGTACTTCAGGCATGGAGCTCTGACACCGCGGGATGGTCGGCGGTGTTTTTCCGTTGTCGTCAAGAGTCGAGTTGGACGCAAAAAGAGTGCACAGGAGATCGGCTTTCACTTTTGCCGTATGGGCCAGGGTGTCATTCCTCATGTGCAACGGCAGCATAGACGACCATACGCCAATGCAAAATTATGCACAGATCGCCCTGCTTAGTCTGTGGTACGTGAGCCAAGCCATTCGGCATTGTGCCCGTTGAAATCACCCAAGACTACGATTTCAGCGGAGGGGATCTGAGCAAGCACGTCATCAAATGCCACTTGAACGCAGCCCATGATGCCTACATGCAATAAAAATGTAAACATCATGTCATGTTCAGTTATCTTCTCGTTCAGTCGAACCTGACCAAATATCCCATCCCTAATGTAAAGATCTCACCAACTATGTCACCGACATACAGACTGATAGCCAAGCGACATTCCCTAGTAGTCTTCCATCGCTTGATTCTTGCTGTATCATACGAATACTGCGCAAGGCATCACGTGACATCACACGCTATTCTGCACTAAGCATTACAGCACACTCGTTCCAGTGGGTAAACATATTTCATTACAAAGTACAAATTTTAACATCATAATTAAAGTTTGCAATCATGCTCTGCATAGTGAGACTAAGTACTCGTCACTTTCGGCACCTTTCGGAAAACTCACAAGCTATATACATGTTTTAAGGCAATAATAATATCAGAAATACTAACACACAGAAAATACTAACACAAAATAGCCAGTATTACATAATTTTTTATTACTAACACAAAAGTTAAGTAAATATTGACGGTAGTATGAACTTATTTTCACAAAAATTTATTTCTTATAAATTCAAACACTTAATTCAATTTGTACGTAATGAAGGTGGCGGAAAATGGGTTTTCGCTATCACAAGGCTTTGTAAACTACTGTTTAGTAGCTATGAAACTCTTTTTGGTTGTAAAACTAACTTCAAAAATATCATCAAATAATCACTAAATTTAAGTCTTGCCAAATTAAGTGAAATTGAATTCAGATTACGAAGAAAGAGCCTCCGTATTGTTTTTAAAAGATGTGACGTCACAGTTGTAGAGTTGCTGATGATCACTCATAATTGGATCAACAAAAGACAACTGTACGAGTCTTTTGATTACTTTCGTATATTCCACAGGCAGCGTAACGACGTCCCAGAGAGGTTCGTAGCTTGCGACAGCCCGAGCATGAATTCAAATTCAAATTCAAATATTTTTATTCAAAATAGGATGTGACATCACTTATTGAAAGTCAAAAACTACCACCCATTCCAAAATGAATGGCTCAGACCTGATAAGAACGGGCGCAACAAACTCAGCAGGCTTTTTTTTTCATCGAAAAAATATGTTTACAAAGTAATATTGTACAATTAATTGACATTTCACATCACTATAATTATAATATGTCAAAATGGACATCATAGCGTGCCGCTAGTGTAGTTACTCGTAACAAGTCGGTAACTCAACGAATACAACTAGAAACGAAGTGACAATGACGAAGAAACGAAATGATCTGTCAGACTGTCATTGTCAAAGTGTAGTTAGCGTTGAGGAACAAGGATTTCACAAGTATCTATTTTTTATGTCAATCGTTTTATTGATAATAAAATAATCGCTCAGTTCTGTTTTTGATGTGAAACATCTATAGCCGCACGTAAAACCGATTTCTGGCGTGACGACGCATGCCGTGGCGACGCGTCGCCTTGTCACAGTAATACCGTCCTCAGAGGAAACATGGAATATAACTAGTACCGAAGTCACTGATTAAACGAATTAAGTAGTCACGATTTGAAATAAATTCGTAAATTTTTATAGTTAATGAAAATAAATGTTTATAATATAATATAAATAGTAATCGTTATCTGGAATAAAATCGTAATATTTTATTTTATCATTATGACATATTTAGTTCCTATCACAATATGTTATTTTCTGCATATTACTTTTACAAAACAATGTCGATGTTTCACATCTGCCAGGCGTCCCGTGACGGCTCACATTTTTTCCTAAGAAAATAATATATTGTATTCATAATAATATGGTCATTCGAACATAAACTATGCATCTAACTAATACTATTTAAATAAAACAACTGGATCTTAATGTTATTTTAATCGATTAAATATTCATTCGATTACATTTTAATCAATTTTCTTTATTTTAATGTTTTTTCGGTATGAGAATTAAATCGCCTTAGAGCTAGAATAAAAGCATCTTTTGAGAGTTCGCTTACAGCCTCCAAGTGAAGACATTTATATTTAAAACAAATAAATAAACATAAGTAGCACTTACTAATTTTGCAACCACGGCCTTTGCGATCCGTGATCATAAATGGTCCAGCAAAATCCGTACCGATTACATTAAATGGAAAATCCGGCATAAGTCTTTCATCAGGGATGTCACCCATTATATTTGACATAGATTTACCTTGGAAACGCCTACAAGTACTACAGCTTCGGACAGTACGCCGTGCCAGGTTTCTACCACCTATAGGCCAAAATCTGGTACGAATAGAAGCTAGTAGAGCCTGTGGACCACAATGTTTAATGTGTTCTTGTTCGAACAAAAGCTTAGTGACGTGATGGTTTGATTTTAATAAAATAGGATGTTTCATGTCAAAACTGTATTCGGATGCTTGTATGCGTCCGCCTACTCTTATTAATTTATTGTGTAGAAACGGATTAAGTGCAGTAATATTAGATTTTGGATTGAGGGCCATTTGTTTTTGTAAAAAATAATATTTATGCGGAAAAGATTCCAATTGTGAGACGTACATTAGTGATGTTTGAGCGCTTTCTAGTTCAAAAACCGTTAATGAACCGGTTGCTTTATTAATGCCTTCACAGTTCTGACAAAATCTATTTATGTATGCGAATATACGCACCAACCTTTTGAATTTAGAATATTTTTCCCAATTAATGAAAGGATCTGTATTTAGTTTGATCGTTACAGTTGCAAATGATTTTAACTCTGGTAAAACTTAAAGATTTGACTTTATTCGCGTGGAAGGCCACTGCTTCTCTGTTGACGATAGAAATTCGGGACCGAACCACCATAGATTACAGTTTATAACTTCTCTTGGATCTAATCCCCGAGATAAGAGATCAGCTGGGTTCAACTTGGTAGGAACGTGTCGCCTTGATGATGTGTTCTTCAGTCTTAAGATTTTTTGAGCCTACTCTTATCCAACCAAGAACTACGCTGGAATCAGTCCAATAAAAACACCGCAAAATATTATGCCGTGAAGCTTCCAAAACCTTTGAACCCATTTCCGCAGCTAGTACGGCAGCACAAAGCTCTAAACGAGGTATTGTAGATGGCTTCAACGCGGGAGCAACGCGAGCTTTAGCACAAAGTAGACTAACACGTACATGCCCCTGCTTGTTGATAATACGAAGATATATGCAACTACCATAAGCTCGTTGAGATGCATCGCAAAAACAATGCATTTCAATTAAATCTACATTTTTTATAAGAACCAATCTAGGTATTTTCAAGGAAGACATTAATTCAAGGCCTTCACTGAAGGTTTTCCAAGCCTTTACAATCTCTTTAGGTGCTGGGTCATCCCAATCTAAATTATTTGACCATTAACACTGTATTAATATTTTGGGTACAATGGTACACAAAGATAGGAGCCCCAAAGGATCGAAAAGTTTGAAAGTCGAAGAAAGTATGCTTCGCTTAGTCACTGTGGGGTTGAGATAGCCGACTATATCACTAGGAAAATGTAATGTGTCTGAGGAAGGGTTCCAGCATAGACCTTAAGTATGGGTTGATTCACTTATTAATAAATCACCTGGAACCTGCCTTTCGTCTAACTTCAACAAAGATGGTAAATTTGATCGGTACTTGCGTAAGTGGAGTCCTCCCTTTGCGAGGTTTTCTTTTATGGAATTTTGAATTGAATGGAGCTGGTGCTCATCATCATCACCTGTCAACATATCATCAACAAAAAAATCAGATTGAATGATATTTTTAATGATAGTGTTCTCACACTCCTCTCCAATTTGCCAGAGAGATCGAGTGGCAAGGAAACTTGCACTGGAAAATCCATAAGTGACCGTGTTTAGCCTGAGAGTTTGTATAGGTTTGCCTACCACATCACACCATAAAATTAATTGGAAGTTTTGATCGGACTCGTCAATTAACAATTGTCGATACATTTTCTCAATATCGGCTGATAACACATAGCGATACAGACGAAAACGGATAAGGATATTGAAAAGAGAGTCTTGGATCTTAGGGCCTATCATTTGTATGTCGTTGATAGATATACCAGACGTTGTGCGAGCTGAAGCGTCAAAAACGACACGAAGACGTGTTGACTCACTGTTTTCACGTATGACAGGATGATGCGGGATAAAATGGCCATTTTCAGGGCGGTCTACTTCTGAAATTGACAAGTGACCCAAATAAGCATATTCATTAATAAAGTTTACGTATGCAGCCTTTAATAATGGCTGTTTACGAAATCGATGTTCTAAATTATGAAATCGTTTCTTTGCCATATAGTATCATTTAAGCATTCCGGTGATCGCTTAAATGGGAGTTTTAGGCAAAAACGCCCTTCTTTGGTACGTTTTGTGTGTTGTAAAAAATGTTGTTCACAAGCCCTTTCTTCGTCTGTGAGTAAAGGTTTTTGTGGCAAGCTTTCAAGCTCCCAAAACTTCTTTAAATCATTATGAAGATCTATGAGATTGTTAGTAGGAACCTCTTGATCAAAGCTAGAGAAGTTGCATTGTATGTGATTTTTTGACCTAGAATTGGTAGGAGTATTATTGTATATAGGACCCGCAATTAACCATCCTAATTTTGATTCGCGAAGAATAGGATTGCCTTCTCCCATGGAGTGCTGTTTGGCACCAATCAGGTCCCAAAGTATGTCAGCACCTATAAGCAGTCCTATTTCAGAAGGTATATAAAAGCTGGGGTCTGCTAATTCAAATGAACTTAAATTTAAATGTGTAGTGTGTATGAACGATTTCGGTACCCTCCGGAAATTTGGGGTATAACTAAACAAGATATCAAAACATTGAATGTACTGATCTTTGACTGTATGCGTATCGCACAGCGTTCAGCAACAAGTTTTAATGGCACATTACCTATACCTATGACGTTTTGTGTGTCAGAGTGTATTGGAATTAAATTTAATTGCTCTTTTAAAGATTCCGTTATAAAAGATGTCTGGCTTCCACTGTGTAACAGTGCCCTAGTAGTGATTTTATTATTTGTAGTAGGATTGATGATGTCTACTAGAGCTGTACATAATAATACCTCAGAAGAAGAAGTGGCTGACATCGAAATTGGATCTGAATTGAAATTATTGGTGTCAGGTTCGTTTGATTTGTGTAACAGAGTATTGTGACGCCTTGTGCAAATCTTGCATGCGCCTGACAACCTACAAACACGAGAACTATGTCCTTCACGTAAACAATTAGTACATAAATTTAATTTATTTACGAGAGTAATCCTATCATCTACTGATTTTGATTTAAATTGAGAACAATCATAAATACGGTGTTCGTTACTGCAAACAATGCACCTGTTTTGCTTATTATTGTGATATTGCTTTGCAACAATAAATGACTTCGTATACGTATTTTGGTGATGTTTTGAGCTATTTGTCTGATTTTGTGATGGCCTGGCGCTCTTGTTTGTGTCTTGTTTACGAAAAACGGATTCAAGCACATCCGCGCGAGATCTTAAAAAGGACAAAATCTTCTAGCGTTGGCACCTCCAAAGCGCTCACATTAGTGTATATGAATTCCTCCCACTTTGTTCGCGTATTGCTGTCTAATTTTGCTGAAACCATAAATATGATCAACGTATCCCAATGCTCTGTGGGCTGTTTTAATGTTTTAAGAGCACGTAAATTTTTTGTAACGTGATCCACAATAAATCTTAGGGATTTGTCCAATTCGCGTGACGCTTCAATATTAAAAAGTGATCTTAAATGACTATTGATTAATTGTCTTATGTAACTTACTTTGCGATCGTTATAACATAACGATCGCAAAGTAAGTTTCACGCGTCAGGGTAATTATTATCAGTTACCTCGAGGTTACTTATAACGCGGGCAGCCTCACCTTCCAAATAAGAGTTCAAATAGTGAAACTTGTAAATATTTTTAATTTTTGCATTGTTATGAATTAATGAACTGAAAGTGTTACGAAATTCCAACCATTTGTAATAAGTACCATCGAAACTTGTTATTTTTATTATCGGCAAACGAAACCCAATAACTTCGTGATCATCATCGTCTGTAGTAGTAAAACTGCTTCCGTGATCGTGTGACTTTTTAGGGCCACTGCAGCTGGCTATGAATTCCTGAGCCGCGGCAATCGAAGTGTGAAAGGCTTGTTCGATGGCCTCTCTCGTATCTAATTCGTAACTTAAATTCTTTTCATCTATCGCTTCTACTTGATTCTGCACGCCATCGAACTCGACAAATAAGGCTTCGATCTTTGCTAGTTTTTGAGTAAGTATGCTAACCTCGGATGGAGTGGGCCTTTTCCCCTTAAATTCATCTAAATAATTGGTAAATTTCTTTAATCGTCCTTTAATTGAAGCACGTTTTAAATTTAAATGTTTATAATTAGCCTCCATACTATGTGGTTAACGTACGACACTTCAAAACAGCTGATAAACTATAACGTAAATAAAGTTAATACGATACGCTTCTCGCTTCGTTGTATGATGCACTGTTAGCTGATAAGCCGAGATCGTCAGCTGAGAATGGCGGGGGTAGTCAGCTGCGCGGCACTCGCTGCCAGCTGGTCTGCAATCGCCAGTTGGCCGCGACCTCAGTAGCAAAGCGCTCACGGGCGCGGAAGGGATGGCTGGACTGCTGCAAGCCCGTATGCAATTTCACAGCTGGAAAGGATTGTTGTAAATTCTTGTATAAATAGGAAATAAGCAAGCAAAGCGACGAGCAGTTATAGTTTATTATGAGAATGAATTTGAAACGATCAATTGATATCATGAACAACTAGATAATTAAAAGTGCTTAATTGTTATAAGTAGAATGAAATAGAATCAATGAAGTTAGAATAGCTATGTCTAATGCGAGCAATAAGTAATAATAGTTGCAGAGCTGGTAGATTAATAATATAATTTAGAAATTAGGCTTTTTAGCAAAGTGATTATTGTATTGGGTTATAGTTTATACTTAATGTTTTACATCTAAGTGTACTCAAATATAATTAGAATTGGTAAAAGTTGATTAAAGGAATAAAGAAAAGGAACGGGCTCACTTTTTGGCTGGCATAACCGATGCTGTGACGCGATGGTAGGAATCTAGACGTCAGCTGGCTTGCACGTGGCTGCAAAAACGAGGCTTCCAAAATCTTGAATATTTCTCTTGATTGTAAAATATAAATATGGCTTGATCTGCTCCGCTGCCGGACAAGTAGTGCTTTGATTTGCCACACACTCCCAAACTTCTGGATTACTTAATTACTGTGCACGTGGTAATCTTGCGTAGTAGGTTCCGTTGACCTTTGGACCGACGCGATGAATTGACAGAATCAAGTTATTTGTTGTAATTAAATATCACGGTCGCCACTTTTATGTTCAGTACTTGAACATAAATAAAAGATTTGTGAACTTAAATGTATTATCAAATACAATATTAGGTGTAATAACAAGCGCGGCGTGCTTGAAGGTTTGATACGGAATGAACGAATGCTCGGACTTCGAGAGCCGAAGAACTGGTTCCGCGACACATGGATCGTATCATTTCGTAGAGTGAACTATAAAATATGAATCACAGGCGGTAACAGTCGTAAAAACATTGATTTAAAAAAATACATAATTCAAAGAAGAACCGATAAGAAACTCCCAGCTCATCTTTTAAATATTACAAAATATACAGTATAATTTTTGTACAATATACATCCAACAAGTTAAAATACTAAAATAGCACTTACTAGCCTCATTTATTATTCCGAATGGGTGACGCTTATTATTAGATTATTTATAGGTATTAAAAGGGTAATAATATCAGAACAGGAAATAATGAATAATATATATACTTAACTCTGATGTGTCCGTTCGGTGCAGCAGCCACAAGCCAAATGTGAGTTAGCACCACTGCGCTACACCAAGTTACGTACTTAGTAGACTTAGGTTGGTAATTCTAGCTGCTTGATCCTGATTTTTTGTTCAACAGGCTCCTACTGGCTGTATTGACTTTAAAATACAAATGAGCTACTATTAAGTTTTAAGATATCAAAACATAACTCTTTTAACCCTGAATCACCCATACTAGGCTTTATTCAGTGTTATTTAGTACTTTATGATTATTAAATAATAAAATAAAATCTTAATAATCTAACACGCGCTACCGTAGCTACCGAAGCCACCGTAGCTAACTTAGCTAACGTAGCCGGTCAGAACTTGAGGGTGAGTAGGGTGAGGATAAATAAAATTTTGTTTTTTAAAGCTGGCGCTTCCCTTGTGGTCCCATTGTAATTTGGTCCAGATCTAAACTTAAACATACGTGTAGCAAATTTAAGACCATAAAAGTCTTAAATTTGCTACACGTATGTATAGCAAAGTGGATGATAAATTTACAAATAATTCAATATCGCGCCAACCGATTTCGATGCTTCTTTTTAATTGGAAAGGAAGTATATCTTCAAAGATACATTGGTGGGAGTTTGGTTATGGTCTGATTACGGAATCCAAGACAAAGTAATGGAACTCTTCTATTCTTAGGAGCAAATTAACGATCTTGGCCGAATCTTTTTTATGCTATCCGGATGTTGAAGTCATCTATCATAACATAGTTATGGTCAAGTAATTGTCGTAGTCGAATATGATGATCAATGGGATCTCCTTAACGACTTACAATAAGGGTGCGATCTGTGGCAAAATTTCGAACTGTCTGTAATAAAATTGCAAAGCGCTTACGTCCATTGCTGCATTGAAAAATTTAGTATATCTACACATATTTAGACAAATTGTTAGTTAGTGTACTTCAAATTCACAAAAAATCAAAAAATAAAAAAAAATATCATAAAGCAACAGACTTCAAAAACACTATTCCAAAACAACAGATATATATATATATATATATATATATATAGCCGGTGTCATCCAAGATAGGTTTGTAACTACATACATAGATAAAGGTGAGATGTGCTTGAGTCGAGAGCGGGTCGCGGCGGAAGGACACCGATTCCAAAAATAACAATAATTGTAACTTCTTATTCCATAAGATTGTATAAAAATACGCAATTATTTTTATACTTTTTAGTGCATATATATCTATTGTTTAGGAATAGTGTTTTTGAAGTCGGTTGTTTTTTTGTTATTTTTTTTTTAAATAAATAATTGGTTTGTATGAACAATTCAATTATTTAAATCAATTTTATATTTATTTTTTATGATTACGATGGGTGTTCAGCATAACTATTTTTTTTTTTTTTTGAGAGGAGGAAATACGGTTACGTATTTACGCCCCGGAACGGGGCGTAATATGTCGGAATCGAAATTCCTCGTAAGCGGACACCCCATACCGGCTAAAACCTCCTCTGTGCTGTTAGTAGCCCTGGCTTTCACAGCGAAGTAGGACGTGGGCCGTGGAGGCCGCAAAGACTACGCAACAACATTCGCGCGGCGTCTCCTAAGGAGACTCGAACCTCAGACCGGCTGTGTGCTTGTGGGAAGGAGAGAGAATGAAAATGAAGATGAAAGATGAAAAGGTGATAAGAACACACTCGCCGGCGAGTGTGGTGATGTTTTGTGTAATGTATGTAAATGTGTATGTATGTGTTTATGATTGTATGTATGTGGGTTTGTATATATGTTCGTAGTGTAAATGTTTGTTTGCATGTATGTTTGTGTTTGTGTCTGTTTGTGGAGTGCGTTTGTGATTGTGTAAGTGGTGTATGTCAGTCCGTCAGTCAGTCCGTGTGTGAGCGAGTGTAGTGAAGCGATTACAGGACGAGGACTTACGTCTCGTCGGGTATCAAAACAATGTGTGGTGTATCTAGGTTGCGGGCCGCTGGCCATCGTCAGAGCGACGAGTGCCAGTGGTTTGCGGTGGTTGACCGCGCCTACGCCTGTGAAGGCGGTGTGTGCGTGTCTGTGTCGGTGTTTGTGTGGGTGTCGCGTTCGCGATGGTGATCTCGTCATCCGGGTCTACCGTTACGTGTCTGGGACGTCTTATTGGGTTGAGACTATGGTGAAGGGGGGTGTACCCGCATGCCTTCCTAACCAAGATGTTGGGATGGTTAGGCGCCTTGTCAAAGAAGCGTCGTGAGATCTCTTTAAAGTGTTGAGCTATCGTTGGAAGCTCTAGGTCGCGGTGAAGGTCAACGTTTCGGATGAACCACGGGGCTCCGGTTGCCATGCGCGTGAATTTATTTTGAACTACTTGCAAACGACGTAAGTAGCTCGGTCGGGTGTGCGCGAAAACGACGCTTGCGTATGACAGTATGGGCCGTACGATGGTTTTGTACAGCGTCACTTTGTGTTTGAGCGGAAGTTTGCTTCGCCCACACACAAGTGGATAAAGGCGACTGAGGACAAATCGGGCTCTATTGCATACCGTATCAATATGTTTCTTGAAGTTCATATTGCTGTTGAACGTGACTCCTAAGTATTTGTAATCCTTCACCCACGGTATGGGTGTTTCATACAATTTAATGACGTCGGTCGGTCGTTTTTTAGCGCGGATGCTATTCGCGTTACCGAAGAGTACCGCTACACTCTTCGTGGGGTTCACTTCAATCCGCCATTTTCTGAACCAGTTGCCTAGTTCATTGACGGCGGCTTGAAGCACTTTAATGTTCCTGCTCAAGGTTGAGCGGTTCAATAGAGCGGAGCCAAAGTAGAGTGCCGTATCGTCAGCGTACTGAGCGAGCTGGACACTCGGAAACTTCGGAATGTCGCTCGTGAAGAGCGAGAAAAGAGTGGGAGAGAGGACTGAATCCTGTGGCACGCCAGACCTGATGGGTCTGGGTGAGGATAGGGTGCCCTCTACTCGATATCGGAAGGAGCGATCAGTAAGGTAGGCTCGTATGATGAGCCTGTCTGGCACTCCCAGTTGATACAGCTTGAATACTAAGCCGTTGTGCCATACCTTGTCGAATGCCTTCGCGACATCGAAAAACACGGCTGCCATGGTAGCGTTAACGCCGTACGAGAATGTACTCGGTGAGTCGGTGAGCCTGCTGGGGACACGAGTGAGCGGTTCTGAATCCGAACTGTATGTCGGGTATCAGGTTAAGCTCCGCGATGTAATGATTAAGACGCGCGAGGATTAATCTTTCGTAAAGTTTCCCTATCGAGTTAATTAAGCTAATAGGCCTATAGCTACTCGGATTAGCTTTAGGTTTATTGGGTTTTGGGATACCGATAACAATGGAATCCTTCCATTGTTCGGGGAACGCGCTATTAGACAATAGAATATTAAAAATGGTAACCAATAAAGTAATAAGAGTCGAGGGTAGGATTTTAAGAACGCAATTGTTTATAGTGTCGGGCCCCGGGGCCTTCTTGGAGTGAAGCTCCTTAATGATTAGCTTCACCTCTTCGTAAGAGGTAGGTTTTATTACATCGCCTGAAGGGCTCAGAGCGGAGCGACGTTCAACTTCACGATCAACTTCGTCAACGTGGGTCGGGTCGGCTGCTGCATTTGGAGAGCACTGACTCTCGAGGCTATCGGCGAGGCATTCAGCCTTCTCATCGTCATCGAGCGCCGGCTGCAGTCCCGGTCTGTCCAAAGGAGGCATGACAGTGGGCGGCTCCTGTTTGAACGCGCGAGGCAGCTTCCAGAAAGCCACATGTGATGGCTTAAGGTTGCCGAGCAAGCGGTCCCAACGTTCGCCGCGGAGTTCCGCGATACGTTCCCGTACCACCCGCTGTAGGTAGCGGAGGTGTAAAGTCTAGTGGCTCTGTGCTTCTGTGTGAGTAGCTTCCTGACCTCTGGAGGCAGGTTTAGGCGATGCGGTTGCATCGTCGGAACCTGCCTGTAGCAGGCCTTGATCCTATTCTGTATATGTGACGTCACATGAGCGATAGCACTGTGAGCCGTGTCGACCGAGTCGATGACGTCCGGTATAAGGTCAAGGTCGTCGGACTTGATAGACTCGAGATCCTTTTCCAGCCGTTGCCAGTCGATCACTGTTTTCGTCGGTGGTTGAAAGTTAACCGGTGGGCCTAGATTTAGGACGACGGGCCGGTGGTCTGACTCTAATTCGTGAAAAACCTCGATTGAATTTACATTGAACGTTACGTTTTTAAGTAACGCAACGTCTAGAATGTCGGGTCGGTGCGCGACGTTATCCGGATAACGTGTTGGTTCGTCGGGTGCTATTACTGAAAAGTTCAGCGTGTTTGTCAGCGAATCTAATAAGATTCTGTTTCTATTTGTGGCTCTACTGTTCCAGCTGGAGTGTTTGGCGTTAAGATCGCCGCCCACTATGACTGCGACCCCGTGGCCGAGTAATGCTTCTATATCTGTGTCTAATACTTGTTTGTTAGGCGGAAGATAAGCTGAAATAACAGTGATCGGCTGGTGATTCGCCATACTGACTCGGATGGCAGAGGCCTCGATGTTAGTGAGGACCGGAGGATCTATAGGTATGCAGTGTAGAGACCTCTTAAAATAAATGAGGGTGCCGCCCATACGGGTGGTGCGATCATTCCTGACTAAGTTATAATTAGCGATACGCGGATCGCGTATACGTGGATTTAGAAATGTCTCTTGCACTAAGAATAGGTCTTATTGATGTTCGTGAGCGAACTCCTTCACCAAGTCTAGTTGTGGCTTAAGGCCTTGGGCGTTAAAATACGCTATACGGAGCGTATGTGGTTTAACCCGTCCGCTTGCGTAATTAGGCATCGAGAATGTTTTTATACTTTCGCCCTATATCGGTGAGGGCACTGAATATTTTGGCGTTGTCTGCCATAACTTGCAGGAGCGACGGCGGGTCGTCCCGGACAGCCTCGAGTCTGCTGGCCAGGGCTGTGATTTTGTCAATGTCGAACAGCTCTGAAAGCTCAAACATGAAGGCAAAGGCGCTGCCGCCTTGGTTGCTTGTTGACGCGGACGCGGGCGCCGGTGGCCTCGGTCGCGGGACCGACGCCGCCGGGCGGGACGCTAGCGGTGGCCGGAGGGGCGCGGGGGCCGCGAGAGTGGCCTCTGTAGCAGCTTTGGCAGCCGGAGGAGACCTCGCCCAGGCGTTTATCTTAGGAGGCGGCGCAGGTTTGAAGGTCGGAGTGAACTCCACCTTCTCTGCTCTGCCTTGCGGCTGGCGGCGCCCTGGGTGACGCTTGTGTTTGGGTGCCTTGGGACACCTGCGATAGCTCGCGGGGTGCCCCTTCTCCCCGCACAAGATGCAGGCCGGGGGCTCCGCGCATTGCGCTGGTCGAGGGCACTCCGGCGTGCCATGTTTACCGAGGCACTTCTCACACCTCGGGGTGTGTTCACAGTTGCGTGCCGAGTGCCCGTATAACTGGCATCTGTGACACTGACCGGGCCCCCCGTGGTTGCGAGGAGCTTCGGCCCGGATGCCCTGAAGGGAGCAAACCTATGATTTCGGCCTCGTCTATCTCTCTCGGGACGTTCCTAATAACGACCCTCAGACGCTTCTCCTCAGGCAGGGCGTACGTGTGGAAACCCACACTCAGCTCTCTAAGAAGAGATGTCAAGGCGCGGTGGTCCGCTACCTCTTTGGTCTCTAATTTGATAAGAGATTGGTACGCCCTCGCCTGGAAGGAGAACGTCTTTGGGATAGGATCCCAACCAGCGGCCTCGGTCTCTTATAAAAATAGGGGGCGGGCGCTTGGTTGGAGGCGGTACGCGGGCTTTAGCGGGCGCGGGCGCGGGAGTGGAGATATTCGTGGCAGCGGCTTTCTTGGCGGACGTGCCATCGCCAGAAGGCGATTCGCGACCGCGCTTTTTTTTACGGCTCACGATGGTGAAGCCGTCCGTGTCCGACGCGACACTCTCCGCTCTCGACGGTAGAGTGGTTTACGGCCGGGCCGGTGAAGCGCTGGAAGCCTGAGGGGCTTCCGTGCGGTCAGGACTGACCGCGGGGACCTTAGGGGTCGCCTGCGCGTCAAAGTAAGCCTGAAGGACAGGCGGGCGGGCTGATCGGGTGATCACTTTTCTCGGTTTGACCGAGGCCACGGAACTAACATCGGAGATGTTGCCTAATTCCATTTTGGATTCCCCGTCGGAACCAGAAACGTTAGACGACGAGTTATAGTTTTTGGATTTCGCTTTAATAGCGGCATCCACTGTCTCGTTGATTGTTTCTTTCATTAGCGGAGCGATCTTCTCCGTGAATAACCTATTTAGTAGGGCGCTTAGAAGGCCCTCGTGGGCAACCATTGGTGAAGCCATGGTTGTCATATTTATTAACTAGGTTGAGCGGGCAACAACCCCCGCTGCCCGAGTCAGACAGAGGGGGAATATAATAATTAAGTGGACAACTATAGTTAAGTTGTACACTTGCACATTAATAAATAATATTAATAATAATAAAATATGCAAAAATTAAAAGAAATTAATAATAATAATTAAGCCTAAGACTTAGCTTTGCTGGATGTAGACTGGCTGGGCCGGAACCCCGATGCACGCTGTGCAGGCCCCCGCGGAGAAGACACACACGGCACGAACTGCAACTCACAAACACACACGATTAGCGTGCAGAATCGCGAATTACAGCACAGGTGCTAACTAACACGATCGTAAAACCGGGTAATTAACACTGATAATAACTAAGTTACGTTCCGCGAAGGAACGTAACAGGTGCGAGACTCAAAGAGTCCCGAACAATAGCGCGCGATAACAATAGCTAGCCCAGGTGGCCTGAGCAGATAGTGCGATAACGCAGGTAATAAAAATATTCGAAGGAGGACAGATAGCGCGGCACGTGTGCTCGCGTTGCCTGCCTGAATCGAACTGTCAGCAGAACTATCATTAACTTTACTGATCAGCAGTTCAGTATAGTTAATTCGATTCAATAACATTGTTAGTGCATATTATAGCTATTGTTTTGGTATAGTTTTTTTTTGTGTCGGTTATTTTGTTGTTATTTTCTTTTTGTTAGTCAATCTGAAGTACACTAACTAATAAGTCTAAATATGTATACACCTCCAAATTTTTGCAATGCAGCAATGATCGTAAGCACATTGCAATTTGATTCCAGATAGTTCCTGCCACAGATCGCACCCTTAGTGTAAGGAGTTCCATTGATCATCATATTCGACTACGACAATTACTTGACCATAACGACGTGACGGTAGGTGACTCAAATATCCGGAGAGCATATAAAAGATTCGGCTAAGTATCATTTATTTGTTCCCAAACTATGCTTCAAGTACTAATAATTATTACATACTTAATGCAAATTTAAGACTTTTATGATTTTAACATAGATAACAACAGAACTGAAAAGTACTACATAGGTACCATGTGAAAAAAGTTTCACTCAAAAATCTCAAACCATGAAGGTTCTATGTCAATTCGAAGTACCTTTTACAATAAAACGGTAACTTCATACGTTAACCTTTACTATATTTCACAATTAACCAGTTCGAAACATTGTATTTATTATTTATTTCTTTATTAAAGCTTGGCTGCTTACGTACGAGTACACCTAAACAACTAATTATCAAATTGAATGCCAAAATGCCCGACATTAAAATAAAAAAAAATGTAATTTTATCGATCAACTAAAAGGTACGACAAATGTAAAAAATAATTTATTATTTCTAGAGTATTTATTGGCAGTATTGAAGTCAACAAATTCATTTGTCCTTATCTATTGCATGTATGTAGGTATCTATCTATAAGTAAGCTTCTTCATAGTATTATAAATACAGTAAAAAGCATTTATAAGTTGCTAGTAAAATGTATGCTACTACTAGCATAAAGTAGTCATAATTATTAAAAAAAATATTTGTAAATATAATTAAATCAAGCTAAAAAAAATATTACATAAAGTAACATGTAACACGCTTCCCCAAAACCCTCAAGGATTTCAGTGAAGATTGATTGGTATGTGGCGTAGAATTCTAATTCAATAAGTACTAGAAGTGACACATTATGTGAGCTATACATGTCTCCTTATATATTATAGCTGACTTATATTATATAAAAGGCATTTATTTTCTCAAAATTGATTCCTTTAGAATTCTTTTTCATGTCATTTCTAATAACTACTAGATACTACTACCGCTTCGGAAACAAATAGCGCTCTGAGAGAGAAGAAGCGACGCAAGAAACTCTCCCAGCATTCTTTTTTTGCGCTCTTTTCAATAAAAATATACAATATTGTACAGTCATTTCTATCGCTATAAAATAATCACAATCTAGTCCCAGGCTCTCCGATCATTTAGATATTCAGCAGTGGAGTAATAGGATTTACGACAGAGCCATTTTTTTATAAAACATTTAAATTTATTTATAGATAATGCCTGAACAGTGGCTGGGACTTTATTATAGAAGTATATACATTTACCCTTAAAGCTATAATGTATCTTATGAAGCCTACTAGAATTAGTTACAAGCAATCCCTTATTTCTAGTGTTATGATAATGAAAATCACTATTAAGAGCAAAATGGTGACGATTTTTGTGAACGTATATTAAATTTTCATAAATGTACTGACAAGGAACAGTCATAATATTTATTTCTTGCCTACTACTCGGTTGGGTCGAGTTAGTAAGTCTTTTGTTGGGCGATGTATATGCTTCTTCAATATGATCCCAGAAAATGTATAAAACAAATGTGTTACGAAATTTAAAAGAATTGTTAAAAAACGTTTGTGTGGGAAATATTATTATAGCATAAACGTCACCACAATTTTCAAAATTCACAATTTTCTTAATGTCACCACGGACTGGGCATAAAGCGAACACCCTCAGGCTCTTTAATTATAAATGTTTATTGTACGATATTACATTGTAATCCATATTTTATATTAAAAAACAAACCCGCTGAGTTTCTTGCGCCCATTCTTCTCAGGTCTGAGGCAGTCTCTTTTGAATGGGTGGTAGATTTTGACGTTCAATAAGTGATTTTAAATCCTATTTTGAATAAAAATATTTGAATTTGAATTTTAAATTTTTCTTTGAGAGACTGTCTATAACCAAGCTGACATATAGCACGAACAGCTCTCTTTTGCAGAGCAAACACTATATCAATGTCAGCAGCATGACCCCATAGTAAAATACCGTACGTCATGATGCTGTGAAAATAAATGAAGTACACTAATCTAGCGGTCGCAACATTCGTGTACTCTCTTCTTCTTTCATCTTTCTAACTGCATATGCCGCAGAACTGAGTCTATCTGCTAGATGGGCAATATGTGGACCCCATTGAAGCTTTTTATCCAACGTGATACCCAAGAAGACCGTATTGTCCACAAGTTCCAATCTCTGGTCATTTATAAGTACGTTGGTTTGTACCTCCGCTGTGTTTGGTGTAACGAACCGTAAACACTTTGGTTTTTACTGTTTAAGTGTAGATTATTCGTCTCAAACCAACGCACTATCTTTGAGAGTGCATTGTTTACCTTGTCATCAATATCTGCACGTTGCTTCACTTTAAAAATAAGCGAAGTATCATCAGCAAATAATACAATCGCATGGCTATCATCTACCACAAACGGTAAATCGTTAATATATATAAGAAACAAGAAAGGACCGAGAATAGAACCCCTGTCCCACAGGTTTACCCGAAGACCGTTTGCCATTTACATCGACTATCTGAACTCTTTCGCTTAAATATCATTTTAACAGATTTAGGGCTCTATTTTTCACTCCATAATGCTTTAGTTTTAGGAGTAAAGTTTTAAGGTAAATGCAGTCAAATGCTTTGGACAATTCACAAAAAATGCCCAATGCATCCTGGGACTGTTCCCAGGCGTCAAAGATGTGCTCAATGAGTCTAGTACCCGCATTAATTGTTGTTAAGCCCCTAGTGAAACCAAATTGATTTATGTACAAAAATGCATTTCTAGCTGTTGAAGCAAAAGTTTTTCAAAAATTTTACTAAAAACAGGCAGCACAAAAATAGGTCTGAAATTATCAGGGTCAAAAGAACTGCCCGATCTAAACAAAGGTATAACTTTGCTGTATTTCATGAGGTCAGGGAACACACCCTCATCTATACATTCATTAAATATTATTCAGTTCGATTCAGGCAGGCAACGCGAGCACACGTGCCGCGTTATCTGTCCTCCTTCGAATATTTTTATTACCTGCGTTATCGCACTATCTGCTCAGGCCACCTGGGCTAGCTATTGTTATCGCGCGCTATTGTTCGGGACTCTTTGAGTCTCGCACCTGTTACGTTCCTTCGCGGAACGTAGCTTAGTTATTATCAGTGTTAATTACCCGGTTTTACGATCGTGTTAGTTAGCACCTGTGCTGTGTTTCTCGATTCTGCACGCTAATCGTGTGTGTTTGTGAGTTGCAGTTCGTGCCGTGCGTGTCTTCTCCGCGGGGGCCTGCACAGCGTGCATCGGGGTTCCGGCCCAGCCAGTCTACATCCAGCAAAGCTAAGTCTTAGGCTTAAAAAATATTATTAATTTCTTTTAATTTTGCATATTTAAATATTATTAATAGTATTTTATTAATGTGCAAGTGTACAACTAAACTATAGTTGTCCACTTTATTATTATGTTCCCCCTCTGCCTGACTCGGGCAGCGGGGGTTGTCAGCCGCTTAACCTAATCAATAACAACCATGGCTTCACCAATGGTTCCCGACGAGGGCTTCTTCAGCGCTCTCTTAGATAGGTTATTCACGGAGAAGATCGCTCCGCTAATGAAAGAATCAATCAACGAGACAGTGGATGCCGCTATTAAAGCGAAATCTAACAAATATAACTTGTCATCCGACGTTTCGGGTACCGACGGGGAATCCGAAATGGAATTAGGAAATGACTCCGACGCAAGCTCCGTGGCCTCGGTCAAACCGAGAAAGGTGATCACCCGATCAGCCCGCCCGCCTGTCCTTCAGGCGTACTTTGACGCGCAGGCTACCCCTAAGGTCCCCGCGGTCAGTCCTGACCGCACGGAAGCCTTCACCGGCCCAGCCGGAAACCGCTCTACCGTCGAGAGCGGAGAGTGTCGCGTCGGATGCTGACGGCTTCATCACCGTCAGTCGCAAGAAGAAGCGCGGTCACGAATTGCCTTCTCTTGATGGCACACCCGCCAAGAAAGCCGCGGCCACGACTGGCTCCACTCCCGCGTCCGCGCCCGCGCCCGCTAAAGCCCGCGTACCGCCTCCGACCAAGCGCCCACCTTCTTCTTTTATAGGAGACCGAGGCCGCTGGTTAGTTATCAAAAATAGGATCCCGAAGACGCTCTCCTTCCAGGCGAGGGCGTACCAATCTCTCATCAAATTAGAGACCAGAGAGGTAGAGGACCATCGCACCCTGACATCTCTTCTTAGAGAGCTGAGTGTGGGTTTCCACACGTACGCCCTGCCTGAAGAGAAGCGTCTGAGGGTCGTTATTAGGAACGTCCCCAGAGAGTTAGACGAGGCCGACATTCAGTCGAACCTCAAAGAGCAGGGTTACCCTGCACACGAGGTGCACCGTATGCGCGGAATCACCAACAAACAACCATTTAACATGGTTCTCGTCGTCCTCGACCTCACGCAAGAGGGAAAGGAAATTTTTAATATAAAATCGGTTTGCTCCCTTCAGGGCATCCGGGCCGAAGCTCCTCGCAACCACGGGGGACCCGGTCAGTGTCACAGATGCCAGTTATACGGGCACTCGGCACGCAACTGCGAACACACCCCGAGGTGTGTGAAGTGCCTCGGAAAACACGGCACGCCGGAGTGCCCTCGACCAGCGCAATGCGCGGAGCCCCCGGCCTGCGTCTTGTGCGGGGAGAAGGGGCACCCCGCGAGCTATCGCGGGTGTCCCAAGGTACCCAAACACAAGCGTCACCCAGGGCGCCGCCAGCCGCAAGGCAGAGCAGAGAAGGTGGAGTTTACTCCGACCTTCAAACCTGCGCAGAAGCCACTACAAAAAAATCGCACTTCATAGTTTATACCTAAAGAGGTCGCAATTTACATTTTTTTGGAATAAACACCTGACAGTTATATTTTTTCCGAACTTCCCCGTAAACAAAATTTCAATTTACATATTTTTATAAGCCTCCACGTAGGTACAACTGGTCGTAAAAGAAACAATTTCTGAGATGTACAACGGCTGTTTTCAAAGTTTGATTCTGGCTTTATTATTATAATAAGATTATCGAGTAGCATAATTTCTTTACCAGAAATTGTTGCTATGTTTAAATTGCAATTGGTAATCCGATGGTATGGAAAAAAAGAATTTAAAACTTCCCTGTAAACAACATTTCTTGTTCTTCTTTCGGGTTGAAGAAAAATCAGGTGAACTAACTCTAGAGCACGCCACATATAACTGGCCATGCAAGAAGCAATCATTTCTGAGATCTTTACAGGTTAGTTTCAAAGTATGGCCCTGTGCTTGATTAATTGTCTTCGCGTAGCATAGTTTTAATTGCAGACGTTTCAAGGAAGACATTAAGGATAAATACTGTTTCCCCTTTGTTGACGTCAGTAAAAATGGTGGCTTCGATCACATGTTTATGCAAATTCTTGGCCTGAAATTTGGTTCCATTGCAAAGTTTTGGAAGGTTTAGATTGGGCATTAAAATAATTGGAGCGCCAACTTTGACGTATAGAATGGGAGGTATTGGTGGCTCAAGATTGTGAAGAAATTCTACAAGAGAACGCACAGCATCATCCACCTCCAATACAGTGTCAAAAGATTCATATTTTATTAGAAGTAACTAAAAAATTTTTAATACTATTTGCGGAGTGGTTTCTTGGAGAAAGAATAGCTCTTTCTCACAGCCATGCAGCGCAATTTACTCCAGATATACCAATATTGGGGTAGATTCTGTCTGCTAAGCCAGTCAGATCTCTTACAACATGACCAAGATAACTGGGAATGTTTATTTTACATCCCTCCTTCAAAATGTTTCCATCACCAATGTCTAGCAACAAATTGGTGTACTCCTCCGCCTTTGAATCATGTTGAAGAAAGACACCCATATTTACTTTTAAGGACAAAATGTTAACTTTGGGCCATAGAACTGATGTCTTAAGGCAAGCCTTCGCTTCATCTGCACGTGTCGCTCGTGAGACCACAGGCAACGTCTGTCTGAAGTCACCAGCCTATAGTACCGTGACTCCGTCCATAAGTCAGTAACAATTCCTTATATCTTGGAGAGTCCTATTTAGAGCTTCAATGCCATTCGTACACTCATCCCATACAATAATTTTGGCTTCTCAAAGCACTTGTGCGAAGGTGTGTAATTTGAAAGCAGAATGAGCCGTCTTGACTCCATGAAGCAATCTCTCTTCTAAATGACAAAGTATAAGATTTTTTTATTTAATAATTTTATTATCGAAAGGCGTTAATGTCAAAGGTACTTTAGTAACTTTGTACCTATACAAAAATAACAACTACAGCCGGACCTCATAAGACTTTCATCCAACAAATCAAACCCAATTTGACTCCCTTAGGAGAGTTTTCATAAAATATTTTCTTAGTTGACACCTACGTCCTAGAAATAACCTACCTTCCAAATTCCAAGTTTGTAGGCTTTGTAGTTTCTGATATTTCGTGATGAGTCAATTACCGGTGGAAATCTCTTTTATATATGTAGATAAGTCAAATTGCGAGGAATGTGCAAATAGAAGTTATTTGCGGATGTATAAGAGCATGGAAAGCAGCTCACACTCAAACTTCAAGACTGGTCGTAGATTAAAAAAATATGAAGCAAATGCCTGTAACCTCATTTCTCAATTTATGTAGGTATACGATGTAATTTTAGCTAGAATTCATATCATCACAAATTTTTGACGTGGTAATCTTAGAAGTACCACGCTCCAGACACTTATTCTCGTAGATTTATAAAAGATTTTCGTCTGGTAGTTTTGAATTATTGAATAGAGGTACTTGCCCTTTATTCTGATTGATTATCCTCACACAGTGAGGCATAGTGTGTCTGTCGTGAAAACCCTTCCGTAAGGTTACTGGAATAGGTTTGATGGAATGAAAACAACACGGTGCACGGGCACGCCTATAAGTAATAAAATTTTATATGAGCACTTTGCTCCTCTATCGTAACAAAATCAACTCTCTCACTGTGCACTTTGCCGTTCCAAAGAGACCAACCCGAGCATACCAAAGTATGCGCGTCTATCAGCACACCACGTAAATAAGCATGTACAGATGTCACGCTGCAGCACCACACCGCAGCGTCAAGAGCAGATGCTGCGATGAAAAAATCACCACACCTCTTCCCTAGACGCTACCCATCACACCAGGCTAAGCAGCTAATGCAGTTTCCACTTTGTAGCACTCCGAGCCAATGGTACACTGTTAGATCCTTTAACCCTTCGCGAATCGATCCCTCTTCCGAGCTTCATATCGGTTGATTACCGAGCGATTTTCGAGCGAGAATTTTACGCGTGTTAAAGTGTTTCTATGCCTAATATTTTACGTATAGCAAAAGAACGCAAATCGCGTCATAAACTGGTATTAAAAGCACATTAAATTTGATTTTTTTTTCGAAATTTTTCCCAATATTAGGTAAGTTGATATTTTATTATACATCTAGACTATATTTACAAGACATAACAATAATTATAATGGGATGATATATACTTTTTGTTCATATAAATTCGACTTCAAATAGGGTCCATTCAAATTCAATAAGGACTTTGAAGCGTCATTTCCTTTGTTTGGATTTTATTATTTATTTATTTTGGAATATGTTGAAATATTTTAACTTTATTTGAAAAACAAAACAGTAGTTATCTTGTCCAAATATAGTAGTTACATTTTAAAACATGCAAAATCAATCTCAAGAAAGAACATATAAAAACGATTAAAAAAACAATAACTAGTAGTCTTTCATCGCTTGATTCTCGCTGTATCATGCGAAAACTGCGGAAGGCGTCACGTGACATCACGCACTATTCTGCACTACGCATTACAGCACACTCTTTCCAGTATGTAAACATAATTCATTACCAAATACAAATTTAAGTTTTCCACATGCTCTGCATAATGAGACTTATTACTTATTAATTTCGGCACTTTTCGGAAAACTCACAAGTTATGACATGTTAAAGGCAATGATAACATCTCAGACGTCATAACTTTACGCATCAGTAAATTTACTACTATACGACTTACAGAAAATACTACCACAAAATAGCAATTATTGCACAATTTAATTCTCATAGCTTGGTCATCATTGGACACGTTTCTTTTTTATAACTAACAGAAAAGTTAAGTATTAAATTTTGACGGTAGTGTGAACTTATTTTCACAAAGATGAATTACTTATAAATTCAAACACTTTAATCGATTTTTACGTAATAAGTGTGGCGGGAAATGGTTTTTCGCTATCACACGGCTTTGCAAACTGTAGCTATGAAACTCTTTTTGGTTTTAAAGCTAACTTCAAAAATATCATCATATAACTGGTAAATTTAAGTTTTACCAAATTTAGAGAAATTGAATTCAGATGACGAAGAAAGAGTCTCCCTATTGTTTTTAAAAGATGTGACGTCACCACTGTGATGTCAAGCATCACAGTTGTAGAGTTGCTGGCGATCACTCATAATTGGATCAACGTAAGAAAACTGCACGAGTATTTTGATTACCTTCGTATATTCCACAGGCAGCGTAAGACATCCCAGATAGGTCTGTACCGTACGACAGCCCGACCATGAGTGCCTGTATTTGTGCCGATGTACATTTTATGTATTTTTGTAACTCCTGCGGGCTTTGGAGAGCAAACATGAATAGCGTGCAGATTGCAGATTTTTTCCTACTTCTTGTCAGTTATCATTACATTTTGGATAATTTACACTAAATCTTTATAAATTATAGCCTATGTATTATTCTGATGTGTAAGCTATATTATTGTAAAGTTTCAGTATAACCGGCGTGAAGACGTAACAAACATACACACACACACTCACAAACTTTCGCATTTATAATATTAGTAGGATAATTATTCATCATAATAAATACCAACATCAAGTAAAATGTGTAACATTGAGTAACATTGAGCACATACCACTAAATAAACAAATATCCACAATCGGCGTAATTCATAATTCAAATGCAGATATCAAGTCGAAGATAAACTGTTTACTCATGTAATCCCGGAATATACAAGATTGTATCCGAAAATATCAGCTTAATCCACTGTGAATATCCTAGGAACGTTCGTAACTCCTAGAAGGAGCTGGGCTGGTTGGAGTAGCCAGATAAACCTGTATGCAAAATGGACGCCACTTAGGAATTTTTAGTTGAATTAAAACAACACCATACAATTTACTCAGTTATTGATACAAAAAGCTCTGCGCGTTGACTACTCTATGAGGCGAGTGGATTTATTAAAATACTCGAGCCTTTACGCGTGTTTTGTATATTATACCAATTAGTAAGGACCCCAGTCTTGACATATCACTCTTGGAATTAAAGAAACAAGGTTTTATGAAGAATAACTTAAGGTAGAATTAATATCTAGAAACTGAGTTTTATATTATTGTATTACTCATTTTATGTGATATTGGATAGTCGAGCATTTTCAGTAAACATATATTATAAATACCAGTTTACATTCATTTGATACTAAATTTATTTATAAAGTGAGGTACTTTCTTCTACTTCTAAGTAATTCATTTATCAGTGTAGTACCTGCGAGTTAGTTTAGTAATCGTTATCATTTTAATATACTAAACAATAAAAAACATATAATGAAAAAAAAAGAGTGTGTACACGCGTTAGAACTTATACTTCTTTGGCGTATGGAAAAATAAATCAAATTTTAAGTAATAGTTAAGATCAAAGATAGTATAAACACTTAGATTTATTTAAACAAGTAAAGATTTTATTTATTTATACATAAAATTTATTAGCATACCAGAAATAAAGCAAAACGAAAAAAAAGTATTTTTTAGTTAATAATGTAATAATTTTTAATTAACGATGTAAATATATTATACATACCGATAATTAACCTCAAATCTATAAATGCACTCAAAACAATTTCTTCAAATCAGTTTTATCACTAATATTCAATATTTAATAGATACAATCTGTGTTTTGTACTATTATGTATTATTTAGCAGTGATGCAACAAAATATTAAAACTTTCAAACTCAGGTACCTAATAACTTAAAATAAATGTAAAAAATAAGTAAACCATGAAAAACTTCAAGAGTACATAGATGCAGTAACTCGCACACACCGTAAATAGGATGCGGGTAAGGCACCCTTGTCGTATCGTTCATTAAGCCACACACACTCATCTTAGTGTGCTAACACACGGGCGGCACGTTGCCAACGACAGTGCCAATTGCAGCCGCCGACGCGTCGGCGCCAGACAGGCTACAAATTGTCAGCGACGAATATCTGCGGTCGCCAAATTGTCAGCGACGAATATCTGCGGCGGCCGTCAACGGTCGTCTTTGAACAAACAAAAATTATTCAATTATATTTGAATGTCAATTCCATCTTTTGATGAGCTAACACACTCATCTTAGTGTGCTAACACACGGGCGGCACGTTGCCAACGACAGTGCCAATTGCAGCCGCCGACGCGTCGACGCCAGACAGGCTACAAATTGTCAGCGACGAATATCTGCGGTCGCCAAATTGTCAGCGACGAATATCTGCGGCGGCCGTCAACGGTCGTCTTTGAACAAACAAAAATTATTCAATTATATTTGAATGTCAATTCCATCTTTTGATGAGCTAACGGCTATTGTGAAAGACTCTGTATGTCCCCAAGATGCAGAAAAGCGTTTTAGCTGAGCAAAGAATCGCCATTACACTGAGGTAAGTAGGTTTTTATATTATACTAGCTTTCTGCCTTCGCAGCTTCGGCTCCGTAGACATAAAACCTCTTTATCCCTATACTGTAAAATTAATAAATAAATCCACCCTTTTTCCTAATTTTCATGTTCCAATCTTAAAAAAAGAATTTTTATAGTATGTATTGTATATGTTATGAGTTGAGCACTTCCCATTACCCCCTCGTAAAGGTAAAACTTCCAAAAATACTTCCTTAGCTGCTTGGTTTCGACACCGAACGGCGCAAATATGTATCCTTTGCCTAGGGCTGCGTAATTGCGCCGATTTACGCTCTCTCCGCAGCCAAACCAGCCTTGGCAGAGGTCGCTTGTAGGTGGTACGGGGCTAGTGTATCAGCACAGGTCGCGTCCTACACTATATATAAAATAATAAAATATAATAAATGAGCAAAGATTGGGGTTGAGCAGGTTATCAACTGTAAAGTAGATCCTGTAGATGAAGCCACAACCTGAGAGTTGAACAAAGCACACAGGATTTTATGACGATACGTCACTCGAACGGTTAGCGCAGTTGAGAGAGCACTCGCACGGAACGCGAGAGGTCGTGGGTTCGATTCCCGCATGGTTCATAAAATTTTAATTATGTTTTAATCCCAGAAGTGAGGGTTATCACTTTAAAAAAACATAATAAATTGTTTAGATTAACAAGAGTGACATTTCAAGTCAATTTCCTAATATGCAAATATTGGGGTTGAGCAGGTTATCAACTGTCAATATAGGAAAATTTATTGAAGTAAGCGTTACTTTGCGGAAATCCATAATTATACAAATGATTTGAGTTTTGTTTAGTGTTAATTCCGCCAATATTTGTCTTTAAACAAATTCGACACGTGTTTCGCCTCTACAGTCTACACGATACGAGTCTCGTGCCAGATTTTGGCGAGACAGCAAGTCTCGAAGTTAGTGTAAAAAACATTAACAACAGTATTTTCAAAATCAGCACATAGAAAATATTGGTTCTCTGAATACACTTGCATAAAAAATAAGTAAAACTAAAGCACGCGGCACGCTACAACTGCAAGCGTACTTTTTGCTTTTTGCTCTTAATAGTGATTTTAATTATTATAACACTAGAAATAAGGGATTGCTTGTAACTAAATCTAGTAAGCTTCAATAAGGTTTTTTAAATAATTTATATATAATAGTTTTAAGGGTAAATGAATACATTTTTATAATAAAGTCCCAGCCACTGTTTAGGCATTATCTATAAATAAATTTAAATGTTTTATAAAAAAAATGGCTCTGTCGTAAATCCTATTACTCCACAGCTGAATATCTAAGTGATCGCATAGCCTGGGACTAGATTATGATTATTTTATAGCGATAGAAATGACTGTACAATGTTGTATATTTTTATTAAAAAGAGCGCAAAAGAAAGGAATGCTGGGAGAGTTTCTTTAGCCATTTGTTTCCGAAGCGGTAGTAGTATCTAGTATATTAGAAAAGAATTCTAAAGGAATCAATTTTAAGAAAATAAATGCCGTTTATGCCTTTTAGCGTCACCGACTGCCGCCGACGCGTCGACGCCTTCCGCCGACGAGTGTCGACGGCTCCAGTTCGCACTATCGTTAGCAACGTGCCGCCCGTGTATTAGCACACTAAGAGGCTGGTAACTCTAGCACTACAGCTGGTGACTGGTGACTGTTCGGCACTTACCGACAGGTGACCCATGCTCGTTGGTTCGAGACCACGGGACAGTCTCAGGCTTTGGCAAATAGAAATATAGTCTTGCTAAGTCTCGGAGATATTAGTGTGTATTCTAGCAGCTGTAAATCAAGTTGTAACGACCCTAACGATGAATACGACCTTTAACGAGGTTGGAGAAGTCACTTAAAATACAATAAGATTACTAGTTTTACTGAGCGATGTTTATATTCCAATAAAAATAAATCATGAACGAGTGTTGCCGTATATTACAATGGGTTATATTAGACCGCAACCAATGTTCAATAATGTGTTGTCATATTGTTAGACACCGCAGCATGTAATCAATATTAATTGTAATAAATGATTGTTTTACAAGCAGCTATTTACTCACGTGTATTATCTTTAATATATTGTAATTCGGAAACAGTCGCATTTCTATACATTACATACGTAGGTCACACGTAGGTAAAAGTTTTGCATAACTTTAAAACAGGAGAACCACAGAGCTAAAGGCATGTTTTCTACGTTCTGATTGAACGCTATCACTGCCTCTTCGGAATTGGTAAAAGTGAAACCTCTCATTAAAGCTTTGATTTTGGAGAAATTACAGACATCACAGGGTGCTAGATCGGGGCTATGTGCAAGATGGGTGACGAGTTGTACTTTTTCGGAAGCTATAAAAAGACTTAGTTTTGTTGGCCGGGTGAGAAGAAGCGTTGTCATGATGTAGGAGAACGCGTCTTTCGCGAACTTTTTTAACAAGCTGTGTAAACAAATAGTAGAATACAATATAATATTATATAATTTTATATAAGAAATATATTATATTATATAAGAAGTCGTACTGTTTAGGCATGTACACCTGCCAGCTGTAGAAAACTTTTTCGCAGAAAGCTATGAGCAGAATAATAGTCCAGTACAAAAATGCGATCATTTTTTTACCAACGTTTCTCGCCTGCCTCACTTTTGTTGGCCTATTCTCATTTTCAAACAGCCATCACAAGATTGCTTTTTTTTTCGGGCTCAAAACAATAAATCCACATTTCGTCTCCTGTGACAATGTCATAAACAGCATTAGAATGTCCGTGATCGTACCTACTTCATTTGCATCTGTGAGCACCATGCCACGAGAGCCCGCTTCTGCTCCGCTGTCAGTTCATGATGGATCCAACGACAACAAAGTTTCCGAACTTTCAATTCTTCGTGTAAAATTTTCTGAATTTGGCTCATACCAATCCCCAACAGTCCTCGAATTGCCTCATAGGTAATCAGCGGGTTTTCTTCATTTAGCCGCTTTACAGTAGCCACATTATTTTCGTTGACGGCAGTTCAAGGCCGCCCTTCACGAAATTCGTCATGTAAAGAAACCCGACCTCTCTCAAATTCAGCAAACCATCGCCTCACGGTGCTCAAGCAAGGTGCTTCTCTCCCAAAAGTATTTTAAAGACGAGCGGCACAGTCTTGCGGAGAGAAAGAACTTTTAAAATCATAAAGAATCATCGCTCTAAAACCTTTTCGACTTAATTCCATTTTCGTTGCGTACGAAGAACTTTGATGTGTGATATAAAACAATTGACAAATTATTTCCCGCCAATTGTTTTTTTTTAATTACTAAGAAGGTTGCAATGTTTAAGAAAATATAACATTCGAAATTCAAATAGTTCTGATAAGCTAGAAATTCAAAACTTTTAGTGTGCCCCATGTATATTATATGCACCATCCATGTATGTATATACTTGTAATAAAATATCTTTGGATGTACTATTTGTATCTTGTTGGTTTTAATGAAATTAAAAAGGTTACATTTCTTAAAAGTAACAAATTAATATCGCTTTATTACCAGAAATTTATATTTGATTTTCATTTTGTCTGAATATAATAGTATAATTAAAAAAAAACTACGTTTTTTAATGCAATTAATCTTTATAAAACACATGGAACTGTTGAAAGGCTCGGCCAAGAAACACCTCTTCCAGAGTTTATGTTGCTAAAAAAGACCCAAGTAAAAGCTTCAACCAGATTAAAAATGAAGTTTTTTCGCCTGATAACCCTATAAACATCTCGTTAAGACTGATACACCGCAAAATTTGTGGAAGAAAAATTGTTTGGAAGAATCTCTCGAAAGTTACCGCTACTTACCAAGCAGCACTGAGAGAAGCGATTATTATACGCTAAAAAATATGTAAATTGAACGGTTCGAGAATAAAAAAGTGTTGTTTTCAGTTGAAACAAAAATAAATATGGTAAAATCCGATGGAAAACGCTATACGTCCTGTAAACTGTGCTTTTAATTATAAATACACAAGGCGTATAATCAAGCACGGTGGCGGTAACATTAAAGTTTGGGGATGTTTTTCCGGATGTGGACCCGTTCGGAAGACTGAAGGTACAATCAAAAAGGTAGATCAATACAAAAAGGCAATATAAAAATATCTTAGAGCACACAATGATTCCCTACTCGGATGATAGAAAACCTCTGGTATATTGTTAAAAAGAAAGTCTCAAACAAACGTGACATCAGTCAAAACAAAATGTTGTTGAAGCACGGAATTCAATCCCCCTAGAAAAATGTATGAAATTGATTGAATCAATGCCACTTCGTTGCAGTGTTGTTATTCAAAAATGTATGAAATTGATAAAATAAGGGATGCGTCACTAAATATTAATTATAACTATTGCTAGTGGACAGTAGCTATTTCGTAAATAACAATACTGATTACTAATAACTTGTTTTTAATTAGTTGACCATTATTGTTCATACCTTAAAACTGATTTAAATGTTTGTCCGTAATCTAATGTTAAGACTGCACTTGTGTAATGAGATTTTTCAAATAAATGATAAATCGTTGAACATATTGTTGTCCTATTTATTGACTAATTTCAAAATAAAAACGATTTAGTGAAGTATCTTAAATACTGTCTGGTTAAGCGGAATATAGACAATTAACTGACATAGATACGGCGCGACTAGTATACTTTAGTTATTTCCATAGTATTATGTCCTATGGTATATTGCTATGGGGCAACGCTGCCGATATTAATACAATATTTGTGCTGCAGAAGAGGGCTATTCGCGCTATTTATAACCTAGGTCCTAAAGAATCATTGAGAGCAAAATTTAAAGAAATTAACATCTTGACTGTTGCTTCTCAATATATTCTTGATAATGTAATGTATGTTCATAGGCACATAAGTGAATTTGCCAGAAATTGTCATAACCATAATGTTAACACCAGGAACAGACATAAACTTATGATGCCTACTACTCGGCTAAGTCGAGTTAGTAAGTCTTTTGTGGGGCGATGTATATGCTTTTACAACAAGATCCCAGAAAATGTTCAAAACAAAAGTATAACGTTATTCAAAAGAATTGTTAAAAAACGTTTGTGTGGTAAAGGTTACTATAACATAAATGACTTTCTTAATGATACCACAGATTGGGAATGGAGTGACCGCCCTCAGGCTATTAAATAATAAGTTTAATTGTACAATATTACTTTGTAAACATATTTATTCGATGAAAAAAAAAGCCCGCTGAGTTTGTTGCGCCCATTCTTCTCAAGTCTGAGGCATTCATATTGGAATGGGTTTGGATTGGACTTTCAATAAGTGATGTCACATCCTATTTTGAATAAAAATATTTGAATTTGAATTTGAATTTGAATATATGTATTTATCTTATATATAAAATTCTCGTGTCACAATGTTCGTTCCCATACTCCTCCGAAACGGCTTGACCGATTCTCATGAAATTTTGTGAGCATATTGAATAAGTCTGAGAATCGGCCAACATCTATTTTTCATACCCCTTAATGTTAAGGATGGTCCACATGATTTTTTTTTTAATTTTTTTGACATTTTTTTTTAATTAAAAATTATGAGTCAGCATTAAAAAATACATACAACTTCAAATTTTCACCCATCTACGATCAACAGTTACTTTGTATCGCGATTTTAATATCGGCAATACAACGTTTGCTGGGTCAGCTAGTATTATATATATTTATTTCCTATTATCCTACTCCTCCTTCAGTATCCTCTTTACCGTTACTATATTCCATTTCCTAATGGCAGCGTACAAGGCCACAGAGATGGCGCTAGTCGTTCGCAAAAGCCTTCGAATACGCTAATTACGCGAGGTCAATCGAAGGACGGACATTATTGTCTGCGAAGTGCCGCTGAGTGACACGAGTGAAGTGTTAGACATAGTGTTACCTACTTAGAGAACAGCTGGAGAGAGAACGAGCTCATCAAACAAGGTAGGTACGTTGCCTTCCTTCCTCCTTCGCCATATTAGGTACATTATAATCCTAATTTAAGTATATACTTATTTCCTACTTCCTTTAATTTGAACCAGCGCATACAGTCCACGAAAGCTGCAACACAATTTTTTCTGGTCCTGAATCGATCCGAATCGTTACTTAATTATATACTTAAATTCTCAAAAGTAATAGTGTTAATAGGTATATTGTTCGCTAGTGATCGGTATTTTAACCTACACTGATAGTTAATAGTTGTTGAAACCCGCTGTAATCTCATACTTATTTCGCTTCTAGTTTCGTATGAATATAACCCGCTTTAATACAATAGGTATTTAATTCGCTTCTCATTTATTAGATATTTAACCCGCTTAATGTAGAAGTATTAATTACGTCGCTGTCGTCTTAATATAACCGTAATGTCTAAGAAGGTATAAAGTCTCGCCATATGCTGTCAAATACCTACCGAGGTACGCTCCGCTTAAACAAATAATTCTTTAATTTTAAGTTATAAGTCATAACTAAGACACCTGTAGGCTTAGCCTGTAGGTAATTATATTGTCGTATTGTTCTTATCGCTAAGCAAACTACGATTGTTGAATGCATGACCAGTTTAGTATTGACTCGTAGTAGCTTGGTATAGATACGAGACGACGGTAGATTATCTGAAAGTGGTCATTTGTTCTGACTCATACTGTAGGTACTTAGTTAACATTGAGCATTAGTTAACAAGTTACGATAGATTGCTCATCCTTTATTGATATTTATATTGTTTACTTAATTGTATTAAACTTAAATATTATTTAGTTTGTTCACTTACGTATTTGTATACATATATACCTACTTACAAATTTAAAACGGCTAGTGAAAATAAATTGTTGCTTTTACACGCTAAGAAGAATGTAATGTTTTCTCGAGTTCAACAATTAGCAGAGAAGGCTAAATATTTCATATTAATCTTGAATATATAATAATGAAATATTAAATATTTAATATTTCATTCAGCACAATCCGCGAAAGGATGTTTTTTAGCTGATATTGAAACCGTAGATCGTTTGCGATTGGATTTCGAGAACGTTTTAGATGAAATTAATTTATTGGAAATGACTAAAAACCCCAAGTACACAATTAACATACAACCATTGTATGCTTTCGAAGATTTGTATAGTCGTGTCAAACATACCGCGAGAATTATTTCATCGGAAATGCAAGACTTGTCGACAGTGTGTCGCAATCGCCCAAAATTACCGCCTATTCAGTTGTGTCAGTTTAATGGTGATGTTAAAAATTGGCCACTATGTTACTCTGCTTTCAAAACCACTGTTCATGATAACCGCACTCTCACTGACTCCGAGAAATTACATTATTTGTTAGTTAGATTAGATTCAAAAGTACTATCGGTGTTTGCTGGTGTATCAGCCACTGCCGAGAATTATAGCATTATTCTTCAAACTTTAATAGACAAATACGAAGACAAACGTTTGCTCGCTTCCGCTTATTTAGATCAAATATTCGCATTTAAACCTTTAACTTCTGCTAGTATTACATGCCTTGAACAATTTCTTGATATGTTCGCTACTTCTGTTTTGGCGTTAAATTACTTGAAGTTCAATCAACTCGCTGATTTTATATTTTTGTATACCGCATTGAAGAGACTCGATCCGGAGACCGCCCGCGCATTCGAGGTACAAAATCGTGGCTCTGCAATTCCATTGTTTGAAATTAGTTTCATTTGTTCGCGATCACGCTAAAATATTGCAGAGCACTTCAAACAGTGATTCATTAATTAAGAATCGCTCGCGTAGCGATGTGACTGTAAAACAAAATAAGGCTACTCACACATACGTCAACACTAGTGATTACTTATCGCGCGCTTGTTCACTGTGTAAGTACTACCATGAACAACTGTACAAATGTACTAAGTTTCAAGAGATGAACCCCACGGAACGATTTAAATTCGTATAAACTGCTTGAGTTCACGTCACCTCGCTTTTAAATGTAACTCTGGATCGCTGTGTCGCAAGTGTCAAGGAAAACACCACTCGATGTTGAATTTCGAAAATAATCTTTATGTAGCTCCCGCGAAAGTCACACAGCGTCATCGTCATCAAACTTAGGCGTCGACCAATCGGACGTACAACGCTCCAGCGCTTAAGATGTGACATTGTGCACTTTTTTGAATAGTGTACATTCCGCTCCGCGTACTCATAGTACAGTATTATTAGCTACCTCACGCGTCGTTGTATTTGACTCTCACGGCAGGGAACACAGTGGTCGCGCTTTACTCGATAGTGCTTCACAAAGCAATTTTATCAGTCGCAGTTTGTGTCAACGATTGGGTTTGAAACCAAACCAGAAGCCCAGGTGTTCCATAGTCAAGGGAATTGGAGGTCTAACTGAATCAATAGACAGTTCAGTCATGATTAAATTCTTTTCCAGGTACAATCTAGGTGTATGCTTCGATATGAACACATTCGTAGTATATAAGGTAACTGAACGCTTACCTACCGTATCGGTTAATAATTCAGCCTTAATTAATTTTAATAACTTACCTCTGGCTGACGATAGTTACTTTATTCCAGGAGACATTTATTTGCTAGTTGGAGCCTCAGTCTTTCCTCACCTTCTTTTGTCCCACAAGATTCAAGGTCAGCCTGATTCCCCTTCATCCGTCGCTCTAGAAACAGTTCTAGGTTATGTCATCGTCGGTTCTGCCCCTGCTTGTATTGATAATTGCTTGTCAGTATCGAATTGTTGCTCAGAAGATCCGATGATGATTGTTGATGCTGCCTTGCGGAAATTTGGCAGATAGAAGAGATAGACGCTCCGCATCCAATGTGCCCAGATGACGCGGAATATGAAGAAATTTATAGTAAAACGGGTAGTAACCCGCCAGGCAGACGGTCGTTACGAAGTCGCACTACCATTCAAAGGAGATGTTTTATCATTAGGGGATTCACTGCAAAAGGCAACAACTCGCTTCTATTGCTCAAAGTGAACAATGTTATCTTCGCCTAAGCTCAAGGAAGCTTACGATAGTGTCATACTCGAGTACTTAGAAAAGGGGTATATTTCGCCAGTACATCCAGACACGGACGCAATACAGAGATTACCGTCGTATACCATTTCGCATCATGGAGTTATAAGAGAGGAAATGGTTACATCAAGGTGACGCGTTGTCTTAGACGCTAGTGCTAAAACTACTACACATGTATCTCTCAATGATATTTTATATAGTGGTCAGAACCCGCAGGGAAACATTTAATATTATGGTCAATTTCCGCCTATACCGCATTGCTTTTTCCGCTGACATACGTCAAATGTTCCTTTGTATTGGGATTCGGTATCGCTTTTCCCTGCAAGAACCTTTGAAGACATAGGAATTAAACCGCGTTTGCTTCGGACTAACGTCTAGTCCATTCCACGCACTTCGTACTGTCAAGCAGCTACTTTCGGATGAAGGCGCGTCTTACCCGCGAGCAAAGGACACTGTAGATACAGGTTTATATACAGATGACTTTTTGTATAGTGTCGATAGCGATGAAGAAGCTATTAGTACCGCAGCCGAAGTAATTGCTCTTTTTAAAGCAGGTCAGTTTGATCTCGTAAAATGGACATGCAACTCAAAAATGGTTTTAGAATCCATTCCGCCGTCTCATCGTCTCTCTTCAGTTAAGGAGTTCGATGATTCTGAACCACTTAGGTGCTAGGCTTATGTTGGTCTCCCGCTACAGACTGCTTTGGTCTTAAAATTAGTACACCCGCAGAGTCTTGTAAAAAGCGCACTATTTTGTCTTATGTTGCTATACACTAACTTCTCATTTAACAACTTTGGTTATGTGAATGTGATTGGGATGACATACGACCTGAACATATTCTTCAACGGTGGTGTCGTTTCAAAGAGGAACTTCCTTTACTTAGCAAAATAAAGATTCCACGGCATGTAGGCATCGTTACTGGTGACATTATAACCATAGTGGGATTTGCAGATGCAAGTGAAAAGGCCTATGGTGGCGTTGTTTACTTCCACGTTAGAGATAGCTTCGGTCTGCGTGAGAATGAATTTCATTTGATAGTTGCAAAGTCGAAAAATTCGCCTCGTAAAGTCCTATCACTCGCACGTTTAGAGCTTTGTGCAATCCTCGTATTAAGTAAGTTGATTACCAAGGTAATAGAAGCTTGCAATAACCGCATATATATTCATAGAATTTTCGCGTTTTCGGACTCAACGGTTGCCTTGTGTTGGGTGCATTCTTCGCCCCACCGTTAGGATACGTTCGTGGCTAATCATGTAACTAAAATTCAAAACGAACTTCCCGTGAATACATTTTACCATGTATCAGTTATTCATAATCCCGCTGATTGCTTATCTAGAGGACTCACCCCCGCACAAATAATAGATCATCCACTTTGGTTTTGTGGTACCGAATGGATTAAATCGAATCCAGATCATTGGCCAGTTACCGCTTTCAACCCATCGATAGTATCGCATCCTCCAGAAGAGAGGAATCATGTTCTTGTGACCGCTGAATTTACTGAAGAAAACTTGATCGAGTCGCTTGCAGATCGCTTTTCATCGTGGTCAAAGCTTCTACGCTGTGTAGTTATCATATGTCGTTTTGCAAAGTTATTACCGCTACGTGAAGCTATCGTTGCATCAGATTAAAATTACGCTGAAAATTTAATATGGCGTCAAGTTCAACGCACTCACTTCCCTAACGAAATACCTAATTTACAGGTAAGAAAGTGTTGTAGTCCGGCGTTTCAACGCCTGAAACCATTCCTACAGGATAAACTCATTAGAGTTGGAGGTCGTTTAAGGAATTCGGATCTAAGCTTTGACACTAAGCACCCTATCATACTTCCGCGAAAGGGTCACATTGTAAATCTTTTAGTAGACCACAATCATAAGTTGAACTGCCACGCGGGCCCGGATCTTTTGATGTCTATACTACGCCAAAGATATTGGATTCTATTCGATCGTAATTTAATTCGAAGTCGGGTGCACAAATGTTTACCCTGCTGTCGACTCAATGCTAAGCCGAGTTTTCCAGAAATGGCAGACCACCGCTCTTGTCGAGTTACGCCAGCTGTTAATAGATGAAGAGCCGTTACATTGGTCTACGAGACAAGATTTAATTGATAAGCTTGTTCAGTCTTTCTGGAAGCGATAGAAATCTGACTACTTACATAGCCTTCAAATACGAAGCAAATGGAACAAGCCAACTAACCCTATCGCGAAAGGTGCAGTGCGTCACACCGCACCGAACACTAAGTCTCTTCTATCTTCTTCTTCTTCGAACACTTCCACTTTTCACTTCTTCTTTTCTTCTTCTTTACACTTTCGAGTCAGAACTAGAACTGCCGTAGGCCACGCTTAGTACGGCTTATATACCCCCGGATCTGTTCCATTTTCAAAAGAATTCTCCCATTACATCTTTAAATTTAAATTGTACTAGAAAATTCTTTTAACTATTTTTATCCTGCTTACACATTTTCCATCCCTTTTTTTCTGTTCGATTTGATCCTGAACTTACTAGAAATTTCCACTAACTTTGCAAAACCCAAAAAAACTCCATACACTGGTAGGTGTATCGAACCCGGGCCTACAGCGTCTAAAGTAAACACTTTTACGCCAAAGCTACGAGTATAGCTGACGGAGGTGTTGAAACTATCAATGTCTTGAAGTTTGACAATTCTCGTCATGTACGTTGCTGCACGATATGACGTTTGATAACTCTCGTCATATACGTAGAACCGTTGCTACGCGACAATACCATAGGACATAATACCATGAAAATAACTAAATTATACTAATCTCGCCGTATCTATGTCAGTTAACCGTCTAATTTTCTTAACCGCATATGCTGCAGAACTAAGCCTTTTTGCCAATTCTTCAACATAGGGGCCCGACTGCAATTTGGAATCAAGAGTAATGCCAAGAAATACATAAGATTCCACTGGTTTTACCACCTCTCCATTCAATAAAATATTCGCATCTACATTTTTGACATTTGGCGCGGTGAATTTAATATATTTGGTTTTATGACTATTTAATAATAAGTTATTGGTGCTAAACCAGTAAACGATGTCAGATAGAGTATTGTTTACTTCGTTATATAAAACTTGGCTTCGTTTCACTTTGAATATAAGTGAAGTGTCATCTGCAAACAATACCACCTTGTATTTTTTTTCTACAAGGTTAGGTAGATCATTTATATAAATAAGGAAGAGGAAGGGTCCAAGAATAGGCCCTTGTGGTACCCCTATACCGAGAGGAGTCCCAGGAGATCTCCTGCCATTCACCTCGACTCTCTGAATCCTATTATTTAAATATGAGATCAGAAGATCGAGTGCAGATCCTCTTATACCATAGTGACATAGCTTCCTGACCAGCGTTGAATGTTGAACACAATCAAAAGCCTTAGATAAATCACAGAAGATACCAAGTGCATTCTGTGATGTCCAGTACCGGAGACGCATCTTTCAAATGTCTGCCTTATCAACTTTCGATGGTAGTTTCTGCGACTACCATGGTTGTCACAGGTAACGGGGAATCAGGGTTCGATTACGGAGAGGGACCCTGAGAAACGGCTACGGTGCATCGCATCCGCGGTGATACTGACACGTCTGCGGAGCATATCGTCGGTGAGCCGGCGGTAAAACGCCGGTTCAATATCAAAATCCTATCGCGGTGCTCTTCAGTGAGTGTCGAGATGGGCCGACAATTTTACTTTGAACAAATTAGAGTGCTCAAAGCGGGCTCAAAATGCCGCTTGAATATTTCGTGCATGGAAATCCTCAAAACCATCTTAAGATGGTTTCATTTTCAGATTTCATTTTCAAAATTTATTTAATAAAGGCTACGTCGGCAAGTGTATTTATATCCACACAGATAGTAAGGCGGCTCTGCCCGCCATAGACTCCAACAGAACAGTCTTAAAGCACGTAGACAACTGCCAGACTATACTGAATACTCTGGGAGGAATAAACAGAGTTACACTTCGATGGGTTCCAGGACATGCAAGGATCGAAGGCAATGAATACGCCGACGAACTTGCAAATATTGGTGCTAAAAGCACTCAATGTTAAATCAACCCTTGATACATCATGTTCACAAGAGTGCATTAAACTCTGTAGCAACATTCCGGGCTTAACCCATTCTAAAACCCTAATCCAAGCCTCTAACAAAAAGGCTGCGAATGAGGCACTAGGGCTAGGTAGAGAAAACTTACGCATTCTAACCAGGACATTAACGAAGCACTGCAAATTAAACAAACACCTCTCAATCTTAGGTGACAGAATTGCAGAGCGTGTAGATTCCGTAATAGTGCAGATAAAACCCCGCTACACATTCACTCTGAATGTGGTCCTTTAAGGTTTGTGTATATGTCAATAAGTGGTTTTCTCCGTGTAACTGTTCTTCATTGAGTGAATATAAATGAACAAAAAAATATATGTTATTTATTGGACTTTATATTTTAGTTTGAACGTTTGAAATTATTCTTATAATGTTATAAATAGATGAAAAAAATCTCAAACTGAAGCCATTTTTGTTTGAATTATTGTAACGACTTCTAAACGGCATTGAATTTCAGTATTTTTCTTTCGCTAAATTTTTGGCTAGATATTTTTCACAAAGTGGACGATTGGCGATTCAATATAATGACTTATGAGATTAAAAATAACTATTCCTTGTTTTCTATATAAATTCGCATGGGCGGGACCAAGCGCCGGCGACGGGCGGCAGTGTAAGTTGGACTGTCGAACGGAGAGGTCACGCTACTTGTTGTAATTTTATGGTGCACTAATTCGCGCATCCCGCTTTAGTGTCACTTGTTTTATTTTAGTATAAGGTACTTATTGTGTAAATAATATAATTTCATTTTGAGGCGTGCGTGCGGGCTGCTGTTGTCGAACTATCGATAGTTTGGTTATCGATATATGATTTATTATAATACCTATAGGGCTATCGATATAACATTGAATATTTAGGTTCAATTATACTATAGTATTACTTTGTATCGAAAATATCGATACTATCGATAGTGTATCGATATTATTTGGCTTTAATAATCAGCTGTTATAATATCCTCTATCGATAGAGGACTATTGAACTGAAACACTTTTGCGTGTCCTCTCATTTATATTAGGTAGGTACATTTTATTTCTATAACAACTCGGGCGAATCAACATGACGCCTGGCTCAAATGTCGTACAATGTACAAAAAAGTTTTAGAAGTGAAACTTTTTGAGGCACATGAGGGTATTTTTTTACAAATGAAGCGGAAACGGAAGCGTCACGGAAATTTGAGACGTTTTTGAGGGTGCAGATTTTGGGATCATTTTTGAAATCCAAGATGGTGGCTGCGTAAATTTATTTTTTCAAAAATATGCATATCGTATACGAGGTTCTCGAGGATGCAGAGAACGAATTTGGGATCATTTTTGAAATCCAAGATGGTCGCCGCACAAATTTATTATTTCAACAATATGGATATCGAATCTGAGGTTCTCGAGGGTGCAGAGAAAGAATTTGGGATCTTTTTTGAAATCCAAGATGGTCGCCGCGCAAATTTATTATTTCAACAATATGAATATCGAATCCGAGGTTCTCGTGGATGCAGAGAACGAATTTGAGATCATTTTTTAAATCAAAGATGGCCGCCGCGTAAATTTATGATTTCAACACTATTGATATCGAATCCGAGGTTCTCAAGGGTGCAGAGAACGAATTTGGGATCATTTATTAAATCCAGTGTCTATATGTGCCAATAAAGTGTCACGAAAATATGGGACGTTTTTTTCCAAGAAGAGGGAGAAGGAGATTGAGACCGATTGAGATAGAGTAATGGCGTAGCATGAAGCGTATGGGTCACCTGGTGTTAAGTGATTACCACCGCCCACATTATCTTGCAACACCATAGGAATAACAGGACCGTTGCCGGCCTTTATGGAAGATGTACGCGCTTTTTTTGAAGTTACCCATGTCGTATCGTCCCGGAAACATGGCACAAGGAAGTTCATTCCACAGTTTTGCTGTACGTGGAAGAAAGCTCCTTGAAAACCGCACTGTGGAGGACCGCCAAACATCCAGATGGTGGGGACGATATCCTAACTTGTGGCGTGTAGTGCGAAGGTGGGATTCGGCGGCAGGAATCAGGTTAAACAGCTCTTCGGAACACTACCCGTGATAAATGCAAAAGTGTCTCTTCTACATGTAGAATGCACACAATAAAGAACAGCGACGTTTCTACGCAACGCCAAGTGATCCAGCCGTTCACAGAGCACTGGGTCCCCCTCAAATGGATCGATCTGATACTGGGGTGCGCCAGACCAAAAATGGAAGCAATACTCCATGTATGGCCGGACCTGCGCTTTGTACAGCGCTAGAATGTGGGCCGACTTGACTTGTATTGCCGTGCTCTATTAATAACGCCCAGCTTCTTCGAAGCCATTTTGGCATTATTCCTAGGCGAGGCTTTAAGGAAAGTATTGTCGAAGAGCGGTGATACGACAAATGGGGTTTTTTTGGTGGACAATGTTCAAGGTTCTGATCGACGTAATCGGATTACCCGAGAGAGACCTGCATGGCCCGTGTATACGGCATCACCACTGCTGTCTCTGCATAGCAATGTATGTTGGAGGTGTCCAAAATAGCATTGCTATGCTGATACAATCTAAAAAAAACCCTATGTTTTTTTCCTGCTAATGGATCGATTCCTGGGAAGTGGGATCTTTAGCCAAGTCTATAGAGTGTCATATACGTGTAAATCATGTGTATTGGTACGTGCGTTAATTCGAACGCTCTTGTTTAACGTTAAAGTTATTTTTTAAGCGAAGCTGAGCGGAGCTTCCACCGGATGACTCCAATTGATTTCTGTGTTAAATTGTTTCTAGGCCATTTCTGGACCGATTTTAAAAATTTTGTTGAGGCAGAATTTTGAATTTCGACTTGATTCAATTATCATAAATAAAAACAAACATGATATACAAAATATTATATATTAGCACGCGCTATTTATATTTATTGTCATAACTATACTCCTGAAAATAAATATTAATTCCAAGAGATGTCGATGATTTCTATTGTTTTTAACTTTTTTTACCACTTTAACAAAATATTGAGCATTTTCAAATCGAACACTGATTCTATCGAGCGCAATATAAGAAGGTTTTTGAATAACAGATCACAATTAACTTCAAAAATTATAATTCAATTTATTCCTATACAGCATTTAATATTAACATGTTTAGTGCTTTTTTCTGTGTAACAGTTTATATTAAATGTTATAACTTATAACACACTAAGCGATATCATCGCAGTTACCGTTGCACGCTCTAAGGTTATTGTTATTAGGTATTTAATAAGTTTTTGTCTAAATAAAATATTTTTAAAGGATTACAACGCGTGTAAGTAATTGTACTCTTAAATATTTTTGTTGTATTTGTTACATTTGGACTTTTCTTCTTGAAATAGATATTTCTAATAGATGATAATGATAGCGATAGATTACAAATAAAACATAGTAAAAATATTTAAAAATATTTAAAGAAAATAAATATATCTCAAACAATAACTCCAATAATAATTTTATATTTTTATATTTATATTTTATTTATTTATGTATTTTTCTTTTCTTTCCATATAAATCGCATAACAACTACAAGTTACTACCTAAAGCCGGTGCCTATGTTGTTTAATAATATACATACATTAAACTTTATAAAATATAAATATTATTCGTTTTCGTACGAGAAAGTAGAATGGAAGCAAAAACTTTTTTGCACACTGTACATTGCCCAAACGACATTTGAGCCAGATGTCATGTGGATTCGCCTGATTCGCCTATATCAATAATATAATATTATATTGTACTAATAAATGTATGGCCAGTTTATTCCTTATACCTAGAAAACTACTGAACCGATCGGAATAATTATTATACCATTAGACACAGGGTGCTACCAAATATGTGGGTAGTTTGACATATATTGGTCCAATATCAGATAAGATAGCTAAAATATTTAGGAAAAACAATATTAATGTGTCCTTCCGAACGAATCACAATGTTAGTCGGATATGTAATGGCAAAGATCGATTAAATAATTCCGAAAAATCCGGCGTTTATAAAATAAGTTGTGACACTTGCAACGGGGTATATATAGGTCAAACAGGTCGAAATTTCGAAATAAGATTAAAGGAACATATTGCCGCATTTAGGAATAATCATCCCGAAAAATCACACTTCGCGAAACATTTAATTGATACAGGTCACTCACTCTGAAACAATAATAATATTAATATTTTACATATTGTGAAAAAGGATTTCGCTTAAATGTGTTAGAGCAATTAGAAATAATAAAACACAAAAATAACATGTTTACATTGTTGAATGAACAAACAAATTTGGTCCCATCACCTTTGTTGCATGTCTCTTCCGGGGGTAATACGTCACAACAGCCGACCAATCACAGCACGTCATTTCATGGGACGAGGGTATAAAAGAGCGGCTTCCGGCTCATTTGATCATTCTTGTCTCGGCCCCCGCGCCGAGCAGACTACTACACGCGCCTGTGCTCACGCTCCGCTACGCCGCCACGCTACGCCCAGTGCTACGCTACGCAGCTCCGCTACGTGTGGTACGAGGTATACGCTACGCCAAGTTCGACTGGTTACGTCGAATTCGTTCCGGCCCGCAGCTTGTTTACAGCAATTTTTGTTGTAGTAAGTGAGTTGCGTGCCATCGCGGTTGAGCTGAAGGATACCTAACGGTGACAACTAACTCGGCTAACGTTGACCCGGTGCGTTTCTCAGGCCTCCTGACCTGAGAGAAACCGGACGACCCGATCCCATTGCACTTGGGCTTTCCCAAGGGTGACGGTTCGCGGCTATAACCATTAGGGATAGCCGCGCCACCACTTCCAACCCCCGTTGCTCCCTGCCCTCGGCGGGGAGGCTTCTTCATTAGTATGGCTCCATCAACGGACCCTCGTAACGCCATTATAATCCAGATTGCGGCTTTGCTTAAAGCCGCAAACATCCAATTCGACCAATCGCTAGCCGATAGCCTCTCCTCCGTGGTCAACACCCCAAGTCAGCCCCTTGCTGACTCTCCCGCGTCCCCCGATGAGCCCTCCGCTCACAAACCCGCGCCCGAGGACATGGAGTTCTCCGACTCCGCCTCCTGCGGCCGAAAGCGGCCAGTCCAGTCCTCCTCTGAGGACTCTGACAACGGAACCGTCACTGGCTCCGTTGTCAACACCTCCCGTTGTCCCTCTGGAGAACCTTTCAAACTGGTTCAATCCAGGAAGAAGCGCCAATCCAAGCGCTCAGCCACCACGTCGGACAACGTACTCTCCGCGGTAACCCCTGTCCCTCTAATGTCTCTCGACATTAGCTTGCCCGAGGTCTCTGTCACCTCTTCTATGAAGCCAGCCACGCGCTGCACGCCTGTCCTCCCTGCAAATAAGCCCCCACCGCCTATCTTCATACGAGACAAGGCAAAGTGGACTTATGTTGCACAGCTCTGCGCCGACAAAAAGGTGCAATACACCCGAGCCACAAACACGGGTGAAGCCATCCGCGTAGTCGTCCCGACTACGGAGGACTTCCGAGTCCTCACTCGTCTCCTCACTCATAAGAGTGTTGCTTATCACACCTATGCGCTCCCGGAAGAGTGCAAAGTGAAAGCCATCCTACGTGGCGTCCCATATGTACTCCCCAGTGAGATCATCCTAGAGGACCTGACCAAGCAAGGGTTCAAGGCCGAGGCTGTACACAAAATGTACAGCCGATCCGGCAGGAAATACCCACTGGCTCTGGTCATCCTCACCAATGTCCCCGAGTCGAGGGAAATCTTCAAGAGAGAGCTCATCGTATGTGGGCTCTCAAACATCCGTGTTGAAGCTCCACACAGACGGGGCTTCCCAGGGCAGTGCCATCGCTGCCAGCTTTATGGCCACGCAGCTGCAAACTGCTCAGCCCCGCCTAGGTGCGTCAAGTGCCTAGAGCCACACACAACCAAGGAGTGCAAACGCACCCGCGATGCGGAGACTCCTCCAGCTTGCGTCCTTTGTGGGCAGGAAGGACATCCCGCGAACTACCGCGGATGTCCCCGCGCCCCTCGTCCCTCAGTATCGAAGCCTGCTAAGAAGCAGTCTTCAAAACCAGGGCCACCTCCGGCCACTGGCACGAACTTCCCTCAACTGAGGAAGAGGACAACCGGGCCTTTACTCTCCACTTCTCGGAGACAAGCAGCCCCGATCTCCCAGACATCCAATGTCAATTCCCGCCCTGTGCAAGTCACCCCGAGTGGCCGCAGATGGGCAACACCTACCCAACCAGACTCAGGAGTGCAAAACCCCCTGAGTTTCTTGAAGAATGGAGAATTCGATATTAAAGAATTCAACATTCTCGCCAACAAATTTAAATCAGCTAGGTCTCCTGCTGAGCGCCTGGTTGCAATAATAGAGCACCAAGACCTGGTGAATTCTTTGCACTAATGTCCCAATCGCGTAACGCTTCATCACCGAACATGGGGCGAGTGAAGCCTCAGGGCTTATCACTTGTCTCATTCAATACGCGCGGCCTGCGCACCAACCTCCCAGAGATTAAGGAATTTGTTCGCAATAAGGACATCGACCTATTGCTTATCCAAGAAACATTCCTTAAACCCGACGCTTCAAAGGGATTATCGATCCCTTCCTACTCTCTTGTACACAATGGCAGAGCCGACGACCGTCGTGGCGGAGGCACAGCCATTTACTACAAGAAATCCCTTCATTGCTCGCAAATCGCTACTCCAGTGCTTACCAACATGGAAGCAACCGTCTGTCAGTTGGGCATGTCAGGTCATCCGTCTCTGATCATAGCCTCAATCTACCTCCCTACTCTCAAGATCCCTCTCCAGAGCGACCTTGAGACTCTCCTCTCTCTAGGTGACTCAGTCATCTTGTTTGGGGATTTCAACTCCAAACACACTGACTGGAAGTGCCTATCCACAAACGGGAATGGCATCAAGCTCCGCCGTCTAGTTAGGTCTATGGACTTAGACGTCCTAAGTCCCACCTCTCCAACGCACTACCCGGATAACGTAGCACACTCCCCCGATATTTTAGACATCGCCTTGGTCAAGGGTGTCACTCTTAATTTAAGGGCGATTGAACCACTCGATGACCTGGGCTCCGACCATCGTCCAGTCTCCCTCAAGCTCGGGCCCCATGCCCCCACTCCTACCACCATACACCCTAAAACCCTCACCAACTGGGAGGGTTATAGGGAGTCTCTTGCATCAACTTTTGATGCCCACAATTCACCGTATGCAATCTCGTCCAACTATTTCGATAGTACGGATAAGATTGACATCACGGTAAAAGCACTTACTCAAACAGTGCAGTCCGCTCTCCATGACAACGAGCGGGTGGTTAAGGTTAACAGCCATAAGCTCCCGCTTGATGTCATGAACCTCATTAGAGCCAAGAATGCAGCTCTCAGAAGAGCCGCCAAGTACCCAACGCCCAACTATAGGTCACGCGCTAACTTCCTCCAGAGCCAAGTTAGGTTACGTCTCTCCGAATTGAGGAATTCCAATTGGGATTCACTCATGGAGAACATATCCCCTTCACACCAGGCGTATTACAAAGTGGCGAAAGCCCTTCGTACTGACGCAATATTCCACACTCCGCCTTTGATACGCCCCGACGGCAGTACAGCTTTCGAGGACAGGGATAAAGCGGAGTGTTTTGCTGAAAGCATTGCTTCACAATGCTCACCCAGCACTTCTTCTTTCGAACCCCTCCACGTAGCGTCGGTGGAGAATGAGGTCAGCCGTCTGAACTCAATGCCTCTCACCGACGATCCCATTTCAACTTCTGTAGAGGAGGTTAAATCCATCATCCGTGGATTAAAACCTCGGAAAGCTCCAGGAGCCGACGGTATTTCCAACCTGGCGCTTAAACACTTCCCCGAGCAGGTGATCTTCTTTCTTGTCCTCCTCTTCAACGCCTGCCTCGACCACTGCTTCTTTCCAACCGCTTGGAAAGAGGCCATAGTTATAGGGATCCCTAAACCAGGAAAACCCCTCAATATCCCCTCCAACCATCGCCCCATCAGCCTCCTCAAGGCTATGGGGAAAGTCTTTGAACGGGTTATTCTGTTCCGTATGAGAAAGCATCTCTTTCCAACGGACGGCCCTCCCTTAATAATAAATCAACAATTCGGCTTTCGTGCTAAACACTCTTGTCCTCAGCAAGTCCACCGCATTGTAGAGTACATCTACAGCGGGTTCTATCCCAAACGTAAGAAGACAATCGCTGTCTTCTTCGACGTCGCCAAGGCTTTTGACAAAGTCTGGCACGAAGGCCTAATATATAAACTCCACGCTCTAGGCCTCCCATCCCGATTAGTCCGCATAGTAGCTTCTTATCTTCACAAACGTACCTTTCGTTTCAGACACGAAGGTGTCCTCTCCTCCCCTCGCCTGCTCACGGCTGGGGTACCACAGGGCTCAGTGCTCTCACCACTTCTATACATATCGTATACCAACGATATTCCCATCCCTAGAAATGGAGTCCAACTCTCTCTTTTCGCTGACGATACCGCTCTCTACGTCCAGTCCCAACAGATATCTTCAGTCCTCTCCAGGCTCCAACGCTCAGTTAATGAGCTAGGTGACTGGTTTAGGAAATGGCGTATTGAGGTCAACCCGGATAAAAGCTCCGCAGTCCGTTTTGATTTTAAGCGCAGACGCTTCTGCCGGGATCGACCCATTCATCTATTAGGCTCCCCTATCCCATTCAGGTCCACAACCAAGTACTTGGGTGTGACCCTCGACTCCCAACTCACCTTCAGGCCTCACGTCAAGAAGGTGACCGGAACCGCCCGCTTCTATCTGTACCGCCTAAACAGTATGTTAGGTAGGCACAGTAAAATGTCTTTTAGGAACAAGCGAACACTCTTCAAGGTTTGCATTCGACCGGTTTTGACTTACGCCGCTCCAGTTTTCGCTCATGCGAAACCCAATATTATAAACAAACTACAAACAGTTCAATCCATTTTCTGCCGTAAGGCTGTCAATGCCCACTGGTGTGTTAGAAACGCAGACCTTCACCGGGACTTAGAGCTCCCCACCATCCAACAACACCTTAAGTGCTTGTCTGAAACTTTCTTTAAGTCCTCAGACAATCACCCAAATCCCCTGATTAAGGAGGCAGCGGATTATACCGCCTCCCCCTCCTTCACGTCATCAAGTCAGGAGGCCCAGACACGCCCTCTCCGATCCCCCTAACAAACTCTCGTCTGACCTGGAACGCCTCTTGGCATCCGGGGACAATCAGACGCACTCACCTCTATTTTGTGATCATCCTTCTGATGTGACTAGTCCCAATTAGATAGCCCCCCTTTGTGCAATATCCCAGCGGAAACTCCATAGGGAGTGCCGCTTGCGCCTCTCTCTCCCCATGAGAAGGTCGCCTTCGATGTAGGCTTAGAGGGCACCTGCCCAAAGCCAACTGCAGGTGGTGTTTAGTGGGTAGGCACCTAGGTTTCACGTGAGTCCCACATAACCAACGCAGACTTAGGCTGCGTTGGCATGCACCACCATTGCATGAGCATTCACCACCTCCCTCCCGTCGTTATCCCGGAGGGTAGCCCATTCCCTTGCTTGGGCGCAAAAAAAAAAAAAAAAAAAAAACAAAAACGCCTACTTCAATAAATTTTCTTGTAGTCTTATCTGGAACCTATTTTTTTACTTAAACGACATTTCATTACATATTATGATAATTCATACAATGAGCAGGCGCAAGGTATTGCTGGGTCAGCACTTGTCTTCTGTAAAAAAAATTGTAACAATTCTGGTAAAATATATTAAATTTAATTACATGTTGCGATTTATAAAATAATTGACCAAAAGCAAAAACTTACTTTCAAGTATTTTCTGGTGCCAAAAATACTTCAAAAAGTGCACTAGATAAAGTATTTTTTCTAGTTCCAAAAGTGGTGTAAACAGTAACCATTTGACCGAGTGCAACGCAGAGCTGCTCGAATTGTCGGAGACGCAGTGCTCTGTGAACCGCTAGATAACTTGGCGTTGCGTAGGGACGTCGCTTCATTGTGTGTTTTCTACCGCATTTATCACGGGGAGTGTTTCGAAGAGCTGTATGATTTGGACACATTCGTGTTGTGTTCCAACACAGTGGGGTTTTCAAGGAACTTTCTTCCACGTACAACAAAGCTGTGAAATGAGCTTCCTTGTGCGGTGTTTCCGGGACGATACGACATGATCAAAAAAAGTGCGTACATTTTTTTAAAGGGCCGGCAACGCTCTAGCGGTTTCTCTGGTATTGCAGGAGAATGTGGGCGGCGGTGATCACTTAACATCAGATGACCCGTACGCTCGTTTGTCACCTCTTCCATATAAAAAATCAATAAGATAAAGTATCCCCAACAACTAGCTTATATTGTTGTGGTATGTGTATTTTGAAGTGAGTTCAATGAATATGCCATTTTACTTTATTTATTTTATAATTTTATTGTTTTTTACTTTAAAAATGTAAACTTAAAACAGAACCTTAACATTGATATGATTATCATAATATGATTCTCGTTTCGATCTTTAATAACAGAAAAAACAATGGATACGAGTATAGTACCTAATTCTGCATCTATAGATTAGGTTTAGTTTCACAAATTAATGTGAGAAAATATGAATTAAGAAAAGCTAAATATTAAATTTATTATCACATAATTACCTGGTAGCTTTCACTTTTTTAAATTCAGTAGAAATAAAATCAGAGTTTGAAAAAAAATCACTTTCAGTCATTGCAAATAATAATTATACAGATCATTCAATAATAAAAACCGACATAAAATGTTATATATTATATTGCTCATATTTATCTAGACTTTGACGTCACACTTGTTATGTATTGCCTTACGATAGTTATACATTGATCATTCCTATTATTTATTCTTAATACATAATATTTCTTCTACACTTATTATTTACTCTTAGTACTTAATTATATTAAACATTTATATCGTAATGACTCTGTTTATGTATTTTTCCCAAATCGTAATCAGTACGTAATTAGTAACGATCCTTAGCATTGTTTAATATATTGTTTACTGTTCCCATGTTTAGTTATCTTCAATACATTAGTTAAGTACACTCCTTTGGCATAATATAAGCTCTAGCTAGAGCTATAGCAGTTAGTCGATACTTCAATGTCTTAGATATAACTTGTAAATTTTGAATCATTATAATAAATATTTTTTTAAAACAAGTTTTCTTCTAGTCACCTAACAAATTTGGCGCAGTCGGTAGGATCTCGCGTGATCCACTTCGTGAAAAACGGAAGAAGAAACCAACGTACAAACGCACCGGGACACACATCGCCCATCGCAGAAAACGTACGGTAGCCACAGGCTTTTAAGCGTTTCGCCGGACCATGCAGCTCCTGATTTTACTGTTATTGTGGTGAGTGGCTTAACTTGTTGCTCTATTTTCTGATTCCATATCCTATTGTTTCCTATTCCTATTAATAATATTATCTACGTGTATTATTGTTTAAATCTAGGCATACTCTTTCATACTACTTCAAACTCAAACGATTTACAAATTTTTGTTATATCACTAACAAAAACATTTCAAAATGAGTAAACCAGAAGTCAAAATCAATACAGAAGTAGATCTTAAGGTACTACTACAACTAATTCCTGATTTCGACACGTCACAAAGTTCAGAAGAGTATCGATTCATTCGTTCTTGCGACGCCGCAATCTTGTTAGCCTCCATTCAGCAGCAACAACTTCTTTTAATTTACACATTAAATAAAATAAAAGGTCCCGGTTCCTCTGATGTCCATGTTAAACAATATGTTACTTGGGACGACTTAAAATCATTTTTAATTCAAAAATATTCCCAAACAAAAACGTTAGGTCACTTGACCCTAGAACTCCAATCCTTATTTCAAAAACCCAATGAATCAGTAACGGATTATTTCCTTCACGTTGACCTATGTAGAAGTAAAATAATTGAAAAACTAACAACGGAAATTTTAGATAATACCCTGGAGGGTCGTAAGACCACTACCGAAGAGATAGCCTTAAATGTGTTTGTAAATGGTCTAAGCTCCGATATAGGTATAGGTAATGCTACGAACTAGGGCTTTTACCAACCTATCAGACGCGGGTAACTTCGCTATACAAGAAGACAAAATTCGGAAAATGAATCTTGCTAGACAGTCTTTATATAGAAATGTATCTATCCCTGCTATTTCCATACCTTCACCTAACAAAAACTCACAATATAGTTATAACACACCCACATCTCAGTTCCAAATAAGTAATAAAAAATTTTCAATTATTGCAAAAAACCTGGTCATCTAATCGCTGAATGTCGAAAAAGAGCCTACAATAACAATTTAAAAAAGAACCACTTACATCCCTCAACATTTAGTCACCGTACATTACCTACACAATCACAAGAAAATAACGAACATTCAAAACATATCATTCATTTAAACTCACAAGCGGCCGAGGAGATGGGCTTATCCTTGGAAACCGCTTTAGTACCCTGCTCCAATGCCCAAACACAGTCTTGGAACCCTGTAATCCAACAGGAACTGAACAACAACCTGGAAAACCTACAACTTTAAAGAAGGTTCAGTTGATAACAGTTATCAAACAAACTAAAATACCCTTCAAATCCAGTCCATCGGAGACAAACGAAAATCATCTTGACCGAAACAGATAAGTCACAAAGTAATGTATATTCACAAACAAATTCAGTCTATCGGAGACAGTTTCGTGATGCATGCACACAAACAGATGACTTGACTAGCCGGTTTCAAAATACTAAATCTGAATGCACTAAATTAATCCAATTCAATACCGAACTCACTAACTCTGAAACAAATTCTAAAAATAATATCTCTCATAACTTACTACCTCATGAAACTCCTAAATCCAATACACACAAATCTAAATCAAGTCAAAATCCCAAATCAAAGAGAATATCTAAATTAAAAATAAACAAAGAAATTTCACCTGAATCATACAATATTTCCTCGCTCAACGTTCCTCCAGAAAATCTTTTACATTGCAAATTTCATATCCATGGCGTACCAGTAACATTATTAGTTGATACCGGTGCCGCTATATCTATCATTAAGAGAGATAAGATCGGTAACAACACGATCAATCCTTCTAATAAAGTTTCAATTATTGGCATCTCTAACTCAAAATCTACAATACAAACTTACGGCACTTCCGAAATTTCTCTTGATGATTTCCCTAAACATAAATTTCATATAGCCGATCTCAATATAATTGCTGACGGTATCCTAGGGAACGACTTCATGTCTTAATTCAATGTTAACATCTATGTCCAATCAAAAACTATGCGAATACGTAATAAGTCTTTTAAACTCCTTTTCCTTGATAAAATACCAAAGAAGGAAGACACTAAGCAATTTATAGGACAAAGATCAGAAACAGTTATTGCTATGCTAATCATCTTCCAGACGGTCCTGCTATTGTTGAAAAACAAACAATTGGCGACGATTTGACTATCCCTAATGCACTCGTCAACATTAAAGATAACAAATTCCTAATTGCTTGTGTAAACTCCAGGAATCAAAACAAATTCATTTCCGTTCCTTATATCAATGTCAGTTCATTTAATGAACAAACAAACCTAATTAGTTACTCTGTAAACTCCATGAACACAGGAAACAATAACAATTTCTTATCAAAAGAAAAGATTAATAAACTTATTAGACGTGATCACTTAAACGACGAAGAATGTAAATCATTAGATAAGATTGTTTCCAACTATGCAGACATATTTTACACTGAGGGTGACCCCCTAACATTCACGAATCACACCAAGCATTCAATTCCCACAACATCAGAGACACCCATTAATACAAAAACGTGTAGATTTCCCTTTGTACACCAACAAGAAGTAAAATCACAGGTAGACAAAATGTTAGATCAAAACACAATACGACCTAGTACATCACCTTGGAGTAGCCCTATTTGGGTAGTGCCCAAAAAGATGCCTCTGGAAAACAAAAATGGAGAGTTGTTATAGATTATCGTAAGCTTAATGACATTACAATAGGAGATTCATATCCCTTGCCTAATATTAGGGATATATTAGATAAATTAGGACACTCAGTATATTTTACGACTCTAGATCTTGCTTCAAGTTTTCATCAAATAGAGCTTAACCCTACAGATATCCCTAAAACCGCATTTAACACACCTTACGGACATTATGAGTTTTTAAGAATGCCATTTGGCTTGAAGAATGCCCCTGCCACGTTCCAAAGGGCAATAGACTGCGTTCTTTATGGTCTTCAAGGTGAACGATGTTTTGTTTACCTTGATGACATTGTAGTTTTTGCATCTAGCCTCCAAGAACATGAGCAGAAACTTAACGAAGTCTTTGGTCGCTTGAGACAACATGGGTTAAAGGTTCAACCAGATAAATGCGAGTTCCTGAGAAAAGAAGTTGCTTATTTCGGTCACATCGTCTCGAGTGAAGGCGTAAAGCCTAATCCTGAAAAGGTTAAGGCCGTCAAAGATTTTCCAATCCCAAAATCATGCAAAGACATAAAATCCTTCCTCGGTCTTGCAGGTTATTACCGCAGATTTATACCAAATTTTAGTAAAATCACTAAACCTATGACGGGTCTTCTAAAAAAGGACGTTCCTTTCATTTGGAGTGTAGAACAACAGCAGGCTTTAGACACTTGCAAAGATATACTCACTACCGTTCCCGTTTTGCAATATCCAGATTTTAGCAAGGAATTCGTTTTAACAACCGATGCCTCTATTCATGCAATTGGAGCAATACTTTCTCAAGGTGAAATTGGCAAAGATTTGCCAATCCCGTACGCTTCACGTACTCTCAACAAAGCAGAATCCAACTATTCAACAATTGAACGCGAATTACTAGCAATCGTATGGGCAGTAAAACACTTTCGCCCTTATTTGTTTGGTAGAAGATTCAAAATTGTGACTGATCATAAACCTCTTACCTGGCTATTTTCAATCAAAGACCCAGGTAGCCGTCTTGTTCGCTGCAGACTGAAATTAGAAGAGTAAGATTATGAAATTATATATAAAGCTGGTAAAATCAATACCAATGCTGACGCGCTCTCACGACCACCAATTTTTAACACCAACACAATTGACCACAAGATCAATACTTCAGATCCAAAAATTACTTCTGAAGATTATCTACAAACTAATTACGAACGTTTCTCCGAAATCTCATCTCATAATCTCGATACCTCAAAACTGAAACTTTCACCAGATAGACTCCTAGACCCCCGACACAAAAACATCTTTGTTCCCATATCCTGTGAACTCTCCGACTTAAACGAGATCTATAAAGAAGCTATAAATTCATGTTCACAAATAAACCCATATCTCGAAAAATCTAGATCTCTTTATGACACCGATCTCTTAATCTCAAATGAAAACCAGAACACATACTTTTCTTGCACACGACATTTTGATCCTTGGAACTCAGAAAGCTATTTTAAATCTTTAATGTCATGCCTTCAAGGAAACGATATAAGAGTACTTTATGTACCAGATCTCAAAAATGATAAGACATGTAAACTCAACGGAAATGAACAATTACACATAACGGCATATCTAGCCGAATATTTCGATTGTCATATAACAATATGTGAGAATAGAGTCCGTATTCCAAGTCCCGACGAAATTTCGAACATTCTTAAAATGTACCATGATGAACCCCTTTCAGGACACCGCGGTGTCATTGACACTACACGGAAAATCCGTGATGACTATTTTTGGAAAGGAATGACGAACGATATTAAAAATTATATTGACTCATGTCTTGTCTGCCAACGAAATAAAGTTCAAAGAAAATCCTTTCAAGCTCCTATGGTTATAACCTCTCAATCAACTGAACCTTTCGAAAGAGTTTCTATGGACCTAGTTTCTTATTCCGACATAAGCAATAGCAATAATAAGTATGTCCTCACGCTACAGGACGAACTTACAAAATATGTCCAAGCATACCCACTTCCAAACAAAGAAGCTCTTAGCGTTGCCAAACAATTAATTCATTTTTGCCAACACTACGGTGTACCTAAACGCTTCCACTCTGACCAAGGCTCTGAATTCATGAATAATGTAATGAAACAACTCATGAAATACTTGGGGTCCAACCACACGTTTAATACAGCCTATCACCCACAAACCAACGGTTTCCAGAGAAAGGTTTACGTTTCCACATTACGTGATCATATTCGCATGTATCACAACAGAAATCTTAGAAACTGGGATCAAATCATACCATTTGCAATCATGTGTCATAACACTTCTGTTTATAATTCTACAGGCTTTACCCCACACGAACTTCTATTCGGATTTAAACCTCGTCAATTTTATTCAATAAAATCTATTCCAGAATATACAGCATGTGACTACTTAAAGGACTTAAATGAACGCCTGAAGGTTGCGAGAGACTCCGCTTTACGTAATGTTCAATCTATGAAGGAAAAAGCCAAAGAGCGTTATGTCAGTCAAATCAAAAATATAATTAACTTCCAAATTGGTAGCCAAGTAATGCTAAGAAATCCAAATCCTAACAATCTGGATGCTAAATGGGACGGCCCGTACGATATAATACGGGTAGGTTTTAATGAAAACTATGTTATTCGAAAAGCTGGCAAAAATCAGCTAGTTCATGCGAATAGATTAAGACCCTTTGCTACCCAAGAAACAATTAGAAATTAATTCATATTTTTATTTTTGTTTATAAATTTTAGACTAATAAAAGTTATATCTTATCATAATTAAATTAATTACAACATATACGTTGCAGGGCCAGCCATCTCGCAACAGCCCAAAACCTTCCCCCAAAATCCAATTCATTTAACGAATTGATTAATAATCCTTATATCAGTTTCATCATCGGTTCTATCATAAAATTTATATTATATATTATTTTATACAAAATGTACAAATTTATAAAATCTTTTAATAAACAATATAGGCTTAAATCAAATAAATTTAACGAGACTGTTTCGTCTCTTTCAAGGCAATCGCCGCTGCCGAAACCAATATAAAAATTACCCAACCATTACCATCTCCTTCAAGTTTATTCTTTCTAGAAGAAGGTTCAATTTTTCCTTCAGACGAGTCATGGAAACTTGTCATATATCGAGACCTTAAACCATTATTTGTCGCTCATGAATCTCTGCTCCGATTATCTAATAAATTCCAATCTATATCAAATGAACACCCCGACTTCCCCAATGTGCAATCAACAAAATCATATCTAAAAACAAACATAGGACAAATCGAAAATCGAATATCAGAATTAAATATGTATTTAGGTACCGAAATTCGAGACAAAAAAGAGAGTTGTTTGATGCCCTAAGTTCTGTTCTTAAGTGGCTTATAGGAACACCAGATGCAAGTGAAGCGCAAAGATACAACGAATGCATCGATGCACTTGAGAAACGTGAACTAGACTTATCAACACTCATGCAAAAGCAGATTCAAATTAACATCATCAACGATCCTAAATTTTAACGAAACTATTTTTAAAATTGCAATAGATGAACAAATTATAAATGAAAACATAAATCGACTGAACGAGTACATAAATTCCACTGAAACTATTTTATTTGATATTAAATTCAGTGAAGATATCTCTTCAATTTCTCTACAAATTTTAGAATTACTTACAAATTTAGATAGCGAAATTAATTATTGTCTCTCTAGTATACTATTTGCAAAAATCTAATACGATCCACCCTTCAATAATATCTCTTCAAAAACTTTATACAGAACTTCTACTAACAAGCAACTTAAGAACTAACAGACGTCTAGTATCCCCTGTAATCATAGAAAACATTCATACAATTTTAGATTCCTCCAGATTATCTGCATATGTCTATTCAAATCGATTAGTTTATATACTAGAATTTCCAAGGAGTGTACTTAACTAATGTATTGAAGATAACTAAATTCATTCCTATTATTTACTCTTAGTACTTAATTATATTAAACATTTATATCGTATTGACTCTGTTTATGTATTTTTCCTAAATCGTAATCAGTACGTAATTCGTAACGACCCTTAGCATTGTTTAATATATTGTTTACTGTTCCCATGTTTAGTTATCTTCATTCGTTGCATCTTTTTTTTCATTCATTTTTTCGTTCATATCGATGCATTCGTTGTATCTTTGCGCTTCACTTGCATCTGGTGTTCCTATAAGCCACTTAAGAACAGAACTTAGGGCATCAAACAACTCTCTTTTTTGTCTCGAATTTCGGTACCTAAATACATATTTAATTCTGATATTCGGTTTTCGATTTGTCCTATGTTTGTTTTTAGATATGATTTTGTTGATTGCACATTGGGGAAGTCGGGGTGTTCATTTGATATAGATTGGAATTTATTAGATAATCGGAGCAGAGATTCATGAGCGACAAATAATGGTTTAAGGTCTCGATATATGACAAGTTTCCATGACTCGTCTGAAGGAAAAATTGAACCTTCTTCTAGAAAGAATAAACTTGAAGGAGATGGTAATGGTTGGGTAATTTTTATATTGGTTTCGGCAGCGGCGATTGCCTTGAAAGAGACGAAACAGTCTCGTTAAATTTATTTGATTAAAGCCTATATTGTTTATTAAAAGATTTTATAAATTTGTACATTTTGTATAAAATAATATATAATATAAATTTTATGATAGAACCGATGATGAAACTGATATAAGGATTATTAATCAATTCGTTAAATGAATTGGATTTTGGGGGAAGGTTTTGGGCTGTTGCGAGATGGCTGGGCCTGCAACGTATATGTTGTAATTAATTTAATTATGATAAGATATAACTTTTATTAGTCTAAAATTTATAAACAAAAATAAAAATATGAATTAATTTCTAATTGTTTCTTGGGTAGCAAAGGGTCTTAATCTATTCGCATGAACTAGCTGATTTTTGCCAGCTTTTCGAATAACATAGTTTTCATTAAAACCTACCCGTATTATATCGTACGGGCCGTCCCATTTAGCATCCAGATTGTTAGGATTTGGATTTCTTAGCATTACTTGGCTACCAATTTGGAAGTTAATTATATTTTTGATTTGACTGACATAACGCTCTTTGGCTTTTTCCTTCATAGATTGAACATTACGTAAAGCGGAGTCTCTCGCAACCTTCAGGCGTTCATTTAAGTCCTTTAAGTAGTCACATGCTGTATATTCTGGAATAGATTTTATTGAATAAAATTGACGAGGTTTAAATCCGAATAGAAGTTCGTGTGGGGTAAAGCCTGTAGAATTATAAACAGAAGTGTTATGACACATGATTGCAAATGGTATGATTTGATCCCAGTTTCTAAGATTTCTGTTGTGATACATGCGAATATGATCACGTAATGTGGAAACGTAAACCTTTCTCTGGAAACCGTTGGTTTGTGGGTGATAGGCTGTATTAAACGTGTGGTTGGACCCCAAGTATTTCATGAGTTGTTTCATTACATTATTCATGAATTCAGAGCCTTGGTCAGAGTGGAAGCGTTTAGGTACACCGTAGTGTTGGCAAAAATGAATTAATTGTTTGGCAACGCTAAGAGCTTCTTTGTTTGGAAGTGGGTATGCTTGGACATATTTTGTAAGTTCGTCCTGTAGCGTGAGGACATACTTATTATTGCTATTGCTTATGTCGGAATAAGAAACTAGGTCCATAGAAACTCTTTCGAAAGGTTCAGTTGATTGAGAGGTTATAACCATAGGAGCTTGAAAGGATTTTCTTTGAACTTTATTTCGTTGGCAGACAAGACATGAGTCAATATAATTTTTAATATCGTTCGTCATTCCTTTCCAAAAATAGTCATCACGGATTTTCCGTGTAGTGTCAATGACACCGCGGTGTCCTGAAAGGGGTTCATCATGGTACATTTTAAGAATGTTCGAAATTTCGTCGGGACTTGGAATACGGACTCTATTCTCACATATTGTTATATGACAATCGAAATATTCGGCTAGATATGCCGTTATGTGTAATTGTTCATTTCCGTTGAGTTTACATGTCTTATCATTTTTGAGATCTGGTACATAAAGTACTCTTATATCGTTTCCTTGAAGGCATGACATTAAAGATTTAAAATAGCTTTCTGAGTTCCAAGGATCAAAATGTCGTGTGCAAGAAAAGTATGTGTTCTGGTTTTCATTTGAGATTAAGAGATCGGTGTCATAAAGAGATCTAGATTTTTCGAGATATGGGTTTATTTGTGAACATGAATTTATAGCTTCTTTATAGATCTCGTTTAAGTCGGAGAGTTCACAGGATATGGGAACAAAGATGTTTTTGTGTCGGGGGTCTAGGAGTCTATCTGGTGAAAGTTTCAGTTTTGAGGTATCGAGATTATGAGATGAGATTTCGGAGAAACGTTCGTAATTAGTTTGTAGATAATCTTCAGAAGTAATTTTTGGATCTGAAGTATTGATCTTGTGGTCAATTGTGTTGGTGTTAAAAATTGGTGGTCGTGAGAGCGCGTCAGCATTGGTATTGATTTTACCAGCTTTATATATAATTTCATAATCTTACTCTTCTAATTTCAGTCTGCAGCGAACAAGACGGCTACCTGGGTCTTTGATTGAAAATAGCCAGGTAAGAGGTTTATGATCAGTCACAATTTTGAATCTTCTACCAAACAAATAAGGGCGAAAGTGTTTTACTGCCCATACGATTGCTAGTAATTCGCGTTCAATTGTTGAATAGTTGGATTCTGCTTTGTTGAGAGTACGTGAAGCGTACGGGATTGGCAAATCTTTGCCAATTTCACCTTGAGAAAGTATTGCTCCAATTGCATGAATAGAGGCATCGGTTGTTAAAACGAATTCCTTGCTAAAATCTGGATATTGCAAAACGGGAACGGTAGTGAGTATATCTTTGCAAGTGTCTAAAGCCTGCTGTTGTTCTACACTCCAAATGAAAGGAACGTCCTTTTTTAGAAGACCCGTCATAGGTTTAGTGATTTTACTAAAATTTGGTATAAATCTGCGGTAATAACCTGCAAGACCGAGGAAGGATTTTATGTCTTTGCATGATTTTGGGATTGGAAAATCTTTGACGGCCTTAACCTTTTCAGGATTAGGCTTTACGCCTTCACTCGAGACGATGTGACCGAAATAAGCAACTTCTTTTCTCAGGAACTCGCATTTATCTGGTTGAACCTTTAACCCATGTTGTCTCAAGCGACCAAAGACTTCGTTAAGTTTCTGCTCATGTTCTTGGAGGCTAGATGCAAAAACTACAATGTCATCAAGGTAAACAAAACATCGTTCACCTTGAAGACCATAAAGAACGCAGTCTATTGCCCTTTGGAACGTGGCAGGGGCATTCTTCAAGCCAAATGGCATTCTTAAAAACTCATAATGTCCGTAAGGTGTGTTAAATGCGGTTTTAGGGATATCTGTAGGGTTAAGCTCTATTTGATGAAAACTTGAAGCAAGATCTAGAGTCGTAAAATATACTGAGTGTCCTAATTTATCTAATATATCCCTAATATTAGGCAAGGGATATGAATCTCCTATTGTAATGTCATTAAGCTTACGATAATCTATAACAACTCTCCATTTTTGTTTTCCAGAGGCATCTTTTTGGGCACTACCCAAATAGGGCTACTCCAAGGTGATGTACTAGGTCGTATTGTGTTTTGATCTAACATTTTGTCTACCTGTGATTTTACTTCTTGTTGGTGTACAAAGGGAAATCTACACGTTTTTGTATTAATGGGTGTCTCTGATGTTGTGGGAATTGAATGCTTGGTGTGATTCGTGAATGTTAGGGGGTCACCCTCAGTGTAAAATATGTCTGCATAGTTGGAAACAATCTTATCTAATGATTTACATTCTTCGTCGTTTAAGTGATCACGTCTAATAAGTTTATTAATCTTTTCTTTTGATAAGAAATTGTTATTGTTTCCTGTGTTCATGGAGTTTACAGAGTAACTAATTAGGTTTGTTTGTTCATTAAATGAACTGACATTGATATAAGGAACGGAAATGAATTTGTTTTGATTCCTGGAGTTTACACAAGCAATTAGGAATTTGTTATCTTTAATGTTGACGAGTGCATTAGGGATAGTCAAATCGTCGCCAATTGTTTGTTTTTCAACAATAGCAGGACCGTCTGGAAGATGATTAGCATAGCAATAACTGTTTCTGATCTTTGTCCTATAAATTGCTTAGTGTCTTCCTTCTTTGGTATTTTATCAAGAAAAAGGAGTTTAAAAGACTTATTACGTATTCGCATAGTTTTTGATTGGACATAGATGTTAACATTGAATTAAGACATGAAGTCGTTCCCTAGGATACCGTCAGCAATTATATTGAGATCGGCTATATGAAATTTATGTTTAGGGAAATCATCAAGAGAAATTTCGGAAGTGCCGTAAGTTTGTATTGTAGATTTTGAGTTAGAGATGCCAATCATTGAAACTTTATTAGAAGGATTGATCGTGTTGTTACCGATTTTATCTCTCTTAATGATAGATATAGCGGCACCGGTATCAACTAATAATGTTACTGGTACGCCATGGATATGAAATTTGCAATGTAAAAGATTTTCTGGAGGAACGTTGAGCGAGGAAATATTGTATGATTCAGGTGAAATTTCTTTGTTTATTTTTAATTTAGATATTCTCTTTGATTTGGGATTTTGACTTGATTTAGATTTGTGTGTATTGGATTTAGGAGTTTCATGAGGTAGTAAGTTATGAGAGATATTATTTTTAGAATTTGTTTCAGAGTTAATGAGTTCGGTATTGAATTGGATTAATTTAGTGCATTCAGATTTAGTATTTTGAAACCGGCTAGTCAAGTCATCTGTTTGTGTGCATGCATCACGAAACTGTCTCCGATAGACTGAATTTGTTTGTGAATATACATTACTTTGTGACTTATCTGTTTCGGTCAAGATGATTTTCGTTTGTCTCCGATGGACTGGATTTGAAGGGTATTTTAGTTTGTTTGATAACTGTTATCAACTGAACCTTCTTTAAAGTTGTAGGTTTTCCAGGTTGTTGTTCAGTTCCTGTTGGATTACAGGGTTCCAAGACTGTGTTTGGGCATTGGAGCAGGGTATTAAAGCGGTTTCCAAGGATAAGCCCATCTCCTCGGCCGCTTGTGAGTTTAAATGATTGATATGTTTTGAATGTTCGTTATTTTCTTGTGATTGTGTAGGTAATGTACGGTGACTAAATGTTGAGGGATGTAAGTGGTTCTTTTTTAAATTGTTATTGTAGGCTCTTTTTCGACATTCAGCGATTAGATGACCAGGTTTTTTGCAATAATTGAAAATTTTTTATTACTTATTTGGAACTGAGATGTGGGTGTGTTATAACTATATTGTGAGTTTTTGTTAGGTGAAGGTATGGAAATAGCAGGGATAGATACATTTCTATATAAAGACTGTCTAGCAAGATTCATTTTCCGAATTTTGTCTTCTTGTGTAGCGAAGTTACCCGCGTCTGATAGGTTGGTAAAAGCCCTAGTTCGTAGCATTACCTAGACCTATATCGGAGCTTAGACCATTTACAAACACATTTAAGGCTATCTCTTCGGTAGTGGTCTTACGACCCTCCAGGGTATTATCTAAAATTTCCGTTGTTAGTTTTTCAATTATTTTACTTCTACATAGGTCAACGTGAAGGAAATAATCCGTTACTGATTCATTGGGTTTTTGAAATAAGGATTGGAGTTCTAGGGTCAAGTGACCTAACGTTTTTGTTTGGGAATATTTTTGAATTAAAAATGATTTTAAGTCGTCCCAAGTAACATATTGTTTAACATGGACATCAGAGGAACCGGGACCTTTTATTTTATTTAATGTGTAAATTAAAAGAAGTTGTTGCTGCTGAATGGAGGCTAACAAGATTGCGGCGTCGCAAGAACGAATGAATCGATACTCTTCTGAACTTTGTGACGTGTCGAAATCAGGAATTAGTTGTAGTAGTACCTTAAGATCTACTTCTGTATTGATTTTGACTTCTGGCTTACTCATTTTGAAATGTTTTTGTTAGTGATATAACAAAAATTTGTAAATCGTTTGAGTTTGAAGTAGTATGAAAGAGTATGCCTAGATTTAAACAATAATACACGTAGATAATATTATTAATAGGAATAGGAAACAATAGGATATGGAATCAGAAAATAGAGCAACAAGTTAAGCCACTCACCACAATAACAGTAAAATCAGGAGCTGCATGGTCCGGCGAAACGCTTAAAAGCCTGTGGCTACCGTACGTTTTCTGCGATGGGCGATGTGTGTCCCGGTGCGTTTGTACGTTGGTTTCATCTTCCGTGTTTCACGAAGTGGATCACGCGAGATCCTACCGACTGCGCCAAATTCGTTACGTGACCAGAAGAAAACTTGTTTTAAAAAATATTTATTATAATGATTCACAATTTACAAGTTATATCTAAGACATTGAAGTATCGACTAACTGCTATAGCTCTAGCTAGAGCTTATATTATGCTAAAAGAGTGTACTTAACTAATGTTTTGAAGATAACTAAACATGGGAACAGTAAACAATATATTAAACAATGCTAAGGGTCGTTACTAATTACGTACTGATTAAGATTTGGGAAAAATACATAAACAGAGTCATTATGATATAAATATTTAATATAATTAAGTACTAAGAGTAAATAATAAGTGTAGAAGAAATATTATGTATTAAGAGCAAATAGTAGGAATGATCAATGTATAACTATCGTAAGGCAATACATAACAACATAACCAATAGCATTGCGTTTCGATGTTTTATTTTTCGCTCGATTGCACTTTTGTTTATTTAATATTTATTTTTCAGCAAATAATTAATAAGAAAACAATATTTAAGATAAAATAAATAATAATAAAGATAAAAATAATAGTATTTGAACTAAATACAGTATGGAAATAAATGTACATACTTGTTAGTATATTTGCTGACGATATACCAAAAATTAACAAAATCCGTCAAAAAATAGACTTCATTTTGAGCAAATTTAAACGTTATGTAGTATTAGGTAACTGGGTCAATGATTCAATGAATATGAATATTTCAATATCATAAGACGGCGTTGCCGGTTTGCCGTGCAAAAGTTGAATAGCAGTGCTACGAAAGAAAAGCCGCCAGACCCGTGTATTTTATATCGTAAACACATAGTCCGATTTGGTCCGGCCGAACTATCGGACGCGGACCGGTAGCGGCCCATATTCGACGGTATGTCGCATGTCCATCGCACAACATTATTATTATCACCGTTCGGACCGGACTCAGCACGAAGGTCGACGGCGACCAGCTGGTGAGAGGCATCCAGCCACGCCCACCGGACCGTCCTATGGTACTTTTTAATACAAAAAGTAAACAGCTTCGTTAGTTTGTTTTTATAAATTATGAAGTAGTTTAGAGATGATTGTTATGAATAACAATTTATTACCTATTTGTAATTTAAAAGTAACCATCAAAAATCATACCAACTTGTTCCATACTCAGGAAATCATTCAGAAAACAGTAGTTTCGTAAGTATTAAATTTAAAAACTAAACTATTTTTACAAAACATATCCATTCATTAATTTATTAACTGTTAAAATTATTAAAACATTCGAATAACACAAAAATACTAGTTTTAATGCCTTGTTTAGGTTGTTGTTTAGTAATTGTAAATAAAGTATCGATAAACTAGAATAGTTTTTATCTTTGTTTTTTTAGCCATTTTAGTGTTTGTTGATTCAGTAATCAGTTTTCCGCTTACTTCCGAGATGTGTGTCCGATCTGTTAGAGTCCGTGAATCCAAGTGGGTGCCTTACGCAGGGCGCGATTGTTTTAAGTGACTGACTGTATTTATTAATTTAACTTTCTAAAAGTTCAAGTGAAATATTTAAATCAATTTTCATTTCTTCGCTATTTGTTAAGAGCTTGTTTACGAGAAGAGAAGAACTGATTTGGCGCTTGTGATCTACGTTGTCGCTCCTCGGGGGGTCAAAGTAGGTTGTCTAAACAGACAGTTCTATTTTTTTAATTCAATTTTGATATTTATTTTCTTTGAAAATTTCACTTCTGTAATTTAGGGACTTAAATTAAATAATTTATTTTACGATACTTCTGTGGACCAGTACCTACGACTTGTATTTTCAATTATTTCATATATACACAATCCATACTGTATACGTTTCATTCATATACCTTATTATTATTCAAATATGCTGAGCCTCCTCGAGTGTAAATTCCGATAAGATGCGTCTTTAATCAATTCGACACGAGGCATCCTCCGGAGATGTTGACTCGCCAAATTCTAGCAAGAGACTCTCGTGCAAGTGCTCATAACATTTGAATAATAATAAATACCATATCTTAAATAGAATCTCAATCATGACCATTCATGTTGTTTTAACAACAATAATTATTAATTTAATAATTACTAATGAATTGTTTACGTTATGTCGTGTGCCGTCTCTTTATGCATCATTACATTAAATGTAATTGAACATTTCATGTTACTATTGTTAATATTACCATTAACTGAACCTACTCGATGTTAGAAAAGCAAACACCTTTCGTCGCGTACACAAAGTTAAGTAAAAATTCAATAAATAAAGATTTCAGAGAAACGTGAATCAAACAGATTTAACTACAGAGAGCGATCAAATTTTTCATTCAATAATTTTGATCCCAAGTGTTAATAACGCTATTGAACGTCAAAACTATCACCTATTCGAAAATGTTATGCCTCAGAGATGAGAGGAACGGGCACAAGAAACTCAGCGAACCTTTTTTTTTTTTAATATTTTTTAAGTAGCCTCTGAGAGCGGTCGCTCAATTCCCAATCTGTGGTATCATTACGAAATTTATTATGACATATTAACCTTTACCACATATACGCTTCAAACAATTATTTTAAAAAACTCTGTTCCTTATGTATACAGTCATAAACATACCGTCCGTTACTACTTATATTATACAATTTAAGTTTTATGGACATGTGCCAATAAATGCACTATATGCTGTCATTATACAAAAGAAACAACATGATAAAAAAATAAAAGAAAACTCGAAGAAAATTTATGGCAGAAAATGTGCCCGTGTGTAATAATATTTACGATATTACAATGTGAGTTTGTTTGCTTGTTTGTTTGCTACGTTTTCTGCGTTCACTCCATTATCATACTCAACCAATCATGAAATGTTGACACACACCTTAATTAGGGGTACAGTAAAGTATATAATATGATAATACGGTTATCAATTTTATTGAATTGAATTTGACGCAGAAGTTGCGGGCAGACACAAACTGTTCATAAATTCGCACTATTCCTGGAAAAAGGAAGTAAATGATTTTCACCAACTTTTCAGGAGCTTAAAAAACTGTCCTATATTTTTATTATGAGTTCTAGAAATAAGTTTCAAAGAGAAAATTGTAGATCACAGTTGCTTTAAACTGCACATGTTATTTAATTTAGGAACAGCTTGATGTACTTCGAGATAATTTAAAAAAACACGGTTACTTCTGTATTCCACGAAACACAAATAATATTCGCAGGGGTTTTGTTATGTAATATGAAATATATGAACTGAAATAACTCTACTTACGGCTTTATACTTTATTATATTTCATTATAATCTAGAGTTGTAAGTATAATCACGTTATTATTTAACGGAAAATCCTTTTTTGTACATCGAGTTATGAATTTCTAGGGAGTTATTTATTTTAGTTTAGTTAGTGTATTTATAAAAATAGCTTTTATAATGCGGAAAGTAACCGAATATTTAATTTGTATCATGTCATACCTACTTCTTACAGTAAATAGTCTATTATGTGCGTGTGCGTGTATGTAAGTCAAAACTATAAATATAGGGACAAATTAATTTAGAGAAAATGAAAACAAACAGGGTTATTTTTTTTTAAAGATATGTTTATCTCATCCATAATCAGCTAATGTTCAAAATAGTGATATTTTCACTATTTTTATTAACCTTCATTATCCTCAACTTCGGAATCAGACTCGGTGGCAGTAGATTGAGTACTTAAGCTCTTATAAAACGTCTGAGAGTGTGGTGGTATGTGATTATCTTTACTCATCAAGTCTTTGTATCATTTTTCAGATATCGGTAACGGCGCATCGTATAATTGCAGTAATGCCTGATGTGTGTTCACTGTCTGCAGCTCTTTTTTTCTCATAACTCTTCCGCTTCTATTTGTGTCTACAATTTTTGGTGTCTCATCATCGAATTCATATTTTATTTGCAATTTACCCGGACATTGAGAATCTGCTGAAATCTCTTTAACTTTACTCCAACTCACTTTCTTTCCGAAGTCATCTGTTTCCCAGTTCTTATTGTTGACAACAAGCTTTTTAAAATCGACTAAAATGTCTTGAGTCATTTCTTCGACGTAGTATTTTTCACCTTGTACTTTTGCATTTCGAATGATTGCATATATTTCTTCTGGAATATAGAGTACGTGATTATTTTTGGCTTTTATCAATGCAGGAGTGCATCGAGTCACCCTCATATTGGGTATGACCTATCTGTAAAAATCAGTGCGTAATTTTTATACCTAATGCTTTAGATACGTGAATATACAGTGCAAAAACAAACCGATTACGATTTTGTCCAGTGCAGTTATACGAATACAAAGAAATTACTTTGGTTCCTTTCGCAGCTTCACTTTGTAGTTAGCACCATAGACAGCTGGCTATTTCATTGGCTTTTTGCTATTTGGGCATGCCAAACATAACAATGACCACTTTTTGTCAATATGTTAAATACTGTGAAATTAACCACTGGGTACTTGCGTTTATAATGGAAAACTCCAACTTCTGATTGCAGTAAGTTTAATACTTTTTCCAAATCAAAACAAGCCACCGCGTTTTCTTTAGGATCAAATTCTTCTTTTTCTTGGTTTTTAATTTTTCTTATAAGCTCCTTGTTTTTAATGTGCATCTCATATTATATATCCACTGCTCTTTTTTTAGAATCAGCCTGCAAGTTCCGCACAAATCTTTTTTTGGCTATAAGAAGCCAATATTAAATTGTGTAGTAAATATATTATAGTACCATCTCTCGGATGCTGGAGTAACATTTTCATAATCTGGGTTATTCTTAATCCACATTAAGTATAAACGATGCATTTTGGCGCAATTAAGCTTTTCATCTAGAAATCCTCTTTGTGTTTGTTTGTGGTGTAAAGCGATTCGTCACGTGGAAACATATTAATATGATCAATAAAACTTTTTGTTGTACGCGGGTAACACTGAAAATGTATAGAACTGGCCAGTTAGAAACATTGGTAATGAAAACTTTTTTTGAATTTCAATTTTAGATCTCTTTGGTAACCTAATGTAGTATATTGCATTCATTTTTCATGTGTTTTTGTGAATTAGCGGCAAATCTAAAACTCTTGTTACACGTGAAAATGAATCTAACGCGAGAAAATCTTCGGTCAATCATTTATTATGACTTTCGTTGAGGGCTTACGCAACCAAAAAACTATGATAGGCTGCGATTGGCATTTTTTAATAAAGCCCCATCTCGTGCCAATATTTACAATTGGTTTAACGAGTTTAAGCGTGGACGTAGCAATCCCAATGATGATCTGCGTGAGGAGCTCCTTTAACAGCGACTACTGAAGATAACGTCAGTGTGTGGGACGAGGAAGATAAGAGAGTAACCTATCAGCAGATACGGGCAAGCCTTGGTACTAGTCAAGTTCAAAAAATATTACACGAACATTTAGGCGTCAGGAAGCTTTGTACCAGATGGATTCCCCATACTTTAACCGACGACCAGAAACACCTTCGTATGGACTGGTGTCGCCAAATGTTAGATAAGTTCAACGGTGGTGACTCAAATGCTGTATTTGACATCGTCACAGGTGATTAAAGCTGGATATATTGCTACGAACCCGAAACCAAAAGACAATCAGCTCAGTGGGTGTTTCCATTCGAGGATCGGTCTACGAAGGTAAAGAAAGGAAGAAGTCAAGGAAAAAAGATGATTGCCTCATTCTTTGGTCGGAAAGGTCTAAAGATAAAATTCGAGGTATTCGCTTTACGAGCCCGGAAGATGCGGTGAAAGCGTACGAAAATGCCCTAAGGAAGAACGGGCCCACTGCTTTTCTCAGTGGTTCCATATAATGCGACGATGTGTAGAAAGGAACGGAGATTACTTCGAAAAACAATTAAAGTATTGGCTACTTTCTACATTAGGCCGTTTTTCATTTTCTAAACATTTTCAGTGTTACCTAGGTGCTTTCACTTCGGAGATCGATAATCTTCTGGATTTCTTGCTTATCAGGAACTGTGTATACAGTCTTATCACCGATATTTAGTGTTTGTATAAACATCTATTTGCAAACAGTAGTTGTATCACGTCCATTACTTTTTGGCATCGCATAGACCACTGTCTGCGATCGAGGTCTCTTCGAGCCTACTAGTGCACGTGTTGGTTCCCCTTTAACGTAATTTAAAATATAATCCCACATTAATTGTCTTCAAAAAAGTATTTTCATTGATCATGAAGTGAATCTGTGTGGGTTGTGCTGAAGTCTCATTGGAATTCGATGACGAAGCTATTGGAAGATTTTGATTCAAAAGTTCTTCTATGTTTTCGCAGTAAAGAGTACTCATAATTTCAGTGACACCAAACAGACTATTATAGTTTTCAAGATGATCAACATTAATGTCGCAACTATTGTAAACTATAGAAGTTGACGCTAAAAAATAAAATTTCTCATAATATGTGGTGTCTTTTTTCCGGAGGTAATTTCTATTTAGCTTCGAGGTCATACAAATAATCTGTTTTTCTCTCGATTCAGAGTCGCCGTCGTACTTTGTTTGTAGGATTATCTTCCTCCATCATGTATCATCCTTCATAAAGCATGTATTTAAAATTACCCTACATCAGGTATGAAATGCTTCGTGTAATAAAGGAGTAACTGCAACTACACTTTACGCATTGTGAAGTTTTGTTGGGTGGAAAGTATGTAACAATAATCACACAAACTTTCAGCAAAAAGTTTCGTAGAAGAAATAAGTAATTAGAATCACACAATAGTCCTAGGTTGTAAAATACAGGAACAAGTATTTAAGTATATTTGCGTTATACATTTTCTTGTAAATCTTCTTTTAAAATTGACGTAAACATAATTATGACTTAATTAGCGGGATAATTGTAAGGCGAATAAACGTAAATATGCATACCTCTATTTTAAGCTGGAATTTTATGTTTTCTAAAGTCGCAAAATTTTAGTATTTTTGCATTTATTCCTTAATTTTTGTCGATAGCTTCACGATATTTTGACAGAAGGTGTAAACCATGATGCTCGCTTTATTTACGTAATAAAACATTTTTGACGCAAGTGTAGTTACGTCTTTTTACAGGGGTAGTGCGAATTAGCTGACGCTATACACACAAATCAACTTCTTAGGCAAAGCAAATGAAAAATGAAAAATTTTCATAACTATATTGTTTGTTTGTTGTGTGGCGATAGGTGAAGTAAGAAGCTCGGACAATATCACAATATCACATAATGATCAATATCATATTATGTTTGTTCCTTTGGGGTGGAGAAGATGGCTCCTCGGGTTGATCAGCACAAGAACTCATAAAAGAGTTGTCGAGGCGCCTTGCCGATTTGATAGACGACCCAAGGTCACGAACTCTGTCAGAGGACCTAGGAATTATTTAATAGCCTATTTAAGTTTTTTTTAATAAATATAATTTAATATATTATAAATTATTAAATGTAGTCAAGAAATTTGTAAACTTTAACAGTTATTAATATTAAATTAAGTTTAATAAAAATCTAGCCCTTTATCTTTTTGACTAGCATTTCAGTTTGCGGCTATGGACAGAAAAGTTTTTTTGAAATTCTACTAATGGAAATCATAATGGGTCATATTGTGTCCTTAACTGGATCGTGTGTTTTTATTAAAAAAAATCTTTAATCTATTATACTTACTCTTATTGAGTTCCTCTGTTATTATATTTAACCAACAAAAAGCCTTTTTTCACTGAGTTTCTTGTGGCTTCTTGTTAGATGAGTTGCAATATTGAAGCCACAGTAAACTTATAATATAAAGTAATTACATTGATACTTTGAATAATTAAATTTTTAATTTGTATTTGAATTGAATAGAAATATCGACATGAGGAGTTCCGAAATGGCTGCCATGCAAATTTAAATATTTTTTGAAGTGATAACTTCTTATTGGAAGGTAAACCACTTGGTAACGTAACGCGTTACGGCGCCAGTCTGTTTGGCTTCCCTTTCTCTCACGCTATCTATCCAATTGTTTTTTTTATAGGACTAAATAATGATAATAATAAGGAACATACACAAAATTCTAATGTACATATTCAAAAATTTTAACAAAGAATGAAATATCTTTTATAATCAATAAAATATTTTATTTAAATAACCTTTCCGTACATTATCATATTAATATCCATAAAATGTATGTTATAACTTCAGCTTTTCTCAAGTTAAACAATTTCAATATTAAATAGTTGAACTTAGATGAATTAAAGTTATCACTTGTGGACTCTATACTTGAAGGTCCACAAGTCGTATAATTTGGTTTCTTTTGTAACACACACTTTTGTATCACAAACGTATTAAGTAAATATTATAATTGACGTTAAAGACTAATTTACTAAAAGATTTGATTCAGTATAACGTGAATAATTGAATAATATCAAAGAGTTCCTTGAAGGCGATAAGCTGCAGTTCTAAAGTAACAATAAAAAGTATTTATATTGCGAGTGGCGCGCACTATAATAATCCGGCCGATCGTAACGACACCGTCGCGTTTGCCTGTGTAAATTATAAAAAAAACGTTCCAAATTTAAATTGTTATTAATGTTCGTGGTAATATGTGGTAAACAATAATAAAATAATAAAATTTAATTTGTAATTTCGCATTGTGTGAAACGTAATTAATTTAAGATGGAAGTTGAAAAAGATAAAGAAGTGAGTGTAGACGATATATTACAAATATTAGGTCCGTTTGGTAAATTTAATATGTTGAATCATATTATGATCTTGTTTCCTGTATTATTGGCGGGAATGTACTCATCAGTCTATAATTTTGAAGCAATGGATCTCAAATACAGGTAAAGAACAATATAATAATATAATATATTATATAATATTATACATTTACCATATTCATTTGTGCTCTAATTGTATTTTATAATTGAACTCATTGATAATAGTAGTATGTGATGGTATGGTTGAGATAATTATTAATGAATTACATATTCTATGATTTAGATCAAAATTAATTTCCTAGTTATTTATTAAAGTGATGGGTCGTGGGTTGTGTTCCAATGGGGATGCTATAAGCATTTTTGTTGAGTCTCAATATTTTGTAAATTATTATTTCAATTTATGTTCTACAGGATAATATTAAATAAAATATTAAGTGTGATGTTTTCACAAACACAGTTTATGAATAATTTATCGTTTATATGGATGGAAACATAAAGCACTGAGTGATAGTAATCGAATACCATGAAGAAAGTGAGCTTGTGGAGCTACAGACTCCACAACGATATTTATAATAAATAAACATTTTGAATACGTTACATATTATGACGTTTGAGTAGTGTTCTAGAAAAAAGATTATCTGTGTTCTGCGATTGTGTGATTATAATTAAATATTTTGTAAGGTGATGAAGCTGTAAATATTGATTTAAACGAGCGGTAGTGGGTCCTTGCCAAACTCCTTAACTTTGTCTTGGTGATAAATGGTATAAAATATTTAACTTTTATCATTTATAAGTATAATGTATAAGTAATTCGACTCTATTAAATAAATGTGGTTTGATTTCATTTAATTTTTTGCAACATAACCCATTGATAAATTTGACGTTTGTCAATACGTTACTATATACTACCAATTTAGATTAAGGATTAGTCTCCGCTGCGCTCCAACTAGATACCACACTACCTAAGACAACCACAATAGCTTCTTTATTACGGCAACTATTAGATGCTTGTGTGCGTGGCATCTTTCAAATATTGTAATATACGGTTCGTGTTATTTTACATTGAAAACCAAGTGCCTTTCTTATTTTTTGTAGTATTATTATTACAAATTGTACTACTCAACCCAACATCTTAGTTTCAATTATTAGATTATAATATGTACAAAGTACTATCGTCGCGCCTCAATATGGCAACTAGAAACCCCAGCGCTGCCAGCTATTTCGGTCAACGGATCAGCCTAGCTATACAACGTGGAAATGCTGCCAGTATTTTGGTACACTTCCCATAATAATAGTTTTAATTTTATTTACTCATAGTATTGTAATTTTAACAGAACAAGTGGCACGTCAACGTCATACATTGTTCGAAACTATTACAGAAATTTATATTGTTTTCAACGTTGTTAATATTATGAATGTAAATCTCCTTATTGTTCCCATTTTTATACAAGATAGATAATAGTTTTATATTATATGGATGTTCTTTTGATTTTTGACGTGAATATCGTATTTGGTGGCAATCCTATGAAGTGACGATAACAAGATCTATACAAACATATACATACAGGTACAGCTTAGAGCTGCTGGGACTTGTATATCATCGAGTATTTAATTATATTACTGGTTGGCCAAACAATCAAACAAATATTGTTATATAAGTTATATTGAGCGAGCTATGAATTATTGCGCCCGGTCAAACGGACGATTTATACTGAATTACAACATTCTTGTTTGAGATAACTTGAAAACATTTAAAGAATACGATACTTGTTTATATTTCAATATTCTGCTTTCGTTTTAAACTATCGATAGGTAACACTGAAAATGTTTAGAAAATGAAAAACGGATTCATGTAGAAAGTTGCCAATACTTTTATTGTTTCTCGAAGTAATCTCCGCTCCTCTCTACTCATCGTCGCATTCAAATTCAAATTCAAATATTTTTATTCAAAATAGGATGTGACATCACTTATTGAAAGTCAAAAAACCACCACCCATTCCAAAATGAATGCCTCAGACCTGAGAAGAATTCGATGGAAACAGTGAGAAAAGCAGTGGGCCCATTCTTTCTTAGGGGTCTCTTCTTCAGGGTTCGTAAAGCGAATACCTCGAATTTTATCTTTAGTTATTGGGAATAAATATAAGTCGCAGGGCGCCAGGTCAGGACTGTATGGCGGATGACTCATTATCTCGACACCTGCCATAGTCAAATATTCAACAATCCGTTTTGCGGAGTGCGCTGAAACATTGTCGTGGTGAAGGAGGATCCTGCTTCAAGAGCACTGCTGTCGAATTTTTTGCAAGACAACAGGCAAACATCGATTAACATACCAGTCTGCAGTAACTGTCCTTCCATCTTCTAGCACAACTGTCGCAAAATGATCTTTCCGACCAAAGAATGAGGCAATCATCTTTTTTCCTTGACTTCTTCATTTCTTTACCTTAGTTGGCCGATCCTCGAAGGGAAACACCCACTAAGCTAATTGTCTTTTGGTTTTGGGTTCGTAGCTATATATCCAGCTTTAATCACCTGTGACGATGTCAAATACAGCATTTGAGTCACTGCCGTTGAACTTATCTAACATTTGGCGACACCAGTCAATGCAAAGGTGTTTCTGGTGGTTGGTTAAAGTATGGGGAATCCATCTGGTACAAAGCTTATAGACGCCTAAATGTTGGTGTAATATTTTTTGAACTTGACTCATACCAATGCCTAGGCTTGCACGTATCTGCTGATAGGTCACTCTCTTATCTTCCTCTAACATGCACACGCACGTCGCACAGCACTGATGTTATCATCAGTAGTCGCTGTTAATGGACGTCCCTCACGCGGAACATCATTGAGATTGCTACGTCCACGCTTAAACTCGTTAAACCAATTGTAAATAGTGACACGAGATGGGGCTTCATTAAGAAATGCTAATTGCAGCCTATCATAGCTTTGTTGTTGAGTAAGCCCACAATAAAAGTCATACTAAATCATTGATCGAAAATTTTCTCGCGTTAGGTTCATTTTCACGTGTAACAAGAGTTTTAGATTTGCCGCCAATTCACAAAAAAAATGACAAATGAATGCAATATACTACATTAAGTTACCAAAGAGTTCTAAAATTGAAATTCAAAACGTTTTCATTAACAATGTTTCTAAGTGGCCAGTTCTAAACATTTTCAGTGTTACCCACGAACCCGTCCAATAGACAAATCAAAATTTTATATTCTCAACGGCAATCTAATGGTAACCGGAAACACAATGTGATAAAGTGAAGTGGTACCGAGAACGTAGTAAAAGTGTCAGTATGGTGATATGCGGGATAAGAATAGGGATATTATATTTGTACGATGGAAGAGGAGGACAACGGAGCGTACGGGTCACCTGATGTTAAGTGATCACCGCCGCCCACATTCTCTTTCAATATCAGAGGAATCACAGAAACGTTATCGGCCTTTAACGAAGCTGTACGCGCTTTATTTATTTGTACCAATATCGTATCGTTCTGAAAACACCGAGTTCTGTGCTAGAGAGTAGGGACCAAAGGAAAACATTTACCACCGCTAAATAATTAGGGCTACGATATGATAAAAATCGATGTAATACCTAACTTAACCGTTATTGTTTTAAAATAGTATTCTTATTAAAACTATCTTATGAATCTATCTTTTAAATAAAACTGCAGTTAATTAGGCTTTGTAATACTCGCGTTCCGCCATGACGTCATATTGCCGCCAGGGACTTGTTCACAACCTCTGGGTAGCTCCTACGTGTGGAACGAGCACAGCTGTCTGGACTCATATTTAAGTTTAAGGTGAATGATTCAAAAAGTGCAAGTTCAATGATCAAAATATGTCAATTGATAGATATATTCACCCTTCCGACATCCGGAACGAGCTATAGAGCCTACTTACACTTTGCTCAGACTTAACTTACTTAAAACTTAGCTGAGTGGAAGCTTGGAATAATCAATGATTTAGTTTTTATAGTCATTTGACAGCTGAAATTATGCTGACTGCATTGGGCTTAAGACAGCCCAATGCAAAAGTAAAGTTCACATTTTATCACACTCACCTGAGTTACCTGGATACCGGATTAAAGTGAATCGGACTCGCCCACCGCGGGTTCAGTATAATGTTTTACTATTTAATTACAAATGTATAGCTTTAGGATGTTCTCCCAATACATGTAGGATAAGACTTTCCATAGTTCATAGTTCCAGGTCAACAGAAAATACTCTATAAAAATTGATTCCCTTGAGAGTGTCAAGATATATTTAAACGTATATTTTTGCTATATCTTTTTTACGTTAACTTAGAAGTTTGCTTTATTAACAGCCCCAACAAACTGTACACTTGAGTGTATCGTTTATTTAAACTTGATACCACGCGTTCTTGACATAAAGGGCCTTGACAGACACACATACAGACGGACATCCTATCAGGATTCTGTTTTTTCCGTTAAATATTAAAAAGTAGCTGCAGTAAGTTTTATTACTGTAGATTATCTAAACGGCGTGACAGTCTGGGACTTGATTGTGAATGTCTGTAGTATTGACATGGTAATATTATTAAAATTGCGCTGTTTCTTCTCTCTCAGAGCGTCATTACTTAATGAAGCGGTGCTAGTAGATTTTTTTCATCAAAATGTATTTTCAATTATTATTTTGTAGTTTTTTATTCTTTGTGTCAGTATTTATGGCCAGAGTAAGTATATACTCTTTAATATTATAATAACCTCTTGCCATTAAAACAGTTCTTACATATTATTACGTCTTGAATGTTTTGTCAGATAATTCTCTTACGGTCGCGGAGTGTTTATTCTAAAATCTAACAGAATTCCCCAACACACAACAATACACCTCAAAGGGCGGCGACGCTCCTGTGATTCCTCTGTTCTTTGAACACTTCTCCTCTTCCATGATGATCTCGTCCTTTACTTCAATAATAAAGCCTTAATTCAATTCAAACATAACACATCTCTAATATGCGATATAGCCAACGAACACCATCTATTAGATGACGTAAACAACGTTATTGTAATCATAACAAGATCATTAATACAGATTGAACACGTCTATTATATTGATAATATATTATCTCACACGTTTTCATTATATTTGAGGTATAATTCGTTATACAAGACAAATTGAATACTATTTAACTTAGTTTTGTTACCAGGCCAGTCAAGGCCACAGTATTGCGATGTTATTTGCGCTGTTTTTATAATCATAATTTGTTAACTGAATCGATTCATAAATGTCTGTTATAATTCATACTTAATCACTACATTAAAAAGTAAAGAAATTACAAATAAAATGTACTTATGTAATTACAATAATGTTTTATTATCCATTGTCCACAAATTATCTGATCCCAAGTAGGTATATATAAATAGGAGATAAGGAATTGCTTGTATATAATTCCAGTAGGCTTAGCTGAGTAGACTTAGGCTAGAGTAGACTCGACAACAAGCATGCCTAGATATAATAGCGACAAATATTCCTACAGCGGAAGGCAAAGTAATTAAGCTTTTTCTATCGGATCATGAATCATGCCAACTAGTAAGTTTACCGAAAATATTTATAAATAAACCGAAAAATTGGTCTATAAAAATTAGGGATTATTGTCAAGAGAATATACATAAATTTAATATGTACTTACAATCTCTAAATTGGATCGATGTATTAAATGAGTCAAATGCCAATACAGCCTTCAAAAATTTTCATGATTTTTTCTGCCTGTTATACGATCTTTGCTTTCCCATATATAATAAGAAAATGTCCAATTATGTTGGCAATAATAAATGGATATCAAAAGGTATTAAGGTAGCTTGTATTAAGAAAAGACAGTTGAGATTTAATCACTACAAATCAAAGTCTCATGAAAGTAAGATAAAGTTAAAAAAATATAGCAAAATATTACGGTCTTGTATTGACTGCTCTAAGAGACACCTAAATAATCAATATATACAAAACTCAAAAAATAAAACTAAAGCTACATGGGATATAATAAAGAAAAAAGGTAGTCATAATAATATGATAGCTAAAAATTGTATTGACCTAATTCATTATAACGACGTTGATATAACAAATCCATCAGACATTGCAAAAACATTTAATAATTCCTTTATTGATTTGACTAAAAATTGTAATCATAATTGGAATAATCAATATAAATACAAAATAAATGCAATCAATAATAGTATATTTCTCTCTCCATGTTCCGAAAACGAAGTAATAAAGATAATAAATTCTCTTAAAAATACAAAGGCAACAGGTTATGATTCCATATCTACACATATACTCAAACACTGCAAGCACAATATCTCTCATATTTTGACTTACTTAATTAATATATCCTTTTCACAGGGTGTCTTTCCAGAAAGCTTAAAGTTATCTGTTATTAAGCCTTTACTCAAAAAGGGTACTAAAACCGATATCAATAATTATCGGCCAATTACTCTTATATCTATTTTCTCAAAGATAATGGAAAAAGCAATGTATGTAAGAATAATGCATTTTCTAAATAAACATAATATTATAAAAAAAGAACAAACTGGATTTCAAGCTAACAAATCAACTACTTTGGCTGCTTATTACTTAATAGAAGAAATAACTACATGTATTAACAAGAAAGTACCTGTAATATCAACCTTTTTTGATATGTCAAAAGCATTCGATTTTGTTGATCATCATATCTTAATATATAAATGTGAAAAATATGGTATAAGAGGCCCTGCTCTAAAATGGATTGAAAGTTATTTAGCCGATAGACAACAAATTGTAGAAATAAATAACATAAATGAGAAACTGGAGATGACTACATACAAGTCACCCTATTTAATTAGTAAATTTGGAGTTCCTCAAGGAAGTCTTATGGGACCCTTACTGTTTTTAATTTATTTGAATGATTTACCCGATGTGGTAGACTATAACTGTGTATTATTTGCAGATGACATATCCATAATTATTCCTGACGAGCATAAAGCGATAAATAATTATAATATGACTATTAATAAAAATTTAGAAACTATATTGACATGGTTTAATGAGAATAATTTATTCGCTAATATGACAAAAACTAAATATATACAATTTTCTAATTATAAAACAATACATAAATCTCTAAATATAACACACAGTGACCTAACGATTAAAGAAACAAACACAATAAAATTTTTAGGCATTATATTAGATTGCAATTGTAACTGGAAAGCTCAATGTGATACAGTGGCAGGCAAAATAAATAAGTTCGTTTTCGCTTTAAGAAGGCTCAGACAAACTGTATCCTTTAATGCTGCACTTACTGCATACCACGGTTATATTGCGTCAGTTTTACGGTACGGGTTAATACTATGGGGAAACTCCACTAATATTTCAAATGTTTTTCTGGCACAAAAAAAATGAATAAGAGCTTTATGCAATGTCAGTCCTCTAGAATCGTGTAGACCATTATTCAAAAAGCACCGTCTGTTAACGCTTACTGGTCTATATATATTAGAAATTTGTATGTTCATTAAAAAAACATGGTGAACTTTTTAAACCAGCAAAGGACTATTCCATATTAGGATTAAGAGATCCAACTCGCCTTCTGATGCCATACTGTAGAACAGCGCTTCATCAAAATAACGCAAATGTTATGTGTATTAGGGTATTTAACCACCTTCCAAAGAATATTAGAGAGATGCCTAAAACATTAATGCATAAAAAATTAAAATTATGGCTAATAGATAAATGCTTTTATAGTTTAAAAGAATTCTTTAGCCAAAAATAATAGTATTCAAATGTAATTTTTGAGAGGTACCTACAAACTAATGTTTATTTTATATTATCTCATTGAATTAAAGCTATGTAATGTGTATTAAGAACGTATAAGTATAAATTAAATATGATATTCCAATATTGACAATCAAATATTTGTATGCCGATATATTGGCGAATTGTGCTGTACACCAATTAATTGTTAACAACTATGTTACCACGATTCATACAAATAAATCATTTCATTTCATCATTTCATTTCATTTCATTTCATTTCATTTCCAAAGTATACCTTATAGCCTTAAGGGTAAATGTTTACACTTTTATAATGAGTCTCAGTCGCTATTCAAGCATAAGGCATTCCACTCAGTAGTCGTACCACCCTCAGATATAACATTACTTAAGTTTACTGCTATTGGTTTAATTTGATAAAATAAGGATATTAGCAGTATTTTACTATTTTCAAATAGAATAGTGCCTAAAGTTATTATGTATTATGTAGTTTAAAATCAGTGATCTAAAAGTATTTGCAAAATTTCGTCGCTACAGACTATTCTTGTAATATTGAATCTTTGACTGTTAGTAAGTGAATTTATATTATACACAAACTTTGTGTGTAATTCGAAATCTAACTTTTATCAAATTGTTCCAGAAACACACACCTACTAGGTCTGGATTTCGTACACGCGACAGTCTCTTGTTTCAATGACTAACTGTCGCTCACTCGGCTTGCCATTTGCTATACCTTTTTATAGAGAGAAATTTTTTCTTTGACTATTTATTGTTGTTACTTTCTAATATTTCCCGCAAGTTTAACGTCACTAACTGATTTATTTTGTTATATGTTAAATGTCCTTAGTGTGTTATGCGATTGCTTACTCAGCTGCTAAGAAATTCATGCGTTAACAGTGATGGCTATTACAGTATTATATCAAAACGTTCGTGGGCTTTGCACTAAAACAGTACATTTTTAATAGAAACGTTTGTATGTGTTCATACGATGTGATCTGTCTTACGGAGACGTGGCTGTTAGAAGTGATTCATAATCGAATGGACTCCGTCGGATGAAGATAGTTCATATATACTATCACACTTGGAAGGAACTCACCAAGTAGAATACATTAATAATCTCACGTTATGCGATTTCAACCAGTATAACTATAATTTCAATGTTAATAATATGTAACTTGACTTAATTTTATCACACACCAATGTCACTGTTATGCAATCTCCTTTGGTTCCATAAGATGTTCACCATACAGCCCTCAGTGTTACAATTGATTTCTTAGAAATACATTAACTTAAGGCAAAGCCTTATCAGTAATTTTTATATTATTTTGGTGACAATGATACTATTTCTTCTTAATTAAATGATTTTTATTGGCCCAAGGAAATTCATAATAAACCTTTGGGCGAAGCTGTATCCTTCTTTAACAATATTCTTAAGGATCTGCGTGATGAATATTATATACCCTCTAAAACAGTCGTATCTAGTCATAAGTATCCATTATTGTATATGGTCCTTAAAGTTACTTAAAGAAAAACATAAGTATCGTACCAAGTTTGGGACATGATCGGGATTCTTTTCTTAAAGGAACATGAAAATGTAAGGATCTTGAAAACGAAATGTTTCTCGAATTTATGACCACAATTGAAACTAGTATAGCTAAAATCCGCAAGCCTTCTGGTCTTATGTGAAAACAAAGAATCAACGTAACAGTTATCCTTCTGTATTGAAATACGGCCAACTCACTTCAAACCAGGGAGTACAATTTTGTGAAATGCTTAGTGAATATTTTCAGTTTAAGTTTTTTTAAGTTATAGAAAAAATTGTGTATAATAAACTGAATTGCTCTAAGCAAACCATGAATCCGCGTCAGCATGGGTTCTCGAGGGGCAGATCTACCACCTCAAATCTCTTAGTGTGCACTGAATTTTTAACTAAATATATGTCAAATCCTTCTCAAGTACATTTCATATACATTGACTATAGCAAAGGCTTTGATCGAATTGCTCATGTCACACTTCTTATAAAACTTAAGCGTGTAGGCATCGGAGGTAATTTGTACAGATGGTTTTCTTCATATTTACAGAACGGATACACATCGATGCATATTCCATCTGGAGTGCCTCAGGGATCCTTTCTCGAGCCACTACTCTTCTTTATTTTCGTGAAAGACATACCTCCTGCTTTCACCACTCTAAGGTTATTTTATATAGAGATGACATGACAATTCTTTGTACCATTAGTACATATGATGATGGTTCTTGACTTCAAGAAGATCCTAATAGATTTCAAAATTATTGTAATTTAAATAAGCTAGATAATTTATCTAAATACTACATGTGTTGCTTCACTCGAAAACATCATCCCCTAAAAATCACCTATAGCTTAAAGTAGTCACCAATTGCAAGAGTATGAAATTTGCGATTTAGGAGTCATTTTTAATTCAAAACTACTTTTTTAAGAACACATAAATTATATAGTTAATAAAGCTTCTAAAGCATTAGGTTTCATTATTAGAATGTCATCGGAATTCAATTTAATTAAAACTCTAAAAATTCTGTATCTCTCTCTGTATTCTTTAAGAATTCGAAGTCCTTTAGAATACGGCTCGGAGGTTTAGAATCCTAGTTACAATGTCGAAGGCATCCAAAAGCGATTCTTAAGGTATATTAATTAGTTTCTCAGTAAAACTTATTTATCCGGATACATGTACCGTTGTAATAAATTCCATATATTATTATTTCATTATTATCATTATCAGAACAGAGATGGTCTAGGACGTCTGTAATTTATTTAAGGAATCAACTTTGAAAATAAAAATGATTTCATTATGGCGGCGCAGACACCATGGTTGACATCAAATAGAAAACACAGATATTATTAAATATCTTGGAGTCACTCTTGATAGCAATCTGATATAGAAGCAACATATTGCTTCAACTGTGGCTCGTGTCAGAAAGCTCATATATAATATTTAAAAAGCTCAGAGCTGCAGCTCATTTCAGATGTTCAATAACTGTCTAATCTGCGCTTGCCCAGTCTGTTCAGGGGAATTACCTTGCGGTCTGAGGTGGTGCTGGTAAAACAGCCATGCTAAGGGTAGAACGTTCGCAGAGCAATCCTGAAAGTTTTTTGAAGGAAACCGATCCGATATCATAACCACATAACATAGCTGCAAGTCGCCATTACAAATATAATAAGCTCTATAATTTATAACAAAATAAACAAATTAAGCTTAAACATCAACAAAATGACCAAGATAAAATACAAAGTGAAACTTGACTCCTGGTTAAAATCACTAGATTAGAAAATGCAAAAAATCTCGTGGAAGTGTAAAATACTCATCACTCCCTCACACACCTAACAAATCACAATTCACAATCACTATATAAATATCATTAACATTAACCCAACACTTATTCCAAATCACAATATGTCGTGTACTATTTATTATTTTTAACCGACTTTCAAAAGGTTCTCAATTCGATTGGTTTTTTGTATATGTATGTATATACACTACGAAGTTGTTTATTTTACTTTTTTTAAATTAAATATATAGATTTTAAAATTATGATCCAATTTACTCGATTCTTTAGTTTGATGCGGAATAGTTTGAATTTCAAGCTAATCGTTCTAGTGGCCGACGTACAAGGTCGTGGCCCAGTGCCCATGGTATTCTGGAACAACTCCTATAGAGCAACATCGTAATTGTGTTCATCATGTAGAGACAAAATGTCGACTAATTGGCTAGTTATTTCACTGGCTACGCCGCCCTTAACCGTAACACGATAATGATTACACATTTCTTCTTGTCGGAAGGAAAGGGCGGTGCTGTGCTATCCATCTGGCGTCCTCGGCAACGAAGTCTTCCACTGGAAAAACTGACCTTATGCTTTTAAGTTACACTGTCTAAGAAAGCCATTAATAATAAACATGTTTAATTTATCTCAATGTACTTATGGCTTCCATAGTGCATTCCCGCATACTTGCCTTCTATACCGGCCTGTAGAACCCACGTAGCCGGTATCCTGTGCAAAGTAGTCTCCCACTGGTGAAAACCTTCAAAGACTCATCAATTTCCAGGTGTTCAGTGCCAGAGTGTGAGGAGCCATCGGCGGTGAACTTCTCAATCCCTCACGGGTTGGACGGCTCTCCGTCCAGGTGCCGCCGCTTCGCGCCATTTTACAACAACACCCTGAACGACACGTGCTCACCCAACTATTATGATACGTCTACGGAAGTACCCTGCGACTCCTATATTTATTTCGAAGAACATTCTATCGTCAAGGAGGTAGGGGATTTTTATCAATTTTTTTGTAAATAGTTGTTTCTTGAAACAAACAAGATTACAGAATAATGTTCATACTCTCATTAAAGCGTAATTTCGCACCGAAATCAGTTTTATAATGCCATGTGGTAAAACATTGAAGCAAAGGGCATCGAAAGGTCTACCTGACTTCTGCCGCTGAATTCCACCTTCGCACCACACACCAGAAAACCAGCCTCACCGGTTGAATATATGGCGTTAAGCCACAATCTGGTCCACAAGGAATTTTCTTCCACGTATAACTAAACTATATAATGTGTTTCCTTTTGCGGCATTTCCGGGACGATACTACAAGGGTACCTTCAAAAAAAGCGCTTACACCTTCCTGTAAGGCCGGCAACGCTCCTGTGATTCATCTGATCTTGTGCGAGGATGTGGCCAGAGATTATCACTTGAGATGAACCCGTAAGCTTCCGTAAAATAGGTGGCATACATTTAATTAATTTATTTAGAAATACCTGACATGTCAGGTGTCATTAAAACTGTCAGAAACATCGTAAGCCGCACCTCATAATTGATTTTATGTGACCAATTTCTTTAAGCCTGAAAGACTTAAAAAAAATCATAGCAAGTTAACAAAAATGAATTCCTTTTTATATTGCTACCGCGCCGCGGCAGAACATGGTTCGATATGATTCTACATCTACATGAGAGTTGACACCACCACACAGCGTACTGTGTGGCGCATCTGTAGATGGATACTAACGTATTCGCTTCTGTTTCCGCATTAAACTTATAATTAATTATTCAAAAAGATTTTAAGGAATCATAATATACTGAAATGCGTCATATTTCTGGGCACCTATTGCGGTGCAGACCGTTTGTACCAAATAATTAACTATTAAGTTTCGCGAACGTGCGTTGACGAAAAGCGATAGTCTGAATTGAGAAATACATACTCTCTCTGTGCATGTTTTAAATTGTAGGTCTTAGATTTAACGCTAATCTGTGATTGTGATGTAGTCGCATGGCGGTCAATTAAGGCCATTAGCAGACTACATTCAATTTCTAAATTATTAAATTAGTAGAAGCACGTGTTCTAGTCTGTGCCATTTTTCATCATAACTATGATCTGCGTACGAATAAGAAGATATCTAATATTTATTTTTGACTGCGTTATATTCGCGGCGCATTCCTACATATTGTTATATTTATTAATATGACCTACAGATAAATTAAGAGCAATATTTACTTCTACTATTTTATTTTATATCATTTTCATCAGCTGTATAATATAATATGAATGATTTATGTAAGTATCGTTATAAGTTAAGACTGACATACAGTAGTAAATCGATAATGGATTTCAAGTCACAAATAGAGTAAGTAGTAATGGTAAAGATTTAATTAATGTACCTAATTGCTTTCATTCCAAGCACGATGTTACCTTAATTATTTAAAAGCCCAATCATTGTTCCGGAATATATCAAATCAAAATCATTTTATTCATGACAATTATGAAAGTAAAATTTTCTTCTCTTTTTTAATTTAGGACCACCACTTCTCAAAAGGTTGATCTTATATGACAACAACAAGAATCTTATTGTCACTCATTTAAATCAACATTTACAGCTTCATCGTTTTATAAATCATTTCAACTACAACATATTAAAATATTATGTAAAGTGACACAACGAAAATGCTCTAACGTCAAATACTTAAAAGTAATGCCTTACACGAGTAAATCTCTATGTATATTTAAGCAAGTACAAAGAAGATTTGTTGCCCTGAATAAAAAGTTAAAATGAATAGCTAGGTGGACAAAGCCTCCTCATCCGTTCCCTTGGTCTGTTCAATAATCTCGCCACAGACTATCCTCGCAATAATCATCGACACTTATTTGCAACTAACACTCACTGGCTGTTGTCACTTGTTCCAACAAGACTGATGACCTCTCGATACAGTGTGTCTGTATTTGAGAAATCATTCGTCGGCTGCTGCAGGACTTAGTTACAACGAGTGAGATTACTCACTCGAAAGGTCGGTCGAGCGCTCGCACAGAACGCGAGAGGTCGCTGATTCGAGTCCCGCACCGTTTTTAAATTTAATTTGTGTAATTAATACAACATGTGGCTTATCACTTTAAAAAAATAACAAATTGTTTAAGTTATCACTTCTGTCGGGCGTCGCGAGACGTACACGTGTATTAGACTAGACCTACGACTATTTACTACGGAACCATAGAAAGGTATACAAGTTTAACTAACTGACAAGCCCTAAGAAAATCCAGAGTCCACTTGTTGATAAAACATAATAATATCCATCATATTATCAACGAACTTGATTGTGTAAGCTAACACAGCAGCTTGTCAACAAATGTCATTTACCTGTACTCCGTTCATAACATGAAACCCAAGCAATTACACATAGCGTAACCGAAATACTCGAAAAACCAATAAAGAGACAGTACCCCAGGAGGGTACCGGCTCTACCAGAGTCGGAGAATCCCTCCCCGAGCACTCTAGCTCGGGCTGCCCTTCGTATTCTGGGGAGGGCACAGTACCGCGCATGACCAAGGACAAACGAGGCAGTAACACCACGGCACCCCACTCCACACTCAACGTGGACTTTTGCAATATCAGGGGAATTCACTCCAACTTAAACGCCGTCCACCACCACCTTGAGACGGCGAAGCCGGCCTTGTGTTTCCTTACGGAGACGCAGATATCTCGACCTACCGATACGTCATATTTAACGTACACCGGGTATAAAATTGAGCACAATTTTTTGACTCATGCCGGAGTATGTGTGTACGTTAGGGAGGATATCTGCAATCTAGGCAATTTTGAGTGTAGGGACCTGTCCACTCTCTGGCTCCGCGTAGATTTAGAGGACCGCATCCGCATCTATGCGTGTGTCTACAGGTCCCATAGTGGTAACGCAGAAACCGATTATCTCATGGGCTGCGTTCAAGCGGCAATTGACGACGTGCTTGCACAGATCCCCTCCGCTGAAATCGTAGTCTTAGGTGATTTCAACGGGCACAATGCCGAATGGCTTGGATCACGTACCACAGACTACGCAGGGCGATCTGTGCATAATTTTGCATTGGCGTACGATCTGTCCCCATTGGTTGAGTCGCCAACGCTGGTCCTGGATGTGGATAGCCACATGCCGTCCTTATTAGATCTTCTGCTGACTACACATCCCGATGGTTACCAGGTCATTGTCGACGCCCCTCTCGGAACGTCCGACCATTGCCTGGTCAGGAGTGTAGTGCCTATCCGACGCTATCGTCGCAGACCACCAGCGACCCGCCGCGTTTGGCACTACAAGTCAGCAGATTGGGATAGGATACGTTCCTTTTTTGCATCCTACCCTTGGAGCAGGGTTTGTTTCCCTTCGGATGATCCTAGTGCCTGCGCCGTTGCAGAAGCCGATGTGATACTACAGGGCATGGATATTTTTATACCAAGCTCTGTAGTACCGATCGGTGGCAGATCACAGCCCTGGTTCGATGCGTCAGTTAAAGCAGCATCTGACTGCAAAAAACAGGCGTATCGAACTTGGGTTGCGGCGCTGGGCTCAAAGGATCCGAACTGCAAAGTTCTAAAGAGGAAATATAACCGTGTCTCCAGATTTTTTAAGCGGCAAATCGCCCGTGCGAAATCGAAGCACGTCGTCAAAATTGGCGAGCAGCTTTCCAGTTACCCGACCGGAACACGCAAGTTCTGGTCGTTGTCGAAAGCTGCTCTTGGTAACTTCAGCCAGCCGTCCATGCCGCCGTTGCACATGAGGAATGAAATCCTGGCCCATATCCACATCCGGCCATATCCGGCAAAAGAGAAAGCCGATCTCCTGTGCGCTCTTTTCGCCTCCAACTCGACTCTTGACGACAACGGAAAAACACCGCCGACCATCCCGCGGTGTCAGAGCTCTATGTCTGAAGTACAGTTAAGACAGAAAACTGTTAGGCGAGCTCTGTTTTCGTTGGACGTTAGGAAGTCGAGCGGGCCGGATGGCATTTCTCCAATCGTGCTTAGAACGTGTGCCCCTGAGTTGACGCCGGTGCTAACGCGTTTATTCTGGCACTCTTATTCCAAAGGCGTAGTTCCTGACTCATGGAAGTCAGCCCTTGTCCATGCGATCCAAAAGAAAGGAGACAGTTCGGATCCGGCAAACTACAGGCCTATTGCTATTACCTCCCTGCTCTCCAAAATCATGGAGAGCATAATTAGCCGTCAGCTCTTGGTATACCTAGAGGGTCACCAGTTGATCAACGACCGACAATACGGGTTTCGCCATGGTCGATCGGCAGGTGATCTTCTGGTATACCTAACACATAGATGGGTTGCGGCTATTGAAAGCAAGGGGGAAGGCCTGGCAGTTAGCCTGGATATAGCGAAGGCCTTTGATCGTGTATGGCACAAGGCGCTCCTCTCTAAACTTCCATCATTTGGGCTTCTCGAGAGCTTGTGCAAGTGGACCTCCAGCTTCCTCACTGGGCGCAGCATACAGGTCGCTGTCGACGGACATTGCTCGAACCCGAAGCCCGTGAATGCTGGAGTGCCCCAAGGCTGTGTGTTATCTCCTACGCTGTTTCTTCTGCATATCAATGATATGTTGGACACCTCCAACATTCATTGCAATGCAGACGACAGCACTGGTGATGCCGTATACACGGGCCATGCAGGTCTCTCTCGGGAAATCGTCGACCAGTGCCGGGAGAAACTTGTGTCTTCTATCGAGTCCTCTCTTGAGAAGGTCGCGGAATGGGGTAAATTGAACCTTGTCCAATTTAACCCCCAGAAGACTCAAGTTTGCGCGTTTACCACTAAAAAAACCGCATTTGTCGCATCACCGCTCTTCGACAACACTTCCCCTTATAGCCTCGCCTAGTATCGGAATACTGGGTCTCGAAATCTTGAGCGATTGCCAATTCCGTGGCCATCTGGAGGGCAAAGCCAAATTGGCTTCAAAGAAACTGGGCGTCATTAATAGAGCATGGCAATACTTCAAGCCGGCCCACATTCTAGCGCTCTACAAAGCGCAGGTCCGGCCACACATGGAGTATTGCTGTCATCTCTGGTCTGGCGCACTCCAGTATCAGATCGATCCATTTGACCGCGTGCAATGCAGAGCAGCTCGAATTGTCGGGGACCCAGTACTCTGTGAACGGCTGAATCACTTGGCGTTGTGTAGAGACGTCGCTTCATTGTGTGTCTTCTACCGCATTTATCACAGGGAGTGTTCCGAAGAGCTGTTTTACCTAATTCCTGCCGCCGAATTCCACCTTCGCACGACACGCCACAAGTTAGGATATCATCCTCACCATCTGGATGTGTGGCGGTCCTCCACAGTGCGGTTTACAAGGAGCTTTCTTCCACGTACTACAAATCTGTGGAATGAACTTCCTTGTGCGGTGTTTCCGGGACGATACGACATGGGTACCTTCAAAAAAAGCGCGTACACCTTCCTTAAGGGCCGGCAACGCTCCTGTGATTCCTCTGGTGTTGCAAGAGAGTGTGAGCGGCGGTGATCACTTAACAACAGGTGACCCGTACGCTCGTTTGTCCTACTGTTCCATGAAAAAAAACGGTTTAAAAAACCGAAAAACAGTTTTGTCATTTTCACATGAATCTTAATTTATAGCTATTGTATTACTTATCTAAAAATTGTATCATTATGTGTGAAATACTCTTTTAAGGTACACATCATATTATGTATATTCATTTTTCAAACTTAATAATCCACGACGCTTATGTTACGATTTTGTTATATATTTATCTTGATCAAAACAGAACAATGCAATGACTTAATAAAACACTTTATCAAAGCATAATAATTTGCTAAACACCAATTTGTCACATATTCACTGACAAAGCACTTATTATAATTATACCGACGTCATTAAGTGCAGCCACCAGTGTGAATCTAACTTGACATTTGTTTGGCGTGAGTTAACACATTATGGTGTTTACGTATTGCTAATGTTAGTTATTATCTACTAGGTTCATACAAATATTATTGTGATATATTAATGTGTTTATTTCATTGTATGTAGACATTTGTGTCAGGAAGATACCAACACAAATATTATGTTGGTCTCGATCATGGGTGATCGACACTTATTGCTTTGGCTAAGTTAAACGGTGTTATTATTGGTTGATATTGTTCGATACTAGTCCATACCACGTTGAATAGTTGAATACACCGGTTCTCGTTCGACCACCGAAGTTAAGCAACGTCGGGCGCGGTCAGTACTTAGATGGGTGGCCGCTTGGGAACGACGCGTGATGTTCATGCATTTTAACTCTTATTTTATAATAAAAATAATCTTTATTTGAGAAACTGCCACCAATTTTTTCACAAATACAATAGAAATTAACAATTAACAATTAACGTTATATTAATATTTTTTTTTAACAAAAAACAACCGACTTCAAATGCACTATTCCAAAACAATAGATATAATATGCACTAAAAAGTATAAAAATAATTGCGTATTTTTATACAATCTAATTAATTAATCTTATTCCAGTTACGATTATTGTTATTTTTGGAATCGGTGTCCTTCCGCCGCGACCCGCTCTCGCCTCTCGCCTCCTCACGACTCAAGCACATCTCACCTATAACTATGTATGTAGTTACAAACCTATCTTGTATGACACTGCCTACAAACTACAAACCTATCTTTGAAGTATATTCTTTCCAATAAAAAAAGAATCATCGAAATCCGCTGGCGCGATATTGAGTTATTCATAAATTTATCATCCACTTTGCTATATCTATGTATAGCAAATTTAAGACTTTTATGGTTTTCTCATGGATGCCACTGTCGGATCTGGACCAATACAATGGGACCATACGGAAAGCACCAGCTTTCAAATAAAAAAAGAATTATCAAAATCAATATTTTTTGAAGTCGGTTAAAAAGAAAAAATAACAATACAAATGTTAAAAAACAATAAAAAAAGAGATAATACTTCTATAAAAACGTGAAAGGATTATTTTAACAATTAAGAATGATAACAACCGAGTATCAGCGCGATTCGCAAAAAGGAAAGTTGTCAGCAAACATTAGGACGTACATTCCTAACACTGATTTTATGAACTTCCTAGATATTTTTTCCGTACTAGCTATTGTGGCAGTAATGTGTGAACAAAATAATTATAATATTCAAATATTTATCGTCCTTTAACCAACAAAACTCAAAATTTAATCATTTTTTTAATGTTAAAAGAAAGGATTTATCACGTAGTGATGAGGATACACGATAGAAAATATATAAGTAGAGTAGACTAATATAATATAATATACATAAAAGATATCCAATAAGATACCTATCCTTACTACAATCAAAGTATGTACTTAATTTAGTATTTGCTCTTGCAATAATAACTTTTTGCAGTTGTTTTTAAAAGATTCCTTTGTGTGCGAATATCGAAAAGGCGGTGGCAGGTTATTCCAACATTTAGTGGCTACGTAGCGACAGCTACTACGAAATGCCAATGTGTGAAAGATGGGTAAATTTAAAGTGTCGTGCGAAGTGCAAGTATTATGTGTAATATTAGCATCACTTCTCCATTTTAGCTTTTTAAATAAATAAATAGGGATTTCGTTCTTTATGATACCGAACAGAAAAGTAGTAAAGTGCAATTTGATACGACTCCCCATTTTTTGTAATGATTCTCTATTCAAATAAGGAATAACATGGTCTCGAGGCGGGATGAAGAAACAATATCGTGCACAAGCGTTTTGAACACGTATGAGACGTTTAGTACGCTGTAATAATCGTGCACCTATGGCTGCATCCATATAATTAAATTTGGAAAGAATCAAGTATTCACATATGAGTACAAGTAGGTCTTTCTTTAAGATTCTGATGCGGTATAGTAGTTTTAGTCCATAAAAGCAACTACGAGCAATCTGAACTATATATTTTTCGAAGCGTAAGTTTTCGTCCATGAGCAAGCCAAGATTTCGGGCCTCTGTTACCCTATCCATTTGCTCTTTTTTTATGGAATGTGAGGACAAACGAGCGTACGTCACCTGGTGTTAAGTGATCACCGCCGCCCACATTCTCTTGCAACACCAGAGGAATTACAGGACCGTTGCTGCCCTTTAAGGAAGGTGTACGCGATTTTTTTGAAGGAAGCACAAGGAAGTTCATTCCACAGCTTTGTAGTACGCGGACGAAAGCTCCTTGAAAACCGCACTGTGGAGGACACACATCCAGATGGTGAGGATGATATCCTATCTTGTGGCGTGTCGTGCGAAGGTGGAAATCGGCGGCAGGAATTAGGTGAAACAGCTCTTCGGAACACTCCCCATGATAAATGTGGTAGAGGACACACAATGAAGCGATGTCTCTACGCAACGCCAAGTGATCCAGCCGTTCACAGAGCACTGTCACACCGTCAAATGGATCGAGCTGATACTGCGGTGCTCCAGACCACAGATGACAGCAATACTCTGTATGTGGCCGGCCCTGCGCTTTGTACAGCGCTAGAATGTGGGCCGGCTTGAAGTATTGCCGTGCTCTATTTATGACGCCCAGTTTCTTCCAAGCTAATTTGGCTTTCCTCTCCAGATGGCCGCGGAAATGCCAATTGCTCGAGATATAGAGACCCAGAATTCCGACACTAGGCGAGGCTGTAAGGGAAGTTTTGTCGAAGAGCGGTGATACGACAAATGGGGTTTTTTTAAGTGGTAAACGCTCAAACTGGAGTCTTCTGGGGGTTAAATTAGACATAGTTCAATTTACCCCATTCCGCGACCTTCTGAAGAGAGGATTCGATAGAGGATACAAGTTTCTCCCAGCACTGGTCGACAATTTCCCTAGAGAGATCTGCAGGGCCCGTGTATACGGCATCGCCCGTGCTGTCGTTTGCATAGTAATGTATATTGGAGGTGTCCAACAAATCATTGCAATGTGGATGAAACAGTGTGGGAGAAAGCACACAGCCTTTGGGCACTCCAGCGGGCTTCACGGGCTTGGGATTCAAGCAATAATCGTCGATAACTACTTACATAAGCTCTCGGGAAGCCCAAATGATGGAAGTTTTGCGAGAAGCGCCTTGTGCCAAACACGATCAAAGGCCTTCGCTATATCCAGGCTAACTGCGAGGCCTTCCCCCTTGCTTTTGATAGCCACCGCCCATCTTTGTGTTAGGTATACCAGAAGATCACCTGCCGATCGACCGTGGCGAAATCCGTACTGTCGGTCGTTGATCAACTGGTGACCCTCTAGGTATACCAAGTTCTTTTTTTTTATATGAGAGGGGGCAAACGGGCAAGAGGCTTACGGGATGGGGAGAGGTGAGGCAACCGCCCATGGACATCCGCAACAACACATCTCTACGCAATGCTAGAGAATCAAGCCGATCGGAGACGACTTGATCGTCGATGATTCGAGCCGCTCTTCGTTGTATGCGGTCAAATGGAAGAAGCTGGTACTGGGGAGCACCCGCCCAGAGGTGACAACAGTACTCCATGTGAGGCTGAATTTGCGCCTTATAAAGTTGCAGGCGGTGGCTTTTAGTGAAGTACTGTCTCGCCTTACTGAGTACACCAAGCTTTTTAGAGGCCAGTTTGGCCTTCTCTTCCAAGTGACCACGGAACTGGAGGTCTACTCGCAAAATCGACAACGATACATTCGGAAAGATACGATAATACTCCGAATATATCGCAACTAACCTACTCTAACAAATGTTCGAATTCCTTATCGTTTATCGTTACCATAGACTAATATTTTTTACGATGTTAGTGTGAATGTAATATGTTCAAACCTAAACATTATCTGTGCTTTGTCGCTGTGAAGTGTCCAAAGTCAAAACATAGTTTAGGCACTAAGGACCATGCCAGACTCTGCACCACCAATTTGGTATCATTTACACATAATCTAAATATTAAAAAAATATGTATTGAATATAATATGACCATTTAAAATTGAATAAATAATACAAAACTCGCAGATAATAAAATGTAAAAAAAGGTAACTCAACCCTTCTCGTCGACTTCCTATTTCTCAGGCGGCCATTTGCATTATTTCTACGCATAAACGATCAACAAAATGACTTAAATAACTTAATAGTAAAAAAATCCTCTTGAATAGTAAATCACGTATAATTATTTTAATAATATTTATTAACTATGTATATTGTATGGCAAATATATCTATACAACTTGAAACGATAATAGCATCGACAGCCTAGATGGTGTCGTTGAGATTATCGTAAAAGTGACGTTTGATTATTTGTGAAATTCGAATATTCGTCTCTGACATTTTCAACTAAGAGTAGGGCTAGGACCGATAATATCGAATAATGTTTCGTTCGTTCAATCATCGTTTCGACATTGAATACGACGTAACTAAGAGTAGGATTCGACACGACTAATGCCAAAATTTATCGAATATCGATTTTAGGAGTAGTCCCCCTGAACGTCGCTCAATATATCGACGCCAAGTATGCCAATACAGGCTGTGGCAGTTAGAGGAGTGATCTCGAATCGAGGGGATACGACAAGGGGATACCAAGAGCTGGCGGTTAGTTATGCTCTCCATATTGGAGAGCAGAATAAAAATAGTCGTATTCTGTATTATTCAGAGCGCCTATAATATTATAAAATCGCATCAAATCGGATTAGATCTGAAAGTCTGAAGATCGCTATGAGCGCCGCACTCCACCAGGCGACGGGGCGAAACCGTTGGAGACAGCTCGTTGACCAATTGAGTGTGAGTCACGATCCTCAGCAGTGAGAGAACGACTAAGAAGAATAAATAATATTATAGATAAAGTTTTCACTTCTGTCGTCTTGTCTTAAGTACACATCTCGCACCTTGTATAAAGAAGGCTTGATAACGAACAGTGATACTTTCCAGTTCGACCTAGGATGTCAGGACTGGAAGCGGTCGCTGGTGGGCACGGTGCACAATGCCGGCTTCTTCATATCCATTCCGCTGAGCGGGCTGCTCTCGGACCGGTGCGGGCGCCGCCTGGCCGTCGTGTTCGCGAGCGTGGCGTGTGGCGTGTTCGGAGTGCTCCGAGCCTTCTCGCTCAACTACCCGATGTTCATCGTGCTGGAGTTCCTGGAGCCGGCGCTCGGTGGTGGTGTCTATACAGCGTGTTTTGTTCTTGGTAACTATATAATTTCAAACTCTTTATAAATTTCATTACGATACGCACAGTATATACACATTGAACTTCTCACTAAATCCATTCAATTTCACTTATAAGATATACACAGCGCTAATGTCGCACAAAACGTCAGCTATATAGCTACAGATATACTGCTATAAGCAACAAGTGTCCAACGCGGCTAAAGAAATTTGCACTTTAAAAAATTGTCCTGTTGAGCAGCCCCATAAGTAATTTATGACCGTTAAGGGCCCACCCAGAGTGAAAGACCGCAACAATACAATATATCAATAAACAATACAATAATTCAATCTCAGCAGGAAGTTGCTACAGCTTTTGAGTTTTTTTTTTTTCACATTCCAGTTTCTATCACAATCACTCTTGTCTCCTCCACTAGTGTTGCTGAGTCACTTCTTCTGGAAAATGTCACAGAATGTGAACTAATTTTTAATTTTAGTTTTGTTGGCCTTGGAGAAATAATCAAAACTTTTTTATCTCTAGACGTGAAAAAAACTGCTGGTGTATGGGGAAATTCTGTTAAAATAATAAGTTCAATAATTGATGTCATAGCACCAAATCTTGCAATAGTCTTTAACAATTGTATTAATCATGACGTTTTTCCTGACCTTCTGAAACATAGTAAAATTACACCAATATTTAAGTCGGGATGCTCTTCTGACCCGAATAACTATTGTCCTGTGTCGGGTTTGCCAACCCTTAGAAGATCTTTTAAAAAATAATTATAAGCCAAATGCTTGCTTACTTTAACTTTTATAAGTTATTTCATTTGAAACAATTTGTCTTTACTAGGGGACGTTCAGCAACGGGTGTTGCAGCAGGTGTTGAGGTTTGAGGGAGGAATCGCAGAATGCACTTGGCATATTCTGTCATTTATCTAAGGCTTTTGATTGTGTTCAACATTCAACGCTGCTCAGGAATCTATCTCACTATGGCATAATGAACTGCACTCGATCTTCTGGTTTCATATCTAAATAATAGAATTCATAAGGTCGACGTGAATGGCAGGAGATCTCCTGGAACTCCTCTCAGTATGGGGATACCACAAGGGTCTATTCTTGGACCGTTTATCTTCCTTATCTTTATAAATAATCTTCGTAGTCTTATAGAAAAAAACTTAAGGTAAGTATTATTTGCGGAACTTCGACTTCACTGATATTCAAAGTTAAAAGAAACCAACTTATGTATGACGAAGTAAACCATATTCTATCTGACGTCGTGTACTGGTTTAGCGAAAATATATATATAAAAAACGAAATATATATAATTTACCGTACACAATGTTAAATTGATAGATGCAAGTCTTTGTTAAACGGAAAGGTGATAAAACCGTTGTGATCTGCTATGCTTCTTGGCATTACTCAGGATTCCAAATTACAATGGGGCCCTCATATTGAAGGATTGGCGAACAGACTTAGTTCTACAGCATACGCAGTTAAAAAGATTAGCTAAAATATTATTGTATCACAATTAACTGACATAGATACGGCGCGACTAGTTTACTTTAGTTATTTGCATAGTATTATGTCCTATGGTATATTGCTATGGGGCAACGCTGCCGATATTAATATAATATATGTGCTGCAGAATATGGCTATTCGCGCTTTTTATAACCTAGGTCCTGAAGAATCATTGGGAGCAAAATTTAAAAGAAGTGAACATCTTGACTGTTGCTTCTCAATATATTCTTGATAATGTAATGTATGTTCATAGGCACGTAAGTGAAGATAGCAAATAAAATAGACAGCTGGAATATTGGAAGTATCTAAATGAATTAGTACTTCTGCTACAACAAGATTTAATAACAACCTAGATGACAAATACCGCAACAGTCGCGAAAGCAGCCAATACATAAAAAAAATGTATGTGTTGGCTGGTTTTTTGTTTTCGCTCGACAGCGATACTACGCCGCGCCGCGTCGGTGCACAATAATACACTGTCTGCCTTTCTAACAGTTGACAACGTTCAACTTGGCCTGTGCCTTTCCAAGGGCAATCGAATTTCTGGCAACACAAAAACCTTAATACAATACGTGCTTATAACATTGCGTAAACACCAACAAAACTTGTAGTAATTTGTTTAAAGAACTCCTTTACGTGTCCAAATGTTATGAGTTTTTCTTGATTGCCAATAAGCTAAGCTTTGTCTTTCACCAATTCACCTTTATGTGTGTCTTAATTTCTTATGGTGGCATTTCACATCGCTATTTGGTGTTAGCGTATGTTTTAGGCTTTGTTCGCTACATTATATATTCATGTTGAAATCTGATTAACAGGAATAGACGAGTCTTCATCATTCATCTTTAATTGTCATTCTCAGCATCGTTCATGCACAGCGAATGTGCTGAACATGTAAGAATATTTTTGCTATAATCGACTATAATAGATATTATATACATATAGATAATATAGTAGAAAGCATCGAACGAAAATGGACGTGTTGAGTGCAGAGGTTTATTATCTCCATTGTGCTAATTACCAGTAATGTTATGTGTACATAAAACATGTATAGGTAATGTACTATATAGGATAGCACGATGTGTGGACAGGAAACGGACGTAACGGCTTCTGGAGAGCAAAGCCAAATTGGCTTCAAAGAAACTGGGCGTCATAAATAGAGCACAGTAATACTTCAAGCCGGCCCACATTCTAGCGCTATACAAAGCGCATGTCCGGCCACATATGGAGTATTGCTGTCATCTCTGATCTGGCGCACCCCAGTAGGTACCAGCTCAATCAATGGATCGAGTCAAATGTGACTGCGTGCAACGCAGAGCAACTCGAATTGTCGGGGGCCTAGTGCTCTGTAAACGGCTGGATCACTTGGCGTTGCGTAGAGACATCGCTCCATTGTGTATACAGATTTCCGGTAACATGTACCTATAAAAAATATTGTTTATTTACGTTTTGAAGCTACATTGTAATTTAAATTATGTACATAATACATTTTTGAGTCTTCATGGGACAGCTCTTATTTTTCTTCTAGGAGGCTTCTATGCACAGCATGTGAAGTAGTGTGCAACCATTGTTCGTGGTTTGGTTTGAATTTCACCTGAGCTAGAGCATGAGTCCTGGCCTCTGGAGCATTGACTTTGAATACCGAAAATTCACTCAACTTATAACCGTTTTTATCTAAATTAATATAACTAAGTTCTACAATTAATACTTCGGTCCCTGCACCCGGGCCCTACTCACCACCCTCCACCATGCCCAAGGTCACGAGGTGACGAGCGCAATATTACGATACCGCACATACATAATTTCGGGTTTTTCGCTAATTCTAAGCGGCACTGCATGGTAATGGGCAGGGCATATCAATTAACGTTATGTGAACCTCCTCTTCATCTTTCCACTTTTTCTCATAAAGAAACCTAACTATTGTACCAAGATTTATTTAAAGCATTAGTCTGTCAATGAAATTAAAATAAATTAATAAAACATGAAGAAGTTGAGCATTTACTGTGACAGGTGCAAGGAGTCGAGTTTATGATAGAAGGTCATGGAGTAGTCATTTGTCACTTCAATAATCATTAAGATTTATAGCAGACATGGCATAATAATTACATTTATTCGTAGGTAATGAATAAAATACTTGATGATTGCAATTTTACTCATTGTTTCCGTGTTGCAATTGAAAATAGTCTGTGATATATCAGACAAGTAACAATATTTATAAGTATCAGCTGGCCGGCTCGATCACTTGGCGTTGTGCAGACATGTTGCTTCATTATGTGGTGCCACATTTATCACAGGGAGTGTGCATTGTTGCATGAAGTGATCCCCTCTGATCACGTTTTGACCCGTATAAAAAATAGTATTGTTAAATCTATTTATGGCTGAAATATACGAGTTATAAAATATGATTCATTTAATGTATTGATGGCACTAGATTCCTTCACTTTGTACTATATATATAGTAGATCCGCAGACGTTATAATATCACATAAAAAATGCAAACCTTTTTAACAAATTTAAATGAATAGAAGTTGGGATTCCTGTTAATAATTTAAAGACTATTAATAGTGATATATAACAGTTTTGCACATTAACATACATAATAAGTTATTCTACGGTTTTGTTAATTAAAACAAATATCATTTAATTTCATTATTTTCTTTCACAATATTAGTAAAATGTAGAAAGATAGGTATTCTATAATCCATATAACTGCTTACTACTGGTAAAAAGGGTCTCTGGTTCGAGTCCCCGTGGGTGCCAATGTTTGTCTTATGACATGATAAGATAGAATAATTGTTTCCTATGCATATTATAATATGTATGTTTATTGCATAGTACTACCCATGACTTTGTTCGCATACATATAATATGTCTGAGCACGTTATAAACATCGTTGTTTCTCAAAACTTTAATAAGTGTACATTAAATGAAGATATGCAATTTCCATTTTTTCAATTTTTTTTAGCTAATGGCCACGTGTCTAAGGAATATAACTTAGAACACTTAATTGAAATCTGTCCAGTTGTTTTTCCTTGATCACGCACAAATGAATACCTCCTATCATTTTATTTATATAGATGTTTGTCTATAGAGCATCGTAAATGTCGCGGAGTCTTGCGGAAACAGGAGCCGTTAGTACTGTACCATACCACCTCCTACCACCATGATGAACATAGGCTTTGCCCAGTTTAGGGCAAGATAAATATTTGTGTTTTTAAAACTATTTTTATATTATAAATTATATCAAATGACGGACGCAGCCGTGCACTTACAGTAGTATACATTATTGTTTATTTCCTATAAAGTTACAATATACTAACACGTACACGGAACTATTGTAGGAAGTCATAACAAGGCCATCCATTTCTTCTAATGCTTCTAGATATTGGTGTCTTGTAGAATCAAGAACAAGTACAGTTTCAATATAAATCTCTATAGGTGGACATTTATAATGTGTCAGTGTATTGTTTTTCGGTCTGAAGGTCGCCGTAGCTAGTCAAACTACCGGGCAGACGAGACTTAAACTAATATTTTGGGTTTTTCAAGAATCCTGATCGTTTCAATGACCATCAGCTGAATGTGCTGCTCGCCTCGTCCATTATTATCATAAACAAAAAACTTTCTTCTACGTAAGTACAGCCGATCTGTAATAAACTATGCCACATCATCAGTAAGCACTTGCAACCTACTTTTGTTGAACTATTTCGTTCTCTCTGTCAAACGTCATTTTTACTTGAAGTTTAATCTTAGATGAGATACGAATCTTGAGCTTAATCAACTAATTAAAATACCAAAGTCAAAGTTTTTTATTTGCAAAAAACATTTATAGCTAAAGATGATCAAAGTTTATGTGTAAACTTAGTAGGCTTATTACGTCTTGACATACATCCAAATATTTAAGTGGTTACGTTTTATAATTAATAATAACATACCAATAATGTATATTATAAGGAAGAACAGCTTTTACTTGTTTGTTCGGATGCGCTCATTTCTGGCTGTCAAATACGGTACTGACAATAATTTATAACATAGAAATGTTTGAAAAAGTACATCGTTGACGAAGACGAGAAAGTTACTGATTCTCACGAGCGTGTACTTTGTAGGCACGATACGAAGCCGAGGGCCTCAATACAACAGCTGAGTAGTGGAATCGCATTTTACCTTATAGTGCTGCACGTTCGTGTAGACAAATTATAATAATCTTAGCAAATAGATTGCGAATATCAATTGAGCAAATTGAACTATTTTGACAAATTTAAAAAAAAATAATTGAGCCTGACGTATCGTCAGTCAAAATATTCAATATCTTAACAAAAAAAACAATGAAGAACACGTTGCATATAGATTATTACCAGCTGACCCGACAGAATTTGTTCTATTCTTAATAAAAAAAACTCTATTGGGTGAAAGTTTGTATAATCCGTTCTTAGCTAAAAACCTAACCTCTACTCAAGGAAACGAACATTCCTACCAAATTTCAAGTCTCTACGCCGTGTGGTTCCAGAGACAATATATGGGTGGAAATCTTCTATATTATAATATATACTTAGGCTGGCCATAAATACTGTTACAATAACAAATAAACAAAATATTACATTTCAATTTGGAATCTGTCATTTATATATGATTGTTCATTGAGTTTTATCATTTTGGTGCCAATACATTGTACAATATTTTGCAATATTAAAATGGAGTGGGGTGATAAAGACAACCGAGAGAGACTGTTTGGAATGGTAGTGCCATGTTGGGTCCTAACGGACACAACCGAATTAGGCCAGCAGCGCTCCTGTGATTCCTCTGGTGTTGCAGGAGATTGTAGGCACCGGTGATCACTTACTCACAGGTGACCCGTACGCTCGTTTGTCCTCTTATGCCAAAAAGAAAATACCACTCCCCCACTTGCAACCGGCGTGAAATAGCGGCATCGCCGCTATGTTTCGTCCGGTGAGCGGGGTATCCGGTGCCCTACACCTCCCTCCTCCCCAAACAAATGGGAACACAGATTAAAATATACTACTCCAGGCTGGTTCCAGGCACTGGGCATCCACAATTAGGACCTGTACCTGATAGTGCATGCCCAGGCTGCCCCGCGTATTCCAAGGTGGCAAACCTGTAATGATTCGGGGCAAACAGAGCAGGAGGATCAAATCACCTTAATCCACATTTTCTGTGGACTTTTGCATCACCAGGGGGCTTCGCTCAAATTTAAATGCCGTCCACTTCCACCTGGAGATGGCGAAGCCAGCCCTGCTCTTTTTAACCGAGATACAGATATCCTCTATGGCTGATACATCTTACCTTTCATATATATCCGGGGGATAATTTGAAACACTCCTTTATACCGCGTGCTGGCGTGTGCACTCACGTCAGGGAAGATGTCTGATCTCGATGCCTGAGTTTTCTTGAAGGACAGGACCTATCCATCATCTGGCTGCGTGTAGACTGCGACGACCATCCGCGCGAATCTACGCATGCCTGTGTAGGTCCCATAGCGGTAACGCAGAGACTGACAGGTTCCTCGAGCACATCCAAATGGCTACAGATTCCGTGTTGGAGCAGATCCCCACTGCAAAGATCGTGTTTCTTGGCGACTTTGGCGATTTTAACGCCCAACACGCCGAATGGCTAGGCTCACGTACCACCGATCAAACAGGGAGATCTGTTCACGACTTCACCTTCGCATATGGTCTGACGCAACTGGTTATTGCGCCTACGCGAATCCCAGATGTGGAATATCATACACCTTCACTGTTGGACCGTCTGTTGACATCACATCCGGACCCTCCCCTGGGGTCGTCAGACCACTGCCTGATCCGGAGCACCGTGCCGATCACGCGCTTAGCACGGCCCCGCTTCTTCGGCTGTCGCCGCGTGTGACACTATAGGTCAGCAGAGTGGGATGGGAATATTCATTGCTATGCATACGACAGCACAGGGTATGCTTCCTACACCGGCCGAGCCAACATGACCCGGGAAAGCGTCGACGAGAACCGGAACAAACTTGTGTCTGAAATCGAGACTATGCTGTGCAAAGTGTCCCAATGGGGCCGACAAAATTTAGTCCAATTCAACCCCAAGAAGACACAAGTTTTTGCGTTCACCACGAAAAAGTCCCCTTCCTCCTATCCCCTCGAACCCCTCCCCGTCTAACTGCCACAGCCTGTATTGGCATTCTTGGCGTCGATATATCGAGCGACGTTCAGTTCCGTGGTTACTTAGAAGAGAAGGCCAAACTCGCCTCTGAAAAGCTTGTTGTACTCAGTAAGGCGAGACAGACTTCACTTAAAGCCACCGCCTGCAACTATATAAGGTGCAAAGGCCTCACATGGAGTACTGTTCTCACCTCTGGGCGGGTGCTAGGGAGCACCCACCCAGTACCAGCTTCTTCCATTTGACCGCATACAACGAAGAGCGGCTCGCATCATCGACGATCAAGTCATCTCCGATCGGCTTGATTCTTTAGCGTAGCGTAGAGAAGTGGGTTCTCTCTGCAACTTCTGCCGCATTTATCACGGGGAGTGCTGTTCGGGTTGATGCCAGCGGCCAAATTCCACGTTGACGTCTGGCATTCCACAACCACGAGTTTTGCACGAAATTTCTTTCCTCGCACAGCCACTTTGTGGAATCAATTACCGGCTGCAATTTTTCGGAACCGATACGACATTAGGGACCTTCAAGAAAAGAGCATACTCACACCTTAAAGGCCGGCAACACATCTCTTCACACCTGATGTTGCGGATGTCCATGAACGGTTGCCTCACCTCTGTCCTTCCCGTGAGCCTCTTGCCCGTTTGCCCCTTCTTCTTTTTTTTTAATATGACTTAGGACTTGCAACCTATAAGAGACTGGTCATTTCTTTACTGATAATTTAGAAAGCTCATATCATAAAGCTCGGTCTTCGCAGTCTTGGTTAGAACGTTTCGAACTTCATCAGAGCTGAAGACTGGCCGTCGTCTTGTCCCGATCTAAATCCGTTGGATTATGATTTTTTGTCAATTTTAGAGAGCCGTACTCTCTCGCTCTTAACGCCATGATAATTTGGAGTCCCTAAAATAATCCGTACGATTGGCAGTAAATAATTTTCCCATGCGTGCGTGCTTCTATTGATAACTGGCCTCAACGTTTAAAGGACTGTATTGCAGCCAATGAATACCAATTCAAATAAGCTTTTATATTTTAAATTGTTTTATATTTATAAATTAAACTAACACACAGAAAATTAATAAATGTAATTTGTTGTGAAATGTTTTTTTTCCTTTGTTTCAGTATTTATGGCAAGACTAGGTATACAGATTATACAAATTTTCCGCAGGCTTATGCCGTCGTGGACGACGCACCTTCGACCCATTTGTCAGAACAGTACAAAGACACTTTCCTAACGGCTGTAGTATTAATAATTTAACCTTTAAACTGTGATTGCGACTATCACTAACTAATTACTTGTACACACGAGTGACCAAACACAGCTAATTCACTTTAAATAGCCGTTCAATCAACTACTTTCAACAAATTTCACTTGTTTTTACAGATATGATTGCCAAGACTTGGGTAGAAGCTAATACCATAAAAATATATTTTAAAGACATTAAAGAAAAAATTGAGTTAATGAATTTGTTTAATTAGTCGTCGCCACAGGTCGTCGCGTCTTCTTATTCGCTTTACTTTCGTTCTATATTTAAATTACATCCCATGCTAGCGCTCTCAATGAAGAGGAAAATAAAACGAATTAACGAGACTCTATATATCTTTAAAAAAAACCAAAGCTCTTAACGCAAAGCAAGCACATTAATTCTAAGTTCGTCCACAGTGAAATGTTTAACATTTTCCTCGGGGCGTGTTCCGTAATCAGTACTAAATCTTATTTTCCAGGCAGGAATTTAAATTAAACAAGAAATCTCGGATCGGGACTTATTAAATGATAATACAGAAACTCGCTCCTTTGATATCTAACACCTCTCACTTGTTTTCAGGGGTTTGTATCTCTAAAAGAGAAACTGTATCTTTGTGTGTATCTTTCATGTAGGCTTCTTAATAACTTATATTTTAATTGTTTCGACCTTTATGTTATTGTAAGATATGTTATTAGCTATTGTATTATATTGATATCATGTTTGGTTGAATTATTGAGCTTGTCACTTTTCTTCTCAACATAAGCAGCATTATGTATGTTTTATATTAAATGACTATTGAAGTGTTTTTATTTAACCTTTGATCGGATTATGGCAGATAGCTCATTTTGTAGGGAGAATCCCAGTATTTTGCAGAAATAAATTAGGTGTTACCAAGAAAACATAATAAGTCAAAAACATTATGGCTCATATTCCAGAAGTGAGTATTAAACATTCTTTTTTGTTATTTGGTTGAGTTCTCGTATCAGGCTGCGTCATGCTCTGCTTGTAGCGGCGCGCGACTCAATAACTCTAAAGTATTCATTTTTTGACTTACCTACTTGTGTAAGACATTACTTTTAACCTATTTGACGTAACGTATTTTTTACGTATTTGACGTTAGAGCATTTTTGTTGCGTCACTTTACATAGATATTAATATGTTGTAGTTGTAATGATTTTTAAAACGATGAAGCTGTAAATGTTGATATGAAAGTATGGCAATGAGTTTCTTGCCACTTCTTGTATGACATATAAGCTCAACCTTTTGAGAAGTTGCGGTCCTAAATTTAAAAAGAATTCTTGACATTCATAAGTGTCATTTCATTGACCTACGCGAATAAAATGATATTAAAACCGTGATCAAGTGTATTCTGTCTCCTATTGCACAGGTATGAACATAGCAACCAACACACTGTATTATGGTTTACATATTGGTATACGGTCCTTCATATAATATTAACTTTTAACTCATAATAGTTGTTACCTCCTCCTTACCTAAAGAAAAGTTTCAAGAATACCTAACAAAAAGCAATTAACATTTAATCCTAGTTAATTTAGTTGTCCTTTTAATTTGCGTGCCATAGAGTCTAAGCACTATTATTCCATTCATGGTCCTCACGGATGTATAGTCAATACTCAATTTTGCAAGTAATCGCATGACAACACCCTGCTCATCCACGGTCAACTAGCCAACCTTCATGGGACACGGCTCAATAGCCATTTGTAACTAATTACACTTTTTGCGAATCAACTCTTCCGGCGATTCTATTGCCATCATCATCTATTTTGGGACTGAAATCATAATTATTGTGAAACGTTAATATGGTGCGTGTTTTTTGAGGGATCTTTTCCTTTAGAACTTGTTCGACAAACATCCTACTGTGCTCGGGGCAGTGTCATGAGGTGAGTTTTTACACAGACCTACTAGTTAAAACTAGTTTTTTCTGTTCCGTGGGTTTTTACCTTCACTGAGTTATGGCGAGAGACGCGATGGCTGGTTCGTGCATGATACTCGTGTACAGACGCTGCTTTTGGTACATAGTCGATCCTGGATCTCTGCTCTGCTGAATGTTCCATATTTCTTTGAATCTATTTCACATGTGAAAAATAATCGTATGATAAATACGTTTTCAAATTGAAATTCAAATATTTTTATTCAAAATAGAATATAAAATAGCTATTTGAAAGTCAGAAATTACCACCCATTCCAAAAGAATGCCTCAGACCTGAGAAGAACGAGAGCAACAAACTCAGCGGGCGTTTTTTTCATAAAAATGGTTACATGGTTTCAAAGTAATATCGTACAATTAAACTTATTATCTAATAGACTGAAGGCGGTCGCTCCATTCCCAATATGTGTTATCATTAAGAAACTAATTTATGTTTATTTATTTATTTTATTAACTAATTAATTTATTTATTATTTATATATATTATAATTAAATACATTGTTCTACATGCCTAATATAAATTTACAGTCTCAATCTTAAAAACAGAAACAAAGAGGCACCTTTAGATTAAATTCCTCTAGGATATGGATGGCTCACTAGGAAACCCTGTGCAGAGCCAACCAGTGATTACCGTCTGCTATGTAATTTTATATAATGTTAATAATTAATGAAATACAACTAAGACTGACACTTAAACAATATTTATCTAAGTAACTTTAAAGCATACCTATCTTATAATAAGAACTGCATAAAATTAAAAATAAATAAAATTAATAATAATAGATAAAGCAAATAGTTATATAGATAAAGCAAAGATATAAACAAATATTCATAATTAAATACATAAAGTTATATTAACTTTGAGTTAATAATTTTCTCGGTTTCATCATAGCTTAACTGTAAAAGCCACTCTCGTACTGTAGATCTTACTTTGTAAGAAGAGAGGTCCGCAATTTTTATTTTATTATTATGTTATAGTAACCTTTACCACAGAAACGTTTTTTAATTTTTTTTTTAATATCGTAATAAGTACTTTTCTTTTGAACATTTTCTGCGATCTTGTTGAAAAAGCATATACATCGCCCCACAAAAGACTTAACTCAGCCGAGAAGTAGGCATTATACGTTTATGTCTGTTTCTGGTATTAACATTATCATTATGACAGTTTCTAGCAAATTCACTTATGTGCCTATGAAGATAAATTACATTATCAAGAATATATTGAGAAGCACCAGTCAAGATGTTAAATTCTTTAAATTTTGCTCTCAATGATGCCCCATTGTAATTGTTTATTGGTGCATCTAATGTTTTTCAATTTAATCAAGTAAGTCGAACATTTAAGTATTGTGTTATCATACTTAATATTCATAAAATTATTATTTTTGTAAAATTGTGAAGCTTTTCTAATAAATATATATTAAAAATAGTGACGATGAGTTTCTTGCCACTCTGGGTGGTATTTAAGTGACATTTTGTATTCGCTTATGAATAGTTCATTTTCAAAATTACTACATAAAGATATAATATTTATTTAATTAGTGTCAGTTGATACAAAATGCAATATACTACTCGGACGAATCACAATATTACATCTGGCTCGATCTTGACAGTCGTCTTGCGAGGGCATTAGCGATAGTAGACTTGAATTACTCATTAAAATTATTATAACACTGTTTAAAATTAAAAGTAACCTTTTTTATACATATTTATTTATTAATAAAAAACAAATTTTACGTGGAGGTTTCTAAGCAATAAAAACCACTGAGGTTTGTACGATTGCTAAATTTAGTCTACACCAACAGAGTTAAATTAACAAAAGAAAAAATAGTTCACAATCCTTAGAAACTTAGCTATAGAGACAATACTTATAATTTTACAAATACATAAAAGTATATAAATAATATAGTACTTGATACAAATAATAGTTAAGCACGATAAGTTGATCGGTGGTCAGTCAAGTCTTATAAAGTATTTTTTAAATTTGTCTCAGCCAACGAGTCGGTCAAGTCACGTGGCAGTTTATTAATCAGTCTAGGTACTATGTAAGCTGTTGTTCTTTCACCGAACGTATTGGATGCCCGAGGCATATTCAGCCGGTGTAGACTAACAGCGCGCGTATACACGGGGTGATCTATGGCTGTTTTTAATTTATTATTAAAATAAATTTCTTTTAGTGTTGAATATTCAATTTGCTTAAATATTGCCAACACTTGACAATGCTTAAAAAGCCCACTTTCGTTACCCTGAAATTTAAGTTTAATTTGATTTGATACTATTTTTTTAATAAGAATTTGAATATGAATTCTATTAATTTTGTCAAAGTACGAATTGTAAGTACGACCGTAACTGCTCAGTCCATACTGAACGTACGATTCGGCTAACGCGTTATAGCGCATTATTTTGACTTTATAGGGTATGCGATTTTTAAGAATTGAGATACTTGCAAGGAATTCTCTAAGTTTGTTGCATACATAGTCCACTCCATTTAAATTTATCATCTATTATTAACCCAAGATATGTGTCAGATCTAACTATTTAAAAATTATTAAAATTACTCAACTTAACATTAACAATTGATTTGCACTTACATATTAGTTGGTTGGTTATTCTAATGAAATGAAATGAAATGAAATGATTTATTTGTATGAATCGTGGTAACAAAGTTGTTAACAATTAATTGGTGTACAGCAATATTGGAATATTATATTTAATTTATACTTATACATCATTAATACACATAACATAGCTTTAATTCAATAATATAATATAAAATAAACATTAGTTTTCCTCTTAACTGACGCAATATAACCGTGGTATGCAGTAAGTGCAGCATTAAAGGATACAGTTTGTCTGAGCCTTCTTAAAGCGAAAACGAACTTATTTATTTTGCCTGCCACTGTATCACATTGAGCTTTTCAGTTACAATTGCAATCTAATATAAGGCCTAAAAATTTTATTGTGTTTGTTTCTTTAATTGTTTGGTCACTGTGTGTGATATTTAGAGATTTATGTATTGTTTTATAATTAGAAAATTGTATATATTTAGTTTTTGTCATATTAGCGAATAAATTATTCTCATTGAACCATGTAAATATAGTTTCTAAATTTTTAATAATAGTCATATTATATTTTTTTTTTATGGCATAGGAGGACAAACGAGCGTACGGGTCACCTGGTGTTAAGTGATCACCGCCGCCCACACTCTCCTGCAACACCAGAGGAATCACAAGAGCGTTGCCGGCCTTTAAGGTGTACGCGCTTTTCTTGAAGGTACCCATGTCGTATCGTCCCGGAAACACCACACAAGGAAGCTCATTCCACAGCTTCGAGGTACGAGGAAGAAAGCTCCTTGAAAACCGCACTGTGGAGGACCGCCACACATCCAGATGGAGGGTGTGATATCGTAACTTGTGGCGTGTCGTGCGAAGGTAAAATTCGGCGGCAGGAATCGGGTTGAACAGCTCTTCGAAACACTCCCCGTGATAAATGCGGTAGAAGACACACAATGAAGCGACGTCTCTACGCAGCGCCAAGTGATCCAGCCGTTCACAGAGTACTGGGTCCCCGAAAATTCGAGCTGCTCTGCGTTGCACGCGGTCAAATGGATCGAGCTGATACTGGGGTGCGCCAGACCAGAGATGACAGCAATACTCCATGTGAGGCCAGACCTGCGCTTTGTAGAGCGCTAGAATGTGGGCCGGCTTGAAGTATTGCCGTGCTCTATTTATGACGCCCAGTTTCTTTGAAGCCAGTTTGGCTTTGCCCTCCAGATGGCCACGGAATTGGCAATTGCTCGAGATTTCGAGACCCAGTATTCCGATACTAGGCGAGGCTTTAAGGGAAGTGTTCTCGAAGAGCGGTGATACGGCAAATGGGGTTTTTTTAGTGGTAAACGCGCAAACTTGAGTCTTCTGGGGGTTAAATTGGACAAGGTTCAACTTACCCCATTCCGCGACCTTCTCGAGAGAGGACTCGATAGAAGACACAAGTTTCTCCCGGCACTGGTCGACGTTTTCCCGAGAGAGACCTGCATGGCCCGTGTATACGGCATCACCAGTGCTGTCGTCTGCATAGCAATGCATGTTGGCGGTGTCCAACATATCATTGATATGCAGAAGAAACAGCGTGGGAGATAGCACACAGCCTTGGGGCACTCCAGCGTTCACGGGCTTGGGATTCGAGCAATTACCGTCGATAACGACCTGTATGCTGCGCCCAGTGAGGAAGCTGGAGGTCCACTTGCATAAGCTCTCGGGAAGCCCAAATGATGGAAGTTTTGCGAGGAGCGCCTTGTGCCATACACGATCAAAGGCCTTCGCTATATCCAGACCAACTGCCAGGCCTTCCCCCTTGCTTTCAATAGCCGCCGCCCATCTATGTGTTAGGTATACCAGAAGATCGCCAGTTGACCGACCATGGCAAAAGCCGTACTGCCGGTCGTTGATCAACTGGTGACCCTCAAGGTATACCAAGAGCTGGCGGTTAATTATGCTCTCCATGATTTTGGAGAGTAGGGAGGTAATAGCAATAGGCCTGTAGTTTGCCGGATCCGAACTGACTCCTTTTTTTGGGATCGGATGGACAAGGGCTGACTTCCATGAATCAGGGACTACGCCTTTTGAATAAGAGTGCCGGAATAAACGCGTTAGCACCGGCGTCAACTCAGGGGCACACATTCTAAGCACGATTGGAGAAATGCCATCCGGCCCGCTCGACTTCCTGACGTCCAACGAAAACAGAGCTCGCCTAACAGTTTTCTGTCGGAACTGTACTTCAGGCATGGAGCTCTGACACCGCAGGATGGTCGGCGGTGTTTTTCCGTTGTCGTCAAGAGTCGAGTTGGAGGCAAAAAGAGTGCACAGGAGATCAGCTTTCTCTTTTGCCGTATGGGCCAGGGTGTCATTCCTCATGTGCAACGGCGGCATGGACGGCTGGTTGAAGTTACCAAGAGCAGCTTTCGACAACGACCAGAACTTGCGTCTTCCGGTCGGGTAACTGGAAAGCTACTCGTCAATTTTGACGACGTGCTTCGATTTCGCACGGGCGATTTGCCGCTTAAAAAATCTGGAGGCACGGTTATATTTCCTCTTCAGAACTTTGCAGTTCGGATCCTTTGAGCCCAGCGCCGCAACCCAAGTTCGATACGCCTGTTTTTTGCAGTCAGATGCTGCTTTAACTGACGCATCGAACCAGGGCTGTGATCTGCCACCGATCGGTACTACAGAGCTTGGTATAAAAATATCCATGCCCTGCAGTATCACATCGGCTACTGCAACGGCGCAGGCACTAGGATCATCCGAAGGGAAACAAACCCTGCCCCAAGGGTAGGATGCAAAAAAGGAACGCATCCTATCCCAATCTGCTGACTTGTAGTGCCAAACGCGGTGGGTCGCTGGTGGTCTGCGGCGTTGGCGTCGGATAGGCGTTCCGAGAGGGGCGTCGACAGAGACCCGGTAACCATCGGGATGTGTAGTCAGCAGAAGATCTAATAAGGACGGCATGTGGCTATCCACATCCGGGAGCCGCGTCGGCGACTCAACCAATTGGGACAGACCATACGCCAATGCAAAATTATGCACAGATCGCCCTGCGTAGTCTGTGGTACGTGATCCAAGCCATTCGGCATTGTGCCCGTTGAAATCACCCAAGACTACGATTTCAGCGGAGGGGATCTGAGCAAGCACGTCATCAAATGCCGCTTGAACGCAGCCCATGAGGTGATCCGTTTCTGCGTTACCACTATGGGACCTGTAGACACACGCATAGATGCGGATGTGGTCCTCTAAATCTACGCGGAGCCAGAGAGTAGTTTAAGTTGGAGTGAATTCCCCGGATGTTACAAAAGTCCACATTAAGCGTGGAGTGGGGTGCCGTGGTGTTGCTGCCCTGTTTGTCCTGTGACATACGCGGTACTGTGCCCTCCCCAAAATACGAGGGGCAGCCCGAGCGCGAATGCTCGGGGAGGGATTCTCCGGCTCTATAAGAGCCGGTACCCTCCTGGGGTAATTTATCTATATTTTGTTTGGGGGGGGGGGGGTAGGACGGGGGGAATGGCCTCCGGTCCGCGACACTAACCTATGCGAAACATAGCGGCACTAGGCCGCTACTTCACGCCGGTATTCTGTGCGAGTGTGGTAAGTAACCCGGACGAGTCTGGCCCGATTGTGCTGACGTCATAAGACAGCAGCGTGACTCTCCCACTTTCAAAAAGCCCGTAGTCGCCTCTTACGACACCCTTGGACCTGGGACTACCCTATTCTTTTGACGTCCCGGGGCAGCACAGGGCGAATTATAATTATTTATCGCTTTATGCTCGTCAGGAATAATTATGGATATGTCATCTGCAAATAATACACAGCTATAGTCAACCACATCGGGTAAATCATTCAAATAAATTAAAGACAGTAAGGGTCCCATAAGACTTTCTTGAGGAACTCTAAATTTACTAATTAAATAGGGTGACTTGTATGTAGTCATCTCCAGTTTCTCATTTATTTTATTTATTTCTACAATTTGTTGTCTATCGGCTAAATAACTTTCAATCCATTTTAGAGCAGGGCCTCTTATACCATATTTTTCACATTTATATATTAAGATATGATGATCAACAAAATCGAATGCTTTTGACATATCAAAAAAGGTTGATATAACAGATACTTTCTTTTTAATACATGTAGTTATTTCTTCTATTAAGTAATAAGCAGCCAAAGTAGTTGATTTGTTAGCTTGAAATCCAGTTTGTTCTTTTTTTATAATATTATGTTTATTTAGAAAATGCATTATTCTTACATACATTGTTTTTTCCATTATCTTTGAGAAAATAGATATAAGAGCAATTGGGCGATAATTATTGATATCGGTTTTAGTACCCTTTTTGAGTAAAGGCTTAATAACAGATAACTTTAAGCTTTCTGGAAAGACACCCTGTGAAAAGGATATATTAATTAAGTAAGTATATGAGAGATATTGTGCTTGCAGTGTTTGAGTATATGTGTAGATATGGAATCATAACCTGTTGCCTTTGTATTTTTAAGAGAATTTATTATCTTTATACTTCGTTTTCGGAACATGGAGAGAGAAATATACTATTATTGATTGAATTTATTTTGTATTTATATTGCTTATTCCAATTATGATTACAATTTTTAGTCAAATCAATAAAGGAATTATTAAATGTTTTTGCAATGTCTAATGGATTTGTTATATCAACGTCGTTATAATGAATTAGGTCAATAAAATTTTTAGCTATCATATTATTGTGACTACCTTTTTTCTTTATTATATCCCATGTAGCTTTAATTTTATTTTTTGAGTTTTTTATGTATTGATTATTTATGTGTCTCTTAGAGCAGTCAATACAAGACCGTAATATTTTGCTATATTTTTTTAACTTTATCTTACTTTCACGAGACTTTTATTTGTAGTGATTTAATCTCAACTGTCTTTTCTTAATACAAGCTACCTTAATACCTTTTGATATCCATTTATTATTGCCAACATAACTGGACATTTTCTTATTATATATGGGAAAGCAAAGATCGTATAACAGGCAGAAAAAATCATGAAAATTTTTGAAGGCTGTATTGGCATTTGACTCATTTATTACATCGATCCAATTTAGAGATTGTAAGTACATATTAAATTTATATATATTCTCTTGACAATAATCCCTAATTTTTATAGACCAATTTTTCGGTTTATTTATAAATATTTTCGGTAAACTTACTAGTTGGCATGATTCATGATCCGATAGAAAAAGTTTAATTACTTTGCCTTCTGCTGTAGGAATATTGGTCGCTATTATATCTAGGCAATCTTTGTTTTCGAGTTGGTTCCGTTATATTTATATTAATATTGAAATTACTTAATAGATTTTGAAATAATTTTGATATCTGATGTTCTTTTAATATATCAATGTTAAAGTCTCCGGCTTATATAATATTTTTATTATTATTTATGGTTAATTTATGGAGAAGTAGTTCTAATTTTTCAAAAAATAAAGTAATATTTGAGTTTGGTGTCCTGTATATACAAACAATGTAGCAATTTATCGCTCTTACTTCAACAGCACAACATTCAAATATTTTTTCGGTTGAGTATTCAGTACACTGATCGAAAATCTTATAATCTAGAGATTTCTCCAATAAAATACAACTACCTCCTCGTCTTTCATTCAATCTACAAAACGTCGAAACGACATCATAATTTTGCAGTATGAGATTAGATTCTTCTCCCCTTTTTATAAAAGTTTCAGTAAGACAAATGATACTTATATCTACTTCTATTTCAGACAACGCTAGCTCAATCCATTCTAGCTTATTTAAAACACCAGCAATGTTTTGGTGCAAGAGATACTTTTCCTTACATGGTTTATGGTCGAAAAAAATTAGCTTGTGTATTATTTTCTAGATTAATTGTTTGAGTCGCTTTTTTACAATAGTTTTTAACTGACAATATCGTTTTATCAACTTGTGTAGACATTTCTTTTTGGTTTCTAACGCTTCTATTTTTGTATTTTAGTTTATTTAACCAATCCTTGCATACCAAAAATTCCTTTTTATAATGCTGACTTTCTAATTCGTTGCTGATTTTGTTGCAAACTTTATTAATATAATTATTTTTAGCATTATAATATCCAGTATAATTTACATTTGAATTCAAATATTTACAATTTGGATATTGTTGACATATTTGTTTTAAATAGTTATTAATAAGAATTTCGTTAAGATGAGGATTTTTCACAATATTCAATATTATAATATCAGTACCTTTTAGGTAGCATAGGAGGGCAGCAGTCTCAGACATAAATACGAACGGATTTCTATCGTGTTCGCCTAGACTAAGAATGAATTGGTCCGTTTGGCAAGTTTTATTTTGTAACACGATTCGATTATATTTTCTGTACTGGCTGAAGGTTTTGTTTCTGCTGAGATTTCATATTTTGAAGTCAAATTAAACGTGGAGGCAGAGAGTCGAGAAGCCATACCCACACATTGTTTACCTACAAAGATAAATAAACGTTTTTTCTTTTTCGGTTCATTTTCCCCATGTTGCATGGATGTCAACACACTTTTTTAGGCTTGAAATGATTATCCTAGGGATTTACAATATCAAAATCAATCCTACGTTTAGCTTTTAAAGTTCTAAGTGATGAGAACTAATTAAGTATATTAAACATTTTAAAAAAGAAATAATTTTAATAACTTTGATCTTAATTGTTATATGAAATTAAACAATGTGAGTATATTATAAGTATTAAATTACAAAAATAAAAGTAAGAATTAATATGTAGTTAATTAGTTAACAATCTAACACAAACTATTATCTATTGTGGTCGTAATTTTTTATAAAACTTTCTTTTCCTTTTTGACCTACACGTGTCCTAATCTTGTTTTAAATTTTTCCACAACATGTTACGATTTCTATTTTCATCCAATATTTGCTTATATATCCAGTCGTAAATTTTGTACTTTGAACTTAATAGTTTTATGATTCTCTATATTTCTTTTAATGAAACAGTCTAATTGATTGAAGTCGTGATCTATCATCTGAAGATTATTTTCGGCCATATCCTTGTAGAGGCTATCATAATTTATTGCTTCATGTTTTATTTTCTTTTTGGGTTCAATTTTTAAATTCACAATAAATTTGTTTATGATCACATAAAGGTGAATCTATTATGGCTATATGAAAATCATGTTGAAGTCCCCAAAAATTATTGATCTTTTCTTTTGTTCCAGCTGCATTGAGTAAATTTCAAAAAAGTTTTCAATGTTAGTTGAGGGAGGCCTGTAAGCAAGTCCAATATTTAAGCAGCATTTTTCTAAAAATAAAAATATTTCCATCGACATACTTTTCCTCCGTAAGTCTATAACATAAATCATTGTGTACATATATTGACACTCCTCCACCAATGCAATCATTAAAGTCATCAAGTTATAAAGATGTGAGTAATTCGGGATTTGCAATATGTTTGCGTCAGCTTCCAATTTTATCCAGGTCTCCGTTAGTAATATCAAATGTATAGTATATTTAAAAGATTTAATGATGCATTTTAGTTCCTCTTTTTTACCTTACTTTAATAAACTTCTAACATTTGCATAATAAAATTTAAGTGAAAAGGATGTCATTAATACATTACCATAATCGTGAGTAATCTGGTAGGTTAGTGGTTCGCTTGTTGGTAGTTCCGATATCAGTTGCCGTTTTTTGAAATCATTTTTGTAATTTTTGGAATTCCATTCCAGTATTTAATACTTAAGTCTGTTTCACCACTTTGCTGGCGCTGAGTAAGCTCACCTTTCAGATTTTTTTTAAAGATTTTTGCTGTGATGGCGTTTGATCCCAAAAAATACGAATGTTTTTATCTTTCGTCAAAGTACGGTTACGTAATATATAGTTTGCAGGTTCTTGAGAGTCAAAACATAGCTTAATGTTTCGATTTCTACCTGGAATATGTTTACCTAATCGGAAAAATATTTTCGGTTTCGGGCAGTTGTCGTATATACTGGTAATTATTTTGGTAACCTCCTGCATATCATATTTGCATCTGTTTTGCGAATTCTTATCATTTAATTCACATATACCCGCAAGTATGCAGCCGAATGCAGCGATCATGTAGTTTTAAAGTGATGTTTTCAAGACTAAGCGGCAGCGGGTTTACTGAAGAAGATGGGTTGACAGCATTTTAGTATGAATTAAGGTCACTCTCGAGTTGAGTAATTTTAACCTTTATTGTTGAGTTTTGTAGTCTTATATTTTCCAATTCATTTCTTATTGTATGGTGTTCAGTAATTAAACTTTCCATTGCGTTTTTCATTTCTTGAATTTCCTGTTTGATTTCCGACATTTCTTGAAAGATTTTGTTATTATTTTTATTATGTTGCACACTACAGTCTTGGAATACTGATTGTATATCATTTCGTAATTTATTTAACTCTTCTACAAAAAATGCACCATAATCGTTTTTATGTTATTTCTTTCTTCTTTGGGTTATGTTGTCTTGCTCTCTGGCAGTCCCACATATCTCAAGAGCAGAATCGCTGCCGCTCATGGAATGAGAACTCATTATTAGATAGTGTCGGGCGAAACTGCTTAGTGAGATCAAAAATAAGATGTTGTCTCTTTTACCCGAGGGGGTGAAGAGAGCGCACAGCCACGGCCGACTTGTTCTGATTAATCGTAAGTGAAACGCACAGCACAGTCCAAAATTAACGTTTTGCACTATCACTTAGGATCGATTGTTAAGGAAGCAGTTGATTTTTAAAAATTATTATTTTTTTAATTTTGACGTAATTAGTTGTACACGTCTACTCATTACAGCATTAGTCACGTAACTTGTAAGTCAATGCCTAAATGTTTTAGAATTTAATATTAATATCTAACCGAAAGTAACATTCTTTATATTTCTATTAATGAATGTAAATAAGCTTACAATAAAATCTTTAAGTGATAAACCGTTAATGTTGTTTGTTTCAGCTATGGAACTAGTTGGCCCTAAAGGAAGGGTATTCATAAGTCTCTTGTTCAATACCATGTTTATACTCGGCGGAGTGTCAGTGACTACTCTATCCTGGTGGCTACAGAGCTGGCGATATCTTCTCCTCGTCATATACATACCAGCTCTCCCAGTTTTCTTCTATCTATGGTCTTTGACAGAGAGCTTCAGATGGTTGTTCAGCAAAGGCCAATTTGAGGAGGGCATCAACGTGCTCAAAAAATGTGAGAAATTTAACAAAGTTACTGTCCCTAAAGACCATTACGACCAAGTTGAGAAACAGGCAATGAAAAAAAGAGATGCTATGAATTATGAAATCTCAGTAACGAACCAGTCAGCTTTGAAACAAATATTCTCATCGGCGCTAATTTGGAAACGATTATTTATATGTTCATTTCTGTGGTCTTCATCGACTTTGGTATACTATGGCCTGTCTATCAACGCAATAGAATTGTCAGGAAATAGGTATTTGAATTATATTGTGGTGCTTCTGATTGAGGCCCCGGCGAATGTTTGCAAGTATATCTGTCTGGATCGATTTGGCAGGAAGAAGGTCATTGCTTCTGCGTTCGTTTTGACTGGGATCGTGTTGATCACGTATGGATTCGTGCCGAGTAAGTTTTATTAATGTATAATTCAACTTAGTACTCATATTCGGACAACATCTCTCTGTTTTTTATTCTTTCTATTGGATGGTATTTCTTTATCTGTTTATAATATTTAACAAAATCCTTATTTTCCAGGTGGTAATTGGTCGGAAGCATTCTACTTGAGTGGTAAATTCTTTATTACCCTCGCATATAATTCCCTCTACATTTTCGCGGCTGAAGTTTTTCCAACTAACTACAGGACAACTTTATTAGCAATGTGCTCTACAATTGGTAGGATTGGGTCTGTGCTAGCTCCGCAGACGCCGCTTTTGGTAAGTTTTAAGTATTGGCAAATGGGGCATAACAGTTTTTTGGAAATGTCTTTCCTTGTAATATTTTTTTCACAAGAAATCAAATGGAAATATCTGTCGATCGTCCAGGATATTCGCAGACAGGCCAGATTGAAGATGCACACATATCGGGTTAGATCAGGTATACCAAGCATAAGAGTGCTTCTATACCATGCAAGGGTTCAAGCCGTGTTCAGATATAAATAACGACAGCGAAAGAAAGATAGCGAATGAACGTGGCAGAGACTCATAAAAGGTTCGCCGATATTTTCGAAAAGACCAAATAAGGGAAATTCATGAATGGGTATGCCACCGAAGACATTCCTTTAATGGCCCGCCTCATGTAGGTATGAGTGTGGACACAGCGGCAAAACCCGTGTGATCTAGACGCTTGTGAATGGAGAAGCCCGAGTAGTACATCAATAGGTACTGTCACAAACCAATAATACTCAGCCTTACCCCTGAGACATTGAGGCGTGATTATGTTTATGTAGTGGCTCAAACCAATGAGATGAGGTGTGACTTTATCTTGTACATAAAAGGTAAAAATGTATTCAAAAGATATTCTAATAATAAAGGGCAACTGGAATATTATAACTTCTACGAAAACTTCCACGACAGATGGTAATTGCGCTTTGTTGTTTTAACTTTTAGCATGATATTTTCAATTAAATTGAAAAATATCTTTATTAACCAATAAAATATAAAATTATTAAAACTTTCGCGAGTCATTATTAAAATATTTTTTAATACGGCTTTACTCACGTTTTTGTCGGTGTCGGTACCGACTAGTTTGACCGACCAACTTGGAAACCTGTGTTACAAAACGCGTTTCGATATAAGACCCATAGTGCCGATGATCATGTAGTTTTCAGGTTTATTTGTGTAGTTAATCCCAGAAGTGAGGGTTATCACTTTAAAAACATAACAAATTGTTTAGATTAGCAATAGCGACATCTCAAGTCAAATTCCTAATATTGAAATATTGGGGTTGAGCAGATTTTCGACTGTAAAGTAGATCCTGTAGAACAAAGCATACGAGATTTTATAAACGATACGTCACTCGAACGGTTGGTTCAGTTGGAAAGAGCGTTCGCACGGAACGCGGGAGGTAGCTTGTTCGAGCGTTCCCGCGTCGTTCATAAATTTTGTTTTCAGTTTTATTTATGTAGATAATTTTATATTTTTTGTTATATTTCAGACAAAATACTTCGAATATTTACCAACACTCGTATTTGGTATCATGGCAGCTCTGTCCGGTCTGTGCGTCCTAACTTTACCAGAAACTAACAACCTCGAGCTACCAGACTCGCTGAAGGATGCGGAGGCACAAGACAAAGGATACGTTCCTAATATTAATAAAGTTACCGACAGTAAAACTACATTGTAATAATAATGTGATATTTGTATCTTAGTTGTGAATTTATTGAATGCAATCAGTTAGACACCAAATAGAGCAAACATCATTTTACACAGACTCTAGTGCCCATTGTCAATTTATGTGCTAACAGTGGCACTTGCGTAGGAAAGCGTCAAAATCCTTACAAACTAGTTATAGACATACAGAGTAACGTGTCTGATATGTGCAACAATTACGGTGTACATAGCTTTGCCAAAACACTTAAAAAATGCTATTACTAAATGTTTTTAAATTTTACAGTAACTAATAACAATAATATAAACTAAATTCTTAAATGCTCCCAAATCGTTTGTTTTATACTATATAAAGAGTCATGAAACACGTCCAACTCAATGCGACCATTTATTAAATTGTACTCCTCAAGAATGCGCTAGACCGGGGACTGTAAGCCGAGATTTAATCTACACGGTGGGGTATGGAAAATTTTAGATACCTTAGCTCTTGGATACTTGTAAGGGACCTTAATCGCAATACGACTGACTCACAATCATTATTCATAAATTTTGGTTACAAATTTAATTTGTATAATATTATTATGTATCCAAATATAATGTATATATGTAATCCAAAGACTGTCGGAATATTTTGCGAGTGTATATTTATAATATTATCTTAAGTAAATAGTATCTACATGTACAAAATATATACATAGTAAGATGCAGTTCATGTAGATATATTGACATACGTTTATAGTTTTAATCCGTTTTTCGAAATTCGAGTTTTCATCAGATCTCGACGTTTTAAGGTCGTAGGAAAGTTTCCTGACTACTCCCGCGATGTTCCGTACGTCTGTATGTATATGTACGTGTGTGTGCATGCATGTATGTAAACCTCTTATGACTTTTGAACGGTTCGACCGATTTCATCGCGCCCTTCGACAAGACTTGACCAAACTTAGATTTTGAATACAATTTGGGCCGATTCGGACTGGTAGATTTTAAGAAATCTCAAAAAAGTATGAAACATTTTTTATTATGTTTGTTTTTTGGAATAACTTTTAAACGGCTTTACCGATCGATTGAAAACTGTGTGAAAATCGGTTTATTCATCCAAAAGTAATTGCGATTTAAAAAAATTAAAATATTTGTTTTAATTTATAAATAATTTTTAAAGGTGGATGTGGCTTCACACTAATATTAAATAAATTTGATTTAGGTACTTACTACTTACATTAGTTTTTAAGTAAAACTTTACTAACAGAGATATGGATCTGATCCGATCAATATAATAAATGTTTTTATTTTATTTTAATTAAATTATTGTTCGATCGGAGATCTCTTGCCGGAGCAATATATCTATATAAACTCTTAAACGGTCAAACACAATGTAGTAATCTCTTACAGAATATTAACCTTGCTGTCCCATATTCATTCCCATGGTTTAAAATCAAGAGAATTTTTCAAGTTCTCTCTGTAAAAACCAACCTGGGAGTTCAGGCACCTCTCGCTCGCGAGTACAATAAGTTGAACGATACCAATTCAGAACTTGATATATTCGGTAATGGGCTGGTCACATTCGAAGAAAGTGTTGTTTAACACTTAGCTGGTTCTCAATCAGCATTAGTCAAATAAGTAGATTATCTTTTTTTTCGTTTCCATTATTTCGATTAATAAGTTAAATTTATAATTGATACTTTCATTTCTTATTTTGTTTTTATTGTTTAAATAGTATTAGATCTACTTTTCAGAAGTAATTGGGGAGATTTTTTTGTAATTTTTATATTCACCATAATAATTGTCCTTTACATTAAAACTACTAATTGTAAAATAAGATTAAGAAAATTGTATTGTATGATATGATGTGGTGTACTTTAATCAATTTATTTATAAATATTGTATACAATATTAATTTTGTTAATTATCTACAAGATTTCTTAACCAATGAGTTTTAATATAATAAAAATATTTTTTTTTAGTATTTTCTCATTATTCATTATTCGTAAAATGTTTATCGTTCGATACCCAACCAAAGGGAACGGAAAACATACTATAACCCGTTTGCGTTGTCCGTCCGCGTGTGTGTCAGCTGGCTGTATCTCGTGAACCTCGACAGAAAGACAGCTGACTTGTTACAGTAGGTGTGTGGTGTGTGGTGGATGGCGATAATAAAACCAAACACGTAAACAATTTGTTATTTTAAAGTGATATCCCTCACTACTGGGATTAATTATAAATATTATTAAGTTGAAACCAAAATTTATGAACGATGTGGGACTCGAACCCGCGACCTCTCGGGTTCTCTAAACAACTGATTACTGAGCCAACTGTTTGAGTGACGCTTGGATCGTAATTCTTGATACGTGTTGTTCAACTCTCAGGTTGTCGCTCCATCTACAGCATCTACTTTACACTTGAAAACCTGTTCAACCCCAATAATTGTCCCGCATCGTTCATAAATTTTGGTTACAAATTATTTATTGTATATCCAAGATGGTATCGAAATAACCGCCATGCAAAAAAAATAAATATTTAAAAAATTAATTAGGTATAAAAGTAGTTATATAATAATATCGGGTGGCCCGTGCGGACGTGTGCTCCGTAGGGGCGTTGATGGTGAGTTTGGTCATTGAAGGCCTTTGATCGGGTGTGACATAAAGGACCAAAACTGCCATCCTATGGGCTTCCCTAGAGATTGTGCAAATAAGTCACTAGCTTTTTGGCTGATCGGAGCATCAAGCTTGTTATTAATGTTGCTCCGACTTAAAATCCATATACGCTGCTGTCCTGCAAGGCTACGTGCTATCTACTATTCTGTTTCTTCTGTATATCCATGATATGCTGCAAATCTACAGTATTCATTGCTATGCAGACGACAGCACAGGGTATTCTTCCTACACCGGCCGTGCCAACATGACCCGGGAAAGCGTCGACGAGAACCGGAACAAACTTGTGTCTGAAATCGAGACTATGCTGTGCAAAGTGTCGCAATGGGGCCGACAAAATTTAGTCCAATTCAACCCCAAGAAGACATAAGTTTTTGGGTTCACCACTAAAAAGTCCCCTTCCTCCTATCCCCTCGAACTCCTCCCCCTCTAACTGCCACAGTCTGTATTGGCATACTTGGCGTCGATATATTGAGCGACGTTCAGTTCCGTGGTCACTTGGAAGAGAAGGCCAAACTGGCCTCTAAAAAGCTTGGTGTACTCAGTAAGGCGAGACAGTACTTCACTAAAAGCCTCCGCCTGCAACTTTATAAGGCGCAAATTCGGCCTCACATGGAGTACTGTTGTCACCTCTGGGCGGGTGCTCCCCAGTACCAGCTTCTTTCATTTGACCGCATACAACGAAGAGTGGCTCGAATCATCGACGATCAAGTCATCTCCGATCGGCTTGATTATTTGGCATTCCGTAGGGATGTGGTTCTCTTCGCATTTTCTACCGTATTTTTGTCACGGGGAGTGCTCAGAGGAGCTCTTCGGTTTGATTCCAGCGGCCGAATTCCACCACCGGACATTATGTACCAAAATACCTCTCATATCACGTTGACGTCTGATATTCCACAACTGCGCATTTTCTAAGAAATTTCTCGCCTCCAACAGCCACTTTGTTGAATCAATTACCGGCTGCTGTATTCCCAAACCGACACGACTTAGGTACCTTCAAGAATAGAGCAAACTCTCCCACCTTAAAGCCTGGCAACGCATCCCTTGACACGTGTTGTTGTGTATGTCCATGGGTGCCTTATATTACATTATGAAAAATGGTGTAGATCGATGCTTGTGTGAATCCGACTAGCACTTGATCACTTTTTTTTTTGGATAATATATTCATTCTGGACTTATCAATCAAAATGGTAACAGTAATAAAGTAGTTATTAATATATTGTATTATGTAGTAGGTATTATTATGGATCGTATTAGTAGAATAAATGAGAAAAAAGTCAGAAGACCAAATAAAATATTTATTGTTACTTACCAATAATAACTATTAAATTAATAATGCCAATTATCACCTATTAATTAAACACAGCGACACTATAGTGAACAGCAAGCTGACTGTATCTATCTCGCTCTATCTAGCGTGACGGATCAGCATTACTACCTACGAAAAAATGTGTATGCGGTGCGCCAAATGAAGTTTTCACTTCAATAATGATTATAAGACGAAAATGTGAGATTTTATTATATCGCCGAGACGGACTTTCGAGTGATAGTAAGTGATACGCCCTGCCCATAAGAATGCCACTGCATTGTTATCATTTTTCTAGTGGCACATGTACCACTGTGACTATTGCCGTGTATTGTGTTAATGGTTGTAACACGATATACATGCAGTAGGTAGGGGCGTGCGCACTATGTCGATATTTCACAATATATTGGTTCGCTGCAATTTTGATAAACGATTGTCTTGAAATTATATTTTTTGACTGCAACAAGTATTTTAATTCTTCGTCGTATTGTTGAGCCTTAGATATTTCTGTGTAATCGATTGGCGATTTTTTTGAGCCTTGGATGTTTTCAATTGATTTACAAAGCTGCTGTCTTATGAAATCCAGGTGTTGTAGGCGTCTAGGTGTATCGCTTCCACCGTGGTTTGTGATCAGTAAACACGGTCACTTCTGACCTTCTTTTATATACCTAAAATGTTTTATTGTCATGTATACATATAGAAGGTAGGTCCCGGTCATAAGCACTGTAACGCTGCTGAGCTTCACTGAATTTGCAGGAAAAGAAGGATAAGGTAAATCAATTCGGGAAAATATCTTCTTTCACGCCAGTAAGTATGTTAAATCGTGGATACGTGGAATTAATTACCTGGGTCTGATTTGGTGATAGCATTAAGACTGCGATAATCACCGCAGGGTCGTATTTCACCGTTCTTCTTAGCAACACCGTGAAGTGGACTGGTCCAACAACTCTTAGAAGGTCGACATATATTTGATGCATGTATTCGAACTCTTTCTTGACTTTTACATATTTTTGAAAGTCAATTCAAGTCAAATACACACACTTCTGCGAGGAGGTTCAAGCGCGTGCGAATACAGGGGGGTCCCGTCGTCTCAATGTAGTGCATAACATTATGTTTGGGGATATCTTTGTACTAGAAAGGTTTAGTTATATTGGGATAAATTGACAGTATATCGTATTATGGGTTAGTGATCTGTATTATTCTGATATTGTCATGATTACACTTTACCATAGACCCAATAACATTTAGACTCGTTATAAAATCGACAAGTCTTCGACCGTTCACATCCACTAAGAGTTTGTGATGATTCAAAAAATTGGCACCAAGGATCGGATGTTTTATGTCGGCCAGTATAAAGTTCTACGCGGGAGGTCGTCTTAATTTTAAATTTGTGTTTAGTACCATAAGTGCGTATTTCACTTCCATTTGTGGCATAATGTTTATAACTATCACTTGCACTATTTCTATACGCTTTTTTTTCGGCTGGCAAAAAAAAAACGTTTGCTCCCGAGTCCACCAAAAAACGTAGACCACTGTTGAAGTCAGTCGCCGCTGACTGCTGCTCTATGGAGAAATCGCGCATGATACTAACAAATATCGTCGGCGCTCCTCGACTTATGTCGTATCATATGACGGCCACGGGATTTTAATCGATAGCGATTGTGAATATTATAATTTCGTTTTTTGTGTTGAAATCTTTGTATGTTCTGCAATATCATCATTTGTAAAGGCACCTGACCCACTTGTGCTTGCAACACAAGCGTGAGATCTATCCTGTGAGATACGACTTAGGGACCTTCAAGAAAAATTCATACTCGCATCTCTTGACACCGTATATTTGAAAAAAAAAAAAACTTTTATAATACTGTCCCAGCCACTGTTCAGGCATAAATGTTTTATGAAATTGGTGTTCATCGTTTTATGTAAAGTAAATAAAATTAAAAAAACCGCAAAGAAAATAATGCTGGCATAATTTCTGGCGCCACTTCTTCTCTCTCAGATAGCCATACTCCCATAGTCTGGGATTAGATTATGATTATTTTGTGGCAATAACAATGACAGTACAATATTGTATATTTAATTTTTTAATAATTTTGTTTTTCATACATGTGTCTATCTTATATTATGAAAAAAAAATCTTTTCTAATACTGTCCCAGCCACTGTTCAGGCATAAATATTTTATTAAATTGGTGTTTTACGTTTTATGTAAAGTAAATAAAATTAAAAAAAAACGCAAAGAAACCTTAACACTTTAAGTGCAATAAATTATATTGTAACCCGAGCCGTGACGTCATGCAACGACCTCGAAAGCGCTTGTGAAGAGCGCCATTTTGTTGTCAGAGCGCTCGCCAGGTGAGGGATTATCAGCTGGCGTTGATGATTTGCTACTAACCTCCGCTACATGCAAAGGCCTTGTATTTTCCATAGTTTTGTCTGCAATAGCAGGTAAATTTTCCAAATCCATTACATCAGTGACGGCAAGGACAGAGCGTACTGCAGCCGGTAAATGACCTTGTGACATAATACTCAGCGTTTCATCGGGAATTTTTGTCCTGGCCAAAGCTCGCATGCATCTCAAGAGTTGAGATGGTTTCTCATCGCCAAGGTAAATTTCACTCAAAAGTTTTTGGAGTTGACAATTTTCTGATTCTTCCTACACTGCTAACAATCTTGACTTTATGTTGTCATATTTCTTCGTTTGAGGCTGATGAAGTAATGTGTTGCTAACTTATTGAGTAACGTCTTTTCCCATCTTCGTGACGACTAAGTTGAACCTCGCTTCGTCGCTTAGTTTTTGGGGTGTTAATATGGCTTCAAATTGCACAAACCATAAACGAGCTTGATCGCACCTAAATTCCGTAATTCTTGATGAAGAAACTGGGTTACTTCCCGTACTTGTACCAGCGTATCTCATCGGTTGCCTCGGATACAATACTCTAGAAAGTAGAAACCAGACGGGCTCTTGACCAATCAACCCCCTTACTTAAAGGAAGCTGGGGCTTAAAAGATGCCCCTGATATTCATAATGAGCTGATTCGATTGTATACACCTGACAATTATAGTCGTAGCAGAAATCACCATCTTCTGACGGTACCCGCGTGTCGCACGGCACCCGTGCCGCGAGTCTTGAAATTGTTTAATCGCCTCATAGAAGCCCGCCCTGATTGTGATCTATTTACTAACAGACTTGAGGTGTTGGTGCAGTTGCTGCTCCAACTTTGTGAGTCCTCACATAATAGTGTCTAGCAATAGCAATGTACTTGAGTCTTGTTACCGTTTTAATGAAAATAAATAAATAATACCGCCATTGTAAAATACTCTTTTTGATTGAACGAGTGGCCGTTGAGTTTCTTGTATGTTCTTCTCACGAACTCAACTTTTTACGGTAAATTCAGTAATTTAAAAGAAATATTTGTAGTAACGATAACGGCTTTATGAAATCTCAAAGGAGACGGGGATTTCTGGGCCAAAATGTAATAAGTTGAGTCAAAATATACAAAATTAGCCTAATTCACAATCTAGAAAATAAGAAATCTTAAAATTAAGTTTTCACTATCTTAAAATTCACGATTAAAATGGGATATCGATTACTATAATCGATTAATGTGAATGAGTTTATACAATTTAACCCAAAACCACTTGCACCAGATGATTGATTCAGTAAAAGTACCTTAGTGAAAAAATACATTATAATTAACATAACATAATGTCTTTTGTTAAAAAAGTTAAATATCAACTTAATATTACAAAGAAATCGATCGAAGAAAAAGTCGATTCTGTATCTCGTTTTGTATTTTTTATCTGTCCTGACAGTGACAGCCACAGAATTGTCTATAACGTCAATTGTCAATCACACGTTACATAGGTCGCGATTTGTCATTTGAGTGTTTCCCGTTGTTTTATTGATCCTTTCCCCTTCTTTCTATTTGACTTCTGATATTGCAAAACTCGTAGAATCATTATCATACAACAAAATAACAATGGCATTTCAAAAATCAGCTGTTTTAATATAGGTTGTTGCCCATATATTGCATAACCTCAATTTAACAAAACCTTTATCTCAGCTTTCAGATTGCCAAAAATCCTTAAATTTTCAGTGATGCTTTTTTAATTTATATTTATTCTATTTATTGACATTAATTTCATCCTTTTACATCTTGGCCGAATAATGTATGAAAGGGTATCCGTCTACTTTAATCCTAAAATATCTAAATTTTCTAACTTTCTTTTGCTACTTTCAAATGAAATCAGTTAAAACTTGTGTAGGTACTCCGAACAGACAATTGATAATGCTACATATATAGTGGTAGTACAACTAGTCTAAGAAGCTATTTATCTGTGTAATGGATCATGGAATACTGTTTTCTCTAAAGTCCAAATCTACAGCTATAACACGTTAATTACAACAATTTATCCTGTCAACAATGTAATAATCATAAACGTGGCATTTGCAATGCGAAACACAATTCCACAATCCGCTATTAATATCCAACGTGGCTTTACCCCGAAATGCATAATTCGATGCCCTGTGCACTGCTTTGCGTCTTCGTACGATTTACGGCGGACATATTGGTTCGATGACAGCTGTGACGAATGGTGATGTTATTAAGCTTTGTTAATTCCGGTGAGTTATACGCTATTACCTCTGTCCCCTACGTCTGATGGAACATTAGATATCTAGCTCAAGTTATAAATTATATTATCTTTAATAAAGGTTTTCATAACTTTGCAAAATCGTTTATTTTTCTACATATAAAAACTGTAAAGGAAAAGGGGGTCACACTCACAGATCGTTTCGATTTTCTTTTAATTTTTGAAATTTTGTCCAAATTTTAAAATTTAATAAGTCTTGATACAATAATGTTTTTACAATTTTCAAAGCGGTGGATGTCTTCTCTTCCCAAGGCTCATTTTTTTGGGTAGGAAGGTGTAGTCCAGCAAACGCAGATCCACGACCTCGTGGAAACGTAAAACTTGTTTTTTTGGATTTTTCTTCGTAAAAAACTGCGGGAAAAAATTCAAAACTTACACAGCAGGATAGAACTCGTTGTGGTGCATCATGGAACACTAAGAAACCAGCACCTTACAGCGCTTGTTTGAGCAGCGTTATTTATTAACATTTTAACTTTTTCACTTTTAGCACATTTTATCACTTTGTACTTTCAAAATTGTATTTTAGAAATGGGGACACACCTTATAGAGCGTACGATTACGCACATTTTGATTCATTTGTATATTGTTGAAACTTCTAAGAATTATTAAAACTTTTAATATAGAAATATAATAGAACTAGATTTTGGCTAGCTAGTAAATATGCCATTAGTAAGTTAGTTTTGAGCTGTAACCTTTTTTAGGGATCGGATGAATAATGGCTGACTTCAATATTTCTGTGACTATGCCTTTTAAGTACGAGAAGGCACTAAAATGAACGCGTTAAAAATCCCACATAATATTTAAGAAGACGTAAGAAACACAACGTGTAACTTTTTTATATTCAAATTGTACTAGATTCAGATAATGTATAATGTTATAATAGTTAATGAAAAATCCCTATCCTAAAGTTTAATTTCGTTTGTAAAGTCATTTATATTTTAGTACATCTTTAATGATGATAAGTAGATTTCTCCCTTAGCTTCCTGAAATGTACGTTCCAGGTTGCTCTTGAGTCTAGTCGTTACGAATTCCACCTCCTCCCTCGACGCGCGTGTTAGTACAACTCGCTGGTTACGAACTCGGCGGACGCCATCGACCGTTGCTTCGGTTTTGGTGATATCTACTGCAGTTCGTACTTTGTTCGGAACGTTTTCACTCGTATCAGATGTTGAAGTGCTACTGACAATTAACGACAAATTAATAACAATTGCTTTCATTGGCGACGACATGTTTATATATTAATTAATTGTGCACTGTTATCAATGACGTTCTATACATTTAGACAGTGCACCTCATACAAAATCAAAGCCGAAAAAGGCACATGCCCCAAATGACATCGTAATAACCTTCGACTGCATATCTATACATTTCTGCGTTTACACCAGTTGTTTAAAATTTTATTGGTCAATAGGCAGAAATGTAAATACTATTTCAGTTTCAGATGCGTATTTTGAATTTAGAACCCGATTTGACAGTGACATCAGTGGGGTAGCAGTTAGGTATTTTTTTTAAACCCAGACGAAAAAGATGGTTGCTATAAGTTTCACGTTCGTCAGTCTGTCCCTATATTCCGTTCAAGAACTGTTCAGTCGGAGGTTTTTACGTTTTTAACCAAAAATGACACGAACATTATAAAGGGAAATGTTTGTATTTTTATTTATTTGCTTGTGTTTACATTTGTTACTTCTTTAGGTTCTAAAGGCATTTGGATTTAATATGTTAATTTAACATTTAAATGTCACCCAAACCGAAGCGCAAGGGTCCGCCCAGGCTGCGTCAGGCCCAGGGGCCAAACAAGAAGCCAGAGGCCTTCATTCCGGCCCCTCCGCCCAAGACGATGACGCCTGGGATAAGTCATCTATCAAGGAGACAGCACCAGCGCCTACCACGGCCCCCGCGCCCCTCCGGCCCCCGCTGGCGTCCAGCCCGGCGCCGTCGGTCCCGCGACCGAGGCCACCGGCGCCCGCGTCCGCGTCATCAGGCAACCTAGGCGGCACCGCCATTGCCTTCATGTTCGAGCTGTCGGAGCAGTTCGACATAGATGAAATCACGGCCCTGGCGAACAGGCTCGGGACTGTCCGGGACGACCCGCAGTCGCTCCTGCAACTTATGGCAGACAACGCCAAAGTATTCCGCGCCATCTCCGATATAAGGAGAAAATTTAAAAACATTCGCGATGCATAACAACATAAGCGGACGGGTCAAACCACATACGCTCCGTATAGCGTATTTTAACCCTCAAGTAGACTTGGTGAAGGAGTTCGCAAACGAACATCAATTAGACCTATTCTTAGTGTAAGAGACATTTCTAGAACCACGTAAACGCGATCCGCGTATCGCTAATTATAACTTAGTCAGGAATGATCGCACCACCCGCATGGGTGGTACCCTCATTTATTTTAAAAGGTCTCTACACTGTATACCTATCGATCCTCCGGTCCTCACTAACATCGAGGCCTCTACCATCCGAGTCAGTATGGCGAATCACCAGGCGATCACTGTTATCTCAGATTATCTTCCGCCTAACAAACAAATATTACACACAGATATCGAAGCATTACTCGGCCACGGAACCGCAGCCATAGTGGGCGGCGATCTTAACGCGTAACACTCCAGCTGGAACAGTAGAGCCAAAAATAGAAACGGAATTTTATTAGATTCTCTTACAGACACGCTGAACTTTTCAGTAATAGCACCTGACGAACCAACACGATATCCGGATATCGTCGTGCACCGACCCGACATATTAGACGTTGCGTTACTTAAAAACGTAACGCTCAATATAAATTCAATCGAAGTTTTTCACGAATTAGAGTCAGACCACCGGCCCGTCGTCCTAAATCTAGGCCCACCGGTTAACTTTCGACCACCGACGAAAACAGTGATCGTCTGGCTACGGCTGGAAGAGAGTCAGGGACTTACTCACGCAGAAGCACAGAGCTACTAGAGTTTACGATAGGTATCCGTCGGTCGAGAATAGGTGCTACCTCCGCTACCTACAGCGGGTGGTACGGGAACGGGAACGTATCGCGGAACTCCGCGGCGAACGTTGGGACCGCTAGCCTGGCAACCTTTAGCCATCACAAGTGAATTTCTGGAAGCTGCCTTGCGCGTTCAAACAGGAGCCGCCCACTGTCATGCCTCCTTTGGATAGACCGGGACTGCAGCATGCAGAGAACAAATTTGGGATAATATTTGAAATTCACGATGGCCGCTGCGCAAATTTATGATTTCAACAATATGGATATCGTATCCGAGGTTCTCGAGGGTGCAGCGAACGAATTTGGTATAATTTTTGAAAACCACGCCACGTTAAATTTTGATTTCAACAATATGTGTATCGTATCTGAAGTTCTCAAAGGTGCAGAGAACGATGGCATTCCCCCGATAGTGCTGCGGACATGTGCACCGGAACTGGCGCCGGTCCTTACCCGTCTTTTTCGGCTCTCCTGCTCATCAGGCGAGTCCCAAAATTATGGACGGCGGCTTTAGTGCACCCGATCCCTAAGAAAGGTGTACGCTCGGATCCGTCCAACTACCGCCCCATTGCCATTAAAAAATAATGTAAATAACGAAACAAAAATATAACACGGTTGAAAAGAACATAAAAGTTACACAATGTTATCAGAAATAAGTATAAGTAAATTTGTCATTAAATGTCTTTATCTAATGGAACGAGTCATCATGGGGGAAGTGGCTTTATCTAGACTTAACACAGATTGTCTAATTTCACTTGACACATTTTGTACATTTGGGACACTCGAATACACTTTTTTATTTGCAACATTCACAATCACATCACTAAGACTCTGCTGGGCCCCCGTGCCAGCGGCGGCGGTGGAGGCGTTGGCCGTGTCCCGCTTTCCGTGAGGTACCTCCCCGCCCGCCAGCTGACGTCTCCGTCGAAGCCATCGGAATACGATGAAACCGCCGGTGATAACAATCAAACCAACGATGCTATAGCCCAGACTATAGTGATGAATGTCATGTACTCTCAATTCGCTATTAGATTGTTCTTTTAGCTCTGATAGCTGCGTCCTCAAAGCTTTCCATTAAGTTCTTCATCATCAAATCATTTCCATAAGGTTCTTCTTTCGGGATGTTTATAGAAGAAGTGTTGATGATATTATTCAAAACGGAGAGTTTCGGTGTTTCCAGCCTTTGGTTAATATTTAATTTGTTGTAATAATAGTTATGTGAATATATTGTAAAATCATTACCCTTCAAAGTGCACACAGGGCCTAATCGAATGACTCCGCTGCCTATCAGTACTTGTGATGTAATCCCAGATGGACAAATTAATCGGATAATGCACTGTTCGCAACAGGTGAATAGCCATTCATTATCAGCGTGTAACTTGGTCCAGCTCTCTTTGCAATTGGAGACCTCCAACTTACATAGCGGTAGGTCAGCACCGCCGTCCACTATGTTCACGTCACAGATAGATTGTTTTATCTTTGTATTATAAATAGGCCTGTGAAGGAAGCATAAAACTTTTTCTGTTGATAAGTGTCGACACGCCTGAAGATCTAATTCTGATAAAAACACAAGTGAATCCTTATGGATATTAGAACCAATGTAAGGATATTTTGAAATTAATTGATAATATCTTTCACTTTTCTTCTTAGGAATGCTAATTATCTTGTCAAGTTCAAAATTTCGTTGTTTAAAATTGGTACTTTTACTTCAGCAATAAGGCATTTTTCCGTAATTCTCGCAGCAACCCTCAGTAGCTTATACAGTGGTAAGATATTTGAGCCGTCTGTCGGTAGCACGAGATCTCCTTGTAATTGACCCGATATTATATTCATTTAATTTTTCAACTGTTCTGGTGATAAAAAATTTGTACTGGTATGGCCTTGATTTATATCGGTTAGTGTACTCATAAGAGATTCTTGAATATGTCTAAGGTTGGATATGATTATGTGGGCAGCCAACGACGAGAAAGTGATATAGGTAGAACGCGATGAATACTGACTAACTTGATATACCTCGGCAGCCATGTCTTTAATATGACCTTCGATGAGAGAAAATTGCTTTTGCATAAGACTCTCGTGTCTTTTCAAAATATTATACTCTGCCTCCACTATTATAGTCTGATTGCGTAATAGAGTTTGTAAATGGTTCTCGTTTTGCTTGATGCGCTCAATGTCTAGCTGATACTGGTTGGCAAATCTTTCATCTAGGACGCCAAATAAAGAATTAGCAACGTAACCAACACCATGATTTAAACCTCTCTTTTGTCTCCTGCTTAATTGATTTTGCAATAGCTGATTATAATGTTCTATCTCACTAAGCTGATGTTCCAGTTGTAATGTGATTGGTTGATAATCCTTGGATGAACCACTCTCTTGTATGTGTGTGACATATTTTTTAATGTTGTCCAAACTTTGCCAATATGTAGTCATATTATAATATATAACAAGACTCCATTCGTCTCTGATATGTTGCAGCTCCGCAATTTTATCATAGTATATACTTTGATTAGTATTTATAGGCGTGATGATTAAATTTTCCTGTTTTTGTTGTAACATCGGTGATAAAAATAATGATAAAAACATAAAAATAGTGATAAGAAAATTCTTTAAATTGATACAATGACGAGATCTCATACGGTGTGGCTCCGGAGTTGATGAATTTTGTTGGCTGGTAGACGCTGATGTCTGGTCTTCTACTTCTTGTGACACTAAAGGTACTAATTTGACCACCGCCCTTTTTATGATATTATTTTTAGTTTTCAATGAAACAACTCTGACTTTGCCGTCTCCACCCGGGTGTAACTTTTGCACCCGGCCCATAGCCCATTTACCCGGAGGTAAGTTTTCATTCTTTATTAAAACAACGTCATCAATATTAATGTTTTTCCCTGCTGTTTTCCATTTGGATCTTATCTGTAGTTGTTGCAAATAATCTGAAGACCAATACTTCCAAAATTGCTTGTTGATAGACTGGACAAGTTGCCATTTCTTTGATAAACACATGGATTCAGGTTCTGTTTGAGGTTTGGTAAGTATTGGACCACCAATCAAAAAATGACTCGGTGTTAAAACGGGATCTTCTGGGTTCTCGGTCAATGCGCAGAGTGGTCTCGAGTTCAGGCAGGCCTCAACTTGGTGTAAAAGAGTAGTAAACTGCTCGAAAGTTAGTTTCTGTTCACCTATAACTCGTTTGATATGGAACTTCAAGCTTTTTACAGCAGCTTCCCACAAGCCCCCAGCATGATGATGAGAAGGAGCATTAAAGTGCCACTCTATTTTCATTTCCGCAATATTTTCAAATAAAATCCTGGTTTATAACAGCCTTTATTTCTTGATATTCCTTTTTTAAAAGCTTGCTAGCGCCTTTAAAGTTGGTTCCGTTATCACTATAGACGTGAGACGGTACTCCACGTCGTGAGCAAAATCTTCGAAAGGCAGCAAGAAATGATTGCGTGCTCAAATCAGATACTAACACCAGGTGTACAGCTTTCGTTGATAGACACACAAAAACTGCAATATATCCTTTGGTAGAACGTACGCCTCGTCCTTTATTCATTTTCAGGTCTACATGCCCAGTGAAGTCAACGCCGCTATGCGTGAAAGGCCATTGTTTTGATACCCGACGAGACGTTAGTCCTCGTCCTGTAATTGCTTCACTACACTCACTCACACACGGACTGACTGACGGACTGACATACACCACTTACACAATCACAAACACACTCCACAAACAGACACAAACATACATGCACACAAACATTTACACTACGTACATACATACAAACACACATACATACAATCATAAACACATACATACACACTTACATACATTACACAAAACATCACCACACTCGCCGGCGAGTGTGTTCTTATCACCTTTTCATCTTTCATCTTCATTTCATCTTCATTTTCATTCTCTCTCCTTCCCACAAGCACACAGCCGGTCTGAGGTTCGAGTCTCCTTAGGAGACGCCCCGCGACTGTTGTTGCGTAGTCTTTGCGGCCTCCACGGCCCACGTTCTACTTCGCTGTGAAAGCCAGGGCTGCTAACAGCACAGAGGAGGTTTTAGTCGTTATGGGGTGTCCGCTTACCCGGACACTCGAGTCCGACATATTACGCCCCGTTCCGGGGCGTAAATACGTAACCGTATTTCCTCCTCTCAAAAAAAAAATCGTGAAACGTCTAGAAGGAACTACTCTAGGCTGTGGTAGGTCTGCCATTACTGGTTGATACTTATGCTGACTAAATCGACGACATCTAACACACCGCCGTAATTCTTTCTTTACTGTAGACATTCCTCTAATTATCCAATATGTGTTTCTAATATAAGCAAGTGTAAGCCGTGCTCCACCGTGTAAAGTTGTGATATGTGCCTGATATATGATAAGAGATGTAAATCTGCTATGACTATTTAATATGATAGGGTGCTTCGCCGACCAACTGATATGGGAATCCTTTAAACGACCCCCAACTCTTAATAGTCCCTTTTCAACAATAAAAGGATTCAAATTGGCTAGCTTGCTATTTTTATTAACATGACCTTTTGCACTGATACCTGACTTATCTTCGGAAAAATCTATCGATTGAATTGTTTTGATTATTATATTATAAGAATGTTGGATTTCAAGTGGTAACAAGAAATTTGATGCGTCGGATTGGTTTCGACTCCGAGCGATGAAACGCAACACCCATGCTATTGTTCTAACAACAAATGTTACAGATCTGTTATTATTAATTAGTTCATTTATAAATTGTGTATGATCACTACATAAGGCAGTGTTCACACTGCGAGCGATATTTTTTATTTCTAGATCAGGCTCTGCATATGAGGGTTTGGGAATTTTGTGAGAATCGAAAGTAGTAATCCATTGTGGCCCTTCCCACCACAAACGAAAATCTGACAATTTCTTAACCGTAACCCCTCTTGTGGCACAATCTACTGGGTGCGTTTCTGATTGTACATAATTCCAGTTCGACGATGGTATAATTTCTTTAACTTGTTGCACTCTGTTAGCAACAAATTTCTTCCATCGTGATTGCTCGCCATGGAACCACCCCAAAACAATCATGGAATCAGTCCACGCGTGAACGTAAATATTTTTGCTTGGCAGAGTGCTCATAATTTTATTTATAAGTTGTGATAACAGAAGTGCGCCTAATAATTCAAGCCGCGGAAGCGATACTTTTTTGCTTAGAGGCGCTAACTTAGTTTTAGCAGCTATCAATCGCGATGTGCGCTCACCCTTATTATTTGTTGCGACACACAACAACACACAGTACAAGCGTATGCTTTTGCTGATGCATCGCTGAATCCATGTAAATGATACTTATGTTGAATGTTACCTAAGTAACGTGGAATATTGATATGATTCATATTTTTTAAATCATTGCGTAATTCAGTCCATTCTTGAATGATTTTAGAAGGTAAAATTTTCATCCCACGACTCCACTGTGGCTCATGCTTTTTGGAATAATAACTTAGCCTTGATCGATACAGGTGATATCCAACCGATCGGGTCGAACAACTTCGAAATATCTGATAATAATTCCCGTTTGGTATGATTTTTAGGCTCCGATTCAAATTTATAATCATAGGTAAACTTGTCAGACTATGGGTTCCATTTAAGACCTAAGGTTTTTCGTGATTCTGAGCTACGAAATTCATATGGATTATTTAACTGATCGCTTTTTTTTTTTTTTTTTGAGAGGAGGAAATACTGTTACGTAATACCTCCTCTGTGCTGTTAGCAGCCCTGGCTTTCACAGCGAAGTAGGACGTGGGCCGTGGAGGCCGCAAAGACTACGCAACACCAGTCGCGGGGCTTCTCCTAAGGAGACTCGAACCTCAGACCGGCTGTGTGCTTGTGGGAAGGAGAGAGAATGAAAATGAAAATGAAGATGAAATGAAGATGAAAAGATGGGAAGAACACACTCGGCGGCGAGTGTGGTGATGTTTAGTGTAATGTATGTAAGTGTGTGTGTATATGTTTATGATTGTATGTATGTATGTTTGTATGTGTGTAAGAAGCGTAAATGTTAGTGTGCATGTATGTTTGTGTTTGTGTCTGTTTGTGGAGTGTGTTTGTGATTGTGTAAGTGGTGTATGTCAGTCCGTCAGTCAGTCCGTGTGTGAGTGAGTGTAGTGAAACGATCACAGGACGAGGACTAACGTCTCGTCGGGTATCAAAACAATGTGTGGTGTATCTAGGGTGCGGGCCGCTGGCCATCATCAGAGTGACGAGTGCCAGTGGTTTGCGGTGGATGACCGCGCCTACGCCTGCGAAGGCGGTGTGTGCGTGTCTGTGTCGGTGTTTGTGTGGGTGTCGCGTTCGCGATGGTGATGTCGTCATCCGGGTCTACCGTTACGTGTCTGGGACGTCTTATTGGGTTGAGACTATGGTGAAGGGGGGTGTACCCGCATGCCTTCCTAACCAAGATGTTGGGATGGTTAGGCGCCTTGTCAAAGGAGCGTCGCGAGATCTCTTTAAAGTGTTGAGCTATCGTCGGAAGCTCTAGGTCGCGGTGAAGGTCAACGTTTCGGATGAACCACGGGGCTCCGGTTGCCATGCGCATGAATTTATTTCGAACTACTTGCAAACGACGTAAGTAGCTCGGTCGGGTGTGCGCGAAAACGACGCTTGCGTATGACAGTATGGGCCGTACGATGGTTTTGTACAGCGTCACTTTGTGTTTGAGCGGAAGTTTGCTTCGCCCACACACAAGTGGATAAAGGCGACTGAGGACAAATCGGGCTCTATTGCAAACCGTATCAATATGTTTCTTGAAGTTCATATTGCTGTTGAACGTAACTCATAAGTATTTGTAATCCTTTACCCACGGTATGGGTGTTTCATACAATTTAATGACGTCGGTCGGTCGTTTTTTAGCGCGGATGCTATTCGCGTTACCGAAGAGTACCGCTGCACTCTTGGTGGGGTTCACTTATAACCGCCATTTTCTGAACGTTCCTGCTCAAGGTTGAGCGGTTCAATAGAGCGGAGCCAAAGTAGAGTGCCGTATCGTCAGCGTACTGAGCGAGCTAGACACTCGGAAATGTCGCTCGTGAAGAGCGAGAAAAGAGTGGGAGAGAGGACTGAACCCTGTGGCACGCCAGACCTGATGGGTCTGGGTGAGGATAGGGTGCCCTCTACTCGATATCGGAAGGAGCGATCAGTAAGGTAGGCTCGTATGATGCGCACGAGCCTGTCTGGCACTCCCAGTTGATACAGCTTGAATACTAAGCCGTTGTGCCATACCTTGTCGAATGCCTTCGCGACATCGAAAAACACGGCTGCCGTGGTAGCGTGAAGTTGACGCCGTACGAGAATGTACTCGGTGAGTCGGTGAGCCTGCTGGGGACACGAGTGAGCGGTTCTGAATCCGAACTGTATGTCGGGTATCAGGTTGAGCTCCGCGATGTAATGATTAAGACGCGCGAGAATTAATCTTTCGTAAAGTTTCCCGATCGAGTTAATTAAGCTAATAGGCCTATAGCTACTCGGATTAGCTTTAGGTTTATTGGGTTTAGGGATACCGATACCAATGGAATCCTTCCATTGTTTGGGGAACGCAAGAATATTAAAAATGGTAACCAATAAAGTAATAAGAGTCGAGGGTAGGATTTTAAGAACCCTATTGTTTATAGTATCGGGCCCCGGGGCCTTCTTGGAGTGAAGCTCCTTAATGATTAGCTTCACCTCTTTGTAAGAGGTGGGTTTTATTACATCGCCTGAAGGGCTCAGAGCAGAGCGACGTTCAACTTCGTTAACGTGTGTCGGGTCGCCTGCTGCATTTGAAGAGCACTGACTCTCGAGACTATCGGCGAGGCATTCAGCCTTCTCATCGTCATCGAGCTCCGGCTGCAGTCCCGGTCTGTCCAAAGGAGGCATGACAGTGGGCGGCTCCTGTTTGAACGCGCGAGGCAGCTTCCAGAAAGCCACATGTGATGGCTTAAGGTTGCCGAGCAAGCGGGTCCCAACGTTCGCCGCGGAGTTCCGCGATACGTTCCCGTACCACCCGCTGTAGGTAGCGGAGGTGGCGCCTATTCTCGACCGACGGATACCTGTCGTAAAGTCTAGTGGCTCTGTGCTTCTGTGTGAGTAAGTCCTGACCTCTGGAGGCAGGTTTAGGCGATGCGGTTGCATCGTCGGAACCTGCCTGGAGCAGGCCTTGATTCTATTCTGTATATGTGACGTCACATGAGAGATAGCACTGTGAGCCGTGTCGACCGAGTCGATGACGTCCGGTATAAGGTCAAGGTCGTCGGACTTGATAGACTCGAGATCCTTTTCCAGCCGTTGTTAGTCGATCATTGTTTTCGTCGGTGGTTGAAAGTTAACCGGTGGGCCTAGATTTAGGACGACGGGCCGGTGGTCTGACTCTAATTCGTGAAAAACCTCGATTGAATTTACATTGAGCGTTACGTTCTTAAGTAACGCAACGTCTAGAATCTCGGGTCGGTGCGCGACGTTATCCGGATAATGTGTTGGTTCGTCGGGTGCTATTACTGAAAAGTTCAGCTTGTCTGTCAGCGACTCTAATAAGATTCCGTTTCTATTTGTGGCTCTACTCTTCCAGCTGGAGTGTTTGGCGTTAAGATCGCCGCCCACTATGACTGCAGCCCCGTGGCCGAGTAATGCTTCTATATCTGTGTATAATAATTTTTTGTTGGGCGGAAGATAAGCTGAAATAACAGTGAACGGCTGGTGATTCGCCATACTGACCCGGATAGCAGAGGCCTCGATGTTAGTGAGGACCGGAGGATATAGATCCGATATACCTATAGAGGTATACAGTGTAGAGACCTTTTAAAATAAATGAGGGTGCCGCCCATACGGGTGGTGCGATCATGCCTGACTAAGTTATAATTAGCGATACGTGGATCGCGTATACGTGTTTTTAGAAATGTCTCTTGTACTAAGAATAGGTCTAATTGATGTTCGTAAGCGAACTCCTTCACCAAGTCTAGTTGAGGCTTAAGGCCTTGGGCGTTAAAATACGCTATACGGAGCGTATGTGGTTTAACCCATCCGCTTACGTAATTAGGCATCGCGAATGTTTTTATACTTTCACCCTATATCGGTGAGGGCACGGAATATTTTGCCGTTGTCTGCCATAACTTGCAGGAGCGACGGCGGGTCGTCTCGGACAGCATCGAGCCTGCTGGCCAGGGCTGTGATTTCATCAATGTCGAACAGCTCTGACACTTCGAACATGAAGGCAAAGGTGCTGCCGCCTTTGTTACCTGTTGCCGAGGACGCGGGCGCCGGTGGCCTCGGTCGCGGGACCGACGCCGCCGGGCGGGACACTAGCGGTGGCCGGAGGGGCGCGGGGGCCGCGAGAGTGGCCTCTGTGGCAGCATTGGCAGCCGGAGGAGACCTCGCCCAGGCGTTTACCTTCGGAGGCGGCGCAGGTTTGAAGGTCGAAGTGAACTCCACCTTCTCTGCTCTGCCTTGCGGCTGGCGGCGCCCTGGGTGACGCTTGTGTTTGGGTGCTTTGGGACACCCGCGATAGCTTGCGGGGTGCCCCTTCTCCCCGCACAAGACTTAGGCCGGGGGCTCCGCGCATAGCGCTGGTCGAGGGCACTCCGGCGTGCCATGTTTACCGAGGCACTTCACACACCTCGGGGTGTGTTCACAGTTGCGTGCCGAGTGCCCGTATATTTGGCATCTGTGACACTGACCGGGCCCCCCGCGGTTGCGAGGAGCTTCGGCCCGGATACCCTGAAGGGAGCAAACCGATTTAATATTTAAAATTTCCTTTCCCTCTTGCGTGAGGTCGAGGACGACGAGAACCATGTTAAATGGTTGTTTGTTGGTGGTTCCGCGCATACGGTGCACCTCGTGTGCAGGGTAACCCTGCTCTTTGAGGTCCGACAGAATGTCGGCCTCGTCTAATTCTCTGGGGACGTTCCTAATAACGACCCTCAGACGCTTCTCCTCAGGCAGGGTCAACGTGTGGAAACCCACACTCAGCTCTCTAAGAAGAGATGTCAGGGCGCGGTGTTCCGCTACCTCTCTGGTCTCTAATTTGATGAGAGATGGGTACGCCCTCGCCTGGAAGGAGAGCGTCTTCGGGATCCTATTTTTATAACTAACCATCGGCCTCGGTCTCCTATAAAAATAGGAGGTGGGCGCTTGGTCGGAGGCGGTACGCGGGCTTTAGCGGGCGCGGGCGCGGGCGCGGACGCGGGAGTGGAGCCAGTCGTGGCCGCGGCTTTCTTGGCGGGTGTGCCATCAAGAGAAGGCGATTCGTGACCGCGCTTCTTCTTGCGACTGACGGTGATGAAGCCGTCAGCATCCGACGCGACACTCTCCGCTCTCGATGGTAGAGCGGTTTCCGGCTGGGCCGGTGAAGCACTGGAAGCCTGAGGGTCTTCCGTGCGGTCAGGACTGACCGCGGGGACCTTAGGGGTCGCCTACGCGTCAAAGTACGCCTGAAGGACAGGCGGGCGGGCTGATCACCTTTCTCGGTTTGACCGAGGCCACGGAGCTTGCGTCGGAGTCATTTCCTAATTCCATTTCGGATTCCCCGTCGGAACCCGAAACGTCGGATGACGAGTTATATTTGTTGGATTTCGCTTCAATAGCGGCATCCACTGTCTCGTTGATTGATTCTTTCATTAGCGGAGCGATCTTCTCCGTGAATAACCTATCTAAGAGAGCGCTGAAGAAGCCCTCGTTGGGAACCATTGGTGAAGCCATGGTTGTTATTAATTAGGTTAAGCGGGTGACAACCCCCGCTGCCCGAGTCAGGCAGAGGGGGAATATAATAATAAAGTGGACAACTATAGTTTAGTTGTACACTTGCACATTAATAAAATACTATTAATAATAATAAAATATGCACAATTAAAAGAAATTAATAATAATAATTAAGCCTAAGACTTAGCTTTGCTGGATGTAGACTGGCTGGGCCGGGACCCCGATGCACGCTGTGCAGGCCCCCGCGGAGAAGACACACACGGCACGAACTGCAACTCACAACACACACGATTAGCGTGCAGAATCGCGAAACACAGCACAGGTGCTAACTAACACGATCGTAAAACCGGGTAATTAACACAGATAATAACTCAGCTACGTTCCGCGAAGGAACGTAACAGGTGCGAGACTCAAAGAGTCCCGAACAATAGCGCGCGATAACAATAGCTAGCCCAGGTGGCCTGAGCAGATAGTGCGATAACGCAGGTAATAAAAATATTCGAAGGAGGGCAGATAACGCGGCACGTGTGCTCGCGTTGCCTGCCTGAATCGAACTTAACTGATCGCACGGCAAGTCTTGCACTAGCTTCTTTTCGTTACTTGACCATTTGCGTATGTTCATACCAGCTCCGCTTAAGATGTTTATCAGTTGAGTTTGTGTCCTTTTTGCTATTTCTAGAGAATTGTGGCCCACTAAACAATCATCCATATAAAATCTACTCGCCAAGGCTAAGGCACCCAAGGGCACCCAATATTGATTAGCGTCATCCATGTCCTCATTGCCAGGAATGGCGCTGCCTTAGTGCCGTATGTCACAGTAGTGAGTCGAAAATTTTGAATTGCTTCATCACAAGAGCTTCTCCAAACAACTGACTGAAGGTTTTGATATAAGTCGTTAATTAGGATTCTTCTGAACATCTTCTCAATATCAGCCGTCATACCATACTGATATTGGCGCCAGGATATAAGAGCCTGCAGATCCGCCTGCAAAAAAAAAACACGCTGAATGTGTGAAGTGTGAAGTCGTTCAGTATACCTCTGTGTTATTTTTAATTTAATAAATAGTTAAACGCAAATATCCAGATTAAAATTGAAACAGATATATAAATTAACAACTGACTTAAGGTGCTATGTGTATTTTTTAAGAAATAGTTAATGTTTACATTATATTTAAGAAAACCAAATTACTAAGTGTGTGTGTTCGCAGTACATTGACCTTTGTTTAATCCAGCAGTTATTTTGTGTTCTTATAAATTTAAAGTAGTGAAAATTAAATACTTATCCCTGTGAAAGTTAGTAAATATAAAGATAAGTAAAAAAAAGTGTTCATAAAAATAAAGTAAGTAAGTAAATTTTAAAAATCTAAAGTACATATTGAGGGTAGGAGTTAAAAACTTTGCTGTTGATTCGACCTAGTATATATTGAGTTGTTTTGCTCAATTACGGAACGCTATTTACAGTCGAGCTTCGTGGCAACTAGTGTGTTGAGCATTAACGCTGATCATCGAACTGAGTTCGAATCCCATCCGCACCTTAGTTTTTATTTTTATTTTAAAATTTATCTACCGATATAAGTCTCTGCAAGACACCCGTCGACCCCAAGTTCATAGATTACATACTTATTGAGTAAAAATTATTCAAGATATTGATTGTACTGTCGATTGCAAAGCTTGCACCGAGCAGTTAAAACCGGAAATATCAATAAAATGCACTGCATGTCAAGGTATATTCCATTACGCATGCGCGGGCTTAAGTGAAATTGAGTTCAAAAAAATTTTACCCATGAATAAGATTAAATGGCAATGTCCCTCGTGTAAGCCGGGTAAGAAAAATATTCCGGGCAATTTACGTTCTGACTGTAGTTCTATTATAAATATCGATGCAAATGCTATCATGGAACATTTTGATATAAAGTTCAATGAATTGCTAGTATCCATCGATTCTCTTAAGACCGATGTTAATGATCAGCTGATGAGACTCTGGGCTACTGTTAATGCATGTGATACAAAAATGAATAGCTTTGCATCTACCATCTCATCAGTTAATGCACAGATCTCTGATTTAAACGAAAAGAATCGTAAATTAAAGCAGGAGCTCGACAATTTGTGTTCAAATTTGAATGAGATTTCTGAAAGTAGCCATCGTAATGAACAGTGGGTTCGTCGATCAAACATTCAAATTAATGGTGTTCCTGAGAAGAAAAGCGAGAACCTGTTGAGCATGGTAAAGTCTCTAGCAAACAAATGCAATTTCACTATCAACATAGACACCGACATAGATTTTGTAACGCGAGTAGCGGCCAAGAACGATGTTGATAATAAAACACCTAAACCAATAATATTAAAAATGCATTCCAGGTTTAAAAAAGATGATATTTTACTATCACTGCGAAAATTTAAAAACTGCACCGCACGTGATATTGGTATCCAGGGCGATAAGAAAATATTTTTTAACGACCACCTGTCTGCAAGGAATAAATTCCTACTGAGAGAAACCAAGCGTTTAGCTAAGGAGAAAGGCTACGCCTTTTGATGGGTAAGAAATTGTACGATCATGGTGCGCCGGAATGACCAGTCACCTGTAATCCATATCACGTCGAATGAGTCGTTAAAAAAATCGTATAATTACTATGGCCGCCGCTTGTGTTGATCTAATTTGTTGGTTTTTGTTATTTTATTTCAATTATTATTACTTAAGGATTCCTTTTTCAAGTTACAAATCTGTACAAATTAATAATTATAATGAAATTAGTTTAAATAATACTTGTCAATGTGTGTTGTTGCAAGCAGTAGTGCTGTATTACATCTATGTTTTAAAAATATGCAGATGTCCATTGGAGCTACCAAAATATTCTTGCTGCGTATTATTTTATTTTATCAGTATGGTTACGATATTATATTCAAATATCATAATAAATTTATTAGTTACATCCAATGGTTACAATGGGTCTTAGTATATTTTATCAAAATGTTAGAGGAATGCGAACTAAAGAAAAAGTTTTTTAGAAGAATGTGCTGAACTCTAATTATGACATTATATGTTTAAGTGAGACATGGCTGTGCCCGGGAATATATGACGCTGAATTATTTGATTCTCGGTACACAGTGCATTGAACTGGCCGTGATTACATCAGAGTAGGTGGTCAAAGAGGAGGAGGAACCTTAATTGCAGTTCGTAGTGGGGTAAGCGTAAGTAGGCAAGGCTTGCAGTCATTACCGTACGTGTATGACGCTGATGTGACCTTTGTTAATATTTTCTTTAATAAAGTATCTACTATGACCACGTTACGAATATTTTGCTGCTATTTTCCACAAAATGATACCCAAATACTAGTTAAACAGTCTTTTTTATGAATATATCTCTGACCTCAAGATTAAATATCCTAATGATATTTTTTTATTAGTTTGACTTTAATATTAGACTAGCTAAATGGATCCCAGATCCCAATTCATCAGGTATCAAATTATGTCTAGAAAATCCCTATGAAAACACGTTAACATCTCAGATATTTGAGTTTTTATGTTTTAATAGCTGGTCTCAATATAATTATATTAACAATAAGAATAATCGACAATTGGACCTGGTTAAATCTGACTCTGAATATTCGGTGCAACGTGTTGACTCATTGTCACTGCCTGAGGACGGTCATCATCCCTCTTTCTGTATAGATTTAAATATTAGTTATACGTCGACTTTGCGTCCAGCGACTCGAGTGATACGACGTTTTCATGTAGCTGACTATGACAAGATAAACTCAGAACTGTCGGATATTGATTGGTCAACTCATCTCGTTTCAAATAAAATTGATAATTTAGTAGAATTCTTTTATAAGATAGTTAATAGTCTAATAAACAAGTATGTGCCTTATAAAGTGAATAAAACTAACCACAATCACCCAATTTGGTATAATAAGCATCTGATAAAATTAATAAATAGGAAACTGAAATATCATAGGAAATGGAAAACATACGGTAGGCTTAATGATTATAGCGAATTCTCGATTGCACGACGAAAAGTTAAAGAATACATGATTCATTGCTATGATAAATATGTAAGTCATACCGAACAAAATATCCGTTCAAACACTAAGTATTTCTGGTCTTTCATAAAATCTAAACGGGATAGCAGTGGTATACCTGATACTCTTTACTTTGGTGACATTCATGCATCCGACGGTCAAGAAATAGCGGATCTATTTAACACATTTTTACAGTCTATTTTTGAACCTTCTTCTACTGGCGACGTACACATAGATACTGGATGTAATGATTGTGTTATAAATTCTGTTTATATTAATAACTCCGTGGTTGAAAAATATCTAAAGAATCTTGACGTTAACAAAGGAACTGGTCCCGATGGTATTCATCCGATTTTTCTCAAATGTTGTAGTAAACAACTAGCAACTCCTCTTGCTTATATTTTTAACGTTTCATTAAGAACAGGTGCTATGTCCAGAATATGGAAAAGATCTATCATTGTGCCCATTTTTAAACAGGGGGATAAGCATAACATTGCTAATTACCGCGGTATCTCCAAGTTGTCTGTAGTGCCTAAACTGTTTGAAAAGATAGTATGTGATTCATTATTACCAGCAATTAGACCGTTCATAATAATGAATCAGCACGGATTCATTAGTGGTAGGTCCACCGAATCAAATCTGTGTGAGTTTCTAGAATTGACATTAGACGCAATGGAGAAGGGATATCAGGTGGACGCCGTGTATACCGATTTCTCAAAAGCATTTGACAAAATTTCACATAATCTATTAATAAGTAAGCTTAATAACATCGGTATACATGGTTACCTCCTGAGATGGCTATCCTCATATTTACGCGATAGGCCGGTGGTCTGACTCTAATTCGTGAAACACCTCGATTGAATTTACATTGAGCGTTACGTTCTTAAGTAACGCAACGTCTAGAATGTTGGGTTGGTGCGTGACGTTATCCGGATAACGTGTTGGTTCGTCGGGTGCTATTACTGAAAAGTTCAGCGTGTCTGTCAGCGAATCTAATAAGATTCCGTTTCTATTTGTAGCTCTACTGTTGCTGGAGTGTTTGGCGTTAAGATCGCCGCCCACTATGACTGCGGCCCCGTGGCCGAGTAATGCTTCTATATCTGTGTCTAATACTTTTTTGTTGGGCGGCAGATAAGCTGAAATAACAGTGATCGGCTGGTGATTCGCCATACTGACTCGGATGGCAGAGGCCTCGTTGTTAGTGAGGACCGGAGGATCTATAGGTATACAGTGTAGAGACCTTTTAAAATAAATATGGGCGGTACATACGGGTGGGGCGATCATTTCTGACTTAGTTGTAATTAGCGTTACGCGGATCGCGTATACGTGGTTTTAGAAATGTCTCTTGCACTAAGAACAGGTCTAATTGATGTTCGTGAGCGAACTCCTTCACCAAGATTAGTTGAGGCTTAAGGCCTTGGGCGTTAAAATACGCTATACGGAGCGTATGTGGTTTAACCCGTCCGCTTATGTAATTAGGCATCGCGAATGTTTTTATACTTTCGCCCTATATCGGTGAGGGCTCGGAATACTTTGGCGTTGTCTGCCATAACTTGCAGGAGCGACGGCGGGTCTTCCCAGACAGCATCGAGCCTGCTGGCCAGGGCTGTGATTTCATCTATGTCGAACAGCTCTGACAGCTCGACCATGAAGGCAAAGGCGCTGCCGCCTTGGTTACCTGTTGCCGCAGACGCGGGCGCCGGTGGCCTCGGTCGCGGGACCGACGCCGCCGGGCGGGACGCTAGCGGTGGCCGGAGGGGCGCGGGGGCCGCAAGAGTGGCCTCTGTGGCAGCGTCGGCAGCCGGAGGAGACCTCGCCCAGGCGTTTACCTTAGGAGGCGGCGCAGGTTTGAAGGTCGGAGTGAACTCCACCTTCTCTGCTCTGCCTTGCGGCTGGCGGCGCCCTGAGTGACGTTTGTGTTTGGGTGCCTTGGAACACCCGCGATAGCTTGCGGGGTGCCCCTTCTCCCCGCACATCACGCAGGCCGGGGGCTCCGCGCATAGCGCTGGTCGAGGGCACTCCGGCGTGCCATGTTTACCGAGGCACTTCACACACCTCGGGGTGTGTTCACAGTTGCGTGCCGAGTGCCCGTATAACTGGCATCTGTGACACTGACCGGGCCCCCCGTGGTTGCGAGGAGCTTCGGCCAGGGTTCCCTGAAGGGAGCAAACCGATTTTATATTAAAAATTTCCTTTCCCTCTTGCGTGAGGTCGAGGACGACGAGAACCATGTTAAATGGTTGTTTGTTGTTGGTGCCGCGCATACGGTGCACCTCGTGTGCAGGTTAACTCTGCTCTTTGAGGTCCGACAGAATGTCGGCCTCGTCTATCTCTCTCGGGACGTTTCTAATAACGACCCTCATACGCTTCTCCTCAGGCAGGGCGTACATGTGGAAACCCACACTCAGCTCTCTAAGAAGAGATGTCAAGGCGCGGTGGTCCGCTACCTCTTTGGTCTCTAATTTGATAAGAGATTAGTACGCCCTCGCCTGGAAGGAGAGCGTCTTTGGGATCCTATTTTTGATCACCAACCAGCGGCCTCGGTCTCCTATAAAAATAAGGGGCGGGCGCTTGGTCGGAGGCGGTACGCGGGCTTTAGCGGGCGCGGGCATGGGAGTGGGGATAGTCGTGGCCACGGCTTTCTTTGTGGGCGTGCCATCGAGAGATGGCTATTCGCGACCGCGCTTCTTTTTACGGCTCACGGTGGTGAAGCCGTCCGTGTCCGACGCGACACTCTCCGCTCTCGACGGTGGAGCGGTTTCCGGCTGGGCCGGTGAAGCACTGGAAGCCTGAAGGACAGGTGGGCGGGCTGATCGGGTGATCACCTTTCTCGGTTTGACCGAGGCCACGGAACTAACATCGGAGATGTTGCCTAATTCCATTTCGGATTCCCCGTCGGAACCTGAAACGTCAGACGACGAGTTATTGTTTTTGGATTTCGATTTGATAGCGGCATCCACTGTCTTATTTATTGTCTCAGTCATTAGCGGAGCGATCTTCTCCGAAAATAACCTATCTAAGAGAGCGCTGAAGAAGCCCTCGTCGGGAACCATTGGTGAAGCCATGGTTGTCATATTTGTTAATTAGGTTGAGCGGGTGACAACCCCCGCTGCCCGAGTCAGGCAGAGGGGGAATATAATAATTAAGTGGACAACTATAGTTAAGTTGTACACTTGCACATTAGTAAAAAATATTAATAATAATTAAATATGCAAAAATTAAAAGAAATTAATAATAATAATTAAGCCTAAGACTTAGTTTTGCTGGATGTAGACTGGCTGGGCCGGAACCCGATGCACGCTGTGCAGGCCCCCGCGGAGAAGACACACACGGCACGAACTGCAACTCACAAACACACACGATTAGCGTGAAGAATCGCGAAACACAGCACAGGTGCTAATTAACACGATCGTAAAACCGGGTAATTAACACTGATAATAACTAAGCTACGTTCCGCGAAGGAACGTAACAAGTGCGAGACTCAAAGAGTTCCGAACAATAGCGCGCGATAACAATAGCTAGCCCAGGTGGCCTGAACAGATAGTGCGATATCGCAGGTAATAAAAATATTCGAAGGAGGACAGATAACGCGGCACGTGTGCTCGCGTTGCCTGCCTGAATCGAAGTATGCATACCGTATCGATATGTTTCTTGAAGTTCATATTGCTATTGAACGTGACTCCTTAGTATTTGTAATCCTTCACCCACGGGTTTATTTCTTCTTTTATTTGGAAAACAAACAGCTATATATTATACATAGTTTTAGCCTTAATTTAGAAAAATACAACAAGCCAGCAAAGTTTTCACAAACGTGTAGATTCATAATTGCTAGATTAATTACTCGATCGGGTAAAACTAGGCTCGCATACAACACTAAAGTTATAGATAAAAGTAAGGGTTGCAGCTGCAATCAGGGAACGAGTTAGACACATTTCCTGATCTCAGATACAAAACTTCCGTACTCATAAAAGAAAATATCAATTTGTTGGTATTTATTGTTATACCTATCGCATGAACTTTGGAGAAATTTATTTCTGCAGTAGTTACTATTAACTCGTAGAAGATGAAATGTGTACTGCTGCCGACAATTTCGCTTTAAAGGTTTTCGTGCTATATATTTGATTTTATTCAATAAATAAGGACTATCGATCAACCCATTGACTAATTTATATAAAAAAATTGATCCTTATATTCTCGTCTTAATTCTAAGGAGTTAAACTATAAGCCGAGAAACCAAATCTTTTATAGATGCACTTAAAAAACTTACGCTGGATTCCCTCAATCATATCTACGTGACAGGCATACTGTGAGTTCCAAGCCGTGTAAGCGTATTCCAACTGGGATCTCACCAGGGAGTAATAAAGTAAAATAAGGGATATTGGGTTTTTAAAATCAGTTGTTTGGCGAAGGACAAATCCAAGCATCTTGTAGGCTTTGTTTTTAATTTTATTAATGTGTGATTCAAAATATTATGTTTTCAGCAATATGGATATCGTGTCCGAGGTTCTCGAGGGTGCAGAAAACAATTTTGGGATCATTTTTAAATCCGAGATGGCCGCCGCTCAAAAGTATGATAACTAGATTATGGGCATCGTATCCGAGGTTCTCGAGGGTGCAGAGAACGATTTGGTGATCATTTTTCAAATCCAAGATGGCCGCCGCACAAAATTATGATTTTAGCAAAATGGATATCGTGTCCAAGGTTCTCGAGGTTGCAGAAAACAATTTTGGGATCATTTTTAAATCCGAGATGGCCGCCGCTCAAAAGTATGATAACTACATTATGGGTATCGTATCCGTGGTTCTCGAGGGTGCAGAGAACGATTTGGTGATCATTTTTCAAATCCAAGATGGCCAACGCACAAAATTATGTTTTCAGCAATATGGATATCGTGTCCGAGGTTCTCGAGAAGCAGAAAACAATTTTGGGATCATTTTTAAATCCGAGATGCCCGCCGCTCAAAAGTATGATAACTACATTATGGGTATCGTATCCTAGGTTCTCGAGGGTGCAGAGAACGATTTTGTGATCAGTTTTCAAATCCAAGATGGCCGCCGCTCAAAAGTATGATAACTACATTATGGGTATCGTATTCGAGGTTATCGAGTCTGCAGAGAACGATTTTGTGATCATTTTTCAAATCGAAAATAGCCGCCGCTTAAAAGTATAATAACTACATTATGGGTATCGTATCCGAGGTTCTCGAGGGTGCTGAGAACGATTTTGTGATCATTTTTCAAATCCAAGATGGCCGCCATGCAAGATTATGATCACAAAAATATGGGTATCGTATCCGAGGTTCTTGAGAGTGCAGAGAATGATTTTGTGATCATTTTTCAAATCCAAGGTGGCCGCCGCTCAAAAGTATGATTTCTAAAATGATCGCAGAATTCTTCTCTGCACCCTCGAGAACCTCGGACACGATATCCATATTGCTGAAAACATAATTTTGTTCGGCGGCCATCTCGGATTTAAAAATGATCCCAAAATTGTGCTCTGCACCCTCGAGAACCTCGGATACGATACCCATATTTTTGTGATCATAATTTGCACGGCGGCCCTCTTGGATTTGAAAACTGATCACAAAATTGTTCTCTGCACCCTCGAGAACCTCGGATACGATACCCATAATATAGTTAACATACTTTTGAGCGGCGGCCATCTTGGATTTGAAAAATGATCACAAAATCGTTCTCTGCAACCTCGAGAACCTCTGATACGATACCCATAATGATGTTATCATTTGCCTTTGCTCAAAAGTATGATAACTATAATATGGGTATCGTATCCGAGGTGCTCGAGGGTGCAGAGAACGATTCTGTGATCAGTTTTCAAATCCAATATGGCCGCTGCTCACAAGTATGATAACAACATTATGGGTATCGTATCCAAGTTTTTCGAGGGTGCTGAGAACGATTTTGTGATAATTTTTCAAATCCAAGAGGGCTGCCGTGCAAGATTATGATCACAAAAGTATTGGTATCGTATCCAAGGTTCTTGAGAGTGCAGCGAAGTTTTTGTGATCATTTTTCAAATCCAAGATGGCCGCCGCTCAAAAGTATGAAAACTAAATTATGGATATCGTATCCGAGGTTCTCAAGGGTGCTGAGAACGATTTTGTGATCATTTTTCGAATCCAAGATGGTCGCCGCACAAAATTATGTTTTAAGCAATATGGATATCGTGTCCGAGGTTCTTGAGGGTGCAGAAAACAATTTTGGGATAATTTTTAAATCCGAGATCCCCGCGCTCAAAAGTATGATAACTAGATTATGGGTATAGTATCCTAGGTTCTCGAGGGTGCAGAGAACGATTTTGTGATCAGTTTTCAAATCCAAGATGGCCGCCGCTCAAAATTATGATAACTACATTATGGGTATCGTATCCGAGGTTCTCGAGTATGCAGAGAACGATTTTGTGATCATTTTTCAAATCGAAAATAGCCGCCACTTAAAAGTATTATAACTACATTATGGGTATCGTATCCGAGGTTCTCGAGGGTGCTGAGAACGATTTTGTGATCATTGTTGAAATCCAAGATGGCCGCCGCTCAAAAGTATGATAACTACGTTATGGGTATCGTATCCGAGGTTCTCGAGGGTGCTGAGAATGATTTTGTAATCATTTTTCTAATCCAAGACGGCAGCCGCCCAAAATTATGTTTTTAGCAATATGGATATCGTGTCTGAGGTTCTCGAGGTTGCAGAAAACAATTTTGGGATCATTTTTAAATCCAAGATGGCCGCCGCTCAAAATTATGATAACAACATTATGGGTATCGTATCAGAGGTTCTAAACGTTGCAGAGAACGATTTTGTGATCATTTTTCAAATCCAAGATGGCCGCCGCTCAAAAGTATGATAACTAGATTATGGGTATCGTATCCGAGGTTCTCGAGGGTGCAGAGAACGATTTTGTGATCAGTTTTCAAATCCATGATGGCCGCCGCTCAAAAGTATGATAAGTACATTATGGGTATCGTATCCGAATTTTTCGAGGGTGCTGAGAACGATTTTGTGATCATTTTTCAAATCCAAGATGATCGCCGTGCAAGATTATGATCACAAAAATATGGATATCGTGTCCGAGGTTCTCGAGGGTGCAGAGAAGAATTCTGCGATCATTTTAGAAATCCATGAGGGCTGCCGCAAACCATTATGTTTTCAGCAATATGGATATCGTGTCCGAGGTTCTCGAGGGTACAGAAAACAATTTTGGGATCATTTTTAAATCCGAGATGCCCGCCGCTCAAAAGTATGATAACTACATTATGGGTAGCGTATCCTAGGTTCTCGAGGGTGCAGAGAACGATTTTGTGATCAGTTTTCAAATCCAAGATGGCCGCCGCTCAAAAGTATGATAACTACATTATGGGTATCGTATTCGAGGTTATCGAGTCTGCAGTGAACGATTTTGTGATCATTTTTCAAATCGAAAATAGCCGCCGCTTAAAAGTATGATAACTACATTATGGGTATCGTATCCGAGGTTCTTGAGGGTGCTCAGAACGATTTTGTGATCATTTTTCAAATCCAAGATGGCCGCCGTGCAAGATTATGATCACAAAAATATGGGTATCGTATCCGAGGTTCTTGAGAGTGCAGAGAAGTTTTTGTGATCATTTTTCAAATCCAAGATGGCCGCCGCTCAAAAGTATGAAAACTACATTATGGATATCGTATCCGAGGTTCTCAAGGGTGCTGAGAACGATTTTGTGATCATTTTTCGAATCCAAGATGGTCGCCGCACAAAATTATGTTTTAAGCAATATGGATATCGTGTCTGAGGTTCTCGAGGTTGCAGAAAACAATTTTGGGATCATTTTTAAATCCAAGATGGCCGCCGCTCAAAATTATGATAACAACATTATGGGTATCGTATCAGAGGTTCTAAACGTTGTAGAGAACGATTTTGTGATCATTTTTCAAATCCAAGATGGCCGCCGCTCAAAAGTATGATAACTAGATTATGGGTATCGTATCCGAGGTTCTCGAGGGTGCAGAGAACGATTTTGTGATCAGTTTTCAAATCCATGATGGCCGCCGCTCAAAAGTATGATAAGTACATTATGGGTATCGTATCCGAATTTTTCGAGGGTGCTGAGAACGATTTTGTGATCATTTTTCAAATCCAAGATGGTCGCCGTGCAAGATTATGATCACAAAAATATGGATATCGTGTCCGAGGTTCTCGAGGGTGCAGAGAAGAATTCTGCGATCATTTTAGAAATCCATGAGGGCTGCCGCAAACCATTATCTTTTCAGCAATATGGATATCGTGTCCGAGGTTCTCGAGGGTACAGAAAACAATTTTGGGATCATTTTTAAATCCGAGATGGCCGCCGTGCAAGATTATGATCTCCAAATTATAGGTATTTTTTCGAGATTCTCGAGAGTGCACAGAACGATTTTGTGATCATTTTTCAAATCCAAGATGGTCGCCGTGCAAGATTATGATCACAAAAATATGGATATCGTGTCCGAGGTTCTCGAGGGTGCAGAGGAGAATTCTGCGATCATTTTAGAAATCCATGAGGGCTGCCGCAAACCATTATGTTTTCAGCAATATGGATATCGTGTCCGAGGTTCTCGAGGGTACAGAAAACAATTTTGGGATCATTTTTAAATCCGAGATGCCCGCCGCTCAAAAGTATGATAACTACATTATGGGTATCGTATCCTAGGTTCTCGAGGGTGCAGAGAACGATTTTGTGATCAGTTTTCAAATCCAAGATGGCCGCCGCTCAAAAGTATGATAACTACATTATGGGTATCGTATTCGAGGTTATCGAGTCTGCAGAGAACGATTTTGTGATCATTTTTCAAATCGAAAATAGCCGCCGCTCAAAATTATGATAACTAAATTATGGGTATCGTATCCGAGGTTCTCGAGGGTGCAGAGAACGATTTGGTGATCATTTTTCAAATCCAAGATGGCCGCACAAAATTATGATTTTAGCAAATTGGATATCGTGTCCGAGGTTCTCGAGGGTGCAGAAAACAATTTTGGGATCATTTTTAAATCCGAGATGGATGCTGTGCAAGATTATGATCACAAAAATATGGGTATCGTATCCGAGATTCTCGAGAGTGCACAGATCGATTTTGTGATCATTTTTGAAATCCAAGATGGCCGCCGCTCAAAATTATGATTACTAAATTATGGGTATCGTATCCGAAGTTCTCGAGTGTGCAGAGAACGATTTGTGATCATTTTTCAAATCGAAAATAGCCGCTGCTTAAAAGTATGATAACTACATTATGGGTATCGTATCCGAGGTTCTCGAGGGTGCCGAGAACGATTTTGTGATCATTTTTCTAATCCAAGATGGCCGCCGCACAAAATTATGATTTATGCAATATGGATATCGTACCCGAGGTCCTCGAGGTTGCAGATAACAATTCTGTGATCATTTTTGAAATCCAAGAGTGCTGCCGCAAACAATTATGTTTTCAGCAATATGGATATCGTGTCCGAGGTTCTCGAGGGTGCACAGAATGATTTTGTAATCATTTTTGAAATCCAAGATGGCTGCCGCTCAAAATTATGATAACAACATTATGGGTAGCGTATCCTAGGTTCTCGAGGGTGCTGAGAACGATTTTGTAATCATTTTTCTAATCCAAGATGGCCGCCGCACAAAATTATGATTTATGCAATATGGATATCGTACCCGAGGTCCTCGAGGTTGCAGATAACAATTCTGTGATCATTTTTGAAATCCAAGAGGGCTGCCGCAAACAATTATGTTTTCAGCAATATGGATATCGTGTCCGAGGTTCTCGAGGGTGCTGAGAACTATTTTGTAATCATTTTTCTAATCCAAAATGGCCGCCGCTCAAAATTATGATTTCAGCAATATGGATATCGAACCCGAGGTTCTCGAGGGTGCAGACAACGATTTGGTGATTATTTTTCAAATCCAAGATGGCCACCGCACAAAATTATAATTTTAGCAATATGGATATCGTGTCCAAGTTTCTCGATGGTGCAGAGAAGAATTCTGCGATCATTTTAGAAATCCAAGAGGGCTGCCGCAAACCATAATGTTTTCAGCAATAACGATATCGTGTCCGAGGTTCTCGAGGGTGCAGAAAACAATTTTGGGATCATTTTTAAATCCGAGATGGCCGCCGGTCCAAAGTATGATAACTAGATTATGGGTATCGTATCCGAGGTTCTCGAGGGTGCAGAGAACGATTTAGTAATCATTTTTCTAATACAACATGGCCGTCGCACAAAACTATGAATTCATCAATATGGATATCGTGTCCGAGGTTCTCGAGGGTGCAGAAAACAATTCTGGGATCATTTTTAAATCCGAGATGGCTGTCGCTCAAAATTATGATAACTACATTATGGGTATCGTATCCGAGGTTCTCGAGAGTGCACAGAACGATTTTGTTATCATTTTTGAAATCCAAGATGGCCGCCGCACAAAATTATGTTTTCAGCAATATGGATATCGTGTCCCATGTTCTCGAGGGTGCAGAGAACAATTCTGTGATCATTTTTGAAATCCAAGAGGGCTGCCGCTCAAAAAAATGATAACTACATTATGGGTATCGTATCCGAGGTTCTCGAGGGTGCTGAGAACGATTTTGTGATCATTTTTCTAATCGAAGATGGCCGCCGCACAAAATGATGTTTTCAGCAATATGGATATCGTGTCCGAGGTTCTCGAGGGTGCAGAGAACAATTCTGTGATCATTTTTGAAATCGAAGAGGGCTGCCGCAAACAGTTATGTTTTCAACAATATGGATATCGTGTCCGAGGTTCTCGAGGGTGCAGAGAACAATTTTGGGATCATTTTTAAATCCGAGATGGCCACCACTCAAATGTATGATAACTAGATTATGGGTATCGTATCCGAGGTTCCTGAGGGTGCAGAGAACGATTTTGTGATCATTTTTCAATTCCAAGATAGCCGCCGTGCAAGATTATGATCACAAAACTATGGGTATCGTATCCGAGGTTCTCGAGAGTGCACAGAATGATTTTGTAATCATTTTTGAAATCCAAGATGGCCGCCGCTCAAAATTATGATAACTACATTATGGGTAGCGTATCCTAGGTTCTCGAGGGTGCTGAGAACGATTTTGTGATCATTTTTCAATTCCAAGATAGCCGCCGTGCAAGATTATGATCACAAAAATATGGGTATCGTATCCGAGGTTCTCGAGAGTGCACAGATTTTGTGATCATTTTTAAATCCGAGATGGCCGACGCTCAAAAGTATGATAACTAGATTATGGGTATCGTATCAGAGGTTCTCGATGTTGCAGAGAACGATTTTGTGATCATTTTTCAATTCCAAGATAGCCGCCGTGCAAGATTATGATCACAAAAATATGGGTATCGTATCCGAGGTTCTCGAGAGTGCACAGATTTTGTGATCATTTTTCAATGCCAAGATAGCCGCCGTGCAAGATTGTGATCACAAAAATATGGGTATCGTATCCGAGGTTCTCGAGAGTGCACAGAACGATTTTGTAATCATTTTTGAAATCCAAGATGGCCGCCGCACAAAATTATGTTTTCAGAAATATGGATATCGTGTCCGAGGTTCTCGAGGGTGCAGAAAACAATTTCGGGATCATTTTTAAATCCGAGACGGCCGCCGCTCAAAAGTATGATAACTAGATTATGGGTATCGTATCCTAGGTTCTCGAGGGTGCTGCGAACGATTTAGTAATCATTTTTCTAATCCAAGATGGCCGCCGCTCAAAAGTATGATAACTACATTATGGGTATCGTATCCGAGGTTCTCGAGGGTGCTGAGAACTATTTTGTGATCAATTTCCTAATCCAAGATGGCCGCCGCACAAAATTATGTTTTCAGCAATATGGATATCGTGTCCGAGTTTCTCGAGGGTGCAGAAAACAATTTCGGGATCATTTTAAAATCCGAGACGGCCGCCGCTCAAAAGTATGATAACTATATTATGGGTATCGTATCCTAGGTTCTCGAGGGTGCTGAGAACGATTTAGTAATCATTTTTCTAATCCAAGATGGCCGTCGCACAAAACTATGAATTCATCAATATGGATATCGTGTCCGAGGTTCTCGAGGGTGCAGAAAACAATTTCGGGATCATTTTTAAATCCGAGATGGCCGCCGCTCAAAAGAATGATAACTACATTATGGGTATCGTATCGGAGGTTCTTGAGGGTGCTGAGATCGATTTTGTGATCATTTTTCTAATCCAAGATGACCGCCGCACAAAATTATGTTTTCAGCAATATGGATATCGTGTCCGAGGTTCTCGAGGGTGCAAAAAACGATTTTGGGGTCATTTTTAAAACCGAGATGGCCGCCGCTCAAAAGTATGATAACTACATTTTGGGTATCGTATCCGAGGTTCTTGAGGGTGCTGAGAACGATTTTGTGCTCATTTTTCTAATCCAAGATGGCCGCCGCACAAAATTATGTTTTTAGTAATATGGATATCGTGTCCGAGGTACTCGAGGGTGCAGAAAACAATTTTGGGATCATTTTTAAATCCGAGATGGCCGCCGCTCAAAATTATGATAACTACATTATGGGTATCGTATCCGAGGTTCTCGAGGGTGCTGAGAACGATTTTGTGATCATTTTTCTAATCCAAGATGGCCGCCGCTCAAAAGTATGATAACTACATTATGGGTATCGTATCCGAGGTTCTCGAGGGTGCTGAGAACGATTTTGTGATCATTTTTCTAATCGAAGATGAACGCCGCACAAAATTATGTTTTCAGCAATATGGATATCGTGTCCGAGGTTCTCGAGGGTGCAGAAAACAATTTCGGGATCATTTTAAAATCCGAGACGGCCGCCGCTCAAAAGTATGATAACCAGATTATGGGTATCGTATCCTAGGTTCTCGAGGGTGCTGAGAACGATTTAGTAATCATTTTTCTAATCCAAGATGGCCGCCGCACAAAATTATGATTTCAGCAATATGGATATCGTACCCGAGGTTCTCGAGGGTGCAGAGAAGGATTCTGCGATCATTTTATAAATCCAAGAGGGCTGCCGCAAACAATTATGTTTTTAGCAATATGTATATCGTCTCCAAGGTTCTCGAGGGTGCAGAAAACAATTTTGGGATCATTTTTAAATCCGAGATGGCCGCCGCTCAAAATTATGATAACTACATTATGGGTATCGTATCAGAGGTTCTCGAGGTTGCAGAGAACGATTTTGTGATCATTTTTCAATTCCAAGATAGCCGCCGTGCAAGATTATGATCGCAAAAATATGGGTATCGTATCCGAGGTTCTTGAGAGTGCACAGATTTTGTGATCATTTTTCAATTCCAAGATAGCCGCCGTGCAAGATTGTGATCACAAAAACATGGGTATCGTATCCGAGGTTCTCGAGAGTGCACAAAACGATTTTGTAATTATTTTTGAAATCCAAGATGGCCGCCGCACAAAATTATGTTTTCAGCAATATGGATATCGTGTCCGAGGTTCTCGAGGTTGCACAAAAAAATTTTGGGTTCATTTTTAAATCCGAGATGGGCGCCGCTCAAAATTATGATAACTACATTATGGGTATCGTATCCGAGGTTCTTGAGGATGCTGAGAACTATTTTGTGATCAATTTCCTAATCCAAGATGGCCGCCGCACAAAATTATGTTTTCAGCAATATGGATATCGTGTCCGAGGTTTTCGAGGGTGCAGAAAACAATTTCGGGATCATTTTTAAATCCGAGACGGCCGCCGCTCAAAAGTATGATAACTAGATTATGGGTATCGTATCCTAGGTTCTCGAGGGTGCTGAGAACGATTTTGTAATCATTTTTTTAATCCAAGATGGCCGCCGCACAAAATTATGATTTCAGCAATATGGATATCGTACCCGAGGTCCTCGAGTTTGCAGATAACAATTCTGTGATCATTTTTGAAATCCAAGAGGGCTGCCGCAAACAATTATGTTTTCAGCAATATGGATATCGTGTCCGAGGTTCTCGAGGGTGCAGAGAACAATTTTGGGATCATTTTAAAATCCGAGATGGCCGCCGCTCAAAAGTATGATAACTAGATTATGGGTATCGTATCCGAGGTTCTCGAGGGTGCAGAGAAGACTTCTGCAATCATTTTAGAAATCCAAGAGGGCTGCCGCAAACAATTATGTTTTCGGCAATATGTATATCGTCTCCGAGGTTCTCGAGGGTGCAGAGAACAATTCTGTGATCATTTTTGAAATCCAAGAGGTCTGCCGCAAACAATTATATTTTCAGCAATATGGATATCGTGTCCGAGGTTCTCGAGGGTGCAGAAAACAATTTTGGGATCATTTTTGAATCCGAGATGGCCGCCGCTCAAAAGTATGATAACTAGATTATGGGTATCGTATCCGAGGTTCTCGAGGGTGCAGAGAAGAATTCTGCAATCATTTTAGAAATCCAAGAGGGCTGCCGCAAACAATTATGTTTTCAGCAATATGTTTATCGTCTCCGAGGTTCTCGAGGGTGCAGAGAACAATTCTGTGATCATTTTTGAAATCCAAGAGGGCTGCCGCAAACAATTATATTTTCAGCAATATGGATATCGTGTCCGAGGTTCTCGAGGGTGCAGAAAACAATTTTGGGATCATTTTTAAATCCGAGATGGCCGACGCTCAAAAGTATGATAACTAGATTATGGGTATCGTATCCGAGGTTCTCGAGAGTGCACAGATTTTGTGATCATTTTTCAATTCCAAGATAGCCGCCGTGCAAGATTGTGATCACAAAAATATGGGTATCGTATCCGAGGTTCTCGAGAGTGCACAGAACGATTTTGTAATCATTTTTGAAATCCAAGATGGCCGCCGCACAAAATTATGTTTTCAGCAATATGGATATCGTGTCCGAGGTTCTCGAGGTTGCAGAAAAAAATTTTGGGATCATTTTTAAATCCGAGATGGGCGCCGCTCAAAATTATGATAACTACATTATGGGTATCGTATCCGAGGTTCTTGAGGGTGCTGAGAACGATTTTGTAATCATTTTTTTAATCCAAGATGGCCGCCGCACAAAATTATGATTTCAGCAATATGGATATCGTACCCGAGTTTCTCGAGGGTGCAGAGAAGGATTCTGCGATCATTTTATAAATCCAAGAGGGCCGCCGCACAAAATTATGTTTTCAGCAATATGGATATCGTGTCCGAGGTTCTCGAGGGTGCAGAGAACAATTCTGTGATCATTTTTGAAATCCAAGAGGGCTGCCGCTCAAAAGTATGATAACTACATTATGGGTATCGTATCCGAGGTTCTCGAGGGTGCTGAGAACGATTTTGTGATCATTTTTCTCATCCAAGATGGCCGCCGCACAAAATGATGTTTTCAGCAATATGGATATCGTGTCCAAGGTTCTCGAGGGTGCAGAAAACAATTTTGGGATCATTTTTAAATCCGAGATGGCCGCCGCTCAAAAGTATGATAACTAAATTATGGGTATCGTATCCTAGGTTCTCAAGGGTGCTGAGAACGATTTTGTAATCATTTTTCTAATCCAAGATGGCCGCCGCACAAAATTATGATTTCAGCAATATGGATATCGTACCCGAGGTTCTCGAGGGTGCAGAGAAGGATTCTGCGATCATTTTATAAATCCAAGAGGGCTGCCGCAAACAATTATGTTTTCAGCAATATGTATATCGTCTCCAAGGTTCTCGAGGGTGCAGAAAACAATTTTGGGATCATTTTTAAATCCGAGATGGCCGCCGCTCAAAATTATGATAACTACATTATGGGTATCGTATCAGAGGTTCTCGAGGTTGCAGAGAACGATTTTGTGATCATTTTTCAATTCCAAGATAGCCGCCGTGCAAGATTATGATCACAAAAATATGGGTATCGTATCCGAGGTTCTTGAGAGTACACAGATTTTGTGATCATTTTTCAATTCCAAGATAGCCGCCGTGCAAGATTGTGATCACAAATATATGGGTATCGTATCCGAGGTTCTCGAGAGTGCACAAAACGATTTTGTAATCATTTTTGAAATCCAAGATGGCCGACGCACAAAATTATGTTTTCAGCAATATGGATATCGCATCCGAGGTTCTCGAGGTTGCAGAAAAAAATTTTGGAATCATTTTTAATTCCGAGATGGGCGCCGCTCAAAATTATGATAACTACATTATGGGTATCGTATCCGAGGTTCTTGAGGATGCTGAGAACTATTTTGTGATCAATTTCCTAATCCAAGATGACCGCCGCACAAAATTATGTTTTCAGCAATATGGATATCGTGTCCGAGGTTTTCGAGGGTGCAGAAAACAATTTCGGGATCATTTTTAAATCCGGGACGGCCGCCGCTCAAAAGTATGATAACTAGATTATGGGTATCGTATCCTAGGTTCTCGAGGGTGCTGAGAACGATTTTGTAATCATTTTTTTAATCCAAGATGGCCGCCGCACAAAATTATGATTTCAGCAATATGGATATCGTACCCGAGGTCCTCGAGTTTGCAGATAACAATTCTGTGATCATTTTTGAAATCCAAGAGGGCTGCCGCAAACAATTATGTTTTCAGCAATATGGATATCGTGTCCGAGGTTTTCGAGGGTGCAGAGAACAATTTTGGGATCATTTTTAAATCCGAGATGGCAACCGCTCTAAAGTATGATAACTAGATTATGGGTATCGTATCCGAGGTTCTTGAGGGTGCAGAGAACGATTCTGTGATCAGTTTTCAAATCCAAGATGGCCGTAGCTCAAAAGTATGATAACTACATTATGGGTATCGTATCCGAGGTTCTCGAGGGTGCAGAGAAAAATTCTGTGATCATTTTTGAAATCCAAGAGGGCTGCCGCAAACAATTATATTTTCAGCAATATGGATATCGTGTCCGAGGTTCTCGAGGGTGCAGAAAACAATTTTGGGATCATTTTTAAATCCGAGATGGCCGCCGCTCAAAAGTATGATAACTAGATTATGGGTATCGTATCCGAGGTTCTCGAGGGTGCAGAGAAGAATTCTGCAATCATTTTAGAAATCCAAGAGGGCTGCCGCAAACATTTATGTTTTCAGCAATATGTATATCGTCTCCGAGGTTCTCGAGGGTGCAGAGAACAATTCTGTGATCATTTTTGAAATCCAAGAGGGCTGCCGCAAACAATTATATTTTCAGCAATATGGATATCGTGTCCGAGGTTCTCGAGGGTGCAGAAAACAATTTTGGGATCATTTTTAAATCCGAGATGGCCGACGCTCAAAAGTATGATAACTAGATTATGGGTATCGTATCCGAGGTTCTCGAGAGTGCACAGATTTTGTGATCATTTTTCAATTCCAAGATAGCCGCCGTGCAAGATTGTGATCACAAAAATATGGGTATCGTATCCGAGGTTCTCGAGAGTGCACAGAACGATTTTGTAATCATTTTTGAAATCCAAGATGGCCGCCGCACAAAATTATGTTTTCAGCAATATGGATATCGTGTCCGAGGTTCTCGAGGTTGCAGAAAAAAAATTTGGGATCATTTTTAAATCCGAGATGGGCGCCGCTCAAAATTATGATAACTACATTATGGGTATCGTATCCGAGGTTCTTGAGGGTGCTGAGAACTATTTTGTGATCAATTTCCTAATCCAAGATGGCCGCCGCACAAAATTATGTTTTCAGCAATATGGATATCGTGTCCGAGGTTCTCGAGGGTGCAGAGAAGACTTCTGCAATCATTTTAGAAATCCAAGAGGGCTGCCGCAAACAATTATGTTTTCGGCAATATGTATATCGTCTCCGAGGTTCTCGAGGGTGCAGAGAACAATTCTGTGATCATTTTTGAAATCCAAGAGGTCTGCCGCAAACAATTATATTTTCAGCAATATGGATATCGTGTCCGAGGTTCTCGAGGGTGCAGAAAACAATTTTGGGATCATTTTTGAATCCGAGATGGCCGCCGCTCAAAAGTATGATAACTAGATTATGGGTATCGTATCCGAGGTTCTCGAGGGTGCAGAGAAGAATTCTGCAATCATTTTAGAAATCCAAGAGGGCTGCCGCAAACAATTATGTTTTCAGCAATATGTTTATCGTCTCCGAGGTTCTCGAGGGTGCAGAGAACAATTCTGTGATCATTTTTGAAATCCAAGAGGGCTGCCGCAAACAATTATATTTTCAGCAATATGGATATCGTGTCCGAGGTTCTCGAGGGTGCAGAAAACAATTTTGGGATCATTTTTAAATCCGAGATGGCCGACGCTCAAAAGTATGATAACTAGATTATGGGTATCGTATCCGAGGTTCTTGAGGATGCTGAGAACTATTTTGTGATCAATTTCCTAATCCAAGATGGCCGCCGCACAAAATTATGTTTTCAGCAATATGGATATCGTGTCCGAGGTTTTCGAGGGTGCAGAAAACAATTTCGGGATCATTTTTAAATCCGGGACGGCCGCCGCTCAAAAGTATGATAACTAGATTATGGGTATCGTATCCTAGGTTCTCGAGGGTGCTGAGAACGATTTTGTAATCATTTTTTTAATCCAAGATGGCCGCCGCACAAAATTATGATTTCAGCAATATGGATATCGTACCCGAGGTCCTCGAGTTTGCAGATAACAATTCTGTGATCATTTTTGAAATCCAAGAGGGCTGCCGCAAACAATTATGTTTTCAGCAATATGGATATCGTGTCCGAGGTTTTCGAGGGTGCAGAGAACAATTTTGGGATCATTTTTAAATCCGAGATGGCAACCGCTCTAAAGTATGATAACTAGATTATGGGTATCGTATCCGAGGTTCTTGAGGGTGCAGAGAACGATTCTGTGATCAGTTTTCAAATCCAAGATGGCCGTAGCTCAAAAGTATGATAACTACATTATGGGTATCGTATCCGAGGTTCTCGAGGGTGCAGAGAAAAATTCTGTGATCATTTTTGAAATCCAAGAGGGCTGCCGCAAACAATTATATTTTCAGCAATATGGATATCGTGTCCGAGGTTCTCGAGGGTGCAGAAAACAATTTTGGGATCATTTTTAAATCCGAGATGGCCGCCGCTCAAAAGTATGATAACTAGATTATGGGTATCGTATCCGAGGTTCTCGAGGGTGCAGAGAAGAATTCTGCAATCATTTTAGAAATCCAAGAGGGCTGCCGCAAACATTTATGTTTTCAGCAATATGTATATCGTCTCCGAGGTTCTCGAGGGTGCAGAGAACAATTCTGTGATCATTTTTGAAATCCAAGAGGGCTGCCGCAAACAATTATATTTTCAGCAATATGGATATCGTGTCCGAGGTTCTCGAGGGTGCAGAAAACAATTTTGGGATCATTTTTAAATCCGAGATGGCCGACGCTCAAAAGTATGATAACTAGATTATGGGTATCGTATCCGAGGTTCTCGAGAGTGCACAGATTTTGTGATCATTTTTCAATTCCAAGATAGCCGCCGTGCAAGATTGTGATCACAAAAATATGGGTATCGTATCCGAGGTTCTCGAGAGTGCACAGAACGATTTTGTAATCATTTTTGAAATCCAAGATGGCCGCCGCACAAAATTATGTTTTCAGCAATATGGATATCGTGTCCGAGGTTCTCGAGGTTGCAGAAAAAAAATTTGGGATCATTTTTAAATCCGAGATGGGCGCCGCTCAAAATTATGATAACTACATTATGGGTATCGTATCCGAGGTTCTTGAGGGTGCTGAGAACTATTTTGTGATCAATTTCCTAATCCAAGATGGCCGCCGCACAAAATTATGTTTTCAGCAATATGGATATCGTGTCCGAGGTTCTCGAGGGTGCAGAGAAGACTTCTGCAATCATTTTAGAAATCCAAGAGGGCTGCCGCAAACAATTATGTTTTCGGCAATATGTATATCGTCTCCGAGGTTCTCGAGGGTGCAGAGAACAATTCTGTGATCATTTTTGAAATCCAAGAGGTCTGCCGCAAACAATTATATTTTCAGCAATATGGATATCGTGTCCGAGGTTCTCGAGGGTGCAGAAAACAATTTTGGGATCATTTTTGAATCCGAGATGGCCGCCGCTCAAAAGTATGATAACTAGATTATGGGTATCGTATCCGAGGTTCTCGAGGGTGCAGAGAAGAATTCTGCAATCATTTTAGAAATCCAAGAGGGCTGCCGCAAACAATTATGTTTTCAGCAATATGTTTATCGTCTCCGAGGTTCTCGAGGGTGCAGAGAACAATTCTGTGATCATTTTTGAAATCCAAGAGGGCTGCCGCAAACAATTATATTTTCAGCAATATGGATATCGTGTCCGAGGTTCTCGAGGGTGCAGAAAACAATTTTGGGATCATTTTTAAATCCGAGATGGCCGACGCTCAAAAGTATGATAACTAGATTATGGGTATCGTATCCGAGGTTCTCGAGAGTGCACAGATTTTGTGATCATTTTTCAATTCCAAGATAGCCGCCGTGCAAGATTGTGATCACAAAAATATGGGTATCGTATCCGAGGTTCTCGAGAGTAAACAGAACGATTTTGTAATCATTTTTGAAATCCAAGATGGCCGCCGCACAAAATTATGTTTTCAGCAATATGGATATCGTGTCCGAGGTTCTCGAGGTTGCAGAAAAAAATTTTGGGATCATTTTTAAATCCGAGATGGGCGCCGCTCAAAATTATGATAACTACATTATGGGTATCGTATCCGAGGTTCTTGAGGGTGCTGAGAACGATTTTGTAATCATTTTTTTAATCCAAGATGGCCGCCGCACAAAATTATGATTTCAGCAATATGGATATCGTACCCGAGTTTCTCGAGGGTGCAGAGAAGGATTCTGCGATCATTTTATAAATCCAAGAGGGCCGCCGCACAAAATTATGTTTTCAGCAATATGGATATCGTGTCCGAGGTTCTCGAGGGTGCAGAGAACAATTCTGTGATCATTTTTGAAATCCAAGAGGGCTGCCGCTCAAAAGTATGATAACTACATTATGGGTATCGTATCCGAGGTTCTCGAGGGTGCTGAGAACGATTTTGTGATCATTTTTCTCATCCAAGATGGCCGCCGCACAAAATGATGTTTTCAGCAATATGGATATCGTGTCCAAGGTTCTCGAGGGTGCAGAAAACAATTTTGGGATCATTTTTAAATCCGAGATGGCCGCCGCTCAAAAGTATGATAACTAAATTATGGGTATCGTATCCTAGGTTCTCAAGGGTGCTGAGAACGATTTTGTAATCATTTTTCTAATCCAAGATGGCCGCCGCACAAAATTATGATTTCAGCAATATGGATATCGTACCCGAGGTTCTCGAGGGTGCAGAGAAGGATTCTGCGATCATTTTATAAATCCAAGAGGGCTGCCGCAAACAATTATGTTTTCAGCAATATGTATATCGTCTCCAAGGTTCTCGAGGGTGCAGAAAACAATTTTGGGATCATTTTTAAATCCGAGATGGCCGCCGCTCAAAATTATGATAACTACATTATGGGTATCGTATCAGAGGTTCTCGAGGTTGCAGAGAACGATTTTGTGATCATTTTTCAATTCCAAGATAGCCGCCGTGCAAGATTATGATCACAAAAATATGGGTATCGTATCCGAGGTTCTTGAGAGTACACAGATTTTGTGATCATTTTTCAATTCCAAGATAGCCGCCGTGCAAGATTGTGATCACAAATATATGGGTATCGTATCCGAGGTTCTCGAGAGTGCACAAAACGATTTTGTAATCATTTTTGAAATCCAAGATGGCCGACGCACAAAATTATGTTTTCAGCAATATGGATATCGCATCCGAGGTTCTCGAGGTTGCAGAAAAAAATTTTGGGATCATTTTTAATTCCGAGATGGGCGCCGCTCAAAATTATGATAACTACATTATGGGTATCGTATCCGAGGTTCTTGAGGATGCTGAGAACTATTTTGTGATCAATTTCCTAATCCAAGATGGCCGCCGCACAAAATTATGTTTTCAGCAATATGGATATCGTGTCCGAGGTTTTCGAGGGTGCAGAAAACAATTTCGGGATCATTTTTAAATCCGGGACGGCCGCCGCTCAAAAGTATGATAACTAGATTATGGGTATCGTATCCTAGGTTCTCGAGGGTGCTGAGAACGATTTTGTAATCATTTTTTTAATCCAAGATGGCCGCCGCACAAAATTATGATTTCAGCAATATGGATATCGTACCCGAGGTCCTCGAGTTTGCAGATAACAATTCTGTGATCATTTTTGAAATCCAAGAGGGCTGCCACAAACAATTATGTTTTCAGCAATATGGATATCGTGTCCGAGGTTTTCGAGGGTGCAGAGAACAATTTTGGGATCATTTTTAAATCCGAGATGGCAACCGCTCTAAAGTATGATAACTAGATTATGGGTATCGTATCCGAGGTTCTTGAGGGTGCAGAGAACGATTCTGTGATCAGTTTTCAAATCCAAGATGGCCGTAGCTCAAAAGTATGATAACTACATTATGGGTATCGTATCCTAGGTTCTCGAGGGTGCTGAGAACGATTTTGTAATCATTTTTTTAATCCAAGATGGCCGCCGCACAAAATTACTATTTCAGCAATATGGATATCGTACCCGAGGTCCTCGAGTTTGCAGATAACAATTCTGTGATCATTTTTGAAATCCAAGAGGGCTGCCGCAAACAATTATATTTTCAGCAATATGGATATCGTGTCCGAGGTTCTCGAGGGTGCAGAAAACAATTTTGGGATCATTTTTAAATCCGAGATGGCCGCCGCTCAAAAGTATGATAACTAGATTATGGGTATCGTATCCGAGGTTCTCGAGGGTGCAGAGAAGAATTCTGCAATCATTTTAGAAATCCAAGAGGGCTGCCGCAAACATTTATGTTTTCAGCAATATGTATATCGTCTCCGAGGTTCTCGAGGGTGCAGAGAACAATTCTGTGATCATTTTTGAAATCCAAGAGGGCTGCCGCAAACAATTATATTTTCAGCAATATGGATATCGTGTCCGAGGTTCTCGAGGGTGCAGAAAACAATTTTGGGATCATTTTTAAATCCGAGATGGCCGACGCTCAAAAGTATGATAACTAGATTATGGGTATCGTATCCGAGGTTCTCGAGAGTGCACAGATTTTGTGATCATTTTTCAATTCCAAGATAGCCGCCGTGCAAGATTGTGATCACAAAAATATGGGTATCGTATCCGAGGTTCTCGAGAGTGCACAGAACGATTTTGTAATCATTTTTGAAATCCAAGATGGCCGCCGCACAAAATTATGTTTTCAGCAATATGGATATCGTGTCCGAGGTTCTCGAGGTTGCAGAAAAAAAATTTGGGATCATTTTTAAATCCGAGATGGGCGCCGCTCAAAATTATGATAACTACATTATGGGTATCGTATCCGAGGTTCTTGAGGGTGCTGAGAACTATTTTGTGATCAATTTCCTAATCCAAGATGGCCGCCGCACAAAATTATGTTTTCAGCAATATGGATATCGTGTCCGAGGTTTTCGAGGGTGCAGAAAACAATTTCGGGATCATTTTTAAATCCGAGACGGCCACCGCTCAAAAGTATGATAACTAGATTATAGGTATCGTATCCTAGGTTCTCGAGGGTGCTGAGAACGATTTTGTAATCATTTTTTTAATCCAAGATGGCCGCCGCACAAAATTACGATTTCAGCAATATGGATATCGTACCCGAGGTCCTCGAGTTTGCAGATAACAATTCTGTGATCATTTTTGAAATCCAAGAGGGCTGCCGCAAACAATTATATTTTCAGCAATATGGATATCGTGTCCGAGGTTCTCGAGGGTGCAGAAAACAATTTTGGGATCATTTTTAAATCCGAGATGGCCGCCGCTCAAAAGTATGATAACTAGATTATGGGTATCGTATCCGAGGTTCTCGAGGGTGCAGAGAAGAATTCTGCAATCATTTTAGAAATCCAAGAGGGCTGCCGCAAACATTTATGTTTTCAGCAATATGTATATCGTCTCCGAGGTTCTCGAGGGTGCAGAGAACAATTCTGTGATCATTTTTGAAATCCAAGAGGGCTGCCGCAAACAATTATATTTTCAGCAATATGGATATCGTGTCCGAGGTTCTCGAGGGTGCTGAAAACGATTTTGTTATCATTTTTCTAATCCAAGATGGTCGCCGCACAAAATTATGATTTCAGCAATATGGATATCGTACCCGAGGTCCTCGAGGGTGCAGAGATCAATTCTGTGATCATTTTTGAAATCCAAGAGGGCTGCCGCAAACAATTATGTTTTCAGCAATATTGATATCGTGTCCGAGGTTCTCGAGGGTGCAGAGAACAATTTTGGGATCAATTTTAAATCCGAGATGGCCACCGCTCAAAAGTATGATAACAAGATTATGGGTATCGTATCCGAGGTTCCTGAGGGTGCAGGGCTATTTCAATAATCCGTTCTATTGAGAGTCTGACAATGTCTTTCCGCTCCTTATATTCAGTTCATTACTGATCAGTATTAAAGAGCCACCATGTATGGCTTGTTCTCTACTGAATGAACTACCAATCTGGTGACTATTTAAATTAAAAATTAACTGATGACATTTTAGCCAATGTTCTGTAATGCACAGTATATCTATATTGTCACAGTTCATGAATAACTCTATTTCCAAATCTTTACCTAGCATACCCTGTATATTTTGGTGTACTAAGTTTATAAGTTTAACATTTTTTGTATTTCGTTTAACATTTGAATGTTTACAAGAATAAGTATTTAACAAAAAGTCTGAGCTAGAGGCATTCTCTATTGTACACTTATCTAAAAAAAATTGTTTGGAATGCTTTCCAAAGTCTTAAAACTATTTGCGCAAGCAATAGAGGCAATTTGGCAATCATTAGTTAGACAATTTTCCATACATGTCTGTAAACTACAACTAGTATGTTGCCCAAAAGAGGCAGTCAGGCTAACCAAATTTTTGGTTGAGTTATTTATATAATATGATAATGCAACAGCTATTCTGTTTTTGTGAAATTTGGAAATACAATTGTACTTTTCTATAAAATAGTTACTATTTATATAATTATTGATGTCAATTACATGTAATTTGCTATTATATTGGGTCATCATATGCAGTGATAAATTTAATGCATATGTTGAATAATTTTGTTCATAGGACAAGTTTCTACTATATGGAAAAGTGAACAATACTAATTGCCTAACATTTAATAAACTCAGTTTTTGTACATTTTTTTGTAGTTCATTTTTGTTCATATTCCTTGTCTGTCCTATAAATACAATTACAATGCTCTTAGGAGAAAATTTAAAATTACAAATATTCTTAACAATGCCCTGGTAAGAACAGGCAGGCATACAGTAGTTAGTTATCTGATAATTCAAATATTTATTCAGTGAATGACACATATGTCTTCCAACTTCGTCACTAAACATTACAACTATTATTTTGTTGAGAATACTTATTAATTGTATTATGCTTTTTGACTTGGTCCTTACATCTAATAGGTTTACATTGAGTAGAAGGTCATTTTTTTTGGACCACATTGCTATCCTAGCTAGATCTTCATTAAGTTTTTTAATGGTTTGATCAATGTCTGCAGGCAAGCAAGAGATATACACCTGTATATCATCTGCATAAACGTGAAAATTACAGTACTGAATATGGCTTTTAATATCGGCAGCATATAGAATGAAGAGAATTGGACCCAATATAGAACCCTGAGGTACTCCTCGATTTACACTAACCTTATTTGAAAATATTGTAGTCCCATCATTTCTCTGTAATTTCACATATTGAGAGCGATTGCTCAAGTAACTGTTAAACCATTTCAAAGCACTGTTATCAACTCCATAGTATCTAAGTTTGGAAAGCAGCAAAGTGGTATTTATTGAGTCAAATGCCATAGAGAAATCTAACAACACTAGAAGTGTACACATCCCATTGTCTTGTGCATGGAGTATATTGTCAGTAACATCAAGCAAAGCTCTTACTGTACTTCGACCTTTTCGGAATCCTGACTGTACTTCAGGTAAAATATTATTATCTTCAAGATATTTCGTTAATTGTATACAAACAGCTTTCTCCAACACCTTTGATAAACATGGCAATATACTTATAGGCCTAAGATCTTTTAACTCACATGGGTTTGGTTTTTTTGAATAGGCTTCACAATTGCAGATTTCCATATATCTGGGCATGTGGATGTGCTAAAAGACTTATTTATAATGTTTTTTATTGTGTCTGTGTATGTAAATGTCATAATAAGCATTTCCAGAGTAATATTATCACAACCCTCGGCATTTGACTTAAGGCTCTGTATGATTTTGTAAGTTTCATCCAGATCAACCATCTCAATGTGAAATACAGCTTACAATTAAAAAATGATTATTGATCATATCCGGGTCACTAAAGTACATTGGCAATTCAATATTATTATTTTTAGGTAATAAGACATTTATTAAGTTTTTCCATAGTTGTTTCGGTTGATTTATCTTATTATTTATATGATGTTTAAAAAATGCAGACTTTTCAAAGAAAAGTGCTTTATTTACAGATGATTTTAATATTTTATAATACTCTTTTTTTGAAGGTAGCCTTGTCTTATGGAAATCCATCATAGCCTTATCCCTCAGCCTCATCATAATTTTAATTGTGTCAGTTATCCATGGATGGCTGGGATCTTTGACAATTATAGTTTTTATAGGCGCATGAATATTAAATATAGTTAATACGTTATGGTTCAGTAACCTGACCATTTCATTAACATTGTCAAGTGATGATATTAAGTCCCATTTCACACATCTCAAATAATCATCAAAACTGTCCGCACATATCATGTTTTTAGGTCTGTATGTTATTGTTTTGGGTTTGGGTTTATTGCATTTAATATTAAATTCACATACAATAAGACAGTGTCCTAATATATAGCCTAAAGGCTCTACTATAATATTTTTAGTATTCAAATCAGTGCAAACAATATCAATAAGAGTTTGACTAGATGTTGTGAAGTGAGTTGGTTCTGTAACAACTTGTGTCAAGTTAAAACATGAAATAAAGGTATTTAATTTACATTTGTCACTATGATTATTACAAAGCATATTAATATCTCCAAGTAAAATCAAATTATCATAAATAGGAATGGAACTAATTGTATCTGTCAATGCATTAAAAAATAAGTCAATGCTCATCCAAGGTGGCCGATATGCAGTGCCAATCACTAACTTCCTTCCATTAAGGGTCATTGTAAGCCACATTTGTTCCACTGAACTATGCAATGGATCTACTGGGTGACGGAGGATATGCACATTCATATTTCTTTTGGTATAAAACCCAACACCACCCCCTCGCGTACGCACTTGTAAAGGGCGGGGATGTGTCGAAGTTGGTAACTATGCAAAGTGGGGGCCCGACCCTCTTCAGCCGATCTGAGCCATGTCTTCCCGCTGTGGCCTTTATTCCATCAATAGATCTTCTTGTGGGCCCACCTCCCATCCTTCTCTTGTTCCTTGTAAACCAGAACTTTATAGTTTTGGACCAATATTCGTGTCCCCTAATAATTGCATGTGCTGTCCGTTTTTCTTTTTTTTTTAATTTAAATAAAATAAATTATTAATTATTAATTTATCATAAAAATACCTCAGAAAAAAAATGTAGATCATTAAATTATCTATAAAAAATGTACCGATACTTTTTTTCCTACGAGCCACCGTTTCTGAGATATTAACTATTCAAAAACTTATAAAAACGCGCTAAGTACACTACCTCATAGGTGGCGTGGAAACTAACTTTTTGAATCGTTATATCTCAGAAACGGTGGCTCGTAAGAAAAAAAAGTATTGATACAATTTTAATGGATAATTTTACGATCTACAATTTTTGTCCGAGATACTTTTATGATAAAACTTACCTACCGTTGCTGAAAATCGCGAAAAACGAATGTGAGTAAGTAAGTACACCTTCCTTAAAGGCCGGCAACGCTCTTGTGATTCCTCTGGTGTTGCAAGAGAATGTGGGCGGCGGTGATCACTTAACACCAGGTGACCCGTACGCTCGTTTGTCCTCCTATTCCATAAAAAAAAAGTAAGTAAAAATTAAAAGAGCGATTTTTTCTTCGAAGCCGCAATGCATATTTAATATTATGTAATTAATAAATAGTAAAATCAAATCAAAATCACTTTATTCACATATCAGAGTTTACACGTTCATATCGTTCGCGTGCACCACACATACGGCAGTCGGCGTCGAGAGTCGAGTCCGTAGCGGACGCCGAATTCAACGCCGCTCAAGTTTTTTCTTGTAAAAAGAGAGGGTTAACAAGTGAAACGCACGCGAGAAAATACAAACGCACAACAACCCCACCACAACAACTGCTGCTGTTTTATTATTCTCGTCGTCGTCATCGTCATTCATATTTTAAAGAAAGAAAGAAAAAGTTTATTCATGACGATAGTACAATAAAACATGAAACAAAATTGAGAAATATTATTTTCTATACGTCACAAAGTGGTCCCAACTCAGCATATTTGCTGGTTTGAAAACCAGCGCTGGTCTTCCGTTGGGCCATTTGGTGACGTCGCCTTAAAGATAATTATTATATAGTAATTATTGCGTAGACTGAGTAAACAAGTTGAGTTCTCAATTCCCTGAAGTTTCTAAGTTGACAACTCTATTAAATGTCAATCTGAGTTCGAAACATTAAAGTAATAGGTAATATGTGATCACAGATCAGTTTACAATTTACATTATTTATTTATTATTGTTTGTTTTTGAGTGAAACAAAAAGAATATACATTAAAATATTAACTAATTAAAAGTAACCAACTATATATAACTAAAAACGACTAAAGTACGGTACCTACTCATAATTGCACTACTTAAATATGGGTTAATGTTATTAGACTGAGATGTAAAATAAAACTTTACCTGACATAGATAATGGAGAAGACACTCTTGGTGAGTATCCTTGCACCTTGTATTATAATCTTATAAAATAGAAAATACTAAGCAATATACTTTTATAAAATACAGGTTTCATATCTCAGTATTTCCTGCTTTTTTTGATGATCTAGCATAAACTGTTTGATTTTTAATTTAAAACTGTATTCCTTGCATTTCAGGCTCCTCAGTGGCGGTGGAATATTGTTCCAACACTTGGAAGCAGCATAGCTAAAACTTCCTCGAAAGGCTGCTGAACTGTGTTGTGGTATTGTGATTTGCATAACAGCCTTTCGAGTATCACAGGCCCTATGACTGGAAAACCAGGAGAGTTTTTTATATAAATAAGTAGGAAACTTGTACTTTATTACATCAAAGAGCAGGCAAGCTAAGTGAAGCTTACGCCTGTGTCTCAATTTTAGGATACAGTGTTTATTAAGGTATGGTGTCACATAAGCCCTTAAAGAAATGTTAAAGCAAAAACGAGCACACGCATTTTGAACACGTTGTATAAGATTTTGGGTTTTTCCTAATAGACGGGGTCCAATTACTGTGTCCATGTAGTTGAGTTTTGAGAGTATTAGTGACTCAGCTAATTGAACACGCAGTCTGTCAGTTACATAGGGTCTTAATCGGTAGAAAATTTTCAGCCTATAGAAGCAGTTCTGAACTGATTGTGCAACATGCTTCTCAAATCGCAAGTCAGTAGTGTCCATTATCAGCCCTAAATTTCTTACTTCATATATTTGCTCAATTAATTCACCGTTAAGCCTTACTTTTTCTAATGTATTTATTTTATTTACTTGTTGCTTACTACCACATATCAAATACTTGGTTTTATCTGCATTCAAATTCAAATAGTTTATTTCTCAAAATAGGATAACCGCATCACTTTTTGAAGTCAAGAAAATATACAAATAATAGAATAATACAGTCCTACTGCTAAATTATTATAATATTATTTACATTGCTTTAATCCCATGCACTTTTATCTGTTATATAATCTTTAATTGTATAATAAGCTTTTTTTAAAAGTTTCTGTTTAACAAATATTTTAAACTTTTCTAATTGTAGTTTGCAAATTTCTTCAGGGATTTTATTATAAAAACGGACACATTGTCCTCTGAATGATTTGTCTATTTTCGTTAGCCTTGTGTGAATCAGAGCAAGATTATGTTTGTTTCTAGTGTTGCAGTTATGAATGTCACTGTTTTTTTTAAAACGATCTATATTTTTATGCACAAATATTAGGTTTTCAAATATGTATTGACATGGTACTGTTAATATGTTGATCTCCTTAAATTTATCTCTCAACGAATGTCTACTGGACAGATTGTAGATTGCTCGAACAGCTCTTTTCTGCAGCACAAAAATCGTTTGAATATCACTAACGTGTCCCCACAGTAATATACCGTAAGACATAACAGTATGGAAATAACTAAAATATACGACATGTGCCGTGTCTTCGTTTGTGAGCTGGTGAATTTTCCTTACAGCAAATGCTGCAGAACTAAGTCTTTTCGCCAAACCAGCTATATGTGGACGCCATTGGAGTTTTGCGTCTAAAGTAATACCCAAAAAAAATGTGGTGTCTACAAGTTCCAAGTACTCCCCGTTCACAAGTACATTTGAATTCACCTGACTGACATTTGGGGTTATGAATTTAATACATTTAGTTTTCTTACTATTCAAAAGCAAATTATTAGCATTGAACCAATGAACAATTTTAGACAAAGCATTGTTTACATCATCCAAGACTGATTCACGTCTTTTATTCTCAAATAAAAGGGATGTGTCATCAGCGAATAGAACAATTTCATGATTATCCTTAACAACATATGGCAAATCATTTATATAGATCAAGAATAGAAATGGACCAAGAATTGAACCCTGTGGGACACCCATTTTTATGGTTGATCCAGGGGCGCGCTTTCCATTTATATCAACAGTCTGAATTCTATTTTCTAAACAAGAACTAATAAGTGTCAGCGCATTGTTCCTGATGCCATAGTGTTGTAATTTCCTGATAAGAGTCTCGTGTTGGACGCAATCGAATGCCTTAGATAGATCACAAAAAACACCGAGCGCATCCATTGAATCCTCCCAGGCATCATAGATATGATGAATAAGCTCAACACCCGCATCAGTTGTTGAGCGACCTTTCGTAAATCCAAACTGTTTACACGTCAGCAAAGTACTAAAGTGTGTCTGCATTTGATTTAAAATAAGTTTTTCAAAGATTTTACTGAAAACAGGCAATACAGATATAGGTCTAAAATTTGAGAGATCACTAGTATTACCTGATTTAAAAACAGGTATTGTCTTACTGTATTTCATCAGATCAGGAAAGGTACCACAGTCAATACATTTATTAAATATTATTGCTAATTGTGGAGCTATGACAGAGATTATAGTTTTAATTAAACTGACAGAATGACCCCAGATGTCAATTGTATTTTTTAATTTTAAAGAGTTAAATACTTTAACTAACTTTTTGAAATTTAAAATATTTAGAACATTCTTCGACATTTTCTTTCAACATAGTTTCAGCTAGTAGAGGTGAAGAATTTAGGGACTCAGTTGTTGAGATTGGGATATTCAAAAAGAAATTGTCAAATAATGAAGCTATTTCAGTTTCTGATTTAACCGTTTTCCCGTTATATTGTAGGCAATAATCAGTCTTATGTGATTTAGACTTTCCTGTCTCAGCATTAATAATGCTCCAAGTGGTTTTTATTTTATCATTGCTATTCTTAATCTTTTCACTTAAAAAACGAGATTTAGCTGTTCTACATGCTATTTTAAATATTTTGGAATATTTTTTAACATAACTAATGAATTTAACACTTGTGTTAAATTTTTTCTCATTATATGATTCATACAGTCGTTTTCTACTTTTATGGATACCTACAGTAGCCCAGTCGCTAAAGCATGGCCTTTTATTTATAAAAATAGTCTTGGGTGTAAATACTGAGTTATATTCCTCACTAACAATTTTAAAAAATTCATTATAATGTGTATTAGGGATTTCACATACTTTAAGTGATGGTAGTTTTAACATCAACTTATGTTTAAATATTTCAAAGTGTTTTGTGGTTTTTGTTATTACAGTACATTCTTCTTTAGATTTATTAGTAACACTAGGCAATTTAAATGTACTTGCTGACCACAGTGGTCAGAAGTAAGCTTACTTATAATATACTTACTAGTTATTGTATTACAATCTGTAAAAATATTGTCTATGCATGTTGCTGAAAAAGATGTAAGTCTACTAGGTTCTAAAAATATATTTTTACAGTTAAATGATTGAAACAAACCTTTTAATTTGGTGCACAAAGAGGAATTTTCCAATAATAAATCTACATTGAAGTCTCCACACATAATTTTTTTTTTGTTTTTATTACAAATCATTGATACAGCTTTCTCCATTACATTTTCAAAACTGTCATATGGTGCCGAGGGTGGTCTGTATATGCTCATAATAATTAATTGCTCCAATTCAACACAGGCTATTTCAATAATCCGTTCTATTGAGAGTCTGACAATGTCTTTCCGCTCCTTATATTCAGTTCATTACTGATCAGTATTAAAGAGCCACCATGTATGGCTTGTTCTCTACTGAATGAACTACCAATCTGGTGACTATTTAAATTAAAAATTAACTGATGACATTTTAGCCAATGTTCTGTAATGCACAGTATATCTATATTGTCACAGTTCATGAATAACTCTATTTCCAAATCTTTACCTAGCATACCCTGTATATTTTGGTGTACTAAGTTTATAAGTTTAACATTTTTTGTATTTCGTTTAACATTTGAATGTTTACAAGAATAAGTATTTAACAAAAAGTCTGAGCTAGAGGCATTCTCTATTGTACACTTATCTAAAAAAAATTGTTTGGAATGCTTTCCAAAGTCTTAAAACTATTTGCTTGCCCAATAGAGGCAATTTGGCAATCATTAGTTGGACAATTTTCCATACATGTCTGTAAACTACAACTAGTATGTTGCCCAAAAGAGGCAGTCAGGCTAACCAAATATTTGGTTGAGTTATTTATATAATATGATAATGCAACAGCTATTCTGTTTTTGTGAAATTTGGAAATATAATTGTACTTTTCTATAAAATAGTTACTATTTATATAATTATTGATGTCAATTACATGTAATTTGCTATTATATTGGGTCATCATATGCAGTGATAAATTTAATGCATATGTTGAATAATTTTGTTCATAGGACAAGTTCCTACTATATGGAAAAGTGAAGAATACTAATTGCCTAACATTTAATAAACTCAGTTTTTGTACATTTTTTTGTAGTTCTTTTTTGTTCATATTCCTTGTCTGTCCTATAAATACAATTACAATGCTGTTAGGAGAAAATTTAAAATTACAAATATTCTTAACAATGCCCTGGTAAGAAGAGGCAGGCATACAGTAGTTAGTTATCTGATAATTCAAATATTTATTCAGTGAATGACACATATGTCTTCCAACTTCGTCACTAAACATTACAACTATTATTTTGTTGAGAATACTTATTAATTGTATTATGCTTTTTGACTTGGTCCTTACATCTAATAGGTTAACATTGAGTAGAAGGTCATTTTTTTTGGACCACATTGCTATCCTAGCTAGATCTTCATTAAGTTTTTTAATGGTTTGATCAATGTCTGCAGGCAAGCAAGAGATATACACCTGTATATCATCTGCATAAATGTGAAAATTACAGTACTGAATATGGCTTTTAATATCGGCAGCATATAGAATGAAGAGAATTGGACCCAATATAGAACCCTGAGGTACTCCTCGATTTACACTAACCTTATTTGAAAATATTGTAGTCCCATCATTTCTCTGTAATTTCACATATTGAGAGCGATTGCTCAAGTAACTGTTAAACCATTTCAAAGCACTGTTATCAACTCCATAGTATCTAAGTTTGGAAAGCAGCAAAGTGGTATTTATTGAGTCAAATGCCATAGAGAAATCTAACAACACTAGAAGTGTACACATCCCATTGTCTTGTGCATGGAGTATATTGTCAGTAACATCAAGCAAAGCTCTTACTGTACTTCGACCTTTTCGGAATCCTGACTGTACTTCAGGTAAAATATTATTATCTTCAAGATATTTCGTTAATTGTATACAAACAGCTTTCTCCAACACCTTTGATAAACATGGCAATATACTTATAGACCTAAGATCTTTTAACTCACATGGGTTTGGTTTTTTTGAATAGGCTTCACAATTGCAGTTTTCCATATATCTGGGCATGTGGATGTGCTAAAAGACTTATTTATAATGTTTTTTATTGTGTCTGTGTATGTAAATGTCATAATAAGCATTTCCAGAGTAATATTATCACAACCCTCGGCATTTGACTTAAGGCTCTGTATGATTTTATAAATTTCATCCAGATCAACCATCTCAATGTGAAATACAGCTTACAATTAAAAAATGATTATTGATCATATCCGGGTCACTAAAGTACATTGGCAATTCAATATTATTATTTTTAGGTAATAAGACATTTATTAAGTTTTTCCATAGTTGTTCCGGTTGATTTATCTTATTATTTATATGATGTTTAAAAAATGCAGACTTTTCAAAGAAAAGTGCTTTATTTACAGATGATTTTAATATTTTATAATACTCTTTTTTTGAAGGTAGCCTTGTCTTATGGAAATCCATCATAGCCTTATCCCTCAGCCTCATCATAATTTTAATTGTGTCAGTTATCCATGGATGGCTGGGATCTTTGACAATTATAGTTTTTATAGGCGCATGAATATTAAATATAGTTAATACGTTATGGTTCAGTAACCTGACCATTTCATTAACATTGTCAAGTGATGATATTAAGTCCCATTTCACACATCTCAAATAATCATCAAAACTGTCCGCACATATCATGTTTTTAGGTCTGTATGTTATTGTTTTGGGTTTGGGTTTATTGCATTTAATATTAAATTCACATACAATAAGACAGTGTCCTAATATATAGCCTAAAGGCTCTACTATAGTATTTTTAGTATTCAAATCAGTGCAAACAATATCAATAAGAGTTTGACTAGATGTTGTGAAGTGAGTTGGTTCTGTAACAACTTGTGTCAAGTTAAAACATGAAATAAAGGTATTTAATTTACATTTGTCACTGTGATTATTACAAAGCATATTAATATCTCCAAGTAAAATCAAATTATCATAAATAGGAATGGAACTAATTGTATCTGTCAATGCATTAAAAAATAAGTCAATGCTCATCCAAGGTGGCCGATATGCAGTGCCAATCACTAACTTCCTTCCATTAAGGGTCATTGTAAGCCACATTTGTTCCACTGAACTATGCAATGGATCTACTGGGTGACGGAGGATATGCACATTCATATTTCTTTTGGTATAAAACCCAACACCACCCCCTCGCGTACGCACTTGTAAAGGGCGGGGATGTGTCGAAGTTGGTAACTATGCAAAGTGGGGGCCCGACCCTCTTCAGCCGATCTGAGCCATGTCTTCCCGCTGTGGCCTTTATTCCATCAATAGATCTTCTTGTGGGCCCACCTCCCATACTTCTCTTGTTCCTTGTAAACCAGAACTTTATAGTTTTGGACCAATATTCGTGTCCCCTAATAATTGCATGTGCTGTCCGTTTTTCTTTTTTTTTAATTTAAATAAAATAAATTATTAATTATTAATTTATCATAAAAATACCTCAGAAAAAAAATGTAGATCATTAAATTATCTATAAAAAATGTACCGATACTTTTTTTCCTACGAGCCACCGTTTCTGAGATATTAACTATTCAAAAACTTATAAAAACGCGCTAAGTACACTACCTCATAGGTGGCGTGGAAACTAACTTTTTGAATCGTTATATCTCAGAAACGGTGGCTCGTAGGAAAAAAAGTATCGGTACATTTTTAATGGATAATTTTACGATCTACAATTTTTGTCCGAGATACTTTTATGATAAAACTTACCTACCGTTTTGCTGAAAATCGCGAAAAACGAATGTGAGTAAGTAAGTACACCTTCCTTAAAGGCCGGCAACGCTCTTGTGATTCCTCTGGTGTTGCAAGAGAATGTGGGCGGCGGTGATCACTTAACACCAGGTGACCCGTACGCTCGTTTGTCCTCCTATTCCATAAAAAAAAAAGTAAGTAAAAATTAAAAGAGCGATTTTTTCTTCGAAGCCGCAATGCATATTTAATATTATGTAATTAATAAATAGTAAAATCAAATCAAAATCACTTTATTCACATATCAGAGTTTACACGTTCATATCGTTCGCGTGCACCACACATACGGCAGTCGGCGTCGAGAGTCGAGTCCGTAGCGGACGCCGAATTCAACGCCGCTCAAGTTTTTTCTTGTAAAAAGAGAGGGTTAACAAGTGAAACGCACGCGAGAAAATACAAACGCACAACAACCCCACCACAACAACTGCTGCTGTTTTATTATTCTCGTCGTCGTCATCGTCATTCATATTTTAAAGAAAGAAAGAAAAAGTTTATTCATGACGATAGTACAATAAAACATGAAACAAAATTGAGAAATATTATTTTCTATACGTCACAAAGTGGTCCCAACTCAGCATATTTGCTGGTTTGAAAACCAGCGCTGGTCTTCCGTTGGGCCATTTGGTGACGTCGCCTTAAAGATAATTATTATATAGTAATTATTGCGTAGACTGAGTAAACAAGTTGAGTTCTCAATTCCCTGAAGTTTCTAAGTTGACAACTCTATTAAATGTCAATCTGAGTTCGAAACATTAAAGTAATATGTGATCACAGATCAGTTTACAATTTACATTATTTATTTATTATTGTTTGTTTTTGAGTGAAACAAAAAGAATATACATTAAAATATTAACTAATTAAAAGTAACCAACTATATATAACTAAAAACGACTAAAGTACGGTACCTACTCATAATTGCACTACTTAAATATGGGTTAATGTTATTAGACTGAGATGTAAAATAAAACTTTACCTGACATAGATAATGGAGAAGACACTCTTGGTGAGTATCCTTGCACCTTGTATTATAATCTTATAAAATAGAAAATACTAAGCAATATACTTTTATAAAATACAGGTTTCATATCTCAGTATTTCCTGCTTTTTTTGATGATCTAGCATAAACTGTTTGATTTTTAATTTAAAACTGTATTCCTTGCATTTCAGGCTCCTCAGTGGCGGTGGAATATTGTTCCAACACTTGGAAGCAGCATAGCTAAAACTTCCTCGAAAGGCTGCTGAACTGTGTTGTGGTATTGTGATTTGCATAACAGCCTTTCGAGTATCACAGGCCCTATGACTGGAAAACCTGGAGAGCTTTTTATATAAATAAGTAGGAAACTTGTACTTTATTACATCAAAGAGCAGGCAAGCTAAGTGAAGCTTACGCCTGTGTCTCAATTTTAGGATACAGTGTTTATTAAGGTATGGTGTCACATAAGCCCTTAAAGAAATGTTAAAGCAAAAACGAGCACACGCATTTTGAACACGTTGTATAAGATTTTGGGTTTTTCCTAATAGACGGGGTCCAACTACTGTGTCCATGTAGTTGAGTTTTAAGAGTATTAGTGACTCAGCTAATTGAACACGCAGTCTGTCAGTTACATAGGGTCTTAATCGGTACAAAATTTTCAGCCTATAGAAGCAGTTCTGAACTGATTGTGCAACATGCTTCTCAAATCGCAAGTCAGTGTCCATTATCAGCCCTAAATTTCTTACTTCATATATTTGCTCAATTAATTCACCGTTAAGCCTTACTTTTTCTAATGTATTTATTTTATTTACTTGTTGCTTACTACCACATATCAAATACTTGGTTTTATCTGCATTCAAATTCAAATAGTTTATTTCTCAAAATAGGATAACCGCATCACTTTTTGAAGTCAAGAAAATATACAAATAATAGAATAATACAGTCCTACTGCTAAATTATTATAATATTATTTACATTGCTTTAATCCCATGCACTTTTATCTGTTATATAATCTTTAATTGTATAATAAGCTTTTTTTAAAAGTTTCTGTTTAACAAATATTTTAAACTTTTTTAATTGTAGTTTGCAAATTTCTTCAGGGATTTTATTATAAAAACGGACACATTGTCCTCTGAATGATTTGTCTATTTTCGTTAGCCTTGTGTGAATCAGAGCAAGATTATGTTTGTTTCTAGTGTTGCAGTTATGAATGTCACTGTTTTTTTTAAAACGATCTATATTTTTATGCACAAATATTAGGTTTTCAAATATGTATTGACATGGTACTGTTAATATGTTGATCTCCTTAAATTTATCTCTCAACGAATGTCTACTGGACAGATTGTAGATTGCTCGAACAGCTCTTTTCTGCAGCACAAAAATCGTTTGAATATCACTAACGTGTCCCCACAGTAATATACCGTAAGACATAACAGTATGGAAATAACTAAAATATACGACATGTGCCGTGTCTTCGTTTGTGAGCTGGTGAATTTTCCTTACAGCAAATGCTGCAGAACTAAGTCTTTTCGCCAAACCAGCTATATGTGGACGCCATTGGAGTTTTGCGTCTAAAGTAATACCCAAAAAAAATGTGGTGTCTACAAGTTCCAAGTACTCCCCGTTCACAAGTACATTTGAATTCACCTGACTGACATTTGGGGTTATGAATTTAATACATTTAGTTTTCTTACTATTCAAAAGCAAATTATTAGCATTGAACCAATGAACAATTTTAGACAAAGCATTGTTTACATCATCCAAGACTGATTCACGTCTTTTAATCTCAAATAAAAGGGATGTGTCATCAGCGAATAGAACAATTTCATGATTATCCTTAACAACATATGGCAAATCATTTATATAGATCAAGAATAGAAATGGACCAAGAATTGAACCCTGTGGGACACCCATTTTTATGGTTGATCCAGGGGCGCGCTTTCCATTTATATCAACAGTCTGAATTCTATTTTCTAAATAAGAACTAATAAGTGTCAGCGCATTGTTCCTGATGCCATAGTGTTGTAATTTCCTGATAAGAGTCTCGTGTTGGACGCAATCGAATGCCTTAGATAGATCACAAAAAACACCGAGCGCATCCATTGAATCCTCCCAGGCATCATAGATATGATGAATAAGCTCAACACCCGCATCAGTTGTTGAGCGACCTTTCGTAAATCCAAACTGTTTACACGTCAGCAAAGTACTAAAGTGTGTCTGCATTTGATTTAAAATAAGTTTTTCAAAGATTTTACTGAAAACAGGCAATACAGATATAGGTCTAAAATTTGAGAGATCACTAGTATTACCTGATTTAAAAACAGGTATTGTCTTACTGTATTTCATCAGATCAGGAAAGGTACCACAGTCAATACATTTATTAAATATTATTGCTAATTGTGGAGCTATGACAGAGATTATAGTTTTAATTAAACTGACAGAATGACCCCAGATGTCAATTGTATTTTTTAATTTTAAAGAGTTAAATACTTTAACGACCTCAGTATAGTGCACATATTGAAATTTAAAATATTTAGAACATTCTTCGACATTTTCTTTCAACATAGTTTCAGCTAGTAGAGGTGAAGAATTTAGGGACTCAGTTGTTGAGATTGGGATATTCAAAAAGAAATTGTCAAATAATGAAGCTATTTCAGTTTCTGATTTAACCGTTTTCCCGTTATATTGTAGGCAATAATCAGTCTTATGTGATTTAGACTTTCCTGTCTCAGCATTAATAATGCTCCAAGTGGTTTTTATTTTATCATTGCTATTCTTAATCTTTTCACTTAAAAAACGAGATTTAGCTGTTCTACATGCTATTTTAAATATTTTGGAATATTTTTTAACATAACTAATGAATTTAACACTTGTGTTAAATTTTTTCTCATTATATGATTCATACAGTCGTTTTCTACTTTTATGGATGCCTACAGTAGCCCAGTCGCTAAAGCATGGCCTTTTATTTATAAAAATAGTCTTGGGTGTAAATACTGAGTTATATTCCTCACTAACAATTTTAAAAAATTCATTATAATGTGTATTAGGGATTTCACATACTTTAAGTGATGGTAGTTTTAACATCAAGTTATGTTTAAATATTTCAAAGTGTTTTGTGGTTTTTGTTATTACAGTACATTCTTCTTTAGATTTATTAGTAACACTAGGCAATTTAAATGTACTTGCTGACCACAGTGGTCAGAAGTAAGCTTACTTATAATATACTTACTAGTTATTGTATTACAATCTGTAAAAATATTGTCTATGCATGTTGCTGAAAAAGATGTAAGTCTACTAGGTTCTAAAAATATATTTTTACAGTTAAATGATTGAAACAAACCTTTTAATTTGGTGCACAAAGAGGAATTTTCCTCTAATAAATCTACATTGAAGTCTCCACATATAATTTTTTTTTTTGTTTTTATTACAAATCATTGATACAGCTTTCTCCATTACATTTTCAAAACTGTCATATGGTGCCGAGGGTGGTCTGTATATGCTCATAATAATTAATTGCTCCAATTCAACACAGGCTATTTCAATAATCCGTTCTATTGAGAGTCTGACAATGTCTTTCCGCTCCTTATATTCAGTTCATTACTGATCAGTATTAAAGTGCCACCATGTATGGCTTGTTCTCTACTGAATGAACTACCAATCTGGTGACTATTTAAATTAAAAATTAACTGATGACATTTTAGCCAATGTTCTGTAATGCACAGTTTATCTATATTGTCACAGTTCATGAATAACTCTATTTCCAAATCTTTACCTAGCATACCCTGTATATTTTGGTGTACTAAGTTTATAAGTTTAAAATTTTTTGTATTTCGTTTAACATTTGAATGTTTACAAGAATAAGTATTAAACAAAAAGTCTGAGCTAGAGGCATTCTCTATTGTACACTTATCTAAAAAAAATTGTTTGGAATGCTTTCCAAAGTCTTAAAACTATTTGCTTGCCCAATAGAGGCAATTTGGCAATCATTAGTTGGACAATTTTCCATACATGTCTGTAAACTACAACTAGTATGTTGCCCAAAAGAGGCAGTCAGGCTAACCAAATATTTGGTTGAGTTATTTATACAATATGATAATGCAACAGCTATTCTGTTTTTGTGAAATTTGGAAATACAATTGTACTTTTCTATAAAATAGTTAATATTTATATAATTATTGATGTCAATTACATGTAATTTGCTATTATATTGGGTCATCATATGCAGTGATAAATTTAATGCATATGTTGAATAATTTTGTTCATAGGACAAGTTTCTACTATATGGAAAAGTGAACAATACTAATTGCCTAACATTTTATAAACTCAGTTTTTGTACATTTTTTTGTAGTTCTTTTTTGTTCATATTCCTTGTCTGTCCTATAAATACAATTACAATGCTCTTAGGAGAAAATTTAAAATTACAAATATTCTTAACAATGCCCTGGTAAGAACAGGCAGGCATACAGTAGTTAGTTATCTGATAATTCAAATATTTATTCAGTGAATGACACATATGTCTTCCAACTTCGTCACTAAACATTAAAACTATTATTTTGTTGAGAATACTTATTAATTGTATTATGCTTTTTGACTTGGTCCTTACATCTAATAGGTTTACATTGAGTAGAAGGTCATTTTTTTTGGACCACATTGCTATCCTAGCTAGATCTTCATTAAGTTTTTTAATGGTTTGATCAATGTCTGCAGGCAAGCAAGAGATATACACCTGTATATCATCTGCATAAATGTGAAAATTACAGTACTGAATATGGCTTTTAATATCGGCAGCATATAGAATGAAGAGAATTGGACCCAATATAGAACCCTGAGGTACTCCTCGATTTACACTAACCTTATTTGAAAATATTGTAGTCCCATCATTTCTCTGTAATTTCACATATTGAGAGCGATTGCTCAAGTAACTGTTAAACCATTTCAAAGCACTGTTATCAACTCCATAGTATCTAAGTTTGGAAAGCAGCAAAGTGGTATTTATTGAGTCAAATGCCATAGAGAAATCTAACAACACTAGAAGTGTACACATCCCATTGTCTTGTGCATGGAGTATATTGTCAGTAACATCAAGCAAAGCTCTTACTGTACTTCGACCTTTTCGGAATCCTGACTGTACTTCAGGTAAAATATTATTATCTTCAAGATATTTCGTTAATTGTATACAAACAGCTTTCTCCAACACCTTTGATAAACATGGCAATATACTTATAGGCCTAAGATCTTTTAACTCACATGGGTTTGGTTTTTTTGAATAGGCTTCACAATTGCAGTTTTCCATATATCTGGGCATGTGGATGTGCTAAAAGACTTATTTATAATGTTTTTTATTGTGTCTGTGTATGTAAATGTCATAATAAGCATTTCCAGAGTAATATTATCACAACCCTCGGCATTTGACTTAAGGCTCTGTATGATTTTATAAATTTCATCCAGATCAACCATCTCAATGTGAAATACAGCTTACAATTAAAAAATGATTATTGATCATATCCGGGTCACTAAAGTACATTGGCAATTCAATATTATTATTTTTAGGTAATAAGACATTTATTAAGTTTTTCCATAGTTGTTCCGGTTGATTTATCTTATTATTTATATGATGTTTAAAAAATGCAGACTTTTCAAAGAAAAGTGCTTTATTTACAGATGATTTTAATATTTTATAATACTCTTTTTTTGAAGGTAGCCTTGTCTTATGGAAATCCATCATAGCCTTATCCCTCAGCCTCATCATAATTTTAATTGTGTCAGTTATCCATGGATGGCTGGGATCTTTGACAATTATAGTTTTTATAGGCGCATGAATATTAAATATAGTTAATACGTTATGGTTCAGTAACCTGACCATTTCATTAACATTGTCAAGTGATGATATTAAGTCCCATTTCACACATCTCAAATAATCATCAAAACTGTCCGCACATATCATGTTTTTAGGTCTGTATGTTATTGTTTTGGGTTTGGGTTTATTGCATTTAATATTAAATTCACATACAATAAGACAGTGTCCTAATATATAGCCTAAAGGCTCTACTATAGTATTTTTAGTATTCAAATCAGTGCAAACAATATCAATAAGAGTTTGACTAGATGTTGTGAAGTGAGTTGGTTCTGTAACAACTTGTGTCAAGTTAAAACATGAAATAAAGGTATTTAATTTACATTTGTCACTGTGATTATTACAAAGCATATTAATATCTCCAAGTAAAATCAAATTATCATAAATAGGAATGGAACTAATTGTATCTGTCAATGCATTAAAAAATAAGTCAATGCTCATCCAAGGTGGCCGATATGCAGTGCCAATCACTAACTTCCTTCCATTAAGGGTCATTGTAAGCCACATTTGTTCCACTGAACTATGCAATGGATCTACTGGGTGACGGAGGATATGCACATTCATATTTCTTTTGGTATAAAACCCAACACCACCCCCTCGCGTACGCACTTGTAAAGGGCGGGGATGTGTCGAAGTTGGTAACTATGCAAAGTGGGGGCCCGACCCTCTTCAGCCGATCTGAGCCATGTCTTCCCGCTGTGGCCTTTATTCCATCAATAGATCTTCTTGTGGGCCCACCTCCCATACTTCTCTTGTTCCTTGTAAACCAGAACTTTATAGTTTTGGACCAATATTCGTGTCCCCTAATAATTGCATGTGCTGTCCGTTTTTCTTTTTTTTTAATTTAAATAAAATAAATTATTAATTATTAATTTATCATAAAAATACCTCAGAAAAAAAATGTAGATCATTAAATTATCTATAAAAAATGTACCGATACTTTTTTTCCTACGAGCCACCGTTTCTGAGATATTAACTATTCAAAAACTTATAAAAACGCGCTAAGTACACTACCTCATAGGTGGCGTGGAAACTAACTTTTTGAATCGTTATATCTCAGAAACGGTGGCTCGTAGGAAAAAAAGTATCGGTACATTTTTAATGGATAATTTTACGATCTACAATTTTTGTCCGAGATACTTTTATGATAAAACTTACCTACCGTTTTGCTGAAAATCGCGAAAAACGAATGTGAGTAAGTAAGTACACCTTCCTTAAAGGCCGGCAACGCTCTTGTGATTCCTCTGGTGTTGCAAGAGAATGTGGGCGGCGGTGATCACTTAACACCAGGTGACCCGTACGCTCGTTTGTCCTCCTATTCCATAAAAAAAAAAGTAAGTAAAAATTAAAAGAGCGATTTTTTCTTCGAAGCCGCAATGCATATTTAATATTATGTAATTAATAAATAGTAAAATCAAATCAAAATCACTTTATTCACATATCAGAGTTTACACGTTCATATCGTTCGCGTGCACCACACATACGGCAGTCGGCGTCGAGAGTCGAGTCCGTAGCGGACGCCGAATTCAACGCCGCTCAAGTTTTTTCTTGTAAAAAGAGAGGGTTAACAAGTGAAACGCACGCGAGAAAATACAAACGCACAACAACCCCACCACAACAACTGCTGCTGTTTTATTATTCTCGTCGTCGTCATCGTCATTCATATTTTAAAGAAAGAAAGAAAAAGTTTATTCATGACGATAGTACAATAAAACATGAAACAAAATTGAGAAATATTATTTTCTATACGTCACAAAGTGGTCCCAACTCAGCATATTTGCTGGTTTGAAAACCAGCGCTGGTCTTCCGTTGGGCCATTTGGTGACGTCGCCTTAAAGATAATTATTATATAGTAATTATTGCGTAGACTGAGTAAACAAGTTGAGTTCTCAATTCCCTGAAGTTTCTAAGTTGACAACTCTATTAAATGTCAATCTGAGTTCGAAACATTAAAGTAATATGTGATCACAGATCAGTTTACAATTTACATTATTTATTTATTATTGTTTGTTTTTGAGTGAAACAAAAAGAATATACATTAAAATATTAACTAATTAAAAGTAACCAACTATATATAACTAAAAACGACTAAAGTACGGTACCTACTCATAATTGCACTACTTAAATATGGGTTAATGTTATTAGACTGAGATGTAAAATAAAACTTTACCTGACATAGATAATGGAGAAGACACTCTTGGTGAGTATCCTTGCACCTTGTATTATAATCTTATAAAATAGAAAATACTAAGCAATATACTTTTATAAAATACAGGTTTCATATCTCAGTATTTCCTGCTTTTTTTGATGATCTAGCATAAACTGTTTGATTTTTAATTTAAAACTGTATTCCTTGCATTTCAGGCTCCTCAGTGGCGGTGGAATATTGTTCCAACACTTGGAAGCAGCATAGCTAAAACTTCCTCGAAAGGCTGCTGAACTGTGTTGTGGTATTGTGATTTGCATAACAGCCTTTCGAGTATCACAGGCCCTATGACTGGAAAACCTGGAGAGCTTTTTATATAAATAAGTAGGAAACTTGTACTTTATTACATCAAAGAGCAGGCAAGCTAAGTGAAGCTTACGCCTGTGTCTCAATTTTAGGATACAGTGTTTATTAAGGTATGGTGTCACATAAGCCCTTAAAGAAATGTTAAAGCAAAAACGAGCACACGCATTTTGAACACGTTGTATAAGATTTTGGGTTTTTCCTAATAGACGGGGTCCAACTACTGTGTCCATGTAGTTGAGTTTTAAGAGTATTAGTGACTCAGCTAATTGAACACGCAGTCTGTCAGTTACATAGGGTCTTAATCGGTACAAAATTTTCAGCCTATAGAAGCAGTTCTGAACTGATTGTGCAACATGCTTCTCAAATCGCAAGTCAGTGTCCATTATCAGCCCTAAATTTCTTACTTCATATATTTGCTCAATTAATTCACCGTTAAGCCTTACTTTTTCTAATGTATTTATTTTATTTACTTGTTGCTTACTACCACATATCAAATACTTGGTTTTATCTGCATTCAAATTCAAATAGTTTATTTCTCAAAATAGGATAACCGCATCACTTTTTGAAGTCAAGAAAATATACAAATAATAGAATAATACAGTCCTACTGCTAAATTATTATAATATTATTTACATTGCTTTAATCCCATGCACTTTTATCTGTTATATAATCTTTAATTGTATAATAAGCTTTTTTTAAAAGTTTCTGTTTAACAAATATTTTAAACTTTTTTAATTGTAGTTTGCAAATTTCTTCAGGGATTTTATTATAAAAACGGACACATTGTCCTCTGAATGATTTGTCTATTTTCGTTAGCCTTGTGTGAATCAGAGCAAGATTATGTTTGTTTCTAGTGTTGCAGTTATGAATGTCACTGTTTTTTTTAAAACGATCTATATTTTTATGCACAAATATTAGGTTTTCAAATATGTATTGACATGGTACTGTTAATATGTTGATCTCCTTAAATTTATCTCTCAACGAATGTCTACTGGACAGATTGTAGATTGCTCGAACAGCTCTTTTCTGCAGCACAAAAATCGTTTGAATATCACTAACGTGTCCCCACAGTAATATACCGTAAGACATAACAGTATGGAAATAACTAAAATATACGACATGTGCCGTGTCTTCGTTTGTGAGCTGGTGAATTTTCCTTACAGCAAATGCTGCAGAACTAAGTCTTTTCGCCAAACCAGCTATATGTGGACGCCATTGGAGTTTTGCGTCTAAAGTAATACCCAAAAAAAATGTGGTGTCTACAAGTTCCAAGTACTCCCCGTTCACAAGTACATTTGAATTCACCTGACTGACATTTGGGGTTATGAATTTAATACATTTAGTTTTCTTACTATTCAAAAGCAAATTATTAGCATTGAACCAATGAACAATTTTAGACAAAGCATTGTTTACATCATCCAAGACTGATTCACGTCTTTTAATCTCAAATAAAAGGGATGTGTCATCAGCGAATAGAACAATTTCATGATTATCCTTAACAACATATGGCAAATCATTTATATAGATCAAGAATAGAAATGGACCAAGAATTGAACCCTGTGGGACACCCATTTTTATGGTTGATCCAGGGGCGCGCTTTCCATTTATATCAACAGTCTGAATTCTATTTTCTAAATAAGAACTAATAAGTGTCAGCGCATTGTTCCTGATGCCATAGTGTTGTAATTTCCTGATAAGAGTCTCGTGTTGGACGCAATCGAATGCCTTAGATAGATCACAAAAAACACCGAGCGCATCCATTGAATCCTCCCAGGCATCATAGATATGATGAATAAGCTCAACACCCGCATCAGTTGTTGAGCGACCTTTCGTAAATCCAAACTGTTTACACGTCAGCAAAGTACTAAAGTGTGTCTGCATTTGATTTAAAATAAGTTTTTCAAAGATTTTACTGAAAACAGGCAATACAGATATAGGTCTAAAATTTGAGAGATCACTAGTATTACCTGATTTAAAAACAGGTATTGTCTTACTGTATTTCATCAGATCAGGAAAGGTACCACAGTCAATACATTTATTAAATATTATTGCTAATTGTGGAGCTATGACAGAGATTATAGTTTTAATTAAACTGACAGAATGACCCCAGATGTCAATTGTATTTTTTAATTTTAAAGAGTTAAATACTTTAACGACCTCAGTATAGTGCACATATTGAAATTTAAAATATTTAGAACATTCTTCGACATTTTCTTTCAACATAGTTTCAGCTAGTAGAGGTGAAGAATTTAGGGACTCAGTTGTTGAGATTGGGATATTCAAAAAGAAATTGTCAAATAATGAAGCTATTTCAGTTTCTGATTTAACCGTTTTCCCGTTATATTGTAGGCAATAATCAGTCTTATGTGATTTAGACTTTCCTGTCTCAGCATTAATAATGCTCCAAGTGGTTTTTATTTTATCATTGCTATTCTTAATCTTTTCACTTAAAAAACGAGATTTAGCTGTTCTACATGCTATTTTAAATATTTTGGAATATTTTTTAACATAACTAATGAATTTAACACTTGTGTTAAATTTTTTCTCATTATATGATTCATACAGTCGTTTTCTACTTTTATGGATGCCTACAGTAGCCCAGTCGCTAAAGCATGGCCTTTTATTTATAAAAATAGTCTTGGGTGTAAATACTGAGTTATATTCCTCACTAACAATTTTAAAAAATTCATTATAATGTGTATTAGGGATTTCACATACTTTAAGTGATGGTAGTTTTAACATCAAGTTATGTTTAAATATTTCAAAGTGTTTTGTGGTTTTTGTTATTACAGTACATTCTTCTTTAGATTTATTAGTAACACTAGGCAATTTAAATGTACTTGCTGACCACAGTGGTCAGAAGTAAGCTTACTTATAATATACTTACTAGTTATTGTATTACAATCTGTAAAAATATTGTCTATGCATGTTGCTGAAAAAGATGTAAGTCTACTAGGTTCTAAAAATATATTTTTACAGTTAAATGATTGAAACAAACCTTTTAATTTGGTGCACAAAGAGGAATTTTCCTCTAATAAATCTACATTGAAGTCTCCACATATAATTTTTTTTTTTGTTTTTATTACAAATCATTGATACAGCTTTCTCCATTACATTTTCAAAACTGTCATATGGTGCCGAGGGTGGTCTGTATATGCTCATAATAATTAATTGCTCCAATTCAACACAGGCTATTTCAATAATCCGTTCTATTGAGAGTCTGACAATGTCTTTCCGCTCCTTATATTCAGTTCATTACTGATCAGTATTAAAGTGCCACCATGTATGGCTTGTTCTCTACTGAATGAACTACCAATCTGGTGACTATTTAAATTAAAAATTAACTGATGACATTTTAGCCAATGTTCTGTAATGCACAGTTTATCTATATTGTCACAGTTCATGAATAACTCTATTTCCAAATCTTTACCTAGCATACCCTGTATATTTTGGTGTACTAAGTTTATAAGTTTAAAATTTTTTGTATTTCGTTTAACATTTGAATGTTTACAAGAATAAGTATTAAACAAAAAGTCTGAGCTAGAGGCATTCTCTATTGTACACTTATCTAAAAAAAATTGTTTGGAATGCTTTCCAAAGTCTTAAAACTATTTGCTTGCCCAATAGAGGCAATTTGGCAATCATTAGTTGGACAATTTTCCATACATGTCTGTAAACTACAACTAGTATGTTGCCCAAAAGAGGCAGTCAGGCTAACCAAATATTTGGTTGAGTTATTTATACAATATGATAATGCAACAGCTATTCTGTTTTTGTGAAATTTGGAAATACAATTGTACTTTTCTATAAAATAGTTAATATTTATATAATTATTGATGTCAATTACATGTAATTTGCTATTATATTGGGTCATCATATGCAGTGATAAATTTAATGCATATGTTGAATAATTTTGTTCATAGGACAAGTTTCTACTATATGGAAAAGTGAACAATACTAATTGCCTAACATTTTATAAACTCAGTTTTTGTACATTTTTTTGTAGTTCTTTTTTGTTCATATTCCTTGTCTGTCCTATAAATACAATTACAATGCTCTTAGGAGAAAATTTAAAATTACAAATATTCTTAACAATGCCCTGGTAAGAACAGGCAGGCATACAGTAGTTAGTTATCTGATAATTCAAATATTTATTCAGTGAATGACACATATGTCTTCCAACTTCGTCACTAAACATTAAAACTATTATTTTGTTGAGAATACTTATTAATTGTATTATGCTTTTTGACTTGGTCCTTACATCTAATAGGTTTACATTGAGTAGAAGGTCATTTTTTTTGGACCACATTGCTATCCTAGCTAGATCTTCATTAAGTTTTTTAATGGTTTGATCAATGTCTGCAGGCAAGCAAGAGATATACACCTGTATATCATCTGCATAAATGTGAAAATTACAGTACTGAATATGGCTTTTAATATCGGCAGCATATAGAATGAAGAGAATTGGACCCAATATAGAACCCTGAGGTACTCCTCGATTTACACTAACCTTATTTGAAAATATTGTAGTCCCATCATTTCTCTGTAATTTCACATATTGAGAGCGATTGCTCAAGTAACTGTTAAACCATTTCAAAGCACTGTTATCAACTCCATAGTATCTAAGTTTGGAAAGCAGCAAAGTGGTATTTATTGAGTCAAATGCCATAGAGAAATCTAACAACACTAGAAGTGTACACATCCCATTGTCTTGTGCATGGAGTATATTGTCAGTAACATCAAGCAAAGCTCTTACTGTACTTCGACCTTTTCGGAATCCTGACTGTACTTCAGGTAAAATATTATTATCTTCAAGATATTTCGTTAATTGTATACAAACAGCTTTCTCCAACACCTTTGATAAACATGGCAATATACTTATAGGCCTAAGATCTTTTAACTCACATGGGTTTGGTTTTTTTGAATAGGCTTCACAATTGCAGTTTTCCATATATCTGGGCATGTGGATGTGCTAAAAGACTTATTTATAATGTTTTTTATTGTGTCTGTGTATGTAAATGTCATAATAAGCATTTCCAGAGTAATATTATCACAACCCTCGGCATTTGACTTAAGGCTCTGTATGATTTTATAAATTTCATCCAGATCAACCATCTCAATGTGAAATACAGCTTACAATTAAAAAATGATTATTGATCATATCCGGGTCACTAAAGTACATTGGCAATTCAATATTATTATTTTTAGGTAATAAGACATTTATTAAGTTTTTCCATAGTTGTTCCGGTTGATTTATCTTATTATTTATATGATGTTTAAAAAATGCAGACTTTTCAAAGAAAAGTGCTTTATTTACAGATGATTTTAATATTTTATAATACTCTTTTTTTGAAGGTAGCCTTGTCTTATGGAAATCCATCATAGCCTTATCCCTCAGCCTCATCATAATTTTAATTGTGTCAGTTATCCATGGATGGCTGGGATCTTTGACAATTATAGTTTTTATAGGCGCATGAATATTAAATATAGTTAATACGTTATGGTTCAGTAACCTGACCATTTCATTAACATTGTCAAGTGATGATATTAAGTCCCATTTCACACATCTCAAATAATCATCAAAACTGTCCGCACATATCATGTTTTTAGGTCTGTATGTTATTGTTTTGGGTTTGGGTTTATTGCATTTAATATTAAATTCACATACAATAAGACAGTGTCCTAATATATAGCCTAAAGGCTCTACTATAGTATTTTTAGTATTCAAATCAGTGCAAACAATATCAATAAGAGTTTGACTAGATGTTGTGAAGTGAGTTGGTTCTGTAACAACTTGTGTCAAGTTAAAACATGAAATAAAGGTATTTAATTTACATTTGTCACTGTGATTATTACAAAGCATATTAATATCTCCAAGTAAAATCAAATTATCATAAATAGGAATGGAACTAATTGTATCTGTCAATGCATTAAAAAATAAGTCAATGCTCATCCAAGGTGGCCGATATGCAGTGCCAATCACTAACTTCCTTCCATTAAGGGTCATTGTAAGCCACATTTGTTCCACTGAACTATGCAATGGATCTACTGGGTGACGGAGGATATGCACATTCATATTTCTTTTGGTATAAAACCCAACACCACCCCCTCGCGTACGCACTTGTAAAGGGCGGGGATGTGTCGAAGTTGGTAACTATGCAAAGTGGGGGCCCGACCCTCTTCAGCCGATCTGAGCCATGTCTTCCCGCTGTGGCCTTTATTCCATCAATAGATCTTCTTGTGGGCCCACCTCCCATACTTCTCTTGTTCCTTGTAAACCAGAACTTTATAGTTTTGGACCAATATTCGTGTCCCCTAATAATTGCATGTGCTGTCCGTTTTTCTTTTTTTTTAATTTAAATAAAATAAATTATTAATTATTAATTTATCATAAAAATACCTCAGAAAAAAAATGTAGATCATTAAATTATCTATAAAAAATGTACCGATACTTTTTTTCCTACGAGCCACCGTTTCTGAGATATTAACTATTCAAAAACTTATAAAAACGCGCTAAGTACACTACCTCATAGGTGGCGTGGAAACTAACTTTTTGAATCGTTATATCTCAGAAACGGTGGCTCGTAAGAAAAAAAAGTATCGGTACATTTTTAATGGATAATTTTACGATCTACAATTTTTGTCCGAGATACTTTTATGATAAAACTTACCTACCGTTTTGCTGAAAATCGCGAAAAACGAATGTGAGTAAGTAAGTACACCTTCCTTAAAGGCCGGCAACGCTCTTGTGATTCCTCTGGTGTTGCAAGAGAATGTGGGCGGCGGTGATCACTTAACACCAGGTGACCCGTACGCTCGTTTGTCCTCCTATTCCATAAAAAAAAAAGTAAGTAAAAATTAAAAGAGCGATTTTTTCTTCGAAGCCGCAATGCATATTTAATATTATGTAATTAATAAATAGTAAAATCAAATCAAAATCACTTTATTCACATATCAGAGTTTACACGTTCATATCGTTCGCGTGCACCACACATACGGCAGTCGGCGTCGAGAGTCGAGTCCGTAGCGGACGCCGAATTCAACGCCGCTCAAGTTTTTTCTTGTAAAAAGAGAGGGTTAACAAGTGAAACGCACGCGAGAAAATACAAACGCACAACAACCCCACCACAACAACTGCTGCTGTTTTATTATTCTCGTCGTCGTCATCGTCATTCATATTTTAAAGAAAGAAAGAAAAAGTTTATTCATGACGATAGTACAATAAAACATGAAACAAAATTGAGAAATATTATTTTCTATACGTCACAAAGTGGTCCCAACTCAGCATATTTGCTGGTTTGAAAACCAGCGCTGGTCTTCCGTTGGGCCATTTGGTGACGTCGCCTTAAAGATAATTATTATATAGTAATTATTGCGTAGACTGAGTAAACAAGTTGAGTTCTCAATTCCCTGAAGTTTCTAAGTTGACAACTCTATTAAATGTCAATCTGAGTTCGAAACATTAAAGTAATATGTGATCACAGATCAGTTTACAATTTACATTATTTATTTATTATTGTTTGTTTTTGAGTGAAACAAAAAGAATATACATTAAAATATTAACTAATTAAAAGTAACCAACTATATATAACTAAAAACGACTAAAGTACGGTACCTACTCATAATTGCACTACTTAAATATGGGTTAATGTTATTAGACTGAGATGTAAAATAAAACTTTACCTGACATAGATAATGGAGAAGACACTCTTGGTGAGTATCCTTGCACCTTGTATTATAATCTTATAAAATAGAAAATACTAAGCAATATACTTTTATAAAATACAGGTTTCATATCTCAGTATTTCCTGCTTTTTTTGATGATCTAGCATAAACTGTTTGATTTTTAATTTAAAACTGTATTCCTTGCATTTCAGGCTCCTCAGTGGCGGTGGAATATTGTTCCAACACTTGGAAGCAGCATAGCTAAAACTTCCTCGAAAGGCTGCTGAACTGTGTTGTGGTATTGTGATTTGCATAACAGCCTTTCGAGTATCACAGGCCCTATGACTGGAAAACCTGGAGAGCTTTTTATATAAATAAGTAGGAAACTTGTACTTTATTACATCAAAGAGCAGGCAAGCTAAGTGAAGCTTACGCCTGTGTCTCAATTTTAGGATACAGTGTTTATTAAGGTATGGTGTCACATAAGCCCTTAAAGAAATGTTAAAGCAAAAACGAGCACACGCATTTTGAACACGTTGTATAAGATTTTGGGTTTTTCCTAATAGACGGGGTCCAACTACTGTGTCCATGTAGTTGAGTTTTAAGAGTATTAGTGACTCAGCTAATTGAACACGCAGTCTGTCAGTTACATAGGGTCTTAATCGGTACAAAATTTTCAGCCTATAGAAGCAGTTCTGAACTGATTGTGCAACATGCTTCTCAAATCGCAAGTCAGTGTCCATTATCAGCCCTAAATTTCTTACTTCATATATTTGCTCAATTAATTCACCGTTAAGCCTTACTTTTTCTAATGTATTTATTTTATTTACTTGTTGCTTACTACCACATATCAAATACTTGGTTTTATCTGCATTCAAATTCAAATAGTTTATTTCTCAAAATAGGATAACCGCATCACTTTTTGAAGTCAAGAAAATATACAAATAATAGAATAATACAGTCCTACTGCTAAATTATTATAATATTATTTACATTGCTTTAATCCCATGCACTTTTATCTGTTATATAATCTTTAATTGTATAATAAGCTTTTTTTAAAAGTTTCTGTTTAACAAATATTTTAAACTTTTTTAATTGTAGTTTGCAAATTTCTTCAGGGATTTTATTATAAAAACGGACACATTGTCCTCTGAATGATTTGTCTATTTTCGTTAGCCTTGTGTGAATCAGAGCAAGATTATGTTTGTTTCTAGTGTTGCAGTTATGAATGTCACTGTTTTTTTTAAAACGATCTATATTTTTATGCACAAATATTAGGTTTTCAAATATGTATTGACATGGTACTGTTAATATGTTGATCTCCTTAAATTTATCTCTCAACGAATGTCTACTGGACAGATTGTAGATTGCTCGAACAGCTCTTTTCTGCAGCACAAAAATCGTTTGAATATCACTAACGTGTCCCCACAGTAATATACCGTAAGACATAACAGTATGGAAATAACTAAAATATACGACATGTGCCGTTTCTTCGTTTGTGAGCTGGTGAATTTTCCTTACAGCAAATGCTGCAGAACTAAGTCTTTTCGCCAAACCAGCTATATGTGGACGCCATTGGAGTTTTGCGTCTAAAGTAATACCCAAAAAAAATGTGGTGTCTACAAGTTCCAAGTACTCCCCGTTCACAAGTACATTTGAATTCACCTGACTGACATTTGGGGTTATGAATTTAATACATTTAGTTTTCTTACTATTCAAAAGCAAATTATTAGCATTGAACCAATGAACAATTTTAGACAAAGCATTGTTTACATCATCCAAGACTGATTCACGTCTTTTAATCTCAAATAAAAGGGATGTGTCATCAGCGAATAGAACAATTTCATGATTATCCTTAACAACATATGGCAAATCATTTATATAGATCAAGAATAGAAATGGACCAAGAATTGAACCCTGTGGGACACCCATTTTTATGGTTGATCCAGGGGCGCGCTTTCCATTTATATCAACAGTCTGAATTCTATTTTCTAAATAAGAACTAATAAGTGTCAGCGCATTGTTCCTGATGCCATAGTGTTGTAATTTCCTGATAAGAGTCTCGTGTTGGACGCAATCGAATGCCTTAGATAGATCACAAAAAACACCGAGCGCATCCATTGAATCCTCCCAGGCATCATAGATATGATGAATAAGCTCAACACCCGCATCAGTTGTTGAGCGACCTTTCGTAAATCCAAACTGTTTACACGTCAGCAAAGTACTAAAGTGTGTCTGCATTTGATTTAAAATAAGTTTTTCAAAGATTTTACTGAAAACAGGCAATACAGATATAGGTCTAAAATTTGAGAGATCACTAGTATTACCTGATTTAAAAACAGGTATTGTCTTACTGTATTTCATCAGATCAGGAAAGGTACCACAGTCAATACATTTATTAAATATTATTGCTAATTGTGGAGCTATGACAGAGATTATAGTTTTAATTAAACTGACAGAATGACCCCAGATGTCAATTGTATTTTTTAATTTTAAAGAGTTAAATACTTTAACGACCTCAGTATAGTGCACATATTGAAATTTAAAATATTTAGAACATTCTTCGACATTTTCTTTCAACATAGTTTCAGCTAGTAGAGGTGAAGAATTTAGGGACTCAGTTGTTGAGATTGGGATATTCAAAAAGAAATTGTCAAATAATGAAGCTATTTCAGTTTCTGATTTAACCGTTTTCCCGTTATATTGTAGGCAATAATCAGTCTTATGTGATTTAGACTTTCCTGTCTCAGCATTAATAATGCTCCAAGTGGTTTTTATTTTATCATTGCTATTCTTAATCTTTTCACTTAAAAAACGAGATTTAGCTGTTCTACATGCTATTTTAAATATTTTGGAATATTTTTTAACATAACTAATGAATTTAACACTTGTGTTAAATTTTTTCTCATTATATGATTCATACAGTCGTTTTCTACTTTTATGGATGCCTACAGTAGCCCAGTCGCTAAAGCATGGCCTTTTATTTATAAAAATAGTCTTGGGTGTAAATACTGAGTTATATTCCTCACTAACAATTTTAAAAAATTCATTATAATGTGTATTAGGGATTTCACATACTTTAAGTGATGGTAGTTTTAACATCAAGTTATGTTTAAATATTTCAAAGTGTTTTGTGGTTTTTGTTATTACAGTACATTCTTCTTTAGATTTATTAGTAACACTAGGCAATTTAAATGTACTTGCTGACCACAGTGGTCAGAAGTAAGCTTACTTATAATATACTTACTAGTTATTGTATTACAATCTGTAAAAATATTGTCTATGCATGTTGCTGAAAAAGATGTAAGTCTACTAGGTTCTAAAAATATATTTTTACAGTTAAATGATTGAAACAAACCTTTTAATTTGGTGCACAAAGAGGAATTTTCCTCTAATAAATCTACATTGAAGTCTCCACATATAATTTTTTTTTTTTGTTTTTATTACAAATCATTGATACAGCTTTCTCCATTACATTTTCAAAACTGTCATATGGTGCCGAGGGTGGTCTGTATATGCTCATAATAATTAATTGCTCCAATTCAACACAGGCTATTTCAATAATCCGTTCTATTGAGAGTCTGACAATGTCTTTCCGCTCCTTATATTCAGTTCATTACTGATCAGTATTAAAGTGCCACCATGTATGGCTTGTTCTCTACTGAATGAACTACCAATCTGGTGACTATTTAAATTAAAAATTAACTGATGACATTTTAGCCAATGTTCTGTAATGCACAGTTTATCTATATTGTCACAGTTCATGAATAACTCTATTTCCAAATCTTTACCTAGCATACCCTGTATATTTTGGTGTACTAAGTTTATAAGTTTAAAATTTTTTGTATTTCGTTTAACATTTGAATGTTTACAAGAATAAGTATTAAACAAAAAGTCTGAGCTAGAGGCATTCTCTATTGTACACTTATCTAAAAAAAATTGTTTGGAATGCTTTCCAAAGTCTTAAAACTATTTGCTTGCCCAATAGAGGCAATTTGGCAATCATTAGTTGGACAATTTTCCATACATGTCTGTAAACTACAACTAGTATGTTGCCCAAAAGAGGCAGTCAGGCTAACCAAATATTTGGTTGAGTTATTTATACAATATGATAATGCAACAGCTATTCTGTTTTTGTGAAATTTGGAAATACAATTGTACTTTTCTATAAAATAGTTAATATTTATATAATTATTGATGTCAATTACATGTAATTTGCTATTATATTGGGTCATCATATGCAGTGATAAATTTAATGCATATGTTGAATAATTTTGTTCATAGGACAAGTTTCTACTATATGGAAAAGTGAACAATACTAATTGCCTAACATTTTATAAACTCAGTTTTTGTACATTTTTTTGTAGTTCTTTTTTGTTCATATTCCTTGTCTGTCCTATAAATACAATTACAATGCTCTTAGGAGAAAATTTAAAATTACAAATATTCTTAACAATGCCCTGGTAAGAACAGGCAGGCATACAGTAGTTAGTTATCTGATAATTCAAATATTTATTCAGTGAATGACACATATGTCTTCCAACTTCGTCACTAAACATTACAACTATTATTTTGTTGAGAATACTTATTAATTGTATTATGCTTTTTGACTTGGTCCTTACATCTAATAGGTTTACATTGAGTAGAAGGTCATTTTTTTTGGACCACATTGCTATCCTAGCTAGATCTTCATTAAGTTTTTTAATGGTTTGATCAATGTCTGCAGGCAAGCAAGAGATATACACCTGTATATCATCTGCATAAATGTGAAAATTACAGTACTGAATATGGCTTTTAATATCGGCAGCATATAGAATGAAGAGAATTGGACCCAATATAGAACCCTGAGGTACTCCTCGATTTACACTAACCTTATTTGAAAATATTGTAGTCCCATCATTTCTCTGTAATTTCACATATTGAGAGCGATTGCTCAAGTAACTGTTAAACCATTTCAAAGCACTGTTATCAACTACATAGTATCTAAGTTTGGAAAGCAGCAAAGTGGTATTTATTGAGTCAAATGCCCTAGAGAAATCTAACAACACTAGAAGTGTACACATCCCATTGTCTTGTGCATGGAGTATATTGTCAGTAACATCAAGCAAAGCTCTTACTGTACTTCGACCTTTTCGGAATCCTGACTGTACTTCAGGTAAAATATTATTATCTTCAAGATATTTCGATAATTGTATACAAACAGCTTTCTCCAACACCTTTGATAAACATGGCAATATACTTATAGGCCTAAGATCTTTTAACTCACATGGGTTTGGTTTTTTTGAATAGGCTTCACAATTGCAGTTTTCCATATATCTGGGCATGTGGATGTGCTAAAAGACTTATTAATAATGTTTTTTATTATGTCTGTGTATGTAAATGTCATAATAAGTATTTCCAGAGTAATATTATCACAACCCTCGGCATTTGACTTAAGGCTCTGTATGATTTTGTAAATTTCATCCAGATCAACCATCTCAATGTGAAATACAGCTTACAATTAAAAAATGATTATTGATCATATCCGGGTCACTAAAGTACATTGGCAATTCAATATTATTATTTTTAGGTAATAAGACATTTATTAAGTTTTTCCATAGTTGTTCCGGTTGATTTATCTTATTATTTATATGATGTTTAAAAAATGCAGACTTTTCAAAGAAAAGTGCTTTATTTACAGATGATTTTAATATTTTATAATACTCTTTTTTTGAAGGTAGCCTTGTCTTATGGAAATCCATCATAGCCTTATCCCTCAGCCTCATCATAATTTTAATTGTGTCAGTTATCCATGGATGGCTGGGATCTTTGACAATTATAGTTTTTATAGGCGCATGAATATTAAATATAGTTAATACGTTATGGTTCAGTAACCTGACCATTTCATTAACATTGTCAAGTGATGATATTAAGTCCCATTTCACACATCTCAAATAATCATCAAAACTGTCCGCACATATCATGTTTTTAGGTCTGTATGTTATTGTTTTGGGTTTGGGTTTATTGCATTTAATATTAAATTCACATACAATAAGACAGTGTCCTAATATATAGCCTAAAGGCTCTACTATAGTATTTTTAGTATTCAAATCAGTGCAAACAATATCAATAAGAGTTTGACTAGATGTTGTGAAGTGAGTTGGTTCTGTAACAACTTGTGTCAAGTTAAAACATGAAATAAAGGTATTTAATTTACATTTGTCACTGTGATTATTACAAAGCATATTAATATCTCCAAGTAAAATCAAATTATCATAAATAGGAATGGAACTAATTGTATCTGTCAATGCATTAAAAAATAAGTCAATGCTCATCCAAGGTGGCCGATATGCAGTGCCAATCACTAACTTCCTTCCATTAAGGGTCATTGTAAGCCACATTTGTTCCACTGAACTATGCAATGGATCTACTGGGTGACGGAGGATATGCACATTCATATTTCTTTTGGTATAAAACCCAACACCACCCCCTCGCGTACGCACTTGTAAAGGGCGGGGATGTGTCGAAGTTGGTAACTATGCAAAGTGGGGGCCCGACCCTCTTCAGCCGATCTGAGCCATGTCTTCCCGCTGTGGCCTTTATTCCATCAATAGATCTTCTTGTGGGCCCACCTCCCATACTTCTCTTGTTCCTTGTAAACCAGAACTTTATAGTTTTGGACCAATATTCGTGTCCCCTAATAATTGCATGTGCTGTCCGTTTTTCTTTTTTTTTAATTTAAATAAAATAAATTATTAATTATTAATTTATCATAAAAATACCTCAGAAAAAAAATGTAGATCATTAAATTATCTATAAAAAATGTACCGATACTTTTTTTCCTACGAGCCACCGTTTCTGAGATATTAACTATTCAAAAACTTATAAAAACGCGCTAAGTACACTACCTCATAGGTGGCGTGGAAACTAACTTTTTGAATCGTTATATCTCAGAAACGGTGGCTCGTAGGAAAAAAAGTATTGATACATTTTTAATGGATAATTTTACGATCTACAATTTTTGTCCGAGATACTTTTATGATAAAACTTACCTACCGTTTTGCTGAAAATCGCGAAAAACGAATGTGATTAAGTAAGTACACCTTCCTTAAAGGCCGGCAACGCTCTTGTGATTCCTCTGGTGTTGCAAGAGAATGTGGGCGGCGGTGATCACTTAACACCAGGTGACCCGTACGCTCGTTTGTCCTCCTATTCCATAAAAAAAAAAGTAAGTAAAAATTAAAAGAGCGATTTTTTCTTCGAAGCCGCAATGCATATTTAATATTATGTAATTAATAAATAGTAAAATCAAATCAAAATCACTTTATTCACATATCAGAGTTTACACGTTCATATCGTTCGCGTGCACCACACATACGGCAGTCGGCGTCGAGAGTCGAGTCCGTAGCGGACGCCGAATTCAACGCCGCTCAAGTTTTTTCTTGTAAAAAGAGAGGGTTAACAAGTGAAACGCACGCGAGAAAATACAAACGCACAACAACCCCACCACAACAACTGCTGCTGTTTTATTATTCTCGTCGTCGTCATCGTCATTCATATTTTAAAGAAAGAAAGAAAAAGTTTATTCATGACGATAGTACAATAAAACATGAAACAAAATTGAGAAATATTATTTTCTATACGTCACAAAGTGGTCCCAACTCAGCATATTTGCTGGTTTGAAAACCAGCGCTGGTCTTCCGTTGGGCCATTTGGTGACGTCGCCTTAAAGATAATTATTATATAGTAATTATTGCGTAGACTGAGTAAACAAGTTGAGTTCTCAATTCCCTGAAGTTTCTAAGTTGACAACTCTATTAAATGTCAATCTGAGTTCGAAACATTAAAGTAATATGTGATCACAGATCAGTTTACAATTTACATTATTTATTTATTATTGTTTGTTTTTGAGTGAAACAAAAAGAATATACATTAAAATATTAACTAATTAAAAGTAACCAACTATATATAACTAAAAACGACTAAAGTACGGTACCTACTCATAATTGCACTACTTAAATATGGGTTAATGTTATTAGACTGAGATGTAAAATAAAACTTTACCTGACATAGATAATGGAGAAGACACTCTTGGTGAGTATCCTTGCACCTTGTATTATAATCTTATAAAATAGAAAATACTAAGCAATATACTTTTATAAAATACAGGTTTCATATCTCAGTATTTCCTGCTTTTTTTGATGATCTAGCATAAACTGTTTGATTTTTAATTTAAAACTGTATTCCTTGCATTTCAGGCTCCTCAGTGGCGGTGGAATATTGTTCCAACACTTGGAAGCAGCATAGCTAAAACTTCCTCGAAAGGCTGCTGAACTGTGTTGTGGTATTGTGATTTGCATAACAGCCTTTCGAGTATCACAGGCCCTATGACTGGAAAACCTGGAGAGCTTTTTATATAAATAAGTAGGAAACTTGTACTTTATTACATCAAAGAGCAGGCAAGCTAAGTGAAGCTTACGCCTGTGTCTCAATTTTAGGATACAGTGTTTATTAAGGTATGGTGTCACATAAGCCCTTAAAGAAATGTTAAAGCAAAAACGAGCACACGCATTTTGAACACGTTGTATAAGATTTTGGGTTTTTCCTAATAGACGGGGTCCAACTACTGTGTCCATGTAGTTGAGTTTTAAGAGTATTAGTGACTCAGCTAATTGAACACGCAGTCTGTCAGTTACATAGGGTCTTAATCGGTACAAAATTTTCAGCCTATAGAAGCAGTTCTGAACTGATTGTGCAACATGCTTCTCAAATCGCAAGTCAGTGTCCATTATCAGCCCTAAATTTCTTACTTCATATATTTGCTCAATTAATTCACCGTTAAGCCTTACTTTTTCTAATGTATTTATTTTATTTACTTGTTGCTTACTACCACATATCAAATACTTGGTTTTATCTGCATTCAAATTCAAATAGTTTATTTCTCAAAATAGGATAACCGCATCACTTTTTGAAGTCAAGAAAATATACAAATAATAGAATAATACAGTCCTACTGCTAAATTATTATAATATTATTTACATTGCTTTAATCCCATGCACTTTTATCTGTTATATAATCTTTAATTGTATAATAAGCTTTTTTTAAAAGTTTCTGTTTAACAAATATTTTAAACTTTTTTAATTGTAGTTTGCAAATTTCTTCAGGGATTTTATTATAAAAACGGACACATTGTCCTCTGAATGATTTGTCTATTTTCGTTAGCCTTGTGTGAATCAGAGCAAGATTATGTTTGTTTCTAGTGTTGCAGTTATGAATGTCACTGTTTTTTTTAAAACGATCTATATTTTTATGCACAAATATTAGGTTTTCAAATATGTATTGACATGGTACTGTTAATATGTTGATCTCCTTAAATTTATCTCTCAACGAATGTCTACTGGACAGATTGTAGATTGCTCGAACAGCTCTTTTCTGCAGCACAAAAATCGTTTGAATATCACTAACGTGTCCCCACAGTAATATACCGTAAGACATAACAGTATGGAAATAACTAAAATATACGACATGTGCCGTTTCTTCGTTTGTGAGCTGGTGAATTTTCCTTACAGCAAATGCTGCAGAACTAAGTCTTTTCGCCAAACCAGCTATATGTGGACGCCATTGGAGTTTTGCGTCTAAAGTAATACCCAAAAAAAATGTGGTGTCTACAAGTTCCAAGTACTCCCCGTTCACAAGTACATTTGAATTCACCTGACTGACATTTGGGGTTATGAATTTAATACATTTAGTTTTCTTACTATTCAAAAGCAAATTATTAGCATTGAACCAATGAACAATTTTAGACAAAGCATTGTTTACATCATCCAAGACTGATTCACGTCTTTTAATCTCAAATAAAAGGGATGTGTCATCAGCGAATAGAACAATTTCATGATTATCCTTAACAACATATGGCAAATCATTTATATAGATCAAGAATAGAAATGGACCAAGAATTGAACCCTGTGGGACACCCATTTTTATGGTTGATCCAGGGGCGCGCTTTCCATTTATATCAACAGTCTGAATTCTATTTTCTAAATAAGAACTAATAAGTGTCAGCGCATTGTTCCTGATGCCATAGTGTTGTAATTTCCTGATAAGAGTCTCGTGTTGGACGCAATCGAATGCCTTAGATAGATCACAAAAAACACCGAGCGCATCCATTGAATCCTCCCAGGCATCATAGATATGATGAATAAGCTCAACACCCGCATCAGTTGTTGAGCGACCTTTCGTAAATCCAAACTGTTTACACGTCAGCAAAGTACTAAAGTGTGTCTGCATTTGATTTAAAATAAGTTTTTCAAAGATTTTACTGAAAACAGGCAATACAGATATAGGTCTAAAATTTGAGAGATCACTAGTATTACCTGATTTAAAAACAGGTATTGTCTTACTGTATTTCATCAGATCAGGAAAGGTACCACAGTCAATACATTTATTAAATATTATTGCTAATTGTGGAGCTATGACAGAGATTATAGTTTTAATTAAACTGACAGAATGACCCCAGATGTCAATTGTATTTTTTAATTTTAAAGAGTTAAATACTTTAACGACCTCAGTATAGTGCACATATTGAAATTTAAAATATTTAGAACATTCTTCGACATTTTCTTTCAACATAGTTTCAGCTAGTAGAGGTGAAGAATTTAGGGACTCAGTTGTTGAGATTGGGATATTCAAAAAGAAATTGTCAAATAATGAAGCTATTTCAGTTTCTGATTTAACCGTTTTCCCGTTATATTGTAGGCAATAATCAGTCTTATGTGATTTAGACTTTCCTGTCTCAGCATTAATAATGCTCCAAGTGGTTTTTATTTTATCATTGCTATTCTTAATCTTTTCACTTAAAAAACGAGATTTAGCTGTTCTACATGCTATTTTAAATATTTTGGAATATTTTTTAACATAACTAATGAATTTAACACTTGTGTTAAATTTTTTCTCATTATATGATTCATACAGTCGTTTTCTACTTTTATGGATGCCTACAGTAGCCCAGTCGCTAAAGCATGGCCTTTTATTTATAAAAATAGTCTTGGGTGTAAATACTGAGTTATATTCCTCACTAACAATTTTAAAAAATTCATTATAATGTGTATTAGGGATTTCACATACTTTAAGTGATGGTAGTTTTAACATCAAGTTATGTTTAAATATTTCAAAGTGTTTTGTGGTTTTTGTTATTACAGTACATTCTTCTTTAGATTTATTAGTAACACTAGGCAATTTAAATGTACTTGCTGACCACAGTGGTCAGAAGTAAGCTTACTTATAATATACTTACTAGTTATTGTATTACAATCTGTAAAAATATTGTCTATGCATGTTGCTGAAAAAGATGTAAGTCTACTAGGTTCTAAAAATATATTTTTACAGTTAAATGATTGAAACAAACCTTTTAATTTGGTGCACAAAGAGGAATTTTCCTCTAATAAATCTACATTGAAGTCTCCACATATAATTTTTTTTTTTGTTTTTATTACAAATCATTGATACAGCTTTCTCCATTACATTTTCAAAACTGTCATATGGTGCCGAGGGTGGTCTGTATATGCTCATAATAATTAATTGCTCCAATTCAACACAGGCTATTTCAATAATCCGTTCTATTGAGAGTCTGACAATGTCTTTCCGCTCCTTATATTCAGTTCATTACTGATCAGTATTAAAGTGCCACCATGTATGGCTTGTTCTCTACTGAATGAACTACCAATCTGGTGACTATTTAAATTAAAAATTAACTGATGACATTTTAGCCAATGTTCTGTAATGCACAGTTTATCTATATTGTCACAGTTCATGAATAACTCTATTTCCAAATCTTTACCTAGCATACCCTGTATATTTTGGTGTACTAAGTTTATAAGTTTAAAATTTTTTGTATTTCGTTTAACATTTGAATGTTTACAAGAATAAGTATTAAACAAAAAGTCTGAGCTAGAGGCATTCTCTATTGTACACTTATCTAAAAAAATTGTTTGGAATGCTTTCCAAAGTCTTAAAACTATTTGCTTGCCCAATAGAGGCAATTTGGCAATCATTAGTTGGACAATTTTCCATACATGTCTGTAAACTACAACTAGTATGTTGCCCAAAAGAGGCAGTCAGGCTAACCAAATATTTGGTTGAGTTATTTATACAATATGATAATGCAACAGCTATTCTGTTTTTGTGAAATTTGGAAATACAATTGTACTTTTCTATAAAATAGTTAATATTTATATAATTATTGATGTCAATTACATGTAATTTGCTATTATATTGGGTCATCATATGCAGTGATAAATTTAATGCATATGTTGAATAATTTTGTTCATAGGACAAGTTTCTACTATATGGAAAAGTGAACAATACTAATTGCCTAACATTTTATAAACTCAGTTTTTGTACATTTTTTTGTAGTTCTTTTTTGTTCATATTCCTTGTCTGTCCTATAAATACAATTACAATGCTCTTAGGAGAAAATTTAAAATTACAAATATTCTTAACAATGCCCTGGTAAGAACAGGCAGGCATACAGTAGTTAGTTATCTGATAATTCAAATATTTATTCAGTGAATGACACATATGTCTTCCAACTTCGTCACTAAACATTACAACTATTATTTTGTTGAGAATACTTATTAATTGTATTATGCTTTTTGACTTGGTCCTTACATCTAATAGGTTTACATTGAGTAGAAGGTCATTTTTTTTGGACCACATTGCTATCCTAGCTAGATCTTCATTAAGTTTTTTAATGGTTTGATCAATGTCTGCAGGCAAGCAAGAGATATACACCTGTATATCATCTGCATAAATGTGAAAATTACAGTACTGAATATGGCTTTTAATATCGGCAGCATATAGAATGAAGAGAATTGGACCCAATATAGAACCCTGAGGTACTCCTCGATTTACACTAACCTTATTTGAAAATATTGTAGTCCCATCATTTCTCTGTAATTTCACATATTGAGAGCGATTGCTCAAGTAACTGTTAAACCATTTCAAAGCACTGTTATCAACTACATAGTATCTAAGTTTGGAAAGCAGCAAAGTGGTATTTATTGAGTCAAATGCCCTAGAGAAATCTAACAACACTAGAAGTGTACACATCCCATTGTCTTGTGCATGGAGTATATTGTCAGTAACATCAAGCAAAGCTCTTACTGTACTTCGACCTTTTCGGAATCCTGACTGTACTTCAGGTAAAATATTATTATCTTCAAGATATTTCGATAATTGTATACAAACAGCTTTCTCCAACACCTTTGATAAACATGGCAATATACTTATAGGCCTAAGATCTTTTAACTCACATGGGTTTGGTTTTTTTGAATAGGCTTCACAATTGCAGTTTTCCATATATCTGGGCATGTGGATGTGCTAAAAGACTTATTAATAATGTTTTTTATTATGTCTGTGTATGTAAATGTCATAATAAGTATTTCCAGAGTAATATTATCACAACCCTCGGCATTTGACTTAAGGCTCTGTATGATTTTGTAAATTTCATCCAGATCAACCATCTCAATGTGAAATACAGCTTACAATTAAAAAATGATTATTGATCATATCAAGGTCACTAAAGTACATTGGCAATTCAATATTATTTTTTTAGGTAATAAGACATTTATTAAGTTTTTCCATAGTTGTTTCGGTTGATTTATCTTATTATTTATATGATGTTTAAAAAATGCAGATTTTTCAAAGAAAAGTGCTTTATTTACAGATGATTTTAATATTTTATAATACTCTTTTTTTGAAGGTAGCCTTGTCTTATGGAAATCCATCATAGCCTTATCCCTCAGCCTCATCATAATTTTAATTGTGTCAGTTATCCATGGATGGCTGGGATTTTTGACAATTATAGTTTTTATAGGCGCATGAATATTAAATATAGTTAATACGTTATGGTTCAGTAACCTGACCATTTCATTAACATTGTCAAGTGATAATATTAAGTCCCATTTCACACATCTCAAATCGTCATCAAAATTGTCCGCACATATCATGTTTTTAGGTCTGTATGTTATTGTTTTGGGTTTGGGTTTATTGCATTTAATATTAAATTCACATACAATAAGACAGTGTCCTAATGTATAGCCTAAAGGCTCTACTATAATATTTTTAGTGTTCAAATCAGTGCAAACAATATCAATAAGAGTTTGACTAGATGTTGTGAAGTGAGTTGGTTCTGTAACAACTTGTGTCAAGTTAAAACATGAAATAAAGGTATTTAATTTACATTTGTCACTGTGATTATTACAAAGCATATTAATATCTCCAAGTAAAATCAAATTATCATAAATAGGAATGGAACTAATTGTATCTGTCAATGCATTAAAAAATAAGTCAATGCTCATCCAAGGTGGCCGATATGCAGTGCCAATCACTTCACAATCAACTTCCTTCCATTAAGGGTCATTGTAAGCCACATTTGTTCCACTGAACTATGCAATGGATCTACTGGGTGACGGAGGATATGCACATTCATATTTCTTTTGGTATAAAACCCAACACCACCCCCTCGCGTACGCACTTGTAAAGGGCGGGGATGTGTCGAAGTTGGTAACTATGCAAAGTGGGGGCCTGACCCTCTTCAGCCGATCTGAGCCATGTCTTCCCGCTGTGGCCTTTATTCCATCAATAGATCTTCTTGTGGGCCCACCTCCCATCCTTCTCTTGTTCCTTGTAAACCAGAACTTTATAGTTTTGGACCAATATTCGTGTCCCCTAATAATTGCATGTGCTGTCCGTTTTTCTTTTTTTTTAATTTAAATAAAATAAATTATTAATTATTAATTTATCATAAAAATACCTCAGAAAAAAAATGTAGATCATTAAATTATCTATAAAAAATGTACCGATACTTTTTTTCCTACGAGCCACCGTTTCTGAGATATTAACTATTCAAAAACTTATAAAAACGCGCTAAGTACACTACCTCATAGGTGGCGTGGAAACTAACTTTTTGAATCGTTATATCTCAGAAACGGTGGCTCGTAGGAAAAAAAGTATCGGTACATTTTTAATGGATAATTTTACGATCTACAATTTTTGTCCGAGATACTTTTATGATAAAACTTACCTACCGTTTTGCTGAAAATCGCGAAAAACGAATGTGAGTAAGTAAGTACACCTTCCTTAAAGGCCGGCAACGCTCTTGTGATTCCTCTGGTGTTGCAAGAGAATGTGGGCGGCGGTGATCACTTAACACCAGGTGACCCGTACGCTCGTTTGTCCTCCTATTCCATAAAAAAAAAAGTAAGTAAAAATTAAAAGAGCGATTTTTTCTTCGAAGCCGCAATGCATATTTAATATTATGTAATTAATAAATAGTAAAATCAAATCAAAATCACTTTATTCACATATCAGAGTTTACACGTTCATATCGTTCGCGTGCACCACACATACGGCAGTCGGCGTCGAGAGTCGAGTCCGTAGCGGACGCCGAATTCAACGCCGCTCAAGTTTTTTCTTGTAAAAAGAGAGGGTTAACAAGTGAAACGCACGCGAGAAAATACAAACGCACAACAACCCCACCACAACAACTGCTGCTGTTTTATTATTCTCGTCGTCGTCATCGTCATTCATATTTTAAAGAAAGAAAGAAAAAGTTTATTCATGACGATAGTACAATAAAACATGAAACAAAATTGAGAAATATTATTTTCTATACGTCACAAAGTGGTCCCAACTCAGCATATTTGCTGGTTTGAAAACCAGCGCTGGTCTTCCGTTGGGCCATTTGGTGACGTCGCCTTAAAGATAATTATTATATAGTAATTATTGCGTAGACTGAGTAAACAAGTTGAGTTCTCAATTCCCTGAAGTTTCTAAGTTGACAACTCTATTAAATGTCAATCTGAGTTCGAAACATTAAAGTAATAGGTAATATGTGATCACAGATCAGTTTACAATTTACATTATTTATTTATTATTGTTTGTTTTTGAGTGAAACAAAAAGAATATACATTAAAATATTAACTAATTAAAAGTAACCAACTATATATAACTAAAAACGACTAAAGTACGGTACCTACTCATAATTGCACTACTTAAATATGGGTTAATGTTATTAGACTGAGATGTAAAATAAAACTTTACCTGACATAGATAATGGAGAAGACACTCTTGGTGAGTATCCTTGCACCTTGTATTATAATCTTATAAAATAGAAAATACTAAGCAATATACTTTTATAAAATACAGGTTTCATATCTCAGTATTTCCTGCTTTTTTTGATGATCTAGCATAAACTGTTTGATTTTTAATTTAAAACTGTATTCCTTGCATTTCAGGCTCCTCAGTGGCGGTGGAATATTGTTCCAACACTTGGAAGCAGCATAGCTAAAACTTCCTCGAAAGGCTGCTGAACTGTGTTGTGGTATTGTGATTTGCATAACAGCCTTTCGAGTATCACAGGCCCTATGACTGGAAAACCTGGAGAGCTTTTTATATAAATAAGTAGGAAACTTGTACTTTATTACATCAAAGAGCAGGCAAGCTAAGTGAAGCTTACGCCTGTGTCTCAATTTTAGGATACAGTGTTTATTAAGGTATGGTGTCACATAAGCCCTTAAAGAAATGTTAAAGCAAAAACGAGCACACGCATTTTGAACACGTTGTATAAGATTTTGGGTTTTTCCTAATAGACGGGGTCCAACTACTGTGTCCATGTAGTTGAGTTTTAAGAGTATTAGTGACTCAGCTAATTGAACACGCAGTCTGTCAGTTACATAGGGTCTTAATCGGTACAAAATTTTCAGCCTATAGAAGCAGTTCTGAACTGATTGTGCAACATGCTTCTCAAATCGCAAGTCAGTGTCCATTATCAGCCCTAAATTTCTTACTTCATATATTTGCTCAATTAATTCACCGTTAAGCCTTACTTTTTCTAATGTATTTATTTTATTTACTTGTTGCTTACTACCACATATCAAATACTTGGTTTTATCTGCATTCAAATTCAAATAGTTTATTTCTCAAAATAGGATAACCGCATCACTTTTTGAAGTCAAGAAAATATACAAATAATAGAATAATACAGTCCTACTGCTAAATTATTATAATATTATTTACATTGCTTTAATCCCATGCACTTTTATCTGTTATATAATCTTTAATTGTATAATAAGCTTTTTTTAAAAGTTTCTGTTTAACAAATATTTTAAACTTTTTTAATTGTAGTTTGCAAATTTCTTCAGGGATTTTATTATAAAAACGGACACATTGTCCTCTGAATGATTTGTCTATTTTCGTTAGCCTTGTGTGAATCAGAGCAAGATTATGTTTGTTTCTAGTGTTGCAGTTATGAATGTCACTGTTTTTTTTAAAACGATCTATATTTTTATGCACAAATATTAGGTTTTCAAATATGTATTGACATGGTACTGTTAATATGTTGATCTCCTTAAATTTATCTCTCAACGAATGTCTACTGGACAGATTGTAGATTGCTCGAACAGCTCTTTTCTGCAGCACAAAAATCGTTTGAATATCACTAACGTGTCCCCACAGTAATATACCGTAAGACATAACAGTATGGAAATAACTAAAATATACGACATGTGCCGTTTCTTCGTTTGTGAGCTGGTGAATTTTCCTTACAGCAAATGCTGCAGAACTAAGTCTTTTCGCCAAACCAGCTATATGTGGACGCCATTGGAGTTTTGCGTCTAAAGTAATACCCAAAAAAAATGTGGTGTCTACAAGTTCCAAGTACTCCCCGTTCACAAGTACATTTGAATTCACCTGACTGACATTTGGGGTTATGAATTTAATACATTTAGTTTTCTTACTATTCAAAAGCAAATTATTAGCATTGAACCAATGAACAATTTTAGACAAAGCATTGTTTACATCATCCAAGACTGATTCACGTCTTTTAATCTCAAATAAAAGGGATGTGTCATCAGCGAATAGAACAATTTCATGATTATCCTTAACAACATATGGCAAATCATTTATATAGATCAAGAATAGAAATGGACCAAGAATTGAACCCTGTGGGACACCCATTTTTATGGTTGATCCAGGGGCGCGCTTTCCATTTATATCAACAGTCTGAATTCTATTTTCTAAATAAGAACTAATAAGTGTCAGCGCATTGTTCCTGATGCCATAGTGTTGTAATTTCCTGATAAGAGTCTCGTGTTGGACGCAATCGAATGCCTTAGATAGATCACAAAAAACACCGAGCGCATCCATTGAATCCTCCCAGGCATCATAGATATGATGAATAAGCTCAACACCCGCATCAGTTGTTGAGCGACCTTTCGTAAATCCAAACTGTTTACACGTCAGCAAAGTACTAAAGTGTGTCTGCATTTGATTTAAAATAAGTTTTTCAAAGATTTTACTGAAAACAGGCAATACAGATATAGGTCTAAAATTTGAGAGATCACTAGTATTACCTGATTTAAAAACAGGTATTGTCTTACTGTATTTCATCAGATCAGGAAAGGTACCACAGTCAATACATTTATTAAATATTATTGCTAATTGTGGAGCTATGACAGAGATTATAGTTTTAATTAAACTGACAGAATGACCCCAGATGTCAATTGTATTTTTTAATTTTAAAGAGTTAAATACTTTAACGACCTCAGTATAGTGCACATATTGAAATTTAAAATATTTAGAACATTCTTCGACATTTTCTTTCAACATAGTTTCAGCTAGTAGAGGTGAAGAATTTAGGGACTCAGTTGTTGAGATTGGGATATTCAAAAAGAAATTGTCAAATAATGAAGCTATTTCAGTTTCTGATTTAACCGTTTTCCCGTTATATTGTAGGCAATAATCAGTCTTATGTGATTTAGACTTTCCTGTCTCAGCATTAATAATGCTCCAAGTGGTTTTTATTTTATCATTGCTATTCTTAATCTTTTCACTTAAAAAACGAGATTTAGCTGTTCTACATGCTATTTTAAATATTTTGGAATATTTTTTAACATAACTAATGAATTTAACACTTGTGTTAAATTTTTTCTCATTATATGATTCATACAGTCGTTTTCTACTTTTATGGATGCCTACAGTAGCCCAGTCGCTAAAGCATGGCCTTTTATTTATAAAAATAGTCTTGGGTGTAAATACTGAGTTATATTCCTCACTAACAATTTTAAAAAATTCATTATAATGTGTATTAGGGATTTCACATACTTTAAGTGATGGTAGTTTTAACATCAAGTTATGTTTAAATATTTCAAAGTGTTTTGTGGTTTTTGTTATTACAGTACATTCTTCTTTAGATTTATTAGTAACACTAGGCAATTTAAATGTACTTGCTGACCACAGTGGTCAGAAGTAAGCTTACTTATAATATACTTACTAGTTATTGTATTACAATCTGTAAAAATATTGTCTATGCATGTTGCTGAAAAAGATGTAAGTCTACTAGGTTCTAAAAATATATTTTTACAGTTAAATGATTGAAACAAACCTTTTAATTTGGTGCACAAAGAGGAATTTTCCTCTAATAAATCTACATTGAAGTCTCCACATATAATTTTTTTTTTTGTTTTTATTACAAATCATTGATACAGCTTTCTCCATTACATTTTCAAAACTGTCATATGGTGCCGAGGGTGGTCTGTATATGCTCATAATAATTAATTGCTCCAATTCAACACAGGCTATTTCAATAATCCGTTCTATTGAGAGTCTGACAATGTCTTTCCGCTCCTTATATTCAGTTCATTACTGATCAGTATTAAAGTGCCACCATGTATGGCTTGTTCTCTACTGAATGAACTACCAATCTGGTGACTATTTAAATTAAAAATTAACTGATGACATTTTAGCCAATGTTCTGTAATGCACAGTTTATCTATATTGTCACAGTTCATGAATAACTCTATTTCCAAATCTTTACCTAGCATACCCTGTATATTTTGGTGTACTAAGTTTATAAGTTTAAAATTTTTTGTATTTCGTTTAACATTTGAATGTTTACAAGAATAAGTATTAAACAAAAAGTCTGAGCTAGAGGCATTCTCTATTGTACACTTATCTAAAAAAAATTGTTTGGAATGCTTTCCAAAGTCTTAAAACTATTTGCTTGCCCAATAGAGGCAATTTGGCAATCATTAGTTGGACAATTTTCCATACATGTCTGTAAACTACAACTAGTATGTTGCCCAAAAGAGGCAGTCAGGCTAACCAAATATTTGGTTGAGTTATTTATACAATATGATAATGCAACAGCTATTCTGTTTTTGTGAAATTTGGAAATACAATTGTACTTTTCTATAAAATAGTTAATATTTATATAATTATTGATGTCAATTACATGTAATTTGCTATTATATTGGGTCATCATATGCAGTGATAAATTTAATGCATATGTTGAATAATTTTGTTCATAGGACAAGTTTCTACTATATGGAAAAGTGAACAATACTAATTGCCTAACATTTTATAAACTCAGTTTTTGTACATTTTTTTGTAGTTCTTTTTTGTTCATATTCCTTGTCTGTCCTATAAATACAATTACAATGCTCTTAGGAGAAAATTTAAAATTACAAATATTCTTAACAATGCCCTGGTAAGAACAGGCAGGCATACAGTAGTTAGTTATCTGATAATTCAAATATTTATTCAGTGAATGACACATATGTCTTCCAACTTCGTCACTAAACATTACAACTATTATTTTGTTGAGAATACTTATTAATTGTATTATGCTTTTTGACTTGGTCCTTACATCTAATAGGTTTACATTGAGTAGAAGGTCATTTTTTTTGGACCACATTGCTATCCTAGCTAGATCTTCATTAAGTTTTTTAATGGTTTGATCAATGTCTGCAGGCAAGCAAGAGATATACACCTGTATATCATCTGCATAAATGTGAAAATTACAGTACTGAATATGGCTTTTAATATCGGCAGCATATAGAATGAAGAGAATTGGACCCAATATAGAACCCTGAGGTACTCCTCGATTTACACTAACCTTATTTGAAAATATTGTAGTCCCATCATTTCTCTGTAATTTCACATATTGAGAGCGATTGCTCAAGTAACTGTTAAACCATTTCAAAGCACTGTTATCAACTACATAGTATCTAAGTTTGGAAAGCAGCAAAGTGGTATTTATTGAGTCAAATGCCCTAGAGAAATCTAACAACACTAGAAGTGTACACATCCCATTGTCTTGTGCATGGAGTATATTGTCAGTAACATCAAGCAAAGCTCTTACTGTACTTCGACCTTTTCGGAATCCTGACTGTACTTCAGGTAAAATATTATTATCTTCAAGATATTTCGATAATTGTATACAAACAGCTTTCTCCAACACCTTTGATAAACATGGCAATATACTTATAGGCCTAAGATCTTTTAACTCACATGGGTTTGGTTTTTTTGAATAGGCTTCACAATTGCAGTTTTCCATATATCTGGGCATGTGGATGTGCTAAAAGACTTATTAATAATGTTTTTTATTATGTCTGTGTATGTAAATGTCATAATAAGTATTTCCAGAGTAATATTATCACAACCCTCGGCATTTGACTTAAGGCTCTGTATGATTTTGTAAATTTCATCCAGATCAACCATCTCAATGTGAAATACAGCTTACAATTAAAAAATGATTATTGATCATATCAAGGTCACTAAAGTACATTGGCAATTCAATATTATTTTTTTAGGTAATAAGACATTTATTAAGTTTTTCCATAGTTGTTTCGGTTGATTTATCTTATTATTTATATGATGTTTAAAAAATGCAGATTTTTCAAAGAAAAGTGCTTTATTTACAGATGATTTTAATATTTTATAATACTCTTTTTTTGAAGGTAGCCTTGTCTTATGGAAATCCATCATAGCCTTATCCCTCAGCCTCATCATAATTTTAATTGTGTCAGTTATCCATGGATGGCTGGGATTTTTGACAATTATAGTTTTTATAGGCGCATGAATATTAAATATAGTTAATACGTTATGGTTCAGTAACCTGACCATTTCATTAACATTGTCAAGTGATAATATTAAGTCCCATTTCACACATCTCAAATCGTCATCAAAATTGTCCGCACATATCATGTTTTTAGGTCTGTATGTTATTGTTTTGGGTTTGGGTTTATTGCATTTAATATTAAATTCACATACAATAAGACAGTGTCCTAATGTATAGCCTAAAGGCTCTACTATAATATTTTTAGTGTTCAAATCAGTGCAAACAATATCAATAAGAGTTTGACTAGATGTTGTGAAGTGAGTTGGTTCTGTAACAACTTGTGTCAAGTTAAAACATGAAATAAAGGTATTTAATTTACATTTGTCACTGTGATTATTACAAAGCATATTAATATCTCCAAGTAAAATCAAATTATCATAAATAGGAATGGAACTAATTGTATCTGTCAATGCATTAAAAAATAAGTCAATGCTCATCCAAGGTGGCCGATATGCAGTGCCAATCACTAACTTCCTTCCATTAAGGGTCATTGTAAGCCACATTTGTTCCACTGAACTATGCAATGGATCTACTGGGTGACGGAGGATATGCACATTCATATTTCTTTTGGTATAAAACCCAACACCACCCCCTCGCGTACGCACTTGTAAAGGGCGGGGGATGTGTCGAAGTTGGTAACTATGCAAAGTGGGGGCCCGACCCTCTTCACCCGATCTGAGCCATGTCTCATTTATAGCCAATATGTCTATATCATGCCTGATGACTGAGGCTTTAAAATTGTCATGGTTTGTGCTAAGAGAGCCAGCATTCAGCAAACCAATTTTTAAATGATTACTAATCATTATGATTACCTGTACTAAAATGTCTTGATAAAGCATACAACACACAGAATGATATAATAATATATAGCTGCTCTCTTTGTATAAAACTTATAAGTATAAGCTTAAAAGTTATAGATAATTTTAATAAATAATTTAATATTAACTTGTCTTTTTTATTTCTTGTACTTACAGCCCAAAACATTATATAACTATTCTATTATCTAGGTACTTATAAACTTTAAAAATTAAGTCATGCATAGGTTTGGCAGTTATTGGATCAAACTGAATCTGAACCAAAAACCCGGCCCAAATCAGTGTCTGAGCGTATGGGGTACGCCTGCTCACCATCAGCCTTGCGCACATAAACGCGACCTCGTCGGGTCCATGAGAACCGCCACTGCCTCTTGCGACACTCTTCACGTGCCTGATGAAACAGCAGGCTGTTGTTTCTGGTGAGCCGTTCATTTATGTACACGCGTATGGCTGCTCCCGCCGAGCCTATGTCCGCCGTAGTGAAGCCCCGGCGCACACGAGCAGCGCGAAGGATATCATCCTTCAGTTGCCGGCGCGCAAGACGCACCACGACACGCCGCGGGCGCCTACCCGTACCGCTTGTATTCACCGCTCCGACACGTTCGGCAAACACAATGTCGCGTTCGTCCAGTGTGATCCCCAACTTATTGAATAGAACTGACACCATGTGCATGACATTTTCCCCTTTATATTCAGGCAGATGGCCAATGTCGAGATCACTCAGCAGCGCCTCCTGATCTCGGTCGTTAATTTGTTGTTTTAATTAAGTTACGGTCTGGCGTAGTTCAATCACCTCTACAGCCTCTCTCTTTTCCAGAACTTCCACTCGTTGCTCTAGGCCGCTCATTATTTCGCCCAAGCTCGCTATGGAGTCTCGAAACTCCCTGCGGAATTCACGTAGCTCTTCCATGTATTCCGAGAGCTCACGACGCAGGTCACCGAATTCCTCATCTCTGCTATGTGGTACATTGGCTGGCCTCTCCGACTGGATCATCTAGCCTCGTCACGTTGAAAGCGATCGTGAAAATTTTTTGCGCGCACCAAGACGCCGACTGGGCTTCGACGGTTTCCCTCTGTTAAGATTTTTAACGTGAGGGCCCACAAGCCGGAACGCGTCGCGCATTTCGCGCGTGCGAGGCGTTCACGCTCCTCTCAAGCACCGGGCGTCGATCCGATTTGTGATCACGACGTGTACCGATTTTAATACGTTGATACCGCTTCTATTGCGTGTCATCATTTTTATTATTACTCGAAGGGACTCTCGTTACTGAACTTTCATAACATACAATCGGCCCATCGCCGATTTATGATTCGTTCAACGCGCACCGTATGCCTTTGAGATATATAGTATACAGTGCGCGAACGGATATCTCACGATATGTTCAACATGTCATAGTCGCGACGCCCTAAGGGGAGATCGCGACGTATGACGCGCTGAGCGCGACAACAATCGTTGTTTGCAGCAGCTCCCTGGTTGATCCTGCCAGTAGTTATATGCTTGTCTCAAAGATTAAGCCATGCATGTCTCAGTGCAAGCCGTATTAAGGCGATACCGCGAATGGCTCAATATATCAGTTTTGGTTCCTTAGATTGGATAACTGTGGTAATTCTAGAGCTAATACATGCAATCAGAGCTCTGACCAGTGATGGGATGAGTGCTTTTATTAGATCAAAACCAATCGACGGAGGGCCTCGCGTCCGAAGTCGATAATTTTGATGAATCTGGATAACTTTTGCCGATTGCATGGTCCAGTACCGGCGACGCATCTTTCAAATGTCGGCCTTATCAACTTTCGATGGTAGTTTCTGCGACTACCATGGTTGTCACGGGTAACGGGGAATCAGGGTTCGATTCCGGAGAGGGAGCCTGAGAAACGGCTACCACATCCAAGGAAGGCAGCAGGCGCGCAAATTACCCACTCCCGGAACGGGGAGGTAGTGACGAAAAATAACGATACGGGACTCTTACGAGGCCTCGTAATCGGAATGAGTACACTTTAAATATTTTAACGAGGAACAATTGGAGGGCAAGCCTGGTGCCAGCAGCCGCGGTAATTCCAGCTCCAATAGCGTATACTAAAATTGTTGCGGTTAAAAAGCTCGTAGTTGCATTTGTGCGCCGCGCTGTCGGTGCATCGCATCCGCGTTGATACTGACACGTCTGCGAAGCATATCGATATATATCATATTTTCGTTCATAAAATAGACATAGACATATTTTATTTCACATCATCATCACACAATTTAATTTACAAAGTTTTATTATACACCTTAAAGTAAAACATAACAATATCGCTTAAAGTTAAATAATATTTGTGAACATAATTATATATTTTACAATTGAATCGATAATGATGCGAAAATGGACACCGCTCAGCGTATGCTGTAGCAAATGCTACAGCGCTGGTTTTCAGCGTAGCCCATTACGAGACAAACTCGCGCTGTGGTTTAGAAACGTTTTAAAATTTTTAATTACTTACAGCATAACACATACTTACTTAAAACTGAAAACCTACCCAAATACCTTATACGTAGAAAAACCAACATTAAAGAATAAAGAAAGACAAAAATTACCAATATAAAAGATACAAAATATGCAAAACTTGATAAAAAAATATAGTACACAACAAAAAATACAAACGCTGCGATTACAATATAAAATTAAAATAAAATAAAATAAAGCCAGTTCAGAAAATATATATATTCAGTTTACCTAAGATAAGTGGGGACTATTTTGCCACCTATTTGTAAATCTTTTTGATAGTTTACTAAATAGTTTTTGTATTTTAATTTAAAACTATATATGGAGCAACTATTCCTAACTGGTGGTGGTATATTGTTCCAACACTTAGTGGCAGCGTAACGGAAACTACCACGAAAGGCAGAAGTGCGGTGAGGAGGAATAGTAATTGGAATACTTCCTGTTCTGATAGGATACCTTGTTTCTGAGGCATGGCGCCATTTCAGTTTTTCGTACAGATATTCCGGGCGACCTTTGCGTATTATACCGAATAAAATAGTGGCCAAATGAAGCTCCCTACGTAACGTCATCTTAAGTATACCGGCGTTGTTTAGGTGTGGAGTGATATGAGTTCGAGGCGGTAAGATAAAGCAGAATCGAGCACAGGCGTTTTGGACCCTTTGAACGATTCGTTCAGTACGCGCAAGCAACCGCGAACCATATACTGTATCACCGTAATTAAACAAAGATAGGATTATCGAGTCACATAGTGTAATGCGATGATCTATACTTAAGAAGTCTCGAATACGATATAATATTTTGAGCCGGTAAAAAGCTCTCCGACTCAATTCGAGCACATGTTTCTCAAAATTTAAGCCATCGTCCATTAACACTCCTAGATTACGTGCTTCGGTTACCCGTTCTAATTGTATACCTATAACATTTACATTAGGCTGCGATGAAACAATTTTATCTATTTGAAGTTTAGACCCCAAAATCATGTATTTTGTTTTACATGGGTTTAATACTAAAATATTAGCCTTAGACCACATATGAATGCGCTTCAGATCGCTATTCAATTTATTTACTGCGTCGGTAGTATTTTCTGGTCGAAATGAGATGTATAGTTGTATGTCATCTGCATACATGTGAAAATTACAATGCTTTATGATGTTCGATACGTCGGCAGTATATAGAATGAAAAGCAAAGGTCCCAAAATTGAGCCCTGTGGGATTCCTCTACTTAATTGTACTGGCTCTGACAGCAATGGGTATCCACTATCATCTCGAAGCTGAACACGCTGGTTACGGCCACTGAGGTAGCTTGAGAACCATTTCACTGTGTCAGGTTTCACACCGTAAGCGCTCATTTTTGAAAGAAGCAAGGAAATATTAATAGCTTCGAAGGCGCGTGAAAAGTCAAGGAGCACCATGACAGACCCTTGACCATGATCACGAGCACACAAGATATTATCGACAATGTCTATGAGAGCAGTAGAGGTGCTGCGACCTTTCCTAAAGCCTGACTGATGAACCGGTAGGAGTTTATTACTTTCCAAGTAAGTCGCGAACTGCATATATACAACACGTTCCAAGACTTTCGAAATGCAAGGAAGAATACTTATCGGACGCAAATCTTTCAACTCCGTGACATCTGCTGTCTTTGGTAACGGTGTAACAATGGCTGACTTCCAGGCGTTTGGGAAAGTGTTTGTCAGAATGGATGTGTTAACAATATGAGTGATTGTACCTAAAGAGTGAGGAAGAGTTAGAAGTAGCATATCAAGAGATATGTCATCTATTCCGACAGCGTTAGACTTAATTTGATTTATTACCTTAAAAATGGTAGCTTCGTCTACTGTTTTAAGCTGGAACTCAGACTCTGTGAAGCGGTGGAACTCATAATATGTCAGCTGTGATAATTTAATTTCATTCTCGCCTGGGACTTTCGAAAAATGTAAGTTTATTGCGTCTGGGTCTCGTAAATAGTTTGGGATTACGGCGTGGCGGGTCTTTGGTGAAATATCAACGCATTTCTTCAGGTTATTCCATAAATTCTTAGAGCTGCTTGAGTGCCTATTAATGTGCTGGCTGAAGAAAGCACGTTTTTCTGAATATATTGCTGTATTTACTATACTCTTTAGATTTTTATAGTAGACTTTGTGTATTTCTAATCCAGACAAACGAAACCTGTCATATGCGTCGTTTCGTAATTTCATCATATGCCTAATGGTGAGTGTAATCCAGGGATGGCTAGGCTTATTAACTAAGATTCGTTTTTTGGGTATGAGACTGTCAAGAATTGATAATAAGCACCCATTAAACTTATCTACTAAATTATTAACATTTAAATTCATTTGCAACATTGACCAGTCTATTCCCTCAAAATATGAGCTGAGTATATTATGATCTAAACTTTTTAAAGGTCGAATTACAGTCCATACAGGTGCTACTTTATTATATTTTAATTTTAGTTCCCCACAAATAAAAGCGTGACCACTTAGCGAAGGAATATAATTTACTTGTAAATTTTTTATATTTAAATTTGTACAAAAGACATCTATCAAACTGCTGCTGTGATCTGTAAAGTGCGTTGGTACATTAATATACTGCTTTAGGTTCATACAGGTTAAAAAGTGCTTTAGTTTTTCTGAACCGGAATAATTAACTAAAACATTAATATTAAAATCGCCTACTAAAACCATTGAGTCGTATTTAGCAGAAAAATAAATAATACTCTCCGTAAGCGCGTCGATAAACTGATCAACGTTAAGCCACGGCGGCCGATACGCAGTGCCTATAACAAACCTAAAGGCGTTCACGCTGAGACTTAGCCACATCTGCTCGATAGGCGGAGACGTGGGGTGCGCACATATTCGTGCGTTGATACTGCGCCGCAGGTAGAACCCGACGCCACCACCGCGTGATCGCACGCAGCTCGGTCTGGGCGCGTGACGAAGCCGGTACCCCGGCACTGTAGGCGCGCGCCCCTCCTCCCCGCTACGCAGCCACGTCTCGTTTATAGCCATGATATCAACACCATGCTCTAGAACTGCTGCAACAAATTCGTCTTGCTTTGTGCCTAGTGACCCAGCGTTAAGGAAGCCAATTTTCATATTTCTTTTTCTACTGTGAGTCATTGATATTTTGTATGTCATAAGGATACGTGGCGATTGGTTTGTTGTAAATTAATAAATAATATGATATCGTTAAATAAGAATGTTGACCATAATATGTAATAATGACAAATGTAGGTGACGTCGGAGACACAGTCTGAGTTAAATATATCAGACATTGCTCAGTTACATATATTAAACATAAAAACGGATTGTGCAGAGATACATATATTATGAGATCAGTACCGAAACTGTATATATCGTGGCAAGCTAAGGTAATTTTTTTAAACATTAGGCATAAGGCAAAGCATAAATAAGAAAAAATAAACATAAAAATATGAACAATAATATTAAGACGTACGTATAAAGCGTTAATATACAGCAAATTTAAGTTAATTACTAATAAAAGCACATCAGACAATAGCAAATTAATACTATTATTTTACTTTTAGAGCACCAAAAAAATATTTTTTTATATCCGCCTCGCATCTGATACGACGAGCTTCGGTGTCATTTTTTTTCCGCGCGTAAATTCGTCCGTCCCGAGTCCACACGTATTTCCATCCATACTTGGTACCTGCCTGACGAGTGTCGTAGAAGAGTTGCCTGTTGGTTTTAGTCAAGCGTTCATTGACATAAAACCTATCTGTCGGGCCCGGTAACTCAAAGCCTTCGGTATTGACCCCGCGGCGGACACATGCGGCGCGCAGCATATTGTCTAGCTGCGCGCGGCGCGAAAGCCGCACAGCCAGCGGTCGTGGCTTCACCGGTGCTGCTCCCTCCGTCATGCCACGTTTGGGTCCTACACGTACAGCACTCACGATGTCCCTCTCCTCTAGCTCGACGCCTAGTTTTTTAGAGACGAGGCACACAAGATGCTTTGGGTTTTCGCCATTAGCCTCCGAGAGGCCCGTGATTTCCACATCTGTGAGTAAAAGTTCCTGCTCGCGGTCATTCAAATCAAATTTGAGCCTCTCGACCGTATCGACAAGACCATCGTATCGCGGTGCTCTTCAGTGAGTGTCGAGATGGGCTGACAATTTTACTTTGAACAAATTAGAGTGCTCAAAGCGGGCTCAAAATGCCGCTTGAATATTTCGTGCATGGAATAATAGAATATGATTTGGTTCTATTTTGTTGGTTTTCAGAACTCCGAGGTAATGATTAATAGGGATAACTGGGGGCATTCGTATTGCGACGTTAGAGGTGAAATTCTTGGATCGTCGCAAGACGAACATCAATCAAGAACGAAAGTAAGAGGTTCGAAGGCGATTAGATACCGCCCTAGTTCTAACCGTAAATATGTCATCCAGCGATCCGCCGACGTTACTACAATGGCTCGGCAGGCAGCTTCCGGGAAACCAAAGATTTTGGACTCCGGGGGGACTATGGTTGCAAAGCTGAAACTTAAAGGAATTGACGGAAGGGCACCACCAGGAGTGGAGCCTGCGGCTTAATTTGACTCAACACGGGAAATCTCACTAGGCCCGGACACCGGACAAGGATTGACAGATTAACAGCTCTTTCTTGATTCGGTGGGTGGTGGTGCATGGCCGTTCTTAGTTGGTGGAGCGATTTGTCTGGTTAATTCCGGTAACGAACGAGACTCTAGCCTGCTAAATAGGCGTCGTCATTTAGGTGTGCACGGCTTCAGGGTCGCGCAACTCACAACTTCACTCGGAACGTGAAGAGAGGAGTGGCAATCTCAAACGCTTCTTCCCATGTGTCGGGGACAGACTCCTGGCGACGTGGGTGCATCCCGACCACTACACGTCGCAACTGTTAACGGAACATGGTATGTTCAACGGGAAGCTTAGGGACCTGTGGTTCAAAGGGGACGGCACCTGTCCATGTTGCGCGACGGAAGAGAACCGCGACAACGTGCTGTGGGAATGTAGCCCGTACGATCGGGCGAGAGGTGAACTGCTAGACCATCTAGAGAGGGAAAATCCGGGACCAGTGCATTACGGAGATCTTGTTTCTTCGGAGGTGAACTTCTCAAGGTTGGTTAGATTTGCCACAAGTTGGTTCCGTGACCGGAGAGTGATGGAGGGGTATGTATGTATGTAATATATTTAATCATGAGAGTTACAATTTATTTTTTACCATGCCCCGCAAAACTGCTTACGCAGTTTAACTGCAGGTAATTCGCTTTACATAAACATAGCTTATAAATTATTAAGTAAGTTATTGATACAATTAATTTACATAAATGGTTATAACGTATTTAACAAATATTTTTTTAGTAAACTTTTAAATTTAACAAGTGTAGGCTCACGTCTTATGTCCTCGGGTAAACTGTTGAGTAAGTATGGAACTCTTTTTTTAATGTTCTATCTCCATAGTAATTTTGTACCATGGGTATTTCAAATTTACCTTTGGACAATGACGTTGTGCCAGTCTTATGTTGCACCAAATTAGTGAAACGATCCTGTTTACTATAATTGTTTACAAGTAGAAGATATTTATGTTTCAGGCTAGCCGGTAAAATTTTACATATTTTTTATAGTTTAGAGTAATCTCCTTTACATTGATTTTTTGTCTTTTTATTTACGAGTAGTTTTAAAAATCTTGTTTGCAATGATTCTATTTTATCTATATATGTTTTAAATGTTAATCCATAGCAATCAAGAGCGTAACTTATTATAGAATCCACTAGTGCAAAATATAAACATTTTAGTATTGGTAAGGGGACTTTAATACTTAAATGATAAAACTTTTCCAGTAATATTCTTAATTTTTTACATACGTATTCTATGTGGGAATCCCAGGAAAAAGAGGTATCTATTTTTACTCCTAGGTAATTTACACAATTAACTTTTTCGATAGGATTACATGTGCAGTTAATTTTTTTATTATGGAAGCAATCAAAGCCGTGTGCAATCAGAGGAGGTGGATTATCAATAGATCGTAAATACGGGGAGTGAATAATTATCATCTTTGTTTTGTCAGCGTTTATTATGATGCCGTTATCATGTGACCATTTAACTACCGCATCCACATCCTCTTGAACCCGGCGACACATTTCCGCGAGGTCGGTACTAGCGCTCAGAGTACAAAGGTCATCGGCAAACATGTGGGCGGAGCAGTGACGTAATACTCCACAGAGACTATTTACGTGCATCAGGTAGCACACGGGCCCACACACGGAACCCTGGGGGACGCCGCAGTTTACTTGTTTCTCCTCGCTAAACGTGTCGCCGACTTTAACACGGTAAGAGCGCGCCCTGAGATAGTCGCTGAACCATCAGCGGCTGTCCCATGCCACACTCCTCCATTCCAATTAAGAGGGTTTCAGTCTGTAGGGTATCAAAAACCTTTCTAAAATCATAAAAAATAGCTACAATATTTTTTTTATTTTCCAAATGTGTATTAATTTCGTCTGTAAAATTTGATAATAAGGTGTTGGTGCTTTTATTTTTCTGGAAGCCATGTTGACATTCCGTTAAGATATTATTTTTTTGTAAAAAAGTTCCTATTTGATTGACTACACATTTTTCCATAATTTTATCAATACTTGATAGTATAGCTATCGGTCTATAATTTGAAAATACTTTACGATCACCTCTCTTATAGACTGGACGAATGATTGCTTCCTTTAATTTTTGTGGAAATTTGTGATATTTTACAGATAGATTTATCAGCTTAGCTAAAACAGGGCTAATTTTATCAACAATTATTTTTAAATCAGACATGCGTATAAGATCACTGCCTGGTGATTTATTTTTATCAGTTTTATGTCCTTGTCATCAACCGGTTGCCATCTCATACACACATTTGATAATTTAACATAAGTCTTCCTTTCCAGCCATTTTTCATCACAGGAGTGCTTTATTTGATCAATTTCCTTTAAGAATGTATCAGCAAATTCATTACATACAGCCTGCGTGCCGCCTTGTTTAGTAATGTTACTTATGATTAGATTATCCAAAGACTGCTTATTTTTACCCAATAACTCATTAATTTTATCCCAATTTTTTTTAATATTATTATTACAATCTAAAATTGTTTTTTTGTCATGTTCTACGTTACATTTAAAAATTGCCTTTTGTTTCTGTACCTAGTATAAGTTAGTCTTTTTACCATATTCTTTGGATCGCTGCACCATATTTTGAATAATCTATCTTTTTCAATAACCATATTTTTTAAGCTGTTGTTTAACCAATAATTTTCATTTCTAAAGTCCCTGTTTCCAGTCATATTTTTCACTGTATAACATTGGTTGTATTTATCACTAAGTAAAGTTGATAGCTCATTGTATAATTTTGATGGGCAATCAATATTTAAGAGATAATCGAAGTTAGATTCTAATAATTTTTCTCTGACTAATCTATTATCAAGCACATGGCGGCGGCGTTGGGCCGCGGTAATGGCGGGCGCAGCGCGTGATTCACACATCTCGCCCGAGTGAGTTACTTTCGGCGTCTGTTTCCATTGTATAGATGCCGCGACCAAATAATGATCAGATATTTTATGTTGTATTACTGCAGAATCGATAAATGCCGAGGATGATTTAATAAATATATGATCTAAACATGATTCGACTACATTACCCATTAAAATTTCCCTTCTCGTCACGTCTTTAATAGAGTTTGTAAAACCATGTTCGGCTAATAAATCTTCATAATATTTTACATATTTTTCTGTAATTCTTAATAAATTTATGTTTATATCCCCGCATATAATTACTTTGTTACTAGTAGATAATGACTGTAAAAGTTTTTCAAAGTAGGTTAAAAATTCTTGGATTTTATTCTTATTATTGTATCTTGGTGGACGATATATTGAAATGACGTGTATTTGCTCACCTTGCCAGTCGCAAACAATGGAAACAAACTCGGCTGCGCGCTCGCCGCTCACAAGGAGAGGTTTCTGATTAAGCCGCGCGCACAACCCCGTGCGAGAGTAAACCAACACTCCTCCACCTCTTCGCCCACAACGAGTATGTACATTAACATCGAATCCAGGAATGCTATAAAATGTTAACAAAGAATAATTGATGTTAGGTTCGGTTATTACTAATATATATCTATATAATTTAGACGGTCGTTAAGAACTCCTAAAAGTTCTGAAAAATACTTTTTTATTGAACGTATATTTACGTGAATAATACAGAGTTATTTTATGTAGATACTTTGACTTATCCATTTATCTATGCTATCAGTACATACATAATTAATAGATTCATCATCAATTATTAAGTCTAATGGAAATGAATTGTTGAATTTTATAAGAATAGTTAGATACAAACATACCAGTTATTAGGTAATTAATAAAAATAAAAGTAAAAACTTCAGTTTTTGTTAAGTAAGGCCACGATTTCACTTTCATTACGAATGCATATTGACTTTTCACCTTCACTTTTTTTTACTAGAATTTTACCACTAGATACCCATATGTACTTGTATACGCCATGTAGCTGCTTCTTCGTGTTCCACAACAGGGTTCGAGTTACCTTAGTAAGTGCTTCGTTGATGTATATTTTGTTGGTGGCCGCTCCACCTGTTAGTTTGTCACTCGTCACCTCCATCATTTTACGGCGCTGCGCCAACCAGGTGTCACGGGAGTTAGCTCCTGAGGCCTTGAATTTCACCACTATAGGTGCCGGTTTTGCGCTTGTTTTCAGAGGGCGGGTGGTAGTGACTCGCCTGGCCCACTCGATTTCTGAAGTATTTACATTGATTGTGTCCCCAACCTTAGAAATAAGCTCCTTGAGATTTTCACCTGGTAGTTTTTCGATGCCCATTATTTCTATGCGATCATTTAGAGAAGCCTGCTCGAATTCATGGATCTTCTGTTCAAGCGCAACGTTGCACTTCTCTAAATACACACACTTATTGTTTATATTTACAACTGTCTTCTCCAATTTACTGATCTTTTCCCGTGATTGCTGGTTTTCTGCCATTATTGTATCGTACTTATCTGATAACAAGCTCAGACTTTGCGTTATTTCATCAAGGTGTGTTTTTACTTGCGGTATTGCACCTACTTTTTTCTGGATGTCCTTAAGTATTTTTTATTCAATTAAAGAGACCAACTCAGTCGTTAGTTTCGATAAAAGCGATAATTCTAAAATATTCATCTAAGTTACCCGCCGCGGACGGTAAGGTTGCGGGGGGCGGAGGACTGTCGTACATTTACTTCACAGGAGTATTGACGTCGTCGTTTTTTCGAGGTAACTTACAAGCTGGACACTTCCAGTTTGTCTTAGCTTTAGCTGTAAGTTTACCGTAAGAGGTCTTTGTGTATCCAACACAGCTGTAGTGGAAGTTATTTTTACAATCCAAACAACAGATTTTATCAGTAACACTAATGAGATGTTGACAACCAAAGCACGAACTCATTGTGTGTCGCAACGAAAGAATTTTGAATCACCGTCGTTATTAATATTCACTTGAAAATATTTTATATCAATTTTCAATATTATCCAAGTATTTTGCACTGCACTGATTATCACAAAGTATTAATTTATATGCAAGTAATTATGTTAAACAAGATTTAAGTAAAATATCGAACTATAACTAAATTAAATAATTCAAAATGTTAAGAGCACGTTTGCACTGTTTACGTTTTTTTGCGAAGTGTGAACCAAGACGGTGACGAATATAGAGAAAGGAAGACTTTAAGAAGAGGAGAAGAACTGCAAGATGGACTGTCCGACGACGAAGCCGTAGTTGTGGTCGGCCGCCCCCAGAAAGGGGGAGAGGGCCATCTAGGGACGAAAAAAAAATTAGAACTTGTAGGGAGTCAAGAAAATGTGCCGGACCTCAAATCCGGTACATCTCCCGCTGTTTCGGTCGGTACCTAGGTCTTGATGACCAAAAGGTCGGTAACACTATGGGAAGGAGGTGGGTTATGTCCCTATCTACTATCTAGCGAAACCACAGCCAAGGGAACGGGCTTGGGAGAATCAGCGGGGAAAGAAGACCCTGTTGAGCTTGACTCTAGTCTGGCATTGCAAGGAGACATGAGAGGTGTAGCATAAGTGGGAGATCGTTCGCGGTCGTCGCTGAAAATCCACTACTTTCATTGTTTCATTACTTACTCGGTTGGGCAGAAGCGGTGCGCGGTCGATAATATCGGCGGGCGTACGGTGTTTCGTTCCAAGCGTGCAGAGTGGCGACGTGGCAGCAACGCTCGTCGCCGTACAACTCCCGCGTGATCCGGTTCGAGGACACTGCCAGGCGGGGAGTTTGACTGGGGCGGTACATCTGTCAAAGAATAACGCAGGTGTCCTAAGGCCAGCTCAGCGAGGACAGAAACCTCGCGTGGAGTAAAAGCGCAAAAGCTGGCTTGATCCAGATGTTCAGTACGCATAGTAACATCGCCGACTGATACGCGCACAGTCCGAGACTACACGGCTGCGACAGCAGCGGCGTCACGTCAGCATCCGCACAAGGGCAGGATGTCGACGACGACTCTCGCTCGCGTCGGGCTGGACGCGTCCCCGGATGGAGACGCGTGCGCGTTTCATGACAAGTACCGTCCGCCGCCGGCCGGCGATCGTCACGGTCGGACGGCTGTGCGCGTGAACGCGCAGCCGCCCGGCTCCCGGACAACGCAACGAACAGACGAACGGGTCGCGATGCATAATGTGTACTAAGAGAGAAGTGCACGCCGTCCGGGTGCGTCAACGGCGGCGACCGGTGAACGCGAGCACGAGTCTCGCGCACATCGCGGCACGCCGCCGTACACCCCGGAGTGACGATGAATCTCTCCGTTCGTTCATTCGAGTTTCGCAGGTTTACCCCTGAACGGTTTCACGTTCTCTTGAACTCTCTCTTCAAAGTTCTTTTCAACTTTCCCTCACGGTACTTGTTCGCTATCGGTCTCGCGGTTATATTTAGCCTCAGATGGAGTTTACCACCCACTTAGGGCTGCACTGCACACGCGCAAACAGTGTTGTCAGTATACAGCGACGGCGTCGTCGTATTCTTTTATGCAGCCGGCCCTCAGACAGGAGTGGTCCTGGATATTTCTCCACGGACCGCAATGTGCGTTCGAAATGTCGATGTTCAAATGTGTCCTGCAGTTCACACTATGACGCGCAGTTAACTGCGTTCTTCAACGACCCGCGAGCCAAGTGATCCACCGTTCAGGGTAATAGTTTTTATATTTAGAAAATACGTGAACGATCTCTGTGTGTAACAAAATATTATGTGTGGCACGCATTGCGCGTACGTCGTGATCTTGACTCGCTTCGCACTCGACATGAGCGCGTCGCGAGACGCACGCGCGTCGCGTACATACGAACCGCGCCATACACCCCCACATGCGGCGGGAGACGGCAGCGCGCGCGCGGCAAACGCGACAACGGAGCACAGAGAGGACATCGCGAGCGCGAAAATAATCAGTGAGTGAATTATTTTCACGCTCGCGATGTGCTCCCGAGTAGGTAGGGACATAACCTACGTCCTTCCCATGGTCTTACCGACCTTTCGGTCATCAAGACCTAGGTACCGACCAAAACAGCGGGAGATGTACCGGATTTGAGGTCCGGCACATTTTCTTGACTCCCTACAAGTTCTCATTTTTTTTTCGTCCCTAGATGGCCCTCTCCCCTTTTCTGGGGGCGGCCGACCACAACTACGGCTTCATCGTCGGGCAGTCCATCTTGCAGCTCTTCTCCTCTTCCTAAAATCTTCCTTTCCCTATCTTCGTCACCGTCTTGGTTTACCCCTCCATCACTCTCCGGTCACGGTACCAACTTGTGGCAAATCTTACCAACCTTGAGAAGTTCACCTCCGAAGAAACAAGATCTCCGTAATGCAATGGTCCCGGATTTTCCCTCTCTAGATGGTCTAGCAGTTCACCTCTCGCCCGATCGTACAGGCTGCATTCCCACAGCACGTGGTCGCGGTTCTCTTCCGTCGCGCCACATGGACAAGGGCCGTCCCCCTTGAGCCCCAGGTCCCTCAGCTTCCCGTTGAACATACCATGCCCCGTTAACAGTTGCGACGTGTAGTGGTCGGGATGCACCCACGTCGCCAGGAGTCTGTCCCCGACACATGGGAAGAAGCGTTTGAGATCGCCACCCCTCTCTTCACGTTCCCAACGCTCCTGCCACATGATGACCACCTCGGAGTGGATGTCTTTCTTCAAGATCGCCAGCTCCTGCTTTACCTTATCTCCCCTGGTTGCCTCTATATTGAGAAGCGAGTTCAGAGCCGTTAACGTCGATCTCCCTTTCATAAACCCATGTTGACGGGTTGACATGCGACTGTACAGACCCGGAGTACATTCGCATATCAACTGCTCAAGCGCCTTACCCAGTACTGGCAAAAGAGTGATAGGTCTATACGCCTTTGGGTCAGTCGCCTTCCCATCACCCTTTGGCAGTACTATTAACCGGCCATCCTTCCATACATCGGGGAATACTCCCTCATTTATGCACTTCACATACATAAGTGTCATCTCACACGCGGCCACCTTCCACGCTGCCTTAACAATACGAGCGGTGACACCGTCTATCCCCGGAGCCTTGTCCGGTAGATTCCGAATTATTCGGCCTATTTGTTCTCTGGTGGGGGGACTCACCGAGTGACCACTGGGCAAACAAGTTGCCGCCAGGCGCACCTGCATATGGTAGTCAGAGTCGGCTGCCAGGTCGTCGTCCGGATACAATGCTGCCAGTATCCCTCCCAACGCGCTGCGAATATCAAAAGCGTACCCCTGCGCAAGCTTAAACCCATTAATGACGTTCGCAGGTGGGCGCACCCTACCGGTGGCGGCACGATACGCCATGCCCTACGGATCGTCATTCCCACTGTCAGCAAGCCGCGAGAAGTGGTTGGTCTCCGCTTCGCGCATAGACTTTCTGTAGACCGCGCGGGCACGATGGAAGCGCGCCCTGCAGATATCTTCTGCCAGTCCGCCCGCGCGCCGTGACTGTTGCCATTCCCGACGTAACCTATTATGTTCCCGCCGAAGGTTGTCGAGTTTCCTCGACCACCATTCGTGACCGCGTGTTTGGTCCTTACCCTTCGCGAACCCTAAGCACTCCCCGATCGAGCGTTTGGACAAACTGCTTGCTGAGTTCCTGCGCTGGCTTCTGGCAGTCAAGCCTGCCTACTCGCCACGAGAGCGTAGAACAAGACCGGTCCCTTTGTTATGTTATGTAAGGCCTTTTTTATGTCTTGCTCTAAAATCACTGATCCAGCTGGAGTGAAGTCGACTCCGAAATAGCGCCATCTTTCCACACAAGTGGCTTGCCTGATCCACTTCGCGCCCACCTTAAAGGTGTTTTCGGAGATGTAATGGATCTTTTTGCTGTGTCCATCTGGCACTAACGAAAGCACGGCGCTTTTCGAACGGTTCAGATGGAGGCCCATCATCATTCCAACCCTGTGCACCACATCGATGGACTCCTGGACTCCTTTGAGCTCGCGATTAGCACGAGGTCATCGGCGTACGCTAGGGCGGAGATGATCTCCGTTCCTAGACGGTACCCTACCCCTGGAGGTAAAGAAGCCAGTATAATGTCCATCGCCATGTTGAACAAGATCGGAGACAGCGGGTCCCCCTGCCGAACTCCCTTCCCCACTTTCAGAAAGAAAGAAAGAAAGACACTCGTCCCCTCCGAAGTCGCCAACGTAGTTCGGTAAAGGCGAGCAACGTAGTCACAGAAAGCCATGGGTAGGCCTCTCTCTACAAGTAGCTTGACAAGCGCCTCATGCGACACTGTGTCAAAGGCCTTGGAGAAGTCTAGCACAGCCACATGACATTCCCGCAATTTGCTCCTGCTATCCCCCAGAACCCTATCCAACACCGCTGTGTTTTCTAGGCAGCCGTCGGCGTGGACGAATCCTCGCTGACGATAGTCCGGGGGGCAACAATTCAAAATTCTCCGAGCCAAGAGGCTATTCCGTTTCCGGACTTGTGGGTTGTCTTCCGCCGCCCCCTACCTCGTGACTCCAGGCTCATTCGCACCTTCCGTGCCGCCTCCCTCTCGCAGAGTAGTTTGGCAAGCAGTTCCGACGCGTCTGGCCTATCCCAAGTCAATTCGGCGAAGGGGTCATCAAGGTCAGTGGTTTGCACTCTAGAGTCGGTTGTCGGCTGGTCTTCCACCTCCTCTTTACCCTATCTGTAGGGGCGGCTTCGGCGTTCGAATGCACCGGGTGGGCCCGTCGTTTATGGACGCCCAGCCCGATAGCAGTATTGAATGGTCGTGTACAAATTGGACACGTGAACTGGAGATGACCACCGCTCGGCGATCGACCAGATTCAGCGTCCGAGTTTATAATCGAGATGCTCTCTGACTCCTGCGGGAGGTCAGAGGTCAAATCCACTGCCGTGGTACGGCTCACATTATTTGACATAGCTTCTCTTTGATTGTCGGCCGTGGGGGCTGCTAACCCTTCACAGCCGATTCGTACGCGGCTTTCGCTAGGCTCCCCCGAAGGACCGCTGTACTTGAGCACCCGTAAACGGGCACCACATCGGAGCTCATTGGGGACTCACCCCCAATGCATCACCCGCTATGTGGCGTGGATTTTACAGGTGATAATGCACGCTCCCCGCCCAGCCTCCAGGCAAGCCTGTTGACCTAGCAGTAGAGCATGCTCCTCGCTTGAAGGCTAGGGAACGCGGCGAGGTTCAGCACTCTGGCAGTTGATGGCTGAAAGGATGTTTTGGCGTTCCCCCTCCCCCCAAAATGGATATTTCTATCCAACGTTAGTTAAGAGCGGCGGCACCGCGTGCAGGTCGTGGGTAGGAGTTGGGCTTCACTAATGCAACTGCACTTTACGTGCAGCGCATTAGCTCTTTCCCATTGCAAAGGGTAGTGCACGCACGTCATCGCCTCAAAGAGACTCAGTCTATGAACCCCCATCCACAGTATTTTGCCAGCAAACCCATGAACGGGCCGTACACCCCCAGTGGAGCAACTCGGACTCTCCAGCCCGTTAGGGCCCTGCTTCCGGGAGCATTAGCGCGTTGCAGCAGTTAAGAGAGTCATAGTTCCTCCCGCCGTTTACCCGCGCTTGCTTGAATTTCTTCACGTTGACATTCAGAGTACTGGGCAGATATCACATTAGTCAACACCCGCGAGGGCCATCGCAATGCTTTGTTTTAATTAGACAGTCGGATTCCCCTTGTCCGTGCCAGTTCTGAGCTGACCGTTGAACGGCGGTCGTACAGTACCGCGCCGATCGCGCACGAGACGAAACCGACGCGGACTTACGGCTAGGAAGATCCGCGAAAGGCCGGAACGCGGGTCCGGATTCAGCACGACGCGCGAGACCACCTTGCGATGGAGACACGCGCGAGCATCGACCAGGCCCGGCACCGGCCGCATCCGCTTCCCGTCCAAACCCGACACGCGCCGGTCCTCAGAGCCAATCCTTATTCCGAAGTTACGGATGAACCGTAGCTCACCTGAATTTTCAAGGTCCGCAGAGAGTATCCGGACACCGCCGCAAATGCGGTGCTCTTCGCGTTCTGAACCATATCTCCCTTCTTATAGGATTCCATGGAACTCGAACGCTCAGGCAGTAAAGAAAACTCTTCCCGATCCACTCGGCGGCGTCTTCAGGCCACTTTGGGTTACCCCGTCGAATACTCGCTTGAGAAACGAGAGAACGATTATTGAAACGGTTCCGCTGCCGGGTTCCGGAATAGGAACCGGATTGCCTTTGCTCAAAAGGCGTTATTTATCATATACACAAAATATATATAAACACGCCACATCGACATAAGATCTCTCCTTGAGCTTAGGATCGACTGACTCGCGAGCAACTACTGTTCACGCGAAACCCTTCTCCATGTCAGTCCTCCAGGGCCTCGCTGGAGTATTTGCTACTACCACCAAGATCTGCACCGACGGAGGCTCCAGGCGGGCTCACGCCCAGACCCTTCTGCATATGTCCTACTCGTTACGGCATAATACGTGTGCGCTTTGACACGCACGCGTCGATTGTCGGTAACGGTAGTGTATAGGCAAAACGCTTCAGCGCCATCCATTTTCAGGGCTGGTCGCTTCGGCAGGTGAGTCGTTGCACACTCCTTAGCGGATTCTGACTTCCATGGCCACCGTCCAGCTGTCATGAGCGACCAACGCCTTTCATGGTGTCCCATGAGCGTTTTTTAGGCGCCTTAACACTACGTTTGGATCATCCCACAGCGCCAGTTCTGCTTACCAAAATTGGCCCACTTAGCACCGTCATCAGATCTCCGGCTTCATCGTTCGAGTAAGCCGGAGTTCTCACCCATTTAAAGTTTGAGAATAGGTTGAGGTCGTTTCGGCCCCAATGCCTCTAATCATTCGCTTTACCGGTTTTTATTTTTTTTTGAGAGGAGGAAATACTGTTACGTATTTACGCCCTGGAACGGGGCGTAATATACCGGACTCGAGTGTCCGCGTAAGCGGACGCCCCATACCGACTAAAACCTCCTCTGTGCTGTTAGCAGCCCTGGCTTTCACAGCGAAGTACAACGTGGGCCGTGGAGGCCGCAAAGACTACGCAACAACAGTCACGGGGCGTCTCCTAAGGAGACTCGAACCTCAGACCGGCTGTGTGCTTGTGGGAAGGAGAGAGAATGAAAATGAAAATGAAGATGAAATGAAGATGAAAAGATGAGAAGAACACACTCGCCGGCGAGTGTGGTGATGTTTAGTGTAATGTATGTAAGTGTGTGTATATGTGTTTATGATTGTATGTATGTATGTTTGTATGTGTGTAAGTAGTGTAAATGTTAGTGTGCATGTATGTTTGTGTTTGTGTCTGTTTGTGGAGTGTGTTTGTGGTTGTGTAAGTGGTGTATGTCAGTCCGTCAGTCAGTCCGTGTGTGAGCAAGTGTAGTGAAGCGATTACAGGACGAGGACTAACGTCTCTTCGGGTATCAAAACAATGTGTGGTGTATCTAGGGTGCGGGCCGCTGGCCATCGTCAGAGCGACGAGTGCCAGTGGTTTGCGGTGGTTGACCGCGCCTACGCCTGAGAAGGCGGTGTGTGCGTGTCTGTGTCGGTGTTTGTGTGGGTGTCGCGTTCGCGATGGTGATGTCGTCATCCGGGTCTACCGTTACGTGTCTGGGACATCTTATTGGGTTGAGACTATGGTGAAGGGGGGTGTACCCGCATGCCTTCCTAACCAAGATGTTGGGATGGTTAGGCGCCTTGTCAAAGAAGCGTCGCGAGATCTTTTTAAAGTGTTGAGCTATCGTCGGAAGCTCTAGGTCGCGGTGAAGGTCAACGTTTCGGATGAACCACGGGGCATGACAGTGGGCGGCTCCTGTTTGAACGCGCGAGGCAGCTTCCAGAAAGCCACATGTGATGGCTTAAGGTTGCCGAGCAAGCGGTCCCAACGTTCGCCGCGGAGTTCCGCGATACGTTCCCGTACCACCCGCTGTAGGTAGCGGAGGTGGCGCCTATTCTCGACCGACGGATACCTGTCGTAAAGTCTAGTGGCTCTGTGCTTCTGTGTGAGTAAGTTCCTGACCTCTGGAGGCAGGTTTAGGCGATGCGGTTGCATCGTCGGAACCTGCCTGGAGCAGGCCTTGATCCTATTCTGTATATGTGACGTCACATGAGAGATAGCACTGTGAGTCGTGTCGACCGAGTCGATGACGTCCGGTATAAGGTCAAGGTCGTCGGACTTGATAGACTCGAGATCCTTTTCCAGCCGTTGCCATTCGATCACTGTTTTCGTCGGTGGTTGAAAGTTAACCGGTGGGCCTAGATTTAGGACGACGGGCCGGTGGTCTGACTCTAATTCGTGAAAAACCTCGATTGAATTTACATTGAGCGTTACGTTCTTAAGTAACGCAACGTCTAGAATGTCGGGTCGGTGCGCGACGTTATCCGGATAATGTGTTGGTTCGTCGGGTGCTATTACTGAAAAGTTCAGCGTGTCTGTCAGCGAATCTAGTAAGATTCCGTTTCTTTTTGTGGCTCTACTGTTCCAGCTGGAGTGTTTGGCGTTAAGATCGCCGCCCACTATGAGTGGCCGAGTAATGCTTCTATGTCTGTGTATAATACTTTTTTGTTGGGCGGAAGATAAGCTGAAATAACAGTGATCGGCTGGTGATTCGCCATACTGACTCGGATGGCAGAGGCTTCGATGTTAGTGAGGACCGGAGGATCTATAGGTATACAGTGCGATCATTTCTGACTAAGTTGTAATTAGCGATACGCGGATCGCGTATACGTGGTTTTAGAAATGTCTCTTGCACTAAGAATAGGTCTAATTGATGTTCGTGAGCGAACTCCTTCACCAAGTCTAGTTGAGGCTTAAGGCCTTGGGCGTTAAAATGCGCTATACGGAGCGTATGTGGTTTAACCCGTCCGTTTACGTAATTAGGCATCGCGAATGTTTTTATACTTTCGCCCTATATCGGTGAGGGCACGGAATATTTTGGCGTTGTCTGCCATAACTTGCAGGAGCGACGGCGGGTCGTCCCGGACAGCCTCGAGCCTGCTGGCCAGGGCTGTGATTTCGTCAATGTCGAATAGCTCTGAAAGCTCAAACATGAAGGCAAAGGCGCTGCCGCCTTGGTTGCTTGTAGACGCGGACGCGGGCGCCGGTGGCCTCGGTCGCGGGACCGACGCCGCCGGGCGGGACGCTAGCGGTGGCCGGAGGGGCGCGGGGGCCGCGAGAGTGGCCTCTGTGGCAGCTTTGGCAGCCGGAGGAGACCTCGCCCAGGCGTTTACCTAAGGAGGCGGCGCAGGTTTGAAGGTCGGAGTGAACTCCACCTTCTCTGCTCTGCCTTGCGGCTGGCGGCGCCCTGGGTGACGCTTGTGTTTGGGTGCCTTGGGACACCTGCGATAGCTCGCGGGGTGCCCCTTCTCCCCGCACAAGACGCAGGCCGGGGGCTCCGCGCATTGCGCTGGTCGAGGGCACTCCGGCGTGCACTGTTTGCCGAGGCACTTCACACACCTCGGGGTGTGTTCACAGTTGCGTGCCGAGTGCCCGTATATGGCATCTGTGACACTGACCGGGCCCCCCGCGGTTGCGAGGAGCTTCGGCCCGGAAGGGAGCAAACCGATTTAATATTAAAGATTTCCTTTCCCTCTTGCGTGAGGTCGAGGACGACGAGAACCATGTTAAATGGTTGTTTGTTGGTGGTTCCGCGCATACGGTGCACCTCGTGTGCAGGGTAACCCTGCTCGTCTAACTCTCTGGGGACGTTCCTAATAACGACCCTCAGACGCTTCTCCTCAGGCAGGGCGTACGTGTGGGAGATTGGTACGCCCTCGCCTGGAAGGAGAGCGTCTTCGGGATCCTATTTATTTTTTATTTTTTTATTTTTTTTTTTTAATAAGGAACAAACAGTTTCATACAACTATCTTAATAACTATGAGTTAATATTAACCTTTAGTTCCCTGTGTTATATACAGGTTATGGCGCATTTATATACATAAAGTTTTTACGTGTAAGAAGGTGAATTTAATAAAGTATATAAAATATGTATAGATACTATAATATCTTATAGGAAAGTATGTTACTTATTTAAATTTATTACTTTTGTTTTTGATTTTAAGGTATCTTTTTAATTTATTTATGGAGTTACAAAATATATCAATATGATTAAAGGAGTTATTATAAAGCCGACAGGCACGTCTTATGAAACTATTGTGGGTAAAACAAGTTCTACTAATCAGAATTGAGAATAAAGGTTTTTCTCTACTGTTGCGTTCACACATACGAGGTATCCTAAATGTAATCTTCTGTAATAACGCAGGGGCGTCAATAACATAACTTATGATTTTATATAATATGGTTATATCGAATTTGTCACGACGGTATGATAGAGATTCTATTTTATGTTTGTCTAATGATAATTGGTAATTAATGAATTCATCATGTCCAGTTCTAAATTCTAGAGCCTTAATAAACTTTTTTTGAATTCTTTCTAAACGATCAACGTGAATTTGATAAAAAGGTTTCCAAACTACACATGCAAATTCCAAGTGGCTTCGTACAACACTATTAAATAAAATTTTATAAGTTAAAGGATCCTTAAATGGTTTTCCAGCGCGTAAAATGAAACCAAGTTGTTTATATCCTTTATTTACGATTTTATCAATATGATTAACATATGTGAGTTTCGAGTCTAAAATTACGCCTAGATCCCTAACTTCAGTGACTCTTGTGAGTTCTTTACCACGAAGATTATAATTGTAAAATATTGGATTGTGTTTTCTTGTAAATGTAATAATATGGCATTTTTCTGTATTTAAAAATAAATTAATGTTTGTGCAATTAATTTCAAAAGTATTTATATCACTTTGTAGTGCAATGCAATCATCTATAGTACGTATTACTTTATATATTTTGGTATCATCTGCATATAATATTGAGTTAGATTTCTTTAGAATCTCAGAAATATTGTTAATATACAAAATAAATAATAGAGGGCCCAAATGCGATCCTTGTGGAACACCAGAACTTATTGATTTAAAATCAGAAACGAAACCACTAGTTACAACAGCCTGACTCCTTTTAGTGATGTATGACTTTATCCATCTAAAAAGATCACCATGTATACCGAGTTGCCAGAGCTTCATCAATAGAGTATCATGACAAATTTTGTCAAATGCTTTGGCAAAATCGGTATACACAGCATCCACCTGGTATCCCTTGTCCATAGCATCTAACAAAAATTCATTAAACACCAAAAGATTACTATCAACACTTCTACCTTTAAAGAATCCATGTTGATTTGGGCAAATATGTTGACGGACATCTACAGATAATTGGTTCGTTACTATTTTTTCAAATATTTTTCCAAATTGACATAATTTAGATATTGGCCTATACTTTTCTATATCCATGCTATCAGAACCTTTCGGTACAGGGGTTATATACACTTGTTTCCAAAGGTTCGGCATACATCCTTCATCAATAGACTGCTTATATATTAAGAAAATAGGAAGTGCTAATGATCTAGCACAATTTTGTATAAATAATGGATGAATGCCATCTGGACCGGCTCCTTTATTAGTATTAACTGATTGAAGATATTTTAGAACCATATATATCCATACTTAAACTGACTGTACTAATTTCTAATATTGCTGAGGGATTTATTTCATTGTCATTATAGTGGCGTGGATGATCTTTAGGCTTTTCAAAGACTGATTGAAAGTGTTCATTAAACATGTTACAAATTTCTTTACCATCTGAGGACGTCGATCCTTTATATTGCATAGTTTGTGGCAGACCCTGATTAGCTAAAATAGATTTAATATAAGACCAAAAAAAGTTTGGATATTTCTTGATATTTTTTTCAGAAAATTCATTATAACAGTTATAACATTCCATTTCTAGTTTGCGAGCTCTTCTTCTTAATAGGGAGTAACTACTATAGTCAAGGGGATTACTATATAGTTTCCATTTTTTGTGTACTTTTCTTTTCTCATTTAACATTTTTTTAAGGCATTACTGTGCCATATGGGCATTGAGTTAGAAATACGGTTCTTACGATAAGGAATGAATTTAGAAATTAAATTATTAATTATATTATAAAATTTTAAGACACAGTTTTCTACATCTAATGATTTAAAAAGCGCAAACCAGTCAGTAGCTAATAATTCTTGATTAATTTCATTGTACTTACCCAAATGAAAATTGTGTATGTAACTAGATTTAGCTTTAAAAGGTAAAAGATAATTTAATGTGAGTTCTATATACAGGGATCTGTGATGTACATCTTCATTAGTGAGCGGGTGTTCACATTCCTGAACAGTACAATTTGTGTTACATAATACCAAATCAAGTAATCGGTTGTTAATATTGTTTATTCTATTATATTGTTGCAAATTAGAAAAAGCAAGGAATTCAGAGAAACATTGTATAACTTGGTTACCACTGGGCATTAGTAACAGATTATTACTTTGTAAATCGTGCCACTGTGCATTAGATAAATTAAAATCGCCGGTTACTAAAAACAAATCGTGTGGTCTTTCTATAATTATTTTACCAGTAATTTCAGTAAACGAAATCATAGTGTCTTTATAAGAAGGTCCTTGAGGGATATAGATGCAGGCTATATTTACATAACGTGTCGGCCCACTTTGCGTATCATGTAAAGGAATCGAGATCCACACACAGTTACAAGTAGCAGCTGGCGGGACCGGCTAGTCTCGCTGCACTGGCTGTAAGTCGGCGCGCACGGCTACTGCCACGCCACCACCGCGGGCCGCACCGCTCGCCTCCCACGACCTGTCGCTACGATAAACATAATACCTACGATCGAAATACTCACCGCTATGAAAGTCAGCTGTTAGCCAGGTTTCAGTTATCAAAATTATGTCATAACTATTTATTGATACTTCAGAAATGAATTCATTTGATTTTGTTCTTAAACCCCTAACGTTCTGGTAGTAAATTTGAAATGATTGTTGAGTCAACATTTTATTAGCCTAAATTTAATTAAAATAAAAAATACCCAACCAATATTTGTGTATATTTATCATATTTACCTAAACCTCGTATACGTGAATAAAAACTAAGTTTATACATAAGACGTACCTGTTTACCACTACAAGTATATACAATAATAAATTTTAATGCGAAAAAGTTTAATGTGATGTTACTATAATATAATGTAAGGAGAATTAGTCACTTCAGTTTATTTAAATCTTGTTCACTTGTTATACGGAGAGCCTTAGATTTATCACTCTTTCTAATAAATAATTTACAGTCACGAATCCATAAATAAGAGTAGTGTAAATCTTCTTTGATTTTCCTGGCCTGCTTCAGAAGTAACTTATTAGATGGAGTAAGGTGATCTGACACATATAGGTTCACTGTGGGTCCAGGCAAACCTATATCAGCTGTTGTAAGGCCGCGGCGCGCGCGCACCGCTGCTATCAGCGTATCCTTGCGGAGTCTCCTGCTAAACCCGACTATGATCGCGGGGGGACGGCTGCTAGAAGGCTGTGTTTGACCTTCACTAATGTTGGGATTCACAAAACGACGAACACGATGGATGTAATCTACATCAGATTCTTGTAATTGAAACGCAACCTTATGACAGATATCACGTACAATAGATAGCAGATTTTCACCATTCGAGACTGGCACTCCTGATATTTCAACATTATTCAATCTCGAGTGTTGATCCTGCTCGTTATTGACACGACGAAGTTCATCAATTATAATGTTGGCAGAGGTCAAATCCTTTTGTATTACTGTTTCCACTGTAGAAATTCGGCTATCTAAGTTGTTAAAGCGAGCAGCTAGACAAGATAATTGATAGTTAAATTCCTCCACAGCCTTGGTGTTTGAGGTTATATCTGAGCGCATGCTGTTGAGATCTCCACGCATAGCCTTAATTTCATGCAAGACAGTAGTTATGTCCGCCGCGGTGGAAGACATATTGGCATTGCGACATTGTAAACATTTCCATGATGCCTTTTTATCCATTGCCATTTTGCGATAGATTTTGTTTCAGCAACGCCTGCGCAGCCGAAATGTAATTGTCCGTGGCAGTGACTACATAATACGCCGTCATGCACTGTTTCTAAACATTTTGCACACTCCATATTAACTTATAAAAATAAAAGTTACAAACTTAATAGTACACCTTCTTAAGTACTTGCGCACATAGAATTAAGGTAAATAATTATTCGTCGCGCACACTACGTTAGCTTGGCGAAAGTGCGAACGCAAACAAACGAACACAGAGACCGCACTCAATGGGCTCGCGACGATGACTGAATTTTTGATAACCAATCAGCGGTCTCGGTCTCCTATAAAAATAGGAGGTGGGCGCTTGGTCGGAGGCGGTACGCGGGCTTTTGCGGGCGCGGGCGCGGACGCGGGAGTGAAGCCTGTCGTGGCCGCGGGTTTCTTGGCGGGTGTGCCATCAAGAGAAGGCGATTCGCGACCGCGCTTCTTCTTGCGACTGACGGTGATGAAGCCGTCAGCATCCGACGCGACACTCTCCGCTCTCGACGGTAGAGCGGTTTCCGGCTGGGCCGGTGAAGCTCTGGAAGCATGAGGGGCTTCCGTGCGGTCAGGACTGACCGCGGGGACCTTAGGGGTCGCCTGCGCGTCAAAGTACGCCTGAAGGACAGGCGGACGGGCTGATCGGGTGATCAATTTCTTTGATTTGACCGAGGCTATGGAGCTTGCGTCGGAGTCATTACCTAGTTCCATTTCGGATTCCCCGTCGGAACCCGAAACGTCAGATGACGAGTTATATTTTTTGGATTTCACTCTAAAAGCGGGATCCACTGTCTGATCTATTGTTTTTTTAATAAGCGGAGCGATCTTCTCCAAAACTAACCTATCTAAGAGAGCGCTGAAGAAGCCCTCGTTGGGAACCATTGGTAAAGCCATGGTTGTCATATTTATTAACTAGGTTGGGTGGGCAACAACCCCCGCTGCCCGAGTCAGGCAGAGGGGGAATATAATAATTAAGTGGACAACTATAGTTAAGTTGTACACTTGCACATTAATAAATAATATTAATAATAATAAAATATGCAAAATTAGAAGAAATTAATAATAATAATTAAGCCTAAGATGTAGACTGGCTGGGCCGGAACCCCGATGCACGCTGTGCAGGGCCTGCGGAGAAGACACACACGGCACGAACTGCAACTCACAAAACACACGATTAGCGTGCAGAATCGCGAAACAGAGCACAAGTGCTAACTAACACGATCGTAAAACCGGGTAATTAACACAGATAATAACTAAGATACGTTCCGCGAAGGAACGCAACAGGTACGAGACTCAAAGAGTCCCGAACAATAGCGCGCGATAATAATAGCTAGCCCAGGTGGCCTGAGCAGATAGTGCAATAACGCAGGTAATAAAAATATTCGAAGGAGGACAGATAACGCGGCACGTGTGCTCGCGTTGCCTGCCTGAATCGAACTATCTCGCTTTACCGGATGAGACTGTTACGAGTCGACGCCAGCTATCCTGAGGGAAACTTCGGACGGAACCAGCTACTAGATGGTTCGATTAGTCTTTCGCCCCTACACCCAGTTCCGACGATCGATTTGCACGTCAGAATCGCTACGGTCCTCCATCAGGGTTTCCCCTGACTTCGACCTGACCAGGCATAGTTCACCATCTTCCGGGTCCCAGCATCTGTGCTCAGAGCGCGCCCGCATTCGCTGATTGGAAACGAGACGCCTCGGGAGTGCGAGAGATCGATTTTTGACGACTGACGCTCCATGCTCCCTGAGCGCGCGACAAGCGCGCGCCTTCACTTTCGTCGCGCCTTTCAGTTTTGTCTGTTTGAATTCATAACTCAATGACTCGCACACATGCTAGACTCCTTGGTCCGTGTTTCAAGACGGGTCCTGCGAGTGCCCGAAACAGTAACATCGCCGACTGATACGCGCACAGTCCGAGACTACACGGCTGCGACGACAGCGGCGTCGGTCAGCATCCGCACAAGGGCAGGATGTCGACGACGACTCTCGCTCGCGTCGGGCCGGACGCGTCCCCGGATGGAGACGCGTGCGCGTTTCATGACAAGTACCGTCCGCCGCCAGCCGGCGATCGTCACGGTCGGACGGCTGTGTGCGTGAACGCGCAGCCGCCCGGCTCCCGGACAACGCTTAGGCCGAACAGACGAACGGGTCGCGATGCATAATGTGTACTAAGAGAGAAGTGCACGCCGTCCGTGTGCGTCAACGGCGGCGACCGCGAGAGTGGCAACCACCACTGTGAGGCGCTGAACCTGGGTTCCAATAAACCCCAGGTCCGACTTGTGTTACCGATACCACGATATTTGTTGGGCCCGTTGCCGCCGACATTATGGTGCTCCCGGCCGTATTTGCCAGCTCAATAAGCTCCTCGACGTCTTGCTCCCTCATGGATTTTGGTTCCGCCTCCTTCTCCTTTTCCTTTTCTCCTCTCGGTACCTATCTCCTGGAGCTGCTAGCTACCGGTTCCAACCGGCGTCGGATTGCCTCCTGCAGCTCCTCAGGTGACTGCAGCGGGCGCTTCTCCGCACCCTGGCTCACCTCATCCACGCTGCTGAATCCTCCTGGAGGTGTCCTAGCCAAGGATTTCCTTGGCGTGAAGAGCGCTAACGCCTCAAGCTCTTCCAGCTCCTTCCGCTTCTCCAAAACCGCTTCCCTCCGAGGCGCTCGGAATCGTCCATATTTGCACGTCAAAACAAATACGCAAGCAACAAATAAAATACACGCAAGAACAAATAAAAATCAAAAAGAATCCTATAGCTACACTGAGTCCTGTCTCTTCCCTAACACTAACTAACTCAAGGCTAAATAACTACCTAATACCTAACACTAAATAATTCTAATAAGCTATCTAAATAATGTAAAGTCAATAAAGTATAATAAAAACACAAAAGAATATCAAATAAACAAAGTCATTAGCTAATTACTGCAAAAAATGGTCCAACAAAAGAAATAACGTAAACAAAGTAATTAGCTAATTAGTGTCATAAATCACTGATAAAAATACGCACCTGAGGCTCCACCCACACTGATTACAGTGGCGGACGTCGCGCACAAGCTGCACCCACACAACGCGATTGGTCGAGAACACAACGAATCACAGAAACTTGGGCGGCGACTAACGCAGAGAGCACAAAACACGTCCGCTCGCTACAAGAGCCGACGACGAAGTAGATAGGGACACTCCCCTTCCCAAGGACTTATCAACCTTTCGGTTATAAAGATCTACATCCCATTTGCGCCAAGCCACTACGAGTCCGACACCAATGGAGGGGCACTGATACCCAGTGAGCTCCCCTCCCCCATAGCCCCCGTGTCGGTAAAGCTACCTTCACCACGTTTGACGGGTAACCGCCGAGGAACCTTTCGGAACCATCTACTTCAGGTCAATTGAAGGCCACCGCGCCCGTTGCTCGGATAACCGAGATGAGGTGGCTACTTGGCCAACTTTTTTGGGTGAGCACCCTGAAGTACAGCTGAACCCTATATCGACTGTCCACTAACAGACGTGACAACATACATCGCGCCTGTTTGCAACTTTCCCTCAAGGTACTAGTAGATAGGGACATAACCCACCTCCTTCCCATGGTCTTACCGACCTTTCGGTCATCAAGACCTAGGTTCCGACCGAAACAGCGGGAGATGTACCGGTCCGGATATTCAGGTCCAGTACATTTCTTGACTCCCTACAAGTTCTCATTTTTTGCGTCCCTAGATGGCCCTCTCCCCCTTTCTGGGAGCGGCCGACCACAGCTATGGCTTCGTCGTCGGGCACTCCTTCTTCATCTTCTTCTCTTCTCTTAATCTTCCTTTCTGCGTCTTCGTTACCTTCCTGGTTTACCCCTCCATCACTCTCCTGTCACCGTACCAACTTGTGGCAAATCTAACTAACCGCGAGAAGTTCTCCTCCGAGGACACTAGGTCTCCGTGATAAATTGGTCCCGGATTCTTCCTCTCCAGATGGTTCAATAGTTCGCCTCTAGCTTCATCGTACAAGCTGCATTCCCACAGCACGTGGTCGCGGTACTCATCCGTCACGCCACATGGACAAGTGCCGTCCCCCTTAAGCCCCAAGTCCCTAAGCCGGCCGTTGAAACTCCCATGACCCGTCAACTGCTGCGACGTGTAGTGGTCGGGCTGCACCCACGCCGCTAGGAGTCTTTCCCCGACACATGGGAAGAAGCGACTGAGATCTCCACCTCTTTCCTCGCGATCCCAGCGCTGCTGCCACATGTTTACCACTTCGGAGTGGATGTCCTTTTTCAATACCGCGAGCTCCTTTTTTACCCTGTCACCCTTCGTCGCTTCTATCTTGCCCGCGCGATAAACTTCCAGATCGGCTGGAAGTACCCCAGCTAGTACTGGCAGTGCGGCCGTACTTGTTGAGCGGTACGCCTTGGTGAGGAGCACCAACGACGTTCGTTGTGTTCTGAGCAACCGGCTGGACACCACATACAGGAGCGACCTGTGATACCAGATGCTCGCCGCGTAAGTAATGGTTGCAACGTACGTCCCCCTGTACAAGATCTTAAGGGCCTTGTATCGTATGCCCCAAGAAGTTGAAGATACCCTTGCCATCTTCCCGAAGCACCTCGCAGCTCGCTCTCCGATATCCAAGGCGTGATCGGTGAATGACCCCTTCCCATCAATCGTTATGCCTAAGATTTTAACTGATTCAACCGCACGGATAGAATCTCCTCCCATTCTAATGACCGGGGGTCGCCCGAGAGAGCCCTTCAAAGTTATAGACTTGGTTTTCACCGACGAAAACCGGAGTCTATTCCTAGCTCCCCATTCCGAGATTCTCTCGAGCGTCACCGCGGCATTGGTCTCGATAACAGCCCTTGAGTTTCCTTCGATGAGTAGCGTTACGTCGTCCGCGTACGCTATCATCCTGACCCCTTGTGGTACGCTCAGCTCCAAAAGGTCATTCAACAGTATATTCCACAGTGTGGGACCTAATACGGATCCCTGTGGACACCTTATTGTGGAAAGTTTACATGCTTGTATTTAAGCAGGACCATAGGCCACCACGCGTTGTCAAACGCCCCTGATATATCCAGAGTTATCGCTTGAACATATATATACGAACTAGTGGTCACTAAATCCATCATAGTGCTAAGCGCTGTTATTGTAGACCTCCCTTTCATGAATCCAAGTTGACGGGCTGATATACGACTGTACAGACCCGGAGTACATTCGCATATCAATTGCTCTAATATTTTCTCTAGTACTGGCAAGAGGGTGATCGGTCTATACGCATTTGGGTCAGTCGCCTTCCCATCACCTTTTGGCAGTACTATTAATCGGCCTTCTTTCCATACATCAGGGAACATACCCTCATCTATACATTTCCCGTACATTAACGTCATCTCACATGCGGCCAGCTTCCACGCTGCTTTAACTATGCGTGCGGTGAAACCATCAATTCCTGGAGCTTTGTCCGGCAGGTTGCGAATTATCGTGCCTATTTGCTCTCTGGTAGGGGGACTTACCTTCTGCCCGCTTGGAAAACAGGCCGCCGCCAGGCAAACCTGCATATGGTACGCCGAGTCGGTCGCCCGGTCGTCGTCCGGACACATCCCACCCATGGCGCCGCGGATGTCGTCAGCGAATCCCTGCGCAAGCTTTTAACCGTTTATGACATTCTGAGACGGGCGCACCCTGCCTGTAGCAGCACGGTACGCCATAACCCACGGATCGTCATTCCCACTGGTAGCAAGACGCGAGAAGTGGTTGGTCTCCGCTTCCCGCATGGATCTCCTATAGAACGCACGTGCACGATGGAAGCGCATTCTGCAGATTTCTTCTGCCAGTCCGCCCGCGCGCCGAGACTGTTGCCATTCCCGACGCATCCGGTTGTGCTCCCTGCGAAGGAAGTTAAGTTTCCTTGACCACCATTCATTCCCCTGCACCCGGTCTTTCCCCTTGACGAAACCTAGGCACTCCCCAGCTGTACGGCTCAGCATATCAGCGAACTGTTTGCACACGTGTTGTGCCGGCTTTCGGCAGTCGAGTCTGCCTACTCGCCATGAGAGTGTGGTACAGAACCGGTCCCAATCTACCCTTCGATCCCGGTATCTCGTTGGCCTCCCCTCCTGGTTCTTGCTCTCCCTGGTACCGTGCGGCTGATGGGCTATCCTTGACGATGGAGAATGTGATTAGTTGGTGGTCGCTGCTGCTTTCTTCCTCCCGAACTGTCCATTGGCGTACAGGGACTCCTCTGGTTGTTAAATTCACGTCGATGTTAGAGGAACCGTTGATCGTGTTAAATGTGAACGGTTCCTCTTCCTTGTTGTGCACAAGGAGCCCCTTCGAATGTTTAAAGCTCTCCATCGCCAATCTTCTTCTATTTACCTCCGCACCTCTTCCCTCATATTGCTCGCGGCGGCTGTGCCAGAGCGGCGAGTGGGTGTTGGTGTCGGCCCCGATGACAATTGGTTTCCCCTGGAGTGCTTCCAGTACGCGGTCCAAGTGGTGTATATGGGTTTCTATGTTCTCGCAGTACTGGAAGTATGCCGACACCATATACAGATCGCCGCCATCCCCCCGGAAGTGTGCCACGAGGCAGTGCGACGTCGATAGTTGAGGCAGGATCATTCCGGTGATCTTGGTGCTGTTCACGTATATTCCTGCCTTTGAATCTTCCGTGCACTGCAGCAGCCCCGGCAGCTGGGCCCTCGCATACTGTTCTTGGACCAGAACGATACCGAGACCCAGCCTTTGGGCGATTCCCGTGAGTTCCTCTGTTGCCGTGAGCGCTCCTTGAAGGTTTATCTGCCCGACGTACATGTGTTCATTCTTATGCGCCATAGTCTGTGCGTTCGGCAGCCCTCTTCTGCGCCGCTATCCGCGCTGGACAAGTAGGTGCTGCCGTCTTATGGTCTTCAGACTGCTTCCCGGCCTTTGTGCAGGTGGCGCACCGTGTCTTAGTGGACTTACAGTCCTTGTGGCCATGCCCAGCTGTACCGCACTTGCTACAAGTCTCCTCCTCAGCCTTGCAGTGTTTTGCAGAGTGCCCGTACCATTGGCACTTCATGCAGCACGTCACTTCCAGGAAGCTCCCTGGACATAAGGCGGTCCCTCCATGTACCGCTGCGTGCTAGCACCACAGTGGTACAACTTCCCCCCTTCGACTTCTTGTAGAAGGCCACTTTCGGGAATCCTTCCTTTTCCGGGACGTCCGCGAAGTTCTGCTTCCTCAGCGCCCCCAGGAACTCCTTCTCGTCCTTTATGTGGCCCTCGACGTTATTAATAGCCACCAATGGTGTTCTTTGACCTGCATCTTGGACTCTCAGGGTCGAGGGCATGGCCTTTTTAATTTTTTCAGCATCCTCTTTAGTTCTTGTTTGCAAGACTACGCCTGCGTTCCCTACCTTCCTCAGGCGCGCGACCTGCAGTCCCATCGACGTTGGCTTAATTGCTTCCTTCAGGACGGCCTTGGTTTCTTCCGCCGTCTTAACTCCGCTGTTGTCCGCCGGGTACACCGCAAGTACGCTACCCATCCCCTGTGGCTTAGGCTGCGTTGTTGACCTTCCAGTTCTGAGCGTGCTGGCATAGCTCTTGGTTTCGCTCCTGTCTGTTGCTCGGGATGTCGTATGTGCGTACTCCTTCACTTTGGCCAGTCTACCGGCCAGAGCTGTAAGACGCTGCACTTGCGTGCCTATAAGTCCAATGTCCGCTTTATTCAGCTTGCTGGTGTTCCCGGTTGCTGCAGCCATGATCTCACTTCCGGCCATGTTGGCGAACTCAATGAGCTCTTCAGTTTCGCACTCTTTCATGGCCCTGCTACTGCCCTCATTACTGCCGCTTGTAGAGGGCTCCAACTTCCTACGAAGAGCCTCTTGCAGCTCCACTGGCGACTGAAGCGGGCGCTTCGCCGCGCCCCTCAACTCCTCCACGCTTCCGAAGCCTCCTGGGGGGGTACTCGCTAATGACCTCCTTGGGGTAAATAGAGCTAACGATTCAAGCTCGTCAAGCTCCCTCCTCTTCTCCTCTACCGCCTCCCGAAGGAGGCGCTCCGAATTGTCCATGTTCGTATAACAAGCGTATTAGTATATATTGTTGTTAAATATAACAACAAAAAGAATTAAAAGAAAAACAAACATAAAGTCACAAACTAAAAGCTAACTACGAATCCTGTCTCTTCCCTAACACTCCCTAATACCTAATTACCTAACAACTACCTACTGTCTAATAATAACTAATTCCTAAAAGCTACCTAAATAATATGAGTCAATAATAATATAAAACACTAGCACAAAAGAATTTAGATACACAAAGTATTCTAGTAGATAGGGACACTCCCCTTCCCAAGGACTTATCAACCTTTCGGTTATAAAGATCTACATCCCATTTGCGCCAAGCCACTACGAGTCCGACACTAATGGAGGGGCACTGATACCCAGTGAGCTCCCCTCCCCCATAGCCCCCGTGTCGGTAAAGCTACCTCCACCACGTTTGACGGGTAACCGCCGAGGAACCTTTCGGAACCATCTACTTCAGATCAAGTGAAGGCCACCGCGCCCGTGGCTCGGATAACCGAGATGAGGTGGCTAATTTGAGGGAAAAAGGGACTTCGTCACGGACGTGCTAAAAGTAGTGTGTGCTTACATGTTTTTATATTTGTAAATATTGTATACTTGCAAAGTTTGTCTTTAGAAGGACTTAAACCTGTTTAATTGTATTTGTGGATGCAGTGAAAGTGTTTGTGTGTACCATCTCTACTGTAACAGTGAAATATTAGACGATTAACGTTAGCCAATTTTTAATGATTCATTTTGAGCTCTTTTAATAAGAGGGTAACTTAAAAAGAAATTTTATTCGGACCTTGAAACATTTAATTTTCCCCACTACCACCCCCGATTCGCGGTAAAAGCACTGAGGGGTTTAGCTAATTAAACCAGCCTTGTACTATCAAAAATTTTATTACTAATTGAACTATAATTATTTTACATACTAGACATTTTGCGAAAATTATTAATAGTGCGTTTTAAGAACTAACTAATTTTACATACCGCCACCTATGATGAACTTATAGAACTAATCACAACGATCAAGCGATCTGTCGTGAACATACCGCCGACCAAGGACATTTATTGAGGAAATGTCCTTATTATCCTAAATCTACCCACCTTGAGCGAGGGTTTTAAATTTAAACAAAATGAAAATAAACAATGTAAACAATATGAACTTAAAACATTTCCTACAATTTATACACAAAACATTTGATCTATACTATAATACTAATAATAACTTAAATCCCTATAAAAATACAAAAATATTGCAAATCATTGCTTCCTTAATAAAATACATAATTTGTTAACAGGTCTCTTAATTACAGTTTTCTTAACTAAAATACTAACAACTCTAGTAATCTGATCATGACCTGGATTGTTTGTCTATAATTTTACCCATCATCCAACGCGTTGGTGGAAGACCATCCTCTTTTATAAGGACTATAACACCTATATTCAGTTCAGGAATTCTGGCCTTCCATTTATACCGGTTCATTAAACCCGTTAAATATTCTTTTGACCAGCGATCCCAAAAAGTCTGTAGCATTCTTTGAATAAATTGCCACCTTGTTAAAGAACTAACATTAGAGTCCAAGTAATTACAGGCATCAGGTACACTAATCAAAGGTCCGCCGATTGAAAAATGACCCGGCGTTAGAGGTGTAGGATCGTTAGGGTCTGATGTATCAACCATGATTGGCCTCGAATTTAAGCAAGCTTCTACTTGCGCAAGAAAAGTACTCATTTCTTCATATGTGAGTGTAGATTCTCCAATAACTCGCTTCAGATGCAACTTCGTGGATTTCACTCCGGCTTCCCAAAGTCCTCCAAAGTTAGGGCTGTGCGGAGGAATGAAATGCCACTCAGTACCATTTGCTTCTAACTGTTCACCCATTGACGAAAGAACGGACTGAAGCTCTCGGGAAGCTCCTACAAAGGTCGTACCATTGTCACTCCAAAGCTTTGCACAGTTACCTCGCCTTGAAATGAAACGCCTGAAGGCAGCTAGAAACGCTTGCGTGCTCATGTCACTTACAACTTCTAAGTGAATTGCACGAGTTGCCAAACAAATGAATAAACATATGAAGCCTTTGTACGAATGGTGGCCTCGGCCCTTGGTTGTCCTTATATTTATCGGACCAGCATAATCCACACCACTGTGCAAAAATGGTCTCGCTGGTGTGCAGCGAACTGTTGGGAGGGAACCCATTAATGGAGACTGGGTGCTGGCTCTTTGTCTTACACATTTAACGCATTTACTTACATGCTGCTTGACTATGTTTCTTATCCCTATAATCCAATACCCTGTTCTCAAATAATTAATCATTAACTGAGATCCTCCATGTAAAGTTTTGATATGAGCGTTGGCAATTATCAAGTGAGTTAAATGACTAGATTTGGGTAAAACAATTGGATGTTTCGTTCGATCTTCTAGTTGTGACATTTCAAGTCTACCTCGACTTCTAATTATAAGGCTAAGGATGAAGGTAAGGACAAAGTGATTTTAATTTACTATTATTCGTTTCTATATAACCCTTGTTCTGTAATTGTAAATATTCTTTTGTAAATATATCCATTTGTGTTTTCTTAATGCAACATTCTAATGATTCTTCCAATTCAAACCCTTGTAAATATTGTTTTTTATTTGCTCTCTCACGATAACCCTTTAAAAATCGTCGACAGTATGCAATAACCCTTATTAATCTATGTAAAGAAGAAAATCGCTCAAAAATTGTAGTCTCTGATTCAGGTACTACAGCAACAGCAAACGCCTTAACACTTTCTTCCAAATCTGTGTTCACTTCTTTTACCCTTTTGTATACTATGGATTTCTCCTTGAGAAACGATGGTCCTGAAAACCATATCCGACTATCCATTAGCATATTTGGTAATATCCCTCTTGAAGCACAATCTGCTGGGTTTTCTTTTCTCGAAATATGAAACCATTGACACGGTTCTGTTAAAGACAAAATCTCTGATGTGCGATTGGCTACAAACGTTTTCCATTTACTTGGATTACTGTTTATCCAAGCTTACACCACTGTGGAATCGGTCCAAGCTCTAATATTATTTTTAGAAATATTTAATACGGTTGCTGCTTCTGAAAGAAGTTTCGATACAAGTAGCGCACCGCATAATTCTAAGCGTGGGATGCTAATTTGTTTAACGGGTGCAACTCTAGTTTTTGCAACTAGCAACGAGACGTGTACTTTGCCTTCTGGATCAATACTTCGGATGTAAACTACGGTCGCATAAGCAGTTTTGGACGCGTCACTAAAACCATGAAGCTCCAGCTTATCTTGCAATCTTGTACCAAGCCATCGAGGAATCTGCACCTTGGTTAGTAGTGACAACTGTTCACGATAAGTATCCCATTCCTTTACTAATTCTATATTAAGGTTGTCATCCCAACCTACTCCTGCCAGCCACAACTTTTGTATAAAAACCTTAGCCACAACCACACTAGGCGCTAACCAGCCTAATGGGTCGAACAAACGAGCTATCTGAGAAATAATTGTTCTTTTAGTTACAGACGAAGACATCGAGAGATTCACCGAGTATTGGAAGCTGTCTTCGTTGCGATTCCAGGTAAGTCCTAAGATTTTTATTGTACTATCCTGCTTAATGGTTAAATCTTCTTTTTCGTTTGTTTTGTGCGTATCAAGTAGGGTTTGTTCTATATTTTCATTTCTTTCAGTTGACCTTATCCTTTCTAATATTTCCTTATTATTACTGTTCCATTTTTGTAATGAAAATCCGCCCTTTCCTAATAATGTTTTTATTTCCGAGTAAATTCGAATACCCTCATCAACACTTTCTGACCCTGTCATTAAATCATCCATATAAAAACAATTTAAAATTTTATCTGAGGCGAGAGGATAATTTGCTCCCTCGTCATATGCAACTTGATGTAGCGTCCTAACTGCTTGGTGTGGCGCAGATGCTGTTCCAAAGGTAACAGTAATAAGTTCAAAATCTTGGATATTTTTATCAGGACTATCGCGCCAAAGGATCCGCTGAAACATTGCATCATCCTCTGATATAAGGACTTGACGGTACATATTAATAATGTCCGCTACTAATCCAATAGGATGTAATCTCCATCTTAAAACAGTGTGTCTAAGATCTACTTGCAACGTGGGTCCAATCATTAGAGTATCATTCAAAGATACTCCATTGCTATTTTTCTCAGATGCGTTGAACACCACACGCACCTTGGTCGTACTTTTATCGTCTCTTATGACAGCGTGATGAGGTAAATATACTGCTTCATTCCTTTTGTTATCATTGTCTTTAACCTTCCCCATATGTCCTAACTGCAAATATTCATTTATAACTTCGATATATTTTTCTTTCAAATCCTTGTTCTTTTCTAATCTTCTCTCTAATGATTTAAATTTTTTTTCAGCTATTGCACGTGAATTTCCAGCTGTGCAAGGAGGATCTTCGTCACGAAACGGTAACTTTACTATATATCTGCCACAAGCATCCCTCGTTGTGGTTTTAGTATAAAACTCTTCACATTTCATTTCTTCTGGTGAGAGTAACTTCTTTGTACTATGTTGCTCTTCTATTTCCCAAAACCTTTTCAACATATCGTCATCTTCATCTTGAATATGTAAATGCATTGCTCTTATATTGTTTGATCTGTCACTTTCAGAATCGACAACCCCTGATAGTACCCAACCTAAGGTAGTGTTCTGGGCGATTAGAGTTCCCGACGGATTTTTCAATATACCTTCCTGAATAATACTAGCGTAAGCGTCAGCACCCAATAGGATATTTATCTTATTGGGTGTGTTGAATTCAGGGTCTGCGAGACTACGACCGCTTAAACTTAACCAGTCGAAGATATTTGAACTAAGATCTTTCTCTGGTAAGCAAGCAGTAATACTTTTTAATACATAAGCATTCAGTCTTAGGATGTATTCTGAATTTAACCGTGATTTAATCGTTAAATGTACCTTGTGTTTAATCATGGTTGACGTATGTCCTAGACCAGAGACAGAGCCCTTAATTGGGACCTTCTTCAGTCTTAAAAGTTGAACTGTGGCCTCTGTTATATAACAGGCCTGTGACCCTTGGTCAAGTAAAGCGCGAACAGTTAGGTAGTGGCCCATACTTGACTCAGCTTTTATTAGCGCTGTAGCTAATAAAACCTGTCTTGGTTTCGAAACCTTACCTGTAGAAAAGCATGAAACTATGGGATCAGTACTTATAGGTGAATTAGTACTATCCTTATCATGTTTCTTCATAGTGTTAGAATCTTTACGAACAGCCTCTCCTGAAGGATGTAGTAAAGAATGATGCCGCCTTTGACAGAACTGCAAAAACAGAGCTTATGTGCTTCTGTGCAAAACTCGCAACTTACGTTTGGACTCGATGCTATCAACGCTCGTGGCTTGTGGGCTGCTATAATATTGGCCTGATACCCTAATGTTCTTTTTGGTTCTACACACTCTAACGCACGAAAGCGGTTCTCAATAAAACCTTTAAATTGTTCAAAATATGGCAATTCACTATGAGAATTATTATTTGTTATATTCAACTCCCATTGCTTTCGTGTTTCAGAATTTAACTTAAATGTAATTATATGTATGATAATAACGTCCCATGAACTAACATCAATATTCAAATTTTTCAGTGCATTTAAACAATCACATATTGTGTCTAAAAGTTCTTTTAAAGATGCAGCGGATTCGACATTCATTCGTTTTATACCAAACAATCTCTGTAGAATACAATTACACAAATACCTTTTATTGCTGTATCTCTTAACTAATAGTTCCCAATACTGATCATAATTTGCTTCAGTGATTGGTGTATGTCTTATCAATTGCTCTGCTTCACCAGTCAAGTGACTTTTTAAATAGTGCAATTTTTGCACATTGTCCAAGGTGTCATTTTTATGCACCAACGACTTAAAAAGATCAGAAAACGTTGTCCATTCGGAATACTTTCCGGAAAAGGTGGGAATACAAATTTTTGGTAACTTAACCAGTGAATTAGAAGTTGGCCTATTAGAACTAGATTCTTTTACTACATTAAATTTACAAAACGTAGACTTCAATAAACTTTCATAAGTGACATAAATATCCTCTGTAGTATCGTATATTTCACGTACCTTTTTTTCTACAACATCAAATTCAAAACTTTCATATAATTTAGAACTAGTCTCCGAAAACCTTTCCCAATCTTTTTCAAGCAATTCTTGTTTTGTTTCAATATACTCTGGACTTTTTTTGAAATTAACTAACCCTTTGTTAATGACATTTTGCAAATTTTTTAATATATTTACGGAACCCTCCATTTTACTACTATATAACTAATACGAATAAATATATTTAATATAAAAACTTTAAATTTATAACCAACAGTAGTAGAGTATATTGTATAACTGCTCTTAATTAGGTATAACTATACTCTTTAAAAATCACACTCAACCTTTAACTCAGTTACAAAATCTTAACTTTATAAAATTAAGTTCAATATTTTATGATCAAAGTCACTAAAATACAAAGTCTTTTGTCTTATTAAACTTTAAAATTCTGCAAGTGTTTCTAAATAAAGTAGTACTAAAAATCTATTGTGCATACAAGATTCTAAGTCTAACATGCACACAAGTTAATCACTTTAAATTCTATGTTGAACTTTTATTTTCAGAAATTTAATAAGTCCAAATATAAACTTATTTGTTATATCTTCATTATTAAGAACAAAATATTCTTGAAAGGCACAAGTCTAAAGTTTCAAAGTAAGTGTTCATATAAATAAAGTTCAAAATTGCTTGATTAAAATATCACCCTAATGTATGATGAACTCCACCCTGCGATTAATACTCAGCTGTCCTGGCTGCTTTGATCCGCCCCAGGCCGCCTTTTGCGCCGTTCAGCTCGTACTTCTACTCCGCCCTAAACTGCTGCTATCACCGCCCAAGTCGCACTGCTTCTCCGCCCTAGGCTGCTGCTGTCACCGCCCAAGTTGCACTGCTTCTCCGCCCAAGGCTGCTCCTCTCGCTGCCCCGGTTGTACTGCTCCTCCGCCCTTGACTGGTTTACTTTTCCGCCCAATGGATAAACTGCTTGGCTGTTGTACTACTTCTTCACTTGCACTATTAACTGCGCGCGTACTTTCGACAGCGATCCACTGCCCCTTACTCAAATCAAATCAAATCAAAACGTTTATTGAACTCATAACATTGATTTACAATGGCTTAAGTTCAGTCATACACTAAATTTCATAATAATAAATAAATAATATCAAACAGATAAAATTAAAATCAAACAAATCAAATAAGTAATATAAATAACATCAAACAATTAAAATCACACTTTAAGTAGATCAATTCAATTCCAGGCTGCTTTATCATTTAAATAATCTTGGATATTGTAATAGCCTTTGCTGCTTAATTTACTTTTTGTGTAGGCTTTGAATTTATTTATAGACATATTTGCTATATGTTCGGGGAGTTTATTATAGAAGCGAACACACTGACACCTAAAGGAATTACTGACTTTATGGAGTCTTGTGGCAGGCATGACAAGTCTACCCCTATTTCTAGTATTAATACTATGTAAGTCACTTAGTTTTGTGAACATATTTTTATTCTTTTGTACAAACATCAAATTCTCGTAAATGTATTGTGAGGCCACTGTCATAATACCTATTTCTTTAAACTTATTCTTTAACGAAATTCTAGATCCCATGTTATAAATGGCTCTAACGGCTCTCTTCTGCAGCACAAATATCGTATCGATCTCAGCAGCATTACCCCATAAAAGGATACCATAGCTCATAATGCTGTGGAAGTAACTAAAATATACTATTCTGGCCGTATCTATGTCAGTCAGTTCTCTTATCTTCTTAACCGCATATGCTGCAGAGCTTAATCTGTTTGCTAAGGCAGATATATGGTCACCCCACTGAAGCTTCTCATCTAGAGTTATACCCAAGAACACTGTCTTATTTACAAGATCCAACATTTCTCCATTTAATTTAATATGTGTGTTAATCTTTTTTACATTTGGTAATATGAATTTTAAGCATTTCGTTTTCTTACCATTCAAAAGAAGATTGTTTACTTTGAACCATTGTTCTACCTTAGAAATAGCATTATTTACATGTTCAATAGTAGTTGCATGTCGATTAACTTTAAATAATAGTGATGTATCATCCGCAAACAATACTATATCATGTGTGTTCTTTATAAGATAGGGTAGGTCATTGATATAAACTAAAAACAGAAATGGTCCGAGAATTGAACCCTGCGGGACACCCATTCCTAACACGGAGCCTGAAGACCTTACACTATTAACTTCAACATACTGTATCCTGTTATTCAAATATGAGATTAATAAATTTAATGCACTTCCTCTTATGCCATAGTGTTGCAATTTCCTGATTAGAATTTCATGTTGGACGCAATCAAACGCTTTGGAAAGGTCGCAAAAGATTCCTAAAGAATCTTGTGAATCCTCCCAAGCACTAAAAATATGTTCCATTAATGCAACACCTGCGTCAACAGTTGAACGTCCCCGAGTGAATCCAAATTGTTTATCATGTATAATTTTATTTATGTTAAAATGAGCGCGTAGTTGACACAGTATTAGTTTTTCAAATATTTTACTCAGGGTAGGCAAAATTGAGATAGGCCTATAATTAGAGGGATCTGATGAGCAACCCGACTTGAATAAAGGTATTATTTTGCTATGCTTCATGAGGTCTGGAAATGTGCCACAGTCTATACATTTGTTAAATATTAGGGCTAGATCAGGCGCTATTATATCAATCAGAGAGCCTATTACTTTAACAGATATACCCCAGAGGTCAGCTGTCTTTTTAACATTAATCTCTTTAAATGACTTTATGATATCCGAGATATTAACATACTTAAATTGGAAATTATTTGAACATTTAGTAATATTTGCAGAAAGTAATGATATTGCCCTGGTTGGACATAAGTTTAAATGTTTAGTGGTAGATATGGGAACAGTGGTAAAGAAATTTTCAAAAGCTCTAGCAACATCTAAGTTTGATTTTACAATTACATTATTAATATTTAGATTAAACTCAGGAGTTTTGATCTTTTGTTTTACCAGTTTCATTATTAATAATTTTCCAAGTAGTTTTGATTTTATTGTTAGAATGTCTTATTTTATTTCTTAAGTATAAAGATTTTGCTGCTTGACAAACATGTTTAAATGTTTTTGAATATTTTTTTACATATTCCAGAAAGAGTGGATTATGGTTGAAAGTTTTTTCATCATAGAGGCTGTAGAGCCTCATTCTACTCTTATGAATTCCAGTTGTAGCCCATTCACTAAATTTGGTATTAGTATTAATTGTAATGGTCTTCGATGTAAATATTTTTTTAAATTCAGTATTAAATAAATTAAAAAAATTATTATATAGAACATTGGGGTTATTTTCCTCTAAAGGCATTACTTGCAATTTATTAAATAGGTAAGATTTAAATAAATTCAGACGGCCCTGTGTAATTGGTACAACAGTGATGTCTTTAGTTATAGTTTTCTTTGTCGGCCAATCAAAACTAATAAGTTGTCCACAGTGATCTGATTCTAGTTGATTTATTATACTTTTGCTGTTAGGCTTTATATTTGTAAAAATGTTATCTAGACAAGTAGCTGTGGTCAGTGTTATTCTAGTTGGCTCTATAAACAAGTTACTGAGATTATATGACATGAACAGACTTTTAAACTTAGTACACATGGAGGAATGTTCTAATAGATTAATATTAAAATCTCCACAAATCAGAACCCTTTTGTTGCCCTTACAAACTCTATACAAGACTGCATCCATCACATTTTCAAAATCCTCATATGGTGCTGATGGAGGTCTATACACACTTATAATAATGAACTGATCTAATTGTATACAAGCTATCTCGGCCACTAGTTCCACAGAGAGGCTCACAATGTCCTTTCGTTCCTTGAATTTAATATTTTTATTAATTAATATTAATGAGCCACCATGTATTGAATTAACTCGGCTAAATGAACTACCAACTCGGTGATTAGTGAAGTTAAACATGATGTGATGTGATTTAAGCCAGTGTTCAGTAATACAGAGTATATGTATGTTATTGCAATTCATGTATATTTCAATTTCAAGTTCCTTATTTAACATACCCTGAATATTTTGGTGTACCAGATTAACAACATTATTACAACAAATAAATTTTGATTTGTTTGATACTATACTATAACATGGTTCATTGCAAGAGGTATTCCCTTTTGTCTTATAAATTAATTTAAATTGTTTGGAATAATTTCCAAAGTTTTATTTTTATTATCAATGTCAAATTTAGACTGCTCAATAGAAGCAGTGTGATACACCAAGTTTTTGGCTGATTGTATAAAATAAAATGATAGCGATATAGCTAATCGTTGTTTTAAATATATTGGAATAATATTTCTCATAGAGAAATTAGATTTAATATAATTATTTATATCAATCAAATGGAATTTATTTCTATTATTGCATATCAACATGTCAAGTGATAAATTCAATTTATATCTGATATCATTTTCAGATTGTGACAATCTGTGACCGTAGGGGAAAGTAAACAAAACAACATTCTTTATGTTTAGAGAATCTAAACACTCAAACTGTTTGATTAGCTGTGTTCTGTTTGTATTTCCTCTGTTTCCAATTAATAACATTAAGGTAGTGTCAGGGGTGAAGTTAAATTTAGATAGCCTTTGCACAATCTGTGAAAAGGTTAGTCCTGGTAAACAATAATTTGTTACTGCCTGTCCCATCTCGCTTGAAATAAGCCGGAAATTACCTTTACCTAAGTTATCACTAAACATTACAATTTTGCTATTCACATTATTTGGTTTAAAGGAACTGATAGACTTAGTATCAGATGAGCTTGTGTTTTGATTATATTTGTGTGAAGGTAATTGCTGATTAGCAAGAGGCTCACAAGTAGGCTCAGATTTCTTCTCTAAGTTATAGGTAACACATTTGTGGTGTCTTGTTACGGACTCCTTGTTTATAAGAAGTTCATCTAAAACCAGTACTTGATCCTTCACTTGTTTGTTTGTAACATTGTATCTGTTATTCATTGTTTCCAATGATTTCTGTAGATTTAGGATTTCATTATTTAATTTATTTATATCTGATTCATATTTTAATTGGTTCTTTTGAATTGTTAATGAGTATAAATTTAATTGATTAATTAGATCTATTCTTTCTTTACTAAATTTTACATTTTTGTTCATTAATTTTTGCTTATTTACTAATTTATTTGTCTTTTTTATGTATTTATTTATTTTAATATACTTTTTCAGCTTGTTTCTGCCACATTTAATTCTCTTAAACTCTTTAGATGAATTCAGGTGACTATTGTGACTTGTAAGGTTAATTATTAAACTATTGTTGGAATTAGTCTTAGCAGAAACAACTTCAGGAGCGCTACAGACCAACTCATCAAAGAAACTTTGGTTATGTGAGGGAGTCAAATTGGATTTATAGATCTGAAAATTACTGATTTCATTTTTAGCATCATGCAATTCAATTTCTAACTCAGTGATGCGCTTCAGGGCCTCTTCATATGCATCACTACAGTTCCCAAAACCTTCTAATATCATTTGAAGTTGGTCACGTTCCCCAATAGCATTTGAACATTTCTCATCCAACTCAGCCATCTCGCTTTTCAACTGTCTATTCCTGGCTAGCATATCAATTAATTCCTTTTCATTTTCATCCCTTTCCTTATGCAACTGCAGGATTTCCTCTTTAGCTGCCTTTAATTGCTGCAAAGTCAGTTGGAGGTTAATCTCCTCCTGACGAGCTAAGGCTCCGCGAGTCATCATTTTGGTCGTTTTATACAAAACAATATCCAAAAACAATGACTTACAAGGTTATAAAATAGTAGAAGTTTATAAAATAAAATACAAAGACAAAAAAAAAATTAAAATTATTGAAGTAATATCATGTAAAGTAGTTTTATGTGGTGTATAATATATTAGTGTGTTACTTATTTTGTTATTTTGAAAAGAAATACTCCCTGAGATTATTTTGAATTCAATCTTCTGGTTCCTTTTGTACAGTTTAAGATCCGACCGTTAGCACGAACAATTTTAAGTATACCGGACACCCGTCTGCACTCTGCAGCTGTTGAACTTTATACACTTTTATTTAATAGTTTACCGACATTAAACTTTACTTGCATAACATAATATTTTATAATTTGAAGTCTTAAAATTATTTTAAAATAGAAATAAATTTAACAAATTCTACATACTAGTACGATATACCGTCTGATCCGGCACGAATTGGACCAATGAACGAAAAGTGACCCTATAGGGGAACACTTTAACTACCACTCTCGATTCGCGGTTTAGCTAATTAAACCAGCCTTGTACTATCAAAAATTTTGTTACTAATTGAACTATAATTATTTTACATACTACACATTTTGCGAAAATTATTAATAGTGCGTTTTAAGAACTAACTAATTTTACATACCGCCACCTATGATGAACTAATAGAACTAATCACAACGATCAAGCGATCTGTCGTGAACATCTTAGCTTCAAGAATAATTAATCAAATCGCTTATAAAATATGGCAAAAAAGTGCAATGCTTGCGGCCGCTTTGCAAACACAGCAGATGGCGCTAGGTGCTCGAAATGCCCGTCTTACTTTCATAAACATTGTGTTAACATCCCAGCTGAAGGAACAGTTGCTGCGGGTTGGCTATGCCCAGATTGTAAAGCTCGTACTCCCCGCAAAGACAACACAGAGATCCCGGTACGGGGTGTCAAATCAAATTTCATATCAACTTCTCAGGAGTCAAGTTCCTCGTGCGGCACTTGTACAGATATGTTGAAGGAGTTGAAAAATATAAATGATAATATGATGAGTATCAAAGATGATTTTGGTTGTATGAAGGAAGATCTTAGTGTACTTCGTGGCGCCGTCGAACATTAAGTGGGCGTTTAGACAATATGGAGTCACGTTTAGCATGCCTGGAAGATAAATTTAATAACCCACAGATCGGTCAATACTTACAGTCCAGCTCGGAGGTGAGTGGCCTATTATCAATTATCGAGGATTTGAAGGCGCAAGTGAACGATCGGGAGCAGGAAGCTGTATGCAACGATTTCGAGATAATTGGAATACCGGAGCAACCCGGAGAGAGTGCAGCACATCTCGTATGTAGAATTGCAGAGAAGCTGGGTGTGACCTTCGAAGAGCGCGACCTTGTACTAGCGGAGCGCGCGGGGGTGCGGCGAGCGCCATCTGGTGGCGCAGTTACGCCGGCGCAGGCGCAGCTGCGGCCGCGCCCGCTTGTAGTGCGGCTGTCGCGCCGTTCGGCTCGCGATGCTTTTCTGCAGGCGGCACGGATACGCCGCAACGTCACTACAGAGGGCCTCGGGCTCACCACGAGTCCCACTACAATCTACATTAATGAGCGGCTCTCTAAATTCAACAAGATTCTTTTTTTCAAAATGCGCACAATTTCGCGCGCGAACAGTTGGAAATATGCTTGGACAAGGCAGGGCCGTCTATATGTACGTCGCGAGCCAGGTCGAGCGGTTTTTCGGATCCGCAACGAACAGGATCTCAAAAAAATTTTTGGAAACGCAGGCATCCATGCTGCGGAAACGCGAACGGCAGTCTCTATAATATCATAGGTCATTTAACTGAGACATCATGTTACCCGGTTGCGGTAGTACACTCTTTTATGAAATTTCGACTGACTTATTGCACTGATTTTATTGTTTGTTTATGTATGCATGTTAGGTATAATCTAATTGTTTTTTTATTAGTTTATTTGTTTGTTTCGAAATATGTAGATACGTATCTTTTATATCACCCTTTTAGTTTTAATAGATCACTGATGTTCCAAGTTATCACTACCTTGTTACTAAACATTCCTACTACCTTTGGATTATTCATTTTTTTTGATTATTTAATATCATATTATAGTAAGAATGTAACAGAATTATTTGTTATCCCAAGAAACTACAATTATGATATTTACAATAATCCCTTTTATACAATTAATTTCATTTTATATTATTTATGCAACAATAATATGGTATATATCCTTTCCAACTTTATAATTTTATTAGTAAACATACACATATACTTTAATGAGAATTTTCTTTGGCTTGGTTTGGTTCACTGTATGGTTATATTATATACATTAATAACAGAAACTAAAAATGTTTAATAAATATCTAAAAGTTGGGTTGTATAATGCAGGCTCTCTAGGCACAAATCAAGATAACCTTGTTGCAAAAGTTAATATGCTTGACCTGGATATACTAGTTGTGAATGAGACATGGTTAAGATCGGGGGAAGAATCCCGAGCTCCAAATATCATGGGATACAAACTGTGCCACAAGCCACGGCTTCCAGATATACGTTCACGTGGTGGAGGAGTTGGGTTTTATATTCGTAATGGCATAGTTACAAACACCCTGTCACCGCCCACTGATCCACTTCATAGATCTGTTGAGCATATGTGGCTCAAGCTATCTATAAATGGCAAGAAGCTAGTAATTGGCACAGCTTACCGGCCCCATGGCAGGACATAGACACATTTTTTGATGCTCTTACAGGTGTAATTAATGCAATACCCAGTCATGACTATTTAATCTTGACAGGTGATTTTAATTTAAATCTTCTTTGTCCTGATGAATCAAAGTCAAGGAATCTAATAACTTTTCTAAGGTGCCTAGGCTTAAATCAATTGATTACATCACCAACTCACTTCACAGAGTCTACACAAACATTGATCGACATTATTAGTTCAGATCTTACAGCAAAAAATATATTTATTGAACATGTTGCTTCCTTGTATGGTCATTGTTTGGTTGGATGCGAGTTTAATATTAAAAAACAAAAGATTGAACCCTATACTATTATATATAGACCAATTAAAAACATTAACATAGACAACTTTAACACTGACTTACAGGCTATAAACTGGGATAACATGTTAACACTAAATATTGTCAATGATATGGTTAATTTTTTTAATTCACAAATCCTTGCACCTTTTAATCTACACGCACCAATTAGAATAACTCAAATAAAAAAAAATCCCATCCTTGGATCACAGACTCCATTAAATTAATGATGAGACTGCGTGACAGAGCATTAGCAGATTATCATAGAACAAAGTGTGACAGTAAAAAAGAATATTATAAAAGCTTAAAAACATTAGTAAACAAGGCACTATACAATGAAAAAGTAGCATTTTTTAAATATAATATTAATAGTAAAATCAAACAACCTAAACATTTATGGGAGAATATAAAAAAAGTAATTTTACCTAAAACTGGAAGTGAACTCCCTTCGCACTTTAATGACCCTAATATGATTAATAAACATTTCTTGAAAACACCTTCTGTTCCGAACACACAGCTTTCTTACATTACTTTTTTTGAATATCATAAATTTAATGATGCTATTTTTCACCTTCAGTCTATATCCATGAACAATTTAATGAGAACTTTAAAATCATTGAAATCCAAAGCTGTAGGATGTGATGGCATCAGTTTAGATATGATTTTATTGTCTTTACCAAATTCTTTAGATGCAATTAAATGTATTATAAATACTTCCATAACAACAGGTGTTTATCCCGATAGCTGGAAGCAGGCTTTAGTGAGGTCTCTGCCTAAAGTTCCTAACCCTGCAGAGGTGAAGGATCTCAGACCTATAAGTATCTTGCCATGTCTCTCAAAGGTACTAGAGAAAGTGGTGTGTGAGCAGATTACAGACTACCTGGAGAAAAATGATATGTTACCGGAGACACAATCAGGTTTTAGGAAATGTCGGAGCACAATGACTGCCTTGCTTGATGTCACTGACAATATAGTTAGTTTACAAGACAGTGGTCATTGTACTCTTCTTGTTCTATTGGATTTTTCTAGGGCTTTTGAAACTATAAATATAGATATAATGCTATCAAAATTAAATTACTATGGATTTGACTTTGGTGCATTAAAATGGTTCAATAGCTACCTTCGTGAGCGTCACCAATTTGTACAGCTCTCCCACAACAGCTGTTCTACCTTGACATCTGAGATTTTACCGGTTGCAAATGGAGTACCACAAGGTTCTATTTTGGGTCCCATATTATTTATTTTATACACAGCAGACATCAAAAACCACATTAGGCATTGCAAGTACCACTTTTATGCTGATGACACCCAAATTTATATATCGTGTAAGCCAAATGAAATAGATAACGCGGTCCAGTTGCTTAACGATGACCTTAATAGTATTATGTTGTGGGCCCAGAAAAACAGCTTATGTCTTAATCCAGTAAAATCAAAATACATAATTTGTGGCACCAAAAAACAACTTACTCGCTTAAAGTCTTCTTCTAACATAATCTTGATGGGTGAACCCATTGAACGTACATACGTAGTGCGTAATCTTGGTCTTCTTCTCGACTGTAAGCTGCGATTCCATGATCACATCACTAACCTAGTCAGTAACTCCTTTTACAGGCTGAAAGTATAATACAGGATGAGACCTTATCTGTCGAAGGAAATGCGTATCCGCCTCGTTGAAAGTCTAGTTCTCTCAAAGCTGATTATACAGATGTCGTCTTTGGCCCGCGTTTAGTTTCCGTAACAAAACAACTGATACAGAGAGTCCAGAATGCATGCGCCCGTTATTGTTTCAATATATCACATAGAGACCACGTAACCCCTTTCTTGAATGAGCATTCAATGTTAGAAATGACACACCGGCGAAAACAACATTTGGCTTGCCTTCTATTTCTTCTACAAGAGCAAAGAGCGCAAGAAAGCTTGGCTCAAGATATGAGTGTATTATAGGGTAGGTTTCAGGTTTGGTCTTAATATATTTATTAATTTGTGAATTGATTAGCATCCGAACTAGGTAGTTATTTGTAATCATAGTAGTTTTTTATATTTAGTAGGTATTTTCTGTCTGGTGCTGGGTAGTCCTATTTCATTTTTACCTTGTTTTAAATTGTAATAATATTCTAATAATTGTAATATGTTGTAGTAATGTTTTAAATTCAAAGTTTTTCCCATTGCTTGTGTTTAGTTTAATGTTCGTATTAAATTTATATATTTATAGCGTATAAGTGTTGGGACAGTTACGAAGTCACAATGGCTCAAGCGGAAGATCGGCGCTGAGCATGCATAATATGTGTGCCAGCATATGCCGAGCTTGAGCTTATTTGCGGCTAACGTTCCTAGTCTTTTAATAAGTATGGAGTGTTTTATTGTTTAATTTCAAATTTAATTTAAGAATTGTTTTATTTTTTGTGTGTTTTTTAGCTGCAAATAAAATATTTTATTATTATTATTATTATTAAGTGACCAACTTTTTTGGGTGAGCTCCCTGAAGTACAGCTGAACACCCTATACCGACTGTCCAATAACAGACGTGACAACATACATCGCGCCTGTTTCGCTCCCGTTATCTCCACTATTTTACCCGCGCTTGCTTGAATTTCTTCACGTTGATATTCAGAGCACTGGGCAGAAATCACATTGCGTCAACACCCGCGAGGGCCATCGCAATGCTTTGTTTTTATTAGACAGTCGGATTCCCCTTGTCCGTGCCAGTTCTGAGCTGACCGTTGAACGGCGGTCGTACAGTACCGCACCGATCGCGCACGAGACGAAACCGACGCGGTCTTACGGCTAGGAAGATCCGCGAAAGGCCGGAACGCGGGTCCGGATTCAGCACGACGCGCGAGACCACCACCGCCGCGCACGTCCTACTCGTTACGGCATAATACGCGTGCACTTTGACACGCACGCGCCGATTGCCGGTAACGGTAGTGTATAGGCAAAACGCTTCAGCGCCATCCATTTTCAGGGCTGGTCGCTTCGGCAGGTGAGTCGTTGCACACTCTTTAGCGGATTCCGACTTCCATGGCCACCGTCCTGCTGTCATGAGCGACCAACGCATTTCATGGTGTCCCATGAGCGTTTTTAGGCGCCTTAACACTACGTTTGGTTCATCCCACAGCGCCAGTTCTGCTTACCAAAATTTGCCCACTTGGCACCGTCATCAGATCTCCGGCTTCATCATTCGAGTAAGCAGGAGTTCTCACCCATTTAAAGTTTGAGAATAGGTTGAGGTCGTTTCGGCCCCAATGCCTCTAATCATTTGCTTTACTGGATGAGACTGTTACGAGTCGACGCCAGCTATCCTGAGGGAAACTTCGGACGGAACCAGCTACTAGATGGTTCGATTAGTCTTTCGCCCCTATACCCAGTTCCGACGATCGATTTGCACGTCAGAATCGCTACGGTCCTCCATCAGGGTTTCCCCTGACTTCGACCTGACCAGGCATTCTTATTATTATTTTATTATTAGTAACACCGCGTCCAGAATTGGACTATTGTGTTCGCCACTCATACTAAAGCTCATCGTCAAGCCCTGCCGCCTTTACGAACCGCAGTAGTTCCTTGACGCGAGTGTTGCAAACACTATCTGGTGGTACGAAGTAGTTACCAAAGATTGTGTTACGCTTATGCATTAGTGGGCCGCAGTCGCAGAGTAGATGAATAGGTGTTTCATCATCCTCAAGGCAGAACCTGCAAGCTTTGTCGCTTCTGATGCCGACCACACTGAGGTGCTTGTATAGGCGACAGTGCCCGGTTAGCATCCTAGTGAGTATGCATAGATTTTTCCTGTTCAATGATAGGGCTTCATTCGCATAGCTACTGTTGAATGCCCTTATCAGTGCTTTAGAGTGGTTTAAACCTGAAGAGTTGTTCCAGCGTTTAAGTGCTTCTTGTTTACATTGGTTACTCAGGGTGTGTCGGATGGCGCTCTTGGGCAGTCCACAAATGGGTTCCGGACCATATCGGACTGCTTTAGCCCCAGCTCTTGCGAGCTCATCGGCCATTTCATTGCCTATGATTCCGGTATGCCCTGGGACCCATCTGAGAATCACTCTGTTTTTCATGCCTAATGAATTCAGGCATTCAACGCAATTATTGACTAACTTAGACGACGTCAAGTCAGCGTCTAAAGCCAACAATCCTGCCTGACTATCAGAGTGAATGTATATGTTATGATTGAAGTAGCCTTTTTGGATATTGGTTTCCGCGCATTCCAGGATGGCGTACACCTCTGCTTGAAATATGGAGGTAAAGCTTCCCAGCTTTGTGCTGGATTTAAACCTGGGGCGTTCTCCATAGCCGACTTCATTTTCCATTTTGGACCCATCGGTGAACCACATGAGGCTCCCGTCCTTCCACGTGACTTTGTTGTTCATCCAGTCCTCCCTGGAAGATAGTTCCACGATATAGTGTTTAACAGAGATTAATTGTGGAATCATCTGATCAGGTAACATGCCTAATATGTGGTCTCGCAGAACTGAGTCCTCTAAGGTCCTAAGCGTTTGCGACATCCAGTTACATGAACCCCCTGGGCGATTGCCCTCAGCATGCTTGCCTTCGCCTCTTGCTTTATGAACAGTGGAAGAGGCGGTAGGTTTAGCATTGCTTCAATGGCCGCACGAGGAGTAGACGTCATGGCTCCGGTTACCAACATACAGGCAAGTCTCTGCAGGCTATTTAGTCTGTCTGCAGTTGTTTTCTGGTTGGCTTTGTTCCACCACACAATGGAGGCGTATGTGATTGTTGGTCTCACAATTGCTTTGAATAGCCATAGGAGGATCTTGGGGCGCATTCCCCAATGTCTCCCTACCAGACGTCGACATATACCCAAGGTTGTTTTAGCCTTTTTCACGGCTTTGTCGATGTGAGAATTACATGTGAGTTTCTGGTCGAATGTGACTCCCAGATACTTAACCTCAGCTGAGAATTCCAAAGTAGAGCCGTTCAAGGTGGGTGACTTCAGTTTGTTAAGTGTCCGTTTCCTCGTGAATGGCACAATAACAGTCTTTGCTGCGTTGACTGACAGTTTGTTGGCTGTACACCACTGTGAGATGGTGTTTAGCGCCTTTTGCAATATAGAGCTTAGTAAGCTTTGGCAGAAACCTCTGACGATAATAACTAGGTCGTCTGCGTACCCTAGTGCATCAATTCTGAATTTGACAGTGGTGGAGTCTACATTTTTTTTAATTAGTCCCTTCACTAGCGTGTCTGTCGGGGTATTGTCAAAGGCGCCCTCAATGTCTAGAAACGCACAGAGTGCAATCTGTTTGTCTTGTAACGCCTTCTCGACTCTATCCACAAGTTGTAGAAGGGCCGTTTCTGTAGACCTGCCTCTACAGTAGGCGTGTTGAGAACTATGAATGGGCTTTAGGCTTAGAGCATGCTCTCTTATGTGTCTGTCCAAGACTTTCTCAATAACCTTCAGGAGAAAGGAGGTAAGGCTTATGGGTCTGAAGGAGCTTGGCAGGGAGTAGTCCTTTCTGCCTGCCTTAGGTATAAATAGTATTTTAGCCCTAGTCCATTGTTCTGGAAGATAGCCCCAGGCAAAGCTTACCCGGTATATCTTGACTAGTAGCGGTACTAGGATAGTATGACCAGGCATAGTTCACCATCTTTCGGGTCCCAGCATCTGTGCTCAGAGCGCACCCGCATTCGCTGCTTGGAAACGAGACGCCTCGGGAGTGCGAGAGATCGATTTTTGACGACCGACGCTCCATCCTCCCTGAGCGCGCGACAAGCGCGCGCCTTCACTTTCGTTGCGCCTTTCAGTTTTGTCTGTTTGAATTCATAACTCAATGACTCGCACACATGCTAGACTCCTTGGTCCGTGTTTCAAGACGGGTCCTGCGAGTGCCCGAAACAGTAACATCGCCGACTGATACGCGCACAGTCCGAGACTACACGGCTGCGACAGCAGCGGCGTCGCGTCAGCATCCGCACAAGGGCAGGATGTCGACGACGACTCTCGCTCGCGTCGGGCCGGTCGCGTCCCCGGATGGAGACGCGTGCGCGTTTCATGACAAGTACCGTCCGCCGCCGGCCGGCGATCGTCACGGTCGAACGGCTGTGCGTGTGAACGCAGGGTGTTATGGCTAACGCAATCGAATGCTTTTGACAAATCACAGAAAACACCAACTGCGTTTTGCTCATAATCCCAAGCCTGTAGTATGTGTTTAAGAAGCGCGATACCGGCATCAGTTGATGATCTACCTCTTCTAAAACCAAATTGATTGTTGTGACGAAGCCCGTGTGTATTGAAGTGAGATGTAAGCTGAGTCAACATTAGTTTTTCAAAGACTTTACTTAGAGCGGGCAGAATAGAGATAGGCCTATAATTTGCCGGATCATTATTATTTCCTGACTTGAATAAAGGGATTATCTTGCTATATTTCATAAGATCAGGAAAAACTCCTCTGTCAATGCAATTGTTAAATATAACAGCCAGACAAGGAGCAATACAAGCAATAATGGCAGTCAAGACTTTGGTTGAAATTCCATTTATATCTTCAGTATTTTTTATATTTAATGATTTAAATGTTTTAATAATATTGTCTTCACTGACATAGCTAAAACAAAATTAGTCTCACATTTTGAAACTGCTTTTTCCGTATGTAGTTGCTTTATAAGCTGAAGAAGTCAATGATTGTGTTACAAGCTTGGGAATACTAAAAAAGTAACACATGAGGAGCTGGAAGATCGTAGGCCGTCACAGTTCTTGTGACACCTCCAGGACCTTCCAGCGGCCTTCGTTAAAAGCATTTGGTGCCAGCGTCTACCCAACAACATTCAGACGCTGGTGGCCTCCCAGCCGACGCTCGCCCTAGAACAGCTGGCTGACTTGGCAGACCGTGTGCACGACATCGTCATACCATGCCACGTGGCGGCAGCATCAACGAGCCATAGTGGTTTAACGATCACCAACGAGATCGCCGAACTCAAGAAAATGGTGGAGCGCCTGTCCACTAGACTCGACGAGCACACCCGCAGACCCAGAACTCCAGAGCGATCTAGATCACATCGCAGGACGTCATCGCAGAATAGAGCTCACTCAGGAAGTAAATACAGACGGTACCCCCTATGCTGGTACCACGCAAAGTTTGGGAGCAGCGCAAAGAAATGCCAGAAGCCGTGTGATTTCCAACGCTCGGGAAATGCCACGGGCAATCACTGATGGCGACTGACGATTGCCCAACCTCCTCAGGTTGCCTGTTTGTTACCGACCGCATTACCAAGGTTCAGTTCCTCGTGGACATTGGAAGTGACCTGTGCGTCTTCCCTCGGTCCAATCTCAACGAGCGCCGAGCACCCACCGGTTACACACTCGTCGCAGCTAACGGTACCACAATCAATACATATGGTTTTGTACATTTAGTTTTTAACTTAGGCTTGTGCCGCGACTTTGTCTGGCGATTTATTGTAGCGGACGTCACTAAGGCAATTATTGGCGTTGATTTTTTGTCTTCGTTTAATATTATTGTTGATATTCGTGGTAAGCGCCTTATTGACGCCAGCACTACACTTTGTACCCAGGGTTTGCCTGCATTGTCTGCTAAGGGCATATCTTCTGTGAAAATTATAATAGATGACTCAATATACCATAAAATTATTTCTAAATACGCTGAGATAATTAATCCATCTGGTATGCATCGTACAGCTAAACACTATACAGTACAGCACATCCGCACTACACCTGGACCACCTGTATCATCCACACAACGTAGATTAGCACCGGATAAATTAAAAATTGCTAAGGCTGAATTCGAGGCTATGTTATAGATTGGTACCTGCCGACCATCCGAGTCGCCATGGTCTTCACCTCTTCACCTAGCCCCAAAAAAGGACAGCAGTTGGCGTCCATGTGGAGACTACCGTATGCTGAACGCCCGCACAGTGCTTGATAAATATCCAATCAGGCATATACATGATTTTGCCCACAGCCTTGCAGGATGCACAGTCTTTTCAACAATCTTTTTTTTTTTATGGAATAGGAGGACAAATGAGCGTACGGGTCACCTGGTGTTAAGTGATCACCGCCGCCCACACTCTCCTGCAACACCAGAGGAATCACAAGAGCGTTGCCGGCCTTTAAGGAAGGTGTACGCGCTTTTCTTGAAGGTACCCATGTCGTATCGTCCCGGAAACGCCGCACAAGGAAGCTCATTCCACAGCTTCGTGGTACGAGGAAGAAAGCTCCTTGAAAACCGCACTGTGGAGGACCGCCACACATCCAGATGGTGGGGATGATATCGTAACTTGTGGCGTGTCGTGCGAAGGTGAAATTCGGCGGCAGGTTGAACAGCTCTTCGGAACACTCCCCGTGATAACTGCGGTCTACGCAACGCCAAGTGATCCAGCCGTTCACAGAGTACTGGGTCCCCGACAATTCGAGCTGCTCTGCGTTGCACGCGGTCAAATGGATCGAGCTGATACTGGGGTGCGCCAGACCAGAGATGACAGCAATACTCCATGTGAGGCCGGACCTGCGCTTTGTAAAGCGCTAGAATGTGGGCCGGCTTGAAGTATTGCCGTGCTCTATTTATGACGCCCAGTTTCTTTGAAGCCAGTTTGGCTTTGCCCTCCAGATCGCCACGGAATTGACAATTGCTCGAGATTTAGAGACCCAGTATTCCGATACTAGGCGAGGCTTTAAGGGAAGTGTTCTCGAAGAGCGGTGATACGGCAAATGGGGTTTTTTTAGTGGTAAACGCGCAAACTTGAGTCTTCTGGGGGTTAAATTGGCCAAGGTTCAACTTACCCCATTCCGCGACCTTCTCGAGAGAGGACTCGATAGAAGACACAAGTTTCTCCCGGCACTGGTCGACGTTTTCCCGAGAGAGACTTGCATGGCCCGTGTATGTTGGCGGTGTCCAACATATCATTGATATGCAGAAGAAACAGCGTGGGAGATAGCACACAGCCTTGGGGTACTCCAGCGTTCACGGGCTTGGGATTCGAGCAATAACCGTCGATAACGACCTGTATGCTGCGCCCAGTGAGGAAGCTGGAGGTCCACTTGCATAAGCTCTCGGGAAGCCCAAATGATAGAAGTTTTGCGAGGAGCGCCTTGTGCCATACACGATCAAAGGCCTTCGCTATATCCAGACCAACTGCCAGGCCTTCCCCCTTGCTTTCAATAGCCGCCGCCCATCTATGTGTTAGGTATACCAGAAGATCGCCAGTCGACCGACCATGGCAAAAGCGTGCACAGGAGATCGGCTTTCTCTTTTGCCGTGTGGGCCAGGGTGTCATTCCTCATGTGCAACGGCGGCATGGACGGATGGTTGAAGTTACCAAGAGCAGCTTTCGACAACGACCAGAACTTGCGTGTTCCGGTCGGGTAACTGGAAAGCTGCTCGCCAATTTTGACGACGTGCTTCGATTTCGCACGGGCGATTTGCCGCTTAAAAAATCTGGAGGCACGGTTATATTTCCTCTTCAGAACTTTGCAGTTCAGATCCTTTGAGCCCAGCGCCGCAACCCAAGTTCGATACGCCTGTTTTTTGCAGTCAGATGCTGCTTTAACTGACGCATCGAACCAGGGCTGTGATCTGCCACCGATCGGTACTACAGAGCTTGGTATAAAAATATCCATGCCCTGCAGCATCACATCGGCTACTGCAACGGCGCAGGCACTAGGATCATCCGAAGGGAAACAAACCCTGCCCCAAGGGTAGGATGCAAAAAAGGAACGCATCCTATCCCAATCTGCTGACTTGTAGTGCCAAACGCGGCGGGTCGCTGGTGGTCTGCGACGTTGGCGTCGGATAGGCACTACACACCAGGCAATGGTCGGACGTTCCGAGAGGGGCGTCGACAGATACCTGGTAACCATCGGGATGTGTAGTCAGCAGAAGATCTAATAAGGACGGCATGTGGCTATCCACATCCGGGAGCCGCGTCGGCGACTCAACCAATTGGGACAGACCATACGCTAATGCAAAATTATGCACAGATCGCCCTGCGTAGTCTGTGGTACGTGATCCAAGCCATTCGGCATTGTGCCCGTTGAAATCACCCAAGACTACGATTTCAGCGGAGGGGATCTGAGCAAGCACGTCATCAAATGCCGCTTGAACGCAGCCCATGAGGTGATCCGTTTCTGCGTTACCACTATGAGACCTGTAGACACACGCATAGATGCGGACGCGGTCCTCTAAATCTACGCGGAGCCAGAGAGTAGACAGGCCCCTATCCTCAAAATTGCCGAGACGGCGACAGCAGATATCCTCCCTAACGTACACACATACCCCGACATGAGGCATGAAATTATGCTCAATTTTGTACCCGGGGTACGTTAAATATGACGTATCGCTAGGTCGAGATATCTGCGTCTCCGTAAGGAAACACAAGGCCGGCTGCGCCGTCTCAAGGTGGTGGTGGACGGCGTTTAAGTTGGAGTGAATTCCCCGGATGTTACAAAAGTCCACATTAAGCGTGGAGCGGGGTGCCGTGGTGTTGCTGCCCTGTTTGTCCTGTGACATACGCGGTACTGTGCCCTCCCCAGAATACGAGGGGCAGCCCGAGCGCGAATGCTCGGGGAGGGATTCTCCGGCTCTACAAGAGCCGGTACCCTCCTGGGGTAATTTCTTTTTTAGGACCGCTCTCATATTGTGTTGGGGGGGGGGGGAAGGACGGGGGGGAATGGTCTCCGGTCCTCGACACTAACCTATGCGAAACATAGCGGCCCTAGGCCGCTACTTCACGCCGGTATTCTGTGCGAGTGTGGTAAGTAACCCGGACGAGTCTGGCCCGATTGTGCTGACGTCATAAGATAGCAGCGTGACTCTCCCACTTTCAAAAAGCCCGTAGTCGCCTCTTACGACACCCTTGGATCTGGGACTACCCTATTCTTTTTACGCCCCGGGGCAGCACAGGGCAAGAGCGGTGGTGAAGAGCTTCAATCAGATTCCAGTCCACATCCATGGCATCCCGAAGACGGCGATCACCACACCGTTCGGCTTATTCGAATTCCCGTACATGACGTTTGGTCTTCGAAATGCCAAACAAACATTTCAACGTTTTGTCGATGAAATGCTTCGTGGCCTGGATTTCGTGTACGCCTACACTGACGATTTTTTAGTCTTTTCCAAGGACGATCAAACCCACCAGCAACACCTGCACCAGCTGTTCACAAGGCTGCAGGAATACGGTATCGTCATCAACGTTGGTAAATGTGTCTTTGGAGTTCCTGAGGTAGCATTTCTTGGATACAGCATCTCATCTCAGGGCACCAAGCCACTACCTGCCAAAGTTGAAGCCATACACAACTTCCCTACACCGAAAACATTACGAGAATTACGACGATTCCTCGGTATAATCAACTTCTACCGCCGCTTTATTCCAGATGCAGCGATTCATCAGACAAAACTCAATGCTCTCCTCACAGGGTCAGTGAAGGGCTCCCATCCAGTCAATCTAACAAGTGGAGAACTTAAGGCCTTCAACTCCTGTAAAGATAGTCTATGCAAGGCAGCTTTGCTAGCGCACCCCGTTTGCGACGCAAAGCTGGCCTTGGTTACAGATGCTTCAGATAAGGCAATAGGTGCAGTTCTACAGCAACTGAGGGACACTTCTTGGGAACCTCTTGCGTTCTTTTCACGTAAGTTAAGCCCCTCTCAACAGAAGTACTCTCCTTACGACCGAGAACTCCTCGCAATTTATGAGAGCGTGAAGCACTTCCGACATATGTTGGAGGCTAGAGCATTTACGATTTTCACAGATCACAAGCCTCTGACGTTCGCTTTCAACTCTCACAAGAACAATTGTTCTCCAAGACAGTTTCGTCATCTGGACTTCATTTCGCAATTCACCACTGATATCAGGCATATCTCAGGTAAGGACAACATTGTAGCCGATACTCTGTCTCGCATCGAGGCGCTAGGCCAAACTGTCAACCTGCAGACATTACAAGAAGCTCAGAATTCGGACTGCGAAATGAAGACACTTTTGAGCGGTAGCACATCGCTACGCCTCAAAATGGTGACGCTGCCCGATCTGCAAGGAGATTTATGTTGTGATGACCAGGATGGTAGATTGCGACCTTTTGTTCCGAGTCAGTTGAGACACCAAATTATCAACAGTTTGCACTCATCGAGTCATCCAGGTTCTAATGCAACTGCTACGCTAGTATCGGAATTCTACGTCTGGCCCGGTGTGAAACGCGACTGTCGAGAATGGGTACGTAATTGCCTAGAATGTCAGCGATCAAAAGTCACCAGGCACGTCTCTGCTCCTTTAAAAATGTCTTCAGCCGAACTGCTGTATGGAGAACCTCTCCGACTTCCAGGCGACATTTTTGAACCCATGGAAAATCACATCTCTGACATGTCTGATTACGTGTCGCGGCTACGTAAGTTTGTAAGGGACATCCAGCCGTCACCTACCAATCAGCACTGCAGAAAACGTCAAACTTTTGTCTTCAAACAGCTTCTCACAACGTCTCACGTATTTCTCAGAGATGACAGCACAAAAGGCTATCTCAAACCAGCATACACAGGTCCACACGAGGTGTTGGAGCGAGAGGAAAAGGTATTTAAGATTTCGTACAAAGGAAACAAGGTGACAGTATCGATAGACCGTCTTAAACCCGCCTACATACTGCGTGACCCAAACATCACATATACATCAAACACACAACATACCTCATTCACACCTCAACATTTAAGACCTAACATACAACATAAAACAAAATCCACTTCAAATCCTTCATACACACCACACTCAGACTCACCACAACAGATAACAGATGATCACCCTACCACTGAAGATCATGCCGTCAAACGAACAAGGTCAGGGCGCAGGGTTAGATTTCCTGATTTTTATCGCCCGTAGGAACGGTCTCTAGGGGGGGTGATGTAGCGAAACCTTGTAAAAATAAAATTAACATAAATAAATGAATTTAAAGATAGTTTAACAATATAAAACTAAATTATTTTTAATCTTTAACCTATTATTGTATAAAATATTCATATCTTATATTACTATAACTTTTATTATTTTCATACTAAATAAATATATTATTGTCATCGCACAAACAACCACAGCGGACACAATTTTGTTATAACGATGAATGCAAGGAAACATCTGTTTCTAACTGCGAATGCGTACCGGTTTGTGGTTAACATGTATTGAAAGGCATAATTAGCATGTCTCCCATAGTGATCGACGCAAGACCTATGTTACATTATAATGTGATTAGAAGATTTGATATAAAATTGTATACAATTTTATATGTATATCTGTGGCCGATACATACAGTAACACGTACACTATACCTACATACATTTACACAACACATAACTGTTATTACTATCTATTTACTATTTATTATTACTAATTATTATTATCCATAATATATATTGTCTTACACTACAATAACTACAATATTAATATTCACACTTAACTATATTAATTAAAACACACTTATACACAAACATACAGATTAATATTAACAATAATCCCACATAAAATATTCAGTATTGTGCAGTGGAAATCCACCGCTTGTAACCGGTGAATATTGCGCCTGCGCAGAACGAATATCGTTCGACGACCCGCGCCCGCGCCGGTACAGCAGTCGTGACTTGATCATTCGCCGCGAAGCCCGTGTCGCTTGTCTATAAGATTTACCTACTTTGCAACTGTCGTGTCGTAATATCTGTACCTCTAATTACTGTGTTTTCTCCTTCTTTCTATATTGTAATGGTTTAACTTCATGTGTATCAGTCTACTTAATGTGTGTGTGAATTGTTAAAGTATATTAAACTGTCATAGTGTTAGAATTGAATTAGTTTTATTAAATCGCCATCAATACCACCATATCACTACTGATAGCCACCCTACGACCATAACTGGTGACCCCTGAAGAACACAAGTATACCAGATAATCCAGGTACAACTATGAGTGGTAGCAGTGAATCTGTAACAGATGTTGGTTCGCGTAAGGACGACAACGTGACAACGCGACGAACTCGACGAGTGCGCGTTTCCACTGAGCGTGAAAATAAAGGAATGCAGATTATAAAAATTAAAGTTCCCCCGTTTTCACCCGAGGATCCGGAATTATGGTTTGCACTTATAGAAGGTCAGTTTCTAAGCCACTTTATTACTGATGACGTCACAAAATTTTATAATGTGACAAATAATTTAGACGTGCAGTTTGCAAAACATGTGAAGGATGTAATTATTAACCCTCCACCTAACAATAAGTACGACAAGATTAAGACAGAGCTTATTAAGCGCTTATCCGCTTCGCACGAGAAAAAGGTTAAGCAATTGTTGACGCACGAGGAGCTCGGTGATAGAAAACCTTCACAATTTCTGCGACATTTGCAAGACTTGGCTGGCCCTTCTGTACCTGATGACTTTCTCAAATCCATGTGGTCCAACCGACTCCCGCACAATATCCAAACAGTACTGGCGTTACAACAAACCCAATCTCTGGAGCAGCTGGCAGACCTGGCAGACCGTATCCATGAGCTCACGTCACCATGTAACGTCGCCGCTGCTTCCTCAAGCAGGGCATATACATCGAACCAGTTAGATGAGATTGCGGAGTTAAAGAAGATGGTTCAGCACCTGACTCTTAAGCTGGAAGAGCACACTAAGACTTCTTGCTATTCTATGGACCGCTCGAGACCACGTGACCGTCGCCGCTCATCATCGCGACACCGGAACCGGTCAGAATCCAGCTATCGCAAGTTCCCTGTGTGCTGGTACTATAGCAAGTTCGGAGCACAGGCGCATAAGTGCCTGAAACCATGCGACTACAACAAGGCGGGAAACGCCGCCGGCAGTCGGTAGTGGCGACAAACGACTGTCCATCTTATAAGGGTCGCCTCTTCATCACCGACCGCAGTATGAATGTCCAGTTTTTGGTGGACACCGGCAGTGATCTTTGTGTCTACCCTCTCTCTGCGCTTCGTGAACGTCGAGCCAAAAGTAACTTCGAGCTCACCGCGGCCAACGGGTCTGTTATAGATACATTTGGTTTTATTGAGCTCAACTTAAATCTAGGCTTACGGCGCAATTTTCCATGGAGATTTATTGTAGCTAATGTAACCAAGCCAATTATAGGCGTTGATTTTCTTGGTTTTTGTAATTTAATAGTAGATTGCCGACATCAACGCTTACTAGACAATACTACAACCTTGTCAGCAAATGCTTGTATTGCTAATAATAATGTGTTTTCTGTTAAAGTTCCAACAGGCGACACGCGCTTTCACGCTATTTTGAGTAAGTATCCGGAAATCACACGTCCCGCAGGTACGCCTGCGTCTCCAAAGCACAATACGGTACACCACATTAGGACCACACCCGGCCCTCCTATTTCATGTACCCCTCGCAGACTGGCACCGGATAAACTTAAAATCGCCAAGCAGGAGTTTTGCTTAGCAATGGTACAGCGCGTCCCTCTGATAGCCCCTGGTCTTCTCCCTTACACCTTGCACCCAAGAAGGAAAACGGCTGGCGACCTTGTGGTGATTATAGGATGCTTAATTCACGGACCATACCTGACCGTTATCCTATTAAGCACATCCATGACTTCACCCACGCTATTTCTGGATGTACTGTCTTCTCGACAATTGACTTAATGAAGGCCTATAATCAGATTCCCGTTTTTAAGGAGGATATACCGAAAACCGCGATCACTACTCCCTTTGGCTTGTATGAATTTCCCTTTATGACCTTTGGTCTAAGGAATGCTGGTCAAACTTTCCAAAGGTTTGTTGATGAAATGACGAGAGGCTTCGACTTTTGCTACTGTTTCCTTGATGATTACTTAGTCTTTTCAAGGAGCGAAGCCGAGCACGAAGCCCACCTTCATCAGCTTTTCAACCGCATGAAGGAATACGGCGTCCTCGTCAACACGTCAAAATGCGTCTTCGGTGCACCAGAGGTAACGTTTTTAGGTTATCGAATATCTGCATCTGGCATTAAGCCGTTAGATTGTAAGGTTCAGGCTATAATAGACTTCCCCATACCTGCGACAGTCAGACAACTCAGGCGATTTTTAGGGATGCTCAACTTCTATAGAAGATTTTTACCCAAGTCAGCTGCCATACAAGCCCCTTTAAACGCTTTACTTACTGGCAACGTCAAAAATTCGCATTCTGTCGACATTACAGGAGAAGCTCTATTAGCTTTCAATGAGTGCAAGCAAAGTCTGGCCAATGCAGCATTGCTAGCGCACCCCGACTGTCAGGCGGATCTTGCTCTAGTAACAGATGCTTCCGACCAGGCGATGGGTGCAGTGTTGCAACAATACAAAAATGACATATGGGAACCTCTCGCATTCTTTTCGAGAAAGCTGAGTCCTTCTCAACAAAAGTACTCGCCATATGACCGGGAGCTATTAGCTATATATGACAGCATTAAATACTTTCGTCATATGCTAGAGGCAAGGCATTTCACAGTGTTTACTGACCATAAGCCGCTCAGTTACGCTTTCAATGAAAGGAAAGCTAACTGCTCACCAAGGCAATATCGTCACCTCGACTACATCTCACAGTTCACGACCGATATCAGACACATATCAGGCAAAGACAATGTCGTCGCTGACCCACTGTCGCGTGTCGAAGAACTACAGATGCCAGTAGATTTAAATGTTTTGGCCTCATCGCAAGAGTCAGACGTGGAATTGACTCAACTTTTGAAAGATTCTTCACTTCGTCTGAAAAAGTTGAAGCTTCCAAACTCTCACATGGAGATTTATTGTGACATCAGCACCACAACGCCTAGGCCCTTTGTCACTAAAGACTTGCGGAGACAAATTTTCGATAGTCTTCATAGTCTCAGCCATCCAGGCGCTATCGCAACGGCTAAACTTGTTTCCGAGCGATTCGTTTGGCCTGGAGTACGCAAAGACTGTCGTGAATGGTCTCGTCAATGTGTGCCATGTCAACGGGCAAAGGTGCATCGCCACGTTACTTCTCCATTGGGCAATTTTGATCTTCCCCGCGCTCGATTTGTTTTTGTGCATGTCGACATCATAGGCCCTCTGCCCATTTCACAGGGGTATCGGCACTGCCTAACAGCGGTGGATCGTTTCACTCGCTGGCCTGAAGTAACACCTATGATGGATATTACCGCTGAAACGGTTGGGAAGGCATTAATATCGTGGATATCCAGCTTTGGATGTCCTACTGATATTGTCATTGATCGTGGTCGACAGTTTGAATCGTCACTTTTCCAATATCTTGGAAAAATGATCGGATTCAAGCATCGCAGAACAACCGCGTATCACCCAGCCTGTAACGGGCTAGTCGAAAGATTCCACCGCCAACTCAAAGCAGCTATAATGTGTCACGCGGATTGTAATTGGGTAGACACATTACCCTTAGTCCTGCTTGGGATAAGGAGTGCATTCAAAGACGATCTTAAGTCATCTTCTGCCGAACTAGTGTATGGTGAGCCACTACGCCTTCCTAGAGAATTTTTTCAGGCTGGTTCTTTCAACAGCACGGATATTTCGGATTTCACCTCTCGTCTTCGCCAATTTACAGCAAAGTTAACACCTATTCCAGCTTCTCGTCACTGTAAAGACAAAATTTTCGTCTACAAAGATCTTATTTCGTGTAGTCATGTATTTTTAAGAGACGACACAGTACGTGGTGCTTTACAGCCGCCTTACACCGGGCCTTATGAAGTTCTGGAACGGGGTGAAAAGACCTATAAAATACAAGTCAAAGGGAAGAGCGTTACGGTATCCATAGACCGACTCAAACCGGCCTATATACTGATGAACACCTCTAACGAACCTCTTCCTATTCCCACTCCTATCAACAACCACCAACCTAGCCCTGTACTTCACCCTGACCCTATAGAGCAGAGTGCCCCAGCTCAGGGTGACATCAAAAGGACTCGTTCAGGCCGCACAGTCCGATTTCCAGATTATTATCGCACGTAGTGACGGTCTCTGGGGGGGAGTGGTGTGGCCGATACATACAGTAACACGTACACTATACCTACATACATTTACACAACACATAACTGTTATTACTATCTATTTACTATTTATTATTACTAATTATTATTATCCATAATATATATTGTCTTACACTACAATAACTACAATATTAATATTCACACTTAACTATATTAATTAAAACACACTTATACACAAACATACAAATTAATATTAACAATAATCCCACATAAAATATTCAGTATTGTGCAGTGGAAATCCACCGCTTGTAACCGGTGAATATTGCGCCTGCGCAGAACAAATATCGTTCAACGACCCGCGCCCGCGCCGGAAAAGCAGTCGTGACTTGATCATTCGCCGCGAAGCCCGTGTCGCTTGTCTATAAGATTTACCTACTTTGCAACTGTCGTGTCGTAATATCTGTACCTCTAATTACTGTGTTTTCTCCTTCTTTCTATATTGTAATGGTTTAACTTCATGTGTATCCGTCTACTTAATGTGTGTGTGAATTGTTAAAGTATATTAAACTGTCATAGTGTTAGAATTGAATTAGTTTTATTAAATCGCCATCAATACCACCATATCACTACTGATAGCCACCCTACGACCATATATCCATATTTTAATTTTTTAATTAATGCTCATTTTAAATGTTACATTATTTTTTAAGGTGAATGTTACACTAGCGCATTAGGAATATTCCTGTAATGCTAGACGTAAGGGTTGTAAATAAATAAATAATAATAAATAAAATCTCACTTCTGCAAAACTGATGCTTTCCTCTAATTACTGCCTTTGTCAAAACATCAGCAACCATTTGCTGTGTCTCCAAATACCTCAGCGTGATTGCTCCATTTTCTATAGTTTCCCGAATGAAGTGATAACGCATATCAACATGTTTAGTCTGCTGATGGTGCACTGGGTTTTGTGCAATAGCCATAGCGGACTGGTTGTCTGTATGAATCACAATCGGTGGCTCCTTATCTGTGATTTCTTTTAAAAATCTTCGGAGGAATATGGCCTCTTTCGCAGCCTCGGATAAGCTTATGTATTCAGCTTCTGTTGTCGATAGTGCTATACTCCTTCAGGAATGCGCCGACTCTCGCGTTGACGTATTCACTGCCGTTGTCAGTTCTCAACACTTTCAACCTCTTCCCTGTTTGTGTCTCCGCAAAACTCTTAAATTGCTTTAATTTTTCAAAGGCTTCACTTTTCGCACTAAGAAAATAGACGAACGTCTTTCGGAAAAATCATCAATAAAAGTTATGAAGTACCTGTGACCACCTATGGACTTCTCACTCATCGGTCCACAAATGTCAGAGTGTACCAAATCTAAGAGCTCTCTAGCCCTTGTAGACTTGTTGCGTACAATTGTTTTTTTTATTTCATTGCCAGTTTGTCTCTTAATAAAGTTAGGTTACGTACTCCTAGGTATCCTTTTATGCCATAGCTCCATTTCATTGTTTGTAGTAGCAGCTAGAGCAGTTGCCTGTAAACATTGTCTAATTTTATAGACACCTCTGTCAAGCACTCCTGTCACACATGGATTACCTTTAATTGAACACTCACCTGCATTATAAATCTTACAACCACTTTTAGAAAAAACGACAACCTTATCCTTATTTACAATGGAACTCACACTCAACAAGTTAGAAGCAAGATCTGGTACATACATGACAGTCTTGACAATGACGTCAAGCGCAGCATTCTCTAAATTACCAAAACCTTTTCAATATACTTTACCACAGTCCATCCAGTCTCATCCAGTCCTTTCTATACCTCATATGTGCTGACACTCCAGAATCTATTCCCAGTGCTCAGTGCCGTCGCCATATGACTGGTCTTCGACTGCCGAGGATTATGTGGACAATCACAGGCTTTATGCGGTCCCTCGCAAATAAAGCACTTCACCGTCTTCTTTTGCTTATTCCTCTGAACATTATTTCCTATGAAATTTAGTAGTAGTAAGTGCCGAACTTGGGCCTGCAACACCCTGGATTGCGCAAACTTTGGTGCCATCTAGTTGCAGCAGTTTCGTTTTTATAAAATCAGTTGTTAGCTCCGTGTTGGTATTCTCTAACGCCAACCTCATGGGTGTATTCTCCTCCGGTAACCCCTGTAGCATCAGTGCTGCTAATAATTCGTCATCAATCTCTTTACCCATATCTGAGAGTTGATAAGCTACTCGCATTATCTCTGTTACGTATTCAGTTATCGAATTAAACATATCAAGTTTAAGGCTCACCAGCCTCGACAACAGTCTGCATTTGTTGTTGATACCCTTGTCCTCGTAAGCGATTTTTAAATTGTTCCAGGTTGCATACGCCGTCGTAGCTTTGCGAACGTGTACCTTACACTGGTTCTCTATCAGTAGGCAGATCTTGGTGCGTGCCCGTTGATCACCCCGTTTAGCAACCGCGTCTCCATCAGCTGGAACACTTTCTACGTACTTCCATAAGTCATCGTGTACTAGTATGCACTCAACATCGAATTTCCAACTGTCGTAGTTGCTGTTTCCACTTAATTTCTCTATCGCTGGAAGACCTGAAAAGGCCGCACTCGAAGAAGCCGTCATATCTCTGTGTGTACTCTGTGTAGGAAGCTCGTAGGTACTACTGTTCTCTTTATTTGCCATCACGGCTCACATATACTTACGCACACTAGCGCTTTTACTGCATCTGCACTCTTTAAGGAACGTGCTGGGCCCATAACCTATTAGGAGTTTGATAATAACATAGCAGATACAGTTATATAGTATATTTGGTAAAAATAGCATATTAATATAAAAACACAGCTTTCAGCCTCAGCTGACACAACAGATATAAAGATAGTTTTTGTTTTTCTTTTGACTTAGAAAAACCAGCAGTCACTCTAAAAATCCAAACATAAGTCATGATTCATACCAGCCAGTCAATGAACAATTATACTTCTTTGCTCTAACATTTATAAATGCCAAGATGGCTTGGCCAGATGTCGCTCCATCTCGCAATGACAGCTTGACAATACCTTAGGTTCTTGTAAGCCGGTGTAGAGCTATGTCTAGTTTTTGTATAATATAGCGCAATAGTATAATTATGGATACAACTTTGTATTTTTGTATATTAGAATAATTTATTTTATGACGATTCAATGTGATCCTCGAAATTTTATTGAATAAAGATATTCTGATTCTGATCCCTCGCCCCATCAACATCCCTTTTCTTCTTACTTTATGCCATTCCCCTTTCATAAAGATTATTTACAACTTTATTGCCCGCAATAATATTAAATTGTAATTTCTATCCTCCATACTTTCTACGCTTCTATTAGGCACATATTCCCACTTACATTCACACATTTCTCCCTTAAATTTAGATTAGATAGTAACAAGGTAGTTAATATTATGGGTGTTTATTACTAACCGTACTAACTCTTGTTGCCTATTCTTCAGTTCACAAAAAAAACCACAGCTATATCAACCACCAAAATCTCTCCACCTTGACGTTGGCCGAATCGTCGACATTCAGTCGACGGAGCCAGTTATAAAAAAAAATACATTAAAACAGCTATTTCATAATTGGACCCCTATTTTAAACGATTTCTTACGAAGGAAAATGATTACGTACTTATTGACAAGACAAGAAGTTGATATACAACCGATCATTTCCTTTTATATACTTCAAATCAAACTAAATTAAAATAAAAAATCTCTCCACCTTGATGTTGGCCGAATCGTCGACATTCAGTCGACGGAGCCATTTCATATAAAAAAAAAGCAATAATTTTATTCCCTAATCCCTCCTTGTCTATTTGAGCTATTTTCAATTTTGCAAAGAAATAAGAATAAATCACAGAATAAATTTACCTGCTACATCAAGCTATTGTGTCATTATCAAGTTTATTTTTTACTTGTAGTTTGATGTTTATTTTTTATTAATTGATTGAATAGCCAATTTCAATATTATATTAGTAGTTTTATTGTTATAATTTCTAATGAATTATTTTAGATATACTTATGAGAAATATTTAAATGCGTCAATATTTACATTAAAAATAATATAATAATGCCATTTTCTGAAGTACTAGTGACACCAGCAGAATTTCTTTCATCAGCAATAAAATTCGTAGCTATATCTGATCAGATTCAAGACGAATGGAAACTATATGAAAATACAGAAATCCACAAAAGCTATATTAAAAAAGACACCTTTTTAACAGCCAAAGATTGTGTATACAAAGCAGAGTTTGTTATTTTCTATAACCTTAGTTATGGAGTCCCAGGTTTCAGCTTTAATGTTTGGGACTCATCAGGATCATTTCTAAGTTTAGAAGGAATAAGACAACTTTCTTTATTAGAGTAAGTCAAATCCATTATAATGATGATAAATTAATATATTTCTAGTTCTAAGGGTTATATAAAAATGAAGAATTAAGTATTTATTGTTATAATAGGTAGTTAAAATTAATAAATGCCTATACTTACATGTATTATTAAAAATTCAACATAACCCCCTTAATATAAGATTTAATTAACAAAGCCATCTACAGTACCACTACAAATTAATATATTATATAAATATACAATTATTAATTGACTAAATATTATTTATATCTTAATATAAATCGGTTTTTCTTAAACCTCATGATAGAAGTGATGTTTTTTTAATTTCTTAAAATAGCACAAAATACAACCATACTCACCAAGGGAGTCCTTGGGCAAATAAAGTAATTTTACCTGACCTGGCATTAGTTAACTGAGGGTGACAGCTCAGTCTCATTCAATACCCCCAAATACTGAGTGCTACTGAGTTCATAATGTTATTACTACTATCTTAGTAAGGTAAGGTGATGCTGCTATCATAACATAGGAAGTTAGATTACCCATATTCTTGAAGTCTCCCCATGTTAGTTCTTAAATGCTAAGATGATACAAAAACTAAAAATGAACTACTAAATGATAATACACTAATAGTATTTGGTATAAAACAATGATAACAAATACCAAACTCATCCTAAATATTAATTAGTATTCGATATTTACAGCATAAATCAAGAAGACTTCTACTCTGTTATTACTCAACAAGAACATCCTGTGCTTTGTAGACCTTATTTTGTGATGCACCCTTGTCACACAGAAGTCCACCTTGCCAGCTTGAAGGAGTCCAAGAATTGCATTGTTACCATTTTAGGACTAATTACACCACTTATACCGTTAAAACTTCCCTTTGCCTATGGATTATAATAAGTAATATTAAATAAATAGTTTTTGGTATAAAAGCATATTATATATAACAACTTGAAAATATGGAATACATTTTTATATGTAATATAGGTAAGAGTAATAATAAAATGGAGTTATTAATTGTATGATGCTAACATATGTGATCCAATCCTTAGAAGTGATGAATTATTATTTAATTAAAACCTAATTAAGTCAAGTCCACATGGAGTACCCATTGTAATGGCCAGGGCGAATCTAACCCATCTTTTCCTCTCCTGCTCATCAGGCGTAGTCCCAAAATTATGGAATGTGGCTTTAGTGAACCCGATCCCCAAGAAAAGTGTATGATTGGATCTAACTGCCGTTCCATAGCCATTACATCCACTTTCTCCAAAGTTCTGGAGTCGATAATCAACTGCCAGCATTGATCAGCGACTGACAATCAGTACTAAGAACCACTATTAAGTACTAAGAAGACGCTCAGCTGGTCTTCTTGCATATCTCACCAGTGAGATATGAAATCCAATTCAACCCTAAGAAGACACATTTGTGCGTTCACCGCTAAAAAGTCTCCCTTTGTCGTATCTCCTAGATTCGAAATCACTCCTCTAATTGCCACAGCCTGTATCGGCACACTCGGCGTAGATATATCGAGTGACGTTAAGTTCCGTGGTCACTTGGAACAGAAGGCCAAACTAACCTCTATAAAGTTTGATGTTGGTACTCAGGTAAAGCGAGACAGTATTTCATTACAAGCCTCACATATAGTACTGTTCTCAACTCAATATATGTTTACTGTACTGTACTGTTTCAATATATTGCAATCCAATTTATGCATTCCTAAATAGAGTATGGAAACAGCTTATCTATCTATATATCGAGGGTATTCTGGCAGAACCGAATAAGTGCAAAATTTTATAAAGATTAGTTATTTACATAGGCATACTTCTTTTTGTCTGTGCAAAGCTATTATCTACGATATTTTCTTTTAAACCTAAAAGCATTAAGTGATAAAATCACTTATTACACAACATGAATATTTAAATACAGTGATAATAAAATAAAAGAATTGATTCTCTTTACTCACAAAAACGACTATTAAACATTTACTTTTTAACTACAGACAAACCTGTATATCGGATTTTATATGGTTCTCACTGTATGTAATAACTAAATCACTCCTTGGCTTTATCAACAGGTAGAACGGAATAAGTGAGTTTGTTGTGCTTTTCGTGTTACGAGTAATGAAATTTGTTGCTTTACTTTAATATGAAAAGCATATGTCTCATTTAAACGGTTTTGCTTGCTAAGGTTTTTAGTCTCATTTCAACATCTTCGCGTGCGAACGTGCTTCATTTAATAGAAATTTTATTATGCCTACAACGCCTACGCGTGTATACCTACAACAAGATCGTATACGGTATACTTATGTGATAATGTCGTCCAGAACAAAAAAGATTTTGGCTATGGTAACATCAAAATTGCGCAACACAAGGTATTTATATTCTTTGCTACAGTGTTTTGAGTTTATAATTTTGCTTAAGCTTTCCGCACCGGCGCTCTCCGCCGCTCAATGTACGCCTTAGATCGGCAAGAGTTCGGCGCTCGCGCAGCGTTTTCCCCGTGCGTATTATTTTACGTGTAGTAATAAAATGCTTATAACTATGGTGATTTGAATGACTGTCACTGAAAGCTATTGAAACAAGCTATAAGACCATGTATAAATTATTCATACTGTGTTTTAATTTTTTTTCACACAGACTTTTCATTCGACAATATGTGTAAAATAGGTATTTTTTTAAATAAATGTTGATTTTCAATGTTAATTACTTGTTTTATTTATTTCCTTTTATGTTTTTGTAATGAACATTATATGTTCATTATAAAATAAAACCAAAATCTCCACAAAGAACAATATTCGTGCAAAGTCTTGATAACGACCGCTCGCTGCGCCGCCCGGGAACAAGTGAACACAAAAATGCTATGTCCGTAAAGCTATGACGTCGAATATTGGTGGCCTTGAATCGTAACGGATCGAAATGTGTATCGGACTTCATCGTTCATAATTGTGTAGGCAAATAAACCATCTTGTACACCTAATAAGGGTGAAAACTGGGTGAGGTAAAAGAGTACCAAGAGCCTCGCTATATGAATACACATTCATATATATATATAGTGATGATATCGAGACAGATTGAGAGTTTGTTTGGTGACGTATCCGATTAGGAAGATTTACTTGAAGAAGATAAATCTTCTTTAATAATTCTTCTTTAGAGGCTTGAAAATAAAATATTACATTGAAGCCTCTGTATTTGAGGAAATTTATCAAAAATGTGGAAAAAAATCAAGCCGATGAAGAGGTGGAAATCAAATGCATATCCGTATTTAACCTCACTATTTACGAAGCAGGATTAACCAATAATGCATACTGTTTTCAATGGTCAAGTCCTTACTTGCCAAATATAGTGATAAGTGGAAAAAAGGTACTATGTCAGGCCAAAATAGAAACCAATATGTGGCTGTTATACTTCTTTGGGCTATTCACAATATTGAAAATCTGCATATAATTGAGCAAAAGTGTTTGGAATCTGGACATACATACATGGAGGTAGATTCTATGCACATTGCTATAGAATCACAAAAGAAAGAAACTTCAGTATATTCTGCAAGGCGTAGGAAGAGTACCTGTTGTTCGAAAAATGAAGGTAGTTGAGGAGCCATATAAAACACAAGAATTGAAATATCACGAATTTTACGATTTAAAAGATCTGGCTTCTAAAATAATTCATAACAAAGATAAGGACAATGTAGGAAATAGAGTGCAGTGGCTTAAAATTAATAGATTTTATTTTACGACATGAGTGAGAATTTCAGTTCCATAGATATTACCGGCAAAGATAGAAATACTCGTACTAGAGCTACACGTACAAAAAGGAAGGAAAGTGAAGCGTTTCCAAATTAATTAAAAAAGATGTATGATGAATCATTATCTATACCAGAGGCCAAATAAGGATGAAAAACTATTATTAACAACTATAGATTAACTTATTGTATATGATTAGAAAGAATATAATACTGGGTGAATTAAAGCCTTGTTATAAAAATTTAAGACGATGTATAGTGTTCCTTAAGATATTCAAGAGGATAACGAGTTGTCTGGCGAGGCAGATTGTTTATCTTTTTCTGTGTTCTTGATTTCTTAGAATAGAAAAATAAATAGTTACCATAATTGGTGTACATTACCTACTATTACGAATAATGTTTTTGAAACGCATATATGCGCATATCTATATATATACAAATGAATTGCTGTTCGTTAGTCTCGCTAAAACTCGAGAACGGCTGGACCGATTTGGCTAATTTTGGTCTTGAATTATTTGTGGAAGTCCAGAGAAGGTTTAAAAGGTGTAAAAAAAAATAAATAGGAAAATGCTGCTAAATTAAATAAAAACAACAAATTTGTTTTACCTTTGATGTGTCCATACATAATTTCTATGAGAGAATTTATTGACGCACGGTTTGACAGTTCTGCTGTGAAACAATTTCATTACGACAGCAGGTTGCATATTTTACGAAGTAATTTTTAATGTTATGATATATTATTGACAAATTCATATAAAAACATTATTTTATTTATTATATACAGAACAACGTCTGTCGGGTCAGCTAAGATGAAATAAATGTAGGTACATACTTGTATTGTAGCGTACATATTAGCTGACGATATACCAAAAATTAATGAAATGCGTGCAGTGGTTTTGTCAAAAAGTAGGCTTTTCATTTTGAACAAATTTAAACGTTCTGTAAGATTTGGGTGACTGGGTCAATCAACTATCAAAGGGCGTTGACGCTTTGCCTAGCTGACTTTGAATTGCGCCGCCCGCGCCCGTCAAAGAGGTACACGTGTCGGCGTTGTCTCTTTGACTGCGGCGCTATTCAAAGGCAAGGTCGTCGTCTGGCGTAGGGAAGGACATCTTCTATCGATAATTAGCTTTCTTTAAAGGGAGGTTGTAATCGATAAATAATAAGCTGTTTATGTCTATTTTGAAATTGTTCTGTAATGATTATTGTAAAAATACTACACCTACCTAGGTATTAAAACTAAGCAGCTTCAGAATTTTTATTTTTATAAATTATGAAGTAGTTTAGAGATAATGATCGTGAATAAGGAAGAACTAAACAATAACAATTTATTACTTATTTGTAATTTGAAAGCAACCTATCAAAAATCGTACCAACTTACGTTTATTTTTTTATGAAAATAAGGTACGAGACGAGCAGGACGCACAGCTGATGGTAATGGATACGCCTTGCCCATTACAATTTTTTTATATTTCTTTATTCTTTATTTGGCTTCTATGGCCCACTTAAATGTCATAATAATGCAGTCAGATATATTTATAATTGATACATAAATAACATAAAATAAGTACATAAATTATAATTTTTTTTATCAAAATCAGTTTATTCACGTAGGTCACGGAAATGACACTTATGAATGTCAAAAAAAATATATATTTTTCTTATTGAATCTACCGCTACTTCGTTAAGGGTTGAGCTAATGAGAAGAAGTAGCAAGAAACTCATTGCCACTCTTTTATATCAAGATTTACATTTAAGTACATCGATTTACAAATCATTTCAAATTTCAATATAAAATGTAAAATGATGCAAAACACGTAATGCATACACGAGTAAGTCAAAAAAGTAAATGTAAATTAATACAAAAGTTATTGAGTACAGTAGCTGCATCATCCACACACACCATAAATATATAAATAAAGGTATTCTGTGAGCATTTTATAAGCGATTATAACTAAATAAATATGTATATATCCATACATATATATGACATACACACAATAAGAATCTGAAACCGAGCCTCCGGCAACATAATCATCCTGGCACTCCAAGCAGGGCCCGTTCACGAGCATAACGCATGAGCCAGCCATCGCCTCCCTCAAACATATTTTAGGGAAGGGGACGACCCGTCCCATGTCGCCGCCACAAGCAGTGAGACTTTACATATATATATGACACTTTACACATATATATGTAAAGTGATGCAGCAATGATACTCAAACTACAAATACTCAAAAAAAAGTGTAAATTAATACGTAAAAACAAGAGCTATTGAGTACAGTCACGGCCGACTACTGCTGTATCAACAATAATACTAGGCTATGGTACAGTAGATGCATCAATCCACACACAAGGTATTTAGCGACTATTTTATTAGCAATTATAAAAAATATAATTTTTAATTTTAAAACCAAGGAGCAGAGTTTCCGGCTACAGGATCATCCTGCCACCGCAAGTAGCGCCCGTTCACGAGCATGACGCATGGGCCAGCTATCGCCTCCCTCGACCATATTTTAGGGCTTGAATTTTAAATTTAAAATTAATAACAAAGCCCCATATTCCTCAGTCCCTGTGTGCAACGTGCATTTTACATAAACACAGTCGAGCCAATCCGCCAGTGCAGCCTGCACGCTGTTGTTGCTCCCTCGGACTCGGCGCACTAGTGACATGCCTCTCTTTCGCATTATTGTATATAAACAGTCAACACGGGCTTCGGCAAACATCGCTGAGGCGCTGCAATAGCGAGGGAGCCTCAAGAGCATCCTGGAAGCATTGTTGTACTGGACCCGAAGGGCGGCGTATAGACAGTCCACAGGCTGCAGGTATAGAATGAGGTGCCCTAGTAGGCCCTAAAAAGAGTAATCTTAACATCTGAAGAGCACCTTGCAAACATACGGATATCGCCCTCCGTTGCCCCTCAACATCTGCGTCAACCCTCAGGGAAGGTGTTACTAAATGGCCAAGATATTTAAATAGGACAACCGTTTCTAACGGTATTCCATTTAGCCTTATAGGTGGCATTTCTGTTACTTTTTCCCATACCAATACTTAAAGATGTTAATGAGCTCGTTAGGAATATTGGATGCTCTCATCTTTTCCCATAGGATGTCATATGAGACCAAATCGAAGGCCTTGGAAAGGTCAAGGAAGCAAGCGTAAACCGATGTATTTCTACCTGTATAGTATTTGACAGCACTCTTCAAGCACAATATCGCAGTTTCCGTGGAAAGTCCCTGCCGAAAACCAAACTGGTTATCATGCAACTGCAAGAATTTATTTAATTATGCATTTAGAATGCTGTCAAATACTTTAGCTATAATAGTAGCTAAATATATAGGCGTATTGTTATTAATATCTGATAAATATCCATTTTTGTTTTTCACTGCAGTTACTACAATAGTCTTCATCATGTCCGTCGGTAGGTATCAGTGGGAAATACACAAGTTGTACAGCATGGCCAGGACACAGCACAGTACATATGAGGTCCAGCGTGCTGAACATCTCTCAACTCAGCCCATCATGACCAGGGGATTTACCCTTGGTGATCGAATTAATTGCTTTTAATACATCCTTAGCCATAATTCTAGTATTTATACACTCCCCACTCACCCGACCTGATATCTGGGACAGGGACGGTCCTAATGGTGATGTCACAACAAAATTATCTACAAAATTATCAAACTTATCAGCAATTAATTTGGGATAATTTGTACCATCCACAGTCACAGGAAGACCAGGCTGACCTATCAATTGATTTGTGTGCTTCCAAAAACCTCTGAAATCTTTCGCGCAGTGCTGAGAAGCGAGTACGTCTATTTTTAATTGACCTTGATGTTTTTGCCACCATCTTAATCTTGATTTAAAAATTCTCCTACTAATGCACATCTTTTGAAATATACTTCCTTCGGAAGGGCTTCCCGACCACAACCATTCCTGAAAACACGCCTTCGCCTCCCTGTGACTGTCACTAACGTGTTTATTCCAACCTATTATTGTTTTTTGTACGTATACACTGTTCATGCCTACTTCCCCGTCCCGCCACTGCCGCCTGTGATAACGCGAGCACAATGTCCGAACACAGTTTGTCAATAAGTAAGCTGTGAGCAGGATTGTTGCAATACCGATCCGCACATTTTTTTAAATCGTTGTAAAAATCGATATGTCGCAGTCGTTTATGGCTTTCAATACTGAAAAGTGAGATTTGGTCAGCTGATTTATCTCTCCACCTGACTTTAATTATACTTTTATTAAAAGTTAGTGTTATAGGAGTCAAGCATTTCAACTCACACTCCCAAATAAGTAGAAAATGGTCAGACGACACTACGTCATATTTAACATACACATTGAACACAGAGACAAGCAGCTGATTGTGATACAACACAATGATCAAGCCATCGCTTCGACCTACATATTTCATCTATATAGATAAATGTATTCGACGACAAGCCC